>NC_140146.1:8189737-9396166 GCF_964035555.1 Netta rufina
GGAACCACGCTGGGATCAGGGCCGGGGCTGGGAGCAGCACATCCCAGCCCCAGCACAACCTGGGGACGCTCCTCTCTCGGCGAACGCCCTCCCAGCGCTGTCCTCTCGGCTGGCCCCACGCCGCCGAGGAGCCCGGTGCGCCATCAGACAGGAGGGGTTCAGCACCAGAGCACTGCGGAGGAAAGGAAAGGGAGCCAAAGTCTTTGTTGTTGTGCTGGGCTTCTTTTTTTTTTTTTTCTTTCCTTTTTTAAAAAAAAAGTTCTAATGCACATAATAAATTATTGTAGTCAAGGTCAAACAAATTAAAAAGAGGGCAGCTATTATTAAGTTTACAAGGCAGCATCCTGACCATGGTGCCAAGTCAAACAATCAGCTCAGAGCTGTAAATTTTCCAGGAGAACAACCTCTGCGAGGGAGTCGGGACAGCTCGGGGTTTCTCCACCCTGCAGCCAGCTCGAAGCAGCAGCTTACAGCGACCACTGGGCCCTTCGTGCTGCGCTCCCCTGTCCCTCTGCCCTCTTCCTCTGCTCTCTGGAGCTCTGTTTCGTACCAAGCGTTATTCTCTTTGTCTGATTACTTCGCTTTCAAAAGGAAAGCCTGTAAAATGCATTGCTTCAGAGGGAAGAGTGGCAATATGCTTCCTACGAGGTGAAGCCAGGAGGAGAGGTGGTGATGGAGCAGACAGCAGGGTGACACCGGGCCGCCCTCACCTCTTGGCCACTCACCTGTCTGCAGCCGGTTTCAAAACCCAGCACCTTCCAGCAAACCCTCGGTTTAAAGCACCAAACACGCTCGTCTGCTCCTGCTTTCACACAACCACTGCCATCCTGCTCACACCGTGACACAAGCACCAACGTGGGCAGTGTCACACGGGGACCGCCGCGTCCCTGCCCGCGCTCCGGCGGCCGTCTCCTTTTCCACCCCTCTCCCTGCAGAGTATCTCAGCCCGGGCTGTGGTTTCTGCCCCGTGCCCCTGCACCTCAGTGCCTGCACCCAGGCTGTGACTTGCTCCTGAGCTGACACCAACCGGCGAGGTCCCGCAGCCGCTGCACAACCGCGTGGGCAGACAAAACCCCCGAGGTCACACCTACATGGAAAGTATCAGCGTGGCCGCGGGCTGGAACGAGCCAAAGAGCTAAAAGAGAAAATATCGCTGAGACACGATCAGCTGTGCCCTGCTGCTTATCCGAGCAGCACGTCTCGTGCTGCTAAACCCAGCTTATGCAGAGAATAACCCAAATGCAGAGGTGCTACAGCATTTCCTGAAAGAGAGGGATGCAAGAAGAAATAAAATGCAACAGGTCAACATCTTCCTTTTTGGGGATGGGTCGGGGGAACAGGTTTGACTAAAAAAGCCAACCTAAGGGAAGAAAATACCGGTGTCTTTCCCATTCCAACTAGTTTTGACACATCATATATATACCCTGTACTGGTATCAGCAGTCTCACAGGGAAGTGGATTAGCCCCTGTTCTGCTCCTTAGAAAAATTCTGTTTATTAGCATTTTGTAGAACAGCACTAATATGCATCTCGTGTGTTTTAGGTCCCCGGGGAAGAAAACCTGGAAATTAGGACATAATAAACTACCTAGCACTATTGAGAGACTGTGCATTACCTATCATTAAAATAATCCAAACTGCTTTTTATGAAAATACAAAAAGGGAAAGAAAAAAGGAACTGCAGTATCACATTAAGGTCTGTTACTGCGTTTTACTTCTAACAACAGCACGGAGCGCGTGATGTTAGCTAGCAAAATTTAAGATTTCACCTGGGTTTATGGCCTGACAAAGTCCCTGGCAGGGGCAGGCTCGGTGCGGGGGCACGGGAGGGGCTGAGGCATGCTGCACTTCTCACTCGTGACCCATCCAAAGCCCAGGTGAGAAGAGCCGGGCACGAAACATCAAGTGCCCAAACACGCACTGCACGGGCTGAGGACGTAGCCTCGCTGCGCCATCTCTCAGTGCTTAAAGCACTCACGTTAGCTCTCACGCACACCGAGACGAGCGCTCAGCTGCTTCAGCGCTGGGGTTTTGTAGCCTCAGACGTCAGCCTGCACTCTGAAGTGCCCCCGGTGCTGCCAAACACCACGGCACTTTTGTTCTGCTCGGGCTCCCAGCGACGCACGTGGGGCAGCAGTTCATCGCCCCGTGCAGCCGGCTGCGCTGCAGGGAGCGGGGCAAAGCCTCTCAGGGGGCAGCCTGGCAGAGTGATCCTCTGCCTCAGAACTCACCCGGCAAACCTGGTAGTTCTCCTCCCTGCTCTCCTTTAAACACACTGATGGCTAAATGCGACAAGGCTTCTTTTTTGTAGAAGAGACTGAAAGCCCTCTGGACCGGAGTTTCCCAGATGGCTTCACCTCTTGAGAAGCTTCTACAAAACTCAGCATCTCACAGACAAAAACCGTGGCAATTCCCCAAAATGATAAGCTTGGAAGGGAAAACCATTTATTCTTTTTTCTTTTTTGACTCGAGAAAATACATTAAAATGACTTCCCAAATCCATACAAGGTTTTTCCTATCCCAGACTGAGATGTATACGATTAACCACATCTTATTTTACCCAGAGTATCCTCTAGGAACCAGAAATCCACTCGGAGTTTGGCAAATGAGCCTCAGAGAATAATTTATTGCATACCCGGCTGAAGATGGATGACTCAGAGGCACCCTCCTACAGCTCCCACCCTGATGTTCTGCTACCTGTTGTTATCAACAAGAAGAACATTTTTTTGCCCGTTCATTGAGATTACAGTTTAGGTAGATAGACAGACAGATGAAATACGTTAATAACCTCGCTAATAACTGTTACAGAAGTCATTTTCTTCCAGTCCTCCTTGTTCTCGGAGCAGAATTACCGGCCTCACACCGCTACACACAATGTAAGGCGATCCTCAGTCGGCAGTGGCTGGCACAGGCACGCTTACACCAGCTGAGGAGCTGCCCCCTTCGGACTTTATTAAGAAATGGAAGAAATAACAGAAGAAACAAGGCAGCTGAGATGAGACATGGAGTCTTTTTGCATTTGCATGTCTTGTGTGCTGCACAGATTTTATAGATCTAGCCCTTGCACATCAGTTAATTGAAAAAACCCTGTTTTGTCCAGCTCCTGCTTCAGTAACAACAACGTCCCTCTCCTGCTATCCAGTGCAACAGCTTTTTTGTAGGTAGAAGAGATGGATGATAGAAGAGATAGGAAAAGAAATGCTTTTTTCAGAATATCTGGATTTGGAAAAAGGAATGTTTCTTGAAAAGAAGATTTAAAGGACTGAAAAAATATGATCAAAAGGCCTGTAGTCACATGTTACACATGTCACCACTGGCTGCAAATATTATTCTGATATTCGCACAGGCTAAGCAGGGGAAGCAATGACTGGCTGGTAGAGCAGCTGGTTATCTCCTATCAATACCCAGCATTGCATTCTGTTTTCTGAATTTCAGAACATTAGAAATCAGACTTCTCAATAAATACTGCTGCAGGGAAAGGAACTGACCTGCAGACCAAGGGCCAGGTCATCACCCTGCAAAAAAAAATCCCCAGTAACAAAGGAAGCTCAGAACTGAACTAACAAGACCTGGTGTCTGCTTTGTGCCTTTATACGAGACACCCAGTTTTTACACTTTAGGTTCATTACAGTTCTTTTTCTTTCCTTAAGCATCAAAAATAAAAAATATCACCCTTCAAAACAAGTTCTCATTAAAGTTTTTGTTCCTTCTTCAAGCACCACAAATAAAAATACTGCCCTTCAAAAGAAGGTTCCTGCCTCAGTACCTTACAGAGGAGAAGGGGATAAAAAGAAAAGAAAAATCCAGTAACAAAAAATTGCTGCCTGTTCTCTATGTCTTGTTTGTCAAATCTATGGTTATATGTGTCTATCTTAAGTTCCATCAGTAACACTCAGGACAAAGCAGGAATGTAGCAGAAAAATAAATCAGTGCCTAATAGCTTTCAGAGAAACCAAGGGGAACACAATTATGTGGCATCTACATGCTAATCTACCAGACTTGAATCTCAAAGGAGTTCAAGTGCCCTACTCAAAATTCCTGCAGTGATAAGGGGTCTGCTGTGTTTGGCTGGGGTTTGGATAAAAGATTTTTATGATAATTATCTTTGTGTGGAACAATTTTGCATTTTCTTTCTTGTTAATTCAGAATCGAAATGGGGGTGCGAGGCAGCAGGAAGATAGCATTACTGAAAGTAAAAAGTATTAAGAAGTCAAATATTTAATGTTGGCCTATTATAATTCGAAAGCAATTATGTGGCAAAAGCACTAGACGTTACCAGGAAGATACAGATAAATGTTACATAATGACAACGATGGAAAACAAGGAGCACTTTTTGCTCGCTCAAATAAAAGCCTGTTAGAAACAGAAATGCTAAACAGTGACGAATTTTCTTTCTGATTTCTCCCTGGCATCAAAAAAGGTATGTGTTACTCCACGGCTGCGAGTACAGAAATTATTCATGTCTGTGTGTCGGTCTCAAGAAAATTATTAACTTCTTTGTGGGGAGAACACTGAAAAAATAATTCCAAACCTGACGTCTCAGTGAGACAGCAGCTACTGCAATGCCTGCTCATAAAGAGCACTAATCCTCAAACTCGAGAGGATCCTGAGAAGTATTTCAGGCTAATTGTTCATATCGCTTATACACTCTTAAAGAGTTTTACTGCAAATCTGAATCTGAACATTATATTCATACACAGGTGAAAGAAAAATAAATGTGTTGTAAGATGTCCAGGTGAAATAATTCAAATTCCAGCAATTAATCACATAGAGCAATAGTTCCAGCTAACAGATTAAAAAAGACTGATAGATGAGAATGTATTTTTAGAAATGAATCATCAAATAATAATGAGAAACCTGAAACAGGCTCTAAACTCAATGAAAGAACAGAAAAAGACAAATAACATGCCCCACAAATCTCTTCACTTGAGATAATTCCTGCACCTTTTACACTGCTCCCCGACATTCACTGTTACCAAATGTTGAGAAAACCAAGAACTTCATAAAATACAGCAGAACTTTGCAAGTCTGGACTGATTTTCATTTATGGATCACAATGTACTTCACATTAGGTTAGGACTGAGGACTGCTCTAGTATGATAGAGTTTTGCACTCATTTCAGGAAAAAAGTTCAATTTTCAAATAAACAATTTAAGAATTGGTATAGTTTTCTTTTACTTTAGACATGCCTGTGCTGTTGCCTTGTTTCTATAACATTTTTGGGCACGGCGTAGCAACTCTTTCCTCGTTTTCCTAAGAGGTCATTTCCACTGCGGAGCGTTTGTATGGAGAAGCTCTGTCACTTGAAGTGAAAGAGGTGGGACGCCAGAGTCAGATGGATATTGAGAAAAGCACTTTAACCAGCAAAAAAATATCCAAGAGACACTCTCAGATTGCCAGATTGCTTCAGGCCATGTGTCCTGCCAGCCTGTTCTCCCGCTGCCAGCACCAGCTACTGCAGAGAAGCGTGCAAGGCCCCTGGAAGACAGGAGAGCAGCAACCTGTCCCCAGGGAGCTCCTCCTGGCTGCCTCCAACAGCCTCTTATGGAACCTGCTCAGTCTGTTCTTCCTTCCCAAAGCCCTCAGTCTGCCAGTTACCTTACCCTGGGAGTTCTGGCTACTCTTACTCTGCAGTAACACGTTTCTCTTCTTTGTGAAACTAAATTTGAACTCAAGGCTTGCAACAGTCTAACAGAATAGCAAGCAGAAAGCTTCATGCTTCTTTCTTTTTATTAAGAAGGTAAGTGTTTTATGGCCATCTTAGCGCACCATGAAAAAGGAAGGACTCAAACTCTTCTCCTTCCCCATCCCTCTCTACACATCCTCTTGAATTTCACGTAGCAGTTTTCATGTAATAAGAGAACCTCAAAATCTTAGCACATTGCTCTTTGCCCTAGCTTACTAGAAAACTTCTAATGTGGAGAGCATAAAGGTCTTTTACACAGTCTGTGTGATTACTGAAACTCGGTAATAAGCAGGATATTTTAAGGAAAATACATGAAGGAGTGAATAATGCTTAGTCTGTCACATTGCTTCACATGAGATGTGCAGTCAAGGAAACCACCTGAGCCGTGCACCTTGTCCGGCAACACCAACTTGCTGTGAGGCAGGACAGACACTGCGGTAATAAAAATATGAGCTTTCTTTTAAAAATAATCATTCTTTTCCCCTTCACCACATCAGTTCATGGTTTCAGAGGTGCTTGTTGTAGTAATAATAATTCTAGTGACGACTCTTCCATCCCCTGCCAGGTCCCCTTCTCCACATAATCCAAAGCTCTAAAGACCAGAGTTCTGCAAGCCTTGGGATGGTTTGGCACATTTTTATGGCACAACGTTCCTCGACAAGAATTAAATGAATCAGTTGCATGCTTTGAAGGTAATAAAAGCTTGTTTGCCATCATTGACTAAGGTAACTACTCTCAACAGGGAGAAAGAGTGGAAATAAGCAGAAAATACGAACAGCTGCACAAGGGGCGGGCACCAGGTCAGGTTTTTGTCCCAGTTCAGCACTAATCGGGGTTCTTGAACATTCCTAGGTTGGCTGGTGAGGGGTGCAGAAAGGTCCTAGCTCGCAAAACGAGGCCTTACCTTCCATGCTGGGCGCCATGTTCCCAAGTGAATAACCACCTTCCTTCAAATACACCAAGAGCTCTTCTCCTGGCTCAATTTCTTTAATAACTTTATAATAGATCTGGGAATCAAAAACAAACAAAAAAATAAATAAATAAATTCAGAGACATGTTAAATATGCAAAGACTTGCATTTTACATTTTTAACCAATAACTCAAATTATTCCAGCTAATAGGGGAGGCTGTCACTTGATTTGCATAATTGCTGCTGAGAGCTCTTTTTTTCCTGCCTTTATTTTACTCTGTGCATGTCAGAGTTTCATGCAGTTTGGACCATAAAGTCGTATTTACAGTAACAGCCTCTCTCATTTATATTACACAAAAATCTTCCAATTGTTTTTCCTACCTCCTCTAAGCTTCGTGTGTGTTTGTTACAGCAAAGGGAAAATCAAGCTGATGGAATTGACGCAGCTAAGTCTCTGCTTCCCTAAGCTGAAACTGGCCTAATGATTACAGAGTGGAATTAGCATCCCTCACACCGTTATTTTGTGGATTACTCCCACCTACAACCTGAGGATCTGACTCCTAATGACAGCACCTGAGCAGTTTATCCTCGCTCACATCCACTGCCTAACGAGGGAAGCTGCGTGTTCTGAGGTGTGACGAGGACACGCTGCTGGCCTCCTGCACCTCTGCTACTGCACTGCAGAACAAGCCCGGAATGGAAACAGAACTCAGACAAGGGCAGAGACCTCACGCCAGCTGTGTGCACCATTTAAATACCCATTTAAACTGCGTAGAACATGGTTTAAATGATATCCAGGCCTTATGTGGGTGTCCTGAACCAGTGTATTCTACTCCAAGGATGCATTTCTTCAGAAAAAAAAAAAATACAGGAGAGAAATCAACATTATCCAAGGTGCAGCAAGGTGTAAGGTTGCAAGGCATCAACTCATCAGTGCATGTGTTCATAGCACCTCTTCTGATACATGCACACACCCACCATGCCCTCATCTGTGCTGTCCTACACCCAGAGCAAAGAGGGAGCAGGGCAGCATGGCCAGTGACCGATGGGTGACATGAGAGCGGACCCCACTGGCCTCGTGCCTTGAGAGAAAAGAGCCAAGTACGTGGGGATGGAGGCTGTGCTGACCGCAGCCTGCTTCAGCCAGCTCCTGGTGCTGCCGGACCCCCGCATCGGTGCGCCTCGCGGGTCAGCAGGGTGCGAGCACTCGGTGCCTGGAGCCGGGAGGTGCCTTCCTGAGAATCCTCGGCACAAAATAACTGTGAAAAACAGCAGCAGCAGGAGCTCAGTGGCAAGATGCCTTCCAAGGGAGTTTTCCAAACCTTCAGAGCATGCTGCACCCTGTTCTCTTCCAAACACCGCCACGAGAATTCAACAGGTAGCAGTGACTAACTGCAAAGTTTTATTTGCACTCCCTTGAGTAGCAACACATCAAATTCTTTTTGGGGACATCCCCTGTCAGCCCCGAGGGAGAGCCCCGAGCCCTTTTTCCCTCGGCGCCGCCCGAGCACCGCTCTCCCGGCCCGGCCCGGCCCGGCCCGCCAGGGGGCAGGCTCCGCCCGCGCACGGCCCCGGGCCGCGGGGCTCCCCTCAGCCCCGGCTCCCCTCAGCCCGGCCCCGCGGCCCCTCCGCCGGCCGGCACGGCCCCGAGGAGCGGAGCCGAGGCCCTGAGGCGGCCCTGAGGCGGCCCTGGCTGACGGCGCTTGGCAAAGCCCCTTTCTGATAAGCTGAATTCGCCGTTTGATCGCCCCGGCTGCCCGCGTTGATCCTCTCTGAAGCACGCTCGGAAAGCCCTGCGATTTCAATTGCCGGCTAATCGAAATATTAACGGCGTGTGTGCGAGCAGAGCGCAGCCACCCAACAGAAAAGGATGGAAAATCTCTGCCTCAAGACACGGCCACCCTGTGTTTGAGAACACACCGCGGGCTTGTGACTCCACAACACGTCCCAAACCGAGCAGAAACCCTGCCCTGCACTTGGCAGAGCCCTTAGCACAACATTGCCCTGCTCTGTAACTAACTCATCCACCAAACACACACACACCCGCTCCAGCCGGGCACGATCACGAAACCTGGGCTTGGGTCGCTGGAGGTGCCACCAGCACCCCTCAGAGCAAACCCGACAGCAGCTGGGTGCCCTGGTGCAGATGGAAGGAGCTGGGGGTGCTTCTGAAAGATGGCCCTGAACTGCTCAGCACCGACTGTGTGGCTGCACTTCTGCAGATTCCACTGCAAACAAGGAATTAGGTAACATTCTCCCTCGTCTCATTCCTTTTTTCATTCGCACTTTTCCTTGCCCGCTTGTTCAACAAGACAAGCTTCAATCAGGACCAAACCACACTGAGTTTAATGGTAAATATGCCTGGGAAAAAAAATAAATAAAAGAAAAATAAAAGAAAAAAAAGAAAAACAAAACAAAACCAAAAAAAAAAAAAAAAAAAAGGACTAGGAACAAACACTGACCTTAGGGCTTGGCTCAGTAAAACAGAACTCATAACACACTATCACTTGGAGCTACCTAAGAGAAGTAAGAAAATAACTCAATATAGCTATTAACGATCATTTCTCTTTCAGCTAGTAATCCCAAACCTAATCAGCACTGAAATACAAACAACAATCTAAAAGGTCTACCTAGTTCTTCACAAATACATTCATGAATTTTACCTGGGAAAAATCTGTCAGAATTATCATATTAAATGGTTAATATTACTTCTATATCATAATCTTAACTCCTTTATCCCTCCTGTTTGTTTTTAGAACAAAGTACCTTATTGTACATAAACACATTGCTGCAAACAGTCTGTCAAGAAATACAGTGCAAGCTTCATTAATTATTAGGAAAAAGTTGAATTCTGCTGGAGTCACATTAATTTCATCAAACATTTCATTATAATAATTAACTTCATCTTGCAATCATGTTACTGATGCTCTGAATTAATTAAAACTACTGCTGTGCTTCCTTTACTTTTTTTATTTGTTGCCCACTGAAAAAGATCAGATTTACTAATCCAACAGAACATTTACATTCATATCATTTATATCCATCATTTAGATAAAAATTCCACACATTATCATTTCTTTCTCTCACCACAAAAGGGCACCAAATAAATATTAAATCAGCAATCTCTCATAATTATCAGTAAGTTTTAGTTAAACATAAAACAGTTAATAATATAACTCAGTTTTGGGTAATGCTCTAACAGAAGTTTGAAAATACTACATTTTTATTTTTATAAAAAATATTCTGCTTTCTAGGCACAGAGAATTAAAGACAGAAGAAAAAAAGGAAAGGAAAGAACAGGGGAATCTTTTTCCTAATCTGGGCTCGATCCACAGCTCTGCCCTGTTACTACTCCTGCGGACGTAAACTTGGTGTCACAGAAAGCTGGCTCTGGCTCCAACATCTCGCAGCGCAAAACAAAGCAATTTGGAACAATTACTGAAAGTATTGATAACGCAGAACCGCAGCACGCCGATCTCCTCGGAGCGGAGCACAGAGTAACCCAAGCTGAACATCTTTTCTCTGAGAAAAAGTGTTCCCGAGACAGGCGGCCACGGCTCAGAAGCGATGTGGTAATTGTTTAACTGGTTCCAGTACCAGGGCAAGAGATGGAGACGAAACACATGAAGTGAGAAAAGTACGCCCGCGTCATTATCTCATTATTTAAGTATCTTTCATAAGAAACAGCACTGTTTACCTGCTGCATGAGTTATGTCTACTATTTATCTTAGCTTCAGCGCGGTAACACGTTTGTACTTCAGGCAAAAAGAGCATTAGAGAACTGAGAGAACAGCTGCAGTGTTTACCTAAAGATCAAAAAACACACCCACTAATTGCATCAGCGTGCCATGGAAGGGATGCACAAAGACAATTTAAAACGAGCTAAAAAGCTGCTGCTTTGCTGGCCTGGCAAGTAGTTAACTATCCGAAAATTCAATAAAACAACAAGGCAAATGTTTCTACCTACTGTTCGTCTAAGGCCACGCTCAGACCTATCTATGCGGCTGCCTGGCTCAAGGAGGAGTAAATATGTAAAAAGTTTGGCCTCGTGCATTTCTGGCCGGAACGGGACTGCACATTTTGCTTTTGTTCAGCCGTTTTCCTCCTTTGGAGTAGCCTTCCCTTTGTCTCCACTACACCACATTGCTTTTTATTTCCTCTTTTTAAGGCATTGTATTACATAGCAAGGAATCCTGAACACAGACTCACAGTATGAGGTTATGTATGTAAAAATATATTTTAAAAAATCTGTATTATATACACACACACGAGATTGATTTATTAAACAGAGGCCTATTTTTTTTCCAGCACTGTAACTCCTGCTAGCCCTTTTAAAAAATATATGTAACACAAACAAAAGCAGCAGCTATCATACTGAAAGCAAGCTCTTGGCTATTATATTTATTACATATACTCTGTTTAATATTACAGTCTCCTGAATAAGTACAGCTAAACTGCTGAAGTATTTGCCCTATGAAGGCAGCAGTAGCGACACGAAAAAATAAAACAGAAGTCATGTATCATTTTCCAGATGCATTCACCAAATCGTTTCATTTTTCTACCATCCTTTTCCAGCCCTCCTTTAGAAACACAGGCATCTCAGTCAAACAAGGATCTTCTGTTCTTTTCAAATACCTATCAAATGAGACTAAATATAAAGGAAACTGGCTAACATTATTTTGCATTTGAAAATTATTTCATTACTGAAAAATAGTTAATGAAATGTCTCTAACCTCTCAACATTTTAATCTATTAATTAAAAAAAAACAAAAAACAAACAAAAACATTCTGAGGTGCAGATTCTGTTGCCAATTACTTCATTAAAAAATCCAGAAAAAAATCTCTGGATATTCCTGGGATTGTTCCCGAGTTACAGGAATGTAAAGAAGAACAGAATGTGGTCTATTTGTGAAAAGAAAAAAAAAAAAAAAAAAAAAAAAAAGAAGAAGAAGAAGGCGCAGAGGACCTTCTCCCCATGTAAACATGTTTATTTTTTTCCTGAAAAGCAAATGGTTTTGATTAAAAGCTTGTCCTGGCTCTCATCAACACAATGCTGCTTAGTTATTTTGTGGGTAATCTTTTATTGCAAGGCTTTTCTTTCCTTTGCACATGCACAAACAGAAAATAAATCTTTATGCTTCCTGACCAGAGAAGATAAACCCTTTCTCCCTATTTTTTTGAGTCCCTGTTACGGGGAAAAAAAAAAAAGAAAAAAAAAAAGGCACCCTGCTAACAACATGAAATTAAGGAGTGTTGGAAGGAACAGCACCAGGCGGTAGCACTGGGTAGGACCCAGCAGTGCTTGCTCACCGCTCGCAGCAGGTTTCCTGCTTCGGGAGCCCCTGGTGCAGGGCCGCAGCTCTGCTCTCGCACCCGCGGGATGCTCGCAGCGCCGCCCCGCTCTGCCCTGGGTTCTGGTGCACAGGGGAGCAGGGCTGAGGCCGGTGCTCTAAATATATCACAGGGGCAGAACGCAGGCATTCATTTTTAAAGCACACAGCAGCCCTGGCCGCAAGCAGAGCTCTCCCCTGTTGTTGTTAGGAGGAAACTCACGTTGGTATCAGCTAAATAAGAAGTGATGCTGTGTGAAAACGTTTTGTATCTCCAGCTAGGTCCAGCCACAGCGGTTCTACCAGCTACAGTGCCTTTGAAAATGTACGCTTCTTATGGCCAGGATGAAGAATTTGCTTTTACAATCCATTAATTTTATTTAAAGTGTCTGAAGTTTCAAATACAGGGCCCGGTATCCAAAAGGCACCAAGGGCTACTTGCAAATTGTGACAGAATTTGATGAAGGTACGGATCAGCTCACAGCCACACAGCCACACAGACTCGGCAGTGTTTGGCACGGCTCTTCTCTAGCTGTGTTGGCACCTGACACTCCTGGTTTTCGCGACAACCAGGAACACCCCCGGCCATCCTTAGCCTTTGGAGCATCACGCAGAAGAATCGTTCTCAGTTTCACTACCAGAAGCAACCATCAGCTGACACCAGAAGGTTTCCTGCGAAGTCAAGAGCCTTGGTTTTGTGTAGCAGTGAGGGAAACGAGGAACGAATAGGAAATTCCAGAACCAACGCGGCTAAATCATCTCCTCCATAAATAAAATAGAAAAATCTGCCCTGACTTTAACATGCTGCTGCTTGCTCCAAGTACTGCTGCCATTCAGTTGAGTCCATAGGCTCTCAAAATCAATTGCTTAGGAAGAAGTACGTCCTTACTTGGCCTTTCCTCCTCACCCAGCTGAGCTCCCAGTGCCTCCAGTTATCACCACCGCCACCCACCGTGTTTCTTACCCTGGATTCTCTCAATCCCACTGGCCTGACCTAAGACTCCCCAGTCTTCCAGGGAAGAAAGCTGAGGAGGAGAAAACATTTTGCTTTGCTACCATTTCGTTATATTCTGCACCTTTTTATTCCTTCTGAAAAACCATTTGCCTGCTATGCACCCCCTTTTGTTGAAGTTTTAGTGGGTTTATTTTTTGAGAGGACATGAAAGAATGGTCAGTACAAAGAAAAAGCAAAGGACAGAAGATGAGTGTGGATGATAAACAGCTGTTCTTCCCAATCGGCTTGCTGCATGCACTAAAAATATGCAGCACCAAACATCTCCAGATGAGGGACAAAGACAGAAGGACATGCAGGGGACTGGGCTGAGAATAAAACGTGATACAGCCTTCAGGTTGCTGGCAAAATTTATGTACGTGTGCAACCCTTAATTTATAAGAACCTGGGAGAAGCCAGCAGCCAAATTAACGTTTTAAAAAGAAATGTTAATTCATGTCAAAAGAATATATCTACTTCTTTTCTTTCCTTCCTCACTCTAAATTGTTTTAAGAAACACAAATTAAAAAGATTTTTTTCCTCTGCCCTTTAATATTTGTGCCTTCCTACTGCTGCTGGTAAAAATTCCCCTAACAGCTTCATCGCCCTTTCTCCAGGATGAACGCTGGGCAAAAAGTCCTCGGAACTCAGACTGAGCAGAAAAGAAGTGCCCGTATCTGACTGGACACAACCCGTAACTGCTGGAAGGCGCGAGATAACGCAGGCAGCACAGCGATGCTGCCGACACAGCAACCCAAAGGGGACCCTGCAGACCCAGACTGCTGTCCCGGGGACCTGCAGGAGGCCCCGTGAGGAGGCCGTGTCCCCGCAGCATCCAGCACGGCCCCAGACCTTGCTAATCGGCGAGGGGAAGCGTGAGGGCTGCTGAGACACCGACCCTGTCATTCCCTGAAGCCAAGAGGCTGGAACCAGCCCCGCGTGCCACGGAGAGCCCCTCGCGGTGTAAGACGAGGAGCTGATGATAAATGTTGGCTCTTGCTTGGAGGGCTCCTTGCCGTAAGAGCACTTGTGAGCAGTGGTGAGTGGGCACTGAAGCAATCAGCAGCTCGTTTCAACAAGGCGGGCTGAAATTCAGAGCTTTGTGCCTCGATCTCCTCTAGGTTGCCTGAGTTGGGAACATTTGTGGTATTTTTGTATTTTTCTTTCTGCGTCCAAAGTTAAATGATGTAAAAGCATTTTACAACAGGAACTAAGGTCACAAAGTGGGCTGACACTTCGGCACAGCCCGAGCTGCTCTCATTTGACAAGAGCTGGCTTACTTCAGATTCCCTCCAGCGTCCCTCGCAGTACAGCTTTCTTACTGGGCTTTTTAGAAGTTTGGTTTTCCATCCTCAAGTCTTTTTTTTGTGTGCATCCAAATATGCCTCCTGTTTGCGAGCTGGCAATAACATGACTGCATTTCTCATTTAAGCTAGGTCTGCACCAGTAACTTATATTTGAATTGTACTCAATTTGAGGTTTGTGAAATTCCCAACTTGGATTGCTCGTCTTGAATCCAGTTTTGGTTTTATGTTTCAAACAACATTAGAAACAATAGCTCTTTAATCCCTGAAATACCCTGTCATCTGCTCAGAGAGGAAAGGTTCCTGCGTCTTTGGGACTAACATTATCAAAACCATTCCACCCCTGTGACGTCCCTCGCCCCCGCCTGCTCCACCAGCCTTTCCCCAATGTGCCCATTGGGTTTTTCCTCTTTGCTCTGCAGACTCCCAATCCATGCCCCACTCTCATCCCTTCTAAAACACAGACAAAACCTGCGTTCACAGCCTGCAGCCACGTGCCCAGCACTGACAACTTGTGGCATGAACTTTTTACGGGTTTGATGGCAACAAAATACCAGCAGTGGTTTCCATTTGCCTCCTTTGTGCTCCAGTACCATAACCTACGCCTCCCAGCAGGTGCCAACATTTCACACAACCTTCCCCACCGCGAGAGGAGCCAAGGCCTGGAAGATGACACGGGTGCTGCCACCGCGCAGCCCGCACGGGTGAACACAGCAGTTAATTTGGCTAATTGCCGAAGTCATTACCTGGTCGTTAATGTGGCACACGGCGAGGTTCTGCTCGTCACAGGAACAGGCCACGCGGATGTACTTCAGCCAGTTCCCAGCTCCGCTCTGGCTAGCATCAATGCAGAATTTCTCATTTCCCAGGTCATCAGCAATCTGCAGAAGAACAGGAGGAAGGAACACATGGGTCATCTGGTATCAAACAGCAGATGCAGAAAGAAGAAAGAAAGGAGAATTATTTGCAGTGCAGATTTCATAACAAGGAATAGCAAGGCATGAGCTGGATGGCAGGTAACACTGATAAACATGTCTGGCAGGGCTAAAGCAGCTCTTCAGCCATGATCACAAGTTCCCGGTTAGAAGAACCTCCAAGGACCCCTACCAGAGCTCTCCATGAGTAACTGGCTCAGGACTACAATTGATATGGAGACAAAAGCACTCTTCTAGTATTCACATCAGCTTAAAGCAAAACAGATCGACTTGCTGAACTGCATTCACTGTAATGACCAGGCCATCAAACTGCTCCGTGCTGCCAGCACCTGTGGCTCTGAGCCCTCCTGGAGGTCCCTGAGCACACCTGGAGGTCCCCACCCTGCCTCCTCCAGCACCAACCTCTGATCTCAAGCTACTTGCATTAAAATGGACAAAGGGAAAATCACATCCTCGGTTCTTGGCTTATTGCTTCCAATTCAGACCATGGCACTGAATCTTGAGGGAAATCCTGCATTTCCCCCCAGAATGAGTGTTTGGATGGGGCAGAACTGTTAGGAGGAACAGCCCTGTGTTCAGCCTCATTCCTACCCTGCCTGGGAATACTCTGGCTGCTGCTCACCAGCCAGGCCTGGCAGATTCAGGTGAATTGATGGGCCCTGTCTTTGCTAACAGTGAAGAAAATGCCCAGGGTTATGTTATCCCCGTGTGAGGGGTTTCAGCACCATGCTGCCTGTGCGCTTCAGCTCAGCTCCCTGTGCACACTGGGCTCAGGCTGCAGAGCTCGGCTCACACACGGAGCCTCGCAGGCATCGATCCCTCGTGTTCAGCCCACACTTATGAGGTCTGCCTCCGTACTGCTCGGGGGTGATACCGTGCTTTACTTAACACCTCAGTCCTGGCACAGGTTTCTCTGGGGTGCACCCCAGCAGTGGCCATTTCAGGCAAATTTGCCTTCGATGACTTCCTCAGGACACAGCAGCAGAAGCAGCGACTGAGTTTAGCTTTCAATTCAACTGTCTTGGCCATGAAACATCATCTTTCCCCTTCCAGAAAGCCCTGCCTTGCTCATTCCTCACATTCCAGCTTCCAGGATAAATAAAACAGGAGTTGCAGAGGCAACGTCCTTTGCCACAGTGCCCCGGCTCTGCTGGAGCGGAGCTGCTGCAGATGGAAGCGCGCTCCCCGCTGAAAGCAGCGGCTGCATCGCGAGACGCTTCCTGCTGGCAGCCGTGTAGAAGTTATATGAGCAAATTCGGGTTTATGTGAGGAAATTCTCAGTTGCTGGTTTCACTTTCACCTCGTTCCGCTTCGCCGTCAGGGCAGGCAGCGGCCGCCAGCCCCTCCTCGTGCCCGTGCATGGCACACACGCAGCCGCTGCTCCTGCAGCTCCCGGGCTCTGCCGGGGCCCTCGGAGGTTTTGGGGCAGAGGAAGGGGTCAGGGACACCTGGAGAGCAAGCACAAATCTTTCACCATTTCCCCAAATGTCACCCGGTGCCATGGGTTTGTTCCAGGTTTGGAATTTATGTCCAACATTAAACATACAGAAATCCAAACTGAGGGCGCACCCCGTGCAGAGGGCTCTTACCGGTGTGTTTCGCTGCTGTTTGTCTTTTATTTTTATGTAGGTGCTTTCCTCAAAACTGGCTGCATTTGTTCGAGGACCTTCGCTTTCCAGGAGAGCCACCTGCCATGCACTGAATTTACACTCTTGTGACTCCGAGGGGAAGCGAGGGCACACAACAGCCCCTGCTCTGCCCTAACGAGGCTCTCAGTACCTGGTTCTTTGTAACTCTCCTCTCTGATACAAGGCAGCACCGTCAGAGGAAGCTGGTGAGGGTAGTTTGGACTTTGTAAGAAAAAATGAAAAAAAGAAAAGCGTTCCTAACGTGGGTTGAACAACTCTACCGAGTTTACTCAAGCTACAATAACAGTAACTTCTGTTTTATCTCAGGGAACCTCTAGGAACATGGAGGCTGGCTGACGCTGCTGACTGCTGCTAAGATTAAAGCCCTGGCCCTGGCCCTGCTGACCCCAAATCAGCGATGGGTGGTGGGCAGGCAGGGAGCACCTGCGGGGACACAGCTCACCGGGAAGGGGTGACAGCTCCCAGGGAAAGCTGGAAAACAGCAAAACCAGGACCGACTGTCCATGTTCGGCTGCTGGTTGGAAGCCATCAACCAGTGTGGGTGTAGGGCCTCTGGGTTTGAACAGTTGGACAGACAGCACCCAGATAACCCCCGGCACCATCAGTGTGTACAGCAGCAGTCAGCAAGATGGCAAATCCCCTTTTGGTTTGTAGCCATATGTTTCAGGTGCCCTCTTTCATATTCTGGAGTTGTTTAGGGGCAGATACTCCAGATAGCTCTGGAGAAAAGCAGAATTCAGCTCCAATTCACCAGCTGCTTTGCAGGCCCCCGCACAAGGCTTGCCAGCGCCGCCTGAGCGAGGTCCTGTCTTAGCTAAAAATCACCTGAAACTCTGTGGTTTCATCTGAGTGGAGCTTTAGCACCCAAACTGGGGGTGTGAGATCTCACAGATCAGAATGAGAAAGAACGAGTCCGTACAAACCCTGAGAACTCGAGCCCCTGTTTTTCTCACACACTCACTGTACTCTGGAAATAAAACAAAGTCTCACGAGCCGAGGCCCGGCGGTGTCACTGGAAGGCAATTTGCACGATGCCGTCCCTGACACTGCGGCATGCCTTCCTTGCTTTGGGTAAAAAAACAAATGGAAAAACAAAAACTGGAAAACAAAAGGGCTGTTGGAGAGGCAGAAGAGGCAGATCATTGGCAGCAATGCACCTGCCGAGCAGCAGTCAGTTACCACTTGCTGGCTGACCGCAGTGCAATAGGTAGAAAAGTTTTCCTCTCCCCTTAGGTACAGAAGGAAAAGGTGTTCTTTTTTCCATGTGAATTTCCTAGGACTTGTGCTAACACATCTTTACTTTGCAATTGCAACTGAAACAGCAGACAGCCCTACACCATGGCAGTCTTCCAGATCCACCTTTATCCAGCTTTCTAATTTTCAAGGAACTTTCTCTGCCTTTTTTTTTTTTTTTCCTATGTACCCATGATCCTGCACGATCCCTTACATGTTAGTTTTCTAGGATGTTTCAGTATCTGTCCAACAAAATGTCAAGCTGTCAGAAAAGGACGCTTTGTCTCAGGTGCAGTGGAAGCACCTACTCCGAGCGCTGCCGGTCCAGCTCTTTGTGGTTGACACCTCAAGCAAGATAAAGATCACAAGCACACACTTTTTTGATGTTCTATATGAAATGTACATCATAATTTAAAAAATACTAAAAAAAAAAAAAAGTAATTGCAAGTTATTACCCATGATGTCATTTTACCTCTATCAAACACGTGTCCACACAAATAATTTCCTAAGCTCCTCTTTCCCCTGCCCTAAAAAACCTCCAGAAAAACAAACCGAAACCTTTTACCACATCTTCTTCCAGTTTAGACCAGAAGAAAATCAGAAATTTCCTCTGCCGAAATTCTTCAAACCAGCTGTTTGCAAGTCACTGTCAGTAACAAAAAAAAAGATTTTCTGTTTGAGGGCTTGTGTTTGGAATGCACGAGGGTGATTCACTCGTGGGTGTTTTAGAAGCACGGCAGCACCAAGAGGTAACTGATGCTCCAAAGAAGTCCAATTGCAAAAGGAAAAGGGATAGAAAAAAAAAAGCTACAGAAAACCAAAACAAAGCCAGAAAATCACACGTGGAATTGGCAGGAGTCGGAGCTGGTGGCGTTGAAGCGTTGGTTGTACTTCTGCTTGCTCAGCCCAGCTCTGACATCAGCGATGTACCGAGGCATCTCGGGGGGATAATTTGGCTCAGACATTAAAAGACATTATCAGAGAAGAGGAAAAAGAGAAAAAGGGGGGAGAATGAGGAAAGGGTAGGGAAAAGAAATTTAAAATTAGCAATTGGTAATATTTTTAGTGCCCAAACCCGTTATCTGTCGGTGTTGTGGTCACTTTGGGGACAGCACGTTACCATCGTGCTCAACCACAGCCTGGACTGCGGCATCACGGCCCCAGAGCTGTGCTCGGGGCAGGAGCACATTTGGCTGCCTCACCTTTTCCCTGAGCTAATCTCCAGGCCGTCTGGGACAGACAGACACGTGCACTCGTCGATCTGCTGGAAAACTCAGCTTTCATCTGGACTGCAGCCCGTGGGCACTCTCATCAACTCCATCAGTGCGAGAGCACCTCCAGTGCCTTGCTGCCCTCTGCTCAGCCTGATCCACCCAGCCCAGCCCAGCCATCCCGCACCTTGCCGTGGGTTTCTCATTGCCTTTTTTTTAATTTTCATTGACCGTGTCAAAACAAGTTCATCTTTTTCCCCTTCCCTCTGCTGCAGATGGCAAGCTCAGGGTGTGCGCTGGATTTATGAACCCAGGCACCTCCCTGCTCTTTTGTCTTCATCCAAGAATTCCCAGCTCCACGTCCCGGCTGGTGGCGGTGCCACGACGACGTTTTGCTGAGACATTCGCTATCCTTCCAGGGAGCACCGTCTCCTTTCCCACCCCGAAGCCCCCATCCCTCTCCTCTGCAGTCGATTTGCTTCAAACAAATGCACCTTCATGCTCATTTGGATGTCAGGTTTTCAGCCTGGCCCGCTGCAGAGACACGAAGCTTGGACCCAGAGCCGACCGCTGGCCGCGGCTGTGGTTCAGGCTCATCTCGAGCCAGCCAAGAGGAAATGGTTGTCATGGCCCAGGGCTCGCTCTGCAGCCTCATCTGCTTTCTGCTGAACAGCCTTCAGGACTCGAATCCAAAGGGCTCATTGATCTTGCAGGGGCTCTGTCTCGTAATTTATTAAGATCAGAGATGCTGAGTTATGAAGCAAAAGTTATGGAAAAATTCTCTTGAACATTAACCATTTTTTTTGCACATCATTTGAGGTTTCCTGCTTCTCTAATTTGTGGGCTCTCTGTTGGGTTGTTTCTTTCACGTTTTAATGGGCAGAGTCCAACATTTGGCCTCCGCAGAGGTGTGCTGTAGGACTGGAATGCCTAGGGATCTGTCGTCAGTTAGCTTAATGGATTCCTAGTGTGCATGAAGAAACGAAGCAACCATGAGTTTGCCATCAGTGACCCAGCGTCCTGTTGCTATAACATCCCTCCCCAGAAGCTGAAAGTGTAATAAACCTTCTCATCCCATAGTTGCAGGATCTGCCTTTGACAGTTTGGCTGATGTACGCATTTTATTTGGCAGGAGTTAGAGGGAGATTTCCCCCCCCCCTCCTTTTTTTTTTTTCTTTTTGCTTTAATGACCCACAAGCTGATTTAGAGCAATAAACTGTTGCCATGAAGTTTTGTTGTGTTTCTTTCAAATAAAGAGGAGGGAGGGATCGCTACGATTTATGACTTTCAGAAGTAAGTGAAACAGAAAGTCCATTCTTGCCGCAAAATGAAGAGAAAAAGATTTCATCCAGAGAAACACCTCTGTCAATGTGTAGACACGAAGCCTAGATGAACTCATAAATTCAGCACTCTGCCTGCAATTAACCAGGCTTCCTGGTGATTTGACAAAGAGTTAATGAGAAACGTGTCAGACAAAACCAGGTCACAGCACAGGGAACTGATGGGACCAGCAGCCGAGCCAAACCCGGCCGGGCTGGGGCCACAGGAGCGGCCCCGCGGGAGCCGCGCTGCGCAGCACCCAGCGAGCTCCAGGGCCTCCAGCTCACGGCCAGTTCCCCGGCCAGAGCAAACTGGTGGGAGGGGAGCGGGGACTGGAGAAAAGACAGATCCTAAAAGCCTGTGCTTTGATTCGTGGGGCTGTTAAATGACCGCAGGATCGGAGAACTACAGCATCCTCAGGTGTCAAGAGCCCGAGCCGCTCGGACATCGCAGATGGAGAGGGACCTTTTGGGATCTCCTCCTGTGGAAGGAGCACCCTGAGCCCCCCCAGCACCCAAGGGTGCCACGTGTGGGGTGACCCGGACAGAGAGCACAAGAGATGGCCCAGAACAAGGCTGCTCCCCCGAAACGCCCCACTCCATTTCCAAAGCCAAGGAGCCTGGATCACGGCATGGGCTCTGCACGTCTGAATTTCAGGAGCACACCTGAACCACATGGGGCCTCCAGAAGGCCTGCCCGTGGCTACCCGCTGCTGTAGGAGCCAGCCCAGCACCACCAGCGAGCATTTCCTAGCTGCCAGCCAGCTCTGCGGGAGGAGCAGGGATGCGGTGCTGGTACTCGCTGTGCTCGTGGGTGCTCCACGGAAGCATCTCATGCTCCACAAAGCGGGGGCACCGCGGGGTTCGGGAGCCTCGAGGCTGAGCACACTGCGCCCCGCTGGCCCCGCTCCCCTCCACGCAGCCCCTGGCCCCGAGCTCGCACAGCTCCGGGTCCCCGCGCAGAGAAACATCAAGTAAAGATGTCAAAACAGAAGAAGACTTTCAAGATGATGGCAAGCATTTATCTCAACAAAAGCTCATTTTTCACCAGTAACGTAATTCATACCACACTGATTTAAATTAAACAGTAAACCGTAAAAAATTATGCTTGAATCAAATCGCAGGGTTGCCTCAGATATTGTACACACAAGTCAAGAAAGGGATTTCCAGTTCTTTGTAATATATACATGCTAAAACTTTGAAGTTTTCCTCCCCGCAGAAAGAGCTCAAAACATCACACTTTCGTATTCTACTTCATTTCGACCCATTTAAAAAAACATTAATGAAGTTCTAAAAGCTTGGTAGATAAAAATAAATGGGAAATCGAGAGAAGTCTGGATCTGATAAACAAAAGGCAGACTGCTCGCAGGCAGATGAGGCTTTCCAGGACATTTAATTTTGCTTTAATTAGGAAGAGGGAGCAGAAGCGGGAGGTCCAGCAGCGCTGAATTTCCACCGAAACAGGCTCGGCGTGCCGGCACCTCGCAGCTTCTGCAGAGGGACAAAGCGCTGAAGGGCACGAGTGGCCTGGAGCTGCTTGAGAAGGGAGACCTGGCACCACACGGCTCCCTCCAAGGCAGGGGGGCCACTAGCCACGGGCAAGGAGGAGCAGAGCAGCACTGCTGGCAGCAACACACCGGCCCAGAAGCCGAGCAGAACCTGAGTTAAGGCTGGAACAGTTCCTGAGCACAGCTTCTCCAGGAGGCCCCTTGGCACTCGGGCTCTCCTCCGCCTGCTCTCCCAGCGCCCCAGCTACATGAGCTGTGCTGCTTTCCAGGAGCGAACAACTCCCACAGCCCTGCTGAAGGCACTGCACCACCGGACACGTGAAGGCTTCCTCGCGCACCTCCCGAAGCAGCACCCTGCTCTGTCACACCCGAAAAATCTCAGCCGCCTCCGCCCGCGGCGTGGTGAGGGGGGTGACGATGCCAGGAGGCTCGCGAGGCAGCACGTCTGGTTTGCCATCGCCCTGAGCACACCCGTAGGATGTCACGTTTTAACCCTGCTGCTCTGCGAGCTGCCTGTGGGCATCTCAGGGATGCACAGCCTGGGGGGATGTTGCCGTTTTTGGCCAAGCGCCCGTGCTTTTTGGAGATGGGGAATGCCCTACAGACAGCCCCCGCCTGGAGCGAGGTGCCAAAGAAATGCCAAGGTGCTGTAGAAGTGAGACCACCGCCCAGGCCGCCTCCCCTCGGTGCCTGCCCGGTGTTCACAGGCTGAGCGTGGTGGCACGGCGGAGATGCCAGCTCCATCAGGTCTTTGGGTCGAGGCACCCACAGAGGTGCTGCTGAGGGCCAAAACTGAACGTTTGTCTTCAGAAATTACAGAGACCTGTTCATGATGGAGCTGAGGCGAACGCTGCACATCCTCAGGTCCCGTCCTCACCACCGCTTCCAGGAGCTGCACGCTGACTGCTGGAAGTGGCAAGCTGTGCCATCGGAAATCAAACCAAAGGCACCAGCTCCTTCCCCTCGCTCGTTCCCAAAAGGGAAGGCAGCTGCCTTAGGAACAGCTCCTGGTCAACTTCTTCAGGTGCGTGCCGGTGCCTGGCTGGGCCGGTGTGCGCGGAGGCTCCTGCCACTTGTTTTAAATCATTCCTCATTACTGCGACTTTATTTTAATAATGTTTTGGGAAGGGAGCTGTGGAACACCACTAACATGCAAGGCTCTTCAGAGTGATTTACTGAAGGCGCCGGGTGCCAAAACCATTTGCCGCATTTTACACGCTGGCCAAAAAAGTAGCAGAGCCTTCAAGCGCCCATTCATACTGCTAACACCAGCCACAGCACAGCGGCCTCACAGCCCCAGCGAAGTCCCCTGAAGGACCTGGCACGGGAAGGCCCACACGGAGCAACGCCGTCCTGGGGGCTCTCACCTGCCTCTTCCCGACTTCTCACCAGCCGTACGCTAAGATGTTTAAATATTAAATTAGACGAAGGCCCAGATTTACCAGCAGCAACGTACCCGGTGCAGAGGGTCATTATCCTCCCTCCCGTCTCACATCATCGCGCGCAGCGGCAGCCGGGCAGCCCAGGAATACTCATCTGGAAGCGCATTCCTGTTCGCATGTTAGCTTTAAATGCCCTGAATTTACGGGCCAAAAGGGTGCACGTTACCAGCGCTTTGGCCGTGACCTTACACGTTCCGAGCAGAGATTTTAAAAGCAAAGACCCAGAGCGAAGCCCTCCCGTCCCCCGGCTGCCGTGAGCGCAGCTGCACCGAGGTTTCATTTACACAGGAAACCCCCCCAGAGGTGCCACAATCGCGCGAGGAAGCGCAGCCCTCGGAACCTTTCTGATCAGAAATGAGCAAGGCAGCTGCTTTGCAGACTGTTCTCGTGCTCTTTAGAAGGTGTGAAATAGATGAGTTTGTGAACCGGGGCTGGCACTGAGTGAAAGAATGAAAGGATATTATAGGCTTCCCTCCTGAACGCAGCTGATCAAAAACAGGAACAGCAGAGCCCTGCTGAAACGGCTCGGAAAACAAAGCGGCCATCTCGGGCCAAGCCAACGAGAAATTTCCTCTTGATGTAGTAACACCGCGCTGCTCGCCTCTCGCCAAGCCGAAACATGTGATTTCTTCAGAGCCGATATTTACCGAAAACGTTACCAAAAGAGGGTGCAAAATCGAGGCGCTGCAGCCCCCGCACCCATCCCACAGCAGCTCGGGGGGCTCCGGCCCCGCTGAGCACCATCCTGCACACACCCAGCTGCTGATTTACACCAAGGGCACACGCACAGCCCTGCACGAAGCCACGAGGTGCTCTGCGCTCAGGGCAGCGAGCAGGGAAGCAGCCAGGATATTATCCGGTCTCTCTGCCCTGCAGCGTGGGCAGCAGGAGCGTTTGTTGAATTACACAAGCAAGGTGGGGAAGGAGAATCTCTGAGCGCTGCTAGAGCATCTGCTCGCGGGCCGGCTCACCTCCTGGGGGAGATGAGATCGTTCATGTGCTCAGCATCTTACCGGAGAGCTTCTTCCCCTCATAACTCTTACGCACAGCTCGTCTGTAACACCAGCGTCACTGGAAGGAGAACCTGGGACACCAGGGCTGGACATCTTTGCACCAAGTGAGCTGTTTCCGCACCAGAAAAAAAATGGTTTTGGAGCCCCTTCCTGCCTGAAGATATCAAAGGTCTCCTACAGGAGGGAGCAGCCCTCTGGCAGCTGCCTGCGAGTCAGCATCAGCCTCACTCAGCAGAGGCACATAAACAACACGAGCCAAGCCATTTCCCTTCGAATTGACGTGCTGAGCAGGGTGATCCTGCCCTCTGACACAGGACTCGAGCTGTAGCAGGATTCTGGGGCGCTCGTTTCTCATTAAGCTCAGCACCAAGAGCATCCCCACTCCCTTGGCAGTCTGGCAGCCAGCAGAGGCTCCGAAGCCTGCTCAGGTAAACCTTATGTGCATGAGGACAAGGGCATTGGGGCTCAGGGGCACTGGGGCTGGTCTGTGCCACCCCGGTATTTTGGGACGTGTGCCCTTGTAATGGGGCTGCACAAGCCAGGAGGCTGGGCTGGAGCTGCCCGCGGACCCCAGCACCTCCACCACGTCTGTGACCGTCCTCCAGCCCTTCTCCAAGAGACTTCCAAATGGCCCCAGCCCCGGTTCCCCCTGCACTGGGGGCAGCCACAGCCCGGTCCTGTCCCCCTGCTTCTGCCTGTCCCTGCTGGGCTCCTGGCACAGCCCGGGCTCGTCCCCATGCTCGCTGCCTTCCTTTTGGCATTGCATCCTTCAGGGGAGTTTGCTGTTACCCCCTCTCACAAAATCATGGAAATCTGTTCTTTTTTTTTCATCAAGCTCTAGAATCCTCCGGGCCCCAACTTGGTGCTCCTTCCAAAGTGACAACACCGAGGGGCTGATCCAGTTATTTCCCACTAAATCTCGGTGACCAGACCTCCCCGCAGCTGCAGCCAGACAAGTCCATGTATCTTGTCTGCCACCACGAACCCAAACCCTCGTTACGAGGATGCACAGGGGTCAATTGCGCAGTCCCAAGTGCCGCCCGGATGAACTTTACCCCGAGCCAATTCACCGACTTATGAAACGCTGTCTTCCAGGGAATTTATCCTAATGATAAATCTGCCCTTTGGATACGCTGAGCAGCTCCGTTTCAAAACCCCCAGCCCGGACCTGAGGCCAGCTCTGTGTCAGCAGACAGCGGGGCAGGGCGATGCTCGGCCGGAGGCACGGCGCTGCCCTGCGGAAGGTGCGCGGGTGCCTCCGCTCGGGTTGTTTTACTCGGGAGATCCCAGCACATCTGGTTCTCTGACGGAGGGTCTCAAAACAAAGCACGATCTGACACAGCACGTATCTTGCAGTGCCTGAGCACGGCAGGTTTGCGTTAGGGAGGTGCTGGTACCCTCACACGGAATCGCTGATCTTCTGCGGATGATTTTCACAACTCTTAGAGGCACGGCTGCACAGCTAAAGCCAACATTTTGCACATCGATCTGGCCTCCAACCCAACAGGAAAAGACTTCTGCTGGCTTTAAAGGGAGCCAAATATTTAAATCCAAATAGGAAGAGGAAAAAAAAAAAAAAAAAGACTAGTATCAACCTTGTACAGGGATTTTCTCAACTACCAGAGTCAGAGGGCGATCCAGAAGACAGAGCTGAGGATGGCAAGCATCAGGCATCTGCTCACCAAAACGGCCCCATACAGCATGGGAACACACCTCTGCTGTAGGAATAAAGGACTGCATCAGCACCCTCAGGAAAAGGATCCCACATCCTACCTGGGCCACTCCTGCCCACCCGCTAAGCAGGAAAATGTTTGCTCCTTGTACAGGGTTTGCTTGTTATTGGGGTTTCGGCATCGCCACTATCACTGCAGCACGTGAGCACCTCCCCAAAATGCATGCAAGAAAATCCCACTCGTGTCAGTCAAACACAAGACAGGACACAAGGCTAAATGCCTGCAAAAAGGGAGCAGGATTTTTGTTAATGCGATGGGTGGGACAGAAAAGGACATTGCTTTCTCAAGTCAGCTCTCAGTCACTCTGAATGTGAGGATGGTTTCTCCTTCTTTCCAAAACAAACACCTTTCCTCCAGTGAAATGCTGTTGGGAAACCATTTCAAAGATTTCAGGTATTAGAAATCCACATGAAAGTAATCTGAAAGTCATCCTCATTAACAGATGGAGACATTTTTTTGAGGCAGCTTCTCATTCTGAAGTTATAAATTATAGATTATAGAGTGTATGCTGCAGAAACTCCTTCAAACTGTAATAAAAATTACTAATGTAACGCTAAGTAGGAAGCACCGTGTCACATTTCCAAGCCGTTCTTTAGCATGTAAAACCATTGAAACATGGTGAAAACAAGAATTGTCTTCATTCCCTTTGCAAATACCCACACAGTCAGTCCAAGCCACTACCCAAGCCTTGAAATGCTGTTGAAACAGTTTATTAAGACCTAATCCTGCAGCCTTAAAAAAAATCTAATAGTGCAGTATTTCCACGGTATAAGTGATTTCTGTCTCTATCTGGCAGCCCCGTGAGTTCTCCAAGGATGAACATAAATTCAATTATACCAAATTAAATCTGAACACACATAAGCCGCATAACATTTTAATCAGGGCTGTTCTTAACTTTTTGGAAGAGCTACACAACGGTAGAGCCTACCAGGATGAGACGACACACATGCTTTTCTCCCTTGCGCTGCCTACTTTTATTAATTACTCTGGCAGAGATGTATTTATATTGGTGCTGTCAGTGTGTGAATAAAACCTCATGGACAAAAATGGTTTAATTAAAGCAGAAAGAAGTGGTTTATGGGTGGTGAGCAAATCTGTTCTTTAAAGTCAGTAAAACTTTCATAAGTGGTTAGATACAAATAAATCCTAGGAAAACATTTGCACCAAATATGTCTTTTATATCTTATACTGAAGCGTATCATATTATCATAAAAAAGACCTAAGCAGGAGCATGGACCCAATAATCTGTTGGCTGGAACCCTCGAGGGTGTTTCTCAGCTCTCAGTTCTTCTCTTTCACTCTGTTTGGATTAACAAAGCCACCTCTTCTGCCCCAAACCGCTCCGCTGCATCGCGAGAGCTTCAGAAGAGCAGCCAGGACAGGCACACGAGGCTCACCCTCTGCTCGGGGAAGGCAGGGAGCACCATGCTCTGAAGGTGCCCCCCCAGTGCTCCTGGATCTGCTCCTTCCCGAGGGAGCTTCCCAACGGGATGGGGCTTCAACCATCCCATGCTGGGGACGGCCAGCGGGCACCACTGAGCTCAGCACCCCTGGCATGGTTCTTGGGTGGAAAGGAGCCCATCAGCAGCCACCAATGTGCTTGGAAATGCCTCTGGGGATGTCACCAAGCTTGGCAGCGCCGTGCTGGGCACCTGTGGCCGGGCAGTGACCGCGCAGAGAAGCCGGAGGCACAGCAACAAGGAGGGAGCTGCAGAGCCAGGCACAACGCGCCCTTGGTGGATGGACAATCCTCCACAGAGACCGTGCTCCGGGCCAGGCCGTGCCATAGATGTAGATCTCACGTTCTAATCAATAAAAATAAATACCTGACCTCAAGGAAAAGATCCTTCGTTTGGCACTCCCGATCGGTCTTTATACTTCAAGCGCAGTTTTTACTGGCCGGGGTCCAGTTATCCTATGGTAATGTAACAGCCTTTTTCTTTACGCGAACAAAAGTCCTTTTCTAGTCCGAAGGGCCGCCGAGTTTATCCAAATACTCTCAGTTTCCTCCCAGCCCCCCCTGGAAGCGGCCGGCTCCATCAGAGGACACTTGTCCCCCCGGCAGGACGCGGCGGAGGGCTCAGCCCCCACCTGGCGGCACCGCGGGCAGAGCATCCGCACGGGGCAGCCCCGCCGCCCCCCGGCACGACCGGTTGGAAACGCTAAATAGTCTTTTCCATGTTTCTACATCGGGTCTTATTTTGGCTAAGCCCGTCCAGTCTGTTAGCAGCTGCCAAGCGCATGAAGTAATGAGAAAGCATAGGGAGAGAAAGCTGACTTCATTCCAGCCGCGCTGCGGCTAACACACCCAGTATGTTCTGCGGCTGTCAGCACGTTGCTGAAGTGGACCTCATTAGCAAATTTGACTTTAAGGACCAGATGAGATGCATTCCTCCGGGCCACCTTCCCTCTGCTGCCAGCTAGCTCCAACCTGCTCATCCTCCCCTGGGCTCGGCAGCGGGCACCGCAGGGCTGCTCCGCGATCGGGGCGTGCAAACTCATCGCGGCCCTCGGGAGACACACGGCAGGGCTGGGACGGCCTGGGATGGGCAGCACACACCAAGAGAGAGGCAGGCAAACAGTGACAGCCCTGCATGAGCTGTGGGAACACGCTGAGGGCTAGAAATGTGGTACACAATGACAGCTGGAAGGATCCGGAGTTGCCCGGCCTTAGGACTGGGTGTTGGGAGTTGGTCACAGGCTCCAGTTGAGGTGTTAGGCACCATCTGACGGTCAAGAGAGTGATACGGAAAGGAAAGAGCAGCTGCAGAGATTGTGGAAGCTTTGTGAAGATGGAGTTAGAGAAATACCTGCCCCAAACACCCTGGAGATCCTGTGCTGGCTGCGAGAGGGACTGGTGGTTCTAGAGCCTGTGTGATTAAACACATTGAGGTAAATCCATCAGCTGGGCCACCTGCTTTGAACGAACAAGAACCAATTAAACTAGGGCTTTCCCAGGACCCAGACTCATTACCAATGGGGAACAATCCTAAGCCATTAGATTTAGGGCACGGGATCCCTCAGCACACAGCAGAGGACAGCACCGAGAGCCCAGGGCCCGAAACGTGCCTCCTGCTCCCGTCCCTGCTCCAAGCCCAAAACGCAGCCGAGATCGGGGAGAAGAGGACAGAAAAGTGCAAAACTGCCCCTCAGAGCCCCGAAGTGATTCGAACACAAACTCGAGGCTGTGTGACCTGCACCAGCAGCTCGATAACACAAAGCTGTGTGATTTCATGTGCCCTGGTCACCTCTGGGACCACCACACGCAGCTCCCGGGCACTTACAGGGCAAATGCTGCGAGGAGAGGGGAGAGTATCCACAGGGAAGTATTCAGGAGAAAATATTCCGGGGAAATCCTTCCTCATACTGAATCAGCACAGGAACATGACATGTCCAACCCCTCCAAATAACTGCCCTGCCCCACAATGAACATTAAAAATGCTCCTCTTACGGAGCGCCGTTTCATTTCTGCAAGCCTTATTCACGCGATGAAACGAAATTTTCAGCAGATAAATGTCCATAAATCTCTCTGCCTTATTACACCGACTGCTGGCTAACAGAAACGAGCCCGGCTTCTCCCTGGAGCATGTGCTGCCTTCCTGACAAGGGGTTTGCAATAACACGCACAAGAACGTAGCCGGGCCCAGCGCTGCAATTTCCATGGGGCCGAGTGCCACAGGTGCACTAATATAGGCATTAGTGAATGATTAGGCCTCGTAAAATATATGAATGCTGTTTCTTTAAGAAGCCATAAAATTTTATTGAGGAAAAAATCCATGTGTAAGGCTTTTGGTTCGTTTCATGCGGTCATTCAGAATTTCACTCATTTCTGACAGGACTATGATAATTAAAACTGCGGCCTGGGTCTGGTTTCTATAAAGTCCATCTGGCCTTCCGCGATGGAGAGTTTTGGAAGTATGTAATTGCCTGGGCAGCAAATAACTATTTTGCCATCCGCAGTAGTTTAATTTTGTCCCTGCAGCAGGGGAGCTAAGTCAGAGGGGCAAAAGATCATTAACGTATGGAGCCAGAAAGAGGGGCTCCCCGAGCAGGCTGCTGGCCCGTATTTGTTGAAATGCTTGACACCAACGGGCCCCATTAATGCATGGGTTAGATACAATCTGTGGAAAAGGGTCTATTATAAAGGGATTATTTGGAAGTGTTCTGTAGGTGGGGGTGGGTGTGATTGAAGGACTTAAAACTGTTACATTAACCCTTAGGGCACTCCGAGCAGTAACAAACCTGGCATTAAAGGGCTGGGGTTTGTCACAATTTCTTCACTTCCCTCCTTCTCCGCCACGAGGTCAAAGAGATTAAAAACATCCATAATGTGCTCTTCTGTGCTATAAAGATGAAGCTTGTTTTCTGCCCGCTTTATGGCCGTGGCAGCTCCCCTGCCTCCCTGCTCTCACCCCGAATGGGATCATTAAAAAGAAACCAAATCCCCCAAGAAAGACGACAGCAGCAACATACACGCGTGTACTTGTGTGTACTTACACGCTCAGACAGAAGCAAGCCAACAGAAAGCCAGCACAGATGGAGTGGTGACAGAAGAGGCTCTGGAGCTCTGCTCAAACACCCCAAACACGGCTGTCGGTACCGAGCCTGGCGGGGAACCAAGCGGGGACGTGGGGCTGGGAGCAGAGCTCCTCTGCGGGGCTCTGCAGGGCCCTGCTGCTGTCCTGAGCCCGAGATCCCTTCCTCCGGGTGGCACCCAGAAACGCCCCGAGGAGCCAGGCTTCTTAGAAGCTGTTAGGCTTTTATAAGTTCCGCAGAAGTCCATCTAAATACAGAATGCTTCATTTGCATCTTAAACATCTTGCAATTTCTCTGTTTTGCCAGTTTTGTCTCCCACTGGAGACACAAAGACCCTGACAGGCACCCTGCAAACGAAGCTAAGTGATCAAAACCTGCACCACCCGCGGCAGGCATGTCAACCACCACCCAGACTTGTTCACATCTTCACGTTCTTCTAAAATATGCACGCGTGCACTGACTAGCCTCGCTTTCCATCCAGTGTTTGGTCTTCCCTCCGTGCCCAGCACGTAGCAGGGCAGTTGAGACAAAGGACACCTGTATAGGGTTTCTTACGATGCAAATGGTATTTCTGTTACCCAGCTGCAGTGCACTGCACGCCGTGCGAACAACCTGTCTGCTCTGTGTTCTGAACCCCACTGCTCTCATGTCAAATTTTTGGAAGGCTCTTATCTCCGCAAATAGCTCTGCACACACTATTGAGCTCAGCTATGCACTATTTACCCAGTGGTTTCTTTAACAACCTGGTCTTCTGCTTCCTTTTGCTCATATTAAACAGCAAGTCCAACAAAAACAAGTTTCTGTTTGGCCTGAGGATGAGATACTGCTATGCCAACCATCTAAAAAGATGAGGAGATTGTCAGCTGAATTTGGACATTCTGAGTGCTTAGGAGCCATAATCATGGGATATGAGGCAGAAAGCATCACAAAAAATAATGACAAGATCAAATGCAGCTATGCATGAGAAAAAACGGTATGTCCCAAGGTGGAAAATGCACTGCTCCTGTGGCAGGTGGGATGAAATCCCGGAAGATTTCCCCATCACCTCGAGACTCATGCATCCTCTGCATCACAGAAATAAGAGATGGAGGAGGAAAAGACCAGGAGAGAGGAAGAAAGGACTGGGACACTCACTCCGAGCACGGGGCAGACCCAAATTATGCGGAGCCTGAGCAAGGTCCTCTTCCTTTGGCTGCAACGTGTCAACGTGACAAATTATTTACACGAGTGTGCGTAACGAGCATCTCAATGGCCGCGATCATCGGCTATTTCAAGTGCAATTTCCTCTAGACTTTTGTTTTGCTTTCTTTCCAAGGGTTCATTCATTTGTTATGATCTTGTAGGGTCCTCAGATCAGTCACTGGATTCACAGTGTGTTTACAGCACTACTGAGAACCTGGCAAGGCCGCCAGCAGTTGGGAGGGTGCCCTATTTCCTCCGAGACCGTACCGCGCTGATGCAGGAACCTCAGTTACTGGCCCTACTTCTCTGGGCAGCTCTGGAAACGCTGAGAGAAAACATGTGCTTATTAACTGCTCCCCAGATCCCACTTGAAAGAACAACAGCAGATATCACAGTGGAAAACACACTTTATAGAGAATTATTGGAACCGCAGCTCTTCCCATGCAGTAGAATGTCTGTTTTCCTTGGCATGCCCATCTTTGCTCACCACAGCAATCTGACAACATAAACTACATCACAAATGTTCAGCATCAACAAATGGTTCTGCTTGGAAGACCAAGTAGGTTGATTAAAAAACATAAATTAGAAAAAAAAGGTTTTAAAACCTTTCTCTTCCAGCACGTGAGCCCAGCCCACAGAGGTTCCTACAGACCCAGCAGTTGCTAGAGCAGTGGTGAGCCACACTTTGAAGCCACAGACACAACTCAGGTTTTACATTTGATGTTTCAGAGCTGTGCCCAGCTTTAGAGATTGTCCTGGATGATGCCAAGCAAAGGTTTTTTTGATGTGTGCATTCAAGAGATTGAAGCCGGATGTGGCGGTACTCTAAAATGCATGCTGCATGCTGAATTGACAACACCCTTCATAATCTTGGCTATAATCTTAATCAGCGAGCCAAAAGGTCTGAACGAGCACACGGTTATCATGGCAGCATCCCCTCTGCACAGCCGCTCGGAGAGGGAGCAGAATTATTGATTCCCACAAAAACAACGACGTGCTTCTGCTGCAACAGCTCGCAGACAGCCTCCCTCAGCATTTTGTTCTCCTATGCCAAAGTCTACATGGAGATCACAGTCACGACAGTGCTATTCTTGGAAATCACATTAAAAATCATTTTCTTCTCCTCAAAATACTCTAGATGTATTAAACCTATGTATTTTCTGAATCAAAAGGAGGGAAATTCTGCTAAGCAAAGTTAAGCGCAAGATTGCCAAAAATGCTGAAAAGGTCTCTCAGAACTAAAAAAAGAAACAGCATAAAAGAAGCTGTGAAAGTTTATGAGGATAAACACTGATGACAGGTGGAGTAGAAGCTGAAATTTGAACTCTAAAGTAACTGCAAATAAAGATTTGTTACAGATGGTTTTAATATGACCTAACACTGGGATGCCAGCTACGGTATCACTTTTTCCTGTAGGCTGGACAAAACTAATAATACAGTTATAGAAACATGTTTCACGAGTACAGATACATCAGGAATAAATGGCCTCTAATATACATGTGTTATGCCCCTAAGAGAGCCAGACAGGATCAATAAAATGCTGCTAAAGAGACGCGAGGCTGGAGCAAGCACCCACGCGGGTTTCAGCAGGTACCAGCACGCGAGCGCCGCGCACGCAGGCACGGCTGGACCAGCATCGCCCTTCACACGTGTGTGTGTACGTGGGGGCGTGTGATGGAAATGTTCCGTCCTGGCATGTGTGCAATGTGTGCCACCGATCTTTTCATCCTGAAAAATAATAATTCTCTATTTTCTAAAGGCTGCATTTGGCATTTTTTTTTCCTCCCCCTTCACCTTTGCTAAAAGAAAGCGTAAGCCAGCAGTATTAGCATTAGTGGCTCTAATTGTTCCACAATGACTTTTCAGAAGGGAACATTTGGCCATTTTTCAGCTATTAACAATTTTCTATTTTATTCAGGGCACCAAGAGTCCATTTCCTTCGAAGCGGTTGGAATTGTGCGATATCCTCTCTGCTCTCTTGGCATGAATCATCGCGCATGCCGTAAGTCAGTTTGCAGAAGAAAGAAATAAGGCAAAATCATATATAATTCCCTTTTGTAAGGTCAAATTATCTCCCGTAACCGCTCGAACAATCGCACAAATATAGCAAGGTTTTGTTTTGCATGAACCCCGCCTGGCTCCCCTCATCAGGGGCACTCTTTGCTTTTCTTAAAATGCTGGAGCAACGCAAACCTGCGAGCCCTTAGAAGGGTCTGGAGAGCACCGAGAGCAGAGCCTGGTGCTGCAGCGAAGGGCAGAGACGTGCTGGAGAGGTGTGCAGTGCCACACCAAGCTCTTGCCAGAGCGCTGGGGCTGCCAGGAGCCCGACCCGAAGCTCTGCAGGAGGGCTGAGTGCCAAGGTCACACAGTGAGCCCAAAGTGATGGGTACAAACGCGACATCTGACAACACGGGGCCCTTCCTCATACCCACTGTGCTGCGGCAATTCCTAGTGAAGTGCACCAGAAACCACCCCTGGGAAGCACACACATGAGAGAGATGCCCAAAGCTCCTGCTGCCCTGTGCTGTACAGCCAGGGAAGGCGTGCAGCCTTGGCTGGCCTCTTCCTACGTCCCTGCAGCCACCCCTGCTGCAGGGCAGGCTACGGCCGCTCCCATGCAGGAGCTGGCTGTGCACTGCTCACCCGGTGCTCTGACTGCTGCTGCTCTGTCCCACGGGGGACTGGAAGCCGACTGCCACCTTCTTTTTCAAATTCCTTGCTCTGGCGGCTGGGCCATCTCAGACACGCAAGCAGACCGCATCTTCTCCGGGACAGCCGAGAGGTTCTCGCCCTGAGCGCTGCCCTCCGGCCCCGTTTCTGGGCTCCTCGCTTCATTTCCAAAGCCAAACCCAGCTGAGACGCGCCTGGTTGCCACATCCTAGTCTAGACTCCAAGCATCTAACACAGTTGGCAGTTGGAAGCCTTCTTGCCAAGAGCAATGACAACAAACCCACTGCTCCGCAGTTCGAGGAGGATTTTTCTTTCACAGCATGGGAAATATGAAATAAGTCAGGGTAGGGAACGGTGCATTGTTACTGTTCTCGCAAGGATCGGCTGCCTTATTTGTCATTGCTGCTTCAATTGGGTTTTAGAGGAACAAATGCAAAAGCAATTAAATAAAGACAAACTTTGCTGTATTTCCAGAAGTGCCAAATAGCCTGATATTTTAAGCCATATTTATCAAAGACACAACAGAATGGGAAAAAGAACATTAAATCAGCCCACTAAGTGTGTAAGTGAAACCAGTAAGGGCCACGTTACCCTGGCAGCCTTTCCACCAAATGAATGCAGCCAGCGACAGGCACGAAGGGAAGCCACCTGCCTTACTTTGCGCACAGCAGCACGCCCAGGTGTTTTATTCTTACTGGCTCTGTGCATTCTTACACCAGGCACAGAGCAGGGCAAGAGGAAAGCGAGCAAAGACCCGAGCCCCGTGTGCAGGGCAAGTGAATGGCAGCCGGGCAGAGGGCAGGGAGCCCCGAGCAGGACGCTGGCTTGGCTGCTGTAGCCCGGCTGGGCCTGGCAGGAGCCGTGCGGGCTGCAGGAGCGCTGCCAGAGGCTGCTCGCACCGGGACCAGCTGGGCTCAACCCACCACCTCTCCCACTACCGCTGTCAGTCGAAGCACGCAGGGAGCAGAGGCCTTACCGGGATGAGCAGAGGGTCCCCGGGATGAGCAGAGGGTCCCCGGGATGAGCAGAGGGTCCCTGGGATGAGCAGAGGGTCCCCGGGATGAACAGAGGGTCCTCCTGGCCCTGGGAGCACCGGAGGCTGCTGAGGGTCCCCGGGCCGTGCCGCAGCGCGGGGCCTTCCTGGGCAGGAGGCGCGTGGCTCCCAGTGCTGAGAGGAGGCTCCAATAAATCCAGCATTGGGAACAGTAAAATTTTACCACTCACCTTATGTAACTTTTATTTTACACTCGATTAAGTTTTATTGCCGACTCCAAAGAATAAAGGCATTCTTACTGCAGAGAATTAGAAACAGCCTTTTTTTTGGGGGGGAGGAGGAAGGTGCGTTCTCGTATTAGGAGTTGCATTCCCTGGCAGCTTAGAAACATCAAGAACAAGCACAGTTTAAAACATGCACGTCTAATTCATGGCTAACAGAGAAGCAGCCTTACCTTTCTCGTGACTTGTCAAGCAACCCCATGCTTTACTGCCACGCTGGGCTCTGCGCTTCCAGGATCAAACTCAAGGGATACACTGGAGCAAGAAATCCCCGAGCTCTGTGTGCACAACTCACTACGACCGCGTCTGGCCTGGCACTTCTTGCTTTTTAATTGCAGCAGCAGAAGACCCAACCAAATGTTTATTAAGATCAGCGAGGCAGATGCATCTGAACTACATACCCCAGCAAACTATTTCGCAGGAATACGTGTTGGTAAAGGAGGAGGAAGCCACGCCTTTCTGCATTTCCTTTAACTCATTATGCTTATTTTCTCAAACTTTTATGACTGTCAGGCACCACCAGCCCCTTCTGAATATGCCCTTGTTTGTCCAAGCGGACAGTGCCCCGGGCCATCGCGCCTGGGAAGTCGGGGACCGTCTGATGCCTGGTTTTAATACGGGCCAAGTCCTTCCCCCCCGTTTAGTATGATTTTATACTGGGTGGACATATTTAGGGCCTGAATGGTTTGACAGTCATGATTAATACCCTGCATTAGGAGATTCCAGTGAAAGTATTCAGGAGCACGCTGTGCAGTTTGGTTCTCATCAGATGGTCAGGTCTACAGGCCTATTAAAAACAGCAGGAGAGCTGCAGACTTAATCACAGAGGCTGGGCCCATGGCGGGAGGAAGAGCGAGATAAAAAAAAAGAGAGAATGAATAGACTGATAGAGCAGAGGTGCCGAGAGCACGGCTTCACGCACACTCCAACCAGCAGCGGAGCTGGGAGAGGTTTTTGTAAAATCTGTGCCCAAAAGTCACCTAAATACAAAACCTCTTCGCGAAGCCGAAGCAGGTACGGTCAGGAGGCTGCACACGAAAACACCAAAGAGCTGAAGGTGAGAATTACTCATGGTCTAACAGCAAAAACCACAGCCCAGCAGCAGAGCAGGTGACGCTGATGCTTGGTATGGCTGCGGGCCCTGCAGAGACGTGTCGGAGCTGTCCGAGGAGAGGAGTCGGAGCCCTCGAGCCACCCAGAGGAAGGCACCAGGAGCAAGGTGTGAGCTCTGGGCACGGCTGAGCCCCAGGGAACTGCTGGTCCCCTTGGGCGAGCTTTTCCCCAGAGGCTCCTGCCACCTTCCTGGCCTGGCCCAGCAGCCCCAAACCAGGCCACGGGCACTGCCACCTGGATTCCTCCCTCTTAATGCCTGTGAGATGCGCCCACTGTTCTGTGTTCAGGCACGTGGAGAAAACAAGGTAAAAATAACAATTTGGTGAACACTGGAAATGTGTTTTCTTTAATTTTCCAATCATTTTTACTGGTTTCTCCCTATGCATTTTTTTTACATCAGTCTCCAGTTTTCCAATTTGACATTTTACAACATCAACTTTTAATCGCAATCTGCACTCACATCTGGGAAAAGCACATTGCATTCAATGGCCAATGAAAAAATAAATATTTTTTAGCTGTCACCCAACTATGGAACAAAAACTCAAAGGAATACAGCTGAGGTTAGAGGCATCTGATCAGCTGCCTTCATGAACCCGTACAGTTCGGAGCATCCAACCAAACCCTAACCAGAAGATCTGATAAGAGGGATTGCACATCGATCAATGGACTAACATTGCTTCTAGCAACGCCACCGACGTTCACCAACAGCTTGGAGGAATCTCTAATTTTCTTTGCTGGAAAGAAAAGTGATCTCAGCAGTGCCTGGAGGAAGACGAGGTCCCCGAGCCAGCCTCTGCCACCCGAGGAGGGCGAGGGCGAGCTCCTGCCACGCTCGGGGCTGGCTTCGTGTGCTGGGGCCGCCACCTTCCAGCAGTGCTGAACTTGCATTAGAAACCAAATCATCATTAAAAGCCCAACGACACACAAACGGCATATAACAAAGCCCCTGAGGTGTTCAAAGTCTGAAAATCCTCTTTTTTTTTTTTTTTCCCGAGTGTCTGAATAACAACAAACCCAAAACAATAATTAATTCTTCTCCAATGCACAGAACCAGTTCAGTAACAAGCGCTAAAAATACATCTGAACCTGAGACACAAAAGAGGAGGCACAGAGCACTTTGAAAGTGTGCTCCAATAATTAAATAAATTAGACCTGAGTTTCTAAGCAGGGAAGGACAGAGAGTTCACTGCCAGCACCACGAGACATTGCCAGGTCTCGGCTTGTTTACGATGAGAAAAAAGGGGAAAACCAGCAGATTTCACAGATTCCCAAATGCCTAGCATTTTTTGTTATTATTACTGCTGATTCGGCGTAGCGGTGCCCTCGGTAGATGGGAAGGGGCCCCGCCGAGCCCCAGCACCACCACCCCGGGTCCCGCGGCCTCCCCACGGCCAGGAGCAGCCCCGGGAGCGGCGAGGACGAGCCTTGCTCCTCGGGAAGCATCCTCATTTCGTGAGACCGGGAGCTCGGGTGTGACGGACAGCAAGAGGACACGGGGACAGACCGAGCGCCCCGCTGCTATCTCGGCATTATTTGGATTTGCAGGTTATCAGTGGGGCAGCAACTTGGGCTATGACCTCATTAACTAATGTGGCCACATCAGCACCTCTCCGCGGCCCTTATCGCTCATCATGTGTCATAAAGCAGCCCGTTGACACCTCCTAGTGAATACCGGTTGTATCTTATCTCCTGCAGGGATAGGACCCTCGCTGGGAGACAGAGAGCATGTCTAGGAATGCGGTGAGGAGACAAGTTCACCAGCAGCAGCTGACAGGGGATGATTTCTCAAACAAACACCGAGGGGGAAATTAATGGGCTTGGGTTTGCCACTGACAATACCGAGCAGAGATACATTAACTTCTGACTGCTGTAATTTAAGAATTATTTCTGCAATTTCAGGCCAAAGCTTCTGGGACACTTCCATCACCACATCCAGAGCAGAGCTGCTCTACTCTCCTGGCATCACCACCACAAGCCCAAGCCCAGTTTGTACCATTTACAGAAATACAGACTCATTCCTGGGCAGTGGAATTCCTTTCTCATATCTGAACACAGCACTGGTGTTTTCTGCATGTAAAAATCTTTCTTTTGCATCTCACAAACTGGATACCGGTGGGAAAAAAGCAGCACGCCCAACGTACAGCACACCCAAACAGCTGGAGTGGAGATTGAAATGATGCCACAATGTCCTACCTTGTTTTACCAAGCACTGCTGTTATAAATGTGTTTCTTAAAGGTGCATTTTGCCAGGCAAATGGCACACTTAGGGGGCAGAAGCTGTGTGTGCTGTACTGAGGTCCAAGGAGCGCTCAGCATGGCAGGGAGCGAAGCAGAGGGACAGGGATGTTTCCAGACGTGTATTCAGAGTCACAAGGAATCTGCTACATGCTTTGCTTTGTGGTTAAAACAAAAGACAGAGGGCACGCAGACTGTAAGTAACTCAAATGGACCTGTGAAATGGTATAGGGAAAAAAAAGAAAAGAGAGAAGGCAGGGAAAAAAGTCGAAAAAAAATCAAAGTGAAACTAAGAGCGTACAGAGCAAGCTGGTCCCCCCGACTGCATCAGGAGTGCAAAGCAGCCCAAAATAGGCAGCAGCCACAGAGACGTCCAGGCCTCCTCCCAGAGCTCGCAGGAACAATGCCCCGCGTTCTTCGCTACCCGCGCTGCTCACAGCATGAATGGGAAAGGCGATCTGCCGCCCAGGGCATCGGCTGCCCTGACAAAAACCCAGGGCGGGTGCCCTGACGTGTCACCGCCTTTCTGTGCAACTTCGGGGAAGCTCTGTGATTTTTTCCTGAATGCCTCAGCTATAGAATCGCGCCCATAATAATTTCTTTCTTCCATCTGGGCTCTGACTCGACCACGTGCTCGCGGCAGCGGTCCCTCTGCCGTGCTCCCTACCTTCCTGGTGCCAGCACACGAGGATCCTGATGGGATCTCAGAGCTTACTGCCATGCAGTCGACAGACACCAGGTGTAAGCCACGGGCACGCGGTGTCTGTGAGACCTCTCTCCAGGTTTTCCAAGGAGGTGAAGCTTTTGGAACCAGCAGCACATCACAGCCAGACCTGCAGCCCCCGCAGGGCTGCCTCGTCAGACACCGACAGCCTTCCCCCGGGCAGCTGGGACATGCGGGGTCGATGCAAGCCCCAGACCACGTCATCAGCTTGCACAGACAAAAGCCAAATTTAGCTAAATGAATCTACCACTTAGAGTTAAAAGCAAACAGGAAAAAAAAAAAAATGAAATCTGGCATTAAGTTGTAAAAAATATCTAATATTGCCCGATTTCTGTCCAGGACTGGAGGTGAGCTAAGTGAGTTCCTCAGGAATGGTCACAGAATTGGACAGCTGAAATCCCGTAGGGAGCACGTTGTGTCTGTGGCTCTGCTGGTCAGCTAAAACTTACCTTAAATGCCCAGGGGAGCTTTTCTTGCTTCCTAACGATCTGTGGAGGCCTGAAGTGCCATTTCCACACCAACTCGGGTGTTCCCTTCTTTCTAATCGTTTTCCTTTCTCTGATTTTAGAAAGAGCATCTTGTTCTCAGCTACGTTTTTTATTTTGTACCTGATTTAACAGGAGAACCAGGAAAGTGCAGCTTGTGGGATCTAACAGCTGTAAAACTCCCGTGTCTGACAATTCAGTTCCCAGTGGCTACACTAGGAAAAAGCACTCGGTCCTCCATAGTATTTTCTCATATCCAAAAACCGTTACTGAGTCTGGAGACTAAAAGATCCCCTACAATCAACACTGGGATAAAGACTCTTCACTATGCCTTTTCCAGACTTAAAACCAGATCTTTTATTAAACCACATTAACCTAAACATCCTCCCTTTATTTCTCCCCTGCTGGGTAACACCATGTCAGAACACGAGCTGCCAGAAAAACTCAGTGTCCTGCTGAAAGCTGTAAAAGAGGCTGCCTAAATGCACAGAACAGAAAACATAAACACATCGGGCTGACATATTTTGTGTGGATTAAACTGACCAGGAACATCATTATGACTTTTCTCCAACGGTATAAACAAAGCTAAACCTGATAAACATTTTCCATACCTAACACGCCAGGAAAAGTCGTTTCTGAGAACTCCAATAAAATCACGCTGCTCTAAGGAGGTTCCACTTGAGCAGAAGGAGCGAAGCGTGCCACAAAGCCCGTATTGTCTGGGCTCAATGCACCTTTGTGTACTCTAGAGGCAGCATTGTCTGAGGGATGCCGGCAGCAGCCAGGAGGTGACCCGGCTTTCCCAGCACCTCCAGGCACTTCGCTTTGCTTTGCCCTTCCACATCTCGGCCTCAGCAGCTTTTGGAAGGGGCTGCTCACTGCCTCCCACCTCCTTCGGGCCGTGCCGTCACCGGCAGCTGCCATCCGTGGAGCACTCCGGGATGACGAGGGATGCTGCGGGAGCACATAGAGGCCTCAGCGGGTCCGTGCCACAGTTCCCCAAAACCCCTGGTGCTGTGTATTTGTTATGATGAGCCACGACTGCTTTGTGAGCTGTGTCAGCTCGCCAAGCTGCAGCAGCCCACTGCTGGCACTGGCCGCCCCCAGGAAGAAGCGGTGCCAGCTGCAGCACCGGGTTTTGGCCAGGCCTCCTCCACCAAAACCCGCACCCCGAACGACGTTTCACTTCACATCAAATGATTTTTTATTTTTCTGGTTCCAATTCCTTCTTCTTTAAACTTTTCTTTCTACCCGGAAAGAAAAACAGAAAGGACCAGAAAAGAATATCTGATCGTAACTTTTGCACGGCCATCGCGGTTAAAGCATTACCTCAACGCGGAGGAATTTCTTCTTCTCCTTGTCACCTACATTACTGCCGAAGGTACGTGGGCTTCCCGGCCTTGGAACGCTTCTGGAATTTCTTTAAGTCATATTTCTCACATGATGTCAAATGTCTCCAGGGCCTAATGCAGCCTCCGTGCGAAGCCAAAGTGCGTGCAGCGCTGCCCGACAGGCGAGCGCGGCGCTGGGAGGCCGGGCAGGAGGCCACCAAGGAGAGGTTTTGGGAGGCTGCGTGCCCGCCCGCACCCCCCTGCGCTGCAATACCTGCACGTCGTGGCTTCGACAGCTGCTCCCGACAGGAGCTCCCTTTCTTTAGCTGCTGACACTCCTTCGCCTATTTCATGCAAGGGATCGCTTCGCTTCTTTTCTAAAGACCGTGCCAAAGAGCGCGTCCCCTGTGAATGATGACATTCGGTTAATAATTTAGCACCACGCTGCCTGCCGAATTTTCTGAATCAAAATATGATCAATGGGAAGGCAGCTGGGTTATTGAGTTTTCTGTCAGTTTTATTTCCTGAAGACATAGAAGAGAGTGCAAAGGATGCCTGCTGTGTAGAGCACGCCGCTGAAAAGTTACACTCGATCGATGCAAGTTTGCCAAAAATAATTATTCTCTCAGGGAATGTTGGAGACATTCTCTGAAACGCTGACCTCTCGAAGACGGATCTTGGGAAGTGCAAGGACTTCTGCTTGTCTTGGTGTTTTCTTAGCACCAATAAACACCTACACTTCATTAGCCTACTTTTAATTTTTATGTTTTTGGTTGAAAAGGACGTGTCTGGAAGGTAGAGTAAGAAAAAAACAAGTGAGCAAACATAGTGCTGGCAGAAGCAGAAAGGCCCAGAGCCTCCCCTTCTCTCTTCCAAATAAATTGAAGGCACTCAGGCAGCTCTATCTGCGACAAGAGGGTCGCATATCTACTTGGGGTGCCCCCTTCACACCGAGTGTCTGTCAGCACCATCAGGCAGCAGCCCGGGGAAGGAGAAGGTGCACAGCCAGAGGTGAAAGCGAGCCTGCAGCACGCAGGTGAGCCCAGCCCTGCAGCAATGCCTCCCAAACACAGCGTGTTCTGCGGGCGCTGAGCTGCTGAGCCACCTCTCACACACATGGTCACGAATTCTAACACCAGCGTCTCGCCCGCAGAGCAGACACCTTTTCCTCTTGCTTTCCTAAGGACCAAAACATGACAAAACATTGACCCGAAGACATGAATCAGGTTGTTTTCTCTCAAATACTCAGAGCTGGAGCTTGAATGCTCAGAGAGCTTCTGGTGTTTGCGTAAGATGGGATCTGCCTTTCTCCATTCCTGTTAAGTTCACTGTAACCTCGCAGGTGTGGGCTGATTCATTTTTTTTTTCCCTTTAAGATTGATTACATGCTAAGCAGGGTTTCTTTAGCGAGCACTCACATCTCTAATTATTAGCACTGCCAACTTTCCCAACACAATGCTCAGTGTCAGATAAACGAAATCTGTTCCTGTCTGTTCTGTAACTGATACCAGCTCCATAGTGACAGTCCCTGACCTAAGGACCCCAGGCTTTGTGCGGTGCTACATCTTTACTCTGTCGAGAATGGACTCCACACACATCAAAAACATCACCAATATTAATTAAATCACAGACACTGTTATCACCCCGCTGAATAATGGGCTTTTCCAAGCACTACTGAGAGCCTCAGCAATGCTTTTCTACTGACAATGTTCAAAATGGTACATTTCCAATAATTTCTTTCATCTTACCCACAACGTATTCGAATTAGTGTCTATTACATTAAAGTACTCAGAAACCTGTTAGTAACCTGTCTAAATGCAGCACATACTTTACAGACATATATGAAGATTCTTTTCATAATGGGGAAAAAAAAAAGTAATTATTAGGTACACAAATATCAGCAGTCTGACTACAAAATGGATATTCTGGCCACCTGATATCCTGGCAATGTGGATATTTGGGTGATGTCTGGCACAACAGGCCCAAAATATCAGAATTTGGAGTTTTTAAGTGCATATAATGCAAATAGCAGTCTAACTGTGGATCAGTGATACTTTTCTGAAGGGATACCTCAGCACAGCACAAACATCCAGCCCTGGAATTCCCTAAAGCCAGACAGAGCAGGGAGCCCACAGAAACAGGAGACTTGTATGGGCTCTGCCGGGCAGTACAGAAAATGGAGCAGGATCTGGGAATCTGGCTTCATTACGGGGTGACTTTTTTAAACACGACATCAGAATTAGGCACCTGGAGGAGCCTTTTGTGGCACAGGTACTATTGTTACTACAGCTAAGGGAGAATACCTTTACGAGTGAATTTTTGAAGTATGATGTCTGATTTTTTTTCAGTGCTGTCTAAATCTAGAGTGTATACCCAGAATGAAGACATTTCCTTCCACAACTTCACAGCCAGGTCTCTCTGTCACAGCAGTGAGCGCTATCTGGCTTGCTTTCCACTGATGACTGCTCTGTGAAATTCAGTAATTACTCAGAAGAGGACCAGCCGATGCCAGCCAACTCCATCTACTTCCTTCAGTGAGAGAGACTTATTTGGAGACAGAGAATGACTGCAAATGGGTAAACGTTAATAAAAAAATAAAATAAAATAAAGAAATGCAACTCCCTTTCCTACGCCCACTCCAAAACCAAGAATGGTGAAAAAGAGAAGAAACTCAACCATAAAAATTCAGTAATAGAAAATGGGCTACATTAAAGCCTCGTTCAGCGAGCCCACCAGCAGCAGAGCAGAGACACCTCCATGTTCGTCAGCGGGCACAGCCAGCAGCACGGCGATGCAATGCTAACAACCCCAAAAACATCAACTTGATGGTCAGCAGAGGAGTTTTTTGGGTAATTTGGACTTGTCTTCTCACCTGGAGGGATTTAATGGAAAGCAGGTTCACTTCGCACACAAGTGACACGTTCTGAAAAACCATTCTCTGGTCACTTGTAAGCCTCTATGTAACTCACTGATCTCTCAAGTACCTGGCATGAAAATAAAAAGCCTGAAATAATACTTTTGGCCAGCATTAGAGTCACTTGTGTGGTGGGGGGAGTATGATGAGCTAGTAAAGGTACAAAGAGACATAAATGCAGCAAACCCTAAAGAAAGCAAATGCTTTAATTCAGTGTGTTAGTAGAGAGCCTGACCTCAGTAATTTACTCCAAAAAACTATTACTGGTTTTCTTTGTAGATGTTATTTATTATAAACATCTAAACTGTGGTTAACTTAAATGTTTTTAAAAAAGAATCAATAAACTTGATTGAAATACAAAATGAAACAGAAGAATAAATGGAAAAAGATGTACGCTGCTGCTCCCTGTGACTTCTGATGCATGGAAACCAGAGCTGGGAGCTTCAGCATCCCCTGTGTGTGCTGAATGTAAATGCGGGCGCTGCCCAGGGGATGAGAACCCCAGAAGCAGGGTTCCTAAGACCAGAGTTCAGGCCTCTGTTGGCTGAAGATAACTCCCAGGGGTTTCTGGCCACTCACAGTACGAATTTATCCATGAGCACGCAAAGCCCAGCGCTGTGGTTTCACTATGCTGGATCACTCCTTTGCTGTCTGAAGGATGGGGAGCCTTCAAACTGGATGAGTCTGGGCTCTCAAAAAGGCTCCTGTCCATCCTTTGAGGGTCACATAAACAGAAGAGGATCCCTGGCACAGAGCATCTCCCTCTTTTTGGGATTCACGATGGCTGCACCATCACTGCAGTTGGGAACCTCGCGTGCCTGCTGCACCGGGCGGGGAGCCTCTGACCTGGGACTGATGGAAGGTCTCCAGGTGATCTGCTTCATTTCCACCGCTCAGCAACCCCAGGCACAGGGAAGCCAGAGGAACAGTTTGCAGGCGCCAACAAAGCATCTTAGTTAAGGCTAATGCTGCGCAACACAAAGAATTCAGTGTTATTTCAGCACAGGCGTAACATTTCTGCTGGATTTCTAGGGCCTAACCAATTTGTGAGAGGAACCAGTCTGAGTTTGCCATTTCTCAAACACATCCTGAAGATGGAAAATACCTCCTGACTTTGAAGAAACTCATTTCCCCTCTGCTGGAAATGTCTCCTGAACACGGATAGTTGTAGGGGCAGAACACCACCCTCCAGAACAGCAACCCGTGCTTGCTGTCCCACGCTCGCCCCAGCAGCAAGGCACAAAACCAGGAATGCTTTCTGGAACCAGAGACTCAAGTCCCAAGAGCTCCCCAAGAACATCTGAGAACAGAAGCTGCTGCTGTAGCTAAGAGTCGATTTGTAAATATTCATCATAAAACCGTATCTCTAATCAATATGAAAATACCTACTGCAATGACTCCAATAGCGCTCCTGTTAATTATTTCATTGCTTTTAGAGGTTTGATAAATCCCTGCATTTTCGGTCCTTTGTATTTCTGGATGGATCAGAGGCTGGGACAAAGCTGAGATGTTTGCCATTTTTTGGCACGGAGCCTTATTTTGCTTTGGTACAATCTGGAAGAGTTTGAGTCCAGTAAATTGAGTTATACTAGAGCAGATTTGGAGTGAGATTAGAGCCCAACATAAAGGTTATTCAGATGAGGCAGATGTTTAAGAATATTCTTTTCATCTTTAGCACTGATCTGCATTTCCCTTTTCTGAGAAGCACCTACTGTAAATAAGCAGCCAAATAACCTAACGTGACACATTCAGCAATGTGCATGGTTTTCCACTGGAATTTCCTCTTAGATTAACGTGTCCAAACTTAAAGGTTAAATTCCACAGGCCTGCAGAGCTGCTAGGCTTCTCTGAAGACACATTTGGTTTTGTTGTCGAATAATTTTGAAGCAATTTGCTCATGCGTGGTGATGTGACTGAGAAACCACCTTTCTCACCGACAGGTTTTCAGTAAAGCTGAAGGATCACTTTACATATTCAAAGGACTTGGCACAAACACGAGAATAACTTAGCCTAGGAGAGTTAATGCGATCCTCAGACATGTTCTCTGCTGCTGAGGGGCGCCTGGATGCTGAGCACTTCTGCCACACGTCAGCTCGCAGCCACCGAAACGCCGCAGGCCGCGGCCCCCCGCCAGACGCGGGGAGCTGACACCGCGCTTCCCTGGAGCCTGGTTTGTGGGCACCGGCTGTCCTCACGCTAACCAATACATCCAGGGGGAAAAAAACAGCACCAAAAACACAGGAGGTTTTGGGCTCCCCACTGAAATCACAGAGAAACACCTGAGCCCTGATGAGCGGTGGTGCGGCAGTGCGAGGGGCCCACCAAGGGCATCTCCCGCAAGGCCTCTGTCGCACTTCGACGCGGACCCCAAGGCCTCTCACAAAGCAGCGCCCTTGGGAAACCAAAAATGTGGCCCAGGCAAGGCCAAAAATCAGTAGGACACAGAACCTTCCGGCCTGCACCTTGGCTTTGCTTGCCCTGGCCTCCTGGAGGCTGGAGCTCCACAGCCACGCAGGGAAAGGCCTCTGGTGCATGGGGCACGCTGCGCGGGGGCTTGGACATCCTCCAGTGTCACCTTGTGTGCTGCCACAAAGACTGCAAACCACAAGGGCACAGAATTTGGGGGCAAGAATGGCACAACACGACTCTGAGATGTGCTGTCCCTGTTCCCAAAGGGCCCCACAGACAGCAAGGTGTACCCGCAGCACGCATCACCGCCTTGTCATGAGGGGACTTTAGCAGAAATATTCCCTACCCAACGCTCCGGAGCTTGCAGAGCCTCACATATGCAGAGGCAGGAGCCTCTGCCCGGCTGCACACTGGGTGCACGGGGCTGGGAGGGACAGGCCGTGCTGCAAGCCGGTGGGTGAAAACGTTTTCCATTCAGCTAGGTTTGTGCTGCAGCTTTTAACTTACTGGGAGGTCTGCGGAGCTGTCATTTGCTTATTTTTCCACTCCAGATAGGTCACTGTGACGGGTGCGATAGGCACGGGGGGAAATACAACACTTCCTGACACATCCACAACTCCGGCTCCAAAGCTCCCCGCACAAACCTGAGTTACTTTTAAAAATATATGAAATAAATAAAATTGCCCTTCATGGGTGATGAGGGACTGTATCAACGTTGATTACTAGTAAGCAGGTTTGTTTCCTGGCCTCAACCACTTCCCCTACTGGTGGTGTAACGGGGCTATGGGGTGCCTGCCTCCAGCTCGGGGTCCCAGCCCTTTCCCTACAAATAGCATCGGGCTCGTAGGGTTCAGTTCCTTGCTCTGTCCCTAGGAATCACTGCAGCTGTACGACCCGTCAGTGAAACAGGCGCTTTCTGACGCCCAGAATGTTGTCCTTCCTCCCCAAACTCTTTTTCACAACTTCTTTTCACGACAGTTATTAAAGGCATGTTGATTACTTGTATAATTGACTGGTACTGCGGGTAACAACACAGCAGACTAATTGAAATGTATGAGAAACAATTACGAGTAATTGGAATCAATTAATTGATGATTTTCTTGGGAGCTGCTGCTTGATGCGGGCAAATTCTAATTACACTTACCCAGCCTAGGAAAAAACTGAGAGCCCATTATAGATTTTGAAGTAAGGCTGGGCTCTTTTCACCCGAGCAGCTCCTGTCTGAGCACAAGCAAATCTTTCGGAGCAAAGCGAGAGGAAAACAAAACGGGAGGGCAGGAGGAGGTGTGAGCGGAGCAGCTCTCACCGTCCCTCCTTGTGACCAGCACTAAATGGTATCCGTGTCTGGATTCTGGACGCACCACACGAGCTCCATCAGGCCCCACCACCTGCGAGCAGTGTCCAGCAGCACCCAGCTCGGTGTCTGCTCCTTGTCGGACGGGGACAGCCCGGGTTTTGCTGCCCGGCTCCTGCCGTCCTCCCCACGCTCACACCGACTTTGTGCTCGCTCAAAGCCAAGCTCCCGCACGCAGCAGGCGCGCCTTATCTCCGCACCTCTTGACCCTGAATGAGTACAGGATTTTATTCCTACCGGGCAGCTAGCAGGTGACAAAGTCCTTTGGCTCTGTCTTTAAAGAATAAAAGGAACATCATCTTTAAGCCTATTTGTGTTGTGTTGAATACGTTAAGTCTAGGTCCGCAAAACTCCTCTGAGACCATCTACCTTTATGAACACAAATTAGGAAGACAATTGCATCTCCCTCATCAGAATCACCTTGAATTCTGAGAATTTTCAGCAATAAAAATGGATGGTTTTGCTGAATTTTCTCTTTCATGGAGCCTAAAATTTAAAGTGACTACAAGGTGACAAGTAAAAAAAATTGAAATAAATGAAAACAATCATAAATGTATATAGTTGCTTATGTTTCAAAGAAATACGCATTTTTCTGTAGAAGAATGATTTTTTACTTGTCAGAAAACTCCTATTTTACAAAGAATAGTACAAGGAACGCCTTAGGCATTCAAGCAAGTGACGTGATGCTGCATTTTTCAAGGCAAAGTAAGTGCAAAGCATCAAAATCCCACGGACAGTGAAGCACCCGGCAGCAGCGAGGTGCTGAGCACAGATGCTTCCATTAGTTTAGCAAGAGCCTTCTAGTACTTTTTTTCTAACAACAAGATTTTAAGAAAATATCGGGAACATCTATGGCATTTCTAAAAGAAACAGTTCCCCATTACACAATCCTGTAGGAGTTAAAGCTTTGCTGGAAATATTCCATATTCTGTTTTATTATTTTGCTAAGAACAGGAATTAAAAGCGTTTCCCTGTCCCTCCCTGAAGACGCAGGAGGGAGCAGCCCTTATCGCAGCGCACTTTCATACTTGGCCTGGCTTTGAAAGCGCTTTATCAGGTCTCACAGCCACACCACTTGAGCTGAGGAGCTCTGGTGGGGAAAGGACACGAGACAATCGGGGCAACCGCAAGGTGAGTGCCAACGGAACCGCGAAGTGGCAGGAATGGACGCATGTGGGAGAAGAAATGCCATTTCCCTGTGTGACAACACTGAAACCTCTACCCTGCAAAATTAACTTTTAGCCTACAGAAGTCTTTTTTTTCTTTTTTTTTTCTTTTTTCCCCCAACTTCTATTTAACAAGTATATGTCCTGTAGCCACCTGGGTGCCAGGGAAAAGCCCCCTGGAAGCACAGTGAGCTCCCAGTGCATCGCCCCTGGGGGATGCTGGAGGGAAGCTGCACGGGTCCCACCACGATTCACTCGAAAGAATTCAGCACTACCTCCAAAAACTTGTCCCAGGCGTCCAGTGTCTGATAAAAGTGACATGAAAGCATTTCTCCTTGCCGCATTCGGGGCTCCCTCGCGTCCCATGGCAGAGCAGTGAGAGCTGACAGTGCACAGTGGCCACCAAATTGTTCAGCAAACTATGTCATGTACGAGATAGCACGAAGAGCCTGCAGCTAACAAAGTGTCTCTGCTCCTTTGAACTCGTGATGAGCTGTGTATGTTTTCTCCTCTTTATTTTTGTAACTGCTCTGGACCCTGAGGCAGGTGGTGAAAAAAAAATCAAGGCAGGGTTGCAAGGAGCAACAGCCCCTGGTCTGAGGGTGAACAGAGCCGAGCAGGCACATGGCATTACCACCGACACCAGTACGGCCCCACGATGCTGGAGCCCTGAGATCAGCAGGAAACCAAGCTCCAGTTCGTGGGGCATCACTCGCTGCACCGACCAAACCCCACAGTCCCCAGAGACCTCCCTCCACGTGCTCACTCGAGCAGACGTACACAAATTGTAAGCGGGCATCCCTTTGGCATAAAACCCTTGGGAAGGATCAGAGCCTCTGGTGGGAGAGTGTGGAAGGACATGCCTGGTGAGATTAACACACATTAATTTTTCAAAACGCTGCTGTAATTAAAGCATCCCGGTTCTTAAGAATGTTCAGCTGCATCTACAGGTGATTAGCAGAGGTTTTCAGCTCCACTTTCATCCCCTCTTAATTGGTTTATCCCCTTTCCAGGCAGCCTGAGCAAACAGCTACTACAGTTAATCTGGAATGAATTATTCAGAAGACCTTCCTCCCGGCCGGGAGAGAGATAAATGCCCTAACTCGAGGCACACTCACTAGAGGAAGGGAAGAGCTCTGTAGAGGTGGGATATTCTGCTTCCACGCTCCCTCTCTGCCCATAAACACAGCCTGGCTGCTGCGTCCCCGGTGTCGCTGCAGTGGACTTCAGTTCTCAGCAGGGAGCCCAGGAGCTGATGCGATCCCTCTCGGAAACGTGATCAGCCTGGAGGTCAAATAACTTATTGTCAGCACACACAGAACCGCTACAATAGGCCTGTCTAACTCTGCTGGCCCTGCTTGTACACGGCCCCAAGGAAAACGATTCCCAGTGTGCAGACGGGAGTGTGGGTGTGTGCAGCAGCCGGTCCCTTCCCTACCAGGTGCAGAGACGTGGAGTACAGGAAGCACTTGGCTTCAGATCAGTGTAGATTTATGGAAGCTGGCCTAAAGCTGCCGGTCACGAGGCACTGCTGCATTTGCCACTAACCTTGCAGAAGTCACATTAGGTTTTCCCTTCTGCATTTTGTTTTTTGGGGTTGGGATTTTTTCAGTGCCTGGCTATTTCGGATGCCCGATGCGTGATGTGAAGGGCTGCGGTGATCGGGGGGCTGCAGGTCCCAGCTCGATGGGCACGTGGAGGAGATGTCCCCGCAGTGCCAGCAGCCCCCAGCTCTGCACAGGGACAGGGAGAGCCCCTGGGGCTGCCCCGCCTGCAGCAGGGCACTGCCTTCTGCTGCCTTCCTTCAACTTCCACTTTTTCAACTTTGACAAATTTTCCTTAGGATGTATTTTATGGTGTTTTTTTTTTTTTTTTTTTTTTTCTTCTCTTTTTTTTCCGGAACCTGCAGAAACAGCAGCACGAGGCAATTTAACTCCGCATTCAATCTCCTGCGATAACAGGTTATCTACATAGCAGCCTGCAGGTCGGGCCTCCCATAATGAGAGATGCCTGGCAGTTGACTGAAAGCTGATTCCTGTCAGAAGCTATTTTCTCTCGGAGACAGAGGAGACATTGTGCCCCTCGGTGCTCGAGTGTGGCCTTGGCTACTGCCAAAAGACCACCTTTTTTTTTTTTCTTCGCTGAGACAAAACAGAATCCCCCCGCTGTCAGCTCTATCTGGAGCTGCTGAAAGGAGATGTATAAGCCCGGTAATGCTGCCGAGGAGATAACTGTCAAACGGCATGAAAAACGCTGCCTATCTACCGAGCAGAGGAACTGAAGCACCGTCCAGGCTACGACTCAGTGCTCAACAGCTCCCAGCATCTGTGAGGTCTCCCTTTTAGCCGCTGCTCAACGCCCCGGTGAAAGAGAGCCCAGAGAGGGCAGCTCCGGATTTTCAACCTGCTTCCCAGCACCAGGAGCATCCGTGCAGCGAGGCAGGCCCTCGGCACCGAGACGGCAAGCGAGGCATGTGCAGGAGCTGCGCGAGTGTTCTTGGAAAGCTCACACACCGTACGGGCGTAGGAAAGCAGCGTAATGCTGTTGTAATTATATGCTGCTAACAGGTAAACCGATCTGCTCCTGCCTGGCAGAAGCTGAAAGCGGCAGCTGTCAGGAACCAATCCTCACGTTATTTGACCTAATGCCACCTCCCGGGGCAGCGGTGTCTTAGTGTGGGCTCCAAAAGTGCCTTCATCTGCCACCAGGAGCCGGGCACGCTGCCGCGATCCCCGTGGCTGGGTTTGGAGCCTGCAGCAGCTCAGCACCACCTCTACCACCGATGCCAGGCCAGCCACGAGACACTTGGAAACTTCCAAAAAGAAAGTGCAAATTGGAATCAGAGTGGGGGGGGGGGGGGGGGGACACAGCACACGATAAACTGCCGCTTAAGCCATCAAAACGTAGACCTCAATCCACAGAGTGATTAATCAGATACCTTCCTTTTGTTTTCATAAATGATAAGTAAATCCACTTAGTTTATGTGGATTGTGCCTGCAGGGATTCCTTCTTCCTCACCCCTCTGCTAAGTCTGGGATGGCAGCAAGCCAGAAATGAGCAAATCCTGGCATTTTGGAGTTATGTCAACTTGTATGTTTATTTCTTTTCTCTGGGACAAAAAAAAATTAAAAAAAAATCAGTCTATAAGGAATTGCTGGTTTCATTATTTAGTTCTGCCTTTCCTGCACTTAACCACAGTGCCATTATCAAAGCACCCCTCGAGAAGAACTACAAACTCTGCCATCGTGCAAGCAACAGCACAGCCAAGGGCAGGCAGCGCTCCTCTCCCTAATACTGCGCAGAAAGCACAACCTGCTCGCAGCACGTGCCCAGGGAAGTCTTTTTCAATTGCAGGTTTTTCTGTGTTTGCATACCCAGTAGCAGAGAAGCCCCTTCAGCGCTTATCAGCTGCAACAGGGGAGAGCAGAACGTCGGGGCTCCGGTGCTAAGACTTGGATGTTAGCCACCAGAAAGCTGGGATCAGGCTCAGAAATGCCTCTTTGACATCATTACATGAGGTATCACATTGTTAGGCGCGGTGGCAAGAGGCTGTAAATAGACTGAGCAAAGCCCCTGATGTTTCTCCAAGGTTCCCGGAGACTCCTGAGCGGAGCTTTTACGGCCCTGGATTTCCGAACGGGGACGCGGCTTTACTAACAGGCTCCTCTCTCCATAAACCCCACGTCCCCACGTAATAATTATAAAAATTATCACCAGTGCTTGGGTTCTAACATCAAGAGAGATTAAATGCCAGCTCTTCTCGGTTAGCACCCAGCTCGTAGGTGCGAAGTGGCACGTTGCCATTCACTCGGAGCACTGCAACATTAAAATCCGCACTTTTTGTCTAAGTCCCTTTTTCACCCTCCCGAGGGCTGATAACCATCTGAAAGACTAACCCGGCTGTGGAGATGGCCGAAGCCCATTGTATCCCATTAGCGATGAAAAAAATAATAAAAGGAAAATCCCTGTTGAATTAAAAAATCTCTTCAGACAGGAGGCCAGAGACAAAATTAATGAGCGCTGCAGCGAGCTTAACAATTGAGCTTTTTTCTTAAAATGCAAACCTCAGAGTGAAAAGGCCATAAATTTTACAATAATCAGAAGAATGCACTTTTTAACAGAGGCACCTCTGCCAGCCTGGGTGTCTTTGATCAGAAACATTATTGGAGAGAGGAGAAACCTGAACGTGTGAATTAATGACTCTCCGAGCTTCGTGGCCGAGTCAGGAAGCCTGCTATTTAGCTAAAGCCCCGTGATATGTGTGGGGAGAGTGTTATCTAAACCACTAGGACGACTATAAAATATCTTAACAGCTTCTGCTGCTTAGCTGGAAGCAGGGCTCCCCTAGTATCTAATATGAAACAAGTGGCCCAGCCTGTGAAAGGCAGCTCTATATTCAGAGGCCACAGCGGCTGGAAGCTATGGGGTCGTCTCAGAAGCTCTCAATTGTTTTTAAATTCTGTTTTTACAAGGAGCGTGAGATTTATAGGCTCTTGAGGGGAAGAAAATGATGTAACTTGAGTAAATCAACAGGCCATTTATTCCTGGCCCTGCTTCCTCCCTGTCACTGCGCTCTGGAAGCAGCCCGGCACCGGCGGCAGCGGGAGGCTCCTGCGTGCCCCGGGGGAGCGCGGGGCCAGCCGGCACCCCCCGGCCCCTGGGCACGGAGCTGCGCCGACCTCGTGCTCTTGCAGGCCTGATGTTAGGCTGCAGAGAGGCCGTGCACACGTGGTTACAAGTATTTAGCTGCATCGGGGGGTGAAAAATAACTTTTGGAGTTGTCCGATGAGAAAGCGTCCCAGAGGGTGCTGCGAATGGGACTGAGCTCTGGAAACAAAGGTGTGGGGGGGATGCAAGGGGGAGGTGGATTTTTCCCCCATTTTTCCCTCTTGCGTCTGGTTTTCTGATGATAATGGATTGGCTCATCATAATTTCAAAACTGCTCTGAAACCACCAGCTTCGCTTAACTGCTGCTCAGTGCCCACAGGCTCACTACGTGGTGTCTACTAACGGGCAACGTGCCTTTGGAAACGGGGCAAAGAAGGATGATTTTCCTTCCCAGGCACCTTCATTTGGATAAAATCTCCTTCTGCCAGCAGAGAGGGTGAGCAGCCCTCAGTCGCAGGGAGCTGCCCAGCCCCACACCCCCACAGAAGGGCCAGGAGCATCCTCGGGCACTTGGCTGTGCTCCCCCCCTCTCGGGTCCCCTCCCAGCCCCAGCAGCACGATCCCAATGGGGGATCCCCACCCGAGGGCCCTGTGGTTTCATTAGGAGGCTCCCCGCAGGAGCACGCCTTTGGTAATGACTTGTTTCACAGAGCCAAAAACCCCGCTCTGCAAGCAGGTATGCCTACGGGCTCCAAATTAGAAGAACATTTTAACCTTTGCACTCTTCAAATTTCAAGCCTTGTTACCGTCCCCTAATCTGCTCCCTTAACCTTGACCAGAGAAGGAATTTTTTTTTATGGACAGAATTTGAGTGATATACACTGTAAATAGCAGACCTTTAGCTCCGCCATCTCTTCTTTTTCAGTGCTCTGCCTATTCAACAGAGCAAAAAACTTTAGTTTCCTGCTGACACACAGCTGCCTTCAAGTTGCTGCTACAGCAAGCAGGGCAATTTTACCTCTCGGGTCAGCCAGCCAGGTTGACCCCTCACCTTTGACAGTGATCTTTATCTAGGCTCCATCTTAATTATTTATCTCAGGAAGGTCAGAAAGAAAATGCCTCTCTCAGGACCCCTGCTGCTTCAGCCTCTATAACTTGTTAAAATTCAAGTTCTTTGAGGATGGTAATTCAAGCAAGCCAGCTAAAAAAATGACGCATCCTTTTTGTAAAGATTCTGAGATCCCGATGTTTAGAGAACTGCTTTCAGCTCCCCGTTGTAGTTCTTAAAGCTAGCAATTGCGAAACTCTTCTCATAAAGTTGTACGACTCAAAGAGTCGGGAGATCTTTTCTAATAAGGACGTAAAACATTTTACGTTGTTTTGAAGTCCATTAACATATTTTTGGCTAAAAGTTGAAAAGTTTAACAAAAACAAAAACCTCAGACACAATAAAATTTGAAAGCCCCCTGGAAAATACAGGTAACATTTCTATAAACTCCAGAAAGTTCAGTAGTACTAAAGCAGAAAAAGTCGTAAGCAAAGTTTTAATAAAGTTATTAAAAATGTAATACTTTGTCCTCCTTGTAATAGGATTTCACAGCATAATTTAAGAAAAGCCACACACACAATAAAGGGAAGAAAAAGGAAAAAAAATGCTTGTAGTAAAAAACTGGGGTATAATTTTCTTCAATCAACTCCAGCTCATGACTGCAATTACCCCAAATCTTTCCGAACCTTGCTGTGATACACCAGGGACAGGTCTTGGAGCCTCTGTGGGTGGCAACCTTTCATCTGCCTCTCAAACTGTTCTTTATTGTAAGGTTTCAAATTAGTGCTAGCAGCAATGAGCAAATTTGATAATTCGATCTCAAATTAGTTAATGTAATGTGCCAGGAACCACTAACTAAGGCATTGCAAAGATGAAAATGTATCTCTCCAGACTCAGGATGCAAGGTTAACCAGCCTGACATTTCATATTTGAAAAGTTGCTTTTTATTTTAATTAACATGAAATTTTGCTTTAAATATCCTCCCTTCTTCCCTCACCGTATATTTTTCTCATTCTGCATGGAAAAACATGCTATAAAAACACGAGGCGCGCATTCTTTTGTGATACAACATAAATTGTGTCTGACCCAGATAGCTGTGAATTGGGTGGAAATCATTAGGATCATATGTGCCGATTGAGCCTTTGTAGATAGTCAAGTTAACCGGGGATATGTTTCCATGGCAGCTCTCAATGAAACGAGCCAGTGATTCGCATTTCAGATCCTTATCTCAAGTTTACCCAAACTCATTTGTTCTGGAAATCAAGATGAAATATTTAACAAAAATACAGAGAGTTTCCCAATGAGTCTTGGTTTTGACAGGTTGGGACTGCGGGGGCGCTTGGTTACACCTTGGTGCTTTTCCTGCTCTTCCAGCATGAAACCAGAGAGACCGGAGCTGATTTTTCTGTATTCTCTTTTGTCCTGGAAGAACTTCTTTTCCTCCTCTACACTCACTTTTCCTTTTCAACGCAGCTCTGAGCTCCTTGTTGCTGTTTACCTGTGCCTTCCCAATGGGTATGGGCAAACCTTCCCTGCCTCACCTGTGCCTGGGGCTGGAGGCGCTGCTCACGGCCGAGCCAGCCGCTGGCAGCAGCGGGGAGCAGGGGATGCTGCCCCTTCTTTAGCAGCAGGGCAGCCTGAGGGGCTTCTCTCCAGTCTCCGGCATCCCTTACCCTGGTCCAAGTCCTAAGGGAGGGAGGTAAAAGCTCACTGCCAAAGGACAGCATCCCCCCAAAACCAGGCTGAAGGAGGCAGCCTGGGAGGGCTGCCCCAGGGCCCCCCGGGAAGGAGAAGTACCGGGGGGGGACGGCGCTCGAGACACTTCTCCGAAACCAGCTGTGGGGGTCCGACGTTTTACCGTCCATCTTTCTTTCATTTAAAAATATTCACTAAATTGGACCAAATCAACATCCTGAAATGGAACTTCCTGGTGAGTAAACAGTTTTTAACATGAAAAAAGAGCTGGCACAGTCTGGGGGAGCAGCAGGCCTGTCTGGACTAGGTGAGTGCAAGCCGTGAAGTAAATTGGGCTAAAACTTTCCAAAAATACATCACAGACAGTCTTATGGAGGCTAACACACGGGGCTCTGGTTCTTCCCTGGACATAATTCTACGGTAAGAACACGGGTCATTGTCTACACGGAAATTTGTATGAGTTGGCAGGTTAGTTCATTCTAATCAGACAAATTGATATTTGAATCTGGATAAAAGCCCGAGGCCAGGCCGATGAGGTTCCACCCAGGAAAACCAACTCCCCCCACAACACCTCCTTAATGTGCTCGTTGGTTTTCTACACCTGGGATTTTGGCTAGGATGGAAAGGTGCTTGCTGGAGGGAAAAGAAGCCGAGCAGGATGAAATCCCTGAAGCCAGGCAGCAGTGCCAGCCGGCAGGGCGCAGCCTCCGTCCCCTGCAGCTCGCAGCCCCTCGCAGCCTCGGTCACGCTGCCAGGCGCTGGGCAGCACGGCCGGGAAGCGGGGACGGGACTGGGGGCTGGAAAGAGCCTGAAAAGCATCACTGTTGTGCCCGGCCGCACGCTTCAGCCGGGGCCCGGTGACAGATGATTGTGCTGCACGGTGTTTCGGAGCGGAACAGAAGAAGTCCTTTATCTGTGTGGTCTGAGCTCAGTGACTCCAGCAGAAAACCCCAGCCCCTGCCCGACTGAAAGCCAGGTCTTGTTCTCCCATCTGATGGATGAATGGAATTCAGAAGTTTGATACCGTCCCCTGAGATGTCATTTAAGTCCGCAGACACATTCAGCAGGCAGGTAAAGCCACAATGTCCCCGCACAGCCGCATCTCCCTGCCTCCGGCCGGGCAGTGCCGGGCAGGAGCCGCGCTCCCTCCCCGGAGATGCCCGTCTGCGCTCACCGCTGTGCTGCGGAACGATGAACCACCAAGGCAACCTCACACACAGCTTCTTAACCGCCTGTCCGCTACAAGTAGCTCTGGAAAGCTGACTTCTTTATTTTTAAGCCGTATAAATGAGGGAGGGAAGTCAGAGTTACTGCTGCTCCTTGCGGAGGTGCACAGGTGTCAGCTATCGAGTGTCAGCTCTCCCGGCTGCTTCTGCAGCACGGGAAGAGCAGAGCTGAGCTAATACTTCACGGCAGCAGCAGCAGTGTATCTTTATGACAAATTTACCCATCTTCTTGAAACGCAAACGCAAATCCCGAGCTCCTAATCTTCTGCAAAGTACTTCTGGCAGATTGATCGGTTCTGCCCGTCCTGCTGCTGCTGGAGGTTCAGAACTCTGAAAAACGCAGCACAGCAGCAGAGGAACAGGAGCGAGCCCTTTTTTGGGAGCAAACGACTCCTCTGCCGTATTGACATCCCCATGGATTCTTCCCCAGACCAGACTGCGCTCTGGGTAACTGCTGTTCAGCTTGCCATAAAAGAAATTCTTCCCCGTATAGCAACACGCAGAACCCGAGGGGCTGCTGCAGCTGATCACCCACGAAAGCTGCCCACCCTTCAGCCCGTCCCGGAGCAGAGAGCAGCAGGCTGCACAGGGCCCTGCGTGGGATGTTACCCCCACTTTATCACTAAAAGGGCTGCAAGACAGTCGGAGCTGCTACCGTTGTAATCCATCCAAGATGAATAGTAGAAAAGCCTGAAATAAAACCCGGGCTTCCTGTCCCATGTGTCTGCCAGACTGCTGGTAAAAGGTCAGGGGCATCCTCACTCCAGACTGGTAATTGCAAAAAATGAAGGAGGTGAACCCTAACCAGCAGATCAAAGGAGGAGAGGGAAGGAGAGGATTTTACAGCGAACAGACCGACTGCAGGGGCAGAGCATTAGGGAAAAACATCTTGCAATAGAAAATAGCCGGGATAATTGGCATTGCCTCCACGAATCAGTCAGACACTAAGTAAAACTTAGCAGACAACTCAATGTAATGATCGCTGGGCAACGGCCTCTTCCCACTAAAGCAGAACACGGGGATGTTTCACCGAGTTATTTTTTCTACAGCCAGTCTCCTGCAAGTGCTGGAAAAGTTGCTCTTCGTGTACTGGGAGGGCTGCCGGTGGGGCAGGAGCAGGCAGCGTGTGCCCCCACACCCGAGGGGCTGGCAGCTCGCTGGGGAACCACGGCAGCACCTGCCCGGCCCCAGCCCCTCGGCGTGCACACACAGCACCCAGTGCTCCCAGACAGCGCAGGGCTTTCCCCCAGGCAGAGCACAGAAACGCTCCCCCCTCTCTCACAGCAGGCTCTGCGTAGCTGTAACGCTCGGCCTGCGAACACAGAGTGCCTGCTCAAGGAATCCCTCACTTCTGGGTCTGTGCATTTCACATGCTAATCCATTAATGACATTTCCTATGTAAATGAACAAGGTTATGCAACTAAACAATATTTTGTAACCAAAATGGATAATAAATCAGGGCTTTGGGAGCGCTAATGGTGCTCACATTTATTCCTATTAATACTTCCTGGTTTTGAAAGCTGGGCCGGTTCCAGAGATAATGTATTACAAACTTTCCTGCTGAAGGATCTGGGTTCCTCTAGGCTCGATTCCAGTTCTAACTGGCAGCTAATACTTTCACACATTCACAAATCCCTAACTCCTCCCCAAGAGCAGAGGAGAGCGGAGAGGTTTTGGCTTGGGTCAGCAGATTTCGGAGTGTTAGAGGAATGAATGGGAAGTGAGGCAGCCCTCAAAGACGGGGCGCTAACAGTGGGGGCTCTTTACAGAGTACATCGCACACTCAAATATTTACAAGGTACGTTCTGTGCACTGTGCCCTCGCATCCACAGGCGTACACATCTGCACACCGAGGTGACGCCCTGAAAAAGACGTACAGGTAACGCAGAGCAGCGCACTGCTGCACGCTGTCCTTCAGTCCTGCAGAAGTGTCACTGTCCGGCTCGCAGTGACGTGTTCTGTAAGGACGACCCAAGCCAGTCACTGCAACACTGGTAACACAGCACACACAAGGTCCCATGGTCCCAACAGGGGCAGCGTGGGGGTTAGCTGACATCTGCACAGCGCCTTGGGCATGGAAGGGGCAAATATGCCATCAGGTGGAGGAGAGAAAAGAACCTGTTTCGTACACTGCTCATCATTTAAATGTCACGCCATGCCTTAAATCACACCCCAGAAGAAAGCTCCGCAGCATCCTAGTCATCGTGGAGACACGACCAAGCCTGTTCAGGGGAAACTCGCATCTCCTCGCAGCAGGCAGCAGCCATCAGATGCACCGTGCAAACTCTAATGTAGTGAATTTATGGGATAACAAGGTTGTTTTGTGCGGGGGGATGTTGCTTCATCGTGACTCCCAAGACTTACCTTGAAAATCTGCTCTGGTTCCACAGATGTGCTCCTTACTTCTCAAAGCGTCTGTTAGTACACATCGGGCATCTCGAAATGCCTCTCTGCTGTATCTGACAACACCTACACCGAGACCCTTGAGCACCTTTCAGAAGTTATTTCTGGAAATGTTGAATCTCATAACAGCAATAAAAGGAAAATATTGTCGTAGCCAAAATAAATGTCTCTTTGGAACAGGTTTAAAAAGCCCTGGAATATTTGTGTAAGTTTGAAATCCTAGCCTGCACAGGAGAACAGCCTGGCTGTTGAGAGATAGCAAGGAGCAGGAGAAATGTATCAAGACCTCAGAGCTGGTTTGTCTGTTTAAAGGAAATGCTCTGGAAGATAAAAGTCTGAATTCTGATTCTCCTGCAGTCAGATCAGAGACCCCTCTCTGTCCTCAGCCAAGTCGGTTACAAAGCATGAAATCCAAACCAACAGCTAAAAAAAGGCCTCGGCACCGCGTGTTTTGATCAGGGTGCTGAAGACCACGGTTACGCTGCTCGCAGGGTCAGCTGGCTGGAGGCACACAAAAGCCTTCATGTGCCATCCAAGAAACACAGGCACGAGAGGTGCAAGATCCTAACAAGGATGTGCAAAAATATTCGCAATTCAAGCAAAAGCACGAGAGAAATTTGTATTTGCAAGGCTCCTCTAAAACTATCAACAGGGTTGGGTCTAAACTTGTTTTCTTTCTAAGTGTAAAAAAATCTGTCGCAGTTGCAGTCACTTTGCATCTGCTTAATGAGATCAGAAACAAGTGTTTTGCTCAGAGAGACCCAGTCCAGAAGCCCTCCCCTCTTTCTTCCCCCCCATGACTCCCCGCTCCCAGGTAAATCCTCCCCAGGCCGGCTCTGCCGCTCGCTGCCGCGTGGGTGAGGGCAGCTCACGGGCAGGAGGGAATGGGGCAGATAGCAGGAGAAGGACACGTAGTTAACAAAGCCAAAGACACTCCTGAGAACAGCCCTTATGCATCTCTTCTCACCCCTTAAGGGCAGTGAGACACATTTCATACCCTGCCCAGCGCCAGCCCAGTTATTTCAGATCACCTAATCCACACCCGGCTCTGGGCCGATGGCACTGCGGACTCCCTCCCCTTTTCTTTGCTTTCAGACTCAGTGCCCAGACCTGGCAAAACCTTTTGCTTTATTTTCCTTTTCTAGAAGGAAAACCAGATGATAAAACAGACCAACTCTAGAAATGATGTCTGCATTCACCTTTTTTTTTTTTAATAGAAACAACAATAATGCTTCTCTCAAACCAGCACCGGTATCTAGGAACAGTGGAATGATTGTTGCGGGAGTGAATCTGGTTTTCATTAGGGGGAAGTGATGGGTCCAATTTCTGCTGGGGACTGTTTGCTCGCATCCCCTGTTTGTGCTGCGTGTTGGCAGTTAACCCTTTCTGCGGGCGGGGACGCGGCCCCAGCGGGGTGCAGCTCTCGGGTACCCCCCGGCCCTCCCGGCACACAGCACCTCCGCGGCTCCCTCCTGCGGGCTGCGCTTCTGCACTCGCTGCCTCTCCCAGTCCCTGTACATGACAAAATCCCGCAGTTACTGTAATGAATTGCTGAATTAATTGCGCTTCTCCCATTATCTAATTTCCATCTATTAGCTGTCAAACTCTGCAATGCACTCACAGCTCGGTGGCTGGCTTTGTGCGTGTGTGAACGCCTCGATTCACAGAGGCTTTGCCAGGAGTTCATCTGACTTTAGTCCTTATTCCTTACGCTGATAAAAGCTCCCGTAGCCGGCCAGCTGTAAGTGGCTGCCTGCACGAGATTTGCACAAGGCTACAATACAAGTATTGAAATTTTCTCTGTTTATGAGTTAATTCATCAGTATCAGCAACATCGTTTATATTATTAATAAAAACGGAATAAATGAACGGGTATAAATACAGTCAGCACATGAGGTTTACACGTATAACTCAAATGTTAAAGGCATTTAGCATACAGAGCACCAAAGAGATTCTTTCAGGCGCACTCAGGGAAGCTTTGTGAGATGCAGACCCGAGTGTGCTGCCCCTGAGTTAATGTGTTAAAGGCAAGCCGGTCTGGGGACCACACAGCAAGGGCTGCAAAATTCATCCTGAACACACGTCGGGCCCTGGAGGGGGTACAAAACCTCATTAAAAATGGCAAATGGGCACCAGCACACTCTGAACCTAAGGACTTTTCAAAATGCATCGTTTTCGCAGTAACCAGCCCCAATGAAGGCAGTTACACGTGGCAACTTTTCTCATGTTTTCCGTATTTCGGTACATAAGCAAATGGTATCACCTGCAGCTGGTCACAAAGCCCTAAAGCTTCCCTCGTGGTACCTTTATAAACGATCGCCTACCTTCACACCGCGCTGCTCACGCCACAGCCCTCCAAACAGAGTGGGGCAGAAACCATGTTTTGAAACATGAAACTCGCAGTTTCATTTTCTTCACAGACTTAAATCCAACGCAAATCTGCCGAGAAGCTCGCGAGCTCCAGCAGGGTGCTAGCGAAAGCTGCGGTGCCGCTCGCAGCGGTAGCTCCGCGCCTCGCCGCTCCTCTCACACCCGCTCAGGAAGCCCCAGCGAGGTCCCTGCATGCAGGGAAGCACGGTCCCTGCCACGGGAATTTGGTCAGAGCTCCTCGTTCTGCGCTAAATTCGCCCTGCACACACACAGAGCATCCCACTGCAAGGCTGAAATGTTTTCAAGACGAGAAAAAATGTGGTGAGGTAAAGGGGGGAGCGTGGGAAGGGCGAGCTGATGCTGCAGATGTCAGGTACATAATGTGCCCTACAGCGTGACCACTATCGCATCCTCAGAGCACAAATCTTAACACGAACAAACGCTACGATTGCGTTTCGTTGGGCTCTGCAGGACGTTACCTTGCAAGGAGCGTCCTGCTCGTCCCTTTGCTGGAGGGAAGCCCCCGGCCCCACTTTTACACTGAACACATCCTTGTGGATGTTCCCCACAAAGAGCACCGAGCCTGTCCCAACAAAACAGCCTCCCATGTGTCTTGGTGCCCTTAGCCCAGTGCTCGGCCAGCGTTCAGGATAACCACAGCGTGCCGGGCTGTGCAGGACTCGTGGTAAAGCGTGCAAGGTGGCATTTCCCCTCTTCGCCCTGTGCCAACACATTTCAGGCTCCTCAAAGCACCGCATTGTGCGCCTGTTTTCTGTTCAGATAATTCCTCGAATTACTCCAAAGATCTTTTGCTGCACTCCATACATTTATTACAAACTAGGTGTCTTAAGCCAAAACATTAATTGCATCTTCTAGAAAGGAAAAAACCAAGTGCATTTAGTAATGCATTCATTAAGTGACTGATTGACACAGCCAGAAACAGGGCTTTAAATACAAACTGTATAGAAGGACAGAGTGCTGGGAGTTTCTGGTATTCAGCTTCAGTAATCTCACCTCTCTGTGGTTTATCTCTGCAAGTCGGATAATTTATCCTCCTCATGGCAAGACAAAAAGGGAACTTGGCAGAGGGGGCAAGACAAAAGTAGACATTTTGTAACTGCTAAGTGCTAACGTTTCTGAAGATAATTTTTGCAAAAGGTTTCTAAACAGCCCCTGTCAGCCAAGTTGTATTTTGTTATTTCAAAGTGACTGTGGGAGTCTAATCCAGTTCAAACCCTTTGTAAATTTTAATGGAAATGTTCATACACAAAGGACAAAAAATGCTTAGCTGCTGTTAGATATTCAGGAAATCTAAATCTAATTTGCACTCCTAATCAGCACTACAATCTCTGCAATGCCTCTGGTTGTTTCTATGTTTTCTGACTGCGATTTCAGCTGCAGTATCTCTTTTATATTAAAATACAGTTCCATACGCAGCTATATGTACAGATCAAAATTCAGCATTAATTAACCACGGGAAAAACAGAAAGATTTTAAAAAACAACAACAAAAAGCCCACCACAATGGTATATTGGTCTAATTTACGAGTGTGTGGAAGGGCAGAACAAGAACAAGTGTCTATGTGTAAGGGATGGATCTTTTTCCACTTGGGGCAGCTGATGAGCTCCCTCGTATCAAAACTCGCAGGAGGACACCAGGTCCCTGCGCCACGTCGTGTTTTCAGCGGCTCACAGAGACCAGGGGAGCTCCCAGGGAAGAAATGCGAGCACTCGATGCTCCAGGGAACCATTGCTGGGAGCATGAATTCAGTGCGGCGCTGCTGGGGGCACAGGCAAGGCGCTGCTGTGCCCGCTGTGCAGAGGGCAAGGTGAGGAGGTGAGGAGCAGGAGGACACAGCCGGGAGACCCAGCAGCCCCGACCCGCAGTGCGGGGCTCTCACTGCCGGATCGGAGTCTTCAGAAATGTTGGCCCTCACTAATTATGGATAATCCTCCAAAAAATGAAGCTCATCAGAAGCAGAGGACCCCCTTTGTGGCTCAGCCTGGAAGGTTACGCGTTAGGGGACCACAGAGGCAGGCGTCCCTTCCCCGGTCAATGTTTTAATTCGCCACCGGCTTTACATTACCACAGCTATTCTGGAGCTTGCTACTCTTGTGCCAGCACCAGAACAAACTGAGGCAGCAGCTGTGATACTATTAAAACAGCACATTAGTAAAATAATCCTACAGTAGGAAAGCAATCTGATGGATAAGGCCTGAATGTGGCCACACTAAGCAGCTGTGCAGAGACACCGAACTTAGAGCTGAAGTTGGACAAAGTCTCTGCTTGATCCCCCCAGTCCTGTAACACCCCCCCCAATTTTTCTCTAGGGCTCCGAGCCTAGAAAGCAGCTCTGTGCCACGCACGGTAAGCAATTCCTACTTGTACCGAACAGTTGCAGCAGGCTTTACAGATTTGCGCAAACTTGAGCCAGAGATGATATCAAATAAGATTAATCTTTGTATTAAAACGTTGGCTTGCATTTTGGAACTAAGTGCATCGGTTCCACAACCTCAGAAACGTTTGTAAAGTGAGAAACTCCTTCAAGCCATCTCCCCCAGGAATCTGCTTTAACAGAACGCTAACAAAGCAGTGCGAGCTGTGAACACACGCCAGGCTGCCCCAAGCTCAGGCACCCTCCGAGGGAGAGCTGCGGAGCACAATGAGGGGAGCTGAATGCTGCACTACGAAGCCACCGTCTGCAGCACCAAGACAGCAGCAGGATGAAGGTGAACGTCTGTCTCACACCAGTATTGCTGTGAAAGCCCACACACAAAACAGACTTCTTTTCCACGGTCCTTGAAAGAGACTTTTTCCTGCTGCATTTTGGGAAAAGAGCCTCATTTCTTAGGGTTATCTGAAGAATCTAACGTAGTTTGGTTTTGGTTTGGTTGGTTTTGACAAAAGGTCCCGGATGGCCCAGCTCCTGCCCAAGGATGCCATACCATGGATAAAAACCGTAGGTGTTTTAGTAGGGCAGCTAGCATATACCATGCATTTTCCCTCAGCAGAAAAGCTTAAAATAAACCCAGCCTGACCCACGCCGCGGGCTGCCCAAGCAAACCTCCCCGGAGCCGTCTCTGGCCCCAGGAACACTCCGGTTGTGCAAACGCTTGCAAGCTTTTAGCGCCCAACAGATGTGCCACCAGACCTCAAATCCCCTCCTCACGCCGCCAATACCCGATCTTTTCTCCCTTCCCTGTTATCACGAGAAAGGATCATATAAAGTAACTCTTGTTCGCGTCCTTTATCCTCAAATTTATAACTGTCTCTAGACAGTGCAGTCAAGGGTGAAGGTTATTTGTGTCATACTTGCCAAGAAAGTGCCCCTTTCAACACTTAAGGAACACAGTCATGTTACAGATAAAGCAGCAGACAAAAAAGATTCTGTCTTTTTCAAGTATTATTTATCTCCTCTATGTCCTTTGTTTCCCTTGCAGTGGAGATATTAGCGGGAGTAAGATCCACTGACTTAAATCCTTGAACCCAGGAGTGTGATTTAATTTGGTTTCACTCGAAACTCGCCTCAGATGGGAACGCCACGGGTCAGGCTCCTGCCTCCCACTTCGGAAAGGCTAACGCATTCCTTTCCCGACAACACAGGTCTCACGCTGACGTTAAAAGGAAGCTTTGACTAAACCAAGGGCCAAGCTGGACACGGAATTCCCTTGGGGAAGTGCAGCTGGGCCAGGTATGAGTGGTGTTTCTCTAGCTGGGCGCTGCACGGGGCCGCTCCGTTAGCAGGAGGGCTGCCAGCTCCCCGCGTGCGCAGTGCCACCTGCACCCGGCACGATGCCACCACGGAGCCCCAGGGCTGCTGTCCTGGAGAAAACAAGCTCCTCAGCACCAGGAAGGGACAGGGAAGGGACAGGGACAGGGACAAGGGCAGGGACAGGGGCAGGGGCCAGCCCTGCCCTGAGCACGCCGCAGGGAGAAGCCCCTGCCCAGCGCTGCCGGCTGGGCCCGCTCCCAGAGCAGGGGCGGGATGGTTAATAAGGCTCCCGATGAATGATTCGTATGGATTTCTGCACTGCTAATTTCCGTAACTATCACTCTTTGAAAGACAGCTCAAGGGATTTCGGGTTCAGGGTGCCTCTGTCTCTGCAGACACAGAGCTGCATTATACGACCGAGCTCAAATTGGCGTATCCCGTTTCAGTGATCTCATGTGCGCTGCACTTTAAAATGATACAATATTTTGAAACATGCAACTACTTTACTGATACTGTCTGTGCCTAAAAGCCTGAGCTGGAGCTCCAACAATGGTCGTATCTTATTCTCGTGAAAGTAATACAAAGCCTTGGCATGCGCTTTGTACTTTTTATCCGTTGCTTTGAGGCTTCACGTTGAAATCTGCTTCCATACGGAGCGTGGCCCCTTCCTCCCAGCTCCGGACACTCTCCTGCCTGGCAGAAGCTGCCTTTTCAGCCGCTCTGTTATTGGAGGCTCTGTTCAGTTGTCTCAGTGCTAAAAAAGAACAACAGAAGAGTTCTGCTGCCTCTATGCAAAAGGAGCTCGTGAGCCGTGAATGCCGACACGGGCACACAAGAGCACACACGCTATTGGGGCTGCTCCCAGTGTCTATGCCCCAGCAAGGAGGGGAGGATTTGGAACTTTTTATTTACAAAATTTCTCTCCATGAGGCTGAGGGGCCTGGGCTGGCAACCTCTAGGCAGGTCGGCAGAGCAGGGAGCAGCAGGAGGTGGGCAGGAGACCTCCCGCACACACACACGTGTGGCAGCCCCCCAGTGTCTCCCAGTAACATGAGCAGATTCAGGCCAAAGCAGCCATTCTGACACAGACCGATTTTGTGAACAACTTGCCAGACAGTTTTCCAGCCATTCTATTGTAAAACCATACAGAAAAATTGAATGAATGGTTCTCATTTGTCTATCCACGCACACAGGTACAGACACAGTGACCTCGGCAGCACCAAGGCTGGATCCATCCATCAGTTTTCCTCCGTGCAGCTCTCTCCTTTGCCAGTGACCTCCCTGAAGCAGAGCCACCTCCAGCAGCCACCAACCCTCGGCTTATTATTAGGAATTTAACCTGGGAACTCTAGAGAAAAATCTAAAAATCCCAAAGCCAACACATGCATCATTCTCCAAAAACGCACTGCTGGGTTTAGCAAACCCTCCTGAATCCTTCTCAAAGTTCAGGACTAAAATATGAAGTCAGACTGGAAGGCGTATTTACGCAAACAGATGACATGACATGTAAACCACTGACTTATTATATTAAAGTGTATTTTCATAAATTTGTTACTGCCGTGTTCTTACTCAGCCTTGAGAGTCCTCTGTGCTGGAACACGGCAGTGGAAATACCTGCACGCTGGAGACAATGTCCAAGTTCCTGTCAGAATGGAATGCAATTAGTGCAAATTAAGCAGCATCCTGAAAAGAAGGAGGTCAGAGAGAGCTGGCAGGGTCGAACCGGGTCATTACCAAGCATTTTTATAGCGAGGCGAGCAGAGGGATACCGAGTCCTGACTGCCACCACCGCCTGAGCTCTGGCTCTGCACCCAGGAGCCGCTTTCGACGCAGAATGGGGCTGGAACCCACCAAGGGTATCAGCAGCAGCCCAAGAGCCACCGATTACAAACACAAATTAACGGTGTTGTTGTTCTTTTCTTCTCCTTTCAGAAATTCACCTTTCCAAAATGAAGCAAACAAAGCGGACCCACCTGTGGACTGCTGCATTCTCTGCTTGGCTTTGTGCAACGAGAGGGCACAGCACGGAGACCGAACGCCTCTATCCACAGGCGTGTTCATGCACTGCAAACCCACCCTTACATGCCCGCTGTTTGCCTGTTTGTACTAACTACTGTTTTTAGGCCATTTGCTGTCACAAAACTCCTCCAAATTTCTGTTAGTGTGGCTTTGTCCAGTTGGTGACTTCTCACCCCAGGAAAGCCGAAGAACGGAGGCTGGGACGGAGCTTGCAGAGAGCCAACCTGGCAGGAGCAGAGGCGCTGAGCCGAGATGCCCACAAGGTGAGGGGTGCAATGGGCGTTCAGCTCCTACAAGAGGTGGCAGAGCACTGCGTGTACAACTCTCCCGAGCCAATGTGCAATTTCTGGGGGACTGCAGGGACCGAACTGTGCTTGTTCTGAATGCAACTGAACGAGTTTTGGCGCACCTACAGGGCTGACAAGGGGCTTCACCCAGGACAACCTCCCTGGCTGCGTGCTTTGTGAGCAGCACAAACCCCAGGCTCTTCGTGCAGACCGAAGGCAGCCTCCGTTCATTCCTTCTTTCTGCCGTACTGGCATTTTACATACTAGAAAAAGCTGCGGGGGAGCGGAGGTGAGAAGATAACTTGGAGCAAATCACGCAGTGTTCAGGGGAGCTTTTCACATGTTCCCACTCCGCAGCAGCGCAGCCCAGGAGCTCGGTGCTATAGACTTTTTCTCATGTCTGACAAAACACTAAAAAACCCCTCCAGCGTGACAACAAAAAATAAATATCAAAAGAACATTTGAAGAGCTCAATAAATTGATCATATTCTGCTGAACCTTCACCCTTGTAACGATAGTACCATTTAAATGCTAATGTCATTTTTAAAAAAGTCAATTACAGGAGTTTTAAAGTAATGGAGTCAGCAGTCTTGATGTAAATCTGTTATATTAATCTGCTCTGTACACTGTATCCATGGGCACTGATGCATTCACCCCCTTTTCCCTGGAGGTAATGTTCCCTCACAGTGGTACCAGTAATTGAATCAAGTTGATACAGACACCAAAAATATTGTAAGTCTTGTAGGTAATGAAAAGCATATGTTGATAAAGCCAGTTGCTGTACTTTTGGATGGAAGAGCACTGACATTTGGGAAGTTCAAAATTAGAATTAACCCTTTGATGATGAAGTGACCTGAAATTGTCTTTGCAAACTCCGCTCCTTTCACTGAGAAAAGCTGCCTGGAAGCTGCCGTGAGACAGCTGAGCTCCTTTGTGCCCAGCAGACTTTGGGCACAATTCTCAATGCACCCAGGCAGGTAAATACGGATACATGGGGCAGGCATCTGCAGCCAGATGTTTGTCACCTCTCAAACCAACTATCACAGGTGCACTAAAATGGCCTAAGAATGGCCCACAAGATAATGGAAAGCAAGTGGAAAAGGCAAGAAAACGAGGACGTGTTCCTCCTGCTGTGCTATATTGCAATATACTGCACTGTGTTTGCACTGCACTGGATGCAACCCCTCACGCTGGGAGCCTGTTATCTGTAACTGTCTGTAAGGCTCGGTATACACAAATGATGTTTAGAATAATAAAATAAACCCAAACCAGAACAAACATCGATGTAACATTTGAAGAGGGACTTTTAGTTGGGAAAAACTTGGATAAAGCCCAACATTTTGCAACTCCTCAGTCCACGTTGGCCCATAAAAAAACTATTCAAGTTATTTAGATTAAAACTGAAGTGGCACTTCTGCACATACTGTACAGCAGCTAAGGGGTTTTTATGTGAGGTTTCCCGGCCAGCTCGGAATCCCTTCCTCACACGGTGACCAGTAACGACGCACACTTCCATGGTGAAATTTCTCACAGTTTATGATTTTATGGACTCCCAAATTATTGCTTTTAGGAAGACATACTGGTAATATATATAAGCCATTAATAACCCTTAAATCCGTCACATTAATGTAAAAATTCAGTGCTTAAAGGCAATCACCAGTAGCAGACGGCCACTTTGTGATCTCCCAGCAGAGCCAGGCCCAGCAGCTCCTTCCAGGCTGGGCGACCAGGGCCAGCAGAGCCCCCTGTGTGAGCAGACGGCTGGTGGGATTACACCCAGAAACTCACCGAGGGGCTCGCACGGACACACAGACAGGCACCTTTCCCTCCTCTCATAACTCCTAAAATCTGAAATGTGCCTCACATTAAACAAGATTAATTCTGGTTCACGAACATAGGAGGTTACGAATATTAGGGGAGAGGCTGAGCTGGACCTAATTTAGAAATTGGAAGTATTATAAACACCTACACATACCTGTGTGCTTCCCAACATAGGTGCACATGTGGGTAAAGACGTATTACCACTACAACAGAAGGCCTTCTGAGCGTTTCCAGACAGTAACAGTTATAAAAAATAAAAGACTGAATAAACATATTTGTGTAAGTAGCAATAATAAGTGAATTGCATTCACCATTGCTCTGAAATAGAAACAGTACTGCCAGATAAAGAAAACTGTCATTGAACACATTCAACTTATTATACAAACATGTGGCTGCTTTTGCTGTTAAGGAGGGGTTGATTAACGGTTCATCAACATTTTCCTGCCTCTGCCCTTTGTGAATTAATTTTCAAGTGTAGGTCCAATAAAATTTTAGCAAATGTCACACACACATGCCACAGAAATATTTCCAGCGTCATTATAAATCTGAGCAATTTGGAACAGGGAACCACGCAGTTATTTTGTTAGCTTAGGGCCTTATTCTCCTATGGTTCAGGGGTTAAAGGGATCCACATAGCATTAAAACACGGTTCAGGCAGCTCCGAGTTAACCACAAATTCAGAACATGTCTAACAACATTTCAACATTCTCAAAACCTGGAACGCGTCCCAAAATACTGCAGGCTCTAATATCTTGAGAAATCAATCCAGAATTTCAGAAAACTTTTGTCACCACCCCAGCCACTCGATACCTGTCTCGCAGCATCTCCTGCGCTCCCGCTGCACGCGGCGCGGCCGGGGCTGGGCTCCAGCGGAGTGGGGTCCCCGCTGCTGCCCCGGGACCGGCCCCGCTCTGAGGTTCCCCCAAACACCATCGTGAGCCGACGACCACCGGGCAGAGCAAAGGGCTCCACGGGAGCGAGGCTGCCGATTTCTTAGCGCTGCATGCAAAAGGTGGTGTTTTCTCTGCAGCGTTTGGAGTAATTTAATATACTGGCTTACAAGGCGACATCTAGCTACTTCCAGAGCAATTTGCTAGTTAAATATTTTGCCGTTTTGGCAAAATTGAAAATCACCGTTCTGGCACAAAATTTTAGTACTGAAAGCGGCACAGGGCTTTTTGTGGTGTCGTTGCATAGTTTTTATTTTAGCATTTGTTTTTAAGTGTGGACAAATGAATTTCTGAGCTGTATCTCTTTTCTAACAAATCTTCCCACACAGCCCAACTCCCAGTGCCCTGGAAGTCATGTATCCAGGAACAGTTTATATTATTGGAATAATAATCTCCAGAAAAGCGCTGTCATTTTTGATGTAGTGTTCACAGATCCAATATTAGGAACAGAACCGCAATCCTTAAGGACTTGATAGAGACATAAACTACTACATGGCTGCTTTGAAACCAAACCCTCCTGAAGCTGACACTTTAAAACAAAAGAGCGTATTATTTGAAACAAATTATTCTCCCATTCAGACCAATGTAAATGGGAACAACTCTTCCAATACCAGACTATTTGCATAATCAAGGTCAGAATTTAATCATTTGTTAGTAACAGTGCCTCTGACCTACAAAAATAAGAAAAAAAGATGGGACTTTTCCAAAAAAAAAAAATAATACATTAAAATAAGGTCACGGTGACCAGAGTATTTGGAACTTTGACATTTGTGTTTGCCAGGAGACACCAGCTACATTTTATTATGGTTTTGCTTAAACCCAAGGGTGGGCTGCTAAACAAAAAAAGTTACTTCCAAGTTCCCACCTGGAGCAAAGCGTGTGTAGTTCGGTGGCTCTGCAGCAGGTAGAGGTGAGCAGGTCCCCTGCGAGCACCCTGGGGTGCCTCAGGCCCTGTGCCGGGACATGGCGCCCGGCTGAGGGCACGGAGGGCTCTCCTGGTTTTGTTTGTTTGTTTGTTTTTAACTCTCCAAAAACGCTGGCAGCGTCAGAGCAGCCTGAGGACGGGCAGAGGATGTTTTACCTCGAAGCTCCGCGACAGCGCCGGGGCCGAGGCGAGAGGGGGCGCCCTCACACAGGCCGTGCGGCCCAGCGCGGGCCCGGCGCGGCGCCATGAGGGGGCCGTGAGGGCGGCCTGCCCCCACCCCGGGGTGCTGCGCCGAAAAAGGGCGAAATTCACACAACGGGGGGGATGTCAGCGCCAGGGGAAGGTGCTGCACACCTCTCCTCCTGTTCTGCTTCACGCACCACACTGAAATTGCATTTCTAGTTTAACAATGTGTAATTTTAATGAGGTTCGCATTGATTTCTTTTAGGAAAGAAATTCTGTTTAATCCTAGACTGAAGCTACCGAATTCTGGCACGTTCCTCAGGAAGCTCCAAGCCCGGCGATGTTCGGCCGCAGCTCTGCACGGCACCCAGCAAGGGCTGGGGATGGGAGCTGGGAGCAATCCTGCACCAGGAGCAATCCTGCAGCGGGTGCCAGGAGCTCTTACACCAGGAGCTGGGCTCTGCCCGCACCAGGAGCGATCCCACACCAGAACCTGGAGCCCTCCAGCCCCGGGACCCCACACCAGACACCGCCGGGCAGATGCCCTGCCAGCCTTCGGGCTTTAAAGATCCATTTCCCCACCACAGGTTAAGAACACATCTATTACAAAGAATTGTTCGCAGTACAGACTGAGCAAAAACATTTTAAAGCGGTGTTAAGAGACGATGAAATCTAAACTGTTTCAGAGGAAGAAATGAATTGAAATAGCCTAGAGGGATTATATGCACTTCAGAGTCCTCCAGCTAATTTACTGCGGGTTTACAATAACACTTCCCTGGGATGCACACAAACAATAACGAAACTAACGAACCAGCTGGGAAAAGAGTGAAAATAACTGCTTGAAACTAGCAAAATACAAAGTGGAAGGAAAGGCTTGGGTTTGTTTTTTCCTTTTAAATTTGTTTGTTAAGTACCAAGTAAAAACAAACGCATCCCACACCACATGACATGTCCAATTTTTGTGCCTCAGCTCTGCACTACCAGAGAGGGCTTCTTGAACCATTTCAGGTGTTTTGCCTGGCAGGGCAATGTTCACTTTTTGTCAGAAAAAAAAAAAAAAAAAGTTTTATACTGGCCTGTAAGAAATTACAAAATGGACTTGGGAAAAGGTACAGCTACTGAAACTGCTCAGACCAAAAGAAGCAAAACAAAAAACAAACAAAACAAAACAAAACAGGCATCCTTCATTTCTGTCACATTCCTAGCCCAAACCAACTAACTAAGGATTAAGAAGTTACTGTGTTTTGCTTTGGTTTTAGCACCTTTTCTTTTCCTGTTTTCACACGAAACCAAGGCCGTGAAAATATTCCAACAATACCTGCCTAGATCAGGGCAGAGGCAAGGTATGAAGCAGGACTGACTCACCTGGGCTAGCAGAACCCCTTACACAGGCTTTGTTGACAGAGCTGCAACCAAACTGCAGTCGCTTTGCCCCAAGTTACCATTTCGGGTGGTTTTCAAGGGTTCCCCAAGCAAAGCAGCCAAAGAAAGGCAGTAAGAAGCCCGGTGCCGCGGTGCTTTTCTCAGCGTGAGGCAGCTCCTGGGGAAGGGCTGCCTCTGCAGAGGGACACCCAGGCCTTCCACCAGCCACCAGCAAACTGCACGGAGAGCCACATGAGGAGTTCTCCTTGCACTGCCTGGCTGTTTGGATCTACACGCAGCTAGCCCTTTAGGCCTTCGAGTCACTCATGCAAGTAAAACAACAGGGTAAGGGAGGTTATTTCACACCAAATTCTTTCTTGGTCTTCTCCTAATGGGTCAATCGTTCTAAAGTCTTTGCAAACGTGAGGATTTTTTAACTCCTCTCATCAAAAAGAAAAAAAAAAAAAAAGGAAAGTTCTCTTCCAATTGAAACTTGGACATATTCGGTCATAGGAGCACATTTTACAGTTAGAAAATTTAAAAAACAAATGGTTCAGACATTTTTACAGGCATAAAAATGAAAGCCAAGTTGGTTAGTGGTTTCAGATGCTTTTTATTTTCAAATCAAAAAGGGCTTCTATTATAAATTGAAATTGTACTGGCTGCTAATCCTGAAGGCAGACTAAGGCCTTTGGCTCCTCTTGAAGAAACGGAAAAAAAAATGCATTTTAAATACAAATTATTTCATTTGGAAAAACGAGTGCTGTGGTTGGACAGTACACTTATTTTTTAACAAAACTCATATAAAGTCTTTCAGATGACCGAGCTCTCACTGCAGCGCGCTGACACCGTACCGCGTGCACCGCGCCGTTTACGCTCAGCACCACAGCAGCATCCTGAAGCACGCTCGCACTTACTTGCCACGACCTCGCTCGCAGATGCACGACTCGGGAAGATTTTGGGGAAATTGCTGCTTCGTCCCACTGTGCAGCCCTCGGAGCAGCAGGCTGGCGACCCGAGGTGCTGCAGCACGGCGCTGCTGAGGAAGCTGCCGGCCCCGCGCCTCCCGGCACCGCCAGCACAGCTTCCCCCGAGCTGCGGACGGGCCCTGACGAGCCCCGAGGGGTGAGCAAGCTGCTCGAGTCACAGCTGGGCTGCGGTAGGCTGAGGTGTGAACCCCAAGCCCCGGTCTCTCAGGCACTTACTCCCCCAAACCCGAGAAGCCTTCTCACTGAAGCACTGGTAAAATGATTATTCTTGTAATTAACCACCACGCTGATGGACTGTGCCTAAGGTTGGATGCTAGTGTAGCTGGCTATTATTCTGCACTGCAATTTCATGTTGGAACTTGTCTCTAAATGGTACTTATTTTGATATCCTAAAGAAGTTTCTGGACAAGACATACAAACCAGTAATTTGTATTAAAAGTCCAGAAAGCAGGGATAAATTAAATATGACTGAATTCTTCTACGCCTATGGAAGGCCAGGCAATAGTCTCTCCATTTCTTTCTTTATTTCCCTTGCCCCGATGCACTGCAAGATAGGTCTGCTACCTGCTGAGCTAAGTTCACTCATTTATCATCCCGCAGAGAGTATGAAAACTGGCAGACACAACGCCAGCCCTGCACCCAGCTATTCACCCAACTGCAAGCGCTTATACAACAAGCAGAGGAGCCACTGAACAGACCCGGAACATCTTGTTTCTGTCTTCAGCGCTTCACGCTTGCCTCGCTAGAAATGACTGTATTTCCAGCGAGGAGCTCTTCAGCATTCCCCAGTGTCCTGTCACGGCACCTAGGAAACTCGCTCAAGGACCGGCACCTTGTAGTAAATGCCGAGTAGTCAAGCGACAACAGAAACAGGTCCTGTTGCAAGGAATCAGTAAGGCAGGAAGAAAGCAAGACGTAAAAGTTGGACACAACAAAGGAACAGGGCAGAGCATAACCAGCCTTTGCAGGCCGCTGGGCTCCTGCTGGTCGTTTCTGAGCTCCTTGGGCAGCCTTAGGGCAGGGGAGCACACTCAGGGGACTCCCGGGGATCAAAGCAAACTCACAGACTTAAAAATTGATCAGAAAGTAACAGCTGATGAGAAAAAATGCCAGTGGGTGCAGGGATGGATGCAGTGCAAAGTGAGCAGCGGTTTGACAAGATGGGCAGAACTTAAACTTGCTGCTGGTGAAGAGTTTGGAAGGTGGAAATACAAAACACGGGGAATGCCGGTCCTGTTACTTGTGGGCTTCCCAATAAAGCACAATGCATTAGTCCAGAACTAGTTCCATTACTTTAATTCCCTTAAACAATTACTGGCTCTCTGTCTGCGTTAAGGCCTCTAGCATCCAATCTCATCCTCCTTTGCCTTCCGTTTGAGTTTCTCTCTCTCTCTCCGATGATGGAAAAGAAAATCTCTGCTGCTCGGGGACGGTCTCACCCTCGGCTTCCCTGGCTGAGATCACGGCGCGTTATCGCAGCGTGGCAGCACCGTCAGCTGTCTCCTGCAATTGTTCCTGCTCCAGCCAGACCTCTTTATTTTTTTGGTGGTGGGGATGTTTTGTTGTATAATTTATAGCAAAAAAGAAAAAGGATTATTTCTTACAAGAGAAACCATTCTCCTATTACGCAGAGTTCTTCCTTAGCTGCAGTAAGGAAGCTGAGGACAAGCTGCTCTCTGCTCCTGCACGGGAGGTGGGCAGCAGATCTCCCCACACAGCTTTTTTTCCTTAACACCTTCCATATGCCACATGTCAATCCTTAACTTCCCATAAATGATAAGCAACGCTCACTTTGAGGCTGACTTGGGTTTTTACCTCCACCAAAATTTCACTTTCCGTTCTCAGGACCGTGTTCCTCCTGCTCCATTCCCTCCGGGCAGAGCCGGGCTTTCAGTCCCGCTCGTTAAGCATCAGGTGCCCGTCACCTCGCTGCCACAGCTGCCCGTTTCCTTTCTCTTCCCTCTCGTGTGCTGAGAAATCCCTGCCCCGGCCTCGCTGCAGGGTCGGAGCTGCGAGCACAGAGCCCTCCAATGTTCCCCGCGGGCCGGGGCAGGGCTCGCAGCCCTCCGGTGAGCGCAGCGCTCCCGCTGCTAACCACAGCCCGCGCCGAACACTGCCGGCCCTTATCCTCCACTGCGCCCATGACCTCCTGTCATCTGAATGTCTTCTTCTTCCTGGGCACTTTGATCCGACCGCATTCCCCCCAAAAAAAACAACTGCGTCTTGGGGGCCCTGACCTCAGACTGCGTCAGTGCCACAGAACGAGGTTTTATTGGCTTCCCCGCCCCGTAAATGTAGGGGAGAGCGGCAGCCGGGCGAGGAGCAGAGCCCTGCGCCCCTCAGCAGAGCCCCGGGGGCAGGAGCCGGCCGTGCACCCCCGCGGGAAGCTCCTGACACAGGGACAAGCACAGCCCTCCTGCGGGGCCCCCGCTGCGCTGCTAACGCTTCAGGGCCTGCTCCACAAACTGCCTCGCTCCAGCCAAAACTGGGTTTTCAGGAAAAAAAAATTAAAAAAAAAAGAATTTTATTACATTTTTTAAAATGGGCTGAGATGAAAGGTAGGGTACTGCTCTGCTGAGGAGACACGGACAAGGACTGGCACCCATTGCCCCCCGGCAGTGCCCCAGCCCTGCTGCCAGGGAAGGAGCCGGGCAGCAGGCAGAGGCAGGGCAGGAGCCAAAAGCCTCTGCTCTGAGCATTTTCCTGCCATCTCCATGGATAGCAGGAAAATACTGGAATTTTTAAGCCATCCTTGCTTGGGGATGGCTTAAAATAAGGGGCCAAGGAAGAAGTCTCAATTAAGCAGAGGAAAACCCAACCTCTTTTTTAATTCTCCAAACCCTGAACGTTTTTAAAATCCTCGGAAGTTCATTAGCACGGGGCCTGATGGCTTACCAAGGGTTTGGCTTTTATGCTCTAAGTGCCAAGAAAATCAAAACCACTGGTCACGAGGTAATTCTGGTTCGCTCCTAACCATGAGGGATTAGTGATCCAACTCGGTGCTTCAGAACGACATCCGTGTCCTCAGCACTTCCCAGGAGCTGCTTCTTGGGTTAAAAGCTGATCTTACCCCATTTACAAGCTGATTTTTGAAGACATTTCAGACGTAGCTGAGCTGTGAGCACAGCCCAGTTGGAAGCTTCTGCTGCCCATGCAATTCACCAAGATAGCTGTGTACATTTTGTGCCGAAATACACAATCTGCCAATTCATTAATATCCGGGCAATGCTTTATTCCAAGGGCTCCGTACAGTAACTGCAGTGTTTTTTCATTCACAGTTGAGTGTCCAAAGCCACAGCAGAAACCATGAATCTTGCAGGATTCTTGTAATGGCTTTTAAACCTTACATTGTGGGCTGTTTATGGCGTGGTTGCATTTGCTTTAGAGATTTGTTTTAATGCTGTTGGTGTTATTTAGAGAGATATTAAATTCAAACAGCTTTATGGTTGCTAATAAACATCTATTACCATTACAGACGTCCGGACAGAACAGCCTCATACAGGTGCTTTCTCTGAACTATGCAGATTTGATTGATTAGGCCACGGTGGTTTATTTTACACTTCAGTGGTCACTAAATCTATCGTTAAGATTAAAATTTGCAGTTTGTGCAGTCTGGAAATAACTTCACACTCAACCTGTAAAACAAAATCACTTCACCAAAATTCTCTGGGAAAAAAACACCACGCCCTAAGAGCAGATTAAAAGGAGGAAAGTTGTGTCACACCTTCCTCGGTCCTGCTCCGAAGATGGATTTCTCCCTCCTACGTGCATCACACACACTGTCAAAGGTGCTCAGAAAGCAAGATATGTGGGAAGATCTCCTTAAAGTACTCGGAAATGCTGCGGTCTCAAGAGCTGTGAGATACAAGCAGGCACGATACCTATGGTGGCAGCTCAGGTCTCGAACCAGCAGGGAACGTAAGCATGTGTTACCTCTATGCATGGGAGCAGTTCCACTGGAGTCAAATTAGGCATGGGATTAAATGCCTTTCTAGATCAAGAAAGATTTTATAAAATACGTATTTTAGTGCAAAGTCAGGTCCCCACTTGTATTATAAGATACAAGATACTGCAAGAAGAAGAAATTCTTCTACCTTGCAGCTTCTATTTCATTAGGAAGTTTACCTGGTCTGTGCATGGCCAAGTAAGGCAATAATGAAGGAGCAAATGTTTTAATCCAAGTTTTCCATAACAGAAAATATATCGATTCTTTTTTGATGATCTGTGAGGGGCGGATGAGTGCGGAGGGCCCGGCTCAGCAGGGCTCCTGCTGCTCCTTCTGGGGCAGGACCTGCTGCTGATCCCCCCAGGGCAGGAGAGCAGGGAAAAGATGCAAGACCATACACTGGAGGCCCTGTGCCACCTCACTCCATCCACGGACTTGTTGTCAACAGAAATGTAAGTGAAGAACACCTGCACAACCCTTTTAAGACTGGGCGTCTTTCTTTTTTTTCCCCTTTTTTATGCACGTGGGGTCTATAAAACGCTGGTGCATGCCCAGCGTTAACGGAGAGCAGTTTGTTACCGTCAGCATCGCGCAGACAACAGGCAGCAGCTATCGGCGCCTCGCGGGCACCCCACAGCTGGCATTGCTGCTCTGCTCCGCCTGCAGCGGGACCCGACACGCACCTAACGAGCCGCTGCCAGGGAAGGGACTCGGTCGACTTTACGCGTGACATTTGCACCAACAATTTTGATTCAAATACAGCGTCATTTGTTACTGTCCCCGCGCTCGCTGCGCCGCGGTGTCCGCTGGCCCCGACTCCATCCCCCTGCAGCGCCGCCGGAGCCCCGCTCGCCTGCCTGCCTCGCAGAGCTCAGACAGTGACCACCAGGGAGAAGGTTGATAAATGGCCAGTTTATAATGCTGTCATGCCAATTTTGTCCTATGGGAAATGTGTGTCTCTCTCAAAACAGCTTATTACCAACCTGTGGCTGAGGCCATGATCAATCAAACTGATCAGATATGGCAAACATGGTAACTGATATAAAGAAGATTTCTTACTACACGGCTTGAGGTTAACGTGACAAATGATAGAGTGAGAAAGAATAACTTACAGGGAAAAAATAGCCCATTAAACGGTGAACTTCAAGCAGCTTTGGGAAGCGGAGTTAACACCAATTCCTTTTAACATGCACTCATTCCCTCTTCATCAAGGTAACCCCGAACGTGCTCCCTTGCAAGCAACTTAAAACACAGAGGAATGGTTTTCGACCACACAGCCTGATTCCAAGAGAAACTTTAAACAACCTCACATCTTCAGCTCTCCGAAGCGATGGTGCAGCGCAGCTGATGCCTGGTGTCAGCACTCGCTTTAGGCTGCATGTTGCCGCCACTGCACCAGGTGAGGCTGCGATTTGGTTGTTTAAAATGCAAAGAGAGGCCAACGTGCAGCTCAACATTCAAGTTCTCTACAAACCATTAAATAAACCAGCAAAATCTCTATTAAGGTGGCCTAATCCATGCCGCTAGGTGCCAGAACAAAGAGCAAAGATTGTCTCAAAGTATTTAAGATGAGGTTTGCCAGGGGGAAACAAACAAACAAAACCTACAAAAAAAGCAATACAAATAAGTTTTAGCAAAACCAAAGCGCTGATGGTGAACTTCTGCCCAACCTAAACGCAACGCGATGGCTTTTGTGAACCGCACACAGAACGACACTTCATCAAACAAGATCTACCCATGGCTCGGTTTGGTCCCTCTTTAACCAGCAGGCTTTCTGTGAAAGCTCAGGTTATCAAAAAGCCCTTTTAGCCCCACGCAGCGCAGAGCAGGGTGGCCGCGTCCCCTCTGCCTGGAGGAGGGAGCATCCCTCGCCTCGGCCGCGCGCAGCTGTGGTGCCGGCTCCTGAAGCTGCTGCGGCGGCTGCTCAGCCTCTGGCAAACACCTGATATTATTCACTTGACTGGGCTTGTGGAAACGAAGACTTATTTGCTAGCAAAATTAATGAGGAAAGAGAGTCTTCAATGAGACAATAATTTATGGCTTCCACAGCGGCCGGCGAGTACAGCGAAATTCATCTGCCTCTTCTTCACGTGAAGGAGAACGATGGGAAAAGCAGCGTGGATTTCTTTTCCAAAATATTGACTGTTATTTGAAACTCAGGTTCTTAGCTGGGCATTTGATTTTATGAAGCCTTTCCAAATTTGATGGAGGTTGAAATAAACGGGCCTTTCCCCCTCCCCCTCGCTGTACGATTACATTTAATGGCAGAGAAATAAAATTCTGCTCTGTGGCTACGTGCCAGCGATTAGATGATGTGAACAGCTCGCACTGGTGGGGTTTTTGTTTTGGGTTGTGTTTTTGCATTGTAAAATGAGAGGCATTCAAATATGCTCATGGACCGTGCATCGTTTATCGTGACTTCACACAAAGGTGAGAGCCGCAAACACGTATCTTTCCTTGAAACTCAGCTCTCTAACCCGGTGATAAACACCAACTCTCTGCCTTTCAGACACAGAGAACCGCAAACAGAAAAGCCAGCAATGCATCAGACAATAAAAACACGTATAATGGCTACCAAACTCAGTTCTTCTCCCCCCTCCTTTTTTTAACAGATAGGTTTTAGACTCTGTAATAATCATGCAGCTAAGATACAAGGTCTCTTGTTGGCAATAACCTACATGACATGACTTAGAAGGCAGGTGTTACTGTAATTAGCTATTGTTTGACTATCAAAAGTCAGAGCTGATTAAAGCCACTAAGTACAAGTGCACTATTTTATTTCAAAGAATATTATGAACTGCATGCTGGGACTCTTTCACTGCGGACCTACCTTCCGGAGTCTGCTAAGAGCCCATGCCAGCAGTAATCAAAACTAAAATCTGCATAAACCTTCAGGGTTTTAATTCAAGCAGAGCCCTTTCATTAGAAATATGTTACTTTATGAAATCTGGTCGCCAGCAAGGGGAGAAAAATGTGACTTCTTAAGAAAAGTGAATGGCATCTCTTTAGTGATTAACCCAAGATTAATGGAGGCTCCTACTGCTAGGCCTAAGTCCATTTTATTGCTAATTCATTTAGGTACTATTTCAGATGTACTTGATGAAAGTCACCTGCTAAGAAGTCATGTTTTGGCAAGCAAGGATAGCCATTATGGTCAAATCCCAAATAGAATTTTTATTAAAGAAGCTTTGAAAAGTGTCTTGTATTAGTCTTTCAGAGACATACTATTTAATGTTCTCAATTAGTTAAAAATTTGGGGCCCAAGTCACTAATCAAACATTCATAAAGCTTTTTATTTTTTTTTTGTCTGCTTGCATCTCTAATGTTCCAGGTAGGGTGAAGAGAGCACTGAGCGGGGACATTTATATTCAGACAAAAGCAGCAAAGCTAAGACTTACCGAGAGGTGGGTGGGACCCGGGACAAGTGCACGGCTGGAGGCGCGCCCCGTGGGCTTGGCAGAGCATCTCTTTGTTCCCCGTGGCACCGCGAAGAGCGGGGAGTTATGCAAATCACACGTCCTCCAGCCCTACGTAATCGCTCGGTTTGGCTCGCGTACGCGTTGACAACACGAGGCTTGATCTGCTCGCACAAATCATTTGAGTTCTGGACTCTTCTGCAGTTTGTTCTTTTACAAATTAAGAGTTTAGGAATTTAATGAATCGAGAGCACAGAACATGGCTTTGTCACGGGTACCGGTACGTGGGACACATCCCACCCAGACGAACCTCCACGGCCCTGCCTCCTGCTGTGCTGGTGCAGGTTGGCTGCTGGGGCGCAGAGGATTCCCCCTCCACACCTTGCACAGCCCCTGTTGTAACTACAAAGTGCAAAGGAGACAAATGGACGGGACGATGTCTGCTTGTGGTACGTGCAGTGCTGGGGCTGAAGCTGTTGCCCACGGGTTGCCCTGTAACCAGCAGCTGGGACCCACCAGCATGGACGTGACCCAAGCTCTACAAAGCACCCCTTGCTTGTTCCCAAGAGGTTTTCAAATTGCAGAGCTCTGTCTGGTTGCCACCAGGTTTTCAAAAGATCCTTCTATACTGCCTGCAAAAATCGACCGAAAGTTTCCATTTAAACCAATGCCTGTCTTACCACAGAGGTGAAAAGAGAGAAAGATACCCATGTATCTGGGATCTTACAAAGCTGAAAGGTTCTTACAGCACGGGTTGTTTGGGGTAACAGATGTCCTCTGCCTCCCGAACTACAGAATACTTCTAAACACAATGATCCTGTTCCTTTTTTTTTTTTTTTTTATAATGACTGATAGAGTTTTTAAAATATTTGCTGAAATTGCTAGAACTCGTGAGGGTAACAAAACCAGTGAGGTGTGCAAGATGCCACAAAAACGCCCCGTGTGGGGATTTCTGCTGGGAACCCCAAGCCCCGAGCGCATCGCTGATGCCATGGACGGCTGACAACATTTCTACCAAGGGCAGCAGGACAAGAGGCAAGGCTTTAGGAGGACTAGGCACAACGACTAGAAATGGCAGCACGCGTTCTGCGGCAGAATTCATCTCAGCAGAGATTGTACAAAAATCAGCATGGACTTTCAAAATACCTCGCTGAAGGGACCTTATTACTGCGAGAGCCGCCCACATGTGATAACGAAGTTAACCTAATCTGTTCCCTCTTGTGTGCCGGGGCACTCATACATGCAAATCTTGTCTTGTTCAACTGTGTTTGTTCACCTCCATAGTCCTTCGGTGATTCAAATCTGTGTCTTACTATCCTATAATACCCTTGTCTAACAGTTCTTTTTAAATGCATGTGTTAATTATCTTGCCACTGCTGTAATTTCTCCCTGTAGTCCATTAATTAAGAGGTCACAATCTAAGAGCATGTTTACCCAATAAGCTTTCTTTTTTAATTATCCTAATTGCTTGGATACTGACAAAGACTCTATCCCTCCCCTTTCTCTGAGTGGATTAGAAAACGACGTTTCAAAGCCCCACACAACGATGGGCTTGTTAAACACACACACATATACACATATATGGTTTGGGAACTCCACGAGCTTCTAACACCAAAGGTCAACAAGACGCAACATCCTGCACTCGTCTAGCTGCAAAAAACAAAGACACAAATTGCTCTTCATTGATTTATCTAGTAGTCTAGAATGTTATATTGGTAGGAAAAATATAAGCAAAACTTTCCTATCGTTGGTACTCTGAGCAGGAGCAGCTAGAGGTATGCTGCTTGCTCTGTGCTGGAGACCATCAGGCTGTCGCAGAAGCGTAGCTCTCCCTGCACCTAGTGGATGCTTTGGGACAGAAGCAAGCAGGCAAAAAAAAGAAACAAAAAGAAGGAAAGAAGGAAAGCAACGAGCTTTTACTGCAGAAAGGATCAATTACCCCTTCCCCACCCCCAAAGAAAGAAATTTCCTCCCCATAGGTCTGCTGAACCTACACATCTTGTTAGGCTAGCCCAAACGCTTTTTTAAACCGACTTAGCAAAACTCAGCAGACAAAATCTCTACCATTAAAACATTTAAAAACCGTCCTTTTGTAAAGCTTTTAAAAGGTAAAAGTAGGGAAGTGAATTCCAGATAGGATTTTAATACAACAATTAGCAGAGGTTATGTCCAAAAAAATTACTGCTCTGTCAGAATGTGAACCAACATTCGATATGTCAAGTACAGTAAATTTTTGTGTTTTAATAAAGAAAATGTCTTGTTCAGACCAGTCATCTCAGGAACTACATAACAGAAGTATAATTACTTAGAAATTGCTTAGGTAAGCGTGATTGATGCATGGTAAATAGATGTTTCCAGCACTTATTGTTTCTTCCTGATGGATTAGGAAGAGTTGTTTAACAGTTCATTTGACCAGTCTCTCCTGGTGTTTCTTGAGTCTGGCTGTGCCAGTCAGCACCAGCAGTTCCTGGTAGTTTAAGTCTCTTTAATAAAGATTAAGATGTCAGAGGTCCTGCATTGCACAAAATCCCAATTTTATTAACTTCTCATTATCAGCTGAAATATGAAGTGCATTTCTTTTCATCTAAAGTAAGGCACTTTCTCAAGGGAAAGAACAGATATTTAATATACATTTATGATGATTAAGAGTGGGTTTGTTCCAACCTTGACTGATGTTGGTGCACGTTTTCTCACATGATGGGCACCACAGACACTGATATTTCTCCCCCAAAAAGTGTTTGAGTGTTTCTCAGCCATGGATGGTCACAGCACGTTATTAACTTGTTCATGGAGGACAGCGTGGGTGAACGCTGCAGTGCTTAAGCCAACAGCATCTTCATGAAGAGCAGAAAGAGGCAATGTGCTGGGTAGAAATACCAAATGTCACAAGTCACTCGGCCAAGCACAACGCTGGCCCTGGCTAAATCCAGTCAATGCTCCCTCTTCCTACTCTGGAGGTCTAGGAAGACAACCCAGCAACAGCACAAAGGCTGCACCACGCTCATTAACAGATCACAGCAGCATTCAAAGTCCATGCTCAGACCAGAAGTGCAGATAAGTCCGAATACCATCTACGTGAACTTAGGCAGCCACTGATAAAGTTAATTTGCTGAAGGCAGCAACACTGGATGGTATCCGAACACCATGACTCCTGAAGGGCTGATTTCTAATCTCGCATGTGCTCTGATCAGACTCGCACCAAACAGCTACAGCTCAGCGACAGGACCAGAGGCACAAGGAGCTCATTTCCCTGTGCCATCCTCAGCGCCATGCTTCCACGTGATTTCTCAAAGCTGCTGCATTTATGTACGCTGCACATCGCCAGGAGAGCCTGGATGTGCATCCCTTCTCAGCCCCGGCTGTCGGAGACAGGGGAGAGCTGGCACCGTGTGTGCACCCCCGGAGTGAGACAGCCCCCGGGCACTCACCCTGCAGAAAGAGCCAGGAGGTAGAAGTGGTTCCTGCAGTAGAACAAAGTCCTGCAAAGAGCTGCGCACAGCTCGACAGCGCGGCTCTTGTGAGGGTTAAGCTCTATTACTTCTGGTCTCTGACACTGCTAATGGCACTCCTCAACTAATTGCATTTCTATACCTACACATACGTCCAGGCAACAAGTAAGCCCTTTAATCAAACAGCTTCAGCTCCTTCTAATTAATTCAATTTCTATGCCTTTTTAAGAGTACAGGAACACACAAAGATACAGATGATAGAGTGCATTCTGTTGCCAGCTGACAACCGCTCTGCTCGAGCCTCCCTCCCGATTAAGCCCCGTTCTGCTTCACGATCCCACGCCTTGCGTGGTTCTGCCGCTCGAGACTCCGCGGATCCACGCCGGAGACCAAAAGTAAAAAGCTGTGGCTGCGTGGGGTTACTGACAGTGGAATTACCGCAGAGAACCACTTCTGCATTTGCTTATAGATCCAGATCACCTCTGGTTTTCATCACAAACTATACTCATCTTGTCTGTCCAGTGCATGCAGCAATGCAGCACGAGGAGACTGTGGCATCAGCTGAGCAAACAGACGGAGATGTTTGTACATCCAGGCCTGTCTCAAAGCCTACAGCGTGAGGGCCACCGGCTTGGAAGGAAATGCTGATTCTTCTTCCCCATTTACTTCTTTGATAAAGCAGGTCAATGTATCAGAAAAAAAAATATATCACCCCATCAGTATTTAGGAAAGAGAAATACATATAGCATAAGCTGTCTATTTCAAAGGTATGTATGTACAAAAGGCATGATAAGTGGGTGCTGAATAGTTAGGAGTGGCAATTATCAGTTACACATATCATTATAGTCTCTCAACTTTTCAATAGCACAGAGTTCCTAATACCATGTTTACTAGATCAGGTAAAAGGGGACTCTTAATACTGTGCAAATATGACTTACCAAAGGACTTTGCTTTCTCACCTATTCTTGGGCTTTTCAAATCAACATTATTAATTGGCTGGCTTATCGGTAAGTGCTGTCTGGCAGTTAAAGGATGTTTCCACCCATTGCAACGATACATAGAAACTAAGCAATGTCAGCCACAAGGACAAATAACTTCCATGTTGAAACAGAAAAATATTTTGACACATTGAAGCTTTTTATGACAGCATAATGTGCTTCAGCATTAATTCACTATCCTTAATTGCATCTGGTATTCCACATTCTCTCATCTCTTTTTTTCCCTTACTACATTAATTCAGAACCTTGGCTTACAGTTACAAATATGAAGGCTTTTTTTTTTTATTATTTTATTTTTCCCCCCTTTTCTTTTTCTCTGGGTTTCTGTCGTTCCGATGTGCGTAAGGACGTGTTTTGGAATCTGGATGGACTCGTTTCCATACTAGGGAACTTGGCTGGGTACAAGTTTAGGATTTAACTTTCAGCCCTTCAGATCAACCTTCTCCTTAACCTGCCAGCTCTGCTCAGCACCAAACCCACTTGAAAATGGAGAAAAATGTTTGGCTGATAAGGAATGCTCAAAGCAAAGAGCACAAAACTTACCAGGCACCTCTAAGCAAAAGCAAAATGCCTACATTAAGACGAGAAGCACTCACTGCAGCACAGCTCACTTCTCTCAGTCTGCTCCAAGCTGCTGCTGCAGGCTACCCAGAGACTGAAGGGGCAGGTTCTGGCTCCCCACCTCCTTCACCCAACTGCTCTCTCTCGTTCTGATTAACAAGACAAACTTATGAGCACCATAAAAACGTTGAAAGGATCTCAGGAGTCATCCGGGTTATCCCTTGCTGTAACGCAGGGCTGTGTACGACGGGTCCAGCTGACAGGCGCTCATCTCTGCAGCCTTCAGGGGCAGATATTTTGTCTCCTCCCTAGAGAGCCCACCCAGTACTAAGCGGTTCTGGTATTTAATTTTTCTCAGCATTTAACACAAATCTTTTTTGCTACAAGGCTGGCTACTTCTTGTCTTATTCTGATGGATGTATCATGCAGATGATCCCCCTTTAGGTTCATGCAGAACAAGAATTTTGGCTTTGGCTGTTTAGTTTACAGAAGGATGTCTGCTTATCTTAAGGAAATTCTCCACTAGAAGCATGATCAGGTCTAATTTATTTATTTTAACTATTTCTGTTTCCTTTACACAGGGTTTGCCTCCACCACCATATTGGCTTTGCAGTTGTGACCTGTGAATTAAGATGCTCAGCGCTTCCCCTCTCACTTTTTTTTTTTCTTTCTTTTAAGGAAATGGTTATTCATTTCAGTAGACATTTAAAGAAAAAACGAACAAATATTTGACGTGCTGTGTTAGCGTGAAAAGGGGGAGCACTGTGTAAGCACAGTAAATGCAGGTGAACTGCTTTATGTGAGTGAAAACAAACGGGGGGAAGAAGGGCTACTAACAAGGATAAATCACGGCTGTGCAAATACAGCACAAATGCAGCCCAAATGCAACAAATACGGGCAGGGTTATTCACAAACGGCACAGATAGTTACCAAACACATGACTGTTTTAATTCAGTGCTTGACATATTCAAGCATCACAGAAAAAGTACGAAAAGCACAAGAGTACCCGAACAGGCAGGAATGCAGGATGGTACCGTGACTGAGAGCAACAGATGCTTTTCATCCAAAGACTGCAGCACATTTTCTGACTGACACTAAATACTAATTTAACCACCTCTCAGAAATACGTTCTCCCCCTTCAAGACCTGACACTGTTAAGGGCTTTCCCCTCCCTCCCTCAGCACAACACTCGCAGTAGAAGCGATCGTTCCCAGCCCTTCGGGCAGAGCCCCGCAGGCTGTGGCTGTCTGCAGGCACTCTGAGCTGCGGGCCACACGTACCAGTGCTGCAATCAGGCTCTGCTTTATCTATTTCTTTTTGAAAGAAATCACTGGCATATGGGTTTGTTATTCATAATATTTACCATTCACTTACTGTCTGACCTTCAGTGTGCTCCTCCAAAACCTGCTCTTCCTACCAGCCGTATCTGCAGCTGTGGTTCTGCTTGGTTCTGGAATAACCCACTGAGATATATGAAAAGAAAACTCCTTGCTCTTTCATTCTGCTAAGTCCCACGAGAAAGAAAACACATTCACAGTCTCGTCCAGCTCTAAAACATTTCTGAACTTTTGGAGGAAAAGAAAAAATCCATTAGCTTCTTTTCTCATTATTTATGTACATAGGCTTCTAACACTTTAAGGCTTTGGCTGGAATTAGAAGCAGAACAGAGGAAACATAACAAGGAAATCTATTTCTTGGGTATTTCCAGTCCACTTAGTTTGTGGAATTAGAAGGAATTAATTTTTAAAATGTCATGTGCAAGATTTTCATCTCTGTTTATCAGACCAGAGGGGTTCAGGCTGAATTGCAGAGACGCATCCAAACTTCTGAGCCAGCATCCAAACCAAACAGACTCCGAACTCTGACGTTCATCAGCGACTTTTTGCCAACCTCCCTATCACACAGCAGAAAGGGCCATTTAAAACCATCTCGGAATAACCTGCTTTCATGGTCACGGTCATTTTCCTAGCCTCTGCCTGTGTAACACTTTTAAGTCAGGAGAACACAAACACTCAGGGAGCACACGGCTGAAGCCTTGGTCAGGGTTCAGGAATAACAGACGTTCACCAGGATTCAATAATAACCCGGGTTTTTCTGATTACATTAATCTGAGAAAATCTCGTTATCTGGATAGTGATAATAAAATCCCACTTTTTACTACTACGTCTTCTTCTCTTGGATTTAAAACCCTTCAGAAAGCAAAAGCCATGCCACAGGCGGGTGAATGGGATGCAGGGAGGCGATGCCAGCCGCAGGGTGGGGGCCGTGGTGGATGCGCAGCCCCCAGCGCCCGGCAGCACCTCGGGGAGAGGGGCCTGGGCTGAGCACCCACCCTGGGGGCTGCCACCGCCACCACGGGACAGGACCAGAGGATGGGACACCATTCAGAGCGAGTTGTTACTGGCAGAAAGTCCAGCAAATGGAAACTGCCAGGGGTAAATTTATGTTGGAGACCAGATGATAGGTTCCTCAGAAGAGTAAAAGCCTGGAAGAAATTGTCCTGCTTCAGGAGGGGCACATGAGTGCAGGGGGCAATGCAAAAAGCAAAGGTTCCTCTTCGTTAGCTTTAAATTTAATTCTGTAGAAGAATTATACCTCTACAGCACTTCCAGAAAAACTGCTTGGATGGAATCGCATTTCTGTCGGCTCCCAGAGCCCCCAGCAGCCTGCACGTGGCGTGGGCCAACTTCGGAGCCTGGAATCCCACTGGAAACGAAGGGCACCGCTTCCTTTAGGACTTGGGATTCGTTCCCCTGGAGCAGGAGGAATTATTGCAGGGTCTGAGACGTCCTGACAGCAGATGTGCCTGACTATCTCTACAGCAATTACCAACGATCTGGAAAAATGCTCAGCAGTGAGCTCAGCGCTCACCAGGGCAAAGCCCCGCAGCGATCAGCTACTGCACGGAGCCGAGGAGATCAGGTAGGAAAGATTTCCTAATGTCAGGAACATGAAGCCTACGTTAAAGCTTACAGGAACCCGAAACAGAAGCAGGAGAAAAACTCATGAAGTGCATTAACTAGTTTATAACCTATTCAACAGCTTTCTATACTTCTTTTCTACACCTTTGCATATGGTGTAGAATGCATATGGCACCTTCTACACCTCTCAACACTATTTTTGGCAAGAAAAAGCAAGAAAAAAAAATAAAAAGAGAGAGCAGCAGCGCCCGCCTTCCACTCCCAGCCAGCGCTATTTCTGCAGGAAGCTCCTGGCTGCTTTAGCACGCAGCATTAGGCGAGGTCGGCAGACAGAAGCGCTGCTTTTCTTGCTTCTCTCTCACACCCTCCACTTCTCTCTGTTGCTCCTACAAGCAAAACCACTGCAAATCCATGCACAAGCAAAGTTCCCCCAAAGTGCCGTGGGAGCTCTCGGTGCCAGACTCCTTTCCCTGATGCTGACAGTTGCGTTTAAGCCCACTGCTCCAGCAGGTAGCCAGCGCAGGATTTCAGAATAATTAGATCAATCGCTTGGGTAGCCAAGTAAGGATTTAAGCACTTAATTTAGGTTCCTGTATTCTTCTTATTATTTTATACATTTTTTTTAAATGTGAGACCTTTCTGCATGCGTTAACAGCTGGTCAAAGCACATGGAGAACTGTAAATTTCAAAGAAATGTAACCAGACCTGAAGCCCCTGCGGCTGCCTGAGTGGACAGAAATTGTCAGCAAAATCCTCCGCAGCACTCAGAGAGACAAGGTTCCTTCTTCTCAGCTCAGGAATTTAATCAGGGGATTTTCAACACAAGAGCAAGATAAACCTGGACATTTAGTGAAAATTACTCGAGTCATGACTGAAGATGGGAGGATAAAGTTCCCATCCCTTGCTCCTTTTCTTTACAAGGAACCTGTGGAGCTGATGCACGCCTGCAGAGGCTGCGCTCAGTGCTGGGCAATCCTGGCTGCAGCTCCCAGCCTGGGGACTGGCCTGGATCTGGCAGAGCTGGAAATGAGCGGTGCCACAGCGGGATCTTAGACACAATGTCATTTCCTCAGCCGCGGCCTCATCTCTTGCTGTGGAAGGACGTGACCAGCCCTGCTCTCACGGCTCTGACGTAGTTTTTGGGGCTCCGAATTTGGAAAGTCCTCGTCAGTTTAAATACCACATAAACGCTCGCTGCTATCGTAGATGTAAATTAAAGCTAAAGACTGGAATCGACTGGAGATTTCCCAACTCAGAACATTCTCTGTTGATAGGTAGCAATTTATTTAAGCAAAGTATTTTTAAATTAAAATTCAGCAGAAGTTAGAGGAAGTAATCTGAAAATATAACTCGATTAGGTTTAAGTGAAGTGGTTTTGGCCCAACTCAAAATAAAATAAAGTTTTGAAAACTCATTATGTTGTGAAAAGAAACATCCATTTGGAGTAAAAAAAAATGTTGAGGACAATCATCAAGACATGGAGCCAAAATTGTATCCTTACCCTCAAATAAATCAGGTTTTGAACTGCAGGTTTTAGCATGAGGCACTCCTCCATCCACCTCCTTCATCTGCTACAAAGGGAATTCATTTATTAGCTTGTGATGTGCTCCCGCTGCACCTTGAAATTTCCATGGGTAAAGACAGAAGGCACTGCTGAACATCACCGCAGAGCGGACTTCCAGTAATTATTTTCCTCTCAAAACCGCCCAGTGAAAAATAAATTGGGGCGTTTTTTTTTCAGAACACATATTTTATAATCTCATAAAAATCTAATCTAATCTAAAAGGCCATCTAACTGGCATCATCAAAATATACTGCGCTCCTGGAACGGGCACGGGACAGCAGTCATATCTTTACTGCTGTTTACCCTTGATATATTTCTAGAGCAAAATGTGAACAAAAAAAAATCAAATAGAAGCAGAAGCATTTTTTGGTTTTGCTATGATACATATATTTTTTAATTATAGGTCACTGGCGTCCTGTTCCCTGCTTTTTGGCTTCTTGTTTCCAAGTAGCTGCCAGGAAGCAACTCCACATCGCTCCCTGCTCTTTCCCCAACCTTTCTCTTCCTCCCCAGTTGCTGTCCAGGTTTTTCTGTTTAGCTGGAGAGCCCTAACAGGCCTCCTACCTGATAGAAATTCCCTGCACAATGTGATTAACAGGATACTGCACGCACCTCAAGCTCACTGGCTATTAATAGAGCCACCTGGCTTCTGTAGCGTATGCAATATGCACAACAAATCCCAATCCCAAATTTCCCCCTGGAGCAGAAACACAGCCCTCTCCGCGTACCCTGTTCTCACAACTCTGATTGATGTTCCCAGCACGGTGTAAATAACCGGTGGCAACACCCGTGCACGCTGGCAGCCCCATCGGTGTCTGTCCCATGCCCTGCTCTGCCACAGTTCCTGCCCCAGCACCTGGTGGTGATCCCGATCCCGATCCCGGCCCCGATCCCAATCCCGGCCCCCGCGGCACGCTCGCCCTCCGACCCGCGGAGCAGCCCACGTGGGGGCTTCCCTCCGAAGCTCGCATACAGTTCTGAAATCCCAGAGGCTATCATTCCAAAATTTGTGATGTTTTGTCTACTCTGGTGATTTAAGGTTTGTCAGAAAATGTCAGAAAGGCCACGGGGCCAAGGGCTTCCTGATGACTGAGGATTTTCTTTCACATGACCTTCCTGAAGTTGATTTTGGGCTCCAGACAGTGCTGCCTTCAGCTCTGACAGGGGCCGGCTGGCAGCAGATTCATGGGGCTCTCTGGGGCATTCTGGCATTTTTAAACTGAGTGGAGGCTGTAATACCTCCTAATCATCCAGAATATTATTTCACTGGTAATCGTCTTACAGGCGGCACGTAAATGCCAGCCTTTCATTCTGCAGTTCGTTTCATTAGCAAAAAGAAAAAAGTGCATGCTCAAAGCCATGCAAACCTTTGAAAACAAAGCCTGATTTAGGTGAATAAACACGCATGTGGAGCACTTGGAATTTCAACAGGATAGCACACGTGGGTTTTTTAACAGGGAATCACTGAAATTATAGATTCAGACTGATAAGCAGGGCTGAGGGAAGTGTTAAATGGTCAGTGCGTGCCTCTGAATGATTTTGGGAACAAAGGAAGTAAAAAGTAAGGAGAGGGTCTCTCTCTGGGACACGTGGGCTTCATGCTGCTGAGGAAGCTCCTGGCTATGAATGCGTTTATGAACCTTAAACATGTGCATGTCTTTAGCAGAAAAACAGCCAAAGTGTCCCACAGACCCTGCTCTGCCCACCTTGCTGCCCAGCCCCGGCTGACTTCAGCTCGTGGGTCCATGGCCGCTGAGCGTGCGGCGCTTTGTTACCGCGCACCAGGGCAGGAACAGAAGCACGGCCAGCTAGCTAATGAGTTATCATTTCTGCCCTAATTAGCCCAGGCTGCCCCGGTGCTGAAATCCGACTCGGACACTTCTGGTACCTCCCGTGGCGCGCTCTGGGCTTTGTTCTCTGCCCCCACAGCGGGGCCAGGACCATGCCGAGGCCCCGCGGACCAGCCCCGGACCCTTGTTGGAGCCCGGGGCAGGGGCAGCCTCCTGCCTGCTCGCCCCCAGCCCCGTTATCACTGCAGGACATTTGTCTGCGAGGGGCTCTAAGCAGGCGAGGTGGGCTTGGGCAGCTGCCCATGCCTGGGGTTCGGTGGGCACTCGTGGTCAGAGGTCAGTAGAGGTGCCCACAAACAGCTCAGAGCTCAGGCGCTCTCCCCTCGTCACCTTCACTCATGCACCCAGGGAAACACGGCAGCGGGTTACACATGTGTGTGTTAGTGTGGGAAGAACAAATCCCCATCCCTGCTCTTTGCTTAAAACTGCCGGGTGCAGTACTCAAGCATGAACTCAGCTGGAGCAGAAGGGAGGGGAAACCAACTCGATTTACCAAAACACAACCTGAGAAGTTCGCATCCAGCCCGTGCTCTGCATTGCCTTGCCAACGAGAGCACCAAGCAGGCAGGGCAGGAGCCGTGCCGAGGTGCACTGCGTACATCTCGTGGTGCTGCCGGCGGCTCAGCTCCCTCCAGCACACCGCGGGCAGGGGCAGAGCAAGCCCCTAAATCGGGCTGATTTATGGGCTCGGCCCCCAGGCCCCTTTATGGACTCAGCTGTCATGCACACGCACTCCGTGACTGAGCCCCAACAACTGTACGGCAGAAATTAAACGCACGGCGCTGTTCCTGCAGCGTGATTTCACCATCGGTTTCTCCACCGACTTTTCCCTGCCCGCTTTACACCTTCTTTTTGCTTTACATGCTTCGTTTCAGCAAAATCAAGGATGCAAACTTCTTAGAAGTACTTAGTTTCCATGGAAACCTAAGCTGACCGCAACATTATTGTTCTCAAGAGGGAACTGACTTTACTATATGTTCATTCACTGAATTAATGGACTCCTGGTTCTTTTATTAGCAGCCCTCTAACAATGGAAAGAGAGAAATGTTATAAAAAAGACCCTCAGACGACTGTCCACTCTTTTGTCCAGGGCTTACTGGAATGACGCAAGCCTATTCACGGAAAGATTATAAAAATCAACTCAAAGCTGCCCCTGTTTGTGGCAGCTAAACATACCTTTATTTCATAAAGATACAACCTATAAAACAGCCGAACTGAGGCTGGTCGGGAGCAGCACGGCAGCGCCCACGCTGCAGCTGGATGCTGGCTCCGGGCGGCGCGGTCCCCCCGAGCCCACGGGAGCAGCTCCCCTTCTTTCGGCTCAACCTGGGTGCACAAAATCAGACGCTGTTTCCAAAATAATTACATTCAGGCTGGTAAATAGTGGTGAGCACCAAGACTGCTTTGAGAACACTAGCATTTGGGGTTCGATTCCTCAGTGTATACAACTACACGGTATAGAAACATCTCCAAGATTTGGATTCTTATATCAAATTTAGAAACAGTTTTAGAACATTTCGTTAGATATAGGTAATGAACACGTAACACATAACGTGTGTGAAACACAGACCCTGTTTTGTGCAAAGTGCTGCAAACCCAGGAACTTCAAACAGCTCCAGCGAGGATCTCGAAGGCGATCTCTCCCTGCATGGGTAATATTTTGACAGACTGTGCCGAGGCCTGAGGGTGTATGGCCCAGCTCGTAATTGCTCCTCCAAAGACAGTTAACAGTTCCCTTGCTCTTCTCTAACTACCTTCCTGACTGCTTATTGAAGTCTGATTTCTTACTCCTCTGGGTCATCATTCATCAGTCCCGCAGATCCCACCGGGAGAGACCGACCAGACCTTTCCATATCCCCGGTTGCCAGAGGCCATTTCTGACGGCCCATGATATAGAAAATGTCTTCACAGCAATCCAGTGGGACAAACTATGGTTATAATACCCAAATAATCATTTTGCAAATTATCATAATTATCAATCAATCATCTTGTGTGAACAATGTGTTCCTGAAGTATCAGATGGTTCCTGTGACCTGTAGCGTTTTGTATATAATAATAAACCCAGAGAGATTTATGGACCTATCCTGCCTCGTATCTGCAGAACCAAAACATTCGTTATTTTCTTTTTTACTTTTCTTTTAGGAATAAAAGCTCTCCATCTACCTCGGTCGTGTTTACTACTTGATACTTTCTCAGAGGTCGAGATTTCTAATCTAACACAGTTTCTAAGCATAACGTTATTCTAAAAAAATCTATGTGATTTGGGAAAAGCAGCAAAGGTGCTGAATAAATTACTTTTACTTTATAACGTCATTGGCATCATATTACGGGCTGCTAGTAGTTTGCAGTGTAAGTATGAAGTCAGACAAAGGAAAAAAAAATGTTTTTGTCTTCAGTTTTGGGGTTTTGTTTTGTTTTGTTTTGTTTTTAACAATGCCAGATTGAATCCAACTCTTTTGAAGCTGATAGCATCTCCCGCTCCCTGTGCAGTACATTCTTGTTAATGGATAAATTCGAGCTCTCGAGAAAGTCAAAGAATAAATTTAAAGCCTTTTGCCAAATGCCTATCCTATTGGATTTTGATAAGACGGCTATTGAGCTTTAATAATGTCTTCTATCCTTTTTCAGCTGGCCCTTAACATGTCTCTTTATTTGTCCCTAAAGCCTCTTCAGCGATGCCTTTTTATTACAAGTCTCTCAGCTTGCTCTCAAGGGAGACAGGGTCGACAAGAGTGATAGATAGATAACTCTATAGATTATCTCCCACAGATGTTTTCTCTCCAGTAGCCCCTCAGGCTATTCCCTCTAAGTAAACAGAAACTAAATAGAGAGTCTACTGAAGAGAGAAGTCCCCGAGGTCTCTTGTCACCGCAGCAGAAAAACAGCCCTGCCGGAGGGGCCGGGAGCCGTGCCGGGCTCCCAAACCCGCACGCGGCGGCGCTGGGAGGGAGCCCAACACCTCGCCGAGCTCCCCGCGGACGGCACGTCTCGGAGCGGGCACCGGGCTCGCTTCCTGCCGGAGGAAGTCCGCATCTTTCATCTCCCTCGCAACGTTAAATCAAAATGACAACGGAGATAATGGTGACGGGGCAGCGCTTCGATGCGGTCAAGGCGGTGGGGAGACTTCGAAAATTCGGAGTGGAAGAACGCGCGAGCTGCTCCGCAAGGAAAATAAACAGAGCGCAGGAAGATGGCTTGGGAAAAAAAAAAAAAAAAAAAAGGAGTTTGGGGAATTTGGGACAGTACACCCAGCATGTAGCTCGCTTGTTTGTGTGCCTCTCTGAATGTACGCATTCGGTTTGCTAAAAAAAATGTCAATGACTTTCACAATCAATGACTTAAAAACGAAAAAAACAGGGTGAGGATTAAATGCAGGTTTGTGCAAGTCGAACCGAACATCAGCAAGCGGAGCAGAGAGAAGAGCAGCCTGGCAGGAGCACACCGCGTGTTGTTCCACGGCGCAGCATACAGAAAAATGACCCTGGGCACAGGGCCTTTAATAGCATTGCTAGAAATCTTAATTCTTGTGAGACAAACAACAACAGCATCAGCTTTCTGGTGTTAGTGGTCCCAGCAGAAACAGCAGCAAGGCAAACTGAGAAATACTGGAAATAGTGGGAAAATCATTCTTATTTTGCTCCAAGCAAGAAAAGGCCTGCTTTATTATACAATATAATAGCGTCCTCAGACTTTTCACTGCCTTTTAATTTATGAAAGGTTACATAATAGAGCGTTATTTTCTGGCAACCTAACACCAGAAATAACACTGGGGTCAGTTCTTAAGCAGCAATTGCTTCCTGTACATCTTCCATCCATCTCTCTGCTATCACCCCGGCCTTCCCTGATCCATTTTTCACTGTTTTACAGGTTTTCTCTTCATTCTAGCAATTTTTTTCTCTCTCTAGTCCTTGTTACCACCCAGTCCTGAGCCCGGGATACAGCAGCCCATCAAGCGAGCCGCTGCAGGTCGCGTACCTTGGCTGGGCTCTGATTTCCTTCCCCCTGCCTTAAACCGGCCCACCCGCTGCACTTGCATCTGTCTTCAGTCACCTTCTCACCACCAACACAGCTCTGAAGGAACAGGAATAAATTGAAGTCAAATCTCAACTATTGTGTCTTTAGGGATATGACAACCGAATGATTTAGAGATGCTAGAAAAGGAAATCTTCTCCCAAGAGGGCTTGTGCCACCAGAGCAAAACGCTACATAGCCAAGAGTGCTTACAAACTATTCTAAGATACCTCAGAAATTGCACAGAATGATTTTTCATTCTTTATTTTTCATTTTTCCTGACTGAAAAGCTGTCTAGCAGTAGTCTTTTCACAAGCCATAAAGTTTAGACTTGAACTCTTTACCTTACTGCTTTGACCTTTTTTACCCTAGCTGTAAAACCCTACTGCCCATCCTTCAATAAATTTATCACCTCATAAACTCCCACTAGTGCTTCTCTACAATGGATTTAAAGAAAGAAGTGGAAGGGGCAGTCCTCCCTCCCCCCCCCCTTGTCAAATATCATAATTGTCCAGTTTTATACCTGCTGTCCAGGAAAGTATTTGAGGACACGGTGTTTTTCAAAGACCCGTAGTTTTTGCATGGTTCTCCTTTGAAACAAAAGTAATGGAGTTCAAATACAAAAACATGTATCCAACACATAAAGCTGCCAGTTTAATGTTTCCTTCCACCATTGTCTCACACAAAGCCCGCTCACTTCGGGGTAATGTAGGTTCAGCAAAGTAAGGATGCAGAATTTATTCGTGATATTGTATTTAAAGACTGAGAAAGAAACAGCAGAGCAGTCGTGGGCCACGGAGAATTTTCTCCATCGCTGTGATAAGCGCGTTGTGATAATAGGAACCTGCCACCTTGTCACCACGTCTGCCCAGACAAAAGGATCCCACAGAGGCAGAGGCAAACACGCAGTGAGTTATGGGGATGAAGAAGGTAAAAAGTTCAGCAGTGTTGCAGGTCCTTTCGCAAGGTCACCGGATGGTCAAGGGACACTGCCTAGTGGAAGCCCGAGCTTCTAAAATAAGAGCTGATTTTTCTCAGGACGGTAAGAATAGAACGGCCCACAACGGACATGTGTCGAAATGTCTTTTCCCAAACTAACTTCGGAGCCTGACAAGTATTGCATTTCGCTGTGTCTGGCAGAGTGACACGAGTGTTTCCTTTTAACTTTCAGAGTCAAAGCAGCACTGAAGATGGCCTAAATGCATGAATAAAAAAGGCAGTTGTTGCAAGCTCCCATTTAAAACATTTTCCACTTAAAAAAAACTCGTACTTTCTGAACAGGACCGTGAGTAGCTATGATAAGACCATCACATCTGAAAAGAATTACCATTATTTCAACAAGGACGCACTACCTCGAGACATGCAGATAGGCTATAATCAAAAACGACTTGAAACGCGTTCCCTTAGGAAAGCTGCTAGCCAGCAGATAGCCACGGAGACAACGCCAGCTCGGCGCTACGAGAGCAGCCCACCCCACGCAGCAGCCTGGCTACTGCAATAGGTAGCGCTGAGCCCGCCTCGCAGCTACCACGCAGACATTTATACAGCTGGGCCGTATTTGGAGCACATTTTTCTCTGGTCAGTATTACAGTTTAAGCATCACAACGTGATGAAAAGCGCTGGTAATACATCACACTAGTTAAATTTTATCCTTCCATATATCTATTCCTATTCCCTTGGACTTCACGGAAGCCACATTTACATGGTGAAGTGACCTCTAAAAATTTAGCACGTTTAACAAAGGACCAACATTTTCTTTTACTGGAAGAGAGGTAAATGAGGTTTTAAATTTGGACTGGTGCTCCTTCGTATTGTAGCTGAATCAAGAAACACTTCGCACTACTATTTTCTTTTTCATAAATACTGGAATCACAGAAAGACAGAAAAATACGGCAATAGAACCACAAAATTTAACACCCAAAAGCAATAGCAAATACTGGAACGCTTTCATGACATTACTGCGATACACACCCTTGTTCAAAATTAAGAGGAGGTAAAAGAAACCAGGTATATTCCAAAGCCAGACAGTAAAACAACTTGCACGAGGTTAATCCATATCCTACCTTTTTTATATTGCCCTCCTGCGAGGTCACCTCGGGATCAGTCAGTATTTGCTACGAAAAAGAAGAAAAAGAGAAAAAAAATTAAATTGAAATGCAGCTAAGAATGTTATAAAAATAATAAAGATGCTGATTATTAGTACTATACAAAGGCCAAAACTCTCAATTGCGACTGAGTGACTCGGACATTTGGGGGGTCAGATGGAAGGCGCGCAGCAGAGTGCTCACATATTCTCCTATTCTCCCACATATTATGGTTTTCTATGGTTCTAAAAACGCCTCCAGGTCTGGCTGATGTGAGCACACGCCACTTTCCCAGACGGCACCGAGCGGCCGCATCCTCTCGCCTGTGACCGGCCGCGAGGTCGGGGCTCGCGGCGCTTCGGCACCTGGGCTCTACCCGCAGCCTGCAGGAAACTCTTTAATTCCTCCTCCAGCAGAGGTGTGGTGACACAAACCATCCGACAGCGGCTGTGTTCCACCTCAGATTAGACCTAGGTCAGCAGGCATTCAGGGAGGTCAAGTACCCAAGCTTCGTGCAACGCTGGAGAGCGCCATCAGGATAAACATCCCTGTGAGGGCTCGATGGAGCAGCCCGGCTCCAAGTACTTAAGTACTTCTCTGACCTCAGCGGGGATCTCACATGTCTGAGGTTAAGCATATGCTCAAGTGCTAGGGTAGGGTCAAGGTACTCAGGACTTCCAGGCCTGGGCAATGTATTTTGGCTACCAAAGAGCAGGAAAAAAAAAATAAAAATAAGCTCAAAGGAATAGAGATCAAACTGCAAGGAAACCCAAGATACAAAAAGAATAGTTGTACATTGTAAAGATTTATTACCAAAAAAAAAAAAAATGAAGGGGAAGAAAAAAAAAAAAGAAAGGAAGGAAAGGGCCAAGTCCTCTCCTGGTGCACTTGAACCTGACTCTCACCAAACCAAGGCAGCTTTATTGCATTTCAGCAGCTGGGGACTTGGCCCAAAGTTCTTGGATGCCTTTGACCATGTCCAGGTGAGATCGACTGATCTACCAATTTCAGAAATGCTGGCAAATATTTCCAAGCTCAGCTGTAATAACAGCGTGCCATGTTGGAAATAGTAAGAATCCTAAGCCATTCTGTATTTTACAACAGCTTTAATAGATACTGAAATTGTGGTTTGGAAAGTAGCTGAGAGCAAACAGGACCAAGAGGTGAATACCCGAGCAATAAAAATCTGTGTGCTCGTGCACTTGTGTGTGCACATGCAGACGCTGAAATACCACCAGGAAAATCTGTCACAGAGCTGGGAGCGTGGGTCCCCAGGTCGCGGGGGATCAGTGGCTGCTCGCAGGCGCAGAGCATCCCGGCCCCCATGATTTTCCCTGGGAACTGGTGAGAGCCAGGCCATGAAACTTGCAGAGCTGTGATATAAATAGGACGATGCTAAACGGCTGAAAAGCCCTCACGAAACACTGCTGCTTCCAAACGAAGACACCTCGCTGTAATTATTGTATGTAAAATATCTTTAAATACAATTGGTAAAGTATGTGCATTCAGAGTGCATAATCCACCCGTTCAACATGACCATAAACGTAGAGGGGAAAAAAAAACTGAAATGAAGTGCAAATTGGGCTGTGGTATAGTCCTATATAAACAGGCTTAAGAGTCAGGAATTCCTGAGTCTGAATCTAAATGCCAACACAAGCTTCCTTTTGTTGGTTTGGAGAGATCTCTGCTCAAGGGGCAAGTTATGTTTCTCAGAGCATTTTTTTTTTCCCCTTCAATTCATAGCAGATCCCAAATTTTAAAATTCTCAGAGAACAGAATTTCTGTAAAAAGTATGCCATACAAATTCAAAAAATTGTAATTCTGCAGAAAAGCACCGTGGCTTTCTATCCAAATGTTCATTTGTGGTATTTCAAAATGATTGATTTTTGACAAAGTGGAGTAGTTTTTCAGTTTCCTTCCATTACAGAACTTCCGGGGAAATAAACCCTGATTTCATGAAGAATTTTTATTCTGACGGAGCCATCTCCACCCTCAAGCTACACGCATTTACATGCAGGGAAAGGTTTCTTAGCAAAAGCGGGAGGTTTCAAACCCTGTTTAGATTACATTTTCCATCCTTGCTTTACACCAGACTTTACAAAAGGAAGATGATTACGCCTGCAGTGCACAAGCACGGGACGAGGTTCTGCCACAGGGTTTCTGCGTTCCTTGAACACCCCTGAATTTCCTACTTGCCCACGTCGTTAGAACAAGTTGGCACTGTTGGTATTTGGGGGCGAGGCTGTCAGAAGACACAAGCCAAAGCCCAGAGCTGTCAAACCTTTGCTGGGGATCTGACAGAGCCTTCAGAAACCTTCCCGGCTTCAGGAGGAAAGTACAAAATCCTTATTCTGCACTCCCAGTTTGGAACGAAAACTGTTTGAAAACACCTTTCTAGGCGGAAGGGAGCTGAATGAACGCAACACGGGGATGTAAATACTACCTCCTAATTAAACGAGAGAAAGGGAGAGAGAGGGGGAGAAAGTACCAGATGTGATGTTTATTAATAAGAATAACAAAAGATACTTTGAAAATCTACTCATTGGGTAATTTTAGCTCAGGCTGGACTTCATCTTATGTGAATGCCATAATACTAAATATTGTGCTTGACGTGTACAGTGGGCTGCAGTTTTGCAGTTAACACAGATGTTCTTAAATGTACTCAAAATTTGCACCATATGCTTTTTCTATCAACTGATATGTTGATTTTAGCCAAAAGAAAGACAACATGTCAGCAGCAGCCACGTCAGAAGAAGTTGTTTGAGGGATCCGGTTGGAGGTATCTCTCCTCCAGCTGATGATGAATTTCATTGCGTTTCATTTCCTGGGCTCAGCAAACTGGTGGCAACAGAGCCCTGCCTTACTTACATTAGTTAGGGATGTGCTATAATTTTTGCAAAGCCTCCTGAATGTATACTAAACATGTCAAGTAACACCATGTGATTCTTTTTGAAAAACAGTTTACAAGCTGGCATTCTCCAGCTGCAGTTAACCCTAATTTGATTACATTACCGAGACAGATCACAATGAGCTTATGTAAATAGTAACGTTATCCATTCATTCCGTGAGCTCAGATAAACTGTCATTTAAAAAAAAAAAAAAAAAAAAAAGCTTGAATAGGCATGGCTTGATGTGCTCAGCAAACCAAAAGGCAAAGACGACGACAGAACTAGGACCTGCCCCTCTTCCACTGAGTCTTGGTCTCTGAGAAGCATTTCCATGCCTACAATTGTGCTGGAAAGGGAAGAGAAAGCCCAACGGGTCTGCAAAGCTGGTGTGGGGATATCAGCACTTTGGGCAATAACTCAGCTGATCCTTCAGGAAGAGCTCAACACATCACAGGCTGGCAAGACGCAGTTAACCAAGCACTCTGATACACCTAACTCTCGTTCTTCATAAACCCATGAATTACTCCTCTAACAGCTCTGTCCTGGCGTGCTGCAGGAGCAGCAAATCCTCCTCCCAACGCCGGTTCGCGTGGCTCTGCCCCAAGCATCTTCCCAGCCCGTCTGCGTGGCCGTAGCAGCTATCTCAGTACCTCTCCCACCCCCTGGTGCCCAAGGACAATTTACACACGCACACACAAAAAGCAGCACGCGATGTGCTCCTCGCTGTTACCATTTGCCTGGGACATGAAGACCATTGCTCATCGCACTGACACACATTGCTGCAGCGAAGAGCCAACCTCCTCTGCCATTAGCAGCTCTGGGGACTGCAAATGCACAGGCAGGAAAGGCTTTGTTTATTTAATAACAATTCTCAAAACAATCTATTTGCCAGTTTTGAAGCGAAACCGAAAAGCCGATTTGTGTAAAACCTAACAGTGTCACAACAGCTGTCGCTCTTCGAGCTCTTCCAAGCAGTTTGGCATTAGCTCGGAGGTCTCCTGCGGCACGGAGCCGGGCCGGCAGCAAGGTGCTGCTGCTAACCAGGAGCCCAGCACGGGCCTTATCCCGCTTGCCACAGGGCTCCTGTGGTTTGTGGACCAGTAACAGGCTGCAAAGCCACAGTATGCACTCCACAGACCATTTGATAACCATTTATTTTTCAGGTGAAAGTCTGAACAAAAAGGTGGTCCAGCAAGGATCCACAGCCCCAAATTTCTGGTAATCTGCCCCAGGGCACACCTCTGCACTTGTTCGTGTCTCATGTCCCAGCCTTACGGAGGAATTTGTGCCGTTTGCTGACTTCCAGGAGGTGACCCATTGCAGGTCATCCTGAAGGGTGTTCAAACCAAAGGGATATCCCAAGTCATGGTTCGGTAAGAAATATCACCTTCACGTTACAAGAAATAAACTCCTCTGCAGTCAGACAGGAGCAGGGAAGTGTCAGGGGTAGTTAATGGTGAAAAGACTCAATGTCAGACACTCACGACATGCTTAGGAACAGAGGCTGGAAGAAAGGAAATAAAGAGGCAATTTACATACATGGTATCACAACTTCTGTATCTCTTTTTAAAGACATAACTCCTCCGTGACATTGCGATCAAGTTCAACTGCAAATACCAGGAAGTTAAACAGAATCTAATGGAGAGCATTTGTAATAACTTCAATAAGCTGAGGACTTGAGACTTTCAGCCAAGACAAATAAGAGAGGCTACTGATTAGTAAATGTCACCATTTCTCTTGCCAAGCACTCAGGGGCTGGTGATAGGAGAGCATTTAATATAATCTCTCCGTCTTTAGGGGCTGTTTGATTTTATATTGCATTCTTATCAGGTTCTAAAAGTCCAGTGTTAATGAGCATGAGAAATGCACTTGATAATTTGGCAGTTTTGCTAAAAGAGAACGTATTCCATTCATTGCACGTGTTCCCTGGATCCAAACTAGAGATGCATTTCCCCTTCACAGGGCGTCACGTCTAACCTCCTTCTTTTCTTTTTCTCTATTTCAGCAACCTGACATCACCTTTAATAGCCACCTATTTACACTGCTTAAATTATGTGGCCTTTACCAACAACAGAAACGAGACCCTTCAGAGCTCCAGCGAGGAGATGCACCCACTGCGTTCCCTTTTGCAAGGCGAGCAATTATTGAAAGAAGAGTAAGCACCAGGGATGGTAAATAACTGGGACAAACCACAAAACCAGTAACAAACAACGTCCAGATTCTGAGTGACCCAGGAGCTGAAGGAAATCCAGAGGGACAGCATGGTTTGAGAACACGACCGTGTCTCAATATGGCAGTGATGACAGCGTTGTTAGACACCCAGCTAGCAAAGTGCAGGCAGGTCAAAGTCCCACCACAATAAACCACAGCCTGACTTTTTGGGGAGAAATTGTGCAACCTTTCCTAGTCCTGACGTGGGCATTAGGAGTCACATTCACCAGGATGAAACCAGGTCCACGCAGCATGCGGGTGGAAGAATTAGCCCTCAGCTCCACGTTCCTATGGACATAAACCAGCCAATATTATTTTGGTGCATGTTTCCATGATAAAACTGAATCCTGAGAAGAGGAAGGGACACTTCTCTCTGCCTAGCAGAGCAGTATGTACAGCCAAAGGATTAAAACAGACCTCCTCAGTATTGAACTGCTTCTGTACTTACTCAGTTTGTTCATCTTCAAAACTGGGACCACAAATAGGAGAGTCTGAGAAAATATGAGATCCTGTGACAGAATGGGCTTCTGAACTGCAAGACAGTTGTATTTTCACTCTACCCATAGAGAAAACAGCAGTGGAATCCAAGTGTCGGGCCCCCAGCCCTGCATCCTGCCTGCTGCAGGATCACCCAAAACAATCACTTAATGGATCTGCAGCTCCTTATCATCCAGGCAAAAAAAATCATCTTGAAGAGTGAAGTGCAGTGTTTTGGTTAGCAGACCAAGCTCTGCTGTTCGCAGCAATGTAAATAGATTGGGCGGTTAGCTTTAGTCATACACGATCCATCCATCTTTTGTTCTCGACCCTTTTTAGTTATAAAAATGACCTTGATATTGACAGAATAATACAAATGAACTTCCTCTGTACTTCCCATATTGATAACCTGCTTGTTAAGATGATCACTAATATCATAAGTAAATGGGGAGACCATACATCATCCGCTAATGGCAGTGCTGACACGCGCTGGGGCTGACGCATGGGGACCTCTGGGCTCCGGCGGAGCAGCTCATCCTTCATCCGACGCTGCAGCCGTTGTATCCAGGACACACACGGACACACAGACCTAGACAGGCAACGCACTCAGATCCCAAAACCCAACCACACCTGGGATGACCCGGACATCTCGCAAAATGCTGCCGCATGGAGGAGGTGTAGAGATTTTCTGCCCCGGGTCTCAAGCCACGAGCGGGGCAGCCTCGGCTCCTGCCGCCGCCCACGCCGAGCCTGCGTGCTTGTGCCCACGCGCGGTGATCTCACAGCTGAGGGCTTGAGAAAGAACAGAGAAAAATGACCTCATTTCATTCTCTTCCTCGCAGCCTAAAGAGACACTGATAAGAATTATGAATTGTTTCACCACGTTTAAGGAGTATATAACTAATAAATTTTGCCTTGGGCACGCTTTCCTGCCTCGGCCCAAAAGCCAAGGCTTTTCCCTGCCCCAGCAGCGCACGGCGTGGCTGAGCTCGCTGGAGCTGCTGCGGCTGCCCACATGCAAGCACGTCAAATCACAGGCACAAACATAAAAGCAAACTTGCAGCTCGCTGCATACAGAATTTGCCAAAAATCCTGCTCAATAAACTGTGTCTATATCTAGAGCTTATCCTCAGCTCCATCAAAATAATGGCCTTCCCTGTAACCATAGTAGTGCACCAAAGCTAAATAGCTGGGCTGTGACACGTAGATTTTTGATCATTAATCACACTTGAAGGAAAATAAAGCCAATATGCAACGTTCCCACCAATTTCAAAAGTTTAAAGTGGGAAATGCACTGTCTCATTTAGCAGCCCGGTTTTTGCTGCCCGCGCTGTGAAAGGGGCGACTGAAAGCAGCAGCCTGCCTAATAGCTGGTACCGCCCAGGGGGAGCGCGGGCTGTCTGGGAATGTATCCCTGCCTGGCACTCAGACAGCGAGGATGGGATATGTCAGTTTGATACCCATCAGCAGGATAACCTAACTGCCACTTTAACATGACAAGGTCGTAGCCAGGCACTGCGATGCAGTAAGAAAAATGGCCCATTAAAGCCTGAGAAGAACTGGAAGAGAAACATAAGGCTGGCTGTGAGAGGTTCAAGTCCTGTTTATTTTAGGGGAAGACGCGGATATTCAGAGCTCCTTTGCAGGGCCCATCTCAGAGGTAGCTACTGAAGGAAAAGCAGGAGGATGGCGAGCAGCACAAGAAGAGGTTGTGCTGATGTTTTGCCACTCATCCTCCAGACTCACTGCCCCTCAAACCCAGAGCAGGGACTTGTCCCAAATGGGCTGGCTAACCTGGGGAGGAACCCCCTGTCGGGACACTTTCTGCGAGGACAAAAACAGCAGGGGGACAGAAAAGGGCACTTTGTCTTCCTTTTTTTTTTTTTTTTTTTTTTTTCCAGAAGTAATATCAAGAAATTACATTCTCTATAAATAAAAGTTTGTATGGAATTATTCTGCGGACTAACTTCAGACACTGGCCCAATCAGTCTCCTATTTAAAAGGGACACAGTGCTGTTCTCCTGAGCTGATAGGGGGTGCCAGGTGAGGTCCCTTTTAAGAGCTGTAGAAACGGTTTCAGACAGAACTGGATAATATTATGCTTGGAATGATAATATTGTGTTTGGAAAAGGTCAATATTTTATTTAATCAGCCAGACAGAGAGTGGGTGGCAATTTCAATGCATTTTCTTGAGACAGGAATTCAGGGAGTCCGAGCGGAAATCAGTTTCTGTTTTTTCCTTGGGCTGCTGGTGTCCTCCCCAGGTAAGGATTTGTGTCCAGGGCCTCGAGGTAACGGGGCTGGGTATGTGCCCGGTGCCTCTCTGCAGGGAATGCCACCAGAGAGCGTGTGGCTTCACCTGGCAGCTGGTTTGTAAGCCAGCTCCAGGAACTGATGGGTCAGAGAATTACGAGGGCACCACCCGGACAGCTTTCGGGGGAGACGGCACCCTCCCGTCTCTCCACGTAACACTTCTCCTTCCAACGTCTCCTTCAGCACCCAACACCCCTTCCTGCTGGGGGTGCCTGCTACCAACATGCGTGTGCTGGAGCAAACGAGATCTGTTAATTGTTACAGGAGCCAGCGACACCCGCCCTCTGCACCAGGACCCTTTTGGCCTCCAGGACAGAAATGGGATTTTATTCCCCGAGACAGAGGCAAGTCCTAATCTAGAGAGAACATTGATTAAAAGAGCCAATGAATAACGAGAGAAATGAGCTCATAAATGCAGCGAGCACTTCATTTCTTGAGGTCAGAAAACTTGACCATTACCTGTCTGCTCACATTTTCTTGATTAGACATCTTCCCAGTAAAAAGCCCTTGTGGCCGACCGCTTCCCAAAGCCACCTGCCAGCCAGAAGCTGCTTCCCTCCTGACCGCACGGCTCAAGCCGTGGGCGCCCGGCTTTCAGAGTGCTTGCTCAGAAAATTTGGAAATCTCCGCAGAAAATTTTCCTGAGGTAAACCAAAATGGCTAATAGATCCTAAAAAACTCACCGCTGTTATCTTTAGTAATTCCAGATTTTAAAAAAAATCACCTTTGTTATCCTTAGTAATTCCAGTTGCTTGCCACCAAAATGAAAATGGATTTTTCCACTTGGAGCTCCGTTCAGAACACTACCAAAAATCCCACACTTTTTCTTTTTTCATTACAAGCTTTGCAAAAGCACCCACAGCCCTCCTTGTCGTTAAACACTCCGAGTGCAGTTCTGAGGAAAATCTGGGGACACCCAGCTCTGAGCACTGATTGCCAGGGGTTTTTTAATCTTGTGCCAAAAGGAACATTGAGGTTTGAAGATGGCTCCCTACACGACCTTGCCAAATAGCATTTCTGTTTATGTCTTCAAAACTACCACCAAGGGTTCACAGACAAAGAAATGTCCGCAATGTGTCCAGATGCTGGAAATGAAATGAATTGGAGCCACTGAAGAGGGGTTAATGAAGTAAAGTGCTTTTTTAACTGCCAGCCCAAAGTAAATAACCACTGATTTGAGCATAGTTAAGAGATTTTACCTTACCAGATCATCTGAACGTGCCATCAAGGAAACCCTTGCTTTGTGGAAACTGCACAGCAGCAGCTTAACACTCTGAGAGACTTGGCTCTCGTCTCCTCAACACCCCAAACCTCTCGGGATTGAGAGAGAGCAAAGCCAGCCCTGCAAAGGCAACAAAACTCCCGCATGCTTGTCAGTCTGTGCTGCCGGGTCACCGGGGTCAATTGGTCCTGCTCTGACTGAAGGAAGGAAGGGATGAAGTCAATGAAGTCATTAGCCACAGGCTGCAGCCGTTTCCCCACGTTTGCCCCTGGCACCTGCTCTGAGCGGGCTGGACACCGCCCAAGGCCCGGCTGCTGCAAACGGCGACAGCTGGGAGGCGAATGCTGCGGGCTTTGCACAGCAACCCGGGATCATCCTCGATTGCACGCTCACACACAGTTCTTCGAGGGCTGTTTTGCTGCTTTGAATGTTTGGCATTGTGCTGTGGATTGTGCTGAAGTTTAGAAAATTCCGAAGGGGGCTCTGAGGCTTGGGATGAGTTTGTGGTGTCTCGGGTTTCTCCAAAGACTTCTCCTCACCACATCCTCCCATTGCAGGCTCCCTAAATATCATCCCTCGTATTTCAGATGTGTGTTTTTATAATACAAAAGGAATTTGTAAGGCTGTTTATTCGGTTTGTTTTTTAAAGATAAGGAATCTATTTTAAAGCAATAAAATAATGATTTCTAGGGTTGGGATAAGCACTGGACTAAAGCAAGATAATACACTCTGTTATACCACTGCCTGCTTTGCTACAGCCAAGGCTGTCAATTTGTCCGTATATTTATAATTCACAGTTGTTTATCTCCCTTCCCTAATTCAGACGTGCAGCCTGTTGGTTAGATGAAAGTTAAGATTAAATGCAAAAGCAATAATCTGGCTGACGTTTGGTGGGACGCGACTTCAGCTTGCCTAATCCCTCCCTTCCCAGGGGCTCGCTGCTGCGCTCTCCCTTCTGCCAGGAGCACAGCGCCAGTCAGTGTGGTTTCTAAGTTGTGTTTTGGTTCAAATCATAAAAAGAGAACTTTACAATAACTTACACAGGCTGCACTACTTGGTGAAAGCACTAAGAGCGTAACCTCACTCTTCTCAAAGCACAAGCAATTCAACAAGAGGCCTCAAGAACGCACCAAAAAAAGGTGTAATAAAGGTATAATAATATGCTTGGACTGATGCACAGTAAGTGCACCATTCCAAGTAACATAAACTATTTGGTTTTGTGTTTTTTTGCAATAACTTATTCTACAGCTCTAAGTGTTAAAAGTTTGAGGTTTCCACCTTCCTGAAAGCCTCCCAGGACGTGCAAGGACCGGGTGTCCACTGGCCATCCCGGGGACTTGCCTCCAGGCTCAGCAGCTATTCCTGCTCCACTCGGCCAGGACACTGGGCACACTACATGGAAACAGCTCCTGAGGTGAAAAGGAGAATTCCTCCTTTGCTGGAAAATAAACAGGAGATTATTTTTTGACCCCTCGTTTGCCCTCGGAGCCTTCTGTCTGTATAACCAGTGCCGCTTGTTCTTGTACTTTTCACCACAGAGGATGCACAAGGAAATGACCAGGTGAGCACCAACAATAAAACACAGCAGTGGGAACCGATCCAGCCATGCTTGGGGTTTTCTCCTAGGCAAGTGGGAAAAAAGATGATTTTCTGGCAGATTTGGTCTTGCAGCATCGCTGTCCTAAGTCACTTAAAAAGACTGCACACAGCAGCATTTGCAACTTTATCTCACAAACCGTAACAGTAGGATTCACTGATATGCATTTGAGCCATTTATTTCGCAGTTTTCATGCAATCTGGTTCAATTATGAATTTGACTGCCTTTTTTTTTTGCAGAATATAAAATCCTTTTCCTTGCACCATATAATTGTGTTCCATCGCAGAACTGGTATTCATCATTGCCCTGCTGTCCCCTAGCCTAAAAGATAAACCATCCACCGGGTAATAAATGTCAAACTATGATTATTGATGCTTTCAATTAAATTGATTATCTATTTGAGGTGCATAGCATGGTGATTTATTGCTGTCTCCTTACGTTGCACTTGGCACAATGGCTTCCCTGAAAGGTGAATATTTTGATTGTTTCAATAGATTTTCTATTAATCTGATTTTTTAAAAGGGACTCACAACCATCCGAGTGCCTGCTTAACTGCAATGGCACCTCATCGAGTCTGAAATATGCCACCTGTTTGGCTAGCTTCTGCAGAGCGGAGGTTAGGATCCAATATATGAAAATATAAAATGAAAAGTTTTTTTAGGTGTTAATGGAAAGACAGAATGCATCCTTGACTTCTACCCCTCATTCAGAAACATTTATTTTTTATGGACTATATCAGCCAAAAAGTGTGTATAATGTTGAGCTTTGTTGACTACTTACTATACATCTCGACAGAGGGATGAGATGACCTTCGACTCGTCACTGGCATTGTGTTTTTATTAGTTTCAGATAAGAGGAACTATAAAATTCAAAGACATTTGCTCACCAATAATAATCAGCAGCTGCTTCACAAACAAGGCTTCTGTTAGCTGTGTCATGGTTAAGGTGACACAAGTTGACCTCTATCTGATAATTTACTTGAAGAAACGCCTCAGACGTGGCAGGACGGCCTCGTACCAGCTTCCGCTGCTGCTGCTCCCCACAGCACAGCACAGTTTGCTCCAACCTGTTTCAAAAAGCAAATCTGCCTCAAAAACGCCTCTCATCCACTCACCGAGGCACGCAGGAAATAAGCATGAGAAAATTATAATGCTCCCAATCTGCTGGTTTTGCCAGCTATGAAGAAAACCATGTAAAAACATTTTCAGGCAGGTCGACTCAGAGAATCTCCAACCCAAAACTCATCATTTCCATGGGGGGAAGGGGGGAAATCCAGTACTGATAAGCCATTGACTTCAAATTTGAAACAGGGACAATTTTGTCTCCATTATTGCCCACATCTGGTATTTCCAAGTAATGGGAAAGCACCACGTCAGATAACCCTGTGACTAAACTTCCTGGTGCTGCGCTCCCCTGACCAAGTTTCCCACCATTTATTATCGGCAGCACCCAGGAAAAGGCCCGAAGCCCCGTTGTGCTCGCTGCTACATAAAGCACAGCGATGAGTCTGCCTAACAGACCTCGATAATAAGTAAACACAGCAGATAAACGGTGAGAAAAGAAAAAGAGAAAGATTGCTATCCCCATTTTACAGACAGGACTGAGACACGAAATTAGGTGACGTGCCAAAACCACACAGGCTCTGGCATTCAGAAATTGAGTCTCCAGCTCCTCAGAGCTAATCTCAACAATAAGGCTGTCAGTCCTGCTCAGATGCAAACACCTTTGACCCCGGTAAGCTCAGAATTATACACACATCAATTCAGACTTTGAAGCCTGGCTTATCTCTCGCTGGTGTAACTGTCCCCTCCGCTGTAACTAACCGGGCTGGTGGAGGGGAAAACACTACCAAGGAAGAAGAAAAGAAAAACAAAACCCCGCAGCTCGGGCAGAAATTGCTATCTGGTGTTTGCTGTGGGCTACCTCCATCGTGGCAGAGCCCAAAGGGCTTCACAGCTTGTGCGTGGGGGAATGCATCCATCGCTACCTGGCCAACGTACGGAGCTAACCGGGGAATCCAACAGCCCAAAGCGACTCTGCAGACGAGGTAAGGGCAAACATTAAGGAAACACCTCCATTTGATAATACCAGCTGCACACGGAAAGGCAAATGTAATAACCCAAGCTTAAATTTGGCCATCAAAGCAGAGAGAAGGCCCCCTGAGCAGCTACAAGTCAGCAGCACATCCTAGGACCAGTTTCTGACATATCCCTGATTGAAAAGCCAACTCCAAGAGCTCAGGCTCCCAGAACAGGAGCTCAGCTGCAGGTGAGGCTTCAGGAGAGTCACCCAGAGCATCCTGCTGCTGGGCCACGCGGGTCCCCACCTCCAGCAGCAGCCGGTGCTGGCTCACCGAGCCGCATGGCTCATGGAAAAGAACACGAGCAAAGCCACAAGCAGCTGGGAAGTACGATGAGTTCCTAAAGCTCCAGACCAAGGGCAATTTGCTTTGAACATCAAGGCTGTTTCCCCAAATACAAATATAGGCACTGTAAGGTTTATGCGGCCAGCCCCTGCCCCTGCAGCAGAGGTTAGGAAAGGTGAGACGTGGTGTCCCAGGGATCTCCGTGTGGCCATGCACAGCTCTAACAACAGCTACACCTTGCAGACAGCACGAGGGTGTTTTTAGGGCTTGAAGGCTGATCCTAAAGGCCTGGAAGAAAGAAAAAGACAACAAAAAATGGAAAAAGTAGGAAACCTCAGGACGGAGGGCAGCGACCTCCCCCCTCAGGGCACATCACAAGCTCTCGGATGCACGGAAACAAATTCCCCGTAACCTCTGCGGCGAGGGCACGGCGCGGGTGCGAGGAGCGATTGGCAGAATGTGCCCTTTGTGGGGCGGCAGCAGGAAGGTGTTTGCATATGTAAAGGCCCTGGAGCCCTTCCAGGTGCACGGCACTGAGCAGGGAGTGCGGGTAAGGAGGAACACGGCGTTCGGGCTCGTGCTGCCGCCTGGCCGGCTGCTGGCACAGGCTGTGAGCCCATGGCCCCACATCGCTCCTCGCTTCACTCTGGGCACTTTCCTTCCACTGGCCAATAAAGAGGCAAAAACCGAGCGAAAAATAACCAGACTCCTTCACCCCGAGAAGGTTTTGATGCATGAGAAGCGCCCTTCAGCACTGATGGCCCACAAACGCTCCCCTCGCGAGGTGATGCACGCACGGGGTCACGGCGAGCCGTGCAGCCCCGGGACCCGTCCCCCCCTTTGCTCTCTGCATTCCTTAGATAGCAGGGTAATGACGGGGGGGTCATGAAAAGGGAAGAACTCAAGCATTTCTTGCTGCTTCCCTTTCAAATTTCTTCTGAAAAATATTTTTCAAATTGTATGGAGCAAAGTTCAGCCCCAGAAAAGGCAAAGGGAAGAAAAACTGCAAGGGAGACAGCTGTGGTTACTTGCTCATTGAGCTCAGACTGTAGCTCACAGATCTGTCCACCAACCTCAACAAGAACTTCCTGAATGCCCCAAAATTTTGAATCACTCTCTCTTTCCCTATCCTTCCTGCATGAGATGCTAGGATGTGCCTCTTCCAAAGCAACTCTGGGGCTTGCTGATGGTTCAGTTCCACGCAAGAAGTGCTGGAGCTGCTCTGGCCATGAGCGTTGTGAGAGGGCAGCCTCAGAAAGGAAACGTGTATTTGGCCTTCCGTTCTGTAAGCCCAACCTGCAATCCAAACGAAAGTGCTGCTTCTCCCCCCTTTCCTGGTATCAGCCAAGAGAAGCACTGTTTTGGTATCGGATCACAAAGTGCCTGCAGAGATTCCCATCAGTGAAGAAGCTGCAACGTGACCCAAAAGCTCAGCGTCTGCATTCCTGGAGAAAGAAACCATCACAGTCCTGCTCCAGTTATCTCACCAAAGGCAAGGTCCTCTTTTTTTCATTTTTTTTCTCTTTTTTTTTTTTACAGGGACACATTGAGAATGTTAGGGCGTTATCGTGGCAGCTGTACGCAGCTATCAGCAATAACCGTGATGGCTGGACTGGCCTGTGCCGCAGGAACCGAGCAGGCATCTGCTCTGTTTAACGCACAGGAAGCGCAGGGCAGGTTTTAAGAAGTATGCAGAGGATGTAATGGAGCCTCTAATGTGTTTAGGTTTCTCCAGCGGAATCTAGCTTTATCAGAAAACAAAGGTCCTGGTGGGATTATCAGCAGAAAGAAACCCAGAACCTGTCTGGTTAGGAAAGGGGCTATGGAGATTGTTATGTCAAGGTGCAATAGCTTCCTCCCAGGCCAGCTAAAAGCTACTTCTGTAATGGGTTCCCTCCACAGAATTAACGGGAAATCTGTGCCCACACGCAAGATTTTTAGCACAAATAAATCAGTTCTTGTCTCACGCTGGTTCCTTGCAGAAAGGAAAGAGAAATTAAGATGTCTCTGAGGTTGACATTCCTCTCCAAGAGCTAGCAGTATCTTAGCAAAATAAAATTTCATTTTTAAGCCTCTTAATAGGAAGCACACCAAGCGATACCCCCGAGTGCTGTGACGCCTTGCCCATCACGGTGAATCGAGCACCGCGTGTCTGCAGGTTACAGGCACCTTGCACCTTCAGCAGCCCAGCACCCAACGCTGCTGGTGGGAGCAGCCGGGGGAAGGAGGAACCAAAGGCATAAGAAACTTTTTCAGAGGCAGGTAAGAAGATTGCAATTTAGGAAGCAGCAATTACTTGGAAATGTGATCCTTGACTTTTTTTTCCTTACGTGATTAACAAAACAATTAGGGTAATTATTTAAAGTAAAGTACCAGCCCTGATAACATAAAAATGGGCCCTGTCAGGCTGTTAGTCCCAGCTGAAGGCAGCCGTACAACAGGGCAATGCCAAGGTGAAGCTGAGATCACAGCTGGTGCCTTCCCAATCTCTCAGAGGTCGGCGTGGAGGACCCAGACCGGACTTTTTTTCCAGCTCACCTGTATGAGCTTCACAAAACCCAGGTTTACATCCCGGTTAATGTACTGAGACACACCCATAACAGTGTTTGGATTCAAGGGTCCTTGATGAGACCATGGAATAAATACAGCATGGATGTTTTAAACAGGACACTGTGACGACGTGGACAGCCCAGCAGCACACACGGTACCTTTTGCTCCCCCACCTCTGCAGAACCGGCCCGTGCTTGGCCCCTTCACCCTCCGGTGGCTCCCGGGATCGCCGCCCTCACGGAGCAAGAAGCATCGCGTGCATGTTACCCTGACACAAGCACCGTGTGCCAGCAACAGCACTACCCTTAGCAAGCAGCTCCTGCTGCTCCTGGTGACGCTGTTTGCTATGGACGGGAAGGGGCAGCTCGTCCACAGCCTGAGCCTTGGCCACCCAGGCCAGCGCTAGCCCTGCTCCTTCCAATGCCCCTGCGGCATCCCGGGGCTGGCACCAGCTGCTCCCCCAAAAGTCACCGAGCACTGCTCGGCCTCCCCAGGATGATTTACAGGCACTGCCTTCAGATGAGAGCAGAGATGAGCCCGTACCCCGTGTCCCTGCTGAAGGCGTCCCCCTCCCCTCTCCCCTGGGCCCGACCGTCCCTCACCTCCCCCACAAGCACCAGCTAAAAAAGGGAAAGAATGAGAAAGTGAGTACTCTGTAGCTGGCACTGCAGACAATGTATGTCTTGTGTGAGTAATTTAGCACTATGGCCAGTCAATCTGGTTTCTGGGCCCAATGCCCTGACCCTCTTTAGAGCTGCTCTCTCTCTCCAGCACAGTGTGAAACATTTCCTTTCACAGCACTGACACTTTGCAGATTGAGACGTCAGGCCTGTCCAACTGCAGCAAATTAGCAATTTTTCTTTTACTAATTGGAAATAAAAATGTTTGCTAAGGGAATAATTTGTAGGAATGCAGTGTTAGGTTTCCGGCTTTTTATAAGGATGCTTTAAACTTTATACATGTGCACTTTTCTTCTGTTTTGATGCCTTGCACTGTAAATTTTAATAGGTTACTCGACTGTTAACTTTACAGTCTCGGCCGTCCAAAGGATTAAATGAAGTTTTTAATTTATCTTCCTCTCCACGGCAGCAGGGTCTTCCTAAACAGTGCCTCGCTCAGCCTGCCCGCTGAGCCAGGAGAAGGAGCACGGCTCCGGAGAGGTGTGAGCACACCCGGCTCCGCGGCACCCCAATGGACGTGGGCAGGCAGTCTGTGTGCGAGGCCCTCGGTGTCAGGCCCTCCCAAACCCCCTGGAAGCTGACGGAGGGAGGTGGGCAGCAGCTTCACGGGGGCTTTTCCTCCCCAAGCTGTGACAAACGGGTGGTTCCCTACCTGGCAATCTGCACAGCTGCCCGGTCGCTGTGCTCGCAGCAAACACAGCCAAAAACCAGCTCCTGACTGGTAGGGAAGGGGCAGGAGGCTCCTCACTGCCAAGGTCCCGCTCCTCTGCTCGAGTGCATTTGGTGAGGAAACACCAAACGCTGGGAAGGGTTTGGTGGGGACAGCGCCTGGATGTTGGACTCCTTTCAAAAGCAAATGCGGACCCGGGACGTTTTGATCTATTTGTTCCTGGAGATCGCTCTGCTTTTAAGAAATGGCACGCGAAGGGCAGGGGCAGTCAGTAAAGGCTTCCTCAAATAAAATAAAATAAAGTTTGAGAAAGTGGGATTGAGAAAGAGCCTCCTATAACCTAGGAAAACCTGCTGAAACCCAGAAATGAGAAGGAAATGCCCTTTTGCTGAAACACAATATGTTCGTTTAATATTTCTCCCTAATTCTTAAGGCATGTAATGTCTTCCTGCAAGCCGCTCTCAGGCAGGAGTACATTAGCTCTCCCCACAATGCCAGCACATAAAGAGTTACTGTTCTTTCCCCCCAAACCACCCCCACCCCCCCATAAAGCATTTGACAGCCATGCCTAATAATTCTTTCTGGTGTGGTTTTTCTTTTTCTTGATGTCTTTATGTGAATATGAAGCCAGAGTGAAAGGCTTTGGGTGACCCCCGTGAGAGAGAAAAAGTATGAACTACAGAGAAAGCGAGTGAGATATAGGCTCCCTGCGGAGACATAGGCATCTTCTCTGGCAGCTCACCACTTGGCTTCAGAGGGCCTTTGTGAAGGAAAAAGGACTCTTCTTCACTCAGCCTGCGACAATAGGTGTTTTGTCAGAGAGGGACAGGATAAAAAGCAGGGGGTGGGAGGCGAGATCATCATCGGCAAGGGGCTAGCCTTTGGGGCCTGCAGATGTTGGAAGGAGGATGATTTATTGCTCCAGTGTCCTCGGTGGCATTTGGCTACCTTCCCAGAGCCCGGCCGCGGTGGCGGGGCGGGAGGAGGGAGCGCGGCACCGCCGGCCCCATCCCCTCCTCGGGCAGGGCGCCGGGGCCGGGGGCCGGGCAGGGAGCCCCCACGGGGCCGGGGCCGTGGGGCAGGGCAGGCCTGGCAGAGCCGTGTTCCCCAAAGCCCTGCCGGCCACGGGCACGGCCTTCTAAAGCCTCGGCCACAGAAAGGCCCGGCAAAAACAAAACAAAAAAAAGAGGTGCGAGGGTTACTTACAAATTACTGGCACCGCGAATCGAATAGCGTGACGGCTTCGTGCTTAGAATAACCGGCCCGGCTAAGCCATCTTCATCCAAAACCTAAAACTGAGAAGCCCGGGGGTGGTTTTTGTGCACAGGACAAAAAACTTCCTTCCTCCAGCTCCTGTTACCAGCTGGGATAACACAGGCTATTTGTGCACGGCCCTCTCCTTGCCGGGCGATGAGGACGGAGGCAGCGGGGCCGAGGCGCGAGCCCCACTGCAGGACACGGGCGGCCTGGGCCGGGTGGGCAGGGAGGGAGGGACCGGGCGCCTGGGGCTCGGTCAGAGGCTGTGGAAAGGCTGGGGAGGAAATCAGCAGAGAGGAGGAACACGAAGTTTGGATCCCGCTCCGTGCTCAAAGGAAAATCTCCAAGCCTTTTGAAGTTTGCCCACCGCTCCGTACATCCAGCATATTGAAAAGTATCCCCGACCGCCGAGCCAGGAACGGCTGGAGAATTTCCAAGAAAAAGGAATCACAGCCTAACAAGAAATACACACCAGGACAGTACATTGCCAGGAGTTTGATTTAGGACTTTTGCTCCAGCTCCTTTCCTCTTTTAATACACAGTTTTCCACCACACTTTCTATATAAATACTGTATCCTATGGCTGACAGCCTCTTTTAGGAGATTTATCCGTTGGTGGATTTACTAAAAATGTTTTCTGTTGAAACAAGGGCATATGCTTCACCTCAGCAAAAGGCACATCCAGAGACAGTATTAAAACACAAAAGCAGTAAATCCCAGACAAGATAGATGCAAAGAAATCGTCTTTAAGTCGTTTTGTACAGAAATTGCTAGGTAGGAAAGCCGGAAGACCAAATATAAAAGTGGAAAGCGACTGAAAAGGGAGCTGAAGAAAAAACATGCAACATTCCCTAGATAAGTTCCACAACAACGCTTAACAAAACCCCACTGCTGAAAAGCCTGCCATCAGTTTCAATGGCCAAGCCCCAATAGCACCTACTAGGAGGGAAAATCTCAAAATGCATTACTGAGTTCCAGACACACTTTTCTGCATGTACTCAAAACTGTTATATCCATTTACAGAAGGAAGTGAAGCATTCAAAGTATAAGTGACATGTCCAAGGTCACACAAAGAGTCAACTGCAGAGTCAACAGAAGAGTAACTAGATCTTTGCTTAAAATCCCTTGGCTTTGACTGCTAGACAATGGCTCCCCCTCCCACGTAATCAACCAGTTATGGAAAGGCATAAATGCATATTTGCAGGACGAAATATGTTCACTTGAGAATAAAAATGTTTGGATGATTATCTATAGATTATGTGACATTATCCAGACCTCTCTGGTTTGGAAGTTGGATAGAAATTTGATGAATTACAAGCAAGACACAAACATTATAAGAGAAGCTTTGCTCTGACTATTTCTCTTGGTCTCTGCAAAAAAAGTAAGAATTGCAGAAATATACCAAAAAATACAATATCCACATCTCTGAGCTCTCCAAAACCTCCCAAGTTATTATTCTTATTCCCGATATTAGTTTGTTTATCACCATTGGCATTTCATATCCTTCTACTCATCTTGCCACAACTGCGGTTTTACAAAGCAAGCCAGCGACCACAAAGTCTGAGCAAAAAAGTCGATCCAAAAGGCAAAAGAAATGATCTTCTGGCCTTTCACAGGCTGTCAGGTCACAAATGCCTCACATTTTCTGACAAAATTATCACTACGACACTATGAGTAAGCCCTACAGAGTTTGCACATCTTAGGAGGAGCTGGAACTAAACCAGTCGGAGCTGCCTTTGTGCTCGTTGCCATTTTCTGGGACTGTTTGCCAGCGTCCACACGTGTGCGCGGATTCTCCTTCCTTGGGAGCAGCGAACCCCGTGTGCTGCGTGGTGCCGAGCGCTCTGGCTGCTGACGGCCGTCATGGTACTGGATGTGGAATATATGTCAAACGCTGCTGTAAGGGAACGCGCTGCTAAAAGCTGGCTTTGTGCATTTTTTTTATATTTATTTTTTTTTTTTTAGGAAGCAGTGTTTGGACGACAGACGTGGATAATACTGCATCTTTAATGCCTCGCAACAAATCGCCACATCAGCACTAAATACCTCCACTTAATTTTTCATTTGGATACGATGAAACATTTTTTCCCATGGAAGGAAAAGTCTGGTCTTTGTGATCGTGGCACTGCCAGCCCAAGTTACAGTAAAGGTTAATCACAAACAAGAGACAAGTAAAGTAGACAAAGAGCATCATACACTTCACTTTTCAATGGATGTTTTCATAAATGTATGAATAATTTAAATTATCATTGCCGAGTATTTATTCGAGTGTTTCAGGGGAAAAAAATGCCTCCTCTTTTTTTTTTTTCCCCTCCTTGATTCTTTTCATTTCTGTCTCATCTCTTTTATGTGCTGCATCGGCTGTTTTCTTGCCATCTGAATCAGTTTTTTGGAACAATGGGATGTATGAGGGCTGAGGGGGCAGTTGAAGAATACAGCCCTTGTTGTACACTCTGTGACTTGACATTGATTAATGAGGGTGCGGACATGGGCAGAATTTGATAGAGAGAGAAGGGGAAATTGGAGGACCTGAGGGCACCAGAAGGAGGAGGGCAAGGAGATGACAGAGCGCGCCACAGCGATGCCAGTGACTGCGCAGCATATGGGAACAGCGAGCGGCGGAAATCGCCCTGCGCAGGGCCAGCTGCCCAAAATGCAGCCGTGATCGCCACCCAGGCTCCTGACAGCACGAGGAATACCTAGGAGCACCTCCGAGAGCGTCACAGCGCTCTCGTGGTTTCTCCTGCAGGTCAAGGCTTGCTGTGTCAATACGGCTCTTCCCTTCCCACGAACGCCTGCCCCCAAAAAAGCTTGTAGAAAAAGCTTTATTGTTTCCTCCACTCTTGCACACATACCTCAGCCTCCACCCTGTTGGTTTACTTTCAAAATCTACGAACCCTGAGGTTTGTAACCTCTTCAGCAGGAGTCTGCAGCGCGTCTGTCTGTCCCTAGAAAGGAGGCGCAGACCAAGCTCCTGGGTGGTAGGGGAGGGCTGGGCTGGTCCCGCTTGGAGAGATGAGAGATTGCCAAGCTTTATACTAACTCCTGTGATGCTCGTTTGGTTCCTCCGAAGGGGCTCACCAAACGAGGTGATCACGAACACTTCGGCCACCACGTGAGAAGCTGCTGGTACAGGAGGGAAAAGCAGCACAGTTTGTACAGAACCAAAGACACGCGGGACCCACAGTTCCTATACCTTGGGATTACTGCTATTAAATACACCGAGAGCAATGCCTGGCAAGTCAGAAATCTTTATAGAAACCACTTTTGATGAACCCTGGAAACAAAGCTGTAGTTTCAATAATTTCAGTCAATATGAGAGGGGTGGGGTGGGGTCCCCTCAAAGCAGCAGCAGCCCAGCTCTCAGAGCCAAATTCAAGTTGTTTTGCCATTCTCCACCATCCCAGATAAATTCAGTACCTGCCAGACTAGCGACTGTGAGCTAATCCAGCTCGGCCCCTCATTCAGGGCTGTTCTCTCTTGCTCAGAACACGAGATGTTCACTGAGGGAGATGCTGTCCCCGCACCCTACATGATCGCCCTCGCCCCCAGCCTGGCAGCCACGCGAAGCTTTGCATCAAGGACAGCACCAAGGGCTTTGCTGCTGTGTCCGTACAGGCACACGGAGCTTCACAGACACGTGAGGAGTGCCCTCCCCCTCCCTCACCGCCGTGACCACCACCAGCCTGCCACCAGCTTAACGCCTCTCCCCGAGAATAACCCAAAAACTCGGCAGGCAGACATCAGCCGCCCTCTGGCTGCTGCATGCTCACGACCTGCCTGGGCACCGGGGTTTGTGCAAGGCCACCAGCAGCCTCCTGCCGCCGAGCAGCCCGGCTGAACGCAACGCCCCGGCCTCGTCCTCCAGCGTCCCCCTCCTGTCCCCGCCGCAGACAAGCAGCGCGGTGATCACCTGCAATGGCAGCCACAGAGGGTGACCTGAGCCCTAGAGCTACTGCTGGAACAAATGAGAGAGCTTAACTAGAGCAAGACTGGCATAAAAAGGAAAGAGAAAGAAAGAGAGGAACAAAGATTCCGTCCAATTTGCTCTTTTCGGCATTGTAAAAACTGGCCTGTTTCCCAGTATATCACTCTGCCATTGAATAAGGTCAATTGCAGAGCAGTTCTTCAGTCATCCTGATGGGTTTTCATGAGAAAGTGAATGGAGTGCAAATTAGCCAAAGTCGTCACAAGCTTTTTTACTGTCACTCTAAGCCTGACAGTCCAAAGGAAAATGAGGATTAATAAATCTAACGAACTTTCTCTATTATCCAAGCCAGGTTAGGAAACTATTTATTGTCTCTCTTTTTCTATGTTTCATCCATTTTGCCTACTGTGGTGAAGCATTTCAAGAAGAAAGAAACAACAGACGCACGCACACACACGCTTGCACGCACACACAGAGCTTAACCTCTCCAAATCTGCTAGACAGAGCCACAGACAGACCAGAAAATAAAGGCACCGGCATCATGCGAGCAAATCAAGATTTTAAGATAAAAAAAAATCCACCTTGCACATTATGGGCAGTTTTATATGAATCCTTACAACTGCTGATTTCCATCAACTATGAGGTGTTCAATGTGCAAAACATGCATTTGGGGGGAGAAAGAATAATGAGAGCTGGCAAATTTCAAAAACTGTTTTTTAAAGGGGAAAAAAAATATTTCAACTTAAGGGGAAACAATTTTAATGATTGTATACACTTGTTAAGATTTTACTGTCCTTTCAAACTTGCTAACTTTACGTCAGTAGAATAAGGCATTTCAGTAGCTACTGGTTTAGAATGTGAATCTTTACTAATTTATTAAAATCTTTTTCATTTGGATGAATTTGGAAAACTAGAGTAACTGAGAGAGAATTGCCTGAAACATTCTCAGGAGCAGGGATGCCAAACCTCTCACAGAGGTGATGGAAACGAACTCTAGGAACCATTTAGCATTTTTTTGTGTTTGGGGGGATATGTTATATTTACAAGTGTATGCATATATATATGTATATATATATATGAATGTATGTATGTAAGTCTAGCAAAATGCAAATCCATCCAACTTCACCACAGAACACAAAACATTATCCCATGTATGTGCTGAAATTTTAGTTTTCATTTGAGAATTTCCAAGTCCTTAAAAACTTTCACGAATCAGCACTCATGCTGCCTGAAAATAAATGCATATTTTTTCAGAATGTATGTTTTAGGCACCAATTAAAACATTTCATGTCTGTGGTACAATGGGTGGGGAAAAGGAGACGAAGAGCTCGGCCCCTTGCAGATGTCCACGGAATAACTGCCTGGGAGGAGACCAGACCAAACGTTAGGTCACCTGGCTCCTATTGTAATCTTTCCAAAAAGTGATCAAACTCCTAATTTCCGCTCATAAGGACTCTATTAGCAGAAGAAGCAAGGAGAGTGCACTGTAAACGCAAGTCTGGGACCAGGGTCTTAATAAAAACACGCATAGTATTACAAACAGGGACAAAGACAAGGGAACACTGAACCACAGCCCAGCAGAATGCTAAACATCAGCACCAGCTACAGTCTAAAATGATGCCATTTTTCATTTATCTGCTGGTAAACACGAAAACCCTGACTGCAAACCTTGCTTCTTGCCTTTAGGTTGGTACTGACAGTAAGTGCATTTCTCTCCTGTTCTAATTGGTAATCTTTGAGTAATAATAGGAAAAGTTAAAGAAGAAAGCACAAGTTTTCATTCTGGAAGTTACTCAAAAAAACCCTTTGATTTGCTTTATTTTTTTCCATCCTTCTTTGAGATGATCAGAATTGTAGACAGAAAGGAATCGTTAACTACGAAGTTTGACACATTCATTGCTGCAGTAGGCACAAACCAGTTTAAAGCCAAGCCAAAGAGTTTGTTTTAACACTTTGCTTTGCTTTCACCTTTCACATGAAGACACTTATCAGAGTAAATGCCCCCTGAGGAAGCTCACGCTACGGTCTGACTAACCGGAGAGAAATTGTTTAGCATTCAAAGCAATCTGGGGTTTGTTGAGATTTCTCCTCTCCTACTTTTACAGTCACTTGTCATTCCATTTAATAAGAGAGAAAACTTTCCTGACCATCTAAATTATGCCATTCAAGATATTAAGGAAAACACACATACCCTGAAGTAAAGGTAAAATTATGCTGTAATCATCAAATCAGCCTTCTCTTCTTTATCCCATCTGTATATTCTCCTTGTAAATGCTCAAGTATTGGCTGGAAAGCTACACGAGCAGCACAGTCCTACCTGCTTGCCACTTAAATTGCTGGTATTTTAATCTCATCAAAGAATCTGAGTTTTTCTTCCTGCTGTTTTGACTTTGCTGTCTCTTAGTCTTGTCACATTCACTAGTTTTGAATAAGTGCAGAACTTGCATTTACAGAATTTGCAATCTGCAAGATTGTTTAAGTGATTTATCAAATACTTTGATTGAACACTTATTGCCATTCCAGTTCTGAATCTCATTTAAATTGACTGGGCTTGACATAAGCCTTTAGAGTGAACGCAGAAATGAGTCCAGGCTGCGTCAGGTAGAGCGGGGGGAAACAAGTCCCACCTCCAGCCACAGCTCCTCGGGAGCTGCACACTGACAGAACAAGGAGCATATTCCCCGTTAAGCATTTTAGCTCTGATAAAACCAGAATAGCAACAATCAGGCAGTTTGGTTTATTCAGGATCCAGCAGAATGTCTCCGCAGGTAGGTCTGTAACACACGAACATCGAGCATCACCCAGGCTGCTGAAGAGAAGCTTGGCATCACCTGCCCACGACTTGGGTGTGCTCTGCACAGCCACAAAGACCACTTCAACAGAAATTAGCATCACTCTGCACTCACAGACTACATACAGATCAGGGTGCTGTATCACAGTGAGCTCCAGGAAAGCTTCAAGTATCTACAAAGTTGAAAAATGGGGAATTTTTGTCATCAGATGGACATTTTCTGGAGGATACCAGGCAAATGGAGGGTGAGTTGGAACACCTACACAGAAATCTGATGGCACAACAGCAGTAGGGATGCAGCAAAGCTCTTCCCATCAAAATTAGAAAGCAATGCACCACAGATAAACATCATTAAAAAGATGTATTGTTCAACAAGAAAAGGAAAAACACACCTGCAGCCACAAACTTCCCTCACGTTTACCTCCATGATCCTGCCCCTATAAACACATCACGTTATGCTGTTTGTTTCTACCCCTACTCCAAAGATGTGATTCAATAGATGAGGGAACTGAAGCAGGGGAACCCCACAGATTGTGTACCTGCTAACTACACACGTGGGTCAGGAGAGGCCTGGCCCAGCTCCGGCAAGCACAAGGTTCTCACCGCAGCCTGCTGGGAGAAGCCCTCCGCTTTGTAATGTTTTCATCCCGTTTATTTGAAAGAGCCAGCATCTGTTGATCTGCAAGGTCGCTGCAAATCCGCTTCTTCCTTCAGGATTGTGGAGCAGAAAATGGATGCTGCACCGGGCGCTGGCTGCGCGTGGCCGTGAGCGCAGCGGGGCTGGCAGCCGACTGCTCGCGTCTGGCAGCTCCCATTCATCACAGCCTCTGCTGGCTGTGGTGAGGCCACGAGGTAACCTCCGCAGATTTATATCAATAAATACCACGGAGGCTTTTGGACTTGCCACTTCCTAATAACAAATCAATGTTTATTGCCTTTGTTTCTAATTTTGCTTCATTTCAGGAGATTTTATGGAGTTACCGGTCCCCTTGCATGCACTGTGCCTTAAAGTGGACCAAGTGCCACTTGAAATTAACTAATAATGCAATAAATTTATGTAATTAGTAGAGCTGAGTGCCCCTCTCCCACCGATTCTTGATGCCCCCAGCATGTGTAGAGCCCCCTGGACCTCACAGTGCTGGCACCCAAACCAGAGCTGCCGACCACCAGCCCCTCGTGCTGCACCAGCAGCTAGCCCAGCTGGCTTCGCCTACCTTGTGCTGATCGTAAGACATCGAAATTAAAGGCAGCCTACACAGCCTTTCCATGGTGAACTACCAAGACTGGAAAACTACAGATCCCATGGGTAACACCAGAAGTTCATTAAACCCAACCAAACATCCACTGAACAACGACAGCGCTGACTTCAGTTGCCCATTCTGCTTTGCTGGTCTCAGCGACACACACCAGAAGGATGTGGCACGAAGCTGCGTGTGCTGCAGAAGCACAACGTCTGACAAAGAAAATGCTTTGGTAAGGTACTCGCAGACATAAATGTGACTCCACCAGAGAAACAAGGGATTTGTTCTTTGTTTTCATTTCTAGCTTGACTGAAGTGAAAGCTGGCTTTGCAAGACTCATTCAAGACTCTCCCTCCTTTAAATAAATAAATAAAGCAGGCCAACTACAATACCAGTTTACATTTTCTTTCTCCTACCCGTTTTCCTTCTCTCCTCCCAGGAAAACAGAGAGAGTGGCTCTCCAAGGGTTTCGTAATTTAAGGTAGAACAAACACATTCCTCCAAGCGTGCTTGCTCTGACTGCAGCATCACCTTCCACGGCACAGCCATTTAGAAACAAAACTCAGAAATAAATAAAAGTACGCAAATGCCATAATTTCTTCAAAAGTAATGAGTAGAGATAGGCCACAGCCAGAGTGGCTTGCAAGGGCCCAGGGTTCAGAAGTGATCAGACACAGAGTTTTCATCGTTAACAACAGGAGAGTAAAGACTGAGTAAGTGAAGAGAATTTGTTTCAGTTCTTAAGAGATTAAAGTTACATGCTTCTGCAGTATAATGCTTGCGATTCTGTCTTATTAAATCTGTTGTCTTTCAGGCTCATGGCATTTTCAATGCTTCCTCCAAACTCATGTGGGATAATGCACTTCCAAAAAGTAGGCTCTAGGTATGCACATTCTTAAAATCAACCACTCAACCCGCATCCAAATAAAAGTGAGCTTTCCTACCCATTTTCCCCTAGAAAGGAAGCTCAGAGCCCTTTTATGCATTGTGAATGGCCCACCTAATTTAGACTGAATTATACCCTAACCTTCATTTCCCCTTTACTTCTTTGCTCCATTCAGCGGTTTCTGACTTCAGCTAATTCACTAACAATCCCAGCTGGTCCTTCCCAGCTCCCACTTCTTTAGCACATTGTCCAAGGAAACTATGTGCTCCCATCTACACTGGTATTCCACTCTCCAATTAACCTACTGCTGAGAGGCTTTACCCCTTTCCACCGTCCATTCCTCTGCACGTACATTTTTTTTTTAACCTTTTACTTCTTGAATTAAAGTTTATAAGATGCCTTCCAGGTGAGAAGGCGTTAAATTTATTTGCAAAATGTGGTGCTGGTTACGCAGGAAGACATAACACGCGATCAGGAGATAGCTGTGAAAACATAATCTGGTTCATCTAGAATGCATTTCAAAGCCAAGTATTAAGGCGCAGATGTTTAAGATACAAGTAAACAAATAACAAAGGAATTTCAACACTTGCTGGATGACAGGCATATGCTTGTTCTTCCTGCTGAAACCATGCAGAGTAACTGAGGTCAGCCAGAGGTATGGCTGGTATTCGATACACGCAGCCCTGCAGTAGCACTGCTGAGGACACGGGGATGGATTTTCTCTTCTCACATTCAGAAACAACCCGTCACTTTCCTATCGCAGAGTTCCAGCCCTGGTGATGAGACCAAATGCCTGTGCCCATGTACCCATGTGCTCTTTACTCCCAAAGTTTGACCATGGCTGCAGGAGGTAACTGCCAAGCACGTCTGTATTTCGGGGCTATTTTACTGATTCCTTCAGCACTGTTTTCCCTAACCAGGGACACAGATAATTTGCATCATCAGACACCTGATCATCACTCACCTAGTTGTGCAAGGAGAATAAATCAGGACAGAAATGATTCTCCTGTCTTGGGATACAAGCCAAGACTTCAGCGTGGTGAAGCCCCCTACCCACAACATAATTAGGTGCAGAAAATTCCCAACTGCTGGCACACCCCACCTGGTTCGCACTGGAGACTCGCTCACTGTTAGGGGAGTGCCCTGCATACAGCCCGTGCTGGGTCTGAGAATAAACGCTCTCCTTTTTATTTAAACTGCTGCAGTTCCAAAAAACACTTCTCTAATAGATTGAGGCCACGCTTTAAAAGCCCCAAACTTGAATGTACGTTTCCTGAAAGCCATTTAACATTTTGTTTTCTTATGCAATGCCAAGTGCCTTCTTTCGAGGTAAATGGCACAGATCTCGCTGTTGACAAGATCCCAGATGAAACAAAGATAGTGGAGATGTAATTGATGGCTGTTAAACACCTACCTCCCCCGGTTCCTTCTTTCTCGCACATTTGCTTAGAACCAAGTGAGCGTAATAGCAGCACGGCGCTCAAAGTGGTTTTCAGAATCAGGCGGTGAGAAAGTCAATATGGAGCAGCGTGTCCATTTGTTTTGATTTATCTCACTAACTTCAATTGACAGTTAATTCATCAGAGTAGGAAAATGCCAGTCTAGTGAAAACACAACTCGTGAAGGAGAGAGAACAGAGTGGAAAACGTAGCGTGTGGATAATACAGGTAATAAATTAAAAGATACAGTATCAGTATTTTATCGGCCACATTCTGAATTCACTATATTCCTCCTCCTGCCGGTTACAGCTTGGAGTGAGCAGTGAATTTACGCATGCATTTACTGATACGTATCACAGGCACGAGCCCTTTGCAAAATGAATCAATTCTGAAAAAGAGGAAAAGACTCCCAACTCACCCGTAATATCAACCCCACCATGTTTTTATAGGTTTAAATCTCAATAAATAAGATCTCTTGCAGAAACAACAGTTTAGGAGGTGCAAGCTACACATCAACATCAGAAAGTAAATAGAAGTGAGCGAGTAACTTCGGAAGCACCATAAATTGGCACAGTTATAGCCAAAGGCCTGGGGTCACAGAACAGGATGACAGCAGATTGCCTCTTTCCTCCCCTCACTCCAGCTTCCACCTCTCCGGGTGCAGGGAGCGGAGGGGAAGACTTGCATCTTCCTAAGGACATGGCACGGGCAGAGGCCTTGGAGGGGCAGCATCCCCCTTACCCGGGAGCTCTGTGTTTTAGTCCTTTGACCCTGCAACTCTTCCCTTTATGTCATTTGTTACTACCCAGAATCATTTAATTTCTCCCCCTTTTTTTTTTTTTTTCTTTTTGGTTGTTTGTGCAGTTTGCATGCTTATTAAAGCCGAAGCACAGCCGCAGTGGACTGCAAGAAGTTAAGCTGCTCTCTGTCCATTTCCCAGGGAACTGGACAAGAGCCAAAAGCAGCCTGCCCTGCTCAAAGTATCTGCATTTTGCCTCAACAAGTCTCCAGAAAGGCAGCTTTTTATCTCTCTTCCACACTGCTGAAATTCATTTTCTGATATGATATAAGCACTTATGAATAGCAAAAGACACTTCTGAGAGGGGAAGTGCCTGTAAATCAGTATTTAGAGGCGTGCTGTAGTTGGTATTTAAGAGGCGAGATGCATGCACCTTTTCTTTGAACGCACGTAAATACAGAACAGGGCGCAAGCTTTGTGACGGTGAAGTACTTTTGCATTATTAACCTCTTTCAATACAAGATTAAACACAACCACTGCTGAGTGCAAAACAGATTGCATCAACTCGAAAACGACGACGTCCCTGGTACTAGCTAAAGGGCTGCAAAAGCACCGATACATTATGGATTAGCAACACAGGGGATATAAAGAAATCATGGCCTGAACTTTCACCCAAATATCTAAATTAAATCAGAAGTCTTCCAAAGGTTTATAAAAGTCTAGATTTTTGTTGTTGTTATAATCACAAGCCTTTGCATTTCAAGGGCTTTTTTTTGCTCATAAAGGGAAATGTCAGTGACTGCAGTGGGATTTACTGGTACGTGTGGACACAGGAAGGTCCAAATTCTCGTAGTCAAAGTTCCCGGCTTGTCCAGTGCCGAGGCTGGACTCCTCATAACCTTAAAACAATTTCACAGCATTGGTCCTTTATCTGAAGCCAGTTTCTAAACATCTTGTGGTTGCTGTTTGCAAGCACTTGTCACAAGATGTTTCTTCAGAGTATTTCTGCCCCGCTGCTCACTTGACTGCCCCACAGTCCCCCTCCCACCCCTCCACCTGCGATTCCATCCTCTGCCTCTTTCTTCTTCTCCATCCTCTGCCTCTTCCTTCTTTTCCACCCATAGGCCAGATACACCAAACAGTCCAAATAACATTCCAAAAGCCCCAAATCTCCACACACTACGTTTTTGCACAGGACACCTCTGCTGCCTGGCCGTCACAGCCAGCCCTGCTGCACGGGGCCAGGTCCTAACCCCCACCGCCAACACCGAAGGCTACGTCACTGGAGCTGTGTTTAATTCTTCCCTTGCTAAAGCTTTCAGCTCAACTCAATTAAAGTAATTCACCACAATGCTTCAAGTTTTACAGACGAGGATTTTTCCCTCCTCTCAACCGAGCGACCTGTGCGTTAACAATAATGTTGGAGCTGTTTATCAGCTCCTTGTTTCATTAAATAAAAGACGAAGAAAGCTAAAAGGTGTGAGCGCTAAAAAAAATCTGATGCCTTATGGCGTTAGGGGTGGAACTATCCAACCCCACTGCAGCAAGCAGCTGCCGGTGCTGTACAGCAGGATATTCACCCACACCGTGGTCGACAACTCCCCCCTCCTTCAGGAGACAAATATTTACTCCCCTCCTCACAGCAAGTCCCGTGGACTACGGCTGTTGTCGGCTACAAGTGGATCTTTTATTTCAAACAGGGCTCTTCTACGCTTGCCAAGTTCACCTTTAAAAGAAAAAAATAAAGACTTCTTGCAGCGGTAAAATCATGCTCACAGGAACACTTTTGCTGGTCTGCTGCACAGGAATACTTTCAGTACATACAGAGATGTAACCCGGTTTTTGATACTCGCTTTAAATTGATAAACTTGATTTCAGCTACTGCTCGGCCGTGATGGGGGCTGTGGTGTGCTCCCCGGGGACAGAGCTCCTCGTCGCATCTAGCCTCCGGTGGGTGCTCAGACCAGCCCCAGGGTAGGAAGTTTATCCAGGTCCCCACATCGCTCTTCTTTTCCAAACATTTGGCTTTCGGGATTTCCCCCCCGCCCCTTCCCTTCCCCTTGCTCCAAGTTTAAGGCAGTTCACCACTTACGGTCATTTACAGCTTACATCTCAGCAAATCCAGAAGGTGTCTGATGAAAAAGAGGGACTAGCCAAGCATCTTAATCCCCCTGTTCATTCATGCTCTCTGTAATGTTCTTTCAGGCCTCTGCTGAGAGACTAGGCTGAAATGAAGGCTGATAAATTAGTCTGGAGGGAAACAAGGCAGATTCTGCTTGTAAAAGGTCATTCCAACTTTGTTCTGGGTGAGGGTTTATCTTGACTGCAGCTGCGACAGACAATGGCCGGGGCCTAAACGGCAGAAATCCTAGCTCTGCTCATGAAATTACTGTGCTGATAAGGTAGAATGGACTTCAGTGAGATCTAAATGGGAAAAGGGAGGTGGGGGACAAGGGTGAAATGTAGGTATTTTTGAACATGATTGAACAGGGATGGCACAATAAGATGTACAATTAAAGCAATGACTTGCCCAGGCATTATCTGAAAGCGAAGAAACATACTGCTCGCTAATCAGATCAAAAGGAAGAAAATACCCACTCCTGCACCGAATGAGCCGCCGCAGCACAAACACAGCCACAAGCGGGCTGGGAACCACAGCCTCTGCACCAGGAAGAGTCCGGAATACATTAAACAAAGGTATTTCTCAGAGATCAGGGCTCCTGAACCACTGCACCCGTTATTATACGTTCCTGTGCTTCCAGGAGCTACAGGAGAGTTACCTCACTAGCAGCGAGCTGCCAGGAGCAGCCCAAATAAGCCCCGCCGAGGTGCGTGCGTGAGCAGGACACCTGGGTGAGTGTACCCTGCACCGAGCAGCACTTTCTTTTTTTTTTCAGCACATTTTGTGCGTTTCTGAGGCAGAGAGAGTAGGTGATGGCAAGTTCCGACGAACCACTCTCTGGCCTGTGCTTCCCCGTGTGTACACAAATCGACTTTCCTTGTGAGAGAGATGCCTCTCCTTTATTTACACATCCCACTTGAATGTGCATGTCTCTGATCAATGCAAACACATTAGATGGCCACAGCACACTGCTACCAGTCTGGAACCCGATTAAGCTAACCAGCTCCCACTTAGGCCTGTGCCCCAAATGATCTCGTTATCTGTTTGCTTTCAGAGGGGACAGCGAGAACCAGGAAATGAAGAGCGATGCACGAATGGCTCCAGGTGGATGTTCCACAAGGACGCTTCGCAGAGCAGCTGGCCTCAGCCACGAGCTGAGAAACCAGCACACCATCAGTAGGAAACTTCCCAAAGCCACCCCTCTGCCCAGAAACGCTCCTTCCACTCTGGCTGCCCAACTCCCCACCGCGTCCGACCACCGGCCATCCTCCCACAGACGTACTGCTTCGTTAATGCTGCTAAATGGGACTGGAAGCCAGCTTCACGCCTTCCTTGGATAAACAGCCCGTGTTTTTCAAAGCTGCAAGCTCTCAGTACGAGGGCTGTCTCGTTTTGTAGAGGTCCCACTACTACGCTCTGATGGGATAAACAAGAAGTGGAAGGGATGAATAATGAACGGCCATGCTAACAGGTGAGGAACAAAGCCCAACTATATTTTCTCCTACTGCTGGAGAAAAAGCACTAGACCCAACTTCCCATTTTCATCTCCACATACAACAACATAAATCCTTTGCATTTCTGGAGCCAAATAAGAAGCAATTTAAGTGCCAAAGTGTGAGAAATCCCACAAAGTAGGAGTTGCTATATTTAGTGGTTCAGATCTGCGGTGCTGCTCCGCATTTGCTATGGGAAGAGAAGGACAGTGCCAAATTATGCAGGGAACGTGATTTCCCCTTTCTATGAAAGCAATTAACATTTTCCTCTGGAAAATCTGCTGTTCTTACTCCACTTCTTGCATCGTACGGACTGAGGCAAAGAAATTTAGCTTAAAACCTTCAGACTCCACGATTCCCCAGGACCTCAGACGAGGTTTGCTGAAAGCTTTGCTCGTGTCACAAACCTCTGGAGTCTGAACCCAGCTCTGGGTGCTTAAGTCTTGACTCGAAGGTGCCCGATGAGTTCCTCGAGTGCCTCACCACAGAGGTTACTGGAACTCAGGGATTAGGGATGAGCTGCAGAGGAAGCGGACTGCTGGAATCTAACAGGGGGAACACCCGAAATGTTCAGCAGTAAGGGTCCCTCCGTGCACCGAGGGGGTCAGTACAAGCGCTGCGTGGGTCGCCTGCCTGTGAGCGCAGCGGCACGGACACGAGCTCAGCAGCGAGCCTGGGCTCCCAGCCCACGAGCTGTGCGGGGTCCCCAATGCCCAGCAGCGTGCCAGCGTTGCCCACGAGCACACAGCACCAGCACGGTCTCCTCTGACGGCCACGCAGAAGCAGCCAGGACTGCAGAACGAGACCCTTTGCACTGCTTCCACCTTCTGAAACTGCAACAGGAACAGCGTGCGGACCGACGCCTCCTCCACGTCCCACGCATCTTTATGGTTTCACTCTAACTCACTGCTTAGTCCCTCTACAAAAGCTCGCTGTGTCCCAGTGCCAGCCAGGCATTGCTGGGAGAGGACAAGACAAAGGTGGGATTTCTACGAAGGTTAGCGTTCCAGAGGAAGAAATGAGCATCCTGCATTCTGCAAGTCTTCTGACAACGAAAAGAGCCGTTTCCCAAATCCTGTGGTCTACACTGAGTTATTTGTGGGATTTTCTTTCTCCTTTCTTCTTTTCCCTTTCATTCTTTTTTTTTTTTTTTTCTTTAAGCGTGGATGATAAAATACTGTTTCAGAAGCTGGTATTCATGGATGTCTCTCGAAGACTAAAACAAAATATTTATTTCCTTTTTTTGCTTGTGAATCAGAATGTTCTATTTAAAGAAAGTGCCCTCTGCCGGATTGCTCATGAGTTATTACCCCTTATGGAAATAAAGGAGAAATATCAGGAGGTATTCTTAGTCATTCCCTCTCCCTGTCTCTTCTTGCTTTTTTCTTAATTCCTTATATACCCATGTTTTAGAGAAGTGCCTAAGATAGAGCAGGATATCTTGGCATTCCTGGGCCGAAAAAAGACTTACTCCTTTAACCCCGACACTGAAGCATTTGGTGAAACATCAAAAAAATGGTACAAATTTCAGTCCTTTCACTTGGGTATCATTAGATGCTTTTTTCATTTTTATCCACCACTAAAATCGAAGGACACCCCACCCCCAGCAGATTTAACTGCAGGGAAGGGGTTTTGCCTTTGATACAACAAGCGCCCCCCCAGCCCCCCGGGGCTTGTTGTTGCTGCGTGCCCGCTGGCGTGGGGTCAGTGCCAGCCGTAGGAAGCAGCCTAACAATCAACAGGACCTGGAAGCCGACTCTTCCCCTTCCTCGTGCTGGTCACTCAACACCAGAACAAAGGCCATACGGGGGGAGAAAATTAAAGTGCCAATGTTCTCACCAATGTTCTCTGGGAAGGGGGCAGGGTGCAGGGCACAAGAAGTCGAGCGACTTTATTGGCCCCAAACTGCACGATATTTAGAATATAGAGTGCAGAAAGTTCTTTTTCCTCCGTGAGATTCATTTCCAGCCCCCTAGTGCCATGTTTCAGGCTAAAGCAAAAGTTTATCTGCAGTGTTTGAATGCATTTGTATTAAACTCTAACTATGGAGCAATGATGACGACTGGACAGCAGTCAGCAGCTCTCAGCCCCAGAGTGCTCTCACGCTCTGTTCCCCAGGTGAACCCAGAGATTCTTGCTTTGCCAGAATTATTTTAGCCAAACAGAACTTGCAGAAATTGTGAAGCAACCTTTGACGGGACGTGCTTTGCACACAGGTACCGTGCTCCACCCGGGAATGGCCACGCACCGCTCTGCAAGATTTCCAGCACTGCTCGCTCCCTGCAAGAGCTTGAGCTGCGGGTTGAGAGCAGCAGTTCCTAACCCCTTCCCTCGGCGATAGAGGCTGCTGTCCTAACGTTATTCTCAGGCCAAAGGGAAAGGCAGAGGCCAGAGAAAATGAATGAATCAGAAGAGACATGAAGAAAAACTACAAGGAAATGTCATCACATCCTTTCAGTCTGAAAGTTAAAAAACATTAGCAAGGGATGAGTACAAAGAGGTTTTGAAATTTCTTTGCTCATCTAAAGGACTCATCTTCCTCTTTTAGCATCTTTTCTCTCAAAACAGGACAGACAAGGACGTGCTTTTTTAACTAGCTGTATCAGCTTTTAAAGTGAAACAAGGGAATTTGGACTGTGAGCTCTTCTAAGTGGGAAGCACGACAAAACCATCACATTTAGAAGAATGCTTAGAGTCTCCTTCCTATTCAATGACACTCACAGAAATGCAATATAATTCTCTCAACAACCAATGCCAGTCCCGTGAAGTTAAATTTCCTTGGCATTTATAAGCATTTGTACAAGCAAAATGCTTGGTGAGAACAAGAAGGTGGAACAACTGTGCAGCGCTGACACTACGAAGCATGCCCCAAACCAGCAGGGTTTTCCACTGGCCCAGATGTGGAGCCAAGAATGCCTGCTGCATCCTTAGCTGCTGGCTCTTATTTTTTCCACAGTTACTTGTCCTTCATGGGACAGTTTCTATCTTCACCCTGTAGTATGAAATGAAAGCACTGATTTTTCATATGTAGGAAAAGAAACCTACCTTGTTATTAGGAGAGCCAGAACTTTAGCGTTACAGAAGTCTCTTTTGTTTCAGCAAATACTCCCTCTTAAACCACAGATCAAAACAAATGAACTAATAATTGTATTTTATTAATGGCAGTTACCCTGTGAAGCAAACTGAGCTAAAAGCATGTCTGATTGCTTCCAAATTCCCTAGAATTCAGCTGCTATATTTTCCTCCAGGATGTGATTCCCACTCTTCCCTCAATTAGCCAAATAAACAGTGCTATGATAAATATCATTATTTACTCAACAAAGTGACCAAAATCATTATGCTGCCTTTTTTTTTTTTTTTTTTTTTAAGGTCCCAGAGGCAATAAAGCGAAAACACGCTGTGATTTATTCGGGGTACTCTGAATGGTATGTTCTGTGTCAGCAGGCAAGGAAGTAATAGGATCAGGAGAGCAGAGCAGAAATGCAATCAAGTCACACTAAATAATCACAAGGCTTTTAGTTTGGGTGGTGTCTTTTAAGGGGAAAAAAAAAAAAAAAAAAAAAAAGTAGATAAACACGACCAGCACGGCACTGGCAGGGAGCGAGGGGCACAGCGTCCCATACAAGCACTCACTGAATCATCTCTGGGAGGGGGCGGGGGGCGGAAGACCGACACATCTCAGTGCTTTTTATGAAATGCGAATGAATCACGCCGTGCCATGCCATGTTAAAACAGTCCCTGAATAATAGGTGGGGCTTAATTTCAAGAATACTTTGAAAAACAGATATTCACAAAGCAAATGTTGGAGGAAAAACGTAGAAAAAAACTAGATAGCAAAGGCTTGGAGCAGATAAAGTGGGCCATGTATTTACCCTGTCTTAACCCAGTCACTCCTATCTGGCTAAAGGAAAAAAATATCTATAATTTTTAAAAATCACATCTTTTTTCCAAGGTAAGGCACAACATTCTGTATTCCCTATGATATTTTAAGGGTATTAGGGGAAATAATGAGTAAGCAGAAAGTTTCAACAAACAGCATTCTCATTTTGCCTCCTGAACCTAGATGTTTTACATCAGGCCAAGTCTGGATCAAAGGGTTCAGGTGAAGAGAGAGCTGGCCTCTACCCCCAAACAGCAGCCCATGTTTCCCGAGGACTTGGAAGAAATGCAGTTCACTGTTTTGTTTCATTTTCCTTTGCACAAATCTGCTCCCACTGAACTCAAACAGAGAAAGATATTTCTGCAGAGTTCATGGATTGGATAGGGCAGAGACCATTCTGAAGTCAAAGCCCTTGATAGCAAAATTCCTAGATGTCCAACATTTATTTTTTAATTGAAGACATCAGACAAAATAAATCTTAACTGCAAGTACAAACTGAAGCCTTTTAAAATGTGTATTGTATTTTAAGATGCTGAATCAGCATGCTTAAGCTTTAATTAAAAAAATCCACAGAATTTAAAGAATCCACAGCAATAAGAAGCTGTCTTCCTGTATACGTGCACAGAGCCCGCTCCGCACCCTCTGTGCTCCCTGCGGCGCCTGGGGCCCGCTACAGGTGGAAGGCACTCGCATGCTGGAGGTGCTCAAAAGCCAGGGGAGCCTTTTTAAGCACAGAGACATGAGCAACAGCTCCTGGTGAATCAGGGACGTTGGTAATGAATGCCCACTTGAAAACACGGTGTAAAACATTCTTTGCCTGTGCCAGCTCCAGGGGCACTCAGCTGTCAGCCTGACAAACATCCAGAACCGCAGAAACCTTCCTGTCGGAAAGAGCTCTAGGGTCACCCAGTCCCACCTTCAATTTGCCCTTCAAAGGGCAAGAATTTGTTGTGCAAAAGGCAGAAACACCATTAAAATTAAGAAACTGATGATCATTAAAAACAGACCCAGAAAAACCCAGAATGGTTAGGATTATGGGTTGGGGCTTTTTTTGTGACACAAGAGTATAAACTATAGGAAATGAAATGAGGGCCATCAATGAGAAGCAGTTTGGGTGTAAGAAACAATTATCTTTCCTGAGATAAACAATGTGACTATAACTAGTAAAATGGGCAATTCAAGAGCTATGTCAATAAGCCAGCCATCAGAAGTTATGAGTAAGTTCAAGTCATTGTCAAGTCAAACCCACAAATTACAGAGATGTACTGTCAAAAAATAATGTCAGACTGCATCAGGGACATTCCTCTTGGCATACAACAAAAGCAGATTTGTTAGATTCATCACTATTGTACGAAACAAAAGGCAAAATTTGTAAGAAACTGGGCAAAAGCCTAGCGAATATGTTACAGAATGAGGACAAGTTCCTCCATTTTTCTTTTCTCCTCTTGCTGCCAACTGCCTGCCTACTCGTCCTGACCGAGGACGGAAACACATTCAAGGCACATCACGGAAAGCTGCTTAGAGCATCTCTTAAAGGCTGTTCCGAACAGCCTTGTGCTCAAAGGAAGCAGCTAGAAACCACCACAGAGGCAGAGGCAGTATTTATGATGGGTTCCTGCCCAGCACCAAGGCATTCGTGCAGTTCTTCCCAGGTGAAATGCTGAAGGCTCTGAGCAGGAGTCTCCAAACCGCCCTTAGGCACACCAGGAAGGGAAAAGCTCCAAGAGGCACCTGCCAGCACGAGCAAGGTCAAAAGAAATAGTGGTGGGGTGGGTGTAAGACAGTATTTGAGGACATCGGATGGAGGACAAATACTTCTTCCTTTCAGGTATGAAACGTTCCTGCCGCACCGGAGAACAAAAGCGTGCCGCAGCAACAAGACGCCGCGGAGAGGGGAAGTTTGCCCAGGTACACCGCAAAACCAAACCGTATCGCAAAGTCAACGCCGACTGCAGGGAATGGCTGTGGCTTGTATCAGGCATTCAGTGCGTAACGGAGATAGGAAACGTTTCTTAAAAACCTGAAAGTAAATACCAACTTGCACCAGAAGTACAAAAGACAAGGACAAAGTTACGCCAAGGTCACAGGGAATAAAGCTGTGCGTTACTCGAGTCTTGTCTGATTTCTAGCAGCCACGGAGGTCGGCTGTTTGCTCAAAGGAAAGCTTTGTTAAAATTAAAATAAAAATCACCTCCAAATACAATGTTCAGAAAAAGAAAGCTCCCCCATTTGTGCAGGAGCAATTCCCATGCTGCAGCCTACAGCCGGTACTGCACCATTCCTGCAGGAACCGGCCGAGCTCTCCCTCGGCAGCAGCTCACTGCGACCAGCACTCAGGGAAACCTCGAGGTGCCCCATGCTACAGGCTCCCTGAAATAACCTGGAAGTAACCAGAACGAGTTCTGCAGCAGAATGACTTTTGATTTTATGGCAAGCGCATTCTGCTTTCTCAGGCACTCTGGGCACGTTTCAGAAGTAAACAAAAACATCTGGACCTACTTCCCTGGGCTTCGCAAAACCTCACTGTTCACCGATTTCTGAGGCTTCACACCCAGGAGTGCAAATGTAAGCAGACAGTTCACAATGTTAATGCTCACGTTTGGCCTCCTGGGCCATATTTCTAAGAAAACAAGGCTGCTGTGAGTGCTGTGAGGCTTGCACACTGGGGTCCTACAGCCTCGTCCCTTCGTTCCTTCCCACCTCCGTGCTCCAGCACTGACCACTGCACGCCGGTAGCGGCTGATGGACCTGACACCTCGCTGTGCTTCACAGGGCAGGAAGGGGAGGCAAAACAGGGCCACAGATTTCGAGAGACGTAGCCAGCTTATCAAAGAGCATGCGAGTGAGCCTGGCGAACTTCTCTAAGCCAGCCAACGGGTGAGCAGGCGTCCCGTAGTGCTGGGTGGACGTGAGGGCGACAGCAGAGAAGTGGTTACCTGTTAGATATCGTGCCATGGATGGGTGCACTGGGATAGGGCTACAGACACAAACCATAAATCTTTGGCTACTCTTCACTGTCCCCAGAACCCACCTTAGTTGACGTTAATTCTTACAGGTATGGATATTTGCAAATCAAGAACATCTGGGAGTAAAGGAGACTAACACGATTTCTGGGACAATCCCAAAAAAGCAGGGAGAAGGATGTAGGAATTCTGGGATAGTGCTGGGTTTCCTACTGAAGACTTTTCTTTTTTTTTTAATTCTTAGGGGAAAATGACTTTTGCATTCCTTTATCTTTGCTGCAGAACAGGAGCTCAAGAACATCTAGGGTGTTAATGGGTACATGTTATTTTTCTAGGACCAGTTAATAATGCCTGCACAGCTAACATGGACTGGAAGTCAAAGGTAACACACCCAACCACACAACATGACGCGACTAATCAGATTTCTTCCACTGCGACAAGTTCCGAACACAATTTGAAAATGACAAGCACTTTATGAAGTGACCCAACATCATTTAAAACCAACCTTCTTAAATGGCGCTAGAGCAATATCTGTAGCCCCAGAAGCTATATTAAAGGATTTCTGCTGCTTTTTGAATATTGCATGGAATCGTGGGATACAAAATAACCTGGGGAAATACAGCATTAGCAAAGTCACTGCTTCTGTCCCCAGGGCAGCCAGGACTCGGTCTAGCTTTACGAACAGTTTGCAGAGAAGACAAATGAATGTGAGTACCACATTCTGCACGCTTACCTCCCATCCAAAGTTTGTTTCCTTTAACGTGCTCCTTTGTACTGTCATATAAGGTCCAAATCTTTCCCCAACTTCAATCTTCTTTTTGGCCCAAATCCCTAGCCCTGCCCCTGGGATCGAAGATTCTCTGAGTTCAAAATCTGGTGGGATTGGAATGTCATCAGGAATGTAGACGGGAGCTTCATAAGGTGAGCCCTCCTTGGGAGTGAAGTCCTCGCTGGTGGGAAAGGGTGATGGAGGTCCGACAGGGATGGGGGACATAATACTGTCCTCTGTTTCCTCCTCTGCACTTTCGCCAGCAAGGAGATCAGGGTCGGTCTCGTACATATTATTTACAATCTCGCTGTCACCTAAAAGGGGAAACAGCAGAACAAAACACACTGAAATACTCACGTGAACATCAGTTAATCTCTTCTGGGGACAAAGTTTCATTAAGTCTAGTTCACACACTTCAGGGATAGGAGCAGCGGTGGAGAAAAGGCAATCCTCACCTACAGAGCTCAGGTGGAACTGGGGTAGGAACACCCACACTGCCTGCACACCGCTTAGAGCTACGGCAGGATGGACGGGAGGCGAGTTGGAGGCTATCACGTTATACTGGGGCAGGGGTACTGCAGTGGCTGTCTTTCAATAAAGACAACCTAAAGAGGGAAGAAGCACAGCAGAAGTACACTCCGGGTTTGCTGCAACCATTTATTGTTTTAACTGGTTCAGCACATTTTGTAGAGGAAAGAAAAGGAGTAATTCAGATCAAATTTGGCTTAAGATTCTACAGTCACAAAGCGTAAGCCGTCTGAAGACCTGTCATCTCTTATGGTGCAGAAGCAAGAAGTGTTTGCAGGCTTGGGAAGGGCAGATGCTCACTTTTCAGCTTTCTGGGCACAGCTGCTCACTTCTGAGCAGCTCCCAGACAAAACCACCACCAGGAGCATCGCAGGTGCCTGCAGCGCTCCACGCACAGGGCATCCCCTCGAACATAAAGCACCTGGGAGGCACAGCGAGTGCATGGCAATGCACGAGGGATCTCATGCACGGGTTATCTCGGACCTCGAGGCAGCTAGACCCCTGCACACAAAGCTGACAGCCCCAAATTCTCTGCTCAGCCTGCCAGGAGCTGCCTGCCCAGTGCTCGGGCTGCCGGGGCTCAGCACACCACGCAGCAGAGGCTGCTGTGCCCGACCAACGCTAAGTGTTTAAAAGAAGCCCATACACCTAAAAACACAGGCCTAAGGTGCTAATTTCATACTGTTCAGAACATTGGGCTTAAAATATTTCTTTGTGTGGTCTTCCCACTGAAGCATAAGCAGAACTGCAGTTTTTTTTTCCCATGCTTCGAGTTCTTCAGATGTACAGGTGGTAGGAAAAAAATACGTAAACACATTTGAACAGGACGTCTACAGAATAAAGGCAAAATCGTCAGGAGGAGGGGTTAACACCACTAGCCAGCGCCGATACCCACATCCTGTTAGAGATGCCACGTCAGCCCTTTGATGCCTGGCATCTTCAGGGTGACTGCAGCACCCTGCAGCTCCGTGCCTATGAAACGAATGGGAATCAAACTAAAATAGGAAAGTAGGAAGGAACTGCATAGGTGCATTTGTGTGCATGAGTGTTTTTTGGGGAAAATGGCCAAACCCAAAAACCCCGAGCATAAATAGCCTTAACCCTGCAAGGCTTTTTCAAGCTTCGTTTTGCCAGACCAATTAGGAAATGAGCACAATGTTAGCAAGCACAAATTATTACACTTCAGAGAATTACAAGTCAATTACATTACTAAACCCGTAACAACACGCATCCATCTTCTGCTTTGATATTGGCTTGTACAAGCTAAAAATATTCCTCAAACATCCCTTCCTCTTCCATCACTTTCCAAAAACAAGTAAATAATCGGAGACAGGTTTACCAGAACGCACTGAAGGGCAACCGAAGAAGAAAGCTTTGTGAGCAGGGAACTGGACTGGGGCGAGATGTTTTCAGGAAGATACTCTAAGGCAGAAAATGTCAGGTTGCCGGATCCACCGAGCTTCACGCAGGGATTTCACAGCGGAGTTGTCCTGCTGCCCACCTTACGGAGCAGCCCAGGGCCAAGCCCCCAAGGCTGCCTCGCCGTAAGGACGCACAGGGCATCCTCGAGCCGCTCCCCGCTGCGCAGCCGGGATTCCCCGAGGCCCCCGGTGCTGCCCTCCTCCTCCTCCTCCTCCTCGCAGACACTTGGCCACACTCGCACATCGGCAGCCGGGCCAGGACGGCCGTCACTCTGCGTTGACGCTTCCCTCCCTGCCACCAGGCCAGCAAACGCGGAGCATCAGAGCTGAGCAGATGTCGGAGCTTGGATCCCAAGAACACATTTCATTTCCCTATTTTCGTTACCAAATACTCAAAAAATTTCAAAATTAATTGTCTCCTTAGTTCGTTTACTTTCCTGACCATACAAAATTTTGAAGTTTACGTCTTTTGATTACCAAATGAGTAAGTTTTGTTTTGTTTCAAACAGAATTCCACAAAGAAAGAAAACTTTGGGTTTTGACCAACTTTCCCTTGGACTCGCATATGGTGAAATTCCCACAGTCAAACCACATTCTGTTGCATTTCTGCTCGGCATACACTTATGAAATGCAATTATTATTATTGTGAGGCTATGCTGAAAGCTCCCATTGAGCCTGATTAGCCAGCCCTGCTCAGAAGAGAGCTCCTTCTGCAAAGAATTTACCAACAGATGGAAGGGGAAACGCTTTGCTGCAGTCTTACAGACAGGACACGCAGCCACGGGGAGAACACACAGGTTGCTAACAGGAGCTAGAAAATGAGCCCCAGGCCTTAGCTTATCGTGTCCGAATCCTTCTCCTCCTCCCAATAAAGGCTAAACAAAGAGAAGCCGTCAGCCCCCCAGACTTCCAGCATAGCTCCTGTCTGAATAAAGTGCCCTTCACCAGAACTTCCAGCCTCGCAAACCCCTATGGTAACTATGATGGGAGGAGATTGTGGGTTTGGGGTGTTTTTTTTGGTTTTGTCTTGTTTTTCAGTAAAGTGACAAACCCAGAGCAGGGTCATTTGTAAGAGCACAGCCCCGGTTTGCAATGCAACTGGTTCTCTCCTCACTCGCTGGAAGGCCAAGTTCTTGAGTTCTTTCTAAGACTCCAAAAATACACTACACAACAGCATGCTATTTATTTTCTAATGTTCTGTTCTGTTGATTTATTTATTCAAGGTCTGATGTTACAGGTTTATAATTGTAGCGACCATTCTCAAACATTTTTTGGGGCAGCCAAAACCAAAACCAAATCAGAGGCAAAAAGAAAAAAATATCCAACAGAAAAACCCTAACACCCCGCTCTGCAGCTCCTCGAAGCCACCCAGCACCTCCATCCCGACACGGACCCCTGAGCCAGGCGGGGCGGCGGCACCAGGGAGACCCCAGGCTCAAGGCGAACACACCAAGAGATTCACCAACAGATATGGCACTGACAGATTGTGAGGACAGAAAAGAGGATTTGGGCTAATTCCACCTGACCTCCTGCGTAACTCAGACCAGAGGGCTCCCCTGAATTATTTCCGTCTTCAAGATCAGAAGGTGACACGTAGCTCATCTCTGAGGCTGCACAAACCACCCTGTTCCAGGGTTTCCCAGCCCCACGTTGGCCCAACAGCAATTCCTGCTGGGGATAAAGAAGGGCCGGACGCCTTCCCCCAGCCGCACAAAGCCGCGGTTCGGCAGCAAGTGCTAATGGGGGAATTGTAAGGCCCTTTGTCTCCTCTCTCCCTGGCAAGCCGTCTGCCTCCTTTTTCCCTTCTGCATTCAACGCCTCCCCCTTTTCAATTTTTGAGGATGTCACCTCTTAACCTCTTGAATAAGCTACATAGGATAGAATATCTTTCGCTGAACTGTGTGTTTGCAACCCTTTTAAGGCTCCTGACTGAACCATCTGTGGGTTTTCAACAACTTTTTTGAACTACCTATGGCAGAACCAGCCATAGGATCCTGGGATCATCCACGTGAGTGCTAAACCCGGAGATAAGGGACCCAAAGGGACTGCTGAAGGCAGCGGGCCTCATCTTTGGGATGCATCTACCTCTTCAGACTGCTAGTGCCAGACAGGGCCTTTTCCAGCTTTTGAGACCTTTCTCATACAAAGAATAACACTTCAATATCATAAACCATACTTAAGCGAGCAGTTGTTCAGGCACCGCAAACCTGTCTGAATACAGAGTTATCAGGACTGGGCTCACGTTCCCTATTTCCCGTTTCTGACTACCGATGCACATGCACACAAACACATTGAGCTCCAACTTCCCAGTGCACAAAGATTGTTAATTATATTTCCCTCTAATTAAAAAAGCGCCCTTTCACTCTCAAGGTTTGAGATTAAGAAGAAAATAAGTTTCAGACATCTTCCCTGAAAGCTCTGAGGAAATGAAAAAGGAATTACTGTATTACTGTACGTACGCCTTCAAAGCTTTCTGCCAGATCAATTGGAGCGCTGGCTTGTATATAAAAATATCCTACCTGAACTGAGTGTGACGAGCTGATATTCACCTACCCCAGAGCAAACTGCGCAGAACTCATTTTACTTCCAAATATTGAGGGTTAGGTGGTAACAGAAATTTGGTAAAATGTTAAAGCAATATTCTGAAATACCAGTCGGTAAGAAATTGTGTAAAACAAAAACGGTTCCCACTCAGATTACAGTTACTGGAAGTTAGTTTCAGCTGCAACATAAAAAAAAAAAACATAGTTAATAATCATTAAAATTATTCTTTAATTAATAAAAAATACCAGATTCCCCATTAGCTAGTGCATCAGCTTTCCGGCACGCCTTCCAGCCACTGGCTGGAACCAGCGTGGCCGATTATCTCCTTCCAGCTCCAGAGTTCACAGAGCAAAAAGTGATGTCTGTCAGTACCCAACTTTTCTGCACCAAACAAAAGATACTGTGTGTGTGGAAGGGGAAAAGCACCTCAAGGTATCGCAGGCAGTGGTTAGCTATGCACCAAAATGTTATTCTAAGGAGGCAGTCTCGGAGCAGAACTCCTGGAAGAGGTGCGCTGAAATGCAGAATCAAATTTAATAGAGGGAACGGTGCAAGAGAAGTGGCAAGCAACCAAGGCGGATGAATAAACTGCCTTGGAAAAAGGCAGGCTTTGAGGAGGTGCTGAGCACTGACCGAGCAATCAGCTGAAATTTCCATTTCAGATTCTGGAAATCCTGCCTGATGGGAATAAAACTGGTATTAGACAGAGACTAATTTATTAATTTAAGGTTAAATAGTTTGTCACCCAACAGAAAAGGACGCATGGGCTGAACAACTGCTCCTCCCTCATTAAAAAAAAGCTATTGCCACCAAAGAGGCATACCCTAAGTAAACCTCAATCAGTCCCACACACAGGGATGGATGCCTGAGCTGTTGGCAGCCCCAGAGATCTGCAGGGAGCCAGCAGAGCATGGGAGGGTACAGAAAGCTCCAGGGGCCTTGAGGTTTGCCCATGGTGCCATGAGCATCCTGCTTGCTGGGGCCACGCCTGGTGCTGGCTGCTTTGCCGAGAGGTGCTGAGGCCTCCCTGCTGCTCTGCTCCTGCCTGGGATGGTGCCAGCACCAGCACAAACACAAAATAATCACAAAATTGAGAAGCAAGGTATGCAACCAGCTCTGAACATGCTACAGGCCCCTAATGGCCAGCCCAGGGAGCCTGAGGGACGTAGGAGATAGGAAGATCTCGAGTGAAAATGGTAGACTCGGGGTAATTGAGTCTGGGGGTTGTTCCAGGAGGAGTCGATCGTGGAGCTACAACATTCAAATGTAACGGAAACGGGGCTTTTTTCATCCAGAAAGGAGAAAAAAAAAAAGGCAAGGGAGGGAAACAGATGAAGGGGAAAAGAAAAACACATTTGTCATACAATACAAGTAGCTGAAGTATTTTGGGAACAGATTTGCCATCTCTCAATTAAACATGAGGCAGCATGACTGTGCTTTCATTGCACAGTAGTTTCCACTATGATAACAAGTCCAACAACAGCCTCATTGTGGGCCGTGCAGGAACGAGAGGGACTCCCACAGTGCATATTAATGACTGACCTCTGATGTAATCGGGGGGAAAGCAGCACCCAACAAAAATTACAGTTTTCACGGCAGCATGGCAGGCAGCTCTCCCTGCCAGACACAAACTGTCAGGGGAGAGCAGCTGAAGCGGCCAGGCTCAGGCAGGGTACGCACACTGCATCTCCTCTGTATCCTCAGAATACACCTTCTGTATGGAAGGCACATCTCCTCCTTTTTTTTTTTTTTTTTTTTTTTTTATGGCTAGTACAGATTTTCCTGAGTTCATGCCTAAGAAACCTGGTGGCAGGCTGCACAGCAGAAGAGGATTTTGATTCATTTGCCAACATTTTTTGCCCCAGCTTTGGAGAAGTACAGAGAACTGCCTGCTTGGGTTTACAAACGTTTCCTCTGCTAAAAAGCGCAACCCTCCTTACTCAAACATGTCACCAGAAACAAGCTTTCATAAGTATTATATGCTCCATAATCCTGAAAATACTTGTGGTTGCTGTAAATGTTTTCTCTCCTGGTATTAGCAAGTCAAATTATTTTCTACTCTATGATTAGCCTCTTTTGCACTTAAGAAACAGGAATTCCAACCGAGTTGAAAAGCAAAACTAGGTTTAGTGGAGCATGACCTGTGAAAAATTTCAAATGACACAAGTATAAAGACGTCTCACTCCTGAACACTGTTAATTTAATCTCTTATATGGGATAATCAAGCCAGTCCTGATTAAATCGTAATTTACTCTGAAGTTGAGCCCACATTTGACTAACCTCATATTTCAAGAAAAATCATTAAACACAGGTAATCTCTTCCTTCTGCCTTTTCAGCTGCTAAAATCAGTTATCAGGGGCTGGCAGCAGGCACAAAATGAAAACGAAAATTATCTTTTTCAGCCACAACAGTTGTGATACAAGAGAGCACAGGGGATCCACGTGAGCAGAACCAGCACCCAGGTGTGTGCACCACGTCAGCTCTTTAGCTCAGCAGCTTTTACGTGGCATTTTTTTCACCTGCTGGGGCTGCCAGAGGAAGCGAGAGCCATTCCTGTCTCTGTTGCTCCAAGCAGAGAATGGCCACACGACCACATCTGATGTGCCTGAAACACAGAGATGTGCTACCACTCCCCCAGTACGGATTAAGCCTGCTGAAGTTCTGGTTATGGCACTGCTGACAGTGCTGCAATCACTGCACTGTGCTGCAGAACCTCCCACATTGCCCTTGCTGAGCGCCGTGCCATTTACCAACCTCAGCGTTCCTCCACCTTACTCTAGAGGTAGCACAACTGGCACAGTAAGAGCAGAGAACATTTTCCTGTCTAGAAACAATCTTCAGCTCTGCCGAGTTTCGTCACAAGTTATCTGGCTGTGATTCGAGAGCTCCATGGGATGCTGCATTCACCGACAACCGTGCTGTCCTACATCTGCCCCTCTTCCAACGGCGAGTATTTCAGTGCTCTGGAATGTCTGGTTATGTGAAAAGCAGTACAGAAATACAACTTGACCTTATTGTTATTGTCATGAAACTAAAATTAGTCCTTCAAAGCTCACTAGCAAAATTACTCAATAAAAAGACCCATTGAAAAGTTGTTTCCACAGATAATCAGATATGGGCACAGGCTTAAAATCTGTGTGACACCAATGAGGTTCCTGCAACAATGAAAGTGATGCTTTGGTATTGGTGAGAGACCTCATGAATAATCTCTTTAGCAGCTGTAATGAAAGAAAAAAATAATCGAATGTTAAAGGAAATGTTTGTAAAGGAAACAATGTGGTAGATTCAGGGCAGGGTTCTCCTTGGGTTTGTACTCATTTTTTAATATGCTTATTAATATTACTATATAAAAGTCTGCAGAGGAAATATCTATTCATCTGAAACAACAAGGCATCTTTTATATTCACAGGCCATCTCCGACTCCTCGGCTCGGGAAACTTTCAGAGCACACCAAGAAGGAATTCCTCTCAGGCAACCAACGTCTGACCAGTAAGCACGATCTTCCGTGGATTGCACTGACCTTGAAATAAACATAAAGCTGGGCCCAATCCCACATTCCTCCCGCACGCAGAACTCCCATTGAGAGCACTGGGGATATTAAGAGCAAAGAGAACACAGGACTGAGCCCATAACACTTTTGTCATACTCCATGGCATTATGCTGTTGGCTGACACTCGGTGACTTTCCAAGCTGAAATTTGGCAGCCAGCTCCAGAACGGGATGTTCACAGAAAACAGCTCATTTCTACTTGCGTGTAAAATAACAACCGGCTCAAGTCCACGATGCTGCCAGGTCAGAGGATTCTCTTGTAGAATCGGTTTGTATTAATACAATATACATGTAAAAAGCTGATATTTTCATTTTCCAAATGACAAGGAGAAGAATCACAGCCTCCTGCTGAATTCATACTCTGCTTCAGAAGCTCACCCGGAATATCAGTCTCAAGAAGAGTTTGAGCAAAATGGTAAAACAAAATAAAATACACATGTATAAGCACAGGGGATTATGACTGTGTGTCTGAGACTGAAATAACACAGTGATAAATAGACTCTTGGCCTTAGGGATTAACTGGTAGGTGAAAGTCTTCTTACGCCATTATTCCAACTCTGCAGCTCATTCCTAGCTCTAAGTTCAGAAAGGCACCAGGGTCCTGCCTTAAGTGCTTGTTCCTGGGCTACTTCGATATGAAAGGCATCATCAGAAAGCACCCACTGGGCCAGGAGCTCTCTGGGACCTGGTTTCACTGGTCCGAGGCCAGGAGGGCACTGGGCAATGTCCAGCAGCTGCTGCAAGGGGACCAGGAACGTCAGCAGCACCTTTAGGGCCCCTCGGCACATACCCCAGCTCCTGCACTGCGTGGATTTCCCTTTAGAAACATTTCCCAGGGCAGAACGGAGAAAGAAAGCGATCGAATGGGAAAAAGCCCGGCTACACTGCCATGTTAGAGAGAAGGCAGGGAGCACTTCGCATGTCCAGAGACAAGACCGTACACATTTCTGAGCGGGGTGACAGGAGTCTGTGCCTATCTGCTGCACGCTCAGGATGTTTCATCAGAGGGGGAAAAGAAAAAAAAAAAAAAAAAAAGGCATTTTTATGACTGATTTGTAGACCAGCAGAGCTTGAACAAATCATCATCACAGCCTAATTCAGCCAGGAGTGCAAACACTCACATTTAAGCAACCATGTGCTTAGCTGCTGCCAGCAGCTGCCAGGGCTCATTACCTCTCGGCACCGCGCTGCCCACCTACGATTTACTCGAGGTGCTTCACACCCAGGAGCTGCACCACGGCCTCCCCACGAGCCTTGGTCCCGTCCTGCCACGTCCTGCCAGGCCTAGGCCACCCAGCAGCCACCGGCCCAAAGGTGGGAGCCGGGCACCCACCCGAGCGGGGGCTTTGGAGCTGCGAGCGATCGCAGAGATCAGATTGCCACCTGATGGCCGCAGCTGAAATACAATAGAAAACCGGAAACCTGCCTGTGCCGAATCTGTCTGTCCTCAGTTACAAAAAAGCTGGTTTCCAGACGTTTCAAGCTCCACGTGCCAGCGGCCGGTGAGCTCTGCCACACGCCGCCTCACACGGTGCAGCTGAGGTGCCCGACGTGCAGCCCCCCAGGAGCAGTTCCCTCACACCCCGACACCAAGGACAAGGGGTGCCCGGCCACAAGGCAGCTCTCACACGAGGGTCGGTCCCCACCAACCCGCCCACTGCCACAGACAAGGGGGCGGTGGGGGTTATAATGCCCAGAGAGCCAGGTTAAGACAAGGGACCAAAAATTCCATCCGAGACCCTCTCTGGAAGGTAGCCTGAGGTGGCTCTCCTACCTCCAGAAAGGATGTGAAGTCCTGCCAGAACTGTGGTGACGGGAATTAGTCCTAATTCACCGAGTGTGGGGCTGAAGCATTAAATGCCTCGTGGCCATATACAAATGACGTGTCCTCCATCCACAGACCGCATTCACTTAGTTTTTAATGGCTGAGTAGAAAGGACAATAAGGAATGAGTTACTTCAGGTTCTTGAACCCGTCACGAGGTTTCTTCCTCCTGTTCTGTTGGTTGCAGGGACCTCTCCCCTCATGGGAGCTGTACGGGCCGAGCACACGGTGCCTGCGGTGAGCAGGGCGCAGCCAGCAGCTGCCACAGGAGCTGCCCAAGGGCCGCCTCCTGCGCGCACGCGGGGCCAGAGGCCTACGGGGCAACCTTCAGCTCCCGCAGGAGGAAAAGCAAATTTATTTCAAATGATCATTTAGGAACGTCTCTCATTCGTTCAAATCCTTTATCTTCACAAGATGTTAGAGCTGGAAAAAGCAAGCCTATTTATTCCATAGAAAATACCCATAGGTTTTCGGTCTTCCTGAATTTATTATCTGAAGTAGCTGGTACGCGCTGGTTAAAACTAACGAGGGATGATCACAGGGCTAGGCAAAGCCCCAATATTTCACTTTTCCAGCCCAGGATGCCAGGGCTGCAACAGGTGTAGTCCCCTAACCCCTGGCCTGACAAAGCAGGATGTGAAGTGATCCCAACACACACACACATTTAGAGGACTATTCCTGGAACCTCGTATTTATATATGCCATTGAAATCAGGAGGAGACGCAAGTTTTAACACATTTCCTGTGCAAAATTTCAGAAAAGGGCCTCCCAGAAACCCTTCTCTCACCAGAGGAAACCTCCGCAGTTAGCGCTGTGTTCGCGTGTCCCAGCCTGGCACTCGAGCTGTGCGGTGTCTGCGACTGGTGCTAAGGACATCATGCACGGAGCTGCCCCGACTCAATGCAGGACTGCCACAGAACGCATTAGGAAATAATTTAGTCCCGGAGAATCCAACTGCAGGGTTATTCAGAGACCGAGACAGTGAGGGATGAGCCAGGACAAGGGGACGGGACAAACGAAAGGAAAAGCACGACGAAAAACAAACACTTTCAAAGAAAACACCTTTTCCATGTTTAACTTGTATATTCATTTTTCAAGTTTCACATTCATCGCCTGTTTTTGCCTTGATTGTAATTATACCCCTCAAAGCTGATTCAAGTTATTTTATAAAATAGAAGCAGGAAACAACTTGTGTCAGAAGTGAGCTGTGAGAACAGATAATGACCGAGTGCAGAGCAGAAGAGTCGGACGTATTTTTCAATGTGTTTTAAAAAATAGTCACTTCAATGCTTGGCTGCAAGAACAACAGGTATTAGGGATTTAAAGTGCATTTGGTTTTAGGTAAAAAAAAAAAAATTAAGTGTTTTCTTTTATTACAGGATTTCTGCTGGCAGAAATGAAGAATAAAGCTTGAAACACTATTTCAATGTGTTCCTTAATACGCATTTTCCTCTAGTAAAACCAGCAGGGAAAGTGTCCAAATTACTCTCCACTAAATGCCAGTATTATATTTCCAGTAAAAGTCTAGTTCAACCAGGCATCAAAAATATTTCCACATCAGATCCTTTTAGAATCAAACTCTCCAGAGAACGTTGTTGTCCATAACTGCACTTCACCTGATCCCTGTGCTCAATGTTTTATTTTATATTTGAACTTAAGATGACATTTCTACAAATTCTGCTATGTTAAAAAATCAATTCTATGCACATTTAAATGCAAGTATATAGAGAAGGTACTTTTAAACAACAACGAAAAAACACCTCTAATATATCTCATTATTAAAGCCACTGGAAAAAATATTAGCCTTTGGGATTTCTGTCTCTAAACTATTTACAACATAATAGCTCCAATGAAGCGTCACAAGAAATGTACACTGTATTACACATATAGTTGTAACAAACACTGGGAAGAATCTATAGAAATAACAACAACAAAATCTGGAATCAGAGACGAAAGCCTGAAGAAAACGCTTCAATTCGTAAAGAAAAATCCTAATTGCTTTTCAGTAGTTTGCTTATTTTTCCTTCAAAGCACCTCCCCTTTAAAATCTATAAAAGTATGGAAATGCTCCACTTCTATAGAAATTCCTTTGTTGGAAATGCAGTAAAGTAGAACTTCAAAAACAACTGCAAGATAATTTCTCCGCTAAGAGAATTTTTACCTGTTTAGAATAAATAAATAAACGCAGTTAGAGCAGCTCTCCAAAAACTAACAAATGATGCTGGATATTTCTCTCAGCCCTGGATGTCAAACCACAGAACAAGAATAAAGCATTTGCAAGTCTCCAAAAGGAGACCTTGCAATTGGAATTCACATCTTTGCCAAGTGAAAGCTTTTCGGCTGTTGTCACCGTCTCATTGTCATTCCACTCACTGTGGGTTCCCCAGGGTCCAGAACAGGAGTCCTGGCATTATTAACATAGCAGATTAATAGCAGTGGGAAAAGACATTTTCACAAACATGCTAAATATTAATATTAATCGATAACAATTTATATTTCCTAACGTGAGCCAGACAAACATACCCCAGGCGTGGAGGAGAGGAGGGAGGGCAGAGCAAGGAAAGGGACAGTGCCAACAGACTGTACGGAATAAAAGGGAAGCAGTGAATCAATGCGGGACACAGGACTGAGCCGTGAGGTGGGTGTCAAAAGCAGAGCTCTGTTTTCAGAGGAACAGAGGAACACATTTTAATGCCACGGTATAAGTTGGATTTTCCATCCCTGGCCAAAAAAAAATTCCAGTGAAGCTCACCAACTTTATATCACGCTATAAACAGCAGAGCTCTGCAAAAACAGTGAAAAACTGCTTCGTGCTATTTTTGCCATCCTTAGTAACGCTCTGCTCTGCAAACTGTATTTTCCTCAGCACTTGTAACACTACATATGTGTTTTTAATTCAGACATGCAAAAATTTACCCAATAGATTGGTATTTGAAGCCTGCCCTGTACTCAGGTTATTTTCTACCAGCTGCACTTTCTACTGTAAAGAAAAAAAAAAAAAAAACTTTAAAACTTGTTGCATTTTTCTAATGATTTATCCCAGTAAAGTTTTTAAAATTCAGTTTTTGAGAGTCTTTATCATTTTCTCACATACTTGTAATTACAAGCAGCAGACGAGCACCAGAAGATGCACGGTGCTATTATCAGAGAGGTTCCTATATTATCCACTGCGTGATGCCTGTGCTGGTTAAACCAAATTAAACCATTTCAGCTCAAGACCTTTGGGCACAATATAAATTCCACTGCACCACTGAGCCTCTTCAACTGGAAATGGCTTGTCCATTTCAATGGATTCACCTCCCAAGCATGCGGACTGCTGTGGGGTTTTAACGTCAGCCCCTGCCTGGCTTTGGGTTCTCTTTCAGTGCTCCTGCACATCCCTAATTTTCCTCTGGAGTCCGCAAAGCCTGGTGCTGTGTTTGAAACTGCAATGAGAGCCGCAAATATTTGTGTTTTCTCTGTGTCCTGAGCAGCTCCTGGGCATCTGGGCAGCCCCGTGCCCACACTGCCAGGCCTCCTGGAGCTGTTGGAAGCAGCACTGACCGGCTGATTTGTCAGGTACACAATTACCCATAAATTGATGATGCAGCTTCACAGAGGGGAAAACATTGCAAGGATCAAGCACTGCAGATGGCAACCCAGCCCAAGATTTGCATCTGACCTTCGTGGCTGAGGCACACCTCTGGCTAAATCATCCCATCAGCTTCCAGCTCGTGTGCAACCAGGTTTCAAGCATGCAAATGAGGAAAATTTAGTAAAGTCTGCCTCAGAGGGCTGGCAAATATTTCCCACCATTAAGCTGGGGAATCAAGTTACTGATATTATGGGAATAAAATCGAAGTCCCCTCCTCGACCACGCACCCTTCCTCCAGCTACCAGTGCTCTGAGGGGTTACAGAAATGTGTAACCAATATGAAAAAGTGGAATTTCAATGGGGCAGGCGATGACAATAAGGAACACAACTTTCATTTTAAATCTGGTTCTTTGCAGAGATCTCTTTATTTCTCCTCAAAAGGTGTCTGTGTTTGCACGGTGAGCACCTCTCTGCAGACATTACTGTTTTCTGCATTTTTTTCCTGACCACTCAAGTGCTCTTTAAAGACGGGCTTTCCTCTATTAGAAAAGCGAAAGCGTCTGACGCAGCACCAAGCATTTGCTTAATCCTAGTGCGTTTTTCCACCGAAACCTGCTCACGAGCCCCTTCTGATTGAGAGAGGACTCCCAGCCCATTTTCGGTAAAATTTAGGACAGGAACAGGGGTAAGTCCAGCACACGGCAGTGGGAGGTAACACTGCTTTGTGACAAATGCTGTTACACAGGTAGGCTTTCCGGGCACTTTGCAGAGGGGTCACGGGACTTGCCCGAGCAGCTGCTCAGAAATGCCAAGCCGCAGCCACGACGTTTGTCGGAATCCCGTGATCTCCAATGGAAATTCACCCGATTCCTGGGAACTCTGCAGTACTTTTAGAGCCATTCAAGCTCCCAGTCACCCCACGGTATTCTTATGGCTTAGCTTGACAGATCCATTAGCATCATTATTTTTAAGCTGATTTCATCAGATTCGGTTCTAAGTCGCCATAGGGGAAGCGGTGGCAGCACGAGGACGGCGGGGCGTCTGCAGCGCCACGTAGAGAGGCACAGCATCCTGCTGCCCTCTGCTTGCTTCCAAACCAACCTTGGTGTGTTGCACCCACCACCTGGCCCTATTTAAAGCCACGACATTATTCTAAAAAGGATTATTTATACTAAAAACGCTCCCGGGACTACTGTATTTGTATTTCAGGGCTGCTGCATCCCTTATTTCCTCACTGCTTTAATATAGCCTGGGGCTGAGCGGGTGAAATGACTTGCGATGCCACTGTAATTTTTATCAAGGCTTGTTCCTGGTAAAAAGCCTCTTTGTTTCAAAGAAATGTGATTTGGCCTTTTTCCTCCTCTGCTCTATTCCTTGGTTAATATACCACTTCCACTTGCCCTGGGGCTAAGAAAGGTATTCCATGGAATTGGTCAAATCTCACTGTTTTTCTTCTAAATCACAACTGGCTTTTTTTCCTCGACCCTTGCTAAGCACTATCTAAGCTGACAGTCTGAACTTGAGATTTTATTTGTGCCTTAACTCTTCAACTCCTGGACTTCCACAGGCTCACGGCCACGTTAAAGAGATGCATGTCAGGACTGGTCAATCTGCTGTGGCAAAAGACTGCAGTGATTGCGAGCAAGAGAGGAGGGAGGCACGCTGGCTAATGTTATTTACCACTGCAAGCAAATGCAGCCATCTCTAGAAGAGCTCTGGTCAGCCTTGCATTCATTTAATAGAATCTGAAAACAAGTATCTGCTGCCCAGCTGATAACTTTCAATATGATTCATGTAGTTTAAAAAACACTTTTCAAGGACAACCACAGAAAAGCGTATTAGAATATAATGTGCATAGAAAAACACACAGTGAACCACTAGGAATTTAGATGTGACGTTGTGGCAGCTCCTATTCCATGCTGAAATCAATTCTTTCTCACAAACTTGTATTGCAGCAGCTTGATATAACTTAACTACAGCACGGATAATTAAAAATAATAACAATAAAAATTGTTCTCTTCAAATAGAAAGTGCAGGCTAACAAAAACATACAAGCAAAAAAGGAAAAAAAAGAGGGGTAAAGATAGCTAATGGGTTCCAACACGTTGGATATACATTGGCTAACAACACAGAGGGACAGGGAGCCCTGGGCAACCTGATCGAGTGGGTGGCATCCCTGCCCAGGGCAGGGGTTGGAACTGGGTGGTCTCTAAGGTCCCTTCCAACCCAACTGTTCTGTGATTCTGTGATAAGCAGACTTTGGCTGCCAGAGGCCCATAATACTAGGAAAAAAAAAGGGGGGGGGGAACCTCCCTCAAGTAAAAGGCATGATTAAAATTACAGCTGAAAAACAAAAAACACAAGAGACAACAGAACAGAGAAAAGAAACCTGAGTGTAAGGATCCACCTTTTTTTTTTTTTTTTCCCGAGACTGGCTCCACCAGGAGATCCACTCGCTTTAGGGAAGCTTTAACCCTTCCCCAGGTGCCATTACACTTCCACCTCATCTTCTGGAGACAAACCCAGCCCAAACCCAGCCCTGCACCGCGCTGGGCAGGGAGCTTCCCAGACCTCTACAGATTCCAGCTGAAGCACCAAACTGCAGCCACAGACAACAGCGAGCTCTGGCAGCACGAGACGAGTAAATCCAGGAGCCTTCCCACCAGGTGAGGCAGCCAACCTCTGGGAAACTGATTCTGGAGATGGGATCCGACGCTTTTGCTGTGCAACTGGGGCTGCTCCACTCTGCATTGCTATCGACAAAACAAGGAACTGAGACCAAAGCACTTGGAGGAACATTATTCCTTCAAAACTCCTCATGGCAATCCCACAAGAAATCACACAATCTTGAAATTTTATTTCACTGGGAAGAAAGTTCAGATTTTTTTTTTTTTTTAATAGTATGCTTTAAAATATTTCCGTTCAACATTGCCAAATCATTTCAAGTTCAAGATATTTAGCATGACTTTATGGAACAGCCAACATTTTTAGCCTTGTTAAAAAAAAAAAAAAATCCCTTTCTTGTTGGAAGCTAAATAATATTAATAAACTCCCACACGGCAATTGAGATTTATTCAACATATATTGTCCATCCCCACCAGAAACTCTGTACAATTGAACACACATGGTTCTTGGCCTGCTTTCCTCGCACCAGATAGCTGTGTACAAGCTCACCGATAAGTTACCAAAAACATGAATGGATCTGCAGCTTCCTGGACAAAGCCAAAATAACACGCATTTTATTTCATATGGGATTGTTTCATCTTAGAAAGCACTGGTGGACTTTTCAAATGAACAGACAGGTTCTTTGTCTTATGTACCAGAAAGAATTTGGTTTTATGCACGGTAACATTTAACCCAGATTTGGTATTGCTTAAGCAAATTTTAATTTATTCTGTCTCTCTCATTGACAAATAGGATAGATTTTCCTATGACATACGTGCCAAAACCTGTGTCCAAGTACACTAATAAAATATACTTCAAAAGTAAAAGCTGTGGCAAGATGTTCACTGCTCTCTGCACTTATACCATTCTCATAGTACATTGTATATTTTATAAACTATTACAATATTTTCAGACACCTTTAAACTGGTGAGGTTTGGAATCAAAATCCTCATTTACCAGCACTGGAAACCACTGCACACATTCAGGAGCATAAGGGAGGAACGCTTCACCTCAAAGAAAAATGTTAACAATAAGTTATTATCCAATAAACTATGCATTTTTGCAGGGGAAACACGAGTAAATAAACTAACAGGATCTCTAACAATCAAAATCAACCAAGATTTTGTTTTACATTTCATCTGAAAGAGAGCATCTCCATCCTGAATTACATGACAACTGATAAACCCCAACGCAGGAATTTTCCCTACTGTTCAGCAATTTAAAAAAATTTCTAAACCTTGCTACCCATAAAATTATATCCACATAAAATGGATTAAAATCACAAAATTTTTTAAATGTCCTTCTCTTTTTTTGTGGTTCTTCACGATTGTTTTTGTGGTTCTTCAGGATTGTTTTCTTTGATGCAGCAAGAAATGTTTAAATTCAGATTAAGTTCAGCAGGAAAGAATTTCATTAAGCAAAGCACAACCCAATAGGACACAAACCCTTAACTTCTCCCAAGATAGTATCTATGCCATATTGCTAAAAGAAATGCATTTTAAATAAGTATAAATATTTATTCTTGTGTTCACCAAGATACACTCTGTTGGGACATCTTTACAGAAAATAGAAGAAATGCAGCATGCAACATAGCCTCTCCTCCAACACTTAAAATAAATAAATTAATTAATTACAAATCTCTAATTCCCTCATTTTTTTCTGCACCCCAGATAGCCAAGAACATGAAATTCTGGAAAATGTAAAAGATTTCTGTACAGGTCAAGTGATATTTTTCTTCATCTACACGACTCTTTATAATGCTAAAATCGCTTGAAGAAGATTTCCTCTATGTATCGGATAGAACAAATACAGCTTTATGGCCGGGCTATTAGACATTTGTTTTGTCCTTAATGCTAGGATTTTCAAACGGGCCTTCGTTGGTCTGCTGGGCAAGAGTACAACGACTGCAGCTAAGGCACGTAGCGAGGGGTCGAGCAAAGCTCCCGATCACTTCTGTGAGAGCGCATCGGCTCCGAGAACCGCCACCACCAGGAACCAAGCGGGGTTCCCACCAGTCCCTCGGGAATCCGAGGCACTGATGGGCTGCACCTTGCCTGCTCCAGAGACACGGGCATCTATAGGGCAATCATCTCAGTAATACGGCATTGCTCAGCAGCACAGGCAGAATCAGAAGTCCTCATGAAACCAAGCCAAACTCTTCTGCCATTACCCATGCTGGGCAGCTTGCTAGTTAACAGGTAATCAAGTACCAGTTCCTCCTGCAACATCAAAACATGCTGCTGACTCCAGGATGCTGCCTTTCTCTTGTCTCTTGCTCTCTCTTGCCTTTCTCCAACCCAGCCTCGGAGCACCCTGCCCCGGGATCGGCTGCAAGCACCCAGGGCTCTGAGTGCTGGTGGGCGAGAAACCGGTGGGAAGGGAGCTGCAGGCAGCAACAGCGGGCAGGCAGGCACTCAGGACACGGCATGAACAGAGGGAGGGACCACTTACTAATATTTAACGTTCATCTCCATCATATCGGATCACATCTCTTTTGTTTTCTCTCTCTCCTCTCTCCAGATGCAAACACGGACACAACTTTCAAAAAGCCCAGAACAGACCCCTCTGGAGCACAAACAAAATCCCCAACGCTTGCCACATCCCATCACAACCGTAATAAAGATGTTTATATTTTTAACCATCAAATAAAGTGCTTAATTCCACCGAGCTTGTCCCCTCCGCTCAGTCACTCCACAGCTTCATTTAGCAGGCCAGTGGTAAAAAAAATTCATTAATTTTTATTAACAGGGAGAGCCATTTGTTCCCTGTGACAATATTTGACTTGTCGAAATGATTTTCACCTCTGCCATGAGGTGCGCGCTCCCCACATACATCACCCGATTACTCCAGGAGCGGCCAGAGTTGCAGTCATTAGCCAGTGAATTAACGACAATCCACAGCGCTATTAATCACGCTGACAAAAGCGTTAGCTTGCTGCTGACCCGAGCACGGCTCTGGGACACGAGCAGAGGAAAGGAGAGCACAGCCACAGGGCTAGGAAAGAAAGGATTGGTTTTTTTTTAAGCTGCTGAGGCAGGGAAAAAAAGGGATAGAGAAAGAGAAATTAGATAGTAACAGCGGAGCGGGAGCATGCTGCACATGAAAATTGAGGAAGGCACAGAGGTTATAGGAGAAGGAGGGAAGGAGAAGCATCGAGTCGGCTCCTGTAACTCAGAGCACAAGGTATTAATTCCTCTCTAATTGTCCAGGGGGCTCAAGGAGCCCAATCCACTGACTTTCACCAGGCCGCAGCGAGCCCCCTGAGGAGCGTGGGCGACATGCCGCGGGCTGCCAGGCCCACCAGCGGCCTCGTGCACGTGAGGCCGTGCTTGGGGACAGAAGGATCTGGCCAGGAGGATCCCGGCACTGATACCACCACCACTTCTCGCCCCTTCCCCTTCTGAGGGGAGCCAGAGCAGGCCGCGGTGCCCGGCCAGGGCCTGCCGGGGCAGCCCTGGTTGATCAAAGCCCATTGCCAAAGGCCTCTGCGTTCTCCCCTTGCAAACTTCAAGCAACCACATGTCCTAGCGAAGTTAATGCACGCTCCCATCCCGCTTCCAAAGCGTGGGGATCTGAGAGCTGCTGGCTTTCGGCTCGCACAGCGCCAGCCACTTGTGCCTGGAAACAGTTGGAGAGAAACCGTCGGTGTAACACGCAGCACCTCCTGGCAGGGAGACCCCGTTTTTGTTTTAACACGGCTTCTAATTTCAAGTTTCTGAACACTGCACAAAATACTCGGAAAAGATACGCACCAAGCTTGACCGCTAGAATTCTTTGAAAATGGCTTTATTTTTAAATGGCAGTCTGCTGCGTTCCTTATGGCAGCGCTGTGGTAATCAAAACCAATACGAGCATTTGGCTACAATTTTTAATTGAAAAACACTGTCAGCAGAAACAGCCAAACAGGGAAATGTGAAGAAACACAGTTCTCGTATGAATGCATGAGGAAGGAAAGACCTACACATGCACTGGGGTAGGGGAATAATAGGGAAAAGAATGAATCTTTGCAATAATTTTGAATGTTCCCGCTGTATTGTACAAGCAGTGGTTATGAAACTGCATTCTTTCGGTCTTGCCCCGTACCATCAATGCGTAACTCCCACTACAGGCAGCCTCAACAGTGCGGCCATTCAAAGTTATGAAGATAATAAAACCATGGTGAGAATTCCAAAAATCTGTTTAGAAAGTTTCTGCTTTTTTTTTTTTTCCCATTCATGACCTAATAGGGGATTTAACAGAGAATTTTCAGAAGTGCTCAGTGGATTCTCCCCCCAGCTATGAGAGCACATTCAGCAGGACGCTGTAACCGCACTGCTGCAGCACGCCGCGGGCCAGCAATGCTCCCTGCGCTCTCAGCTCCCTCAGTGCCAGTTTATCTTTCTCTAAAAACCTTTTTTTAAAAGTAGTGGAACTGCTCCTAAGCAGGTTGACCACGTTTCGCTTTTACCACGCACAATAATTTTAGAACCTGTTTCTTGTTACTCACTTTCACCGGTTTAATTCTCCTTTTGCAGCGAGGAATGTCATGAGGAAAGCCGGGTTCGGAAATCCATGATTTCCTGTCAGTTAATTCATTTCAGCAAAACAGAAGGCAAGGTGATATTCCTGTTTAATGTTGCAACTCAGATACAGTAATAACCAGAGGCTATAAGGGATTCCATCTGCTGCCATTTTCTCTGCACTGCTGACAGCACCGAGTACCCACCTTGTGCCAATTTATACTCCCCCACCCTGAAGCCATTTTGTCCCATTTACAACTTCTAAGAATTCGAACATCAAAGCAGGAACAAGAACTGATCTAGGTGCAAACCACTAACCCCGCTCCTACAGCAGACAGCTCTCCCATTCGGATTAGCAAAGTTTCCTATGGGTTTTGCACAATATGATCGACCTCCTGTCAGTTTTCAATGAATTAGTTTTGATGCAAAAATCGCATCAGCATTGTACCTTAAATCTGTGTCGTGTGGAACACCTGTCAGGGGGCTGCTGTTTCAGGACTGGCCCAGCAGTGTCATCCAACAAGGCTGTAGGTGCAACAACCAAGCCAGGCAGCCTGAAACATTTCACTCAGGACTGACCCTTCCTCACTCCCCAGCCAATTCCCCGGCTCACAGCGAGCACAGCCAGTGGGGGACAGGACGGAAAGAGGCAGCAAGAAGCTCTCAGCCTTCTGCCTCTTCAGCCCAGCAGCACCCAGACTAGTTACACTCTCTGGTATTCCCTCTGAAGATTTTCATTAAGTCTTGATCCAGAAGGATTTCCTATAAAACCTGGTGCAACTCGAAGTCCTGGAGAGATCCCCACACATATAACTGCACAGCACGACACTGTTTCCCCCTGTATGGCCCAGCTCCTGCTAGCAACCCTTTGGTTCAGCCATACACCGTGGCGAGCTGGTTCACATTCCAGGCTAACACCACCACCAAAACGCAAGGTCTTCTCTTCCCTACGACTTGGATGCTGCCAGGCCACAGCATACAACAGTCAAGTGCAGTTGAACAAGCAATTTTTCTGCCTTTGAAGCTATTATTACAAAAAATATTTAAGACAAAAATATTTTTCTATTTTGTTTCTGACTGGCCAGCAACAGTCCCACATTGTTTGAAGTATTAACTGTTCCTGAAGGGAACTTAAAAGTTCTCTCTATAAGAGGAAAAATTCTTATGCTCTCCTCCAGGTGTCCAAACGACTGTTATATTTATCTGTTTATTTTTCAGGAAAAAATGCAGATGCACTGAAAATATACCAAGCAGTATTAGTATTTCCGTTTTAATTAGAATGAAGTACAGCTACTGTCTTCTAATATTACCTATTAATATCATCTGCCTGGATAAACAAAAACAAACCAATACCCTTTTCCCCAGATGCTCAAGAAAACTCTATGCCCTGTAGAGAACACTTAAAAAAAATAAATTCTATGTTATCTTCTGTCTCTTTCCAGCATTTAAACTTAGGTTGCACAGCACCAAACTTCTGCAAACTCTACTTCTGCACCTACTTTGGTGCTAAGCCTTTTCTTTTACATTCCCTTCATGGCTATTCCCATTCCAGCCCCTTTTAAGAGCTCATTCACATCTCACCTGAAAATGTTTTTTTCTATGTCTTTTTGTGTTTCTTCCTCTGTTACCCATTGCTTAATTTTGCAGCAGATTTAGAATACTATAAGCATGGAAATTACTATAGAAAGTTCTGCTGAAATAACATTTCAGAAAATTACTTAAAACAGAGATAGGTTTTTTATCTCATTTGATTTTTAAAATATTTTTCTTTGAGAAAATAGATGCCTGGCTTTAAAAAAAAGACCATCTTTTACTTGCCTGGGGCAAGGTGTAGATTCAGAGTGCCTAGCATCACTGCTCGTGTTCTAACCAGCAATAAGACAACAGAAAGCAAACTTATTTGTTAAAAAAAACTCTTTTGGCTGAGCAAACGCCATGGTTGATGCATGACTAGCAGCCAGTACAGCTCTGTGACGGTGAACAAATGAGCTTTTCACTGTTTATTTTTGTGAGCTCTCAGCCATTCATGAGCTCTTCCAATTGAACGCAGCTCCCTGTTTTAATTGCAGCACCCCTGTGCTTCTTAGGTCTGTGCTCTGCACCTCTAACAAAGTGAGGAGAAAAAAATTAGGATGTTCATGGACAGTAAGTGATAAAAGCTGTGAAAGCACACTGCAGCTGCCCCACGAGCTAATTCAGGAAATTTTCTCCAACCAATTCCAGGGTATCCTTGCTATCCTGGATCATTAATGTTTTAGTTCATTCCTAAAGCAAAAATTCAGTTAAGGAGATCATTGCATATAAAATCACAGCAGATTTTTTTCAAGGTTTTGAATTAACTGGAAAAAAAAAAAAAAAAAAAGAAAAGAAAAAAGAAAAACAGAATAATGTAAATTTTTTAGATAACCCCAAAATCATAACTCAATTCACAATGGGATCTGTATTTTCTAAAGCTGGAACATCTTAGTCCTTTCATGATTTCTCTTTTCCTTTTTTAAATTTAGGTCATTTCAGGTCAGAACTATTTTTATTATTTTTTTTTTACTTTTCTGAAATAAAACACTTAAAAAATCATGTATCTCGTTTCATATTTTCATGATTTTCCATTGTTCTGATCAAAACTACTTTCTAAATTTTACCTCCAATATCTTTTTTCTTCTATAAATCAATCAGCTGTTAAAAAAACACCACCATCACTATTTTAATCCTGGACAAATACTCTATATAGTGATGGCAGTTTATCACTTATGTCGTTTTTCTGGGATTCTAAGGTTCATCGAGGCATTTACACAAATACAGGTAAACAGGGTAAATGAATCTGCACTCAGGCATCTTCACAGTTGTCCAAAGCAGCATCCACATCAAGTTTGCCTGTTTTTGTACACACAGATTCAGAAATCTGGAGATCACAAAAAGGAAAATCTGGCGCTTAATGTTTTTTCCGTACCACTTTCTGGCTGCTTTATATCTTCTTCTGAAATGCATGGTGAATGAAAACATTAAATGTTTCACAGACTTTTTAACTTAGGGTCTTCATCCCCACATATTTTTCATATTACTCATATTCCCCTGCTTGAGTTAAACTCAAACAGGCCTGGAACAACTTCATTAACATAAAACCACATGATAATAGGAAACAGAGCCTTTTAATGGTTTATTTTCTTATTATCTTGTGATATATTTCATCTTCTCCCCCTTTTCAGAGTGCTACTACATTCTGTTTTCACTCTGCTTGCTGGTTCCAAGCGAGCCCTGGCTTGGCAGCAGGGAGCAATCACACACCGAACAGCAGATTCCATTAAGTCCAGGCACTTTCAAGCTCCCGAGCTACAAAGCACAATGTCACTACCTCAGCACTCGCATTAGGCCCAAACTTTTCACGCCCCGAAACATCTTCCCCTGGCTGCAGCCCGGCCGCCCTGCAGTCACCCAGTGCAGTGGGTAAAAGCGCAGCCCCGCTATCTGCTGATAAGGAAACCCGCGCACCGAGCCCGTCCTCAGTTCCTTTGCTTGCTCTCTTCGCAGCTCTCCTTTGGATGTAGGAGCACCGCAGAAGCCAAGCTGCATCGGATCAAACAAGCCCGTCCGGTACCGGGGCAATCATAAAAGCTTCCCTGAAAGACACAAAATCTCCTGCCTTTAATCGTAACTGAATGTCTGAGCCGACCTTACCCAAATAACCCCGGCACAATGTCACACATCTTCCCTGGAAAAAAAAAAAAAGTCTTTACCCTGTAAATTTTGTAATAACTCCTAGGCTCAGACAGGGAAAATGACAAGGGAATCTCTTTTGCAATAACACATTTTCCTTTGTCCTAAGACCACAATTTCAAAATTCTGCAGTTGCAACATTTTTAATGAAGGTTAAAGGAATCTGAAGTTCATGAGAAATCGCATCTGTTTCAGGGTGGCTCTTCTGACTTATTTCAGTCATTCTTACTTCTCATTTTGATTAACATTTCTTTACAGGATTTCTACCTTGAAATACTGGGTTTTATTTCCTTGCCTTTTTGGAACATGCCTTCAAAAGCTTTCACAACAGTTTATACACTAAGGGATTGCTACAATTTTCTTACCATTTTGCACATGATAACTTAAAACCCAATTAATCAAAAAATGTAAGCTAAGTGTTTTATGTCCTACAATAAAGAACATTAACCTAGCACTCAATGCCTATATTTAATCTGTTGCTTGAGAGGCTCGGTAGCAGCCTCAGAGTCGTCTTTAAAAAGGAATGGCAATTCCTAGGATTCCCATTCTATCATAGCTCAAAGTGGGTTCTGTGAATAAATGGGAGAAGGAAATCAGTGAGATATATTAGCGCCAGTACATATTTTTCATTTCCCTCTGTCTTTGCTTCCAAAAGAATATTGGTGATGAATTTGCAAATGGTCCAGGATTATGACAGAATTTTTTACCCTTCATTATTTATCCCCCCACTGAACACCTCTATTAGAGATTACAGTGACAAATGCATGAATAAAAGGCAAAGACAATATTTTAGCACCGCGGTGTAAATCTCCTTTTACGCATTATTAATTTAAAGAAATCCATTATACCCCACAGCTCTGAGGGGAGGACAAGGTTACATAAGAACTGTTATAGGCAGCTGGGGGTCAGCGGGAGACAGAATCCCGCTGCCACCATGAGGCGATGGCAAGTCCCCAGGTGCCTTTCTAGATCTGCTTTTCTTTCATATTCTCCTTCATTTCTTTCTTCCCTTCTGTGTTTCCCTCTGTTGCAGACCCTCACTCTCCATGACCTGGGCTTGGACCCCAGCTGGCACCAGGCGGGCCACCCGCAAGCTGTTTGGTAGCAAAAGGTGGTGATCCTACTCCATCGGGTTCCCTGTTTGTAAAGCCCTTTCTCCAAAACCTCTGAAATAAAAATAACTCCTCCTAACCTCTTTCCCTTTTAATTTACCCAAAGACAGGGCTTAAATCTTGGGCAACATCCTACGGCACAGAGCTCAGCATAGCCTTGCACAGAGTCTCCCTCTCCACCCCTCCAGCAGAGCACGAAGGGGAGGAAATGCTGCTCCTATCTAGAGGAAGGAAATAGGAAAACAGATGGAAAGCACTCAGAATTGGAACAAGTGCGTTTTAAACAATACAACAGGTCCGTTTTACTCCAAAATAACAGAACACTACTGTGGAAATCTATATACAATCATGCCATCGACAACAAAGATAACAGGGAAATAATTCTGTGAACCTGAACTGAAAGTACTTTTTGTGAGAGATGCTAATCGCCAGCCACAATCTCCATATAGCTCCCATCATGCAAAACCTAGCCTTTGATTTCACTTGATTTATTTTTCTTAAATCTTGCGACAAAAGACTTCTTAAGACTAAAATACCCATAGCTTATGCCTACCAGTGGCTTAAAACCTACCACCCATTTGCAAGAATTACTTTAGCACCAGTTCACTTCTCACGCTGCTATTAACTGTGTTACTCGCAGCCCATCTACTCACCGCATCTAGCCTTGCTCTCTGCGTTTTCTCTGATGGGCTTCTAAATTGCTCTGAAGCCCAATCCTGCAAACACTTAGTGATGAAACCCCGGGATGCAAACACGCTGGTGGGATGCTCTCTCTGCCTGTCCCAAGGGGAGCACGAGCCCCTCAGCAGCTGCTGAGATGAGCAGTACTGGCAGAACACACATCTGGGACGCCTGAAAACCACAGCCTTCTGCTCTGTTTTTGCCATCGGTGTGGGTTTAGGCACTCGAGGCTCTCTGCTTGGAGACAGAGGGTTTAAGCACACAGCCATTTATGCATGGCAGCAATACAGATTCAGCACCTAGTCCTACTCCTGGTGTCAAAAAAAGAGTTAATCTCCCAGTTTTAAAGGATTAGCAACAAACCCAAACTGAGAGGTTCTTGCACTTTAGGCCTCTGTCCTTCGAACGAGTATCGCTTCACCACAGTACTTGAACTCTGTGTTGTCACCTCAGCCTCACCCCCCACCCCCTTTTTTTTTTTGCTCTACCTGGCGCTGCCAACAGCACGCCGGGGTGTTCTGCTGAGGCTCTGCATTATAAATCCCAGCTTCCTAATGCCCATAATAAAGGGACTATGGAAGGACCAACTTACTTGGTGAAAACAGACGCCAGAACAGTGGAAATTATGTTCCGAAAGGTCAGATAAGGTTTGCATAAATATTTTGTGAGATTCTTTGATTTTATGGACAGAACATGCTGCACGAAAATACCCGGGGTATACAACAGTTCTGCTTCTGCTCCTGACAACACAGCTCAGAGTCAAAGGAATCCAAATGAACACAGAAGAGGAAAAAAAAAAAAAAAAATCAAATAATGAGCTCCTCTAAAGCCTGGTAAGGGCTAAATTCTGACTTAATTCACTTGTTCACTCAGTGGTGTTGGTAGTTACACCCCCTCAACAACATTTAAATAGAATTTGGTGGAAATTGCTAGATTTGGAATTCTTTCACCTTGAAAATTACCAAGTACAAAAAAATCCATCCCTCGATAGCTGAAAGGGCACTGGGAAATAAACACCTATCAAACAGTGTGTACTGTTTGAGACTTTCAGGGGTGATTTTAGATGTCCCAGGGTTTGGTGCCCCATCTGAAACATCCTGAAGGAGATGTCTGTGTAGAATGCAGGTACTTGTAGCTTTCTGAAAAATTGGGCTTCTTTAAGATGTTTAGTATTGGAAACTTAAGCTCACTAGTACTCTTTCAAAATGTAGACTATGGTTCATTGATTTCTTTCCTTCTGAACTGAGGATCTCAGTCAAGGGGGTTGAAAATAAGATACTTAATAGTAATTTTAAACCCCTAATTTGTTTGCCCTCCCCCATGCTCCCTATACCTTCACAATAAATCCTTTGAAAAACTGGAAATGCTTTAGTGAAAAGACTGATGGGAAACGTTAAAAAATATCATGCAAGCAACATCAAGTTATCTCTGTTATTTTAGGCAAAACATATTTCCTGCTCTTTTCCCTTCAGACTTACTTAAAGTCTGCTGTAGAGCTCAGGCTTCAGACTATTCTGTCAATCAACGATTAGAGAGGTCACTCATATTGGGCTTTTACCAGTGTACAAACCTCCTTCTGTGGAAGTAGCTTCACCTGTACAAAGCCCTTGTGTCGGCGCTGCGACCACAGCACGCTGCTCAGTGCAAGTTGGAGTTTACCCTGGGAGCGCGGGGCCGTGCAGAGGCTGAGCCCAGCTCGGCAGCACGCGTGAAGCCAGCTGCAAATTCCATTGTTGCTGCGGAGGCCACAGCGCCGCACCAAGGGCTCGCCAGGGCTGGGGCTCCAGAGGGTGCAGGAGGAAGGCTGGGGAAGTAACTTGGGTGGTTTCCTTGCTGCCGGGACAGGGGATGCCTTGTATGACGACTTTCCTTCTGCGGGGACTTTTAAAACGTTAACGTTTCATAAAATGCAATACCTGAAAACCCACAGCGTCACTTTCCTCACCATGGATATGGGAAAAGCTGCCATAGGAACTACTGCAACACGCTGAAATTCATGTGCGGATCACACTAACACTTCCATAACTCCTACCTAACGCTGATGAAAAGGGTTACAATTGCACCTCAGTGATCCTGTCCTAATAAAAAAGAAATTAGTCTGTTTAATAACAGTGCATAATGAAGACTGTAGAATAAAGCATGGACAATTTGTCAGTGATTAGAAGGTCAATGGGTCAACTTATGAACAACTGAGTTGCTTTACCTGAGGGTAGCCACTTCTGTAACATGAGAAAGCCCCTCCTTTGTCTCAGCTATCTCGCCATGGGTACATTATCAAAATGAAGCTGTAATTTATCAGCCGTGAGGGAGACGCAGCTAGGTAACTGCAGTGTCTACCGAGAGAACTTGGAATTCTCAAGTTTTGTTTGAAAAGCTTTTAAAAACCTTATTTTTCCAAATGCAAATACTTCCCTCCTTTTTTTTTTTTTTTTTTGAAAAGGCAAATATTGTATTTTCATCACAAACTTATTAAGGGATTACATCACTTCTGCAGAAATATTTTTTATCAGAGTAATCTCAAATGGCAAAGCCCAAAGAAATAACAAAGTTTTGGTTTGTTTTTCAATCCTTGTGCCATTTGCCTCTGATCCCATCCTGGATAATTCAAGATCTAGTGAACACAGTGTCAGGCTGACCTCATTGCTGAGCAAACTGCTGCAAAAACTGCTTCCCGAGAAACCCGTAAAGGTGAATAATCACCATACAAACCCCAGATTCAAAATTCTGTATTACTCTGCAAACAGCTGTTGAGATATTCCCCATACCATGCCACTGTTGGGTCACACTGTCAGCTTTACCCATGGACGAAAATTCAGAGCAGTGAAGTGCACGCTCTGGTAGCCTGGTCACCTCTGGCAGAAGCCAGCCCGTGCAGTGGAAGAGGAGCAGCCCCACAGACTGCTGAGCACCGAGCTCTCAGGTTCCTTAAAGATTAGGGGTATTGCACTGGCAAAGATTTCCACTAACAGCAACTACGTGCCATAGGGTGACCTGATATTCCTGTGTTGCTCCAGGAAATTTAATTCACCAGTGGACAACAGAGACCATCTCCGGATCCGGCAAAAGGCTGAAAGTTCACTCGCAGCCTATTCAAGCACAAATCACATTTTAATTTTTTAATGTAAAATAATAAAGAAGTATAAATTATTCCATTTGTTTCTAACAAAGATTAAAGAAGGCTAAAAATACTACCAACAACTTGCAGTGCACGTATGCACACGCGCACAGAGTCAGGTAAAGCATCTCCATTTCATAAGATCGTGTTCCACCCAGAGTCCAGGGAGGGACAGAAAAGCTCACTGAATTTGAATTGATAATAACATTGTGACTTGAGCTCCAAGGAATTCTCCCCCCACCCCCGCGACCACCTTTTTTTTTTTTTTTTGCTTAAAATAATTAAATTGGATGAGGCAAGATACCTGATCAGTTAACTTTTCCATTTCTCTATTTCCAATGAAATAAAATCTAGCAACAAGTTTTTGCAAAAGATTGTGTTCTATGCCAGTGGGTCAGTGGCCAACTTAACCATAACAAATAATAGTCTAGTCTTTCAAAGTTTCAAAGTTATTTTTTTCTAAAGGGAAAAAAAGAAACTGAGTGCTAGAAGACAGTTTGGATTTCCTCTGCATTTTTACGTTGCCAAGTCACTAGCACATTTTCCCTCTAGCTAGCTAACACATCTCCCTGGTGAACATGTGCAAATTGCAGCTTCAGACAGTTCCACTGCAACAAAGTCACTGACATTAACTGCGGGCGTATTTACTCTGAAATTATGTCATTTCTCAACAGCACCAAATTTGGGTAACATCCACATTCGTGGCAACTTCCTTGGCTTTGCTGTTTGCGTTCTGCAGCTTGAATGGCTCTGGCTGTGGAAGAGTTAAAATATTTCAGTTCTGAGTTAAGGAACAGTAAAAGTTCTAGTCCAGAGACACTTTTTTCCTCCTTTCCGATGGTGATTGGCTTCCCCTGCACCTCTTTTGTTTTGAGAATTTTGGAGTATGCAGACTTGTGTAATGCAGAGATTGCTTCCAATTTAATTTAGTTGTTTTGTCTTTTATCACGATGGAAATGAGCACAGGATCCTTCTCAGGCTTTTTGCCACGTAAAAGGATGCAGACTTCACTCTCGTGGCTCCTTAGAATAACAGGGAAAGGAGAGCAGGGAGAAAAGGGTTTCATAAGAAGCCTAAATGAGGGTAATCCAGCAACTTCTGCACTGCTAGCAAACCCCAAAATCTGTTCTTGAGCTACGTGAATCAGTATTTGCGTAAGCATTGCACATAACATGGACGTCATTCCCAAAAGAGCCCTTGCTATGATTCAAATGCCAGTCTCGATAAGGATGCCCTCTGCCTTTGGAGATGGAATCCACTCTGGATGCAGTCAGACAGATCCTGTTCCTCGCAGGCTTTGCCCCTCACCGCGTTACCAGCCATTTCTCTGCCAGCGTTTAATTCTTCAAGTATTTGCTGAACAGTTGGGACAACCACACTGGGTTCACTGCTTTCTCTCAAATAGTTCAGCTTTTTGCTGCTGAGGTCTCTGGCAAATGCCCATGGCAAAAGCTCTCCCCGGCACCAAGCCCCAGGCAGGGACCTGCTGCCCTCACCTGCGCGGGAAGCGGCGCCCCAGCGGACAGCCCGCATTTCGGAGCCCAACAACAAATAACCACTGTTGTCTTTTCACAGTATAAATATTTGAACTAATAATCATTCGGGAGAAATATGCGAAGCTTTCAGGATTTACAAACATTTTTAATTCCTGGCTTCCTGCCAAGCACTTAACAGAGAATATTGTGCTACGAAGCACAAACCAAACTACAGATGCAGAAATGACAACCATTCCCTTTTTTTCCTCCCCATTTTGGTTACACTCCAGCATTAACACCCCCCGCCAGTTTTTCAGACCGCATGGTTTCTAGGAGGGATGGAGGTCCCAAAGCAGTGCGAAATGGTGTGTTATAGAGAACAGGGCACCTGAACTAGGGGGCACACAGTTGTGCTTCACAAACCTCCGAAAGCAGCTGGCCTTCCTCCTGCTCAGCCAGCCAAAATGTTCCCAGAAGCACTGCTCCACAGGGAAGAGGCAAATACAGGGGAGGAGAAGGTGTATAACTACCAGTGACTGGCAAACCTGTTCCTATTCTAACACCCATTAGGCGAATTCCTAACTCCTGGCACCAGTTGCAAGGGAACAAATCACCTAAACCCATTTCTTACATGTGAATAAAAATCTCATAATCAGCACTACAGGAGGGATTCCCACCGTAGTGCTTTGTCTCACCTTTAACTATCTACACCTGAGAGTGACCTAACCGGTGCACGTCTTGGGAGAGGATGGCAGGTAGGGGATCCTTCAGACACAGCTTCCCCCCCCAGCCAGCAGGCAGGAGGCAGCTGCACCGTTAGCAGATCCCAACGCGAGGAAGAGAAAGTTTGTCCTCCTACCTGCTCCAGGGAGACACCACCTCATCAGAAAAGGACAAACCCCAAGGTCCAAGAGAGCCAAACAGGTTCCAGGTCAGAACTGGGATATATTTGCAAAACCATGGAGACCTGTGCCAGTTGCCCCATGGAAAGCAGTATCTTCTTGATGGCTTTTTTTTTTTTTTTTTTTTTTTGGAATAAGGTTGTATTTCAAGAGAAATATGCAATTTTTAAAAAGAAACAATGTCAATTTTAATTCTAAATCCATTTTGCGCTGTCACAAAATTATCATTTATTGAATAACCTGGCAACAGACTTTTGAGAGGGAACTACCACGTCAACATGATGCAAGTCTGTTTTTAGCCATAAATGACCACTTCAAGAAAGCTGGATAGATTAATTCAATATAAAACCACTTTCTATCTCATAACCCAGTATTTGCACAAGAAGAGTAAGGAAAAAAAAAGCCACAAGCGTATCAAGTGGAGGAATTTTGCATCATTAGCAACTGGCTTTAAGCTTTACTAATAGCTTCCATGAAATCTGAAGCCTATCCCCATGGTTTGGTGGCAGGCAGAAGCTGAAATTTGAATATCAGCACATCATAATCATCACTGTAATATGACAAACACCTCAGGGTTTGGAAATACGTAATACAACATCAGCACACTCAGAAATTTCCCAAAAGCTACTTCCCAGTATGTCCTGTGAACCATGTGAGCTGATAATCCCTGCTAACGGAGATTACACTAAATCACACCACACATTTACGTTGAATTATAACATCCTACGGCCGTTGTATGAGATGCTCATCTGTCGATATATCAGACCAATTCAGGTAGCTCCTCTTCCATCAGAAAAGGTTAGGAAAATACTCTGGGGAGAAGTCTGCACCGTATTTGTAAGGAACATGGAAACTATCCAAAGCGTGTTTTCAAATGCTTTTCAATGGATAGAGATGCTTCAAGTCTGCCTCCACCAGCAGAGTTCATTGAAGACAAGAGACCTCGGTTTGCTATTGAAGAGACTCTAACAGCTTCTTTTCACCTTAGGAAAACACCTTTGCTACCTTCAACAATGGTAGGGCTCTGATTAAACCGACTACAAGAATAATTCTCAGCTCTAATTTGGAATAGGTAGAAGGCATCAGCGTGCTGTGTGTGGGTCTGTAACGCCCCCAGTCATTTATCAGCACACTGATAGACTTTACAGACCAGTCGGTGCCAAGCTCAGCCACCCAGATCCTGAAAGGAGCAGCTTTTAGCTCATTACCCCAAGTGCCCAGCGGACACGGGGCCGGACACACGTGCGGGGTGCCAGGCCTCCGACCACGCTGCCAGGCGCTGCAAGTGGGAGCGCTGCTGCGACAGGGTTAAAGGGTGGAGAGGCGAGAGGAAGAAACCCACACAACACAACACAAACAGAGCCAAACCCTTCGTCGGTATTTGTCCACCTGCTTGGACCGCACAGGGCTGTAGCAAAGCAAACAAAATCTCCATGATAGCAGCAGATAGCGCAGTTCATGGTTAACTTCAAGTAGCGCAGAGCACACCTCTGCAGAAATAGCAGCAGCTCAAACAACTTCAGGGGAAAAAATAAAAAAAGCAAGCCCACACGCCCACAGCCTTAGAAAGGGTGGATGGCCCCGGCTTCCAAGAATCAGAAAGCAATATAAGCCAGGTCATTGACATGGGACAGCAGAGACAACCTAAAATACCCCTCGTCATCAGGCCGGGTTTTTGAGGTGCCTCATTTTCCCTACACCGAGCCCAGAAGCCTTTCCGAGAGGACCAAACCCCAAATAACAGCAGGCACAAAGGCAATGACCCTCTCCCGGAGGAGCAGAAGGGCACGGTGCTGCTACTCCTGCTGCACTCACATAATTCACGCCTTGGATGTGAAAGAAGACACAAAAACGCTGTCTGCATTCAGGTGAAACCTCCCTTTGGAAGGTGAATTTCCCTCGCAGGCTCCCGAGCACCAGCCTGCCAGGTGGGTGAACTGAGGACACCCCCGCTCCTCCTGCAGGGAGTCTGGAACCGAGCACCCCTAAAACACCACATCACGGGAGCAGGTGCCCAAGCAGGGAGCCCAGAGTCCAAAGCCAGACAAATACCAAATTAAAAAAAACAAGGAAACAAAAGCCATGAGCCCAGATCTCGCTGCCTTGCACCAACCAGATCCCCATTACAAATGAGAGCTCTGGTTGAAACGATGGAGCAGGAAGGAAACCAGAAGAGCAAACCTTCGATTTACAGAGGACACCAGTTCCTTCCCAGAGCCCAGCTCCCAATTTGTACAGCTTCAGAGGGCTGCCGGGGGCTGTTCGTTTCAAATCATCCCTCTGCTTCACATGGGTACCTCCAGAAGCACAGGGCAGCAGTCATAACCACAATTAAGACAGTATTTACAAACACAACATTAATTAGAGCGTGTTAGAGACAGTGATGCACGGGTATTAATAACGCCGCTTCTGATATGAATTTTGTGGGTCTGACCCTTTGCAGGGGAACATCCGCATTGACAAATCTTTCTCCCCACGCACAAACCTTTTCTTTCAAGCCATCTTTAGCTCTAAATGGAAGCCTATAAAATATCTTTATTAAAGTTTGCTCTTAGATTAGTAAGAGGGCAATAGCACTGTGACTCTCAATCTAGCGCACACATTTCCCCCCTCATGATAAAGTAAGGGAAAGCAATGCGATGGCTCTTTCTACCTTCCTGATTTATAACTGTCTATGACTATAGGTCAAATGAATGAAAAGCACCTGGGGAGCATGCTGCAGGAACAAGTCCTCAGTGTGATAGCAACCCCAGAGTGCAGAGGAGATAGCTAGTCCGACTCAGTCAGACAAATTAGACAATTAAATGGAAACAGGCTAGATAAATTGCACTTTCTTAATTGGGTTATCAAGAAACAATAGTGACTATGAATGACCTCACTGTCTGTGTAGTCTAACACTTCTCTCCGTAGGAACTAGGAGGGAGTTATTTGTCTAGGCGAGGGTTATTGTTGGCCTAGAAAATGAATACTTAAGAACAACGTGTATTTTTTTTTTTTCTCTCACCAGAAGCCATTACAGATAAAGATCTCGGTCTGCTGATACAGAGGTGGGAGTGTGCATGGGATGCAAAGAAAAGAAGGATTGCATGAACCTTGCATCAAAAATAAATAGCGCTTTAACCCAAGTTAATTGGGAGGCAGATCACTGATGCTAAACTGCGCTTGCTCACACCCACAAGTTTGCCATCACTTGAGTCACTCAGACCAAGAGGTGGTGTGCTAAAGAGAGACACAACGCCGCAGTGCTCGTGAGATACTAGAGAATGAAATGGGTGCAAGGCAAGAGACTGGCAATCTCGTAGCCCCCCAAAAAAGAATCCACCAGTGCAGTGGGATTTATGGCTAAATCTTCACAGGTCCACAAAGTCAATATAAACACGCATCTTCATGGAGTCGGCACCAGGAAAGGGGAGGACAGGGAAGTGGAGGAAAACTTCCCAAATCCCTAATCTGTAAAGCAGCTGTGCTCCAAGCGAGGTGGATGCAAAGGCTTCAGTCTGTGGCTGACCGGTAGGAACGCGTGCCTCCTCCGAGACAGGCAGGCACGCTGCGTGCCACCATTCCCCAGCTTTCCTCCAGCTCCCAGATAACAAGGATTTGTTACTTGCACCAACTGCTAAATTTAACAGGAAAGAATCATTAACAAAAACTGTTTCGTGTTTGTTTGTATTAACAGGCACTGGTCTGAAAACAGACCTAGGAAAACACGGCTCTACGAGTGAGCATATGTTGTACCGGAGTCAACCAAATACTCCGAGCTATCACCTCTCAAGCACAAAGGGAATTGCAACTACTTCTTGCTACTGCATTGCTGCAGAATAGAGACTAAAGTTATCTGAATGCAGTTTTTTTTTTTAATTGAATAGTATGAAGATGTTGGTGTTACCCAATGAGCTATCACCCCATCATTCTCTGATACTCAGTTGAAAATTAAAAAAAAAAAAAAAAAAACTTATATCCAGAACTCCTATGGAGAAAACCACGCTAAACAAGTCCCATGCTCACTGTGCATAACAGAAGGACCAAGCGCAGGGGTGGAAAATTAAACATATACGTTAAAAGAACATTTAAAAGACGGAGCAAGCATATGGCTTATGTTTAGAAACCTCTCTTGGCTCAACAACCCCGAGGCTACTGGCTGCATTGAAGCCCAAGTTTAACTTGCTCTTGGTTGTCTGTCTGCTGTACTTTATTAAAATAGTCCTCACTGAATTAATGAGCTTTATGATCTTACTTGTGCTCAGTTATTAACAACCTGAAATTGATTCTACTTCCACACTCACTTCCATTTACTTCTGTTCCCTACTTACAATGCAGAAAGTACCCAGCAAAGTCCGGTAAAAACGTGTTAGGGGATGTTTGCAGCTTGTTAGCTTAAATGTTAAGCACTTCCTCAAAGACAGCGCTACCTAAAGCTACTCTAACTCAAGGTTCCTATTAAGATACCACATTTTCTACTCTTATTTTTATTTAAAATGACAGGAAACCAAAAACATCAAGCGCAGACTTTTTATTTAAGCCTTCAAGAGATCTAATGAAAAACATAACTAGGGGCTGTACCCGAGAACATGCTCGAGGCTCTCTGTGAAAAGGCTGCTGACATTCTTCAGCTGTTACCTAGCGTGAGACACCAACAAGTCTGGGTACATCAAGACCCAAACAACAATTTCACGAAAAAGAAAGGAATACACTTCCATTTCTACTACACCTTTCGTTCAGAGATCTTCAGCACCTTGGCGATGCCTACAGCCTCTCCAAAGCACCGACGTTCTGGTTTTTAGCAGTGAGCAACCTGAGACACAGAGAAGGCAAATCTAAAATAGCGTCCTGTCTCTCCTGGACAATGAGTGCTTGGAAGAAAAATGAACAAAAAAGGCTGTATGCTGCTTGACCAGCTTAAGGCTGTCACGAGCGTTTTTTGTGAATCACTGTGCACTGCCCTGGTGCTTTCCTATCTCTTTATCCATTAATTATTAACTCGTTGGCTGAAAACTGGATGCTTTCAGAAAGAAAAAGTGACAAACCTTTCCACCTCGACAACTACCAGGCATTTTCTCCAGCAGATACAAGTTTCCCCACAGCCCTGCTGGATTCTGGCTGCCGGGTTCGATCGGCACCAGCCGGCAGCAGGAGAACATCGGGATCCTGTCGCTGTCACCGCCACAGGCAGGGCGGCCCTCCCTGCCTTTTACTCTTCAGGAAATTCTTGAATAAGAAATGTAAATAGATTTCGCTCTATCAGTGGATGGGATTCCCTCCCCCATTCAAATAAATAAATAAATAAATCTGAGAAAAGCTATATTAAATTAAAATCTCTCCAGGACCCACTAGAAGATGAAGTTGAACGAGATGACTCTACCTACCACCATGAATTTTAACACAGCAAAGTCTTCTAATTTTATCTTGCTAAAATCAAACACTCAAATAAATCCTTGCTTATTTACAAACTTGTTTTTCCTGTGACTGGTCATTTGCACTGAATTCAAGCAGAGTAATAATTACGTTCAATTTTCGTTAAAGTTAGGCCATTTTTTTTCCTACCCTTCTATTAATAAATTAATTACACAATCCCCGCAGCAGCTGCCAGACAACTAAAATTTGCTTTTGAATTCATTCATTCGGCCCTGTCTAAAAGGAACGAAGGCATGAACGTTACCTCAAAAGCAGTACCAGTGATGGATAATTTGCCTCTATGTATTAGACCGACGTATATAGGCTCAACATAAAAATACCAGCTACATTTGGGAGATTTACATGAACCTTCTACAGTCCTGCTTTATAGTCAAGCAGGGGAGAGTTAATTATTTCTCCAGAATTTATCTTCTGGATGGATATTCACTTGGTGTGTTATTCACACCACTTTGCAATGAACTCTGCACCTTCCTGCTTCCCTTCCAGGAAGTCGCAATCGAAGACAAAAGCCTGCAAATGATAGACAGGGGCAGAGGCCATGTCCAACTTTGATATCTTGTTGATAACGTATTGTACAATTAGATCAATTTGACAATTTCCATTATGGCTGATAAAATATTTATTGAGCCTTGGAGATGATGTCTGATCCCTGTGCCATTTGTTTTACTAATGGGGGAGATATTTACCAAATCAGTAAAAAGCATTCAAATTTCAGATCCTCATAGCCTCCCCAACATTAGATTTGCAAATTACTGGCTGAAGCCATAAATTACTGCACAGCACAGCCAGACTGATGCCAAGCTGACAAGGTAGGTAGATGGCTTGCGATGACATTGTTTCATAGAAGCATTAATCATAGCAGGAAAGAAAATACTCTCAAATTGGTCCATAAGTCTAAATATTAAGGAATGAGAAGCAGGTTGCCGGGAGATAGCTTTAGCTGGAGCCGGAAAATTAGGAAATGAAAAACCCTTTCTATTATTTAACAAATCATCTTAATAATGTTTTATGCTCAAGTGCCAGCAAGCAAAGGAAATTCCTATTCTTTCCCATTTGCTCTTTATCCTCATTGCTCTTTAATAGGAATATTAATAATGTGAGGATTGGTTCAGATGTAGCCCGAGCTGTATTTTTCTTCTGCTATAGCTTAACTAAAAAGGGATAAACACCGAAAGAAAAATTTAATTTCTATGTTTAAACTGTTTGCTTTGTCAGCAACAAAAACGGGGGCTATAGCTCCTCTTCTGCTATTATGTTCAAGGTCAAGTGTACATTTACTTATGTGCAGGCCGAACTTATTAAAATCCCACAAATCAGATAAACTGCAAAACGCAGCTTCCCGTGAAACACCGAGACAGCAGTTTGTAATCTTAGGAAAAAATATACATGTATCACTGTTGATTAAATACAAACCCTGCTGATTAATTTAAAGAAAACCACCACCTTACAGGGATGATTATACAACGAACGGCTTAAAATGCTTCCCTGCTAATAGCATTGTCAAAAACCAGAGCCTTACAGTACGCTGGCCGAGGGAGATTCATGGCATGGCATGACTAAAGTAAGTTGAAGGTGACACATTTGTCTAGCAGACATAATTAAAGGTATAATGTTGGTACTAGAGGTCAGAGTTGTACAGTCCTAAGGCAAAAGCAGTTTGAAAGAAAAAGCTCTGAAATAGGGGAATGAAGAATGATGTTGGTCAAGAGCCTGACACCTCTCTACCTACAACTGCAGCGTCTGTCTCGGCAGGGCTGATGCTCACGTTTCCTACCTCACACCGACAAGGACAGGGTTCAGAAGTCCCACCAGGAGCCAGCTGCTGAAGCTCTGTGCCTCAGTAGTTCCTCTCGTAATGTACCAATGGCCAGACTTTCCACACCTAAGTCTTCAGAAAGCTTGGGCTGTTACTTGGGTGCCTAAAGGGAGCTTGAGCACCACGACACATCCCAGTGGCCGGCTGTCAGACACACTGCTGCTCTTAGACATCTACTCGCCCTTGACAAATCAACGGAAAGGTAGATGAGGAGTCCTGAAGAGCCAGGACACTGAGCAGCACTTCTATAATTAGTCACTTATACTTCATCACAATAAAATGCTAAAGGATGGGTTTGCCTTAAGCTTTTACCCCATCGAAAGCTTAAGCACTAAAGGAGCAGACAACGACCATAATGGTCGTCTACTGCCTAACTCCTCCTCCCATGCCTGAGGGAAGAGGTAATTTCCTTTTTTCTCTGGGGAAAAATGTCTTAATCACCAGGGTCTGCATGCTGTCAACCTTTCCAGCTGAAGTAGTTCCTCCTGCAGAAAGCAAGACAACAAAAAACGTCCCAGTGGGCTAAAGCGATGCCTAATGGCTTAAAGATGCTCTTCCACTAAGAGACTCTAAGTAAAATAATAACTCTACCTTCTCAAATATTTTCTGAAATCCAAAGAACCTTTACCCAGCATCGTCACTAACACAGAACGCGATGCCCCATGTGTTAGCAGAGTACCCAGCAGGGTTATTGTACTGAAGTTACACAAAGACATCTCAGACTTGTGACTTTTGTTACCGCTGGCATTTTGGAAGACCCACATCAGGAGCTGCACACCTGGAGCACTGAAGGGGATGCTACTTTGCACTCTCTCCAGTTCACACTGTGGCTTGTTTCCACTCCTCCGCAAACTTCAGACCTGAGCAGTTTTCTTTGTTTTAAACTCCACTTAGGTTTTAGCTGTACTTCTGAGCACAGCACACATTTCACACCCTCTTACAGGGCTATTCAAACAGCATGCATTGGAGCATTCTGACAAGTGATGACATGGGGGGAAAAATTCACCTCCAAGCTTTCAGGAAAGCCCTCGTTACCCTTGTAGATTTGCTGCAGGAAGAAATGATTTGATGTGTGTAAAGTAAGAACCGATGGAACTTTCTCTCGAGATGCTCTGGTGTTCAGAGAGGTTGAACTCCTTATTGCTTCTGACTTCTTAAAATCTTCCACTGCTTTCCAAAGGCACCTTAATATTCATGCGGTCCCTTACGCATTTTTCCAGACCACCACAGAATAAAAACAGCCACAGATCCCTTTTTCTTTCCATTCCTCCCACCCTGGGAATGACCCTGGTCAAGGGAGCAGTCAGTACACCTTTAAGAAGGAAATCTCCCAGCAGCGCGGCTTTGTTTGAGATAGCGAAGTTATTGTCCTTTGCGCTGTCTGGCAACCCCTTACGTCCCCTGGATTTATCTCACACACATGATGCAGCTTTGTGGAAGGGATCGGGAGGGACTTTGCATTCCTCTGGTAGGATGATATGAGTTTGTATCTAAATCTGTTCCATATGACCCACCTCACATGCTCAGTGTCTCGCCGATCCACTTGTAAAGGTCAAGAAGTATTTCAACTGAGGCTTCAAAGTCAAAGGGTTTGTTAATAATAAAAAGAACTCCTACCGATAGAATCAGCGCTTCATAAAGACACTGCGAACATTCTCTATTCTTTTGTACAGATATGTGTGAGGACCCCAAGAGGCACAGGTGCAAGTGTGAGGTTTTATCTGGGGGAGCGTAAGGGCAGTGTTAAGGGTCTTGCAACGTTTCCACCTTAGATGACCGAGCTTCCAAACAAGCTGGGGTAATTTAAATCCTTTCAAGTCCAACAGAACGTGCTAAGTCAAGAGAAAGAGGTTTCTCACTGGATTTAACAGGTAACACTACTTTTTGAACTGTGACATTTGCATTTTGCTTCTGGCCCATCCGAACCTGACGGTGAAAAGCTGTGCAGAAAAGCTATTCAAACCTCTCCAAAAGCAAAGAAATGCAAAGATTAAACAAGTTCAAAATCATATCCAAGCCTCTCAAGTCATCCAGCCCAACCACGAGCTATTGGAAATGAGTGGAAGTGCACGCTGCTCCCAGTTCTGTTACGTACCAAGCTCAACCAGGCCACAATCAGCCCCAGTGACGAGCACAAACTGAGATGACGTGTTCGTGACCAAGAACCAGAACAGGATGGAGTTCATGCTGCAGCTCAGACAGTGCTGGAAGCCCCTAGGACAGCAGGGAAGAGGACGGAGCTGGTGGGACCGGGGAGCTGCACAGCACACGGTCAGGTTTGTGTGGGCCCAGAACTCCTCGCAGACCTTGCCAGGAGCCAAAGGGAAGTCCTGCACTTCCCTAGAGCATGTTACAGAGCTGGCCGAGAAATAATCCCATCCACAGCTCCACAAGCTGTTTGTTCAAGACCCTGTTTCCTAGGAATGATAGGAAACCTATCATGGGTGCCTGGAATGATATATTCTGCAGGAAGTCAGCAGGCTTCAAATAAATAAGTGACCTCTGAGAAAACAGCAGAGGTTGTCTTTAGACAACTCTTACACATCCCAAAATCTTACACTGCAATCCAGCTAGGCAAGAAGACAACCTCAGAAATCACGGGACAGCCAGCAGCTCACACAAAACCAGCACCTTATCCTAAAAACTCCTTCCTCCTTTAACGGCCTAAAACATTTACCACCTCCATACGCATACAGTGAGGGGCTCAACACGAGCAGAGGGAGATTTAGGAGCCCGCCTTCGTTTTCAGAGGTTACACGAACATACAGAAGCTTAAGTGCTATTTAAAGGCAGTGGCATCTGTTCTCCATACCTTAACACCAGGTCAGTATTAATATAATGAATCCAAGGCTCATTTACATTAGCACTGGGAAGATCATTGCCCCAACCTTTTCTCTCATTTAGAGAAAGCTTTTACAGGCTTGTCTCTCCAGCAGACCTTGTGGGTGGCCGGTGTTTTCACTGCTGCACTAGCAACTTCGACTTTTAATCCCCCTGCTAATACCCCAGGCTGATTCGCTTTGCTGGCGATAGATAAGTCATGTTTCTGGGTCCCGCACACAGTGACCGGACACCACCTCTCAGTGGCTTGCAAGCAAGCTCCATCGCCAAACAAAAGGCAGTCTGTTTGGTCACCCTTCCTTCAGAGAGGCTTAAGGACATTTTTGTCATTTTTGAACAGCTAATATCTTGCAGAGGGAAAGAAAGAAGAAAAAAAAAAAAAAGTTGTCTAATCTCTTTAAATTTAATCTTTACTTTTTGAAAAATCTGAGCACAGATGCTTATTGCTGGACTATGTTCCATTAGACTAATTAGGTCAAGATTACCTAAAACGGTATGACTCCACCACCTCAATCCAAATTCCCTCCCCTCCTGTCCCTAAACTTGCACCGTTTGGGATTTTATTCACTTTTTCTCTCTACTCCCCCAGAGAGCACGAATTGTGTTGGCAATTAATTAACAGTGAATTAAAACTGCGGTGAAATCTCAGGGATTCTTCTCTTGGTCTTCAATATCAGTCCAAACCGGACAGAACTTTATCATTTCCTGACTTCAGGACAACCATGCTGACTTACCCTGGTTAAAAAACAAAGTCTGCTTACATCTGCTTACATTCCTGTACTTTGCTTCATTTACAACGCAGATACACTTCACACGTTTATTAGTGAGCAGTTTCCTGTTAATGAAAAAGAGAGCTGATTTTTTTTTTCTTTTTATTCTCAGCTTTTGGGATCCTTCACAAATTTTTAAGTCTTTTATACCCATCAAAGCAAATAATAATGAATTAAAGGCAAGATGTAAAATATTTTGTGGGTTTCAGAAGAACTTTGGGAAGATGTGCCTGTACTGCTCACCCACCAGAACAGCCACCGCTGCCTGCCCTGTCAGTTCTTCCTCCTGCCACTCAGAACAACGTGCATGGGTTTCAGTTTCTGCATTTTTCCATCAAAGAATTTTTTATGTTCTCATAGCTGGACAACAGTGGGTTGTTCGGTTCACTAGTTCCAGATTAACGCGAATAGCTAAGAAAACAAAGGACGTTTCCCCCCAGAACGGATCCCAACTCACTGCAGAATCTGAATCTCACTGAAATCAAATACCTCCTGAAAGGCATCTTTAGACACCTGTGGGAATAGTCCCTCAGATTTCACATTACCTGAGCCTCATCGCTAACTACTCAAGGCAATAAAACAAAAGCTACTTATTTTTATCTGGGTTCCTTCAGAACATAAATGAACAATCTTAAGCATTATTTTTTTCCACGGGCTTATATAATTCTTCCCAGGCTGACAGATTTTGCTTTGATTTTATCCACACTTGCTTCACTACTAATGTTTCAAAGGAAAATGAAAAGAATCCTGACCACGGCTGTGAATCTCCTACGCAGCAGAAGGTGACCTCTGAGCAGAAACTCAGCTCCCGAGCTCCTTCCCTCGAGCTGACCAACTGAGGCCAGAGCAGAATTTTGAAATCAGGAGGATGTAACACTGACAAGCTTTTATGAAAGCACACAGCTCCTGGGAGAGGGCAGACAATTTGCCTAGCACACGCTGCCTCTGAGAGCGCAGACCAAGACAGCGCTTCAGCTGCTGTAGGAATGCTCACACTGCGCCCACCGTCAGAAATCCACAGGCAGGCAAGGAAACAGAGAAACGAGCTAAATTACAGATGTTTTCCAACACAAATGATTCAAAACAAAATACTGTTGGGTTTACTACCTTTGAAACAGACGAGGGACTAGGAATTATATTGTAAGAAACCATCCAGCATTGATTTAAGTGCCATGGAACTACTGAAATCTTTTTTTCTGCTACGCTGGTGAAATTAAAAAGCCCTGCAGATAAGGCACGCTTTCAGAGAAGCCTGTCTTTTAGCCACACCTTTGGCTATCAAATCATCCTTCAACAAGGAGGGGAGATTTTCGTGAATCATAGCTATCAAAACAAAGGATCAGAAACACAGCAGATAATTCTAGCCTCAGTCATACCTCAGCTTCTGAAATTCTCCATACAGTAGTCTTGGTCTGCAAAAAAAAAAGTGAAACTACAAACAATCGTACTCCCTAAATTCTAGTATTTTGGAAGGAAATGGCATCATATTGTGCTACCAAAACTGGAATTATGAGGTGGTAGAAGAAGATAAACAGAATGAAGATGACATTTGCTGTTGCATGGACTAAGCAAAATGTCACCAACATGAACTGCTAAGGTTAAATCAATGAACTGGTATTATTAAAAAAAATAAATAAATAAAAATAGTAAAATTGATTCACAGGACCAATTCTATCAACATCACTGGCCACAGTTTGATACACAAGATAAGATGTGCTTCTGCACACAGGAAACTGCAGGACTGAGCTGCCAGTTAAATTGTTTACAAAGATGTGTCATCGAGGTGTGACGGTTCCCAGCAGAATTCAGGAACATCAGCTCCTATAAAACAATACTTTCCTGTTGTTTGAAGCATCGTGGATTACAAAATATAAATCGCCAGATTCAATGTTTTAAAGAAAATCAGAAGCTGCAAGAGCTCACTTAAAAAGTGTCATAGCTGAATTCTGTGTCCCCTCTGACACGGGGATGGAAGCACAGCGCTACCTCACGTGGCAATGCAACATCAAATAAATTGTGTGCTGAAGTTTGTGCTGAGATCAAAAGCATCTACTCACCAAATAAGCAGTGCAAAATGAAGTACAACCAGGACAAAGGTGACTTTCCCATTCCATTGATATTTTAAACTGTCCTTTCCTCCAAATAAAAATTTTGAACCTCTACATTCCACTAAAATGACTGAAACACCCAGCATAACTCCATGAAAAATAGTCATCAGACCACGGAAGAAAGGAGGTGTGAGTCCCTGCCTTGACTCAGGTGACAGGCTGGCTCTTTGCTTCCCTATCTAACAAGCAGTTTGATTCAGATGACTAGAAATGCCCTTTAGAAAAGGTTTTATCAACATTTCTCATTACCTTCAAGGTAAAGCCTTCAGGAAAGCCAAAACTACTGCAGAATTTGAACACAGTAGGCCTAAAGCAACTCATTTTTCATCCTAAAAGCATTTAAATGCAAGCAGAACTTCACATACTTATTTACCCACCGATGCATGTCAAACCTGGCTTTGTTGTCATTTCCTTTTCTTAAAAATATGTTTTATCCAACTTAATGTGGAATTTAAGTCACGGGATCAGTTATTAATATGTTCTTTCAATTTTTGGAAGATATGAATATCTTCTTTGGCTGAGCAGCATAATAGTCCATTTATCAGTGAGGAAAGTCTCCAGAGGAATGAGATTTTTGTTTCAAATACACTTTTGCAGTTATTGGAAAAGATTCAGCTTTTTTTTTTTCTTGGAGAAATATGTCACTAAAGTAGAAAGATGAGGAAAATGCTTGTAAGTAACAGGCTTTTCTCTGATAGCAGACTGGTGCCCGTCTGGACAGATCCCTGAAGACATAAGCAATCCCAATTAAATCATGGGCAGAGCACTGCCTACGTAGAGCTGATGTCTAGATCAAGACCTTGGAATGTCAGCTTTGAAGTTTCCCTGGCAATTGCATCACACAGCCTATTGATATGAAAAAGCTATAGTACGTGCAAGCTTTACCCTCCTCTTTCTATCTGAGTGACTTGTACCTCTTCAGAAGAATAAAAATAAACTAAATGCTGCATTCAGCACAGCAAAGCTAGTGTGCGAGGACTGAATGTAAGCTGTATTGTCAATGAGCTAAGGGCTAGTTGATTCCGTTCATTTCGATAATATTCTACAACATTTCAGTGAATTCTATGGCATGAAATGTAATACGCATTTGATCTCTCTAACACATGAACTCATAGTGAAGTAATAAATATTTCCCTACAGAATAATTTTCCTGTAAGCAGAGATTTACTGTAACCCAAATTGCAATTTACTCATTTCAGAGCCTAAAAAACTAATCAGATTCTCACAAGAACTGGAAGAGGACTCCACAATATTACACTTCCAAACAGTATCCACAGTATGAAAATTACTACATGGTACCCGCAGTATGAAAACTGTTACGTGCTTTTAATTCACAAAGCTACTTAGGTGGAGACTGATTATGGTTCTCCTTCTGGCCATCGAGAAGACAGGAAGAAAATTAGATTATTAGAAGGAAAACAATAAACAATGGTGGCCTTTTAGAGACTGGGTGGTTATGTTTAGAACTAATGTTTCCAAAATAAAATTGTCAGGAACTAAACACAATCAAGCTTGGATCACACAAAACTTCTGCAAGTAAAACAATGAAAGCTATACTGGGTACAGCAGAATTCCCCCACCTTGTAAAGGTTAATTCTCTTTCCTCACCCGCATAAATTCTGGGGGGAAAAAAAAAAAAAAAAAAAAGATGCATTCATGGTACCACAAAGCGTTAAATAACATCTTCCCAATATGGCAAAATTATGCGTAGCAAACAAGAAAACAATATTCAAGAAAAACTGTGTAAAAAGTTTGTGGAAGGGGGGGAGGGTTCTGGCAAGTACAAACACAACCGTTAATGGATTTTTTAATAACTCCGTGCCACACAGTAATAGGGAACCACCTGCCAAAAGCACAGCAAGGTCAAGCAAGTGTCACGTACACGTTATGGCCACAGAAATGCTGTGATCATCTAGTCCGACCTTCTGCAGCAGCCACCACTGCAACAGTCTCATCTAGTAGCACGGTAGGTTTCTGCTTCACTTTTTTCTCTCTTTTCTTTCTCTTTACCTCAACACGCTTATTTTGTTGCAAATACCACCTAAAATCAACACAGGCATTTCATGACGCCCACATTTCTCCCCTTCCCCAACAGCGTTCTTCGCTCCTGCCCCAACTGCGATTCCACAATTATTCGATGAGGAGAGGAGTGTCATAACACACTTGGAGTGAATCAAACCCAAAGGCAGGCAGAACAAACAATACCGTGCGTGTGTGTGTGTGCGTGTGTTTGTGTAAAAATCAATCACTCCGGGTTTCTGCGGCTGCCAACAGCTGAGTGCAGACACGGCGAGCGTGTGTGTGTGTCGGCGCAGGGGGGCGGCCGGCACCCTTCGGGCCTGCCATCCCCACCGCGGCTGCCCCGCGACCAGGCCCGTGCGGCTGCCTGCAAAGCGATTCCCTCCTGCCAGCTTGTTCCCTGGGCGGCCTGCAAACCTCTCCCAGCAGCAGTGAGAGGGAGGGAAGGGTTTGAGCCTGCCTCGTGCTGTGTCAGCCCCTCACGGGCACGTCACGTCATCCAAGCCCTGCTGAAGGCCACAAGCGGCCCCCCAGCTCAACGCTAACCCCAAACACAGCCAGCCCGGGCTGCCGGCAGCAGTGGGGTGCCCGGCTAGGGGCTTGGGCCAAGGTGAACCTTGGGCACCGCACCACGAGGGCCCTGAGGGTGCCACATGGAGGGCTGCACGCCTGGCCACAGCCCCCAGACCAGGTCTTGGCCCTGGTCCTTGTGCCCAGTGGCACCCAGTAGAGCCCAGCAGCACCCAGCATCACCCAGTAAAGCCCAGCAGCACCCAGCCCCACAGCTGATGCTCGGGGACCTGCTGCCGCCCGGCCCCGAGGGTGCTGCTCCCCTCTGGTTCCTTGGGGCAGGTCAGAATATTTAAACAGTTGTATATTCAAAGACCACAATGGAGGGAAGAGAATTACCTAAGGACAGGGTTAGCCTGTTTGATCAATGCATAATCAGATAACTGCTCCAGCTTTTTTACAAGTCTTTAAGCAAAGATCAGCCACTCAAATTCTAATTCCTTTTGCTAATTAAGCAGCCTGTTAATTGCTCTCGGGGTCTCTAATGCCATGTCATTATGCTTTTTAACAGCCTGCTTGACATCAATAGGGCTGCAAGCTCCACACAAACAAAGCGGGCATCTAGCACTTACTGAATTAGGCTAATGCCGGCATTGCAGCCGGGCACTGGCACGTCGCCTCCAGCGGGCGGCATTTCATTATCATTTCATCATCCCTCACGGAAGGAGAAGGAGAAAAAAAAAAAAAAAAAAAGCAAGTTACAAATGTTCAACACTTACCAGGGCGGGCAGCAAAAAAAGTGCGGAACCTCGGGAGAGAAGCAGCCCGGTCCCCACCGTCACCCACCCGCCGCCTGCTCGCCCTCAGGACCGCACCTGGGGTCTCGATGGGGCCCGGCCCCATTCCCCCCGGTGGGGCCGTGTCCAGGGGCCCGAGGGGCCAGGGGAGCAGCGGGGTCAGCTCGGCTGCCCCGCGGGGGGAGGCTGGCCGAGGGTAGGGCCCCATGTCCCGGGCGGGGGCTGAGCACAACATGTGGCTGCAGCTGAGGGCCGGCAGTTTCCGCACTCCATTAGTCCGGGAGAAATTCCACCGGGGGAGCGCTGAGTGAGGGGCCTTGCCTGCCTGTCACAGAGCAGCCCCTGAGGGCAGTGGCAGGGGCCGAGAGCTGCCCGCACCCCGGAGGGGTTTAACCGTGGCCGTTACTTAAACATGCACGAAAAGATGCAAAGCCACGCGATTTTTTTTTTAATTTCAAGGCTCCAGGGGAAGAAAAGTGGCATCTAGCAGCGTGAAACACCCAGGGCCACATCCTGGCAGGGACTAGGGGAAGAGGCGGTGTGTGAGGGATTGTTCCTGGGGTGCCCCAGCTGGGTGCAGGGCTGCAGGGCATGGGGAGGCCTGGTCTGCTGCAAGCAGGACAGCACACAGACTCCGAGGGGCTTTGTGCCACTCAGACACCTCTGCAGAAGTCCCAAAGGGTCGTCTTGGTCCTTATTATCTCAGCCATCAGGCACTGCAAGCCCTGAGCACGGGGGACTTCACGGGTACACCCCTACCTCAGCCTTGCAGCTGGAGATTGCATGTCCTCACGAGCTGCTTTTATCACCGTTTTCAAAGTAAACAGGTTGCAGACCCCTCCAACTGAATGCATCCCTTCTCAGCCTTGCCACCCTGTCTTTGTAATGACAAGGCACAGCTGCGCAGCGCTGCGGAGGCACCAGCTCCAGGGACCTCTCCGCAAAGTGCCTGCTCTGTTCTGTCCCGAGAGCCGAGCACGATCTTTAGTCACAAGAGGTCAAGTTAAAACTCTGCAAGAACATCCAGACCTTGAGACATACAGTTAGGAACTGCACTCAATGTGAGATCATCAAAAAAAATGCACTGATCCGCATGGTGGCTGAATAGCCATCATTCATGTCAATAAACAAGCGGGAAGCAAAGCTAGCAAATAGCTTTGATTTCTCTTCCTTTCAGGAATAATGTTTACAGATAGCACAAAGATCTCGGTATTCCTAACATTTTAGTATCTGAGAGAACTATATTGCAGTGAATTATACTGTAATTATATTCACTCTTTTAACACATGTAAAATATTTTAAGTTATACCAAGAACACATAAATTGCATTATGTTGCTGAACAAAACAAATTTGGATGAAGTAAAAAATCATGAGCAAGTTGCAAGACCAAAGTGAGATCCAGTGAAGCAGAATCAAAGCAAAATATTTAAACCAAAGTGCAAGTTGGAGTGGTTATGTCTGAAATTAACTGTTCTTATTTCAGTCTTTGTTTTGACATCATTTAAAGAAATTAAATAACTTGCATACTAAAAAGTCAGGCATTTCCAATAATGAGATGAAATAAGGAGTAGATTTTAGAAAATGCAAAACATCAATCAATAGAACAACATAGAATTATTATTATTAAGAGATACATCAGGGATGACTTCTCTTTTCTCTTGAGGACCAGATGTTTGTTTTCTATTGTCAGACCGTTTACTGGCTGTTGGTGCAGAAATTTGGTGTTTTGGACAAAACAAACTCTAGGTCTAAGCTGATAGCAAGTCACAGTGCTTCAGTTCCCCCCCAAAAAACCTTAACTTAATAGGTGCCTGCATGGAGCCACTCTTCATTTCTGAGCTCCAAGAATAAAGACAGGGTCCTCGGCTACACCTGGCAGGATTTTCTGTCTACATTTTCTATTTCTTATCCAAACCACAGCTCCACCTCAAAACAGCAAATGTTATGGCTAGGGAACCTTGCTTGGTAGAGGATGGGAACTTGAACATCTGTTTTTTTCATTGCAGGTAAATGCTGTACTGCCAGCCTGAAGGGTAAAAGTTGCTCTCCCCCATGCCCTCTCACCCCAGGGAACTGGTGCTTATTGCACCAGAGGCATTACATCTCCCTGCACGTGGTTGTTTTCAGGCACATGACAGACTGAGGGAGACCCAAGTTTAAATTCCACCTCCAGATTAAGCAGACAGAAATCTGAATCTGCATCTCCATCCCAAGAAGTTGCCCTGTTTACTAAGCATTTTGGAGAGCAGATCTGTCTGGATTTTAATGCAAATGCTGAAAGATCTCCATTTAGTCTCAGGATAATTTCAAAATAAATTTTGTAAGCTTTTTTTTTTTTTTTTCCCCCAACAACAAATTCTTTTTGTCAGCTCAGAGTGGAGCCAGGCTTCTCTAACCCAGACCTGCTCACACACCCCTTCCCCACTTCTTTTTCATTATCTCCTTTTCTGCTCATCAGCCTAATCCATCTTTCACTCAGCCTCTTCCCCCCTCTTTTCCTTCATTCCTTACTCTGTCCATTTTCAAACAGCAGTAGCAATATCCTCACTATTACTGACAGTTTCCATCTGGTTGCTATCTCCCCATGCTAGCTGTAGTCTGGGAAACTCTCCATGTTGTCCTCTTCCCCTCACCATTTCCTCTGCGGCTCTGGCAGGAATGGCTAGTACTCTTCAAACAACTGGCGAAATAATGAGACAGGACGATCATTTCTGCCCAGATATCTGCACTGATCCATACCCACAGCCTGAAATATTTCTGTTCCAGTGTTACCAGCAGAACTCATTTTCGACAGCTTGCCTTTAACTTTGCCTTGTTTTACTTGTTTGAATCAATCTCTGCAGTTTAGACTCTAGCTCATATCAAATGTGCCTAGTTATTAGCTAAGTTAAAAGACCCATTTCAGCTTCAGTTCAATTTCTTTTTCAAGTAAATTTTGGCACACTAGAATGAGAGACAAAATACCCAGTACGTGGCCCTCTGCATTGTGGGGTTGTCTAAGGAATTGCTGTTGCTGATATCATACAGAATTAACCCTTCGGCTTCATATTTAATTTATAAATGATAAAAGCAATTAAAGCACACGTATCTGTGATCTCCCAGATACGCTGTTGTCTTTAAGTGGAATTAATCTGAGGTCCCCTATGCATGCCCGTTTAGGTACAGATATTTATGTGCGCACATGTGACAGGTAAAAATGCATGCACACACAGGGAATAATTTTATGCATCTCCTATGTCTGCTGCAGGATAGTAACACAATTAAGTCACCATGACCGAGACAATTATCCGTACAGTAAGTAAAATGAGATGTCCACAGTGTGCTGAGGAGTTTTTAAACATGTGGGAATAAAGTACAGAAACTCTGTAGAGTCATGCAGCTAATGAGCAATAAATACACACTGGCACACCCTCATCAATTTTAAAGTCTTGGTATGAAAAGAATGTAATTAATTAAGATATGTTGATTTATAAGAGGTGACATAACAAGATGGATAGAGAAATCTTTTCCCTCCAATCTGTCATGGTTTCTTTCTAGAAGACGGCCCAACATGTGACAATGCCCTCCTTGGACATTCATAAAGAAATCAGCTTAAGTTTCCTTTTGTTTTGCTTTCCTCCACTATCGTAAGGAATATAGACTTCCTTTTAAACCCCTATTTGAATTTGGCACAATTATATTTAAAGTGAAACAGTTCTAAAAACATAAAAGAAAAAAAAAAAAGCTGAAAAAAATATATTTAGAAAAATCCTTTCCACTTTTTTACTGTATTACATTTCTGCACATTGAAACATACACCCTGTTCCCCCCCCCAGCTTAAGTCAGATGACTTTTGTAACTTGGCATACAGAGAGTCTGGTATAAGACAGGACTGTAACATTTGTTGAGTCAAGATGTTTAATTTTTTTCACTCACATAATGATCCTTTTTTCCCTCCAGCCACTTGAGTTTTGTTTATGTTGCTTGAGCCCTAAACTAATACATGAATTCTCTTCACTGCCAAGATGACGACTTCGGCACCAGGCTTGATGAGCCAAAGAGCCACATTCACTTTTAAGGATAGAGGCTATTTTAAAAGACTTTTTTCCAGTTGTGACAAATTAAATGCATTAAAGGAAACAACTGCTGTTGCGAGAGCTACTGGACTTCAAGGAGGAACTGGGAGAGTTTTATTTTCTTTGCAAGCACTTGACTTTTGCTAGGGGGCACTTTGCTTCTGTGCCAACTCTGGCTTATATTTTATTATTCTTAGAACAAAAGGTTGCAGTAATTAGAATTGGGGAAATTGTGCTCAAAGAAACTGAGTCATCAGATAAATTTGATACCATTAAGTGGTTATAAAAGGAGGGATTTTTAAAAAGGAGAAAAAGTGCTCCAATATATTGGTTTTATCCCGTCAAGAAAAGATGAATGAGAAGTACAGCTACTTTCACTCAGGCTAGACATGTAAACCTTGTACTTAATGACTGATGAGCAAAATTTTTTCTCTTCCAAGTGCAGATGGGCAAATTCTTCCTAATTACAAAACATAAGAAAATCTAATTTTACCAACAGAAAGCAGGGCAATGTCCAAATGTTTCCCAAGCAAGAGCTTTAGGTGATGTTGAGCAAAAAAAAGCCAAACAACATTTCTTATAATGTGATCCATATTCTGCCACATGCACATTTAATATAAAAGTTATGTTTGATATATACCGCCTTAGCATTTTTCTATTTTAACTGAAAGCCTTTTGTTCTGTCAAGATTATAGTAGGATTTGCTTTCATTTTTCATGATGTTTCACTCAATACATCACTAACATTAGCAGGACTTAATAAGCGCCCACCTTCTCCTTCCCCCACCCTGCCCGGGGTCTTTTGATGCATATTCTTCAAGAATCTTCAGATGTTGGATGCTGTCTGAAAAGTGGCCTCTCTGTTCCCTGGTATCAGGGATAATGATGAGGACGAGTCTGTAAAATACTGTGTGGTGCTAGCAAGCGCAGTAAGCAAAATGTTTTGCAGCTTTAAATTCTGCCCTTGGTATGGTCTCTGTAATGGGCTTCCCTTCCTCCTTTTCTCTGTTGCAGATTCACATCTGTTTCTCTGCATTTTGAAACTGTGTTCATTTTTCACTGCTGCCCTTTGTCCCACACTTACTAGCTCTCGCCAAGGGCTTCATTTCACTTATTCAATAAGTGAGAGGCACTGCAGACTAGAGAGAGCTTTAGGACAAAGCTCAAACTTCTATTAGGCCTCAACAAAAATGTTTTTGTTCCCTATCAAGGAACTTTTTCCTATTGCTTGTTGTTGGCTGGCATTGTTTTTTTCTTTTTTCTTGTTAATTAATATTTTTAGTTTGTATAAAACCGCTCAAACAGCTTGCAATTTCACTTGTAGCAAACTTTAAAACAAATAACAAAATAGGTGCTGCACAAACCTGGAGTATTTGTTACTAGACAAACTTTCTGCTAGAAACCCCCGGTTGCCCTTCATCCTTTCATGTCAGCAGTAGCTGGCTCTTTCTGCAAATACAGTGCATTTTTGCTACTGAGACCCTGGTTTCTTTCTATGTCTGTGCCTGTGTAAGCACTCCGCTAACATCTATTTTCACGTCTCACTGGCTCGGTGCACGTGGTGCTGGAAGCCGGGTGGGACTGCCTGGTAAATGCCTCCCAAGTCCTCCCGGGCTGCATCGGGGCTGCTGCCTCCAGCAGTGTGCCCGGAGGACACGCTAATTGCTGTGCTGTGCCACCCAGCAGAACTAAAAGAGAAGGGGCCAGCCACGTCGGTTTTCCCAGCACAAGATTTCGGACGTGTTAAAAAAGTTTATCATATGCTTTTGGTAGTCTAAACCCCGGAGCTCTTCTTCAGAGAAGGAAAAAGCAGGGATGAAGCTCCTGACAATTTTGCACTACCAGCTTAATGTCTGCACATGAAATTATTTAACTCTCGTGGCTACATTCATTATGCCACAAGCACAAGTCAAATACAATTTTGCCACTAACTCATTGTCCCGCTATGGTGCCGGTATTATAAACTCCCTAGTAAAACCATGAGGTTCAAGAAAGATTTCCAAGTGTACATAGCTCAGCCTAGCGTTACTGATGCTCTCTATTTGCAACCCATTTTTTCCCTCGCTATATTTCTTTAAAAGCAGCCTCCCCCTCTTTGAAGCTCATCTGATCCCGTGGTCTCGAGCACCCCTGATACTTACACATGTTTCGTTAGTAATTACATTCTGTTTTACAGCTTGAAGCTTTAAAAGGCTTAGAACATAAAAGTCAACAACACATGTACTTTTATAACCACTGCGCCTAAGAGAAAGTAAAGAATGACAGCAAGTTTTATGCGTTCGCTGGTTTAGCAAGTCTCTCCTCCAGCATTTATGTAAATATTCCCGGGGCCAACAAAAAGCCCCGTGGGAAGCCCAGGGTGCTGTACCTGCACCTCTGGGTGGGCTCCAACCGTGCCTTCTCTGCGAGGGGAAACAACTCCAGCAGCAGGGCTGAGGTGTGTCTCACATCCCTCACCATTCCCATTTAATCCATGATTTTTTCTGTCATTAACGCGAAGCTCACATCTCATCAACCCCGCTAAGTTCTGCGCTGAATGCTTTGTGTAATTAAGAGCCGACACCTGTGTTCCTTGTCAGCAGCACCGTCCTCTCGCTGCAGACACACACGAGGGGAGTGAACAGCCACCAATTATCCATCTACCTTGCTTCTCCTTCGGTATTTACTATTGCATTTTCCTCCGTGCCCAATACCCGTGAATTTGCTGGTCCGTGTTATCACAGCCGGTAGGGTTACGCTGTTTGGTTTAGGGTCTGCCAGCGTTATCTTCATACCCCGGCCGCATTTGGAGCCTCCTGACTTTCTCAGCTTTTGTTTGCTGCAGGAGCTTTAAGTGTGGATGGGTTTTCCAAGGGCAGCCCAACTATATTTACACTTGTTTCAGTCTCTGGTAATTTAAGCCATAAGTCAAAGTGAACAACTGGTGACATTAATGAGGCATCAGAAGAATGAAATTGGTGGTAACTTGTGTCCCATGGGAGGGGTGCTGATGATGGAAGAGGGAAACTTAATATTTGTGAAATTAAATGATACTGGATAAACAAGAGGTCTAAACCAGACTGTATCCATCTTTTTAATTATTTAGGGGATTTTTTTTTTTTTTTTAAATAGAACTGGACTGTTAAAAGAATTTCTATTTTCCCCACCCTCCTGTGGGACCCAGAAGGCACGATACTAAAAGCCTTAACACTGCCCTTAGAGGGTAGAGGCTTAATTGCACAAAGCATCTTTCTCTGGAGATCTGAATTAAATTAATGTCTTGCTCTTCAGGTGCTACGCAGCACAAACTTGCAACGTCGCAGCCGCAAGGGAATTTAGCGAGCAGTCAGCAGCATCTGCAGGAGGGATGCTCACAGCTCGGCGTGCCCACGGGGATGTGACAGCCCTGAGCTTCCAAAGGACCACCCAGTGTCTCGCAGAGATGGGTACAGGAGAGAGAAGGAGAGGGGTGAAGCAGAACTTGCAAGGCAGGAGCAGCCTTGTCCAAGTACCTCCAGGTGGTCACCACAGCCAGAAGAACTCCTGAACCAACTCCAGAGACCTTAAGGAGTCGTGGATCAGGTTCTTCAATTGGGGACCTATATTAGAGTGGGAGTTATTTTTTTTCTTTCCTTTTTTTATATTTTTTATCTGTATGGAAGGGCTAATTCTTGCAATTCTAGCATTTGGCTGCTCTCCCCAACAACACAACAGGTCTTGACAGCCCTCTCTGCACTTGTTGAGGCTGGTCAAAGGGTAGCTGCGTTTCACTTTGTGGCATTCAAATAGTTAAAAGGGAGAAAAAGGAAAACAAAACAAAGCACATCTTTGAGAATAAGTGGCTTTCAGTTCTAGTTCCACCCCATCCAAGGCCGTAATGTTTACTCTCCAAATTGCCAGATTCTGCCCACTGCTCCCTGCCCCTGCCTCCTACCCCCACTCCTCATCCGAACAAATCGGCACATGAATATTTACAAAGATGCGGAAGAAGGTAATTGTCCCCCGAGTTCTTTTCAATTGAAATATCATTTCAAGCTGGAATCACGTTAAAGATAATTAAAAAGGATTCCAAAGGGACAAACCCATCCCCGGCTCACCCCTACGGCAGCACAATGGGCTACCACTGTGCAAGCGAGCAGGCCTGATGGCACTTTATTTAACACGTCTATCTCGCCTTGACGAGCAGCTCGCATTGTGAGTCAGAAGGAAGACGTAGCGCAGGACAAGCCGTGCTGACAGACACAGCCTGTGCCTCTGCATAAAAGGGAAACAGCGAGGGCTCTCCGAGAGCAGGGCCCTGTCCCACTCCGTCGCAGCATGGAATCGATACGTTTCTAGATGAATTCACCAGGGAAGTTCGGAGAGGGCAGGGGGAATAGGAAGCCTTCTGCACTGATAAAACCTGCAGCGGGAACCAGCGTCACCCTGCTAGCAAACTTCGCCAGGAGCAAAGATAAGCCGGGCTGTTAAATCACACTGGGTTCTCCCTCTGCAAGGTATTTATGCCACTGTGCAGAGTTTTCTTAAACCGTGTCCTCTATTAGCACTTGCTTTCATTCAAATTAGGGCCACAATAAAGACAAATGACTGTGGCAGATCCAATGCATTTTTACTTGTCAAATACAGCACGCGTCCTTTCCCCCATGTGCAGCTGCCTGTTAAGGTAACTCGCTGCAGCAGCCCGGCGCACCGCAGATAAGTTATAGTGTGCATCTAGGCTCTTTACAGAGTTTGCTTTGTACAAAATGCTTCTGGAAATGGTAAGTGTCCTTACTTCTGGACAACCTTTACTCACTACACATAGGGGGGCATGCAGATCCCCTTTGCTGCACAGGTGAGGGATCCTTTGGCCACTAGCTTTGGTCTCAGGCACATCCAAGCTTTCTAATTTTCTTAAAGAAAACAGAATTAGGAGAGTCCTTTGAGATCTATGAATGGGGAATTAGCTTTAATTTATTATATACATCAACTGATTCCAATTAATGCCTCAGTGGAGCAAGGCATTTATTATTAAAGCTAAGCAGATAAAGGATGTAAGCATTTCTTGGGATACTCAAAGCTTGCCCCCACCCCCCCACATGCAATTTCTCTGGCCCAAGCAAGCATGTTACAAGGGAAGACGAGCCAAAATAAATGCAAAACAGTCCTTCTCCTCCAGCTTCTTTGAGCACACATTATGCATAAATGATGGGGAAAAAAAAAGAGAAAAAATAATTAGAGAGGGGTTCTGATTGTTGGTTTAAATAGCTGGTGTGCAAGAAAATTTAGCAAAACAGAGACACCATTTGAAATCCACGTAAAATGGCTTCACTTTCTCCTTCTCAGCATATCATTTCTATTATTTTAGTACTGTCTGACAACCAGAAGCAGTGAGATCATGTCAGTAACCAAGCCAGCCAGACAATACTGAGACTAAACTTCTCTCGGCCTGACCCCCTCCCCAGCACCCCTCCCCGAATCTGATTTTAAGCCAGGTCGGCTCCCACGGAGCAGCGATCCTTAAACCTTGCTCTTGGGCAACCTCCTTGCCTCCAGCAGCAAGAGCAAGGTGGACGAGCACTCCCTCATCCACAGTAGTCTTGGGGAGAGGATGCCAGTCAAAAAAAGCGTGCAAGAAGCAAATTCCAGCCCCATAATGGCTCTGATCCCGCAGCAATTCCCTTCCAGCATCAGTATTGCCCTCAGCACACGTTTGGGGCACGAGGAGCGGGGTCTGCAGGCTCTGTGGGTGCTGCAGGTAGGGCAGCTGCAATTATTTTTAAATTGTTTGGTTCTACAAAGTGGCCATATAGGCTATTGCAACTTCTGTGCACTCTAGTACCTCCAAAAAACGGAGAACACTTAATTTAACTAAATACCACACCATTAAAAATGTTTACGTTGTTCACAAATAACTTTCCCCGTGATTTTTTTTCTATATATTTTGCTTGGATTTTAATTTGCTTCTCTGATTATATGGCCTTCATATAAATCCCTCCTTTCTATAGCATAAGTTATATATATAATTTCTAAAATAGCAGCTTGTTAGACTCTAATAAAAAATACTTGCTGCCTTCCAAAGGGTGCCTTTAGATGAGATAATGCCTATTTATCTAAAATATCAAATGGGTAGAGAGAAATATCAACAGAGAAACTGATAGGCACACAAGAGGCTTTCTTTCCTTCTCTTTCTGAAGAGACTTTAAAGCTGAATAAACACCTTGGAAAAGCACAAGCAATATACAGATCTCCCGGGCGCTGAACCTGACCTTTCAAAGTTAAAAATACACATTTTCAAGGCTGATCCTACAAACCCTTGCTCACCAGAGCAGTCCTACTGATTTCATTGCTGGGAGCCCTTCGGTGGGATGTAGAAGGCCGTGCTGAAGTTTGTTAATTCTTTTTGTTTTCCCGATCAAGCCAAGGCATTCCTGCAATGTCTCCTTAGCATTAATTTCATGCTCGTGATGATTAGCATATAAATCTAAAAGCATGTGTTGGTCTGTCCAAGGGATTTTTTTTTCCCCTTATCCAACACGACATTAATCTTATTAGCTCAGGTAAACAACTAACAGCTATTAAAGGCAGTACAATCCATCCAAAAATAATTAACCCTTTCAGCCATGCCTCAAAAAAAAAATCCAGATGACAGAAATATGTATTTTTAACAGAATGTACTTGGACATGGCAAATTAGGAGCATTGTCCTGGAGATGCTCGGGGCCTCGCTTCGGTCAGGGAGCAGAACTCACGGGGCCATCGCCTGCAGCGCTCCCCCCGGCCCAGAGGAGGCTCGGGGCCCCCGAGGTGCCTGGGGAAGGCTGAAGGAGGGGAAGGAAGGGTGCAGCCGGGCAGCAATCGCAGCAGGACTCTGGACTTGCTAATGGGAGGGGAGGAGGCACCAGAGCCTTCCTCAGAGCATGAGGAAAACACCAACGTGCGTGCAGACAAGGTCTGCCGAGCCCACGCTGCTGCCACCTTGTTTTTCCATTTATACCTGTACAGGGGCGAGGTTCTGCATCAGGCAGCCAAACAGCACAGCAGAAACACATCCCATTGATTTTCGGAGTCCTACATAGACACAACCCTGTCTGTACCAGCTGGAGGTTTGGGAAGGGAAATGGACAAAGAGAGGAAAAATGCTTTTTTTTTTTTTCATGCACGTATTCTGCTTTAAAGTACAAGAACTAAACCTTTTTTTCTTGTCCTTTATACCTGCTCAATTCCACCTCCCTTCCCCCAAGAGAAAACCAAAAAAGAGGCGGCTTGAGGGGAACCGAGCGAGCCCCGGCACGGGGCCATTTGCAGAGACCCCAACCCTGCGGCACCCAGCACCACGGGATGAGCTCCAGGAAGAAACCTTCCCTTCCTTGCGGAAACCACACGGCACAGAATGCCCCTTTTAGGCTTAAATTCGAGTTTTACTGTGCACAGCAGACGGTGCTGTGCAAGCCGCCGCCACAGACGCTATCAGCAGATATCTTTCTTGTGTCCATACAAACGCTATTCACAAGGTCTCGAGCTCTCTTGCCTGATAGAGTATTGATCCCCTGGAGTGCAAAGTCCAGCATGCCATTAGTCCAATCTGTTTTCAAGCTGACACAATCCCATCATTTGTCATCTTCTCCTGTCCTGCTGTGTTTGTTTAGGAGCAGGATATTTGCTTTATCTGTCACTTTCCAATCCTCACTGTATTCTTTACCTGACATGGAGTTTATTGGGTCCACAGTTTTCTCAGAGTCATTAACAAGGGGGATTTTGACATGCCGATGAGATCACTGGAAAATGATGATGTCGACAGCTTGGAAAGCAGTCATGAATTAGACTCTAAATATGTTTTGAAAGGGGATATGCGTTTTGCATTTGAAACTAGATTTCAGTTGAGAAATATCTGAAGAGTGTATTTCTTTTTTACAACAAACACGTGAAAAAGGCCAGCAGAAGATTTGATTTGGTGAGAATACCCAAGAAGAAAGCCACACAGTCACTGCCCTCAGAAGCCTTCAAGGGGAGCCGAGACAATACCTGCTCTGGCATCGCTGGGGAGAAGCGGAGCAGCCAGCTTGCAGCAGATGTTGAGCTACATAAAACGCAATCACCTCATGTGTTTGTTGCATTGCAAAGCTCAAACTTTCCGTTTTCTTTTTTACACTTCATATTTGAGAGATGTTTGCATTTCAGAACCCAATTCACAAACATCTCTCCAAAACCCAACAAAGGCCCTGTTTAACTGTTGTCACCAACCTTGCTGTTCACTGCTACCTGCTAGCAATAGCAGTTAGTTTGTACAGTTCTTGTTATTTCTACAGGTACTTCCATGCTACCAGGCATGAAAAGCATCACAAGAACATCATCCACTTATCATCTGGTAGCCACCATTTATGGCCATTTTATAATTTACTTTTGCAGTCTCCATGCCTCGAGTGCCCGATGACACCCCGATGGCATGTAGCACACGGCCAGCTCCCCAGGGCAGGCGTTTGTTTTAATTTGTTTTTATAAACTACTAAATTCTAAATTCTGGATCAGACTTGTAAATCGTGAATGCAGGTGTCGAGTTCTGGATCAGCGCACAGGGAACTTAAAAACAGAAAGGAAAGATGTAATTTTTCAGCTCCTGCTCCCACAGAATAGTTCAGTGTTTTTGTTCTAAGATGCTCTTTTTAAAATTTGCAGCTTCCATTGGAACTTCACAAGTTTTGTTACTGCAGGATCTTAAAATAAATACAAGCAAGACAACTGTCCCCAGGCTCAGAAACCTGCAGCGCAGCCACACACTTAAGGACGTGTTTAATTACAGAGCGAGCAGCGGGCGCCCAGGAGCTGAAGCTGCAGCCTGCACCTTCCAGCCACACAGCTGGTAAAGCTGCCCAGCTCTCCTAAACCCCCCGGCCTCCTGCCCTGCTCCTTTCCCAGGGCTCAGCACAGGCTCCCAGCGCTGTTGGTGGGGCAGGATGGGGCCCTGCAGGGGGCAGGTTCAGCCCCGTGCACAGGCAGCACCAGCACCAAGCACCAGCTTCCAGCACACCCCGGGAACATCCCTGCAGAAACGTCCCCACCCCAACGCCCCCCTGGTCACCCAGCTGCTGCCCTGAACGCACAACAGCAACACTGTGCGACTGCACGTTCTGCTCTCCTGTCCGCCACAGCATCATCATTTTCTCCATATCAGAGACTTTTGGAGTCCCTTTTTTCAAGAGTCTCGCTCCTCTTGCCTTTCCCCTTTTGTTTTGTGGGCAGCAGGAAGAGGGCTTGGGGACACAAAGGGATTACGGGTTCCCCAGTAGGGTTCTCCTCTCTCACATTCTCCAGCATTGGCTTGCTTCAGTCTAGGCAGTCACAGTGCCCAGCTCTTCATGTCTCCTTTCTATGTGCCCTCACCTCTTCCTTTCTGCATTTTTTTTTGAGGGTGGGGGGGTTGTTTTGCTATTTTTCTTCCCCTTAGTACATTGCCCAGTTTAGTTCTGTGCCCTATATGTTGGGGAAAGCATGAAAAAGGTATGGAGGAAGTGCCTAAGCAAGCTGGGTTCTTTCAGAGGTGGCATTGCAAGAGTCCTGCAAACCTCCAGCAGCCCCACAGCCCCAAGAGGTTTGGGTTAGGCAGGCTGGAGGTCACACTGCAATAAAAGGTGAGCTGCTCTCGCTGCGGGGGGCACCCAGCCGTGCTCCAGCCCCGCAGCCCCCCGGGGCTCGCGGCCGCGCTCCGCTCCCTGCGTGCGGGTTGCTGCAGGGATCGGTGGGACCGAGCTGCTGCTAATAACGTCATAAAAGCAAATTCTGCCCGGTGCAATAAAAATAGGAGGCAGTTTATGCTTTCTGAGCGAACAGCATGTGAATTTATGGAGAAGCAGGCCTCTGCGTTCTCTCCCTTACACATATTGGGGATAAGGTTACGTTTTATTTGTAGGGAATTTTATGGCAGCAAAGCCCATTCATTAAAGAAAGAAAAAGAAAAGAGAAAAAACAGATGATCGTTACCCAGAAATCCTCATCGGTTCGCCCCCAGTTGTTTATCCGTTAACTTTTTAAAGGAATTTTTAGACAAAGATGCTTTCTTTCTCCTCTGGAAAAGAAAAAGGAGTGGGGGAAGACGCGCTGCTGCACCCAGGCGCTTTTTAAATCTCTCCAGGCAGCACCCTGAAAACAACTTTCCCTTTAATGAAGACCTTTCTGCTGCTCTCTTCAATATTCACTTAAAAAAAAATTAAAACTTCACAACTTCATAAGGACGGATCCCTGGGTAGGACTTTTATTAAGTCTTTTCTATTTACTTCCTACCTAGATAAGATCTTAATCACAGCCCCCAAATTATCCGCAATGACATTTATCAACTCTAGTCATCTTTTCTTTAGCATGCTCCGCCTGACCAGTCGGCTTTTCTTCCACCCCTTCCTTTCAATGGAAGTTAATTTCGAGTACATGATTTATCTTGCTGGGCTAACAGCACTGAGGCAGCCCACCTTTTCAAAGGGCTGGCCAGGGAGTGAATTATAGCAGAGTTGTCCAGTGATTGCGTTCCATAGGGAAGGAGAATAGGCAGCCAGTGTGTTGCCCCGATGTGGCGCTGGGACCTTTTCAGCAACTGAAGAAAAAAAGATTGGGCCTCTGACCGTGGGGCTGACAGGCAAGCGTTATATCAGCAGACAAAGGCTCGAATACCTGAAAGGATCAGAACTCCATGTACTCCGAGATGTGATGTTGTTTACAACACCATACGCTGACCCTATCCCGAATTTACATGATATCAGTGCCGTGGTCTTTTAACCTTCGCTCATTCTTCTTCCTGCATCTTCGCGCAGCCATTAGCATGCGGGGAATTAGCGACGACCACATTAAATCCACCAACACTTTGAAATCCTTTGCACGCATTCTGCAGCAAGCGTTGCTGAAATGTATAATTTCCCTGCATGCCCTGTATATATCCAGGGGCTCTGTTTGGTTTGGCAATGGGTTTCATTCAGTATCTATTAACATTCAACTTCTATTTGTAAAGGGCATGTACAACCCACTCAAGTACATATTTGGCACAAGCTACAGTCATTTAGTATTGGTCCAGGAGTACAGCTGGTGCCATCTGGGGCAGGATAATAAGAATCTTTCACAGAGATCTCAGAAGCTGTGTTTTCATATTCCTTGTTCCTTCCCTGCCTTGCTCGAACGGGGGTGGTTTGTGAATGTGCTCCTCCAGAGCCACGACTCCGGCTGGGTTCGGAGGCTGAGCACCCCACGGCTGCCCGCGGCCCAGCACCCTGAAACCTGACCCGTTTTCAGGCAGCAGAGCAGATTTCCAGCACTTTGTTTTACTTCTGCAAAGCACGCCGTCTCCTCGCTAGCAGCTCCGCTTTCCCCTCCCCGCTGCAGGGCGCAGAAGTTTCAGCTCATCGGGGAGAGGGGAAGAGGCTTTGCCCAGCGGACGGGAGCTTCGCGGGGTTTGGTGCAGAGCTTTCAGCTGGCTCTTAACGCACATCACTGTCCGAGTTAGCAGGAGAGGGAATTTTTTAGGTACAAAAACCACGTGAGAAACCGCTGGGCAGCCAAGGACACCTCCCAGCCTCCAGTCCCACACCTCCCGGCTGTGGGACTCCGACAAAGGATGGTGTTTTTGTGGCTGCCAGAACACAGAGCCCCAGGAGAGACGTTCCTGCCCTGTCCCTGTGCCACACAGAGCTGAGAAGGGCTGCCACCTTCCTTCGCTTACCTTGGCAAGCCAGGCACCTCCTTCTCTCCTCTCTTTCAGCCAGGCAATGCCTGTTTGCCCAGTGCGTGCTCCCTGCTGCTGCCTTTGTGGCTCTGTGGGTGGATGCACATTTCTTTTTGGTAGTTTTTTTCATGTGAGGACGGTGTCTTTATTTATATATCCATATAATTATTATTTTTATTAGGAGGGAGGGTAACCATACGGGCGGGTGTTTTGCCTGCACAAGAATCCGTCCATCAGACTGTGGCAGTCAATGGCCTCTTCAAAGCCATACCAAAATACATTGGGGAAGGTCCACTGCAGATTTAGAAGGGATGCAATGCTCAGAATTAATTCTGTACAAGCCTGCTCAGCCTTCCAAAAAGCACCCATCTGCCCTACTTGTTACCAGCACAAAATACAAGCACAGTTTACCAACCATTACACAGTTTGTGTTTCCCTGCATGATTTTTAAATGCCTTTCTGCACTGACCATGTTCCTTGAGCCTTTGTTGCGTGCCAGAGGAAGGATGGGAATCCAGCGAGCTGCATTCCTGTACCAAGCCCCCACTGCCCAGTAAGGACCCTCAGTAAGTGGAAACCTTTTGTTACGTCTCAAGCCATTTGTAGTGGTTAAAACCGTATTCACCGCCCAACACAGAACCTAGGTAAAAGTAGGATGCTTTATATGAAAACAGGTTTTTCTCCTTCCATACCATGGTGCATGGCTGCGGCCACTAAAGCTGACCCAGTCACACACAGCACTAGTTCTAGGTGCAAACTGTCCTGCAAGGATCGTGGCGCTCCCCAGACCCGCTTCCCTGCTCCAGCTCTCCCCGTGCAGCAGTGAGCAGCCTCCGAGCAGGAGCTGAAACATGAGCCCCGCTATTGCCCTTCGGTTGGATGCATCGTTCACATGGTATCGGCGCTCCTCTGCAATTGGTGAACAGACAGGAACTCGGATGCAAATTCTTGGTGGTGGGTTTTTTGTTGTTTTGCTACCCAAAACCAAATTTAGGCTCATACCACAGATGCACGCTACTCTCAAACACTGCTCCACCTGCAGGGAAGACCAGCTGGCAGGACAGGCATTGACAATGAAAATCAGTCAAAATCCAAGCAGATATTTATGAAAATTATCACTAGTAAGCATTCTCAGCCAGCCAACACAGATACGTAGCATGGTACATAGAATTAGGTGGTACACCGGAGAAGGAAGTTGATACCAAAGGTGCATTCCTCCCTCACAATCCTCCTTTAGCTCGTGGTCTGGCAATATCCTGGTACTGATATTTTCTGGTCCAAGAGGAGCCATGGCTTGTGGGAACAGTGAAAGCTCTGAGCACCTACGGGGTGATTAGGAGATGTCTGACTTCCCGAAACTCCCCAAATTCCACATTTAACATCTGCCTGGAGAGCTGCGCACAGCCCTTTTCCAAACTCATCTTTACAAAGGAGGTCATGAATCTGCAATTGAAAGAAATCAACACATATACCCATGGGGACAAAAAGCATTTATAGGCTTTAACAGCACAGAGAAAGTTTGCCAATGTTTTATGAAGAGGAAGAGAGAGAGGGACAACATGCGTTCTGTGGAGGGATGTGCATTGCTGTTCTACTGACAAACCCCGTTAGGCAAAGATGAAAAAGTCACTATTGTCAGTAAGAGGAACACGTGCTTAGTACACAGCTAAACTGTACAAACTACGAAATAGATCCTATATTCGACCATAAGATTTCCTTTTATTTAACTTAAAACTCTCTTGTGACAGTGAAATGTATCACAAACTGTGAAGATGCTACTTTTATTTAACTGGGATTTTGTACTCTGTGTGCATATACAAGAAGGAAATAACATTCTGCCAGGCAGCACGCAAAGCTTTCTGTCATGGTTCAACTGGTTGGATTTCAACAACATAGGAATAAACTGCGGAGGTGAAGAGGAGAAAAAATAATTAGGAGTGCAACAAAATGGAAGCGAGCATCAGGGTGTTAAAAGGGTTGGAAGTGTGAAACCCAGAAATAAACATTCTGCTTCATTCACTAAGTAGTGTTTTGATGTATGCTCACCGAATCAGTAGTTGAAATCGCTGTAAAAGAGTTTTCATTTCCAGCTGGTATAAGGACACGAAAACTGGACAGATTGTATTTAGACCAAGTCTTACCCTTGCAGTGCTCCACACTATCACAGGTTTGCATTTAGTGGCATCTCCCTCCTATTATTCTTTGTTTGCATTAGGATTAACTTTGTGGGTTGACACTGAAGAACTGTAAAAAAGTTTTTAAAACCCTCACTTTTGTGACCTTTCAGTAACCACATCAGCTACTCTACAGCTCACCCAGCCAGCAGTAAAGACAACCGGATTTGGAGGGCTTCTTTCAGCAAAGGGCTCCCAGATGCACGAACATTTGGGAGCTCTGCCCCTGCACAGGCTGCCCAAATGGGAACAGTTGGGATTTTCCCCACCTCAGGTATTAACAACAACAACAAACACTCAAAACCAAACCAAACTCTCCCAAAGAGGAGATGAAAGTGCTGTTCTCCTCCTCCTTGCATTGAAAGCGTATCACCACTGCAGACCAGCAGGAAATTAAACATTTTGTGAGGAAACAATGGGAGCAAACAAAGCAAACACAGCTGCCCAAAGACAAGGTGAGGTTCAGGGTAGCTCCTGGAGGCTCTCCCAGGGCGGACGGGAAGGACACCGAGCAGTGTGTGCGTTTCGGCAGCCGAGGAGCCCGTCCTGCCCCGAGGAAGGGATTCCTCCCCAGGCCAGTGCCATGGATGCACACAGAGAGCTTGGCCAAAGCAGTGAGGGCTGGGAACATCTGGGGCACAAACAGGGAACCCGCTCAAGAGCCAGGCTGCTCGCCCCAAGGGCATCTCCCAAGCCATGCACGAGCCCTGAAGATGCTCTTGGGGCAAAGCCCAACGCCTGGCAGATGCCAACCCAAGCACACGAGCTCCACGCAGCCAGAGGAAGCCGAAACCTCGCCGAGGGGATGCGGGTTTGCCAAAAGGCCAGTCCGCACACACAGAGCGTCCTGTCGCCGGGAGGAGGTCCGTCCTGATGGCAAACCTGGCAAATGTCTTATTATTACTATTATTTTTTTTAAGTGGGCCTGTTCTCTCTGGGTCACTTTACTCAAGCCTGCCCAACCTTGGTAATAATGAGCTGAGGCTGGTTAAGCAGCTAATTAGCATGCCGTTTGTTAGACGAGTTAAGAATGTAATTATTGTGAGTAGGCAGAGCCTGCCGATGGAATGCATTTTGAAGGTTACCATAGGAATCTTTCCTTGGTCTATTCATTCCGAGTGTAATACTAATCACTATCATAAGGAAAGGATTGCTTGGATATAGACTGTAGGTTAACATCTGATTAGATTTCCAGTGAACAAAGCGATTCAGGCAGTTTGTTTGTTAACCCTTTTGGGCCCTGCCAAAGTGTCCCGACCTGCGGGAAGAACTCGGCGCTGCGGGGTCCCCTCCCTGCCCGCGGCTTGAAGGCAGCATCCTAGCGCAGACCTCGGGGCTCTAATTGCAGAGGGCGGGCTGAATGCCGTCCTCCAAATGTGCTGAAATTAGCGTGGCATTCACCAAAACTGGCATAGCAAGCCATCTATTACTGCTTTCTTTTTTATTTTTTTTTCATTTGTAGATTGGTTGGGTTCAAATTGTGCTGGATAATTCAAAGATCTGATTAAAACAGTAACTGGGAAAAAAACTAAAGAGCAGAACCACAGCGTTATTCTCGTATTTATTTAAAATGCATGGTTCCTCGAGCATGCAGTATGGCATCCTGCAAACAAACATCCTGGGCACAAGTCCGCCCCGGTGCAGCGGCTCCACCCGACAGCACTTCCACCGCCTGCCCTTCGAGGGAGAGCCCTGCCGTGTCACCTCGCCCTGGAACACGGGGCCACGTGTCGTGGTACGGGAGCGCACGGACAGACAGACCTCAGCACAGCCGTACGGACACACGTCCCACCCAAGGACATCGCCCACGGGTGCCGGGTGGGATGAGCACGGGGAGAGCTCCCCTGCCCCGTTAACCACGCCAGCAACAGTCCCAGGGGGCTAAAAGCCAAACCCGTGGCGCCCTCGGAAGAGCTCCTCCCAAAGCAGGGCTGCGATGGAGCAGTGCGGGGCGAAGCCCCTGCAAGCGCTACCTGCTCGCGCTGGGTTTTGTCTGGATGAACAGCGGCTCTGTGTAAGGAGTGCGAGTGTGCTACCTTTTGTCGGGAAGGAAATTCATGTAAATTCCTCCTTTGTTCCCCCTGCCCCCAAAAGTCACAGTCAGCAGAGATCACATTTATAACAGTGCAGCTTTAGAGAACCGTGGATGTTCATTAAATCGCCTCTGCATATTTTGCTCTTTTTTTCCACTCAAGGCTGCCTACCAAAATCTCTCAGTGGTGTTCCTTAGCTCTTACCCTAAAAATATTATCAAAAATGAAGTAGTGAATGCCACAATCTGAATGCATTCTGTGTCCAGCATCATGCTGTTCGCAGCTCACTTGCGAGGCCCAAGGCTCGGTGGGAATTTACAATTCATCGGCGACCAAACTATTTTAATGTTATCAACACATCTTTACCCTGGCATACGAGTGTGTGACTTATGAAGAGAGAAGCAATTTGTTTTGTGAATTTCATCCTTTGTTATTGAAAGCTGCTGGATTTGGATGTATAAAGACCTGTGCCATTAAGCCACGGGGCAGAAGCATCCTATGGGCTAACAAGTTTGTTTGCTTGTTATTATTTTTTTTTAAATACAAATTACTTTAAAAGTAGCATTATGTAGGACTCTGAAGGTGCTTTACTTAAATCTTGTGCTTCTTCCAAAAGATTGCAGAATATGAAGAAAAATGAATGGAGCAGGCCGTGATCTCGATTCAGGAGGAAAATACCAGCTGATTTCTAACCAAATTAATGTATATAATTCTGTAGTTTTACAATTGTCCAATCCAGTGTACTTCTAAATAACTGTATTTATTAGAAAATGTGGATTTATTAAAACAGGAATTTGTCTGGTGTCTTTTTAAGAAAATTTTAAAAGATTAAGGACGATCTCTGTGAAAAGACAATTTGACATTTGCTCTACAGCTCCTTTTTTGCTGGAAAACGCTGTCTGTTTGAAATGGGAGATCTGAGTTGTAAAGGAAAACCTTACAAGTAAGGGTGAAATTGAAATAAGCATCTAACGCTACTGACATAAAATGCTTCTCTTGACAGGATCCATGTTTTAAATAATTAACAATCTGAGGTTTAAAACAAACAAACAACCACAGCCAAGCCCAATTCCAACCGCTTGAAGCAGCAGCCGCCGAGTGGCAGCCTAAAGGCAGGGATTTGGGGCTGGTGCCCAACTCGTCATTCCCCTCCTTCAGCATCAGTCCACGTTCAGGACTGAGCAATGGGTACAAACTGACACAGCAGGCATCACTGCGCTACCAATTTAAGCACAAACAATTCTGCATTAGCATGGACCTCTTGAAATAACACAAGTATTGATAAAAAATAAATTCTGGGTATTCCACGAGCAAAACTTTAGAACTGAGACATCGATTTTAGGCAGAAAATACACTGTATTTCCTGCAATAGCAAAGGACGAGATCATCTCTCGTACAAAGGTAAAAAGAAGCAGAAAAATATTTTTTTTCTTTAATATTCTTTTGAATCCAAACATTATCTTGATCAGTTTATTTTCCCTAGTTAGTATATACAAACAAGAAGCCAGGAAACTAAGAGGGATAATATTTCAATCCAGCTTTCCCCAGATTACCAGATTCAACAAGAAATGGAAAAAAGTGTTCTTTGCAAACTATTGTTCTCAAGCCAGTTCTTTCACTCTATTTTTGGCTAATTAAATTAATCTGGTAAGCAGGTGTAAACCCACTTGTTTAAGCAATGGTTTGGGTTGCTAAAAGGAGAGATTGGAGGTATTTGCACAGTAAGAGATTTGTACAAGGGAGCTTTAAACCCTATCAACAAGAGGAAACTCCACTCAGGATGCAGAAAATCCTGTTTAGCACTTACCAAATGGTACCAAATGCAAAACACAGTCTGCTTCTAATCCAATATACCAACACGAAGGTGAAGTATAGTCATCTGCTTTCTTAGACTGAACAGTCTGACCAGCTATATTGAACACGTTTTGCATAGTTAATGCTTTACATGGCGAACAGAAACATATACATGTTGCTGTCTTTTGAGATTTGGCTGTATTTGCAGTCAGTAGCACGCTCAGTTTTGACCCAAGAACAGTGAATATCCAAACTTCAGCTGCCATGGAGAGCTTTTGCCATGTGCATTTTATTTGGCCAAAATATAAACTGAGCAGGCTACCAATAAAGTTTGCAGACAAGCACAACATCAAGCACACTAATAGGCAAAGCAAGATTTAATAAAAACAAAGAATACCAACCAGACAAAAATATATATGTCAAGGAGGAGCCAGAATTCAGTTTCACCTGCACAGGGTTATAATGGCTCACCCTCAATTTGCGAATATTAAAAATTATTTTGCAAACATTAAAATTGGGCAGTAAGGAATAACAGCTATCATGAAGAAAACTTGATTTCTGTTTAAAACTCTCTGACTTTCTCTAGGTTCCCTGGAGAAGAACGACAGCTCACCACCTGGGGTGCACCCGGCCTTCAGCTGCTAGGACCCCACAGACAACAAGAGACCCCTGGGCAATGCCCTATTTTCTGACACACCAAGCTCATCAGCTAACCCTCGGTTCACCAACCAGGCATCCACAGCTGCTTGCTGCATCTCAGGGGTACTGAATGGGGCAACATTCGCTCCCAGAGGTATCTGCAGGTGAGCCACCAGAGCATGCTGGTGTTTTGTGAGGAAAGGGGAGAAAAAAGAGGAAGAGAGGATCAGAGTGAAATGAGACGTGACTGCATGTCCCATGTCCTCACAGTGCTGGGGCCCTGCAAGGACCACGAGGAGCATTTAGAGAAGCAGCAGTGGTGGTGTTGCCCATGGGCTCCTCAAGATGTTAGATGTGCTCAGAATATCGTTCCTTTTCCTAGATCCCACTGGTGTCCAGCCCCTCGGCTGCTAAGGGTAAGGCACCATCAGCTGAGAGAAGGAAGCCAACACAAAAGATTTCTCGTGCCCATCGCAGCCCCTTTCGCTCGCCACCCCTCCCAAGGCAACCTGGGTGGCAGAGGGTCTCTGGGGCTGCTCCGAGCATCGCTGGAGGCTGGTTCCTCCCTGAGGGACCCCTCAGAAGGATCACGCCGTCCTTCTGGGGCTCCCTGAGCAGCACCAGGGCGTGCCATTGCCTCAACCATCCTTGTGCTGAGCGACGCTCGCGCCTGGTCCGTGTTTCAGCGGTGGGGATGCTGGAGAGTCAAGCAAAGTGGCCATTTCATCCACCTCGTCCTGTAGTAACGACTGCCATCCCTGCTCTTTCCCCCCATCCAAAGCTCTCTTGCTCGGCCCCCTCCCGCCCGCCCCGTCCAGATTTGCTCCTGTTTTTCGTCTATTTGTGAAGGTGCCCAAGACAGGAGCTCACTTAATACGTTCCCTTACGCTTGTGGCGCAACAGCCTATTCAGTACAGATAAGCCCCTTTAGAAATGAAGGGGAATTTAATTCAGTGCTTGAGTGACAGCAGGAAGATTTATCCCCTCAGTAGACAATACGGCTTTTGGGGCTTTAATCTTGCCCAGACAATGGGCTGTTTCTCGGCCCTCATCTTGTGCTTTTCCCACGATGTTCGGTGATTAACCGGGGCTCCATTGGATGGAAGCCACTATCTCTCATTTAAGAGTGTTTGCGCCTCTGTCAAGGACCAGGGAGGGAGGGAGGGAGGGAGGTGGGAAGAGGAGAAAGGAAGGGGAGGGGGGGAAAAGTTGAACTCATCCAGGAGCAATGCTGCGAGGACGGGGACCGGGCGGATGCCAGCGCTATCTGCGCAGGCAGGGCGGTGACACAGCAGATGGAGCCTGGCACCGGCACCTCCCGGGGCTGTGGGCAGAGCCCTGCTGACCGACTGCTACAAACAGAAGCTCCTCATTTATTTCACTGGGGGCTTTATTTAGAAAAGCCCTTGTCACGGGCTGAAATCCACTGGTCCTTAGATGCGTGCTGCTCAGATGTAAGCAGAAATGCTTCTCTGAAGGCGAAGGAATCCGAGCGCACCGAAGCCTGCTCAGAAACCAGGCCCTGTGCTCGCAGCCCGCAGCAGGGAGCTGAGGTCTGCACTCAGCAAAGGACAACCCCACCGAGAGCACCGGGGACACCCGCAGAACTCACTGGGTACCCCGAGCACCTCAGGACCGAGGCATTTCTCTCCACACACGCACTGCACAAAGCGATGGGTGACTTCCTTCTGTTGATTATTTCATCACTAGAAGGAGCATCACCAGTAAGTTCTCATCACTAGCAAGGAGCAACCATTACTGCTATCGCATTCTATAAATTAGTCTTTGTATTAAAAAATAAATTATAAATAAAAAAATTATGTCCTTCTTACTAAAATACACCAAAGCTTCAGTTCTGATAACGAACAGAAATACAGATTTAGTCTCAAACTAATAACACAATCTGCTGTGTTTGTTACAGTAACCCTATGCTAATGCAACCTTAATGGTCCATGCTAACGCATGGCAGTGCCAAGAGCCTTCTGCATGGAAAAAGTTCCTGCCAAAGTAACACTGGAGTTTGTTGTTTGGCTGGAATTTTATTGTCAGTTTGTGCTCGGGAGTTCTGTTTACTATGAAAGCGAGGCTGGCAGGCACATCGCTGAGCTCCTGACCAGGACCAGGAGGACTTCTGCAGGCCCATGTGGTTGGTTGGGAAATATCTCAGCAAGCCCAGCTTCGTGTCTGCTGCCTGACCCGCTGAAGAGAGCAACGAATGGAACAGAAACACTGCACAGGAACAGCTTAAAACAAAATAAAGTAAAAAACAGCAGGTTTGCTGTTGAAAGAGGAATTGTTTTCTTTGACCTGCCTAATGGAGATCCCCTGCAATAAGCAAGGAAATAATCTGCACAAGGACAGAGGGCTTTTCCATGGTTTTTTTACCAACAGCCGGCCAAGGGGCGCGATCCCACCAGATCACACCACCCACACCTCAGTACCTGGGGCATCAGCTACGGGCACACCCGGCAGCCTCAGGTGCTGCATCCACACCCCCAGGACAGGACGAGCTCCGGAGTCAGCTGGCACGGGAGGTTTCTGCCAGACGTGTCGGCGCAGAGCTTCGTTCCGACGGCCAGCACAGCGCGCCGGTTGAAAGATGCTTTGTTTCAGCTATCACACATCTTTCATTCTCCGACCCTACAACTGCATACTTGGATGACTCAATCAGCTGAAAAAAAAAAAAAAATGCTGCAGTGTTCTCTGTTGTTGATGTGAATGTTTGGGAGCAGCTGAGCCAAAAAGCAAAAGCATATGTTCCTCCCCGCGCTGAGAGCGGAGGGGAGTGTGTAATCCAATAGACACAGCTGAGTCGAGGCCACCAACAGACTGACATGCCCACTCACACGCACGCATCGTGTGTGCGGGATGCCCGACGGGTGGCAGAGATTATTCCCCTCCGAGATCACGCTCAGCCCTGCAGGAGCGAGGTGCCACCGCTCCGCTCAGCCCGCAGGTGAGCTGGGCACCGCGGTGCAGGGAGGGCTGGGGGCACTGCCCTGCTGCTGCCCCAGGACCATTGCAAACAGCAAAATGTTCCGTGCCGTGCTCGCTCCAGCTGGAAGCACTCTTGGCACAAACTGCAGAAGCCAAAGGACACGCGTGGGCTGCCCTTTGTGCTGGGGCAGGAGCCATCGCATGGTCCCGGGGGTGGTCCTGGCCCCACCAAGCCCGCAACAGAGATGCTTGGCCTTGACAGCAGAGCCTCCTGTGAGCTCCTACCTGCCACTGCCTCCTCTATCATCACAGAGTGGCCTCCTTTTCCCCATCTTTTCAATCCCCAAATGTCCAGATTCCCATGTTTCAGCTCTCAGCACAAACCCAAGAAGCTGCCAGCCCGTGCGTTACCTGCGGATGATGGCACCTTGCGGTGCTAGCACAGGTAGCTGCACGGTGGATTTTTTTCTCACTACTTTGCTTTTAGTTCTGCAATGAGAAAATTAACATGGAAGACTATCAGAGCCTTTAAGCCTCAACACACAGTAATATGGGGCCAGCAGGGGGTATAGCTCAAGATTTCCTTAACATCACATTTGGGACTTTTTACTTCCCTCAACCACAAGTTCAAGTCCCCGAGGAGTCATTTGAGTTCTTCAGCCTTTTTAGTGCAATCAGCTGAGTGAACGCCATTCTTTTTTTTTTTTTTGAGTGCCCTTTAGATGTAAATGGGCAGAAGGGTTTTATAGCATTCTCTCTCTCTTTTTAATTGACCTCAATTGAGCTGCGTGGTGGGACCTGCTGGGGACTGCCACCCGTCTGCGGGCACCCGTCAGGGCAGGAGGCACCAGGAGCTGGTGGGGTAAGGCTTCCACCACGGCTCTGCCATCAGGAGGGGTTCAAACAACAGACACAGCTCTCTATCTCATACCAGTGCGTCCCCGTCTGCACTCTCTGCCCTCTTCCTTTTGTCTGTGACTCCTGTGAACTCATTCAGGACCCCTTTGAGGGCTCACGATGGCCCCTGGGAACCTTTTCAACACCTTTATGCTGAGCTGAAATGGGCCCGTAACAGGCTGAGCCCAACACGTCTGTACATCTCCCCGCATGCTCTAAAAATGCAGAAGGGCTTTGGCTTGCTTTTGCTGCACCTCTCTCTTAGGAGATAACGGCCCTGTCTTCCCCGTGGGACCGAGACGTGCATCAGAAGCTGTCCTCTGGTGCTGCTGTAGCCAACAAGCCACGGCCTTGCCCTTCCCCTGCAAAGCACCAGTGAGCGACTGGGGCTATGCAGCCCTTTTTTCCCCCCTCACCCTGGCATATTTTCACTCCCTTGCCTCCAACCTACTTCAAGCAGTGTTTTTCTGTGCTATTTTTCAACGGTGAATGAAGGGAGGAGAGAGGGGAGGGAGGAAAGCACATGAGAGGAACAAAAATAAGATTAAAATAAAAGCCTGCACCGGGGGCCCACAGAGAAACAAAAGTCAGGGCCCGATTCCCATCTCGTCTCAACCACTGCGAACCCAGTCACTCCCTGTAACGTGGAGAGATCAAACTGTGGCTTGCAATTTTGCAGCACCTTTGTCTGGCCTAGCATTTAGAGGAAGTGGGGAAAGTAGAAGGAAAATTATTCTGTACAGGCTTCCTGAAAGCTACAAGGGACTTTTGCGGTAGCAGCCGTGGGGTGAGGCAGGTCTGCACTGAGGAGAAATTCACCCTAAGAGCCGGACTCATCCTGCAGCCCGCAGAGTGCTCGGTCCCTGCCATCCCCGGCCGTGCCCACCGCTGGGCTTCTCCCCCTGCAGCGGGCACAAACCTGTGGTTAGTGGTGGCCCCAGCAGCTCTCTTGCCCTGCCTGGCCTTTGCAGTCGGTCCTGGCACCAAAAGCAGCAGCTTCTGCATCCCCCTCAGCAGCTGAGCTTTCTGTCCTCTGCCTCACGCCTGCAGCACAACGAGCAAACGAGCAGCACGGTTTGGATTTCTGATCAAATGCAGCACTGCCCATGAGGCAATTAAGGCACACTGCTGATTGCTGACACTGCCCAAACTCCCACATCCACAGAGCTAACCTGGCCAGGAAAGCCTGCCCTGAGCGCAGACAGAAACGTGTTAAATAGAACAAAACAGAACCTCGGCATCCCCCGCTCGCGTTATAGGTCACATCTAACATTAAACTGGTTTGGCGGTTTGTTTGCTGCCTTGGAGTTTAGCAGCAGAAAGCACTTTGATGGGAGGCGTAAAGCCCTGTGCCCTTCACCAGTCTTTGCCCAAAGCCACGAAGTGACACGGCGGCTATTACACACAGCAGCTCACCTTGTTTTTCTAATAGGTTTTTGTTTCAAGCATCCTTAACTTCCCAAGCCCCAGGTCAGGCCAGCGTGAAAGCACAAGCATTCAGGAAGCTTCTTTGCCTTACAATCGCTGCATTTTGGCAGTGGCACTAACTCTTCATGCAGCGCCTCCTTTTCCTCAAATAATCCACTTAAAAATATATTATAAAAACTCATCCGTTTAAGCTGCAGTCACTGCAAAAACAACTCCCAGCCGGGGTAGTGCCAGGTGCTCTATTTATAGGCCTCTCAGCTAAACACGCACGTGTGTGCTTTCATTTCCAAATGCCCCCAGTCTCTGCAAACAGGGCTTGTTTCTCATCACCGGCTGTTTGACGATTCCTATCAACCTGGCTGAGGGTGGATGCTATGAATCAGCTTTTACACTGAGAATTTTCTCCAGATAAATCTCCCAAAATGTAATCATGCCAGCTCACTACTGATTGTTATACAGATGCAATACTTCAGAAGTAGCATAACCCATTTGTTAAGGGAAACACACTTAGACTTTTGTCCTGACCTAGCACAGACGAGGCACAACTGACAGCCCAGGGGATCAAAGTCTCCTCTTTATCAACACACACTTGGCAGAAATGTAAACTTCCCCATATATGGCTTCATAAATTTGTTTGAACTTACTTGAAAACCAGCTAAAGATGTCTCAAGGAGTTAAAACTCACTGGCCCTTTCAACCCTGGATTCTGAGCGAGAAAGGCAACACAGGTACATTATACTCTGGAAGTCAATTTTTTTTTTTGTCCATCCACTGGTTTTAAGCTTGCAGGGAGGGATTAAAGGAGAAGAGTTTAAGAAAACATCAAGAGATTTTTTTTTTTTTTTTCAGAAGTGTATATGGTTTGGTAGTGAACTGCATAGTTATTTACAGAAATAATCAATTTGTGCAAATCCAAATCCAAAAATAAAGCAGCATCTAGAATGGTCAGCCTCCCACTGCTGGCTGTGCCGGTTGCAGAAGGTAGATGAAGGAAGAGCAGATAAGGCAGGCAAGAAATAAACACAAGTGAAGAGCAGCCTTATCGAAAAAAGGAATGATTAACAGCAAGACAGACAACCAGTAGTGCCAAACGTTTCTACGTACAGATTGCTAAGAGCTAACCAGGCTCTGGAAAGTTCCTGGCCTTACGCATTTCTTCAGTTCTCCACGAGATGCTTTCTAAAGGAAAATTTTTCAAAAAGTTTGAGCTTGAAGTTTCCACGTAACATAAAAAAAAAAAAAAAAAAAAAGGTTCTGGTGAAGGAAAACATGGCAAATCTCTACTGATGTATTTGGCATATTGCTTCCCCCACGATTTCTGCAGCCACCCTTGCCCTGTGCACACTGCGACCACCGGGGCGCAGAGCAGTGGGCAGCGGCTGAAGGACCTGGAGCAACTCCGCGGCCAACAGCGGTGGCTCAGAAAAGGGCAGCCAAAGAGAAACCCCCTGGCACTGGGTCTGGAAGAACAACTGCCACATTTGGAAGATCAGAGCCAAGAGTCAAAGCTGTCACCAGCTGAAATTCTAATTGAGAGTAAAGACAAAATAAAGGATAGCCAGAGGCTGCTGAATACCAAAGCCAACAGCAACAAATTAGGTGTTTGAAGTCATTTAAGTTTCATACCTACAGTGAAGTGGTTTTTATTTGGCGAGAGAAATACCTGGAGCAGTAGGATGTAACAGGCTATCAAGCAAATGTGCTCAAAGACAAATAAGCCAGCGCCGATCAGCACAGCAGAAACGAAAGGAGGCTGGGAGACACGTTCAAGCAGCAGCTGGTAACGCCACCGTGATGCGAGACGCGCAGGGAAAGTTTAAGATGATTTTAAGCAGACATGAAAAAAACCACCTACAGTGTTTCTCTGAATAAAGGGACTTTTAAAATAGTCACTGGTAGATCAAACAGAAACACGTACCAGAACTCTGCCAGCAGCCAGCGCGATCCAGTGCTCTTCTCTTCTCGTCTTACTGCCCTGGGAATCTCGCCCGGATGGGTCTGACGCAGCAGAGAGACCTGGGCTGCCCCGCAGAAGTCAGATTCACATCCCTTGAGTACAGAAAGCACCCAAGACTCTTTTCCTAAGGGACTAATGAAACTGCTTTACCTGACCAGCCATTGGCTTCAAATAGGAGGAATTGGAAATGTGGTTTTTGTCTGCAAAAAAGGCAAGACAGCAGCTAGAGGCAGAAAGAGGAAGGAAAGAGGGGGAAGAACCAAGAAGGAAGTACCAGTTCTTTGACACCTTTTGGATGGAGATTTGCAAAGCAGAACATACCCCCTTCCCTTTCAGGAGCATATTTGGTCTAATCTGATTTTAAAAGAGCTCCTTGTGATGAATCATCGCGCTCTGCCACGGGTGCTGCGGTGGGGTTCGGTCCTGCCCGTGCTCACCCCTGGGCTGCACCCCAGGGGCTCAGCTGCACCCCGTGGCCGTGCATCACCGGGGCCGTTGTGGCCACAACCCCCCGGCAAGGCTGGGATGCAGGTGCCTGAGGTGCCATCACGGGGATGAACACAAATGGCAGCTGCCCTTCAGTGACCATTTGTGGGATGTGGCGAGGTGGCCCCCGGAGAGCAATGATCTCAAAACAGGCCAGAGTCCAGGTTTGAAATCCCCCTCTAATGGCTATGTAAATGCCTCGGGTTTTGCTTTCACTGCTCCTAACAATTTGCCAGCAAACTTATCTTATTCGCCGAGCTCAGTTTCTCTCTCATTTATCCCCCAAACCCACAGGGGCTTGATTTTTATGAGGTGCTGAGCAACCACAGCTCCCGTGGCCTCGTGCTGCGGCTGGGGTGGCGGGGCTGGGATGCTCAGCCCCTGAGGAAGGATGCTGGGCACATCCCTCAGGAACACAGACTGGGTGAGCAACTGGGGACCTGCGGCAGGGGCCTCGGCTTCGCACTGCCCGAGATGATGATGTCTTCCAGACCTGCCCGCCCGGGTTGTGCCCTGGCTCCTTACCAATGAGTGCGAGAAGGAACAAGCTCTAGAGAAAGGTTTCTCTTGGCATACGGCTCTATGGGAACAGAGAAGTTGCCTGCTCTAAGCCCTGTGTGGTAACGTAACCAAAGGCAAGGGGTGAAGACGTTCCCCAAAGGTAAGGCTGGCAGGCACACCCAGGAACCCAGCCCCTCTCACTTCCCTGGGCAGCCTGCTGCCGTCAAGAGCGTGGAAAACATCCAGCTCCTTTGTTCCCATGCCCAAAGTCACAGGAACAAACACCTCCTCTGCTGCTGTCCACACGGTCAGACCCTGCGGACCCAGGAAACACGAGGATGGGGACAGGAGAAGCAGTGCAAGCACGAGAGCCACGCTGCTCCATCGTGCACGGTGGTGCAGGGCGAGCACCGGAGAGCTGGCTCTGCTCCGGGTCGGGCTGCGCCGTGCTGCACGGGCACCTTACACACAGCCTGCATCAACACTGAGACAAAGAGACATGCCCAAGGTCACGCAGCTGATAACAAGACCCAGCGCAGATCCCAGACGTCCTGCATCCCAGTCCCCTTGTCAGACGTGATAACTCTTCATTTTCTTCCTCAGCAACTCATGTATACGATTAAGTTCCACCGGTGCATACCAGTGTCACCGAGCGACACGGACGCACTCCCTGCCAGCTCGCAGTTATTTGGCGTTTGTAAGGCAGGTGATGGGAACAGCAGACATCTCCAACGTTCCCATGTACCAAATGACAAGAAGGAAAAAAAAAGATCTGATGGGCGAACGCAACAAGTCCCCTGCTCGCTGCGCGGCGCAGTGCACACGGAGCAGTAAGGCAGCAGCCACCCCTCGGAGCGCAGAACATCTCCCACCTGACCCAAGCTTTTTAATAAATAACTAAAACAAGCCAAACATTTTGGTAAACCATCTTGTTTGTGCGTACACAGGCTCAGGTGAATAAAGGCTGACAAGCTTACCCTCCGTGAGCAGCCCCTTGGCACCGTGCAGCAGGACAGTGGTGGGGCTGCGATGGTTTCTCCAGCAGGGCCCCCGCTGCCACTCTGCTTATCTGAGCCGCAGACCAGCGCACGACCACAGGCAAGTTACTTCTCTCTTTATTGCTGTTCCTTTCTTCACTTTTTTTTTCTCATGTTAGGCCAGTGATGGGATCTTAGGCCACCTAATTTGACAGATCGTACATGTCAAAGCTTATTTGGGAGTGGAACAGAGCCTGCTTTGCAGCAGCATTCGTTTCACCATGAGCCTGTATCACCTTGCACGTTGGGACAGTGATTCCAGACAAGACTGGCACAAGAGACAAAATACAAACTAGTAATTTATATGATTATATTTCTTAATTTCTGTATCATCATAAAAAAAAAAAGTAGTGCAGTAAACTGCTCTAAGATGTCAGTGCAAAACCAAACCAGAAGCGTTCAGTAACACCAGTAAGAAATGAATTCCTCTGTGCCAAAATTTACATCAGAAAAAAAAATAAAAATCAGGTGTTTACCCTGGCAGTGCTACAACTTTTCTCTATGAACTTTGCAAAACTTCATCCCCAAACGGATTGACTTCTACATTATCTGACATTTCCTCATTAGCTTCTTTCCTTTCTCTCCTTTCTTCGCAAAAAGGCCCTTGAGTCTAACCATGTCAGAAGTCTCTGAAATTTGACAGATCTTACATTTCCAGCTCATTTTCTAATGAGTTTGTACATCAGGACTGATTAGTGTAATAAGGAATTCATGAAGCAAATAAATGTAACATGAAGACACCTTGAAGAGGGGAAAGAAAGAGCAAGTCAAATATGTTGAGAAAAGGTCTGGCCTTTTTAACCTTCATTTAATCGTTATGACAAAGACACTTCATCAAAGAGACTTGGCAGGTATTTGGACTTTGTGTGCATAAATACCGGGCTTTGAACTTTTTCTCCCCTGCATTACCCAGGAGATCCCATCATTAGCCTAATTTAGGCAACTTCTTATCAAACAAAGCTTTTGCTAACCATCTAGTGACCTGCTAAACAAGACTTAAGTACTGCAAAGGAATGAAATGCATCCGTGGTGACCAGCTGGCAGGGCACCTGCCACGCCGCCAGCGTTGCTTCTTGGCCATTTCGGCGCGCTCTCACCGCCTAAATCAGCCGGCAAACTTCCTCGGGGGCAGCGATCACCAAAATTCATCACCAAATTCACATTGCCTCCATTAATGTAACTCTCAGCTAACCCTGCCGAGCAGAAGCACAGCAATGTTTTTTCCACAATAGGTACTGCTTCCCCACAGAAAAAAAAAAAAAAAAAAAAAAAAAAAAAGAACATGCTCACTGGTAAGGCACATCTCGAGAGTCACTTGCATTTTGTTTTCACCATGTCCAGTATCGCTTTTCTGTCATCTTTCACTTAGCTTCTACTAGAGCTGAGGACCCTCATCTCCCAAAGTTATCTGAGCCAAATAAGCTTGCACGAGGACAATTTCCTTCTGGATACAAATTTCTTCGTGGAGAATTGGCACAGAGCAACCACCCAGATGTTTGGATCCTTTGGGAAGGAAATACCAGTATGGTTTCTAATTTTTATTTATTTTTATCCCCAGAAGAAAAATAGGCTTTTTGGAATAGAAGCGGATTTCACGTCTCTGCTGAAGAAAGCATAACTTGGAGAGGGTTGTGTGGAGAGCTCGCCCGAGGCTTTCTGAGCGGCTTCAGTCCGGGAGCTCCTCCTGGATGCGGCTCAGCAGGAAGCTGTGCACCCGCTATAATAAAGTGTGACAGCATCTAAAACTAATGGACAGTGGTTCTGCTAGGTATGTTGGATGAGTGAAGTGAAAATCATGAGGGTTTCAGGATGCAGATCTATTTCACTGCTGGACAACAGTGGAAGGGGCTCCACGAGCGGTCAGGGATCCCTCAGTGCTGCTCGCCCAGCTGCCATCGCTGCTCTCCTCGCCAGAGAGGGGCTCTCCCCATCCCACCCTGTGCAATATCGTCGGGGCTCCTTAGGAAGCTGCAAGAAGATTCTTCTGAATGGGGGCTGTATGTGAAATAGTTCAAAAGAGTCCTTGTCCTGCACAGACTAGATCTGCATGGGAAGTTACTGTTTTGTTCTTAAGAAGAAAGCAAAAACCCACAAGAAAAAAAAATATATTAAAAAAAAAAAAAAAGAAGAAGAAAAAGAAAGAAGCCAAAGAAACCTCAGAAAGTTCAAAGGGTGTTTCATCCGCGTCTCAGTCCTCACGAGTAAGGACCCCTTTGTCATCACTGGGTGACCGACTTCTCCCGCGAACGCGATACGCACAGAGAATCTCAAGAGGAGTTACACCAAAACCACTCTCCCTAAGCCACGCTGAAGATTCGCCACGCGCTGCAGAACTCTCGGGCTGATTTTGTTCCCGCACCGACCACCGCTGCTGACACCGAGCGGGGCAGCCCAGGAGAGCCCTGACCTAAGGCAGCGCCTCGGGCTTTGAGCAGCCTGGGGATTCATGGCCTGCATCTCCTGCAGTGAGGGCCACTGCCTCTCAAAGTGTTGGAAGTAAAAAAGTTAAACTAAAAAAAAAAATAAATTAAAAGTTATTCTAAATCCGATTCTCTTTGAAATTACAAGTTTTGGTTTTGAGGTTCTTACTGCTAATATATTCAGCTGATGTATGTGGAAAACTCACTATGAACTAGCGCCAAAATGCTCCCCCTCTTCCCACTTCTTACTTTCTGCACCCTTTTGACTCATTTGCTCTAGCCAGTTCTTTCCCCTTATTCTCCTTTTGCATCTGACCATAGTCTGCATCTTCACCCATCCGCCTTTCCATCACCTCAGCTCCCTCTCTGCAGGTTCTGTGACGCTCTGGCCGAAGCCATCACGCTTTGCCTTGCACTTTTGCAGACATTTATCTACCTCGTCACTGAATATTACAAAAGAAAAACTATTTCCTTCATCGCACAGCTGCCCTGGCTATAATACCATTTGTAAAATTTTCACAGACAGACAAGCTTGCATCATTTCAAAAAAAGGAAAACCGCACACGGCAGGTTCACGCAGGCTGACGTGCAGCGGGGCTCACCGTGCACTTCAGCCTTTTTTTTTCCTTTCTTACAGGTCACACTTTTAGAGAACTTGAATAAGGAGCATTGCTATGGTAGCAGGTAACAAACAAGATGGCATTTTCCAGAAAACCAAAGGAAAATCAATACAAGTAAGACACAAGAAGATACAATCAATTCAAGAAGAAGAAACACAGAGATAACCTAAGCTAGTAACAGGATACTGGGGAAAACGTCTCCAGCCATTTTGGCATAACAAATCATTTATAATATATATGATAAAAACAAGGTACAATATAATTAGCACAGAGTTGGCAGGCTTCCAGCATGCTGAACTAAATAAATGATTCTGCATTTGCTTTATAGCATAGAGAACTATTTATATTGTCATCATGACGCCTGAGGGATAACTCTTTCCTGGAGTAACTCGGCATACCACAGTAGTGCAACACGGCCTTTCATTTTTAACTCAGGCCTCCCAAACTGCAGCTCGAATTCAGCTCATTTCGCTGCTTTTGCGCCGCTCCCACGCACTTTTGCAGAAACCACAGCAAGGCTGCAGGAGCACGAGACGGAAGCCTCTCGGTCTCCGATCCCACGGAGCCAGGGCTGGACAGAGGCTTTTGGTAAGAGCTAGCACGAGAAAATACACTTCCCAGTTTTTCTCTTTTTGCCCAAAGTGGCCAGCCAGTGCTCTTTTTCTCTTTTTCCCCTACATGCATTTCCAGTAGCCAAATGGAAAAGGGAAATTTCATAGCATTAAAGCCAAAGTTTCCCTATATTTTTCTGAATAGCATCCATCTGCCCACCCTCCGCAAAGATGCAAAAGCTCCTTTTTGGGACCTTAGCTTCAAAAGCTTTGAAATGCTCCACCGCAGGGAAACCCCTCCTGGTTTGCCCCCCGCCCAGCCCACCCTGCAGCAGCCACAGACAGCAGTGCCCTGTCCGTGGCCTCTGTACCACCGTGTGACACCAGCCAAGGTGAACTTCCAGGTAATTGCACCACATCACCACTTCTGTTAATAAACTTCTTGAAATGGCCCAACCACACGGAGCAGTTTTACCGCAGCAGCAGAAACATCAGCGGCTGCCCAGGGGAGCAGGCGCCTACGGACGCCTTTTTCCCAGGGCAGAGCCGATGTGCACGGGGCTCTGGCTGCCAGCAGCTTACCCAGGGGAGGCAGAAATAGCTGTGAAATCACCCAAAAGCTGCTGGGGGCAAAGGCCAAAGCTAACTAAAAGGGGGGACCCCCCATCATTGAGGCGGTTCTCATTTTGACTTCAGTTACATGGACACCGACCCAAATTTAAAAGCCCTCTGCAACCTCTGCCAGGCACAGGCTCCCTTTCTTGGTTGGCAGGTGATTAAAGGGTTTTTGTGTTTAAACACAAGTTTTGGAAAAATCCTTTACAAAAAGCCTACACCTTTGAGAGAGTGCGCAGCGATGAGGTGGAAGACAAGCACACACAACTGTCCCCTGTCAGGCCTGGCATTTTGTGTTTTGCTCTGATTTGAGAGAAAGCTGAAAGGACACGTTTACATTTTAAAAATGTCTGTGAAAACTCTCAGTCCAAAACTAAGCTGATGGTCCAAAAAAATAGCAGCACAAACCTCCCTTGGTGAGACAAGCACCACAGTAACACAGCAGGGCGCTGGGTCGGGGCAGGACCAGCCAGGTCCAAGCCCTCGCTCTGGGTGAAAACCGTGGGGCCTGAGGGACCAAAGCCAAACACCCGTCGGGTTCGTGCAGTCCAGGCTCACACCGTATCAAACCTCAGATTCAGGCTCCACACTTGCAGCAAGAGTGACTGCTGAAAGGGGACATCACATCGCCCCCCGTCCACCAGCAAATTAACTGGTGTCGTTTCAATTCATGAAATGCAAGGTCAAAAGGGACTGCTGTGGTTCTCCAGGCTGACCTCCTGTACGACAACACTTCCTCAAATTAATTCCTGTTTGGTACACGTAAACCTTTTAGGAGGCGTCCAACCTCAGTGTTTAAATTGTCAGCAATAGTTAAACTTCCTCGAGTCACCAGCAAATTGTCCGAGCGCGGAAACTGTCCCGGGCGTTTTTAAGAACACGCTCAGCAAACACCTGGCAGAGACAGAGCCGCGAGGTTTGTCCCACAGCTGCCCGGGAGGACAGACAAGGTGATCTTCCAGCTCCCCCTCCCTTCCCTGTTTTCTTTGATTCCCACTTTTTTCTTCCCAAATAATGCTTGCACTACATCAGATGCTGTCACACTTTTAGTCTATCAAATCGAGCTTTGCTGTCAGGTAAGCGCTCAGAGATGGCAGTCCTGTCACCTCTTCACTTTCTCTTCATTAAACTAAACAGATCGAGCTTCTGGAATAACAGGCAAACTGTTTATTTCTACGTTTATAGTTACACGTTTTCGTTAGAATTTACGCATGAAGGTTTATGTTACAAAGCAACAAAATGTGTTTTCTGTTGTTGTTTTTTTTTTTTAAGCCCATTTCACAATGAAATCCAGCCCCTAATCATCAACTGAGAATAGCAAAACAAGATGTATTATAATCCTCTTTATTTAAACGTTTTGATTAAATTAAACTTGAAGATACTACAGTAGGGGCTTTCCCACTGCTCTCAGCTGAAAGAGGGAAGAAATGAACTGGCTTTAAAATGAAACAGGTTTCTGCTCTGACTGACTGCAAGTTACAGGATGTTGGTAGTGAACCAATTAAAACACATCTTAAAACGATAAATACAAACCAAATGTACATTATCAGCATGTTCAGCCTTTTGTTTCTTAGTTCTATTTTGTATCTGCTTATAGCAATCATATGTGTTTTGAAGGAGGGGGAAAATCAAATCATTTTAGGAAATAATAAATAAAGAATTCAGTGGAGGAAACAAAAGAGGACTGCATTTATTCAAACATAAAACAAACCATGCCTTCGGAGGGCAGGGTGGAAAAGAAGCCGCAATGTTCCTGGATCGGGGGGACTCAGAAACATCCAGACAACAACAAAAAATCCATCTCAGTTTAAGACAGCGGTGTGGCACCTAGAGAACACGCTGCAGAGGAAGGAATGTGCTGTGCATACCCCTTCTGCCTGCATCCTCAGCACGAGATGTCCGGGCACGGTCAGTAAGGAATTGCCATCTCTGCTGTGCCTTTCAGCTGCTCATTTTGCTCAGAAAGAGCACCTCACCTACGGCTAAGTGAGGAGGTGCCCAGAGGCAATGCACTTCCTCTTTTCCTTCCACAACTGCATTCTCTCCTGGCAGTTTGTGCTTTGCTTTTCACCACCCCTGAGACATTGCAGGTTCCTTCCTAGCTCAGTGCTGGGCTCACCCGAGCCACACCAGCTGTGCGGTGTCAGGATGCTTACCTGCTGCCCCTCTTCCCAAGACATCAGCTTCTTGAGATGCATCTTCTCAATCCCTGCTACTTATTTTGTCACCTGAAGCACAGGCAACCTGCCTTCTGATGGGCACGGTACCTCTAGTTAACCCAGCATTAATCCTCAGGATTAATTAATGCATCAGAAGGAGCAGCATGATGTTGCTAGCCTGGATTTCCCTCCCATTTCCAGCAGGACGTTCACATTCGCACAAGCACCAGCAGACTGGTGCCAGAAGGACGCTGGCACCTCTATCACTTCTCTACAGTGCAACGAGGGGAACAAAGTATCTGTGCTTACAAAAATAAAGTTACGCCAGCTACAAGCGTTCACCATTTTCACAGTAAAATACACAAATTTCACAAGCAAAAGTGTTTCACTTTTCACAAGTTCCAGAAAAACAGACTTATCTGCCTTTATTCTCCCTAGGCTTGCTTTCCCAAGGCATGGCTTTTTTTTTTTTCCCCTTATTGATCTGCCCCCAATCCCATACCCCAAGCGGATTCCTCGTAATGAAAAACTGCAGAAAGTTTGCACAATTTTTTTCATTATTTGAGGCTGCAGGTAAGTAGCTGCATAGTCCTGTGCTTAGTGGAAGGAAGTATTGAAAATCTCCTTTGCTATTCCTTGTTTCACGGTTTATAACGTGATACTTATAAATACTTTGGTAGCAGATTAAGCTCCAGAGAAATGAAAACATTTAAAAAAGAGCACAAAGCCTGCAAGTGTCCAAATGAGGGACCAGAAACTCTGCTTTAAGCTCCAGGAGGGGGTTTATGAGATGTAGTGCCATGTGCCATACAATACAAGATAAACATCTGTTGTTATTTCAGTAAACTTAAATCAGATGTTAAGCTTTTTCCGCAGGGGGATAGTGGCACAAAGAAAGATCTTTTTTTTTTTTTTCTTACCAAGGTGGCCATACCCTGTGAGCTGGGAGAAGTGGGAGAGGATTTTGGAGAGGACTTAAATAAATACTGTTAAAGCAGTGCGGTGGCGTGAAGTGACCTGCCGCACCCCCGGCCCTACCCAGGCCTTCAGCCCTGAATTTCTGCCCGGACATTTGCTAACGGGGAGGCCAATGCTGCGAGCACAGAGGATGAGGTACAGCACTGGTACTTGCTGAAGAGCAAATCCAAAACCGGATGACCACAATGGAAAGGTCTTTGTGGGCTCTGGTGGCTTTTCTGACCTCCTCGCCTCCCTGGGCTTACAACAATAAGGATGGAAGCCTCTGGTTTGGGATTAGCGTTTCAAACCAGAACCCTAGTATTTCAAACAAGATGTCAGACTCAATTTCTCACTGCCACTAGAAGGACAGCTTATTCCACACGGCCTGGGGACGAGCTGTGGCAGTGTCAGGGCAGCCGCTGGACACCCACACGCCTCCAGCCCCAGGGACAGTAGGGCTGCAGCGAGGGGATGCGCACCCACTGGTCCCCAGCAGGTAGAGGAGATCGTGCACTTGCCCACACCGAGCTGAAATCCAAGTGAGAAGGCATTGCCCATTTGCCATGGTGAACCCACGACAGCTTGCCATCAGTATCACGCTTTGATTTAACAGCATCAAATAGCTCGATTTTATATGCAGTATCCCACATCTTAAATCGTAAGGAATCAGCCTTAATTGCTAACTTTGACAGCTGTCTACTTTCCTCATTACACACGGTGAGCTGGAAGGTACAGCTAAGTTAATATTCCAAGCTGTTTCTGTTTTCAGCGTATTAAAAGGGATCTTATATCCCCAGCACCAGACAGCATATGGAGCTCAGCTCTCCGAGCCTTAGGGTAAAACTTCCAGGGGTTACGCTGGACCACTGGAGATGTTGTAAAAAGGAAATTTTGCAAGGTACAGTTCCAGGAGCTGGGCTTGCTTGTGTTTCTCTGCACAGTGGTTACCGGCAGCGCAAATGAACCATAGACCAAATGCAGAGCTCCGGATAAAGTAACAGTAATCTGCCTTTGTGTCCAATTCCAGATGTATTTCTGTTCAGCTTTTAATTCGGAAATTTTGTGGCATAAAGTGATTTAACAATGCACTTTTAATGACCCAATATATATATCTTTTGTTTCATTTTTATTTACCTTAGCAGCATACTAAAACATAACCAGCATACTTCAGTTTTTTACATTATATTTTAATTAGTGTTTTTTTTTATATATGAAAGACAAAGACACTACTCAGTACAAACACACATCTACTGTGCTGCATTTCCCAAGGCGTATAATTTAATACCCAGAACACCAAGTCTCTCTCCATCAAAGTTAATACTCCCTGGCCAGGCCTTGCTCCGTCTGGTAGCCGGGTTTTAGAGCAGAGAACAACGCTTGTTGTTCTTCCAGAAGGACCTGACGGTTTATAAACTCAAGAAACTTCACACAAGAATTAGTGTGGCTGTGAAAGGAACCCAGGGCAGGCAGATGTGCCCCACAACTAGTTAAAAATAGTAATAATAATTAAAAAAAAAAAACTCCTAAAATTAATAGTTCTATGCTTGATAAGAATGCAAGAGAAAAGAACAGAACTTTTCCCAGAATGGATGCTGAGTGCCGCTCTTAGTACTGTGTTGCACATTCGTCTTTCTGTATTTCCCTAAATATTTTCAAGTCGAAAACCCCTCCCAAGGCCAGGAGCGGAGGCTCCCAGCAGCAGAAGGAAGATGCCCATTTTCCTGCAGCACAAAGCCGACCACCCCAGCCTGTCCCATTCCGCTGGTCTTGTCCTTGCCACCCTCCGCAGCACCAAAGTGGACCAGGAGAGCCGAGGAGCAGCCAGCACAGGCTGCCCCTCAAAAGCCAGCTCGGGCTCGGAGCTCCTCCAGGCTGCAGGCTCAGGCTGCTCGTCCCCGTCCCTAACAGCTCGGCCATCCACGGTTTTAATCCCGTGCAACATTTATGGAGCATTCCTTTCCTCCTCCTCTGAAGCAAGTGCAAATACTGCTTGGCAGAGAAGGGCTGCCCGCAAGGAAGGAGTTCCTCGGGGCAGTTACACCAGAACTCGAACTAACCATAACATCACACGTCTGAATAATACTGTGAAAAATATATAAAATATGTTATGGCATTAAAAGTTTAAACATCATAAATCTCGAGCGCGCTATTTACTGGGCTGCGGAGGTGACAGAAACAACATTCTGAAGTGGAGCAAGAAGGGAACAGAGGAGGGGAAAGAGGAGGGAGCGTGGAGCCAGCACGCGGGGAAGCCCCCAGGGAGCGGGGGGAGCACAGCTCGGAGGCAAACTGCTCGGGCAAGGGGTGGTCAGGAGGGGTAAGAAAGACAACAACCAAAATCAGGTTGGAATTCAAAGGAAACAAATATCATGCACATAAAGTCAGCTTCTCCGGGCGGGTCACTGCTGCCCTGCTGAAGCTCCCCAGCCACGCCAGCATTTGCACGGGGATGACACAGAAAAGCGAGGCTAACGTTGCTGGTTACAACATTTGCTCCAATGCTGGCCAAATTTCAAGATAAATTTGGAGTTCATGCTTGGATCCAAAAAAACATTTCGTCAATTTTCGAGTCGGAACCTCGCTAAAATGTCAAATTGCTTTGAGCTTCTTTCCACGTGCTGTGTTACTGATTTATTGCTCTCAGGCTCTGCGTTACAGTTCAACAAATAGAATATTTAAGGAGTCACTGGGAGAAACATTAAAATGAGCAACTGCAAACTCTGCAGGCTGTCAGCCCAAACCTCAGATAAGTTAGTCGGGGTCATGATGGCAGAGAGGTGTGTTTCTTTGTTTGATTAGGGTGGTGCCAGTGATGCTTTTTATTATTGTTTTATGTATTTCTATACTTTTAGGTGTCTGGCTGCATATGCAAGCTTTCAACAAGCAATCAAGAACCCGACTTGTTTGCTCCTCGGAGCCAGTCATTCATAAAGCCCCCTGTAAAACCATCCCTGCCAGGACTCCCGTTCCCCCGCCTCTCTCAGCAAACACCGCTCACAGGTCGAGCACCTCACAACTGGGGTAACGCCGTCACGGATCGGGGCCGAGCACACAGAGCCCAGCGAAAGCCCCGACACATCGCACACGTGGGCAGCGGCGATTTCTCAGGCAAACCAGCTTCTTTGAGTCATAATTCAGCGCAAATTCAATTTTCATCCGTAACTGTGAATTTTTCTCGCTTTCGTAGCTTCAAGTCAGCTCATTAACATTACTTCGACATCGTTTTTATAGTTGAATTATACCATGTTTATACTGTGGAATTCCATTACTTAATTGCTTCACTACTGGAAATTTCAGTGGGGTTCTCATTTTTCGCATAAATCTTGAGAATAAACATGTTTCTGTATTTCTCTTAATTAAGTGCATATTTCATAAAAATAGCCAACACAGACAAATTAACCAAAGCATCATTTGTTTAATCAAATGGGAAACTCATGCCGCATGTAAATGGGGAAACTCCAAAAGCTTTGGCGTTTGCTTCCGGTAACTGCCAGGGACTGGGTATTCCTCCAGGCTACCCGAATCTGCTCGAGCCTCCAAAAATGCCCTGCAGGCAGCACAGCTGGTCTAAAACGGGGATGATGACACCCACAGTGTGAAGGGGAGAGAGCCCAGGGAAGGAAGCGCTGGGGCCAGTCCCTCTGCTCCACAGCAAGGTTGGTTACATCCCTGTTTTGCTCCACATCAGGCAACCCAAATGTCTGAGGTTCCTTACTGATGCACCGCCTGTCTCCCAGGAAATCTGCTGTGGATTCAGGTTGTTTTATCAAGGCTTTTACCTAGAAAAAGGGTTGAGGATCTGTTTGGTTCACTGTTGTGGCAGTGGGATTTCTTGTATTTTTTTTTTCTTTTTAGGGGATCATCGTGTGGACAAGTGACTGGGTTACGGGGCTTTAAAAAAATTGGTAGCACACAGGGACAACAACACAACATTTTCTCATTCCTAGCATAGAAACAGCACACAGAGACGTTCTTGCAATGATGAGGAGAAACAAGAAGTGAAAGTAGGAAAAAAAAATCCTTACTTTTAGGCCAGTGGTGAGAATATCTTTTCATTTAACTTAAATTTGCTTCCCCTTCTGCACAGAAGTTTTTGCAACTGTTTTGAAGTTTAACAATGGATAAAATAAAGCTTTGAAATTAAAAACTGTGACAATTACTCAAAATTTTAAAAGCTATTTTACACCCTGACTTCATCCCCCAGTGACGATGCTTCCCCTTGCTCTGGGGCACGGAGCTGGGAGCACCCTCACAGCCGCTGCCTTTGGGTAGCTGTGCCCTGCTCGGCAGCGTGCCGTGTTCAGGCTCATGAATATGTTTCCTGAAAGATCCTATTTTGAGCACTGTTTTATTCAGACATCAAAACCATTTAGAAATTATCACCTGCCTTGGCAGAGCAGCGGCAGCCGAACAATGCGAGCATCTGGATTCCGCGGCCGTGTCGGCCGTGGCAGCTGGCACCGAGCGCTCGGCCTCACTCATCGCTTTCTGAAACCCGGCCAGATTTGTACTTCCTAAATGAAACCTGGCTGCACAGCGACATTCGGTTCCATGGGAGTCCTGGAGGAATCGGGTGATTTATGGAAACCAGCAACTCGCGCCTGAAGCCTGCGCTACGCAATAATCGATACTTTTTCAATATTTTTAATATGGCATTATGGACTCTGATTTTTCTTCCACTGAGACATCTGCAGCACTACAAATAATCTCCCCTCCATAGCAGAGGAAGGTCCAGCTGCAGCACTGCCCCCTGTGATCAGCGTGCTGGGAGCTGGGGCTCACCTCGTGCGCTGCACCAGGAGAGCACCGCGGGTAGCGGCCAGGCTAAGGAAGGTGCCTTCCCCGGGTACTTGCAGGTATCAGAGAACAAGGCACAAAATATGAGCACTTCTCTGACCTTTTGTCAATAATGATTATTCCTCAAGGCATGCACACATCGTGATTCACCTTACTTCTGGATTGCTCAGCTATTTCCCTGTAAAGCCAGTGCCACTAGTGCAGATACCTTACATCAGTAGTTAGAAAAATGCCTAAACCTGAGCACAGACCATGCTAGCTTCATTTGAGAAGTGCATTCTCTAGATTTCATAGCTGAACAGGTGGAAAAGAAATCTTGTTTTAACTAAGAAAAGATGGCATCAGGAAGGAATTGATCCTACAAGACTGGCACCCAATATCCTCCATGCCCATGCACCAAATGCTGCTGATCTTCTCCTCTTCTGAACACAAGAAGTTCCTCCGGCTGGGACCACACGCCCCATGCGGTGTAACCTGTGAGATCAGCTCTTGCCTTTGCCCCGTGTTTCTGCACGCAAGCAGGGGTCTGCCAAGCAAAGCTGCTGCAATTTCTAAGGGACTAGAAAGGAAAACATCAGTTCTAGAGTCCAGAGAAAGTGGCACACTTTGATCAGAGACCTAGCTCAAGTACTTTGAAGATCAAGCTTGATTTTCAGATGGGTATTTTTATAGTTTTAAGGTAGCAGCTACCAGTGAGAGCAATGCTAAGCCTCCCAGGCCCAGTTTTGGAGGGTCAAAGGTGACACCAGTTTCAGCTGCATTCACAAAATCCCAGTGCTTCCCAACAACTTCACACTGCTTAAAGCAAACCAGCAACAGACTTGGAAGCCAGATGGGAAAGAGTAGTGAGAAAGATTTGGCAAAACAGCATCTATGTAATGCGGACAAAAGCTACTTTAAGAGCTGTGCCTTTTTCTCTTTACCTCCTTTATCTCTGCTTCTACCTGCTCTTGAGAGCATGAAGTAGGCAGGTGGGAAAGCAGGGCACCGGAGGCAGAAGACCCCCCCTGGAGCCACTCCGTGTCCAGTTGATACTGACCTCTTTCCCCTTAGCTCTGGCATCTTGCATTCAAAATTTTGCTCTTCATCATCTTTATAGCCATAAAATCCAACATCCTGGTTAATCCAACAGCACATTAAGTTTTTGTCCCATGACACCGAAAATAACAAAAGCTGACACGATGAACCAGCAGACACACCGATGAGTTTCTCCATTTCTGGAGAAAATAGCCCATTTAAAATGGACTTCAGGACATCAGAAATCAAGACATGGAAAACCCCAAAGCTTCAAGTTTAGCTCATATGTTCTTACTGATACCTGCAGCACGAAGCTGCCTATTACAGGCAAAAGCAAGCGGGGATCACATTGCTGGAGCCTTTTGCTGCTCTGGTGGAACTGCTAGTTTAGGTTTTTGTGGCCAGCTTCCTTATCCGTGCAGGGATGCCCCTTGTAAAAGAGCTGGTTCTGAACAGCTGAGAGCTCTGTAATATCCGAAGCAGCCCCTAACCTACCTTTACCAAAACAGCACTGCTACATGGTGCATTTTAAAGGGAACAAGACATACAATAAAACTTTTATTTCCAGCAGGCTCGGTTGCTTCCTACACATCTGGGCAGTAACCGGGGCCGCACACCAGCGCAGCGAGGGCTGTGCTCCTGACGGGCACATGGCAGTAATGAAACACCGACACTTCTCGTAAACCCCACGTTCAGTGTGTTGGCACGGAGATGCCTTTCACCTCATCCCACGTGTAAAGTCCTCTCCCCTCAGAAAAGCTCTTCCTCCCGCAGAAACCCTCCGCGGCATGTAAAGGAGCCGGCGGTCGCGGCTTTCAAAGCCAGCCCCCAAGTATTATTCCATTTTCCGCTGAATAAAAGTATTGAGGACCCTTTGTCAGGGAGGAGCGAGGCCGGCCGCCTTCCTGCTCACAATGCCACTCTGTTCAGTGGGCTGCAGAGGGGAGTTGCCCGAGAGATCCCAGCGGGGTCCAGCCCGGCGCTGCGACCGCTCGCGGCAGCCACCGGCCTCCTCCACGCTTCCCTTTGAACGAGGGGTGCCTGGCGGGGCCAGGAAAGGAGAAAGAGCGATTCCTTACCAAAGCCACCCCCAGAGCAGATCAGGGCAGTATGGCAGGGTCAGACCCCGGACCCCCGCCTGCAGCCCCGATAGCAGGTTTTTGGCAGCCCGACCCAGCTCCGAGGGGGCAAGCGAGGACCTGGAGTCACAGGCGGTCTGAATTTCGAAATTCGGAAAAATAGGAAATGAGGTTCACTGGGTAGCTGTGCTCCCCACACCTGATATTTGGGGGAGGGGGGGGGCAGCTTCAAGGGCCGTTCACAGAACTTCTGCGAAATATTTAAATATTTCACCTACATGTGTGGGTGAGGAGCCCCAGGACCACGCTGCGTGCTTGCTCTGTAGTGATGCTCATGAACGGAGGTGCATGAACCTGCCGGGCTGATCCCTAGGTGGGAGAGGTGGTGCAGCACAGCAGACTCACTTTTGGAATGATTTTTCACTTGGGCTCCATGTTATTGGGCCACATCACAGAGGTACCAGCTTATACCCGCTGAGAACTGCCCCATTACAATTAATTTCTCATCTAAAGTGGACCTGAATTCTTATTTCCCTGTTCTTTTGTTTGTTTGTTTGTTTCTATGAAGGATAAAAACACTTTGCACAAGAAACAAGCAAGCTTCAGAAACAAAGTACACGCTCTTGCACAGAAACTAAAGGGTTTGCCTGCATCAAACAACTGCAATTTAAGAACCCCTCCATGCAGGGATGTTCTAACACGTTATCTTCGGGCAGGAAACATCCCAGACTTCAGTACGTGCAATTTAGAGTTCTTCTACTACCTTTAAGTGTTTGAGGGGGAAACAATCTGTTTTGATAACTCCTGACATTAAACAGTGATAAATAATTAAATATGTTTAACTGTTTCATTAACTAAAGATAGATTGAGAGCGCTCCATAGATAGAATATAGATCAAAAAGCCTGAGACTGGCTGTAAATTCCCCTGATGTTTTATGACACCATTTGTATTCTGTCACTCACTAGCTTTATGTATAGTCCAAGCTGTGAACTGAATACCCCATTCAGAAAGCCACTCACTCTGCATGTTATTGCAATTTAATATTTTCACACACAGACACATCATTATCTTGGAACCTGACACTGCAAGGAGAATTCAGTAATTTTTCAAGAGTGCTTTTTTTTGTTCTAATGCGAGCACTGAGGCACAAGATTGATCTAAATGACCACTCTTCCAATATTTAGTCTCTAGATAGATAGATCAGCAGGTAGATATTTGTCTGTGTTTTCATGGATTCTTCTCATTTCAAACATGTACGGATGCAGTTTCACTGGAAGAACTAAAAAGAAAGATTAAGAATCTGTCATTACTCACAAGAATGCCCCTTACATAGTTACAGCTTGAGACTGAGAACCAGATATGCATATATTGACAGTCAAGTCCTCAAGGCTGTCTCTTCAGTCTTCAATTACTGAGACGTGACTACGGGACGGGATTACGCCGCTGACGCTGGGATCCTGGAGGGGCAGCGACTACACATTCCTCGAGGCCGGGTGAGTAGAATCAGCCACATCAGCTCTTCAAGTTACAGGTAAAAATATGTATTTATCACTATTTTAAGAGCCGGGTCACATCAGGAAAAGGACTTTAGAAGTAGAGACAAAGGCACAGCTGATTTGATCCATGCAAACAGGTCTATCACACGCCGGACCCTTGGTAGCTAATCATTAACGAGCACTACATACAAACACAGATATAACAAAAATCTTTATATGCAAACAGCATCGATGTCCCAAGGAGCTCAGTGCCTCGAGGGCCTGCTCCAAAGTCCAATGAAGCCGATGGAAGGACTGCCGTGAACTTGGGCAGGCGCCGGGGCTGCAGGGCCGCCTCGCACGGCTCCAGCCAGGGTTCCCCACGACCACCTTGCTGCGAGTGACAAAGGCAGCCCACAGCTCCCTCCGGTCACAAACCACTGTCATTAATGCTCCACATTCCCAGGAATCAGCTGCAGGATGAACCTGACACTGGCGGGCAGGAGGAGGAACAACGAGCGTGCAAGGCTAAAGGCAAACTTCCCCCGTGGAACCCCTGCCTCCTAGGTTTGGGTTGGACGTGAGCCTCGGCCTGCCCCAAAGGAAGCCTTCAGCACTACCGTTAAGGAAGAAAAGAGGGTTCCCATCCTAAGCAACACCCCAGGAATCTTCCATAGGTTCTTGTTTCCTTCACCCTGACAGCACGGCTACAGACGTGCAGAAGAGACCCTGCACAACATGAACTCCGGGGCAGGACATTTCTCTGGTCAGCGCCCTGAGACTTACTTCTCAAAGTGCTGAACAACGCTTTGAAGCAGTTACTGTCCATGGGGCAAAAATAGATTTATAGACGCGTGTTAAATGCACGCTCCTTTTTCTGATCTACTGGAACAGACAGCACTATTACATAAATCAATATTTAGCTGGAGCATTGACTACTGGATCACACGAGAAACTTTCTGATTACGGCTGGAGGCTACGCACGTGAATATTTACACCGAGCCCTCTGTGTCCTGTCAGGATGCAGGGAACTACACATTAACTGGAGAACTACACAAAATTGCTGTTTTATCTGAAATGGAAGTTAAACAGTAATACACGGGTTTAAAGAGGAAATGAAATACATACGCGTAGGTCTAACGCCCGGACCATCCACCTGTCTGCCTATCTGAACCACTGCAAGGAGCCCAGACGCGGGTTTTCTGAAGAATATTTATCAGGGTGATCGCCAGTTCGCTCCACAGGTGCTTTGTTTTAAATCAATACTCATAACCCCCTGACAATAAACTATGGGAGGAAGCAGGAGGCTTTGCCTAAGGGACGGGGACGTTCTGCTTGTCTGGAAAACCACACATCCCCCGGAGCCTGAGAAAGCATCGGTAGCTCTCCAGCCACGTCCTCAAGGACATGTCCCTGAAATCAGCTTGGATTTCCTGACGGCTCACCTTTAGCTGCTGCTACCAAGAAGCTGTTAAAATTACTGTACTCGCTAGCAGGTGCAAGCAAAACCAGAAGACAAAGGCAGAAATTCTGTTCTGAACTTTATCTGGCTAAATACTTGAAGAGCGCTCTAGCAGGAAGAATTTAAGAACTCCCAAAGTAACAAAGATCTGGTTTTTATTCATTATATATGGGATATACGAGCAGAACTGTTTCTGAGCAGAGGGCTTTTCCAAGTTATCCATGAGGCATCAACTGCTTTTTAAATATGACTATTGTGCCATGTAGGGATTTAAATTTATTTTATTCCTATGTGATAATTCTGAAATAAAACACATGATCGCTTGCTAGTTGTGCTTGTTCTCTATTTCACATTTACGTAATAAAATATAAAATGAAACCAGTCCTTTTCTATAAACAGAAAAAACGGTAAAGCAATTTTATACTACATGAACTTCAAGCACAGCCATTTAAAAATTAATTTACATGATTGAGCCCAAAAGGTCCATTCACTGTGAAATAAAAAACACTAAATACTATCCTGGAAGGACAGAAAATGCCAGGCTGCATGTAAACACAAGCATTTCTTTATGAGCGTCTGAGATGGAAATAAAAGATTTTTAGCAAAAACTGAAACTTGCAAGAAAAAAAAAAATCTGAACCAGTAAATTCAGCAAAAGTCTCCCAGTGACCTCAGCGGGAGCTGGAGCAAACCCAAAGATCATTAATGATACGTTTATCCTGAAATCACAAAGGCAGGTACACAAAATCCCTCCCATTTTACAGATGAGGTAGCTGAGGGTAAATTATTTGCTTAAGGCAGTAAAGCTAGTTCATCAGCTCCAGAAAAAGCAGCTTGGGCTTTTTCTGCACCCTAGACTCATCTCTGGTCAGCTAACACTCGAAGTTTTGTTTTTGGTTTTGTTTTTTTCTTCTTTCTTTTCTTTTTTTTTTCTTTTTTGTTTTTTTTTTTAATTTTCTTAATAGCAGCAATGCTCCCCACCCCCCACCCCATCACTCTACAACTTTTCCATGCTCTGAGCACAGCCTTGCATCCAACTTTCCATATTTTCTGACAGCCAAAGGCTCGAAGCCCAGCAGCGCAGGGCTGAGGGAACAAACCCACGTGCTGGCCGCAGCCTCGCGCCGGAGGCCAGGGTGCAGCGAGGCCGGAGCCTCACCCGCAGCACAGAAACAGCCCCAAAACCACACTGCAGGGGGTTCGGTGCCACTGCCTGCACCTTGCTGCAGCCCAGCCGCTTCCTCAGCCTGGCTTTGGAGACTGTGCCCAGCTGTGTGAGTCCTCCCAAAGCGATTTTATATCAAGAAGGAAATAAAGCTGATTTTTTTTTCCTCCCACAATACCAATAAAACATATCTGGGTATCGCTTGTACCAAAACACCACTGCTATAAAGTTAAAGATATGGAAAAGAAAATTAACTACTGTTTATAGCAGTGGTGGAAGCGAAAGAAAAAAAAAAAGGCACAATGCATGCAGGGGACAGATGGCTTCTATCCAATATAGCCCCTCTTCTGTATGTTGCTTTGAAAAGGAAGTCCATGCCACTCCAGAAGATAGCAATCTGTGTAAAATATGCTAAGGTTATATAATTGATCATTCCACGAGTTAAGAAAAAAACAGTTTAACATCCCTCCATTTGAATATTGATCTGCAAATGCTAGAAGTGAATGTGCTTAAACTAGCTGTATGCCAATATTTGTATATTTTCTGCACATACACGGAAAATCTCTGGGGTCATGTGCTCAGCTGGTGAAAGTTAGCATCATCGATGCTGATACTGATTTCCATGAGTTGAGGATCTGGCCTCTCATTTAAAAAAAAATAAAAAATAATAATAATCCTGTATTTTGTCAGCTTAACCTCAGTTTTCACAGGAGAATCAGGCATGTGAATTAGAGCATGTGTTCTGCTCAGCATTATGCACTGGTTACACACGCATCCTAAACCAACACTGTATGCACTTCCATATGAAAGGCACACATACAAAAAAAAAAAAAAAGGGAAAGAACAGTTTTCTGGGTAAATCACACTACCTGAACAATACCTTGCCTCACAAAGTGCCAAAAACCGGTTGCAAACCAGCTGAGTGCTGAGCTCTGCCCCCACCCCATGAAAGGTCCCGGTGGGCACGGTGCTCTGCGGGGTGCAGCCTCTCCTTTCCCCCCCCCCGCTCAAAGGGCCACGGAAAAACTCAGAACTGCTGTAGGAAGGGCTTGCTCCGGGGTAGCTTATCAAAAAAAAAAACTAGTAGAAGAGGGAAATATATTCAAAATGATGTCAAATTCTGCAACGCCTTAACCTACGCTGCCAGGAAGAACCGTTCCGTGCACAGGTTGTACCTAAAGCTGGGCTTGCAAACTGGTGCAAGCAAATTCAGATGAAAAAAAATAAATAAATAAACGGGGAGTGTGATTCAGTGAGCACCGACAGCCCATCTTCAGGTGGGAGCTTCAGACAGACAGGCGAGGAATTTCTACGGTGGGAGCAACCCACGAATCGCTCAGTAAAACACGTGTGATAATGAATAGCCAGCCTTCTCTGGTGGTGATAAGATATTTTAACTAAAAACATCAGGGCATGTTTAAAAAATGATTACAAATTATTTTAACAGTGTATTTGCAGAGGGTTATAAAAACAGCTATAATATTTTTGTCTTGGATTCTAGAATTACCAGTGTGACAGCTAATGCAGTAATGATTTGTTTCAAATGCCAGTGTTTAAGCTGTATAAAGCTGATTTTATACATTTTTCCAGTAGGCCGCATTGTAGTTAATGAAATTAAACACACCAATCGCATTTGTCCCCAGGGGATGAGGAACTGAACACGCCACTGGTTTATTTTTTTATTAAAATAAATTGCAGCCAGCAAGATGGACTAATTGCATACAGAATTGAAAAAGAAACATTCCATTGATATAATTAAGCCAATTTTCATGGACAAAAATAGTTATAGTGGATATAAAATAAGCAGAGCATTCACTACAGCTTGACTTCTCCCCACCCTCTATATTTTGTACAGAACATTAACTATTAAACAAATATGTTTCTCGAACGGGCTGACAGTGTTATCTAGTAATGATGGCTAAATTGGCCCCAAGAACTGATGCCAGGGCATTGTGTCTCATGGCTTTGGCGAGGGAGTCCATAAGCCAAAAACAACAGACCAGTAAAAAAAAAAAAAAACAACTGCCACATCAGAATAAGACTTTAAAGCAAAACACCTGAAAGATGTAAAAACTATCAAGGCAGAAATAAATCAGCGCCCAGATTATTTTGGTCCACCATTTCACCCCGAATGCTTGTGCAGTCCTCCCGGAGAGCTGCGGCCCAGGCTCCCCGATTTACCCGTGCCACTACAAGCAGCGAGTGGCTCAGGGAAGATGAAGCCTTTCCACACCAGCTCAACAGAGACCAAGATTTACCATGATAGAGGCGTAATTCTGAGGCCTACTGGAAGTAATTTGGCTGCCTCCATCCATTTCCAGCTGGGAAACGTCTCCCCCCCAGACCCAGCAGCCTCATTTGCAGAACAAGAGCGGGTGCCGCGGCACAAAAACACCTTCCTGGCTTTCTCTAGGGTCAAGCACATCCACGGGGCGATGTGCTGGACACTCTCTCCACACACCACGTGCTGCTGCGGCACACCACGGGTGCCTTCGTGCCGAGAAGCATTTTGCTCCATGGAAAAGGAGCTGGGTCCCAGCCCTACCTGCTCACGTCGTGACCCTCACCGCAGGGAAATTTCTTTCCGATGGCAAAAAAAATAAAATAAAAAATCGAGCAGCTAATTCAGGCTGCGAGCGTTCAGAAGCACGAAGAAGTACACTTATTCCAGGGATGAAAGTCGTATTTCATTTTTATTAGCAAAGAGGGTCACATCATTCACTGAATGAAGAAAAGGAAAAAAAACTCCTCGGGACAGGGACACTCTGTTACAGATTTGGACGCTACACAACGCACAACCTACTGCAATAAAAATAAAAATAAACAGCCCGTGAGTAGGTACCGGTGATGCATGAAAATCCATTAAGAAAATAAAAGAAATAATAAGGTCATAGATCTTTTCCACTACGACATCCCTGACCTGCAATTCCTCCAGAAAAAGAGGGCATATTTAAGACCCGAAAACACAGCAGTAATTTTGGTGTGGAATGCTGCAGAGCACTGACATATCAACAGGCTGTTACCCAGAGAGTGGAAACAAATGTGTTTGCACATAGCCTTCAGATGTCTTTATTCTTAACTGCAGATGGACACTGTATGTGTACGCATTTACCGATACGCTGGCGACTTACCCCTACAGGATTTAAAATATCGTTTGAGAAGCAGGCATGAGAAATTCATTATTCAGCTGAGATTTTGACCCTTTCAGTTAGCGTTCAGAATTGTGTGAGTTTATCATTTAAATAATCCGGCTGGAAAAAAATAAACACGTCCAGTCAGAGTGGAACAGCCATCACGTCGTGGAAACACAGCCTGAGCTTCCCTGGCCTGCAGAGCACGTCCGTTCCTACATGCTGCCCCCTTACACCGCAGAAAAGGCCTAGGCTGCAGTGGAATTAAAATCTGCATTCAGACAATTTCACACACCAGAAGTTTACGGCAACAGGAAAAAAATAACAACAACAATAATAATAATGGAATGCAAATTGTGCAGCTAGAAGGGCAAAAGCAAGTCTGAAAAACGTGGGCTGTCTGCCTGATGCTATCAGCAGGAGCAGCCAGGGCTCCTCCGGCAAGTGGCCGCAGCCTGCCCCTCGTCCCCAGCTGGACGGGCAGCTCACAATGCTTCCCCACCAGAAAGGCGGCCACCGAGACTTACCTCATTAGTGTTTGCAAACTTCTCCAGGCCTTTGTCTTTGAAGCACTGTATTAAATGGTACAGAGCTTTCATAAAATATATAAGCCATAATAACCGGAGCCGTAATAACAATAATAATACTTTTCACTCAACAGGGCCTTTCCTTCTGAGAATCTCAGGGTGCTTTACAAACATTAATGAGTGCCGCCACGCCACAGAAGGATATTTCCCTCTTAAGCAGAAGATGCCCTTGTCAGTCACTTCAGGTATTTCACTCCGCAGCCGTGCGGGCAGGTGTAAGCTGTGTGCGGCAGGCAGGCTGCGGCGCTCCTTTATCACCGGTCACGGAGCGGTTACATCCGACTGAGGAGCGGGGATATTATTACAGCGAGCAACAGCTATGAATTACACCGCTCCTCTGTTGTGAAATCCTAGCTCCCGCATTGCATTTTGCCCAGAAGCGAGTGGAGATTGTGTGTGTCTCAGGTACGCTCGGCTCTCTCCCGTGCGGTGGGTCAGACTCCTGCCTGCTGTGAGACGGGGGACGCGCGGCTCAGCGCTGGGTGCTGCGTGCCTGTGGGGCACGGAACGGCAATGCCCTGCTCCCTCTGCCTTCAGCCCTCCTCGGACATTTAAATAGGACCCTCTGGAAGCACGCTTGGTTTATTTTGTGAGTCCCCTCAGCTTAGCACAGACCCATATTTGCTGATCTCGGTTTCACACTGCGGTCTCAAAACAAAGTCTACAAATAAGGCAGCTTTACTTGTTGTTACACAAAGTTTATAAAATACGAGTCACCGCATTTCTGCACATCGCTCACAGGTTCATCAACACGTACAGCCTGCAACTGAGATCTTTCTACAAGCATTACCAGCCCAACAGACGAATGCATCTGCACAGCCTCCCTTTAGCAGCCGGGAATTCAGGGCCAGGGGCACAGCGTGCCGCCCCGCGAGGCACCGCACAAACCCACCTTTAGAGACGCGCACACGAGCGTCCCGTGATGCAAACACACGTGGATAAAACATCACAAGCACCGCACACAGACACCCACGAGCATCGACTTTATTACAGGCCAGAATTAAATCCCCGATGTCTGTGTCTTCTTCAGCCTTAGCACTTCGGCACCCTAAAGCCGCCAGGCTACGGGCAAGTTCAAACAAAGTCTCCCTCGGCAAATAACCAATTCAGCCCTCCCTTTTGCCAAGTTTCTTCCCAGGACACGGGAGAAGGGAGCTCTTTGCAGTCGTTCCCTCCGCACTTTCTCAAATAAATCAAACGTGCACGGGGAGGCAGGGAGGGGGGCGAACTGATAAATTATATTTGTAGAATTTAGATTTTTTTTTTTAAAAGACTAACCCGATTTGAAATCCTTGCTAATTTTTGTTGAAGCGCTAATTACACATCACCTTAATTAGCGGATCAACTCCCCCATACACCCCACCCCCCCCCTTCCCCTGCCCAGGCTCCCTAATTGCCTAATTGAACAGATCCGGGGCAGGCCGGGGGAGGGCGAGGCGGCGGAGGCTGCCGCGGCGGCGGGCCCGGGGGGGACGGGGCCGGGGGAGGCACCTGCGAGCCCCTCGCCAGCCCGTGTAGGGACCCTGGGCAGGGACAGGGCGGAGGGATGAGCAGCCTTGAAGATAGTTAAAAACAAAAACACGACACGTACAAAAATAATAATAAAAAAATCCTCCATAAATTTTCGGCCTCCGCGTGCTGCGATATCGGAAGCGTCTGTCCCGGCGCAAATATTGGCTTCCTAAGAAGTGGTCCTCGGGCTCCAGCCCCCGCGATCCCCCTTCTCTCCCCTGCTCCCCCTGCCCTGCAGCACCCCCGGGACGGGGGGACCCGGCCTCCCCTCGGTGGGCAGAGGGAACAGCCCCGGCTGCAACTCAGCCCCGAACTTGAACTTCGCCGTTTTCCTCGCCCTGCAAAGCGAAGGCGGCTGCGGGCAGCCCGGCCCCCGTTTTCCAGCACCACCATTTATTTAGGACCACGTTTATTTGGGACCGGCCGGCAGCGGCGTTTGTATTTCGGGAGCCCCCGAAGCGGGGGGCGTTTGGGGTTTGCTGGCAGCGCAGCCCCGCACCGATTCATCCTCCGCCTTCTCCCTCCGAGCAAGGGCTGCCGGCTGCTGCAGCCGCTTCTCCGGGGCCGCCGGGGGGGTTATTTTCTAGGGGAGGGGGCCCACGGAAGGAACCTGCTCCCCCCGGGGTCCCACAGAGGGGGGGAGCAGCGGGGCCCGGCCGCGCTCACCTGCGGCCCCTGGGGCCGTTTCCCCGCAGAGGGGCTCGGACAGTGCCCGGCCCCCGGCTTCTCCCTGTCCCGCTCCCCTAAAACCTCCGGGAATTTCGGCGTGACCCCGCCGGATCCCCAGAGGAGCTCCACATCTGCTGGAAATATCGCCCAGGGGACCGAAATTCTGCAGCGCGGGGGTTTGATGCACTGCCCGCCCCCCGTGCAGCGCCCGGCCCCGGGACACGCGTGGGCACCCACGGGCACCCGCAGGGTCCCGGGTGCATGGGGGGGGGGGGAGAAGGGGCCTTGGGGACGTCGTGCGGTCAGGGAAGTTGCCACTACCTCGCCGCTGTAAATACGGCAAGATCTGCACCCTCGTGTCCGTGTTTAATCTGTTTTGCAAATAAATACTCCTGGGATACTGAAACCTTAGCTTCGGACTACTGTTTTGAACTGTGATCCCTAAAAAATCCTCAGCTGAAACCCCATAAACCGTTGGGCCTTGTATTGTATTAAACACCTGATTTTAATCAGAGCTCAGCCCTCCGAACAGCCACTTCCAGCCCGCGGTAGCAGCGCTCCCGCCGCCACCGGAGGGGTTTCTGCTGCGGCGAAGGGAAGCGGCCGGCTCCAGGCACCCCGCTCATCGCCCTACCGCTGGAGATACCGGGAACGGAAAAAAAAACTGTCGGTCCTTAAAACCTGCCGGTCCTTAAATCCTCTCCTCAAGCCGCAGAAGCTCCGGGGAGCCCGGCGGTGTGCGCGGCTGAGCCCCGGGCCGGGCAGGAGGCGCGCTCCCGGCCGCACTCCAGCAAAAAATCAGCAGCGGCTCGCTCCCGACACGCGCTTCCCCGCGGGGAAGCAGAAAGAACAAATATATATTTATAAAAGAAAAATAAAAGGAAAGAAGTATTTCGCTATGTTCCACTATTTTCACCAAGAGAGCGCTCTGAAAATTACTCTTCTCCTTATCCTAAAAAAAAATATAACTGAATTAAAAAAAAATAAAAGTTATTGAGAGGGGGCCTTTAAAGCGTGTGTTTATTGAGAAAGAAAAAAAAAATCCCGGGATTAACCGAAAAGACAACTTCCCAAGGAGCGTGTCCGCGATGTGCTGGCGGTGCTGAGCACACCCGCACTCGGAGCAGGATTTCTGCTCGGAGCCGCGGCTGTCGGGGCCAGGAGGGTGCGCGGCTGTCCTGCGGGGCGTGCGGAGGCTGCTCGGGGAGCCGGGGAACCTTCGCGGAGCGCATTGCAGAACGGGGCCGCAGCAAGGTAAATCGCTGGGCCTCGGGCTCGCCCGGGCGTTTTGTCGTTTGAGAAAGAAACGCGGGGAGCTGCCACCTCGGGGCTCGTCTCCGCCTGCCCGCACCCGAAAGAAAACTCCTGCCCCGACGCGATTTTAACAGAAATACGGAGAGGAGAGGGGGAGGAAAACCCCCAAACCCTGCAGCATCTCGGCTGGGGAGCCGCACCGCAACCTCGGGCACGCTTTTTCCCAGCGCGATGCCCTCCCGGAGCGATGGGGAGCTGCGGGGGGAGCTGCCGCCGAGCCCCCCCCCCCCCCGAGCCCACGCGTGGGGACCCGCGGGGGGGGCCCCGCGCCGCGCCCGGCTCCCCCGGCCCCGCCGCACCTGAACGCTCCCCGCCGGGCCGGGCGGGGGGGGGGCACGGCCGGGGGGCGGCCGCGGAGCTCCGCACCACTGCTTCGTCCGGGGCTGAGCGCGACAAATCCTCCCGCAAGGCTCCCCGTGAAAACGCACGCGGGTTTAAACGAGCTGGGCGCCGCTATTTTCCAAAGCGTCCTCAAAGCACTAAACGCGGAGCTCCCAGCGGGCGAGGACCGCGCTGGAAGTCCCGCAGCCTGCAGAGATTTCGCACGGAGCCGGAGAGAAACAGAAACTAAAGGAGAGGAGCAGCCGAGGGGTGCGGACGGGCTGCCCGGGCACCGCTGCGGCACCGAGCCCGGGAGCTGCTCGGCGAGGAGCCCCCCGGGCGGCTGCGGGGCTCTGCGGGGGCACCAAAGCCCCGCTGTCCCCTACGAAAACCCCGCTGTCCTCAGCCGAAAATCCAGTCTAAAAACAATTCGAAAGAAAGAAAGAAAGAGGGGTCCAGCGGAAGACGGAGGAAAAAGCTGCGCAAGACTTACGAGCTGCAATTCCACCCCCAAGTAAATTTTAAAAAATTAAAAATTAAAGACACTCCCCCACACTCCCCTCCCCCAGACCTTCTTAACCCCCAGCTGGGACACCCGAGCTGCCTTCAGGATCTTCCCTCTGGACCTGCGAATCCAAAGCCCCTCACTGAGAGCGGATCCATTTTTGCTACAAATTCTCTTCCTTCCCTCTCCTTGATAATTGTTCCCGAGCCTAGAAGGGTTTCTTCTTCTTCTTCATTTTTATTTTTTTTTATTTTCCGTTTGTCTCTGCCTGTCTCTCCCCCTCTCTCTCTCTCTCTCTCACTCTCTCTCCAGCGTTCAGTCTCTCCGGATCGCGCAGGCAGATGCCAAACGCAGACCTCTAGCGCCCACTATTTCAAAAGCCAGGAATATTATTTCACAAGACTCGTTGGAACGACTCAATAAAAAAAAAAAAAAAAAAAAAAAAAAGAAGTTGCTATCCCCTTTCGTCAACTTCGAGCTAACTTTCGCTTTTCTCCCCCGGCCGCCGGCCCCGCGCGGCTCCGCCGTTCGCCCGCCGCGGCCCCGGCTCCGGCGCGCCCGGGGCTGCGCGGGGTGCGCGGGGCTGCGCGGGGCGGTGCGGAGCGGGGCGCCCGCTCTGCGCGCAGCCGGGGCCGGGCAGCGCGGCTCCCGCCGCCGCCGCGGGGACCGGGAGGGGGGCTCCAGCCCCTCGCAGCCCCCGGGCCGGCTCCGAGCCGTCCCGGCCGAGCCGCCGCGGAGGTGGGACGCGGAAGAAGGGAGAGAAAGGACCTACTTTTGGGCAGTTTTCTCGCCCTCGCCTTGGATCTCATCGTGTCGGCTTGTGGATTCCTCTCCTCCTCCTTGAGCCCAGAAGCAGCTACACACTATCTTCATCTCCCAAGCATTGTCAGTTTGGACACCTTCGCACATGCGCACAGAGCATTCAATCTGACACCCTCACCAGGGCCAAAAAAACTTTCCAACGTATTCATCATCATCAGTTTTTTTTTTTTTTTTTGTCCTATCCTCTTCTTCAGACCACTTATCTCTCCCCCCTCCTCTCTCCCAGCACCATCGCAGCCTTCCCCTGATCTGCCCCTTTAAGAAAAATCAGCCCTGGCGGCTCCTAGCCCTCCGCACACTGACCCTACACACTGGACAATATTTAAGGACCAAGGTGCCATCCTATAAAGAGGTGATTATCATTATTATTCTTCTTATTACTGCTACTGTTACTAAATAGCAATGCTGTAGAGAGTTTGTTAACGGATGTCATCCTGTAACCGTACATGTTTTAGACGCGCTTTTATTTTTAACCTGAACAAATATATATATATATTTATCTGCGGTAACTTTTCGATCACTTTCTTTATTTTCTTCCTTTTTTTACCCTCCTTCTCCGCCTCGCCCCCTCGGGCTCGGGGGGGGTGGGGGGGTCGCGTAACTTTGCGATACCCATTGGCGCTTTGTGTGCTGCCGGCGTTGCTCGCTTTTGTACCGCGCTCCTTCAGCTCCGCACCGGCGAAGCCCCCGCCGCTGCCGCCCCCGCTTCTCTGCTCGCGACCCCTCGGACCCCAACCTCGGACCCCGCGGGACCCACGGGCCCCTCGCCCTGCGCGGAGCGGGCTCAGCACCCGCGGACGGGGCTCAGCACCCGCCGGGCGGCCGCCGCCACCCGTGCCCGCGTCCCCCGGGGCCGAGGCGCGGAGAGGGGCGCGGAGGGTCAGGGTCCCGGCCCCGGCCCCGCACCCCCCATTTCTTGTGCGTTTCAGGTGCGAGGCAGCGCGGCCGGGCAGCGCTCCCGAGGGTTAGGCGGCCGCCTCGCTGGGGGAAGCCGAGAGCCGCGCAGACAGCCGAGAAAAGGGGGGTGAGAAAAATATATATATATTAAATAATAATAAAATCAAGCGATGCCGGCGAGACCCGCAGGACCTGCCCGTCATCCCCGGAAGCGAAGGTAGAGAGAGACCAGGCAGCCCCTCTTTGAAGAAAGGAGCGAAGTGTAAATAGCCCGATGATTGATGTGCTGTCTTTGACTGCGGAGAAAGCACTATTTTAATTCAAGTGGCCAGGTCAGATGGTCACGGAAGAAGGTTGAAAGGTAGGATTTAATGAGATTAATATGGAGAGAGGGAGCGAGAGAAAGCGCGCGCCTTCATAAACATTCAATAAAATAATCAGGTTAGGGCGAGCGCTCGGATCTGCGCTCGAGGTGCTAACCCATACCGGGACCCAGAAAAATCAGGAGCCCTCTCACCGAAGGGCATTGCAAAAACAAAGCCAAACTTCTGTGGGTGCGTCAGGTCTCTGCTGGAAGCCATTCTGCCAGCTGCACTTTTGCCCTGCAGGTGGAACTGGGGAGGGGGGAATATTCTCGCTAATTACCGGTTTTCCCCTCCTCAATAAAGTCTTTAATTGCAAATGGGAGTAGGGCCCTTTCAGATGCTACCTAGGAGCCGGCGTTAAAGGGAAGGGTGGTGGAGCAGGAGTCCAAATAAAATAAATACGTTTGAAGGGAACTCGCAGCCACGTGTCGCCTAAAATGTTGAAATGGTGCCTGCGAATTCCTTCCTCGGGAACGCGCTGCGCACAGGTAGCCGTTTCACGGCGTGCCGGGGACCCCGAGGTTGGAAAAACAAGCTCTCCTGAGCTCCTCGGGTGAAACAGGAGCCCTAATGTTTCCAGCGCATTGAAATATTTCTCCCAACGACCTTGGACGCTGCCTGCCTCCCGTATCCCTCCAACGAGCTGCTAATGGGACAGGCGCATTTCAGTTTAAAAACCTCGTCCCGGTTTTTCCCTTCTCGTTAGCCCCGCGGTTTTGTCGCTGGAACCGCCGGTAGCGCCCCGGACCCGAGCAAAAGCCGCGAAGCCTGCGAGAAGGAGAGGGAAGGAAAAGGAAGGGAAGGACAGGAGAGAAAAAGGGAAGGACAGGAGAGGAAAGGACACTCGGGGCCGCTGGCAGCCCCCGGCCGGGCCGCGCTCAGGTGCGGGCTTTGCGCTTCCCAGCACGGCGGGTGCCGAAGGGCCCGGAGCTCTGCGCGGGGAGAGACGGGCACGGGGGGAGCCCCCAGCCCCCCGGTTTGGTTTTGGGGCCAAAAGCTGCCGCAGTCTCTGCACCCGGACCCCCCCGGCCCAGAGCCGGTGCGAGAAATCAGCTCGCCTTTAGCGGGGCCGCTCGCAGATATGTGAAGAGACGCAAAATGGGTTCGGGGGGGTGCGCGGTGTGTGTGCGCCGAGGGGGAGTTCCCTCCCCGGTTAGTTGGGGCTTCTGCAAACGAAGCCAACGAGAAGGGATCGAAAAGTGGCCGGCCGAGCCGGCGGCAGCCCGGCCGAGCTGGGGCTGCCCTCGGCGCTCAGCTTTCTTTCTATTTGCCATTTCTCGCTCGCCCCGGCCGCGTTTCTCACAAGCCGGCGAGAATCGCTCGGCGGCAGGAGCGGGGCTCCCGCGGAGGCTGCACCGCTTGTGTCGGGCCGGAAGACAGTTCGGTAAAATTAATTTTAAAAAAGGAAAAAAAAAAAAAAAAAAAAAGAAAATCCCAAAGGGGAACGAATGGCCAAGCCCCAGTGCCCGGGTGTGCGGGGGCAGCCCCGAGGCGAGCAGCGCGTTCCGCCCGGTACCGGGCACCACGGGCAGGGAGCTGCAGCTCCCCCGGGCCGAAGCAGGGTCCCGCTCCGCAAACCTCGTTTTAAGCCAAAAACTCGCCAGAACCGGCACGGTTCGCAGCCAGGGCAGCGAGCAGGGGAGGCTCCCGGAGCCAGCGGGCGCCCGAGCCGCGGCCGCCGGGACGAGCGCTCCCCGGGGCGGCCGGGCCAGCGGGGGCACGGCGCTGCCCCCGGGCTCGGAGCCCCGCGCCCAGCCGAGCCCCGGAGCGGGGAGGGCAGCGGGGGGGCAGGAGAAAACCCGCAGCCTTTCCTCCAGCCACCCTCGGCTCCCGGCGGCGCATCCTGCTGCCCGGCCGGGCCAGCATCCCGCGGCTGCTACTTTTTTTTTTTTTTTTTTTTTTTTTTTTTTTACAGTTTGCACCTGTTTGAGCGCCTATCGCTGCCGCGGGGAATGGGGAATTCATTAGCGGGGAGAGAGGGAGAGGGGCCGGGAGCTCCTCGGCTCCCCCGGGTCAGCCCAGGTGGCCGCCGGGGAGCCGGGGGCCCCTGCCCGGCTTGCAGGGAAGCGGTGGCCAAGGAGCCCCCAGCCCCCCCAGGAGCCGGCTGGAGGGGGAAAAAGGCTCCCCCACGGCGGTGGCCGCTCTGCCACAATTGTTTCGCCCTCCGCGGCCCCGAGCAGCGGGGGGACGGGGCCGGGGAGCCCCCGCGGCCGGGCACGGCGCAGCCCCGGCGGGGGGCACGGGCGAGGCGGCGGCAGCGAGCGGCGCCTGTTAAGAGTTTATATAATCCGCCCTCGCTCCTGTTTGCACCTTCATCTCTGCTTCCTCGCCCAGCTAATATACATTTCAACACACAAACTCCGTGGCGTGCCACATGCGTTTCAACGGGGATTCACTGCGAGCCTTTAAAGGGGGGCGCTGGAGTGGCTGTAATTTACGGGTGGCTTGCCTGGCATTTTCACTACAAAGCCCCGCGTTCCCAGGTATTTTATGAAGCCAGCTTGGAAAACACGCTCCAGGTGAAGCTTTGCGGGCAAGCCTCCCCGATCGATGTTGTTCCCGAGCAGCTGTAATGCTCCCGAAACGCTCCTCCGGGCCCCGGGCGGGGGGCGAGCAGCGGGGCTGCGGCTGCTCCGGCGGCGGGGAGAAAGGCGCTGTGCAGCCGCCGTGCCCCGGCGGGTTTAAGCGCTAAAGAAGATTAAAATGGTTGAGACAGTCCGGCTCGGCCGGGAGCTGCCGCACACGCAGAGCAGCCCCTTTTCCCGTCCCAGAGATTTTCGCATAAATTGCTTATTGTTTCTGCGCAGCGTCGCGAGGAGATTACAGCGAGAATTAATATTGGAAACTGCGCAAGAGCCCCGTGGCATACGACGGGGCCGCTCTCCCTTAGGGTCAGCGAGCCCCGGCCAGATTAGGCGCTAAGAATGTCACACGCTTCCCTAGAGATTTTCCCTTCCTAATCTGCCATTAATAAGCGGAGGAAGCGCACACAACAACCGCATTGTAATTAGGGGCTGCCTCAAATCCACGCAATCAAAGGGCAGCTTGCCTTTCATCCCCGCCGGTGCCAAGGAATTTCAACACCTTTCGGCCGCGGCTTCCAGCCCCGGCTCCCTGCGTGCAGCAGGCGCAAGGGGGCAGTTAAGGACAGCCCTGCACGCCCGGGCCACCGCTCGCCTGCCCGCGGGGTCAGCGGCCCCGAGCATCCCTCACCCTGCCCCGGGCAGAGGCCGGAGGCTGGCGGCCCCTCGCCGCCGGCAGCACCGAAGGAGCCGGCCGCCGTGCCCACAGCTCGGGGTGTTTTTTTAGTTTATCATCCCCAACACCTTCGGGAAGGTCCAGGAGGAAGGTGGCTGGGAAAGGCAGAAACGCCCGCGTCTTGTGCGAACGCTTTAACCACCTTAGCGATTCTCCTAGCGAATAAATTGGGGGCTGGGGGTGGAAGATTAATATAAAAATGCAAAAGCCCCGCGTGCATGTTACTCTCCCGAAGCTCACTTTCCCGATACTTAAGCTGCGCTGAAATCAGCCCTCGCATCGAAATACATTTATCAGACTTTCTCTTATTTCCAGAGGAAAACACTGGCTCCTCTGGCCATGAAAATACACCGTGTAAATTGCCATTTCAGATTTTTCAAAAAACATGTCCAGCTATAAGAATTCCTTCGAATTCGTTACACTCCACTGTGCAAGGCTCCGCGCTGCGGGTCCGGGGAAAGGTAAAAATGCATGCCCTAAAATAAGAAGTCGTAAAAAGAAAAGCAACATTTACATTTGAATATCTAACTTGAACAGTATTATAATTACCATCGTAAAAGATCGCGCACTGTTGTCTTTAAAACGTCAGCCTATGAACAGAAATACTTTTTGGAGGATGTAAACACAGCAGTTTTAATCATGACGGTCTCTTGGAATAAAGAGAAATTAAGGAGTTATAGCAATTTTTTTAGACGTTGGATCAAAATATTTTTGCCCGGAGAACGCTTGCCAAATGAAAGCAAAATGGAAATGACGGGCGCCGCAATTCAGTAAACAGTTTTGTGATGGAAAGAGCCCAAGCCTGCAGTCTGCGGGGACGGGGGGCCCGGGGGAGTTCTCCTCTCCCGCGGGGGGCGGCTGCGGTGGCACGGGGCGGCAGCGGCCGGCCGAGGGATTTTCGATTTACCGTTTTTCAACCCAAACGCGCTTTTCTGAAGACACTGAACCGGGCTGTCTCGGCTTGCTGCTGGAAATTCACAGGACTGCCCCCCGCTAAAGGTTAAAGCGAGCCGCAGCATCCCGGAGAGTGGCGGCAGCTCCGAAGGCAGAGGGACAAGACCCCGGCCCGGCCTCGGGGGCTGGCGACGCCCGGGGGGGAGATTCCTCTAATTCACCTTTGGGGGGGGGGGGGAGAGCGAACCGAAAGCTGTCCCCGTTTCCCTCGCTGTCTTGCCAACCCCGGCGTGCTCCCGGCTCTGGCACCGGGCGCCCCCTCCCCATTTTCTCCCAGCCCCGACAGAGCCCCCCCGGGGGCTGCCAGCGCAGCCCTGGGCAGGGGAGCCCCGGGGGGATGCGCCCCCCGAGCAGCGCCCCGCCGGACCCCCCCCGCTGTTTCCGTGCCCGCTTTGCTCGCGCATCCCCCGCTGCCGATGGCTGCAGCGGTGCCGGCCGTGTAATTATTAGCTATTAATTGAGTTCAAGACCTTTTATGGCTATGGGAAATGAGGAGTCCGACCACTAATCCCGAGAAGGGGCTGCGCACAGCCAAGAGCTATGAAAAAGCCATCCAGGGCTGGCTGGGCCCGGCCTGACACAATGCCCCTGGGGGCGGGGGAAGCATTAACGAAAAAAAATTCATTAGGTGAAAATTATAGAAACTTTAAACCGACGGATTTATTTACGAGGTCCCTTCGGGGGCTGACACTCCAATGCTTGGGGAGGGGGGAAAAGGGGTGCGGGAGCCCCCCCCCTGCTGCAGGGAGGGTGCGCGGGGGTCGCCACCACGGGACCGGCGACCCCAGGGAGCGAAGGAGCGCTACAGGGCTGGGGGAGTCCCGCCCCGGGTCCCCCCCCACTGCCCCGGGATGCCAGAGCTGCAGGGCTCCCTCCGATGCCTTTTCCATCCAGCCTTATCTTTACACGCTTCCACCTTCCAATTAAACTTCCCCAAATTGCCAAAAGCCTTATTTGCATGCAAGGGACTCCGTTCAAAGATGCTAACGCATTGTCTCCTCTCAGAACTTAACATTTCTCTCTTCAGTTCCCACTTGAAAGAAGTTTTAGAACAGTATTCAAAGACTGTCCAAACGAACAAAACCTTCCCCTTTGCTCGGGAGAGAAATCCGGTGTATTCAATAAGAGGGCATATTCTCAGAAGTTTGTAGATTTTGTTTTAAAGGCTGTATTGTTCGTGCCTTTTTCCTACAAACTTTTTTTTTTTCTCTCAGAGCACGACTCACATGCCTGCAAAAGATTATTAAAATAAAACATCATAGAGCTTTTTCTTTTTGCACTGTTTAGAATTACTTTTCTGGAAGAGCTTTGCAGGCATACCCCCCCAAGTCATAATTAAGAACACTTTTTTTTTTCACTAGCAAACAGGAAAAGTAAAAAAAAAAAAAAAAAAATCAAACCCTTTTCCAAATGCTCCTATTTCTTTGAGCACTAACAGAGTTCTGCGCTTCAGCAATGCTTATCTGTCACAAATCCACCTGAAAACATGCCGGGTGCCGAGGAGGTGCCGTTCGTCTCCACCGGAGCGTATTAAAGCAGGGAGACATCCACACCCGGCAAAGCCTCGAGCACCCCTGCGAGCGTAAAATGAACGCCGACTACAATCACCAGTGAGTTTTCGAAAGCTTTTTTCTTAAAAAGCGACAGGATCGCTTCCTTCAGCCCCACACTTTTCCTTTTGACCCTAAAAGATGACCCACGAGCTGGGGATGCGGCAGAGCGCAGCGAGCCGGCGGCACCCCCTCCACGACCAGCTCCTGATAAAGGTGCACGAAGGGCGCAAACGGAGACCCGACGGGACGCCAACATATTTTATTCATTTAACACAACGCAGCTTTTAAAAAGCAACTTAAAAAACGCGGTTCAGAGCAGGCTGGGGGCAGAGGAAGGGAACTGATGGGGTGCGAGCTGAATTCACAGCGATGTTGCATCCAGCAGCCCCGCGGGACCCCGCCGAGCATCCGCACCCCGGCAGGGCCCGCCCCTGCCCCTTGCCCCCATCCTCACCCCACAGCATATCCCAGCTCCCGGGGAGCCCCAGGCTTTTCCCTCCAGCCCTACAAGCGGTGCCAGCCCCCCAGTGAAATAGTGTCAGGGCACAAAGAACTCCCGTCCTGGGTTAGTAGATCACAGCCTGAGCCGGGGACTGCGTACAGCACCCTTCACATTACCGGTGCCACCTCCACACACCCCAGCCCACGGGAAAGCCGTCAGGACCAAAAATAATTTTCTGAGCCATAGGGAACCAGGGGTTCATTTAGATTCACAAGTTAATGAAGGCTCACTGTAGAAACTAACTGTAAGAACATGTGTTAAAACGCAACAGAAAAAAATTCATCGATTTCCATGAGAGGTGGATTGCATCCAGGAAGAATGAGTCAACCTCATTCCTCGAGCAAAACTCACTGACGAGAACTGCACCAGGCATGAATTTGGATCGCTTTATTCTCCCCCTGTTTCATGTACCGTCCAGCTAATCATCTTCAGTGGTGTTCCAGGGTAGGCAGAGCTGGATGGGAGTTCTTAAAACTGCTTTTCATCATGGGAAAACAATGATTCAGCAGCTGCCATTGTTTCCCAGCACCACATCAGGTACAAGCAAGCACTCAGCCTAACAGCAGCACACACAGGACATGCCCCAGTGCAGAAAAGGGCAGCTCCGTGCTTGGGGCATGGGGAAGAAGGAACAGAGGGTCTTCCACAGTGCAGAAACACCCATGTTCCTGACAATCCTAAATCCTTTTTCTCCTTCACCCACGCTTACTGCCAACCATCACAAGGTTTGGGTTTAATCACCCTGGAGGAGATAATTCTTGGAGCCACTGAAGCATCTCCTAACCAGCTCTATTCTTACACTACAGAGGGAGGCAATTCATTTCAGAAGAAAAAGCAGCATGCTCAAGTAATTGATAGAGAAATCCTTCTCCAATCACACATGCACATTCACTGTGGTAACAGTATTGTTTTACAGGTGGAAGAATAAAATACTTCTTAATCCAAGGGCTATGGGTGGGTTGAAATCTCAATCAGTGATGGGAGTGATGGGGTAACAAATGCTGATGCACCATCAATGCAGACTGAAGATCTACAACCAAGACCACCAGGCTCTTCAACCTTTCTGGTTTTTATTCCAGAAATTGTCCACGTGAGAACTTGTGGCAACCCAGCAGCAGACAAAAGGAGTTCAGCACTGTTGTTGCTGGAGCAGCAAGGCACACACAGCTAGCAATAAGCTAATTGACAAGTAGTTTAAAAAAACTCAAGCTCCATTTTTTAAAAAAGTTGTTAGAAAATGAAATACAAAAATATACAAAATATTTAATGGTTTCTATGAATATATAGAAATGTCCCTGTACCTTATGACTGCTATTTTCCAGCCAGCTTTCCAACAAGTGCAGTCTCTGCACTTCTGTATCTACAATTGTACCATTTATAAGCCAGTAGCCCACCTTGCCCATATGCTTGTTCCTACAGTGACTCATATTCCATTGGGTTTATTGCTGTGAAGACTTGTGTTAAAACAGAGGAAGGAGCAGAACCTTTGGGGCAGGAACACTACATTTTGGAAAACACCAGACACACTCACTATTCCCTGTCAAAAACCAAAAGCACTGATTTAAATCCTGTGTAGGAGAAAAGCTTTTACAACTGGTACAGCATTAAAAGCAAAAATTAATTCGATACCCGGGTCAAAAGAAAACCTTGCTGAATAGTAGTGTTTACTCGATACCTAAAATATAGTCTTTCTAGAGGAATACACTCAGGGAGGAAACAAACTCATAAATTACCCAGCCAAGGCATGGTAGATTAACTTTACTTTCATGCTATTGATCCAAAACCCCTCCAATCAAACTTCCCCGAAAAAGCTTACCACTGCTTGCTGGCAGCATTTGCTGCATTCAAGGAGAAATTAAGCACCTTTCACTTTGTCTCCGAGCAGAAGCTCCCAAGCAGCACACTGCAAGCAAAGCCACGTACCTGGCCACATGCTGCAGGCTCCTAGGTTCTGCAGGGCAATTTCTTCCCCACCTTCATAATTAAAAAGCAGCAAGCAACTTGCTGCCCAGTAGCTTAAGCTGCCACTGCACAGCACCCCAGACACCAGCTGTGCAATCTGGGATGTGCAAGGGGTGCACATTCAAGCCCCTCACTTTGCAGGCACTGGGATTTCAGTTTTGGCACATATTGAACCACTACAATGTCCGCATTGGCAGAGTCCTGCAAGTACAACTGTACCTGAATAACAAGACCTTCAAAAATCAATCATCTCCAGTACTATCTGCACAATGAGGTTAGTATTTAGTTACCCTCTTAATATCAAAAAAAACTTTTCATGCAATGGTTGCAACTAATGAGCTGCAACTCAGAAAATCAAAGGTATTGTTCTCAGGACAGGTTCCAACCATACATAATTTTTATACACAAAAAGGCAAAAGAACAATTTGACATGCTTGAAAATGAGCAAGGCACTGTGCACCCAGAGCCCGTGTTCCTAAACAACTGACCAGAGCCACTGCCTGGCACCAGGCACCTGCTGCCAGCCCTACCCTTCTCCCTTGTACCACATCCCCTCCTGTGTCAGGCACATCACAGGGAGCAGAACCCAAATTCTGCCCTGGCAGAAAGGCAGAGCTGCTCCTGAGGTTTGCCATGGGAAGGATGTTCAACAGGGCAAGTGCTGCGAAACTGAAGACCTGAATGCAGTGTTTAAACATTCCCAAGGCAGAAAGCATCCTGGCCTCTCTCATTTTCCCCTTGTAACAATGCCCACTGCCTTCATCCTTCTCCTGTGGGAGTCCCACGCACTGCTTTGCCCTGGCTGGTCAGCAGAGTAAGCCTGCAAGTGGAGGCGGAACTCCTGTTAGACTGTCACCACTAACAGAAGGAAATAACACAACAAAAAGTTCCCTCAGTCGTACAAGGTGTTTCTGATACAAAAGCAGCACAGCGAGCTGTGAGCCTGAATACATCCAGGAGAAAAGGACCTTTCTGCAGGCCTTTCTTCTGGAAGCTCATTTCATTCATCTGCTGCACATGAGCTGCTCACTCCGCTGGCTGGAAGAGCCTCTAATGAAAGAGCACAGGAGTGAAATGGTATTACAGCACATCACTCACGCCCGCTATGCACGATGCTCTAAATGAGCTCCAAGTTCTCAGAACAAGTCTTGGAAGTTGCCATGTAAACAGCAAGCAGCCAGCAGAGCCAGCACAGCACAACAAATGCCTAGTCCAGCAGCAACACAAGCATTCTGCCTTCGGGTCCTGCAGTCAGTGCTGGGTGTTACCCAGGGCATTCTCAAAACCTGGAGCCCTCACAGAGCAGCCCTGCCCAATGCTGCTGTTAGAGGAAAGCTTCTGCATTTCTCATCCATTAGCTACCATCTCACCACAGTACCAGTAATATTGTTCCTGATATGTACCTCAAGACTGTCTCATTTTCACTCCAGATTGCTTCAGTACCCTGGAACAGATGTGTCACGAGCTGCTTGACTACCATTCAGCTGCAGTTTTGTTCCTTCGGTATAAATGAGATGGGGAAATAGTTTCATTTCTCTAAAGTATAAAGTTAAATAGAGTGAACTGAAGTTTCTTTAAAAAATAATGGAGTGAGATCACCCATACAATGATTTTAAATGACTCAAATAAGAGCATTACTGGAGTTTAGCATGTACATCCTGAGGAACTGGAGCCTCTCAGTTTCAGCCATTTGGGTGCATTACAAGGGGGAACAGGGCTCTCTCATATGAGTAATAATTCTAGAGGAAATGTTCCCAACAGCTTTTTAGCTCCACTTTTAAGCAACCCAGAGTGAGAATCAATTAGAGATCACAAAAGGATTTGACATTTTCAACGGAATGTGAGTTTTAATTACTTTGTCATAAAGCTCAGCCAAATTAACCATTTAAGCAGGGAAGTATTTTATTCCCAAGTACACTGACCACTAAATTTGGGCTGGCAGGGCACAATAAGGGCATAAAGAACAACTGAAAAAGTAAAACCAGTGAAATTAAAACAGCAGAAGTGACCAGTGTCTGACATCTTAAAGCCAGGAAGAATTGCTGCCGACTTTGAGACCAACGCTCAGCTTCATGAAAGCACTGGCCACAAAGCAGGTCAACATTTCTGCATTGCCATCACCTCAGCTGCACCTCAACCTGTAATTATTACAGCTGGACCTGTTTATTACAACCTAAATTCTACCAAAAAGGAAAAGCTATCTTTAAATAAAACCATTTAAAGCTTTGCATCTTAATATAAATCATAGAAAATGGGATTTACATCCTCAGTGTTGTCATTCACCTGGGCACTGCTGCTTCTCCAAGCAAACCGCTCTTTTAGTATTTTTTCCCTGATTAAGCAAACAATCTTAGCATTAGTTCAGGTTCATTTTCCCATTTCTCAAGTTATTAGAAATTCATATTTCTGACCCCTTCACCATCTAGACATTTCTCACTTTCCATACAAGCTTATATTGCCCATTGAAATTCTGGTTGCTTCTATATTAGTGATACACTAAAAATTTGTCACACCTAGGGTCCAAGTCTGGGAAATGCTCTTAGACATACAAGCTTTCACAAACATTTCACAAACCCACAGAAGCATGAGATGGTCTATCAACGAATAATTGAAAGCCAGAATATATCATCCAAGAATAAAACCCCAGCTCACAGAACATCCTATTCAACAGGCAAACCCAACATTTTTGTCACCAAAGTGGCAGCATTTAACCAAGAAAATTAGATCACAATAAAAGAATTTTATTTTGGAAGGATGAGAAAAATGTTAAACATTTTTTTATGTGAGAAACAGAGATACAGAGCTTGTTTGAAAACTGGAAGTCTCTCATGCCCCAATCTATAAATAAAACTAGTTGGGCTTTTCTTTTGTACTAAATTTAAAGGAAAGCCTTTTCCATGGAGAGTTTTCTTTAAAACAAACTATGCCCCAGAAGGAATTTAATGATGGTGTTTCCAACAAGCAGCATGAATGAATTAAACAATAAATGCAGTAAGAAAGCAGCTGTATTTTTCTTTAATAGAAGCAGATGAATTTGTAGTTCAAACATGGCTGTGCTCTCAGAGAGAAAAGGACAGTTCCTGGCTGTTCTCACCCAGATAATAACAACATTTTCCTTTCACCCTGTACCTTGGCTCAGGTGCCAGTTGCCCTCTAGCATCACAAAAAGCCTCAGTGTTCACTCTATTGACCATCAAGGAATCCCACATTTCATTGTGTACAGTACCACATTACTCGGCTCTCTCCTGCACCGTACCCAGAGGCTACACAGGGAAGGGGATGAGAGACACTTGGCCAGGGCCACCATCACCATACAGCAACCAGAGACCGAGATCTCAGCTTTGACACCTTCCACCTTTGGAGACAAGCCTCAAGGCCTTCTGCAATGACTCAGTTCAGAAATCCCCAAGCCTCACAACACCCTGCCAGCAGCCAGAAGTGCCCAAGCTCCAAAGTAACCAGTTCAGATGAACACTAACAAGTCCCCAGCAATTATTCTGAACATATATGCAATACTAGGATCACAGCAGGCTCAGAACATTCAGCAGCACCATAGGAGACCCTGCTGCAGTTTTAAACAGGTGTTTTCACTAATTAGCCCAGCAACCATTACCAATTATACTCATTTCATGTTTCAAACAGATACCATCAGCATAACCACCTGGCCAAAGCCATAACTCAGAATTGTTGAATACACACCACGCTCCACCCCAGAAGCATTAACATTTTAATTAGGGCAGATAACACAGGCCCTTGCAGTAATTCACATTTTCCAAATCACTTTATCTTAATTCTGAAGTTCTGCTTGCTTCTGCTTTTTGTTTGCTTTCAGCCTTTACTTTGTATAAAGTTTCTAGAAAGGAAACTCCTACTTCCAGGGTCTACATCTGCTGTTTTCTTCTTCCATTGCAGTGAAGAGACTTCTCTTGTTGTATGGGAATTGGGCACCCATACCAGTAACACAGGAGACCAGCAAACCTGTAAGAGGTGTTTCCTATCAGGCTAAAGTAGTTTCTTTCCTTGCAGCAGAATAGCTTCCCCTCTAAATCTCATTACAGCCTAGTCTGTATTGCAGCAGAGTAGGGACTCTAAGAGCCCATTGGGAAGCTTTTCTCTTTTTTGTTTTTAAACACAGTAAGAAAGCTACAAACATTGCAAAGGTTCCTGCTAGAATCACAGGTCGCCCAGCCCTTAGCTGATGTGCACCACCCGTGAGCAGCGCTTTCGGTGCGGGCTTTACTGATCCATACGCAAAACAGATGCACAAAGAAAGAATATAAAAACAGCTCATATTTTGTTGTTAAGGCTTTGATTCTCTTCCTTACAATTGCAAGTGAGCTTTCAGCTGATTACCTCAAAGTAGATGAAGAGCATACAGACCTCAAAGAAGGCAAAAACTCCCTGCTGAAGCCTTGAACAGCAAGATTCCAGAGACAGCAAATCCAACAGCAGAGTGACCCTTCTGGGAAGTAGTTCAGCCCTGCCTATATAGAATTAGTTGATTTGCCACAGGAACTCCAATGAGGGTGAGTGGAGCTAGGTAGGCTTCATTAAATTCATCAGGTTTTGGTCTGGGCCTTACCCTCCTTGCAGCTGGCCATGGGGAGCCCTGCACAGAGCAATGGGGCGACTCCTCTGCTGCGAGAGCAACGAGCACACGTTGCACCTGAAATGGCAGCTCTGCACCTGTAGTGCATCTCTGCGTGGATTTACCTGTGACTGAGAGGGATGAGAGAATGTGCTGCAATAAATACGTTTTCCAAGCATCCTGATTAAGAAGATGGTTTCCTACAAAGGGAGACACAACGCCCATCTTGAAGCAGTTCATCTCACCTAGTCGAAAGAGCAAGCAATTAATGAATTCTAGGTGGGCGGTCAAGAGTTCACTGACATGTGAAGCTCATTGCATAGAAGCCCCCGTGCGCTTTGTGTGCTGGTGGTTACTTGGAAAAGGCCACAAGAGCAGCACTGGTGGCTGTGTCCCATACCAGGCAGAGCTCATCCCCTAGCCGAGTTCACTGCCAGGCTACCCAAAGGGTCTTCTTTCAATACTCGTGACATTTCCAAAGCTCGGATTCTTTTATTTGCAGTAACTGTATGTTTCATAAGTATAAAGAGTGAACTTCCTCCTACATACTGTGGAAATACATAAAACACAACTCAATGTCATTTCACCTGCTGATATTTCTATTTCAAGAAGGGAGCAAGAACAGTGCGAAAGAAAAAAAGAAGAAAAAAAAAAAGCCTTTCCCAGCAAACGCTGATGTATAGGATGTGACACAATAGTGCAAAAACTTTTGGCAAAAACAGGGATTTTAAATTGCTTTGCTCTATTTTGCTGTGGTGGGAGTTTTAATGCAGTGCACTTTGCCTAGAACTGACATGAAAGAACAGACAATCATCTAGAATGTGTTACAGGGAAGAACAAAACAATTTTCCAGACAAAAATATATTGAGTTCAGTACACTGTTCATAGGTTACAGCAAACAGAAGCGCTCGCTGTAATGGATGCTTTGTGGCTACTGGCAAACCTTTCGAGGGCGCACGGGAGGGAGGTGGCGGTGACGGGGTGGCAGGTATGAGCCGCGGCGGGGTGAGAGGGGACAGAACTTTATTTCCTTTTTACAAAACAATTCTGTGGGCTCCGTGTATTTCCCTGGGTCCTGCCAGAGCAGAGCAGACAGCATTGTGCTGTAACGCGGGCACAGCAGCCTGCCCACCCGTGGCTCCGTGCGGAGAACCGGCTCTGGTCCCAGCAGGGACCGCACGAGGGTGCTGCTGGAGGGTCAGCGGCTTGGCAGTGGACGAGGGGCACGCAGGGGCTGTGGGCCAGAAAGGGGGACACCACCACAAATGGCTTTTTTGGGTGGCCACAGTGCCAGCAAGGCGGCTTTGTTTGCTTTATTTGCCATGTGCTGGCACAAAGCAGAGGAGCTCGGGTGGTGGTCTGTCCTCAGAGCATCAGCCAGAGTGAAATCAGTTCTACAGAGTTCCCTCTAGAGGTGAGCATTTAGGGACAGTTAAACTACAGCTCTCAGACCCGTTAGGTTGTGTTGAAGCATCAGTGATGCTCACTGATGCTGAGATGCTCACAGCCTCCTGCACTGCACCTGCTGGGGGGCATCACAAAACCAAACTGAGGGCACCTGGCCTGATCCTCCTGCTGTTGTAGCAGGCAAACCTTGGCTATTTCAGGCTGAACAAACTCTCCATACACAGCTCAGTGAGTGTGTGAGCCCTTGGACTTCTTTACATTAAAAAAAAAAAAAAAAAGAAGTTTTGATTAAGGGGGAGGAACAGGCACACTGCAGCCGGGGCAGATCGAGTTCAGCACCAACGCTGCTGGCACACGACTGACTCAGGCAGGCTTCTCACCTGCACACCTCCATCCCGTGCAGTCCCCAGCAAATTGGTCTCTGCGACTGTTCCAGGAGCCACTTGCCACGTGCTAGAGCTCGTGGTTTATGGGTGTTAGGAGAGGTGCAGCTTGTAATGCAGAGCCTGTTGCCCGTGCAGCACTGCAGCAGCCCTGCCTGGCTGCAGCAGCGCGGACACCCTGATACTAACACTGCCTCCTTTTACATTCTTCTTGCTCTCTTCCCCTCTCCTTTTTCTAATGAAATCTTTCCATATTATTAATGGCTAGGGTGGATCTATAGAGTATGTTCCTTCCAGGATTTTCTTGTTTGCTGTAGTCTTCAAATTTTCCAGTTCATTTCCTATTTTCCTGCTCTAAAACCCCTGCCAAAAAAATCCCTGAAGCACACTTTGGTACTTGAATAGAAAAAAAATACATTTATATATATATATATAAACATTTGAGAACAGACATTTGATCCAGACTCTTGTAAATCAGTAGCAATTTTCCCCTAAAATATGAGTCATTTGCATCAGTGGGTCACAGCTCCTCCAGGTGAGTTTTTATCTAATTAACTAGGCAGATGCATTCCTATCAGTGAAATGGGTAACGCTGCATCACATCATCTAGGTGAATTTAATTGTCCAAGAGCATTCAGCCACAATGTAAGGACTGGCCTTACGACAGAGCATTTGATCGGGTTCCTTTAGGAACTAAATGATTAGGAATGAAATTAATGAAATGGATTTATGCCCAGAGATTCTAAATGACACCAGCTCTTATAGCCAAAGAAGAAACAGGTACCCAAGAAAATGTTCTTCACTCGTGGACTGGAATATTAGAAACAAAAGTGGCTATGTAATCCCCCATGGAAAGAATTATTTTGTTTCATGTAATCCCTCACCAGAAAACCTGGAAATGTTACAAACTGCACTGATATTAGAGCTCAAGAGCACGATGGTGCCAGTTGGAACAGGTCAGGAGCTGGGGAATTCCTCAGGACATTCGAGGAGAAAAAAATTCCGAAGTAATTTCATGGATTATTGTTGTTTTTAATCCCTTCTGTGGCTTCTGAAAGAAAATCCCCATACATTTAGTTGCTCAGACATGGACACTTCTCTGTAAACATAAACTGGAAATAAAAGCGGTTGGACACGAGTCAAACTGGTGGAAGTGCAATGAAATGACTCAGGCAGCCTGATCCCTGAGACCGGTTCTTTCTGAGCATAACACTGGCAGTTTGGGGCTGAGCTAATTCTGCTATGGGCGTCATCCTCCGTTCTTTGCTCGAGGGTGCGATAGCAGGTGATGCCAAGGGAGCTGCTGCTCTGACCCAGGCACAGAGCTCATCCACGGGATCCCGGGGCTGGGCAGGTCCCGCGCTGCGGGGCTCACAGCAGCTCCTCCCTAGGGACTGAGCTGGGCCAAAGCAGAGGAGAACAACACACGCTAGTGCCTGAACAGGAACGTTTCCCTTGAAATATGCTGGGACGCATCCACGTTTCTCAGTCTGCGCACTCAGTATCTGCTCATTTCCTTCCACTGACGAACAACAGGACACAAGATGACTCAGGGGGTTTCCACGGCTGTGCTGGGTGAGCCGCCGCCTTCAGCACGCTGCTCGGCTGCACGCATCTCCGTAACACGCAGCAGCCTCCTGGTTCCTGCTCTGCCATTCCAGCTCGGTGTTTGGGGGCAGAGCATCCCCGGTCTCAGCGTGCCTCGAAGCAGCGCGCTGCACATGAAGGCTCAGATCCAGTGCCACGGGCGTGCACAGAGAGGTTGATTCAGGAACTACCACCAGAATTTCTCAGTAAATGGAGAGGGATAAAAGCCCAGCAGCTCAGAAGCAGGTGAACTTTCTCAAGTCTCTCTCCTTCTCTCTCCCCCCACTGCTTCTCTTCTTAACCTGAGCTTAAAGTCACTTGCTTTCATTGTGCAAGATTAGATGGGAAGAATCCAGATCGTGGTGACCTGCCCTAGCAAACCTGCGGCAGTTCTGGAAAGAAAACCTCCGAGGGAGCGAGCTGGCCATCATCCAGTTACTCTGAGTACGTAGGAATCCTTTGTCATAAAGGAATAATGATCTCACATCAGTAAAAAAAAATCCGTTTTGATGTAAATTCACGGAATACAGGGGGGTTAAGACAGCACAGCTGAAATCAGCATCTGGAGTATTGTCTTGGATACCTTCAAAGCCCGTGATTTCTCCCTCCAGGGGCACGTGCTTCTAGGAAACCTATATTGCTTTGGCTGAAAGACAGTACTTCAGAGAATGTCACCAGACCACCAGCACAGTTTAATAGTTCTGCTGTGTTGTTCTGAGAAATACTATTTTCTGTAGGAATTCGGGAATGACCCACAGAAACAACTTTGGCAGCACATGTATTTCCCTTCGGCTTTCTCGAGGTAGCAAAGGATCTGAAGAGCTGAGTGTTTCCAAATCTTCTCAGCTCATCTGCATTACGAGGACTAAGTGGCTCACCAGTGGCTCCTCCGTTCGTCTGAGGCTCTGACACCAGCAGGGTTGCATTCGGTCCAAGATGTCCTGAGAACCGCAGAGAGAGCGATGTTTTTTAACACCATCAAATTCCCCTCTCTGCTCTCGGTGAGCGAGATTCATTGCAAAAACAAGCAGTAAATCCTGCGAGGCTGCGAGAGCGCAGCGCTGAGGGCCAGACAAATTAAGACAGATGTTCTGAACTTTGGGATAGCGAGGATGTGGTTTCGTGCGGCCGGCCATGTGAAGGCTCTCAGCACATCCTCCCTTCTCAGACACAGGAATGAGGCAGATAATGCAAGGAGACGCAATAAATCCAGGAGATGGCTGGGCTGGGTGGGGTTGCCAACCTGCAAGCAGAGCCCCCAGCTCGGCTGCTCGGTGCGCTCCCACTGCACGCTCCTGAGAAATCCAAGGGAGGAGCAAGTGTGCGAGAGACGGGGAAAAGATCTGCCAGGAAGTCGTGCAAAGAGGGCGGTTTGTCAGCACGAAGCTGTCTGCCTCTGCAGGAGCCACAGCCACAAGGACTAAAGAGGAGAAAAGCACGGAGCTCTCCGGAGGGAGGCCGAGCCCTCAGGTGGCAGCAGCACCCTCCGGCTGTCCCCTGGGACCAGCCCTGTCCGACACCTTGCAAGCACGGCACCGGGGTACGGTGAAGCCAAGGGATCCCCGTCCTGCTCCACCCCTCCATCCTGGTTTCCCTGCCTTTCTAACAGCGTGCACAAGCAGCGGGCCTCGGGCCTGGGTTTGGCCTTATTTAGGCTAAATGATGCAGCCCTTACGTTCATGGTGAGTTAGTTTAATTTTCTCTGTGTGAACTACAAAGAAGCACAATTCAACAATAAAAATGCCTTTTGTCCACGGCCATTGGAAAATTATTAGGGAAAGGCAAATGAGGAGGGTACTCAGCAAGGTCTTTTAATTCTCCCATTCCCCCTTCAATGCAGCTCGGTGCTGTGGCTCACATTTGACACCCATCAGAAGTAAACTGGAGCTTTCAGATAGAAGGAACAATTTTTACCCCCTTCCTCCCCCAAAAAGAAAAATCTCAAGTGTTTCTGACAGCTGTCACATCACAGTATATTTTGTTACTTCCACACTGTCAGTTGTTATCACAATTTTTCCAAAATCAGAATTTCTGAAGCTTTCTTTTCTGTTCTTCCATTAAATTTTTTTTTTTTTTGTATGTAAGTATCAAACTGTGGACACAGAACAAATCACCTTGGTGGGAATGGTCATTAAAGACATGGGTGATATGCATGCTGATTGTCCCACATGCTTTTCCAGTTAAAATATTTGGCCCGAGAATGTGGGAGGTAAAGAACTTATATTTTGAAGTCTTTATAAAACATAGCTTATATCCCCTGATTTATGCTTCTTGGGACTCGTTCTATGTAAAACATTTAACTAGCTATACTTTAGATAAAAGAAACATCTGAAGCATTGGTTGTTTTGGAGTTTCTCATTCTTTTCTCCCATATATCTTCATAAAATTTCAGCGCCAGGCAAAATATTTTAAGTTCAGAACCTCTCCTCTCGTTCCTGCATTCTCTTTTCTCCAGCAATGCTCACGCCACCCCTCCAGCACTCTCCCCTGCTGCTGGGCTCGCAGCAGCACCGTTGCCACCGGTTGCACGAAGCAGCACAGTCACAGCGTACCTATTGCAGCAGGGGATCCGTGCCTTAGCTTCAGTTTTGCCACTTGTGGACGTGGGACAGAAGCCCTGAAACCAGAGCACGAAGGAAGCAGCAGCTTCTGCTGGCATCGGTCTGGGGGGGCACAGTGGGACCGCGGCTCCTCAGCAGAGCTGCTGGGTCCAGTGTGGTTGCTGCTACGTTCCTGCACAGGTCCAGGTGTCCTTGTCCTGTCAGGGCAGTGTCTCAGTCCCCATCCCATCCTTCTGCTTTTTTTTTTTTGCTGTCTGGGACCTGAGGCAGGCTGGCCTTGCAGCTACAGGACTGGATGGGGATGCAGAAAAACATAAATTAAATTCCCATCTCGGCTGCATACTGTGGTCAGGGCCTGAGCCAGGCATTTATCTCCACCTGCCTCTGCCTCCCTTCAGCACCCTGAATTACTTCTTCTCCTCTGCAAAGCCCTGCAGGGGTGCAGTGCTGCACACAGCCACCACCATTGGTCAAGATGTGCTCACCCCCCTGGCAGAACGGCTTGCCATGCTAACATTTGGCTTATTTGTCCCTTCAAGAAGCGGGGTGTACCGTGGCAGGCTGAGCAGCGTGCTGAAAGAGCTCCTGGCTCGTTTGGAGATGGCTCGTGTGGCTGCCCAGCATGGCACGGGCACCCCTTCGGCATCAGGGACGGTCCTGTTGGGGCGGGCTGCACGTCGGATGCTCTGAACAGTTTCTACCAGCTACAACTGTAGTCATAGACACACAGCCCGTAGAGAAATCAGAATCAATTTAGGCACCTAATACTGGGATGTCTGAGAGTGAATTGGTTTTGAATTAATCGAGTAAAACAAGGCAGTGAAAACCCACGTAACATGTTGGTCTGGAAACTGCTGCAGCCCTGGGGACGGAGCGACAATGCATATTTTACCCCGTGAATTTTTTATTAAGGGCTGGTTTTTTATTTTTTATTATTGAATATGAATATTTTACACGTCCGAGTTCAGAACAATGCTTTTTTTGGCTGCCTCTGCACTTTTCATGGTTGTGTACCCTTGCATTGCATAACTGAGAGAGATCCATTTACACACAGGGGGAAAGGGGACTAATGAATCTCAGCAAAGCTAACTTTACTGTGTGTGAAAAAAAGCACTCTGAAGTTTTCCAAATAAAAAACAACCAAAAAAAGTACGTATATAAAATACTTGTATGGAATGGCTTAATAAAATCAGTGTGTGCATATGCGTACGTGTGTGTGTGTGTGTGATGGCTACGGAGCCTCCCCGAGCATCGCCGTGCCTGGAAAAACAAAAGGGCTGAGTCCCAGCCTTCCTCCCTGCCCCTGCTGCAGAGATGCTCAGCTTGGCACCCCTCATGGCTTGGCACCCCTCATCACGGCCCGGCCTTCACCGACCTCCCCGAGACCTTCGCTCAGCAGCCCAGGGGCGAGCCCACCTCTTGCAGTGCTGTGCTCAGCGTGGATGAGGGCAGGGGACGGGAGATGTGAATAAGACAATAAATATTTGTCCAGTGTGTATGTGAACCAGCCTTCTTGTTGTGCATATGGTAACAGGGAGGAGAGAGAGAAAGCAAGAGCTCTTGCACATTTCTCAAGAGCTCGCACTGAAAATGGGCAGGGTGACAAGAACCGCGTTGTTTTGGGTAATCAGTGTGCATTGTCCCAGGCTGACACCGCTGCATACCAACAAAACCTTTAGATTCACAGGGAATGGGGAAAGCGCAAAATGATGAATTGTTTGACATTTAAAGGAAAATAAAGGGCTGCTGCTGGACTGAAACCTAAGTGAGACTTGGGGAGGGAGGGAAAAATTACCAGGAGCAGGGTGAGATGGTTATGTCATTTTAGTGCAAACTTCACACGTGGTTTTGTGTTTCTGATTTTGGGGACCCAAAATCCCAGATCTTTGCACTGACTTGCACTCTTAACGAAGGTTTTTCCTGGGAGTAAAAGGTGACGACGCTTCATCCCCAACCCAACCCAGAGCTGCACAGCAGCCAGCAAGAGACGGCCCTCACCAGCAGCAGCCTGCAGGGCAGGCACGGGGCAGAACAAGAAGGGTGTTTGCAAGGGGGAACTGACGCCTGACTTTCCCAGGGTTAAACTCCTCATTCTGCAATGAATGGTAAATCTAGGAGTTAACTCAAACCTCTTCCATCCCTACAACCGGTCCCAAATTCGGCAGACTTGTGTGACTTTCCTGAGGCTGGAAGGTTCCCAGGCATTTGCAGCTAGTACATGTCCAGAGGACAGGTGGAGATGACAGAGGAAGGATTCCTGCCGCTCATTTTCTGTGGCGTGAGGGCCAAGGGAACGTGGTCCCACATGACTATTAACACAACTGACCTCTTCAAGGTGAAAATAAAACACAAGGGAAGTAATGAATTTCCAGTGCCCTGCACAGCAGTGGGAGCAACAGGTGACCAAGAGACTGAAGAGGCTGATAAAGAGCCTGGGCTCTGGGAACACGTGCCAGCTCCTGCTATCTGCCGTGTGTCCTTGAGCAAAGTCGTGTCTCGGAGGCAAATGGAAAGAGCCGGGCCAAACCAGTGCTGTGGGTGCTACCTACCTGTAATCACGGTCTGTTGAATGATTTCCGGCTGGGAGGAGCTGCAGCAGGTCCCTGGATGTCGAACGATTTTGGTGCCAGCGAATCCATCCCGGGTTACAGCAGGCAATGCACTCTGCAAGGGTGACACCTTGCTACGAGCGCACACAGAGCCCTGCTAGGTGTCACTCTCCCAACACGCCGTGTGTCTGCACAGGGGTGTGCAGGTACCACGCTTGCTGCCTCGCTTTTCTCCTTGCTGACAGCAGCCTTGAGCTGCGCCGTTCTCTGGGGTTCCCGCTGCTTTCCAGCACGCAGTTGTTTGCATTTTTATTTGCATTAGATTATTGGAGCAGGAGTCTAAACACTTAAGTTACTGCAAATCCCTCCTCATATGGAAGTCAGCGAGCTGTAAAATATTTAAACTGTCTACAGTTGTACCTCGTTTGTTTACACATTTCCAGTGGGCTGCTAAAAGGTAACATACTGCAATGGAAGAAAGATACGAGATTGCTGATTCAGATTTCATAACAGCTCTAAAAGCCCTCTGAATACTTGCATTAACTTGATGGAGTAATACATATCTCAACTTTCTGAAGCCTTAGGGCCCAAGAGGAGCAGGAGAGATGTGTGTTTTACTCCAGACTCGTTGCTTTATGCTTTCACTACGATAACTGGGGAAAACGAGGTCCTGCTGCTGCTGCTGGATGCTCCTGCTGCCACGGCTGTGGAAGAGGCACCTGGCTGGTGTAAGGAAAGTGATGCCTGGCATGGCCAGGAAAGCCTTTCACTCCTCTCTGCTGGACTACCCAATGCAGACACTGCCACCCCCATCCCCAAACAGCAATAACCACGTTGCATGGGGCTGTTCTGAGGGGACAGGCAGTGCTGCTGCCACTGCCACCACTGCCAGCTGCTTCGGACACACAGCCTGCTGATCCCCTTTTCAGATTCATGCACGTTTCCACATCCTATCACTGCCTACTCCCTCGACCTGTATAAGTGTGCTCTGGGATGTACACGTCTTGTGTTACACCCGCTGCTGAGATCACTCTTAAAAAGGTGAGCTGAGCCAGCTCTGCCCCCAGCTCTTTTCCCGTGCTTCCCACTTTGCAAATACAAAAATCCCCTTGTGACTCTGGAGTCACCCAGAAATCATCCTCCCCTCCCTGCCCACCTCCCTCGTGGCTGGATCTTTTGGCTCATCATAATTTCCCACTCCAGGTACTCCAGGGCTCGGTGAGTGGCTGAACACGGAGGTTGGACATCCCTGCATTCAGAGCATTTGTAAACGCCTGGACGGAAAGCAAAGCGGTGCTGTGAGTCTCCAAAGGGCAGGGAGAGGAGGTGAGGGATGACTAATCAGTCCCAAGGCAGCAGAGGGCATCAATGAGTTTGAAGATTCTTCTCCAGAGCTGAATGAAAATAGCCAGACAGCGAATCGAATCATTCAGAAGGCAGACTGTGTCTCTTCTCCTATTTTCATGCTGATCTTGAACAAATCCAGTAAGTTCTCAGCTGTATCTTGAGGGTGTTCTGAAATAATTTTGAACAATATACAGTATAGTGCTATTGAGTTTAATTAGGAGATTTCCATTGCCTGCTTCGATGTAGTACATACATTTGCAGAAGTGGGTGATGATGATCTCTGTAAATACATCATTTTCACGTTATTTGAATGCAGATTTAAGTGCTGCAAATTCACGTGATTGTTATGGATTTCACAGCTCACTTTGGAAATCCAATCAGTTAGCCATGATATTTACTCTAGTTAAGCTTATTTTTTGGGAATGCTCAGCATTCAAAAAAAAAAAAAAAAAAAGAGAAAAAATGCTCAGCAAGCTCAGCAAGGCAGATTTGTTTGGTAATTCAAGCAAATATCTGCAGGGTTATTTTGTCACTTCCCCTAGCTGTCGCTGAGGAAGTAGAGAAATAACATCTCCTAATGTATCCAGCTCTTCCCATCAGTGCCAGCTGGGGACAACCACCTCCACCTTCTCGTAGATGCCTGATGTCACAGAGTTTGTTCAGAAATCTTCTACGAATAAACCCAAACTAAATATCTTTCACCTTGTGCTCTCTGATTAATTACCAATCTTAACACTATATTACCTAAATGAAGTCTCACACAGTCCTTAAGCTGGAATATTCCCTAAATTCCACAGATGGGCAAACAGAAGCGATGTTTTATGTGATGTGACATAGCAAATACCTTGGCAGGGCCGCGAGCAGCACAGAGGTGTGCTCGGTCTGAGAGCTCTGCTCTAGCAGCCAGACCAACTTATTTTCACTTGGCGAGCAAAAACAAATTTAGAAGCTCGGTCCTCTCTGAGCTTCTCCAGGACTGCTACGAGCGATCTCTGGTGCTATGGTGAAGGGTCAGCAATACCCACGAGCCCTCTATTTCTCCATCAGAGGTCTCTTTCCACTCTTTGGAAGTTTACGGTGCGTGGCAGGGAGCCAGCCCCCCCGGGCATGGGCTGGAGGTGGCTTGTTCTCAAGTGTTTAAAAGTCTGACAAACTGTTTGCAGTTCTAGCAGGGATCAACACATTTCTAGAATTAAAACCAACATCTTGGATAGCAAAAATGCTCAGAACAAGGACTCTTTCTTCAGCCCAATGCACAAGGGATCTTTCTTTACTAAGCTATAAAATCACTTACTACAAATCAATTATTTTTTTACTGATTTATTAACTGCTCTCCAGCTGTTCAGATTGGCACTTAAAAAAATTCCTGGATGGTCATACTTTTACTTTTCAAAAGCATTTTCTCTGGAGTAGTGTTGGCCCGACTTCGTAATAGTCCTCCCTGGTAATCCACATATTCCTAAACGCCGTCAGGCTGGCGAGCAGCGACGCGCCAGTCCACACGGAGTACATCCGATTTTCTGGGGAGAAGATCTTGACGGGGGCTATGCTGGGGATGGCCGCCTGCAGATCCTTCAGAAGCCTCTCCTTGAAGCCTTGGAACAGAGTCGATCCGCCCGAGAGCACCACGTTCCTTAGGATGTCCAGCTGGATACGGCTGCTACATCTGGCGAGGCTCCGGAGGACCATCCCCACAACCCCCGGCCCTTGGGCTTCTACCTCTCTGGGCGCAAAAAGTGCTTCAGGAGCTCGGAAGAGCTGGTCTCCCACCGTGACAGACCTTCCGTCAGGGAGAATGTACTCACGCGTGAGATTTTCAGGCTTGTCCTGCATTTTTTGTCTAGGATCTAGAGCAACGTAGCACAGCTTCTCCTTTATATCCCTGACGATCTCTCTCTCAGTCGCGCTCATGAAGGAGTGCCCGGTCTCCAGGAGGAGCCTGGCGAGGTACTTGGTTACATCTCTGCCGGCAAAATCCACCCTGGTTATGCCCTGCAGCAGGTACTTGCCTTTGTAGACAGGGACCGCGATGGTGACGCCGTCCCCGCTGTCCAGCACCAGCCCGGTCGTGCGGGCCCCGGCGTACAGGACCGCGAGCGCCTGCAGCGTGACGAAGAGGGCCGGCACGTGGAAGCTTTCGAACATCAGCTCGGCCATTTTTTCCCGGTGGGACAAGGGATTGAGAGGGGTCTCGGTCAGCAGCGCTGGCCTCTCACTGGGCTTCAGCCTGAGTTCCTGCTCGTACAGGTATCTCCAGATCTTCTCCATGTTGTCCCAGGATGTAACTAGCCCGTTGTCCATCGGGTAATTCAAAGACAAAATGCCCCGTTTGGACTGGGCTTCTTCTCCGACGTACCACTCCTTGTGACCGGCCCCAAACATGACGAACCTGAACTTGGGGTACCCCACAACGGTGGAGATCACCGAGCGGGGTGCCAGCTCCCCCGACAGCCCAGCCTTGCACTGCCCAGAGCCGTTGTCAAAGATCACGGCGGGGGTCCCCGCCACCACCGCGTGCGACATCGCGTGCAGGACGGGTGCTGCTGGGGGGCAGCGATCTTCTGGCAGCACCACGAAACGCTCCAGACCCCGCGTCACAAATGGGCACAGCTCACAATGCCCATGGGGCAGCCCCAGCCCTGCTCCTCCGCCGAGCAATTCGATGCGGGGCCGGTGCTCAGAAGGGAGGCTGGGTGTTCTCGCTTCCCAGATAAATTACAGAGGGGAATCAATGAATTTGTTCAGGCCCTCAGGCTCAGAGGAGGGTCGGTTACAGTAATTGCATTTGCATTGATTTATATTTGGATTCTGTTTGGGGTTTTGCTGGGTTTCTAAAGGAAACATTTTTAATGAGGTCGAAAATAACACGCAATCTAGTTTTAGAATACAAACCCCAGATATCTCAAAGGCCTTAGAGGGAAGAATCCCCAGCAGAGGAGGAGAGCTACTCCCGTACGGCTGTGAGAGAGGCCGTGAGTCGGTTAGTTACTGCATCCCTGCAGTCTGTGGGAAAGGAAAAGGAAAAGAAAAGGAAAAGGAAGAGGAAAAGGAAACAAAGTTTTAAAAAGCACAGAATCCAGACTAAATTTGTGTAGAAGCTGCTGCTGGAAAACTGCTGGAATTTTTAACCTGAAGTTCAGAACCAGCCTCTCACGGCACTTCTCCCACTCTCCCCATTAGTACACATTAATTCCATTACTAATCTGATGGCATAAACAGGAGTGGCTGGGGGTAGGAGTGCTGTGCAAATAGTGGCAGTGGCCCCGATCACTCTAGGCTACCCCCTGAGGCCAGGGCAAAGAACAGCATGGCCGTGGTGTCACTGCCCGAGCCCTCAGGCACGAGGCAGGGGCTGGAAGAGCACGAGAAGACAAATGAGGCTCCGGGCTGGGGCTCGAGGGAGGTGGAAACACACAGCGCTCCCCTTGGAGGCAATGAATGCTCAGAAGGCTCGATGCCCTGGTTACCAATTCTTTAATGCTTTATCTCCATAAAGGTTTTGTCAGCCAGTAAAGACATGAACTGCTGTGGCACCTTTTGGTTCAGTCAGCCCTCGCCAGGGTTTCTTGCTCGTGCTTTGTTGCAGCAAGGCATTCGCTCGGTCTGACGGTCTCCTCAGAAGCACTTCCGATGGATAACGGCTGCCCCGAAGTCCTTGTAGTCGCTCACGGTGACCCACATTTGCTTGAAAGACGTCAGGCAGGTGAGGACGGAGGCCCCGATCCACACGCTGTATTTTCTCTCGGGGGGGGCAACGATCCTCACGAACATGCCCGAGGGCACTTGGAGGTGCATCTCCCTCAGGATCCGCTCCTCCAGGCCGGGGAAGAGTGTGGAGCCTCCCGAGAGCAGGACGTTGGCGTAGAGATTCCTGCGCACGTCGATGTCGCACTTCATGACGCTGTTGAAGATCATTTTGTGCACGCCGGGTGCTTCGATGCCGATGTTTGCAGGCACAAAGAGCACCTCTGGAGCACGGAAGAGCTGGCTGCCGATCTGAATGACGTTGCTGTCGGGTAACCTGTATTCTTTCATGACTTCTTCGGGCTTCGCTTTCATTTCTTGGATGGGGTCCAAAGCTACGTAGCACAGCTTCTCTTTGATATCTCTCACGATTTCCCTTTCAGCTGTGCTAACAAAAGAGTGCCCGCCCTCCAGAAGAAGCCTCATGAAATACTCGGTGATATCTCTGCCAGCGACATCCAGCCTGGAGACAGCATGGGGCAGGCAGTACCCCTCGTAAATGGGGACCGTGTGGGTGACACCGTCCCCGCTGTCCATGACGATCCCGGTGGTGCGGGCTGAGGCGTAGAGTGCCAGAGCTGCCTGGACTGCCACGTACATAGCGGGCACCATGAAGCCTTCAAACATGATCTCTGTCATTTTCTCCCGGTTCTGCAGAGGATTTAGGGGGGCTTCTGTCAACAGCACCGGCCTTTCAGCGGCTTTGAGTCTCAGCTCATGCTCGTAGACGTGTCTCCAGATCCTCTCCATGTCATCCCAGGAGGTAACGATGCCATGGTCAATCGGGTAATTCAAAGATAGGATCCCTCTTTTGGACTGCGCTTCTTCTCCAACGTAGTATTCTTTCATCCCAGCTCCAAGCATTGTAGATTTGGCTTTTGAGCGACCAACAACTGCCGTGATAACAGACCTTGGGCCACTGTCACCTGCGACACCTGCCTTGCATAACCCAGACCCGTTGTCAAAGATTACTGCTGGGACGTCCAAAACGCTGGGGTCAAACATTGTTCACAGAGCTGACGGTGCCCCAGAGCAGCTCTCTGGCCGTGTTTTCCCGTTCCTCTTTTACAGGCTGGTCACCATCGCAGGGGCTGTGTTCTCTGGGGGGATGCAGCTCGCATGTCTGCCCCCAGCTACCTCATAATGGCCGGTGATACAATAATATATTTTCCCAGCAAGTTACAACATTCCAGGCACTGCCCTGGAAATTTAGCGTTACCGCGACTCCAGCCAGAGGACTCTCATTCACCAAGTCAGATCCATAGGTCACAGACCATCAACTGTATCCTTACACTGAGCCCAAGAGCACCTATTTCTCAGAAAAGCAGGTTTGGCAAAATACATTAATGAAAATATTAAGATTTTCACACGTGCCTTGGCTTAGCTAAGACTTACATATAAAGAGCTGGTGGAGATTAGGACAGATTTGCCTGCCTGTAAGTGCTAACTGAATTGCCAGTTTGCTTTTTTTTTGAATAACATCTGCATTGGAGGAAAACCTTTTTCAACTGAATCCTTTCTGATATTTTATAGGAAACGTCTAAAAAATACTTTTACGTAGGAAGAATTGTGTTTGGTATGACATCTGCGAGTCTTGTTTTGTTTTTTTCCCCTATGCTTGTTCCTTAATGCAAAGACAACTTTTTGGTAAAAGCACAGAAATTAAAAAATAATTTCTGCCTCTTGATGGTTTAAAAAATCCTGCCAGCTTTAAACAATGCTTCTAATACTGTTTAGTGCAAATAAATCCCTTCCCCTAATGAATCTGTACCCTAGGCTGCTGACAAGCTGGCCTGCCTGCAAATAAACAGACATGCAGCTGTCCTCCTTCCATGTTTCCCTTTTCCCATCAGCACTTTGCTGAACTCGTTTTTGGAAGTTTGTTCAAAAGGATTAAAAATATCCTAGATCTTCACAACTGACCCCCATTTCACATCTAATTATTTTTTTCCTTTTGCTTCAGTAGAAAGTTTCCCACAGAAGGAAATTTCTGTGCTTTTGAATCCAATCAGGTTTGACAATCCAAATCCGTTTACAGAGAAAATTTCCTTTAAAAAAAAAAAAGTCACTATATAACTTCAGTTTGAATCCTTGGCTGCCACAGTTTAATTGCTTCTCCTTGTGGCTCTAAATCCAGGGCAGCTTCAAAGCAAGGGTGGCTTCTATTAAATTTAATTACTTTTTCTTGCAGCTTGCATGGCAAAGGTGCCAGCTACTAAAGGAAGGTGGTTATGAATCACAGGCAGATTCCAAACAAAGACATATATTAAACAGAAACTTTTAAATGTAAGCAAATGACCTCCTTGTACTGCGTTTATACCCTAGATGAACCACTAAAAAAAAAAAGCCATCGAACAAGGGAACAGCTCTGTGCATGTTATTTCCATTCCGCCGAGATTCCAGACATGTTCGTGTTAAATGCCACTCTATCCATTTTAGCAATTTCTCTAATCCTCTTAATATTTGTGTACATATATTTCAGTGAGTGGCACACTTGTTTTCATGCATGCTTCTATATTAATGTCAACAGGTGTCCTAATCATTTAAGAGGCTGCTATATTCATCACACTAGAAGCCCCATTTAATCCTGCGTGGTCTGCCTGCAGTTTACAGTGAAGTACTCAGTTTTGAACATGATGTTTAGTATTAAAACAAGGGAATATTGACTGTGATTCTTAAATGGAGAGTTGAACCTAGGTGCAGGAATGCTCATCTGTTCCCTCATATTGCTCCTGTCATAAATCACGTTAAAAAGGGTATGTGTGAGTTCACTTTGTTCCTATAGGATTGGTAATAAAATAAGCAAAGTTGCTGTTTGTGTAGCAGAAGCCCTGTAAGCTGCCCTCACAGAAGGGACAACACGAGGCACCAGAAGCCTCTCGTGCTCCCTGGAGGCACAGCTTGGGCAGGCAGGACCAGGACTGTCCCACAGTCACTGGGTTGTAAAAATCCACAGATAGCTAAACATGATGTTTACGGCCATTCTTGCTTATTTTATACATTGGTGCTGAGCACACACTTTCACTTACTGGTTTAAACATGACGTTGTGCTGTACTGTGATGCCTGCACGGAAGGGATTTCCGCTGGGAAGCTGAGGCTTGATCCTTCTTCATAGCAGTCCTCTGCCCCAGACATACAGCTCAGGTGGACTCTGAACCAGGAAAGCACTTGGAAACTGGTGCTGAGCTCTGGCAGGTCTGAGTCTCCTAGGGATAAAACCAGAGGGAAAAGGATCAGCCAGTTCTCAGTCTGCGTGCCCATGCAAACCCCAAGGGCCTGGCCATGTGTAACGTCTACAGCAGCAGGGATAAAAATCTGGAAAGGGATACCAAAAAAAGAGACATACATTTCACACCATATGATGTCACACTCAGCAATAAAAGGAGGAAAAAGGAAGAAGAGAGGAAGGGTGGGCTCTCGTGAAATGAAACATGTTAAAAATGTGAAAATAAGAAAGAACAAGGCATATGGTGGACATGAGTCTCCAGGCAGCCCTGTAAACAAATACACTGCCTTTGTATGTACACTAGTAATTTAGCATGTCGTGGGATATCCCAGAAACAAGCCAAAGGCTTTATTCATCATGCTAGTAAAGCTTCAGTGTCAGAAGTCTGTGCTTTCACAGCTGAAAGATCACAGATCTGGTCCCATCTCCGTGGAGTAAACAAACGATTTGTGCACAAATAGGAGAGCATTTGCAGGGGGAATCCCACTGCATCTGAAGTGCTACAAGAGGAAAAAGTGAGGAAAAGAGGGTATGAAGAGGGTATTTCAACCCAGCAGAGGTCTGAATGAGGAGGGATTCAGGAAGCAACATAAACCTTCTGTTCAGGGCACCACCACATGAGGGGAGGACAGAAGGGCTGCTCGCCCTTCTCCATGCCCTAACCCCCACGACTGGTGGCTCACAGCGCACGGAAGAATCAAATGCAGCCAACGCTGCGGTGATGCTAAACGCCCTACGGGGCAGGCTGTCAGCACGGGAGGACAGCACTTCGTCTGTGCCACAAGCCAATCTGTACAGACACAAAATGAATTTGCTTTTTATACGAGGAAATCAGGCGGGCTATGAACTGTAGAAAGGAGCAGCGAACGGCAACCCCTGCGCAGAAGAGCTCAGCCCCAGCACCGAGCTGCAGCAGGTGGGCGAGACAAACAGGCAGGTCAGGGTGGAAGGCCAGGGAGATGGTGTGAAAGAAATCAGGGGCTGAGCACAGCTCCTAGCCAGCAAGCAGCAGTAATCACCATCACAGATGCTTAGCTCTAACAACTTGACGAGATCCCTTTCTTCACATAGGAGCTGTGTTTGATTGCTCCCATACTTGTTTCCATCTAAAATCCCCATTTTGCAATGTCTTCGTGACACTCCAAACATCCACAATACTCTTTGAAGTTGAATTTTAATGTGTTTATTGACACCAGTTATGATATTTCAAAACATATGGCCTACAAATTGTTACCATGCACTCCTAGTGTTTACAGTAATCCCCATATTAAAACAAACTCAGCCTTTCCTGATGATTTTATATCTTCTTGCTGACTCACTTGCCTGTGTTTATTTAAACTCCCGTTGAGCTTTTTTTTTCCCCCTATATTCAACACTTTTGAAACACAAAACAACTATCTACAGATTTCATATACTTCTGATACGTTTCGCATTCATTTTTATGGGCACCACATGGCCCAAATCCTCCTCTTCGATTTTCCTTGCAGCCCCCTGACTCGCAGCATGGCTTTCCATGCTCGAACCCCGCTGTTAACCCTGTGCATGCGGCTGGTTTCGGTGTTCAGAGAGCTGCTGCCCAGCCCAGCCCAGCCCTGATAAAATCAAAGAACCATTTATGTTGGAAAAGCCCTCTAGGATCACCAAGGCCGACCGTTAACCTAGCAATGCCAAGTCCACCACTAAAGCACATTTCCAAGCATCACATCACAAGTTTTCAGGAGGTCACACAGTTGCCCGTCAGGGTTGGGGTAGCTCAGCCTTCCCTTAGCCCATCCCATGAGGGCACCGTGGCCCAAGCAGCACGACGCTGGCTGCTGGTTCCAGTTCATATCACAAAGCCATGTCACTGAATGGGGCAGGTTGGAAGGGACCTTACAAACCACCCAGTTCCAAACCCCTTCCATGGGCAGGGATGCCACCCAGCAGGTCAGGTTGGCCAGGGCCTCGTCCAGCCTGGCCTTGACACCTCAGGGATGGGGCAGCCACAGCCTCTCTGGGCAAAGTGCTTCTCAGCTCACCAGGAAGGAGGCAGGACCCCCTGGAAAGGAAAGCCAAAGAGATGCGTTAATTTTGGAGGTGAACAAAAGCACTGAGGAAGGGAGTAAAATCAATGCTCAGCAAATATATAAAAAAAAAAAAAGATCTAAACTGGGGGAAAACGCATTAATTTTCTAATTCTTAAAAGGTATTGCAGGGAGAGAAATGGAAATTGCTAACAAATTATAAAATATATAGAAAATTACAACTCACTGTCCTTTTAAAGGAAACTTAAATTACTGCATGGCTAAATTGGAACGGCTCTGAGGACTCATTCATGGTCTCCTACTCCTTAGACTCACACAGTCTAGCCAGTACCTCTAGGGGTGGCTGGATTTAATAGTATCATCTAAAATGTAATAAACCCTGCAAGTGATGAACAACCGGGAAGGTGCAGAACCCGCCGGGATTCAAATTTAATTCAGACAATTTGGAATTCAGCATCGGAGAACTACTCAAGAGTTCGCGTGTTATTTTCCATGTTGGAGAAAAGAAAATTAATTCCATACCAAGGAAGTGATATAAATTATGCATACATTAAAGCCTTGGTTGAAAATGTGTATATTTAAAATAAATAGGCTTGATTATTTGAAAATGAAGAGAAGTCCAGGAAACCAAATCAGGTAAAACGATTTCACCAAGCAAAGCTCCAATCACCCAGCCACAAATCAACCTTGCCCAGGGAAGTGGCGGAGCTGAGGCCTCGCAGCTCTGCTCCCCGAAATAACTCCATCTCCTCCAGGTTGCCCTACAATACTAACAGGAGGAAGGGAAAGTTTGGGATTAAGGCATGGGAACGTTAGCCGACAGAGATGCACAGTCTATTTCCAGGTCTCCCAGCTCCTGACCACAGGCACGTCTTTGCATCCTGATCCCTGTCCACGTAAAGCTCCGTGTCTGCTCAGGTAAGTGCCTTTGAAAAAGAAATCAGAGATGTTGGGGCTTCTGGGACAGGAAAAAAAAAAAAAAAAAAAAAGGAAAGCAGGGCCCTCTTACCCTCAGAAAACTGTTAACTCAGCATTAAACACACACTGAGCCGCTCTGGAATCTCATTGTTACTTTTTGGAGCCACGTGCCGTTACCTCTGACTATATTCCGATGGCTGGTGGGCCTGGGTCTGCCCACAAATTGTTAAAAGCTGTGTCTGGGGTATGAAAGCGACAAGTGGAAAGCATTCCCATGAAGTATGCAGGATCTCTGGATCTGGGCAAGCGGTTCAGGTCAAAACTCAGTCACATGCCCTGCTAGCTGGTCTGGAACATCCTTCAAATCCAGCTAAGCAAACAGCCCCGAGAGCCCCGCGCCAAGTGCCAGCTCCAGCTGGCATCCTGGTACATTTTATTCTACAGTTGTTGCAGTTTTGGAGGTTATGTAAAGTTTACTAATGAGAAACATTTCAGGACGCCGTGCCAGCAATTTGGGCTGAGGGAAGAGCTGTAATGACATGAGCATATATAACTTTGGTGGAAAGTCTGAAACATCGGTTCCACACCCTGAGAGCAGCCTTTCTGTTTATAAATCCCAACAATTCTGAGCACGAAGAGCAAGCACACGGATTTCTCCTCAGATGTTTACATTGTGCTTTCTAAATATTTAAAGCTGTTGATGAAATTAAAGACAACTCTCACAATGTTTCGTTCCTCAGTTATTTGCTCTGTTTTGGTGTGGTTCTTTTGTAAACTCGAATTCGGTGAAGCAAAAGGGGTGCGAGAGCACAGGGGGGCTCTCAGCAAGCAGTTCTGGTAGCCCAGAAAACTGTTTCAGTGAACTTCCCAAATTTCTGCTGGGAAATACTGCATTGATTTGATTTCTAAGGAAGAACCATTTGTAAAGCAATGTTCTCCTGACCAGCACAGCCGGGCAGTCAGACTTTCAGCATTGTTACCCGTGCTCACGTGGCTCATGTTTTGCCCGTGTCTGGTACTTCCTGAGCTGAGGTGATTAGCAGAGCAGTATTTACATGCTACCACTAGTTGTGTCCATGACAAACACCTACGGAGAGAAGCAGCTGAAGGAGAAGCAAAACAAGTTCCTGTTTCTGTGGGTTGCGTTTGCTTTGGTTTTTAACCATTTCAAGCGATCAGTTCAGCTTCAAACACCTCCTTTGACGCAGAATCCCACCACTAAATCTCATCTGAGTAAGACACAGTAAATCAGAAGAGAAGGCTCCTGTCCCGGCTGGTGAGATGAGAGCAATTCCAGGCAGCACTGCCAGGAGCGGTGAGCACCCGGCCGGGTGCTGAGCCCGCTGGGTGGTTGTTCAGTGCCAGAGGGGAGGAGAGGCAGGGGATCGATACACCGGGTTCTCAAAACAAATCGGTTTTAGGAACTTTCTCAACTGGTGCGTATTTCTTTCTTTCATTTTCAAAGTCCTCCCTTGGCTGGTGCTCCAGCTGGCATTCAGCTGACATAAAATAAACAGAATGGGGGCTCCCATGGGATTTCTAGCAGAATATTCAACATTAGAAGTGAAGGAAGAAATAGTGAAAGTGCAAGCAAAACCTCTGTTCCCATCTTTAAGACAGTATTTGGGTGCAGTAGGAGTGCAGAGCAGTATTTGTCTATCTACCAGGGCTATTCATCACTACGTTTACCATATTTTCCTTTGCCTTCCATAATTCTTGGCTTCCCTCATGTCTGGGTGTTTTCTAACCAGCCTTAAGGCAATAAATCAAAGCTGTCAGCATTGGAAGAAAATTAATGTGAGAAGTTGTTCCAAAGGCCACCAGCCTTTTCCCTACTGTGCGCTGTGTTAATCCAGGATTCCTCAATGGCTTTCAATGTTTTGCTATTTTCACAAGGCTTTGAGGCTACAGATGCAGTTTTTGAAGGGCAGCTTTGAATTTTATCCTGTAAGATACCAAATTCCCGGAGTTTCTTTGGACTTCTGAGATAAAAGAGTGTGCTCAGCACAGGCCCAGGTCTGACCCTGACCCTTCTCTGGCCAAACCGCAAGCAAAATCCAGATCCAGACTTGGAACACTCCAAGAGCTGAATCTGGACTTTTAGGTTGGATTTACATGAAGAAAAAGGCCAAACGATTCAAAAACAATCCTGTTCCTATGCCCCGTAGTGATGACGCTGGTTGAATTATTCATTGCGAGTTATTTGTCCAAAGAATGCGGCTGGCATTTATGCTGAATAAATTACTTGCAAGTTTTGATTTCTTGTTTCATTACTCACCCCGTTCTGTACCACTCAAACTCCAACCTCTTCATTTCTGAAAGTCTCTTTCTCCAAGTCTGAGAAAAGGAACACTTGGGAAACAACCTTCAGCTGGTGCGGATCTGATAGAGCAAATGCCTCCCTGGGAAAGGACAGCCTGGCAGTCGTGGCATTTTCTTGGAACTCAGGAAAGCAATGTTCCTTCCCTATTCAGCTGCAGATGAACCCTGTAACCCTGGGCAAATCACTTAGTTCCCTACACCTCTGGCTGCACATTTATAAAACGGACATAGTATTTCGCTCTGTGAGACACTGTAAGGCTAGATATGTTAAAGATGATGAATTGCCCGGTTACTATGGAAACTGGAAAAGCACCTAATGCAAATGGATGAGTTTAGAAATAGGTCCACCTGCCTGAAAAGTCATGAGCAATTGGGAACTTCATTAGGTGAAGTTTGTTGTGTTGTAATCAGAAGTATTGTGGGTGCTACTCAAAACTTCCTCTAATAGGAAGTACAGCTTATTAGCAGATTTGTCTCTTGGTGGATTCTGAAGGTTTTCCCTTGAATATCTTCAAGCTCTCACATTTAATGCATCTGTTTAGATTTATTTTTCTCTGATAGCTTGGGACATTTAAGTAGCTACTCAGTATGATGTCCCACCAAACAAAGACCATTAAAACCAGAAGAGTGATTGCACAAACCAGTCCAGAAGTCAAAAGACTGTGGCATATTGAGAAGGAAATTTAATTCCAAAGCTAAAAACTCATGAGGCATTTAAATAGAAAGCACCAAGCTACTACTGAGTGCTACTGTGGCAGCTTTTCCCCATGGGGAGACTACTGTTTTAATCCTGTCCTCACAAAAAGCCATCACTCTCTAGTTTATTTTTATTGTTCATCTACCAGCTGCTCAACCGTATACCTAGAGGTAGCTCAGAGTTTTGACCAAGTGCAAATTGAGCAAGAACTTCAAAACCCAGGCCAGCGTTTGGATATAAATCCCTCCTGCAGAACCAATACAGTGAGCCCAATTGCTGCTTCTTTTGCACAGGTCCTAAAAAACACAGGATTTTCTTGCTTATTTCTGAGAATAACAAGAAGTTTGGTTTTGAAAAGGTACTTAAAATATGGAGGTTCCTCCCTCTTGCAACACGTCCAATTACAATAATTTTGAGGTATTTCAAAGTTGAGACCTTGAACTATTCCTCATTGTCCTATCAAATTATCCAAGTCTTTGACAGGAGAAGTCATTATTTGCAAGGACTCCTGGTAGCAGCACTTACTGAAGTGAGGCTGTTCAGGTTTAGGAGTTTAAAAATGGGTTTGCCATTGCAAATGGCTCATCGAGTTACAGTTGTGTCTCGGTAGGGTAAGGCACTCAAGGCTTTCAATTGCAGCGGGCCCTGCTGACTCAGGGAATGAAAGCTATGGAACTGCTGGCAAGGGAAATGCTAATAATTAAAGCAGTAATCGTGACTCTGGGGCAAGAAATAAATGCCTACAGGGTGACGAGAGACTGAATAAACAAAGCAAATAAGAGCCTCACGCTGCACGACAGCCTAGAGCAGTGATTACAGCTGGCAGCACGGCCCCAGCCTCCTGCCCCAGCGCGCCGGTAACGCCAGGTTCGGCTCTCAGCCCCACGGGACCTGTGGCACGGCACGCTCAGAGCACCTAAACACCAGCAATCAGATCCCACGTCACGAGGGGCTGTGCCGAGACCCCGGTGGGAAGCCCTCTGGTCTTGGTAAGGGCAGAGGATGCGCCCCTCGGTACCACGCGTGATGGACCTGTGCTGGTGTCACACTCAAGGCCACCAACAGCTTGTGTTTTGGGGCTAGAGATGGCCTTGTTCTGGAGCCATGGCCACCAGAAATCATTTTGGGGGTGTTATTGGTGAAACAGAAGTAATTATCATGAAAGGAGGCCAGCAGCAGCCAAAAGCAATAATAAAGGTAACCTTGGCTTTGCGTTGCACCTTGCAACCAAGAGCCTCAAAATGTTCCAGACAAACACCTCCTCCCCAAGGCGCTCTCCTGAGAACACTGCCAGCTGCCCTGCTAGACCAGAAAGCAACAAAAAACACAAATATTTTACTGATACAAGTTTTCCACACAAATCACCAGTGTGGCCATGGTGCCAGCAGGTCACACGCTGAAATAAAATGCCATGTGCACCTGTAGATGAGAAGGGGCAGGCCACGTCTGATTTGGCAAGGTGGAGAACGGCCTTCCTGTAATTTCTGGCTGCACACAGAGACCTGAAAACACCGGTACCCACTGCTTTGGGCTGCTGAGGTCTTGAGGCAGACTTGGGGTACGGTTCAGTAGAGCAGTGAGCCCCAGAGCGGACATCCCAGTGCTGGCTGCCCAGTGCCCAGCAGGAATTCGGGGGCTTTGCTCAGTCTGTCCTCAATCCCCTGCCCTGTTTGGACAGCGAGCATACCTATGGCACTGCGTACAATGGCAGCGCTTGGGAATCTTCATACAATGGTTAAAAAAAGCAAAAGAATGGTCACAAAGGAAATCCTTTGTCCCAGACAATATCCGGACCATCGCTGCTCATCGGGTGCACCGCACGGGGAGCGCTTCCCGTGCACGCTCTCCTGCAGCTCCCTGCAGGGCACGAAGCAGCTCGGCGAGCCCACGACAGGTGAAATGCTCGGCCACAGCCCTGGGCTCGGGTCTCTCCGAAGGGCCGTGGACAGCACAGGACGTGCCTCGGAGTAAAGTCCAGCACCCCTGCAACCCGGGCCCTTGTGACTGGCAAATAACCTAATTTACTGTCATTCAGGTGTCAGGTTCCACTTCCTTGTTTACTGAACGGAATAATATCCCGCAGTATCTGGCTTGCACAAGGGACTAAGTGAAGTAATTTGACAGCAAAAATAAACAAATGAAAGGAGTCTTTAAGTACATCAAAGGGAGAGTGTGCTACTATCTGTGGGACGATCAACGCACGCTGCCCCGCTGGATCCTGGCTCCGAAGCAGGGATGAATTTCACGTTGTGCCTCCGGGGCCACAGGTCAAGAAACACTTTGCTCCTGCGTGTTGTACTTGATATACCTGCTGTTTGTTCTACTGTATCTGTAATACTTAAAATTCACTGGAGTTTTCTCTTCCCAGTCTGGAGATTTCCCTTCCTGAAGAATGTATTTTATCCCTTACCACCCCTTGCTTGCCCAGGGGCAACCACATTTGGCCCGACAAATCCTTGTCAGGAAGGCACCAAATTTCAGGAATAAAGATACCGGGGTGGAAATCTAGTCCAGGATATTAGGGGTGGAAAGTAAAAATCTTCTGTTACACCATTAATAAAATCCAGTGCAGCAAGGAAGACTTCTTACAGAAAGGACAGGGAGTCCTTCATTAAATGAAGCTTAGAAAAAAATCTTTTTTTTTTTTTCTTTTTTTCCACTTGTGGGTGTTTTTTTTTCTCTCTAACAAAACTGGTCTAATGATGGGAGTAATTAAATTATAATGCCTACACTATTGTTTGAATAAGGCAAACTCCCTCACATGCCATTAATGTACTACTGCCAACAGCAGCCAGGGAACAGCCTCAACAATAGAGAGGATTTTCCAGCTCACTGTGCGATTTGATCTCTATAAACCTCCCATAACATATACTGTATGGCAGTAAATCATTTATAACATTATTACCCGCCCATCTGGGATCAGAGTGCAACCACTAAGACAACGCAAGAAGTCTGGGCTCCTTTCAGCGCTGCGCGAAATGGACCTCGTTGGTGAGGTTTCATTAATTCAGCAATTCAACAACTGGATCCCGCTCCCTGCCAGAGTGACTGTACTTTCCATTGGCCACCTTCCTAGCATTTCCCGTGGCTCCGGTATTTTTATCCCCCAGTATTGCTGATACTTTCACTTGCATTTCAAAATGGTCATTGCTCGAGTGTGGTTGGCTGGGTGCAGCCCAGTTCCTAGGGAAAGAAGGAAGTGGTTTCAGAGAAAAAGGAGGACCACGTTCTCCAAGTCAGCATCACTCTGCTCTAAGCTTCGCTTCGGAGAAAAGCTTTCTGAAGTCTCCTTCTGCAAGAGCCCTTCTGGATTTGCTAGCTCCAAAGTGGAACATGGCATTTCACCAGCACGAGCTGCGTATCTCACAACAGCGCTCCTCCTGCATGAGCATCACCCAGCCGAACACCCCAAGGTGACACGAGGCTGTGTGTCTACCCCATGGAAAGCCTCTGCATCTGCATCAGTGCCTGTAAAGCACGGCAGCTGCCAGTTGTGGCCTGGAGACTTTGGGTCAAGTTCAACCGAAATCTCCAAGTGAAGCTCAGGCAGCAGGAGGTCGCCTACAGCTTGACCAAGGAAAATGTTTGTGTGACCTTCTGGGAACAACCCCTGCCAAACTCCACACACACCAAATGCACGGGTGGCCAAATGTTAAAAGTTATTAATTAAAACAAAATACCACCACTTTGCTCATTACTTACAGCTTGAACCAAAGCCTGCTGAACACTGGCTTGCAGCAGGCTCCTACAGGCAGAAGGTGACAGCCCCGTCCTCTGGCACAGGAGCAGGGCAGAGGCTCTGCTCTTTGGGAAAGAGGAGAAAATCAGTGGGAATGGGAGACCTGTGTCGCTGGCCATAGTATGAAGAAGCTGTAAGAGTGGTACAGCAGGATTTGCTGCACAATAAAATCCAGTAAATGGGAAGCTGAAGCAGTGACTGGGAACTGTCAGCAAGTTGCCTACAATTGGATTTGCGTAGCCTTGAATCTGTGATCTTTTCTGTTCACACCTACAGCAACGTTGGCATTAAATAACAGAGCTCACCATATCCATGCAGAACATCATCTACTTCGAGCCTCTGAATAACTTTATGTAGGATTAATTAATTCATGTACATATGCATTGATTTATCTAAACTGGTTAACCTAAAACCAAGCCAATTCTTTGGCTACAGGCCTGTAATTTTTCATATGTCCTTCAGAATAAAAGGAGAAATTCACTGCTTCTGTACTGAGCTGCTGCTATCCCAAAAGAGCCCATCTTTCAAGCAGCCAGCCACTGCCCCTTGGTTATCTGATGCAATTAATGCTTTTCTACCAGCCCTTTCAGAGCAGATTCTTTTTCAGTGTATCAAGCCACAGGGTCAAATTTTCTTTGGATAAATATGAAAGACAACATTAGAAAAGCCCTGCTCGAAAAACCACAATCCTCTGCAGCAACAGGCAGGGCAGAGCGTGCCCCCTGTCTCTGGGGGAACACAAAACCCCGTCTGAGCAGGCAGGAGAGGAGGAGACCTGCCCAGCCCACGGCTGCTGCCGCTTCCATCACAAACCCTTGTGCGTGTGTTGGCTCCATGACCCCCGGCCGAGCACGATGCCTCCTCTTTCTTTACAAAGCCGGGGATGACTGACAGGCCCTCCTTTCCCTGAGGAGGCCAAATTCAATCCAGATCCCTTTTGGGACACCCCTCCTGAGCCAGCCCAACCCTTGTCTCGCCAGCCCCGTCCCCGACCTGCCTGTGCTGCGGTAGGTAGCCAGCAAAGCCTTTTTTCATCAAGTCAATCCCCAGCCCTCCTCGAATGTCGCATCTTTTCAACAAACCTGACGGGGCAAAATACGCCTTGGCTCTGCCTGTGCTGAGGCTGAACGCTCAAATGGCTTTGCTGGAAGCTCCACAAGAGCTGAGCGAGGCTGCAGGCTTGTTGTGCTCGGAAGACCTCGAGCTGTAGCTGAACACCACGCTGCTGCTCCTCACATCGGCAGCCAGCACTCAGGATAGCCCGTGCATCATCGTGTGGTTATCGGAGACACGTGGAGCAGCATCCACGTGGGCTGGTGAGCATGGTCCTTGGTTATTCTACATAAAGTGCAGCTGCAGAGGTCGCCTTTCCAGGCTTGTTCCACCCGCAGCAAGCCCACATCCCTGGCTGCACCTCGCTAAGGCACCAAGAGCAGGCACCTATGTCTGACAACCCTCTGTGACACATTCATCTGTAAAGCTAAACGACACAAAGTTCTCCAAAATAATAACAAAAAAAATGACAGACTTCAAAACAAGAACAAGAGCCTTTTGTTTGTTTGTTCTGTTTTTGTTTTTGCCTGCACCTTCTCTTTCCATTTGGACTGCAATCGCACATCCTCCTTGCAGCCGGTTTCAAACACAACTTGCAGCTGTACTGGAAGTGTCCTTACCCTTGCCCGACTGGCACATGGGTTATCACCAGTCATCATCTTCATTTGTCTCGTTTGGAGGTTTCCCCTGCCTGAGGAATTAGAAGCGGCGTTCTGCAGTCAGGATCGGGGGCAGCCAGCAGCAGCAGTGGAGTGAAAGGGACCCAGATGCGGGGTGGAAGCTGGGCTGTCAGCGTGGATGGCTTGTTTCCTATGCTTTAAGCAGGAGGCTGTATGGGTTGTTAGTGCTGTTTGAAGTGAACGCTGTTGGGTTTGTGGAGTTTCACGAGGAGATCTGCTTGGTTCTGGCTGCAGTGCCTCCCAGCACTATACTCCCTTTGTAGAAATGTCACAATAGCACGCTTGTTTTCAAGCTGAGAACCTGCTAAAATGCACTTTTCCCCCTTCTTTAAAGTCTTAGGTTGTGCTGAGAAACAGCACCTTTCTTCAGGGGCATTTCTAGGAGCACTTCTCACAGAAATAAGGTCATTTTGGAGTTACGTTCTGTCTTTGGTGACCAGCATTCTCCAGCTGCACCTCTGTGACCATGGCCACGGCCCCAAACCCCTCAGGTGAAAGTGACAGTGGCCACCTGGGCACGCTGCTGGGCCACCCCTGGGCCGGCCTGCCTCTGCTGATGCTCCAGTGCCACAGCACAGGGTAACCAAAACTATCTGCATTCACAAAAAGACCAAGAAATATCCACAAGTGCCAGGTGTGCCGCAATGAATGTCTCTCTGCTCTACTCTGAATGGCTTTTCCTATTCTTGTTGCTATCAAATATTTCATATTTCCTACAGACAAAGCCAATTTATTCTAGAAAATCACAGGATATTTTCATTCTTAGCTCGAAAATCACTGTCTCCTTAACATTTCAGAGCTTCCCCGGCCCAAACACTGGCATGACAAAAGGTTTATGCGGTGGAAACACATGCTCTGCTCTGCTAGAGCATGTACCCAGAGCAAGCAGATCACAATCTAACACATGCTTACCAGGACTGTGGATTTATTTAGCCTAATCTAACCTGAATGCCTGTTTGTAATGTAAGTGAATATCCAAACAGATTATTAAATGTAACGTCAATAGCTTGTTAGGAAAAGCACTGGGATTATTCAAATTCTAGAGGAGAGGAAAGTAGAGAAGAGTGTTTCAGTAACATGATCTGCCAAAATAGGACGGAAACTCTTTAATAGCACCTTGCCAGAAACAATGCATGGCAGAGTCTGTTTTAAACAAGATGATTTTTCAGAATATTGTTACTGACTTTTTGTATAGTGTTAGTGAGTTTTGTGTACACTAATAAAAAATGAAAGCTGCTATTAAAAACAAATCAATGGACTGTACCTGGTTTTGATCACACAAGAGCTGGCCATTTGCATTGGTATTTGCAGCATCTGTTCCAATTAAGACTTGTTTTCTAGTTTAAAGATATTAGTCCAATCACTAGTGTTCTGTTGAAAACATGAATAGAGCATTGTTCTGGCAGAATGTAGTTAAACAGACTCCACAGACTCTATTAAACGACTTTGCTACCCAATTAGAATGGGAAGGAGTCAGACAGACATGACTGTACTGTGTAGCCTCTGTTCCACATGTATTTTTATGGATTCATAGTCAATGAAAACAGTTAACGTGGAACATGTGTTACGAAAACACAGACTGCATGCTGTCGTGGAGCATGACAAATGGAGCATCAAGCAATTTATCAGGATTTAATGGACATGGCGTTTAATGATTATACTGACTGCATAAAACAATGCACAAGAATGGCGAACCACGCCGCCTCCACATGATGCAAATAATTGTTGGAGGCTTGGCAACACAGAATGATCAAATATTAAAACACACAAGGGCTGTGCTCACCTTCCTTTGGTGTTGCTTTAGGAAGCTTTAGGCCTCAGGCTGATGACCCAAAGTAGTGGGACTTTTCCAGGATGTTCAGTACAAACACAGGGGACATTTACTGCAGACAGCTTGAAGGGTGTATGTGTGATACTGGTGTATGCTGACATAGGAGCTGACTTAGTGCCACACTGCATATGATACCGGAGCAGAGATTAGTAATTGGTACAGATTTACCCTAATTTAGTGAACAGGGGTAGGAAAAGACTACAGGAGCGAGAAAGATTTAAGACATTCTGCTAAGAAAGAGCTGTTGAGAGTGTTACAGTTATTAATGGATAACACAGAAACAAGGATCGTGTTTCTTAAGAACCGGCCCCTGCTTCTGCAACTGCAGTTTGCATACAAACGCCACTGAGAAACACCCCAGGGAAACAACTGCGCCTCATGCCCAGGCTGCTCTTCCCCTGGTGCCTCTGTGGATGCTCTGCTTGTAGTTCTGCATCCTCCACAGCCAGGTAAGATGGGTCGGTGCGCTAGAAATATCGTGGAAGGCCCCTGTAGCACCAGGGCTTTGCACAAAAGAAGCCTCAACGCCACCCAAGGAGCCACACTGCGAGCAAGCAGCACTCTGCTAATACCCCTTCGGAGCACACCACAGCCTGCAGCCCACGCCGGGTGAGCAGTAACATCCCAGTGAATTTCTGCAGCAGCTTGGGCTGGGTCTCCAAGCCCTCAGCCTGGCTTTCCTTCCCCCCGAGCTCTGCAGGACCGCCTGTGGGTGCTGCAGAACGCGCTCAGCTTGCCGGACAGCCAGGCACCCGGGGGGACACCGCCAGGAGAAGGTCCTCGAGCGACCACACGAGGCAGGCTCCTGGCCAAAGCCGGCGCTCGCAAACGCGGCAGGGAGTGGATGCCTGGGCCTCTCGGGCAGCTTCAAGGCATGTGCAGGGAAATGTACCTTGCATCCCCTGCTGCAATTTTATAAGGTATTACATACCCTACCGTGCATCGGAGCTGCTGCTGCTTTGACTCCAGCTAATTAGCTTTTGTAGCTTTGATGGATGGATTGATTCAGCAGTTAAACAGAGATAAATTAACTGTCTATCTAAAGAGAGTTTAAGTGAGGAGGGAATTCTGATTAGAATGTTATTTCATGCCGTACTGCTCCTTTTTCTCAGCAAATGCTGAAAGCCCCCGGCCTCCCTTACAGCAGAGCCCAAGGAACTCCAGCTCTGACCCGCGGAGCAATCCCCGAATTTAGCGATGCCACCAGCCTTCAGGGGACACCTCTGGGGCTGGCTCTGCGCTGTGCGGATCAGACCAACAAAGCTGCAATGATTTCTACAGGTTGCAGAACTGGGCTACTGAATTTAATTTACCACGACTTTCAGAAGCGTCTGAAATGTATTTTATTCTGAAAACCATTCACATACCCAAAGTCCAGTTAAAATAAATAAATAAATAAATAAAGTTAGCATTTTCTATTCACTCCACAGGACTTTTATGTTAGAAGTTTTTTGTCTTGAAGTGAGAAATACCTCTATTTTTTTTTTAATAAAAAGTCTAACTGCAGAACTAATGTAAAAATCTTTACCAACTGGCATAAAGGCTTAGACAAAGACTGGTTTTGTTAAAATTGCAACACAATTTTAAGTACCTTAAAATGCAAGTAGTTCAGAAAAAGTTTAAAGTTTATTTTTTGGAAAAAAAATTAATACGGTCCTTACCTAAATATATTAAATAAACATGCATCAAGTAAGATGAATTTTTGATCATTTCATATAAATATTAACTTGTAAAGCTTTCCAAATGACAAAATTAAGGCAACAGAGAATGGTACTTTACTTGCAACCTCATACCAGTGTTCCTGGAACGGAACCAGCAGGAGACATAAACCACAAAACCAAGCAAATGCAATGTACCAGCGCTCAGCTATCGGTAGAGCCAGCAAGAGAAAGCCGGCGCAGGGATGAACTTCGCCGGACACCTCAGCCCTGCAGTACGAGCACCCTGCTGCAAGGCCAACTCCCAGGCCCCTGTGCTCAATATGCCAGTCACCGAGCATAAAAAAAGCCTTATTTCGTGTTAAAAATGTAAAGACAGGCAAAGAAAGCAACCAAGTGGCTTCTGGGGAGGACTAAATAAAGGCTTTGCTGGTGCCTTACTAGAATGCTGTGATTTTTTGTGGCTATACTGTGAATATTGGGATTATTTGTGCGACCAGCTTAGTCCATCGAGTGTGGCTGCCGAGGCCCAGCCCCACCAGAAGCTGAGGGCACCTTCCCCCGGCCCCACCAGCCTTTTTACCCGAGCTTTTTAGGGGCAGGCTCTGACACTTGTTTCCTGCTGCAACGCACCTGCTCGGTGCCACCACAGCTTTGCTCTGTGCCACCGGTGTGCCGGATGCTCAGGGGGACAAACATGTCCCCAGGAGACCCCAGGAGCTCTAAGTAAACCAGAAAAGCACATCTGCTTTACACAAAGCACATTTCTTTGTATATTCTTTTAACTTCAAGAATCTTAATGAGGCTTACAGCAAGGAGAACCAAGGGTAGGAGATTTTTCTTTTCTGTTGAAGAGGCTGTAGATACATTAAAACTAATTACTCCTTATTTTATGCTCCAGTAGGAGGAGAAATTCTGATTAAATTAGGATAGGAATTAATGCCCGAGGACAACTTTTACTGTGCAAAAAGAAAGATCGAGGCGGCATTCAGCAGCAGAGCTCTCAGGAGCAGCGCCACGCGTTGCGGGGCTTCTGCGTGGGCCAGGGGGGATGTGCCCCCCCTGCAGCATCCACCAACTTCACTGCTGGGAGCCCAGGACCCAGCCAGGCTGCTGGCCACGCTCAGGAGATGACCACAGATCATATATAGGGATAGGGGAACGTCTCTGGACTATCGATCGCTTGGCTAGATGGGCACAGCGCCTAAAATCTACCAGGTGTGCATTTTTAATAAGAAGAGCAAGTACTTCCTCTCCAGGAAATAAGCTTCTGAAGGCAGTGTGTACGGCAGGAACAGTATTCAACAAATATTCGGGAACAGGTGAAATGAAGGCAAATAAATGTTGAATTCAGCCCCAGCCAACGCAGCCAAGCTCCTGCAGGTTTTGCATCCAGGAAAAAAAATAAATAAATTAAAAAAAAGTGTACTTTCCGCACCTCCCGCATGCCGCAGGGCCGGCCGGGCTGCCCGACAGCCGAGCGCCTTCTCCCCGTGCCGGGTTCGCAGCGCCCCGTGCTGGCTGCGGCCGGGCGGCGCCCCCGCTCCCCCCCGGCCCGGCGCTTCCAGCAGCTCCCCGAGCCTCCGGGGGTGTCCTCCTATCGCAGCCGGCTTCTCTCCCGTTGTCTTTCCAAAGCTGCCTGGCCTTTTGTCGTTTTTTTTTTACGTGTTTATTCCTTTAACAGCTCATTATTTTCAGTGGGCTCCCGTGCCTCATTACGCGGAGTTTTAAGAGGAAGTTTGTCCTTTATACGGGTTTATTTCTGCCTAAAAATGTAATCTCAAGTCTGCTGATAGCACTTTATGTAAGGCTATCCTGTGCATTTTATTAGAATCAGTTTGTAGGAAATGTTTACGTGCTTTAACCGAACTGGAGGAAATCACACAAATGTCTCCAGGAAATATTCTGGATCTGCTCCGACCTAAATTATGGCCAAGAAATTTTCATTCAGTAGGGCTAGCATGGGGCAGAAATCAGAAGGAATCTGAATGAACAGCGATACAGAGCCCCTCAGATCTAATCCTCACTGGAGACCACGGGAGGGGGACGCCCTCTGGTCTGTCTGTGCCTCATTTCTGTCTGAAGTGGTGCTTCAAGGGGCAGAGATGGGCATATTCAAGGAGCAGTGGATTCAAGAACAGCCTCCTGACAACACGTGGACGAAGGGATGAGATTTCACCGATGCTGTAAATGTTGGTGATATAGCACACAGCGACTCCAAGCTGACACGCAGTGCCCCAGCCACGACACGTTTAACAGAACACTTAGGGAATAAGTAAATAAATAAATAAAGGCCAGGAAAAAAAAAAAAAAACAAAACAAAACAAAACAAAAAAAAACACCCTAAGGTGACACAACTAAAGCCGTGAGGGGGGATCCCCACTTCTTGCTGACCCTCCACTTGCCCTCCCGGTGCCAAGGAACTGTGGAGCCCCCTCTCCTTGCCAGGACATCATCCCAAGCAGGGCAGCTCCACCGGGCCAGCAAATCCTGGTCGGGCATGTAACCAACCCTCTGGCCTGCAGGTGACAGTGCTACCAGCAGGCCCAGGGGAACACAGCATCAACGCTGGGATTCCTTGGGACATAAATCATTGACCTGCTGCATCACGGAGGAGAAGTCCCAGGCAATGTGCAGGGGCATCCATCGCCCTGCCCGTCCCTTGTGTGCAAATGTGGCACGATCCTCCTCATCCTCTGCAACCTGACGGCTTCACCACGCACAGAGCTGTTCACAAGCAACGTGCGTAACAAACACGTGAACTTCTCCAGTACTGGTATCTCAGCTGTTTTAAATTAGGAATATACATAAAGACACCCGCCTAAAGTGAAGCGGAAGCATCTGACAAATTTATTTATTGCTTCATGGGTGTTTCTTTTCAGAACAAGTTATAAAAGACCTAAAATTCATAGGCCATTTTTTTCTTTCTGTCTCACTGTAACAAACCCCAAGGTCCTAAGGTTTAGTTTGCTACTAGAGTCACTCATAAATTAGCTTGTTAGGATAGGCCCCGGCATTTGGGCTCTCCGACTCAGATGTTCAGCAGCACAAACCTTCTCCAGTAAGTGCTGAAGTTGTGTGTGTGTGTGCAATAATCAGCACGCTTCTGTGAAGCTGAGATTTTGAGGGACTGAGAGGCCAATTCTATCTGCAGAAAGCAATATTCAGTAGGGTCTGGGTCTCCTTCATCCTTTCGAAGCCTGGCAGCACCCAGCAGCGGGGGGCTGGAGTCGGTGGTGTCTCTCAGCAGATCACTAGGTGGAGGGAACCTCCTTTTTCTATAGCTGAACCACGAGAGCCACAGCCAGAATTACCAACGACGTGCACTTTGCTTTTACCCATCTCCTTTGGAGAAAAGCTCCCGCAGGTGTGTGGCGCCTGGTTCGCACCGCTGCTAACATCGCAGCTCAACCCACGTGCTCTTTGCACGAGAAAACTGCTCAGAAAGCAAAACAGCACTCACAGAATTCGGGAAGCTGATTTGCAGCCCAAACAAATTAGAGAGAGAAAGGGTGGCTGGGGAGGGGAGGGAGAAGGAAAAAAAAAAAAAAAAAAAGCCCAGCTCTGGAACCACTGAATTACCCTTAATTCTAGGAGCCTGGCCAATACAACATACGAACGATTGCACAGACAGTTCCAAAAACGACACATACGCTCTCTCCCTGGCTCACTCATGGCAAACTCACAGCAATGAGCTCTTTTTTTTTCTTCTTTTTTTTTTTAATGCCACGGAATTCCCATGAAAGCAGCGAAAAGAGCCAAAACAAGAGGAGTTAAGATGGTCAAACATTGCAGTAGCGCCCTATATTTAAACACTTCTGCAAGCCCTTCAGTTCCCAAACGTGCTCCCAGCCAGAGGCAGCCCTTTGCCCAATACCTTCTTTCAAAATAGAAGCCCAGAGAAGGCTACGACCTGTCAGCCCCACTCGCTTTTTTTTTTTTTTTTTTCCTTTTAAATTTAGCGTACCTTTTCAGATATTGAGTCTCTTACAAAGGAGGCAAGTCTCTCCCTGGTGTTTTTTTGGAAGGAAAATGTGGCATGCACCTATTTTGTTTCATTCTGTGCCAGGACCTATAAAGTTACTGCGGGCTGCAGCTCCTGCCAAGTTCTAAAGGTGACAGGGCAATGGGCACCCAAAGGACGCTTCTATCAATGCCCTTTTATTTCCCTCTCTTTCCCCTTCCACCGAACTTTTTTTTTTTTCTAATAGAATTACTCTTATCTGCAAGTGATTTAAACTCTAAGGTTTACAGAAGATTTAAAGAGTGCGAACACAGTTGGAATGTTTTAAACTAACAGTACAAGTTGCATTTTAAGAAAATAATTAACTCCCAGGGGAGGTGCGGTTCTTGGAGTAATGACAGATTCAAGGCTGGCTTTCCCTATATGGAGTTTCCAAATAATAAAATATCTTCGGTTCCCTACTGGTGTCAGATGAGAACCTGTTAGTGTGCTAGTTGCTAGTGGACTGTCATGGGTTTGGGTTTTTTTTTTTTTTTAGTGGGCCCATTAGTGTTTTAAAGACACAGTACACAGTAGGTAATCGTACATGCAAAGCTTTAGCACAAAACATTGTAAATGCTCCCATTTTATGTGCTTACAACCTTTCCCCATCCCTTCCTTTTTGATGAGAAAAAGAAAAAAAAGATGAGACTTTCCTCTTGTTTTGCAGTCCCGGGTGCTGAGTGCCTCGGCCGCTGACCGAAGTGGCCGTGAGGACAGCGCCTGGCTGCGAGCATCGAAATTTGGGCGAGGAGCAGCATCGCCTGAGCCACCCGGTGCTTTTGGGTCCAAACCCTGCGGCTTTGGCCCTGGCATCGTATTCAGTCCCCAGGCCTTTGGCCTTTCAGGTGAAATACAAGTCTTGCTCCGCGAATACCCAGTAATGTTCTTTACTGAAACTTAATAACGCGCTTTAATCCTTTGACCATGCAAAGCCTGGTGTTTTGACTGGGTAAATGTTCACTTGAGCTTTGAGGGTTTGAAGGGAAAGGACCAGGCCGTTACTGGGAACGGAGCACAGGGAGGGTTACACCACCCGGCAGGAAAAGACGAATGGCTTTGCCATTTGCCATTTTCAGTTAACAGCGGGGTTACAGGTACCTTCAAATGGCTTTTCTAGAGGGATGGACGACGGATCTGAATTAGGAACCCTGTGATGCAAAACACACTTGGCAAGACAGTACCAGGAGGGCAGCAGAGATGCTGCATTCTGCCCCAAGGCGTTTCTGTTTCACAGCTCTCTGGGCCGATGCACTTGGCCAACACGGGCCGTCAGTGCCAGCTGAGCTCCTTCCCATAGGCAAAGTCTGCAAAGAGCAACGCAGTCAGAGAAGCACTCGGCTACTTTAGCAGCACCTCAGGCAGCAAAGATCACCTGTCGGACACTTCACAACCACCAAGGAAAGCCAAGGAATTAAAACTTTAGGAGTAGTAGTGGTAAAAAATTAAGACTTTAACCGAGGCTCCACGGCTAGCGCGGTTTTACCCAGGAATTAGGGTCAGGCCCTTTTGCTGGAAGGGCAAAAAATAAAATAGGAACACCAGCTTCCTCCGTGTCTTCGCGGTTACATCCTCCACCACCCCGCCACAGCCCAGCCCTTTTCACGCCTCCCCAATCACCGCAGCCATCTCTCAGCACCCTCTTACAGCCTCTGCAACCTCAGGGCTCAGCAGCACTAATTAGACCCCAGCTGAGCGTGCCTCTCTGATTCATTAGAAATGCTACATAATAATTAACCCGTAATACCCCGGGCTGCTGCTTAGCTTGTCTTGGCAGTGTGTTTGCTTTGTGGCACCTCCGTGGCTTTTTTGCCCCCCCTTTCCTAATTCATGCCTAATTAACTCCACATAAGTCAGCATTTCAGAGTGGGCCCCACAGATTTCATCACACATGCAAGAGGTTGTTCTCTATCAGACACTTAGAAATGGATGAATAATGCATGACCTTAGTAAAAGCAGCCCATGACATAAAATAAAGTAAATAAATCCAGCCTTACAGGGTGTGAAAAAGTGGGTTTGAGCCATTAGAAGAACTGGCCTTCTTGTGAGGTTTCCAAATTTTGCCCTCTTTCCAAGCACACATATCAAAAGTTCCTTTGCTGGAACCCTGATGCTCAACCAAGCACGGAAATGAAATTTTATATATATTTATTTTTATGATTTTTTAGTAGCATTATTTCCTACCCTCAGAAAAGGTGTGATGTGAGATGTTGGGTGAAACCTGGATTGCTCCTTCTTTTATCTAGATAGATACCCATCTATTTTTGAAGGATGGTTGCACAGACCCAATACATTAAGTGAAAAATTGCGGCCTGGTTACCAAAGAATAGCACAAAGGTTTAGCTGAAGATGTCAGGGACTTTATAAAGCACAATGTTTGAAAGAAAAGATTAATCATGACTTGTGTATGGATCCCAAAACAGCGCGTGTTACGGAGCTACGTTTTAGGAAGGGTAGCATGCACACCAGCTCACGTCTTTTCTGTGTAAAGTCTAAGATATATATATATATATATATATACACCCACTTAGCTTAATATATAAATATATACATGCATGAGATTCTCAGCTGGAATATATTAAAAGTTTTTCTGTGATGTATATGAGCTATACCTCCAGTCACGTCTACTCATGTCATTTATTTTGCCCAAAGAGAAAAATCAGATGGTCGTATCCTGAGACATGGACGTGCGTGTCGTGGTTTTGTAATATTTGGTTTCTCCGTGAATAAAGCACAGCAGCAGTAGCACGTCCAAGTCCAGGCTTTGGTTAAAAGAGCCACCCGGATCAATGAGCATCGGCTCCGCTCAGGTTGCGTGCAGGCAGCCCAGCCAAGTTTGGGACTGTGGCCATGCACAGCCGCACGCCTGTTCTCCAAAACACCCCTCAGCCTCTCAGGGATAGTGCTTTCCGCAGATTTAATTACTTGCAAAACCTTTGGTCATTAACACCCAACCTAAAGTCTATTGCAGGTCACAGACTATTAAAAAATAAAGTGTCCACACTCCCTAAACAATGATTTGTTTAGGTGTAGCTTTGGTTAAATCTGAAGGCATGAGGATAGCAGAATCCTATTGCTGACGTGCTCACCCTGTCACTGTATCTCTAGGAGTATTTATGAGTTAATTACATCTTCCCAAGTTTTTGCATGACACTTCACGACACTGTTACCCATCCCTCAGGCCACTGAGCTTCTGTGTGCGTGTTTGCAGGACAAAATACCTCGTCGCTGAGCCAAAATGCACCCTGCTAATTTGTTAGCACACCCACGAATCCTCACCTGAGGACAGCCAGGGTACTGCCAGAGCAGGCTTACATTGCATGAGGAAGGCAGACACCTGGCTGCTACTGAGTGCCCAGCCACTGAACAGACAGTGTGAGCCGCCTGACCGTTATTAATTATGATCATCAGCACTGCAGGCCTTAACGAGGCACCTGTGCTCTCGGCTAGTCTGGCTGCAAATTCGCGCACCAGCCCTTTATGAGGCTCCCTGCTGCAGGAGCAGCTACGGGCGCTCGACACAAAGTCTGTGGATGGAGATGGAGCTCTGCTACCTTCCCTTTATCCCGGTCTGGAGCGGGCTCCGCCGGGGACACCCCGCAGCTGCTGCCCCTAGATGTGGGACGGCTTCGCTGCCCAGCTCGGTTCAAGGCACAGGCCCAGCCTGGCTTTCCTGGAATGAAGCTGGCTGGAGAATGACACACAGCTAAATCCGAGCGCATGTACTCACAAAGGGAGAGCCCTCTCGGGCTGCCTGCAGTAGGGATATTTTATTGCTTTCATAATATTTTCCGGGTTTTGAAACACAAACCACATGTTTAATATTTTTTTTTTTCAAAATTTACACATTGCACTTGCTGGATATTGTTCATTCTAGCACCCACAGCCCCAGACCTCTTAAAAACAAAGAGAGGGAGGAGAAAAACACTGAAGCCAGCTGTGACAGCTCTCAGGCTGCCCTGCTGCCGAGGTCCAAAATCACTGGGTGCGCTCCTTGCCTACTCTGATTTTACAAGGCAATAATAAGTTAATGATTTCCTCGATGACAAGATAATCCAAATTAACATCCAAACAAATGATAGAAGCTTGACAGCTCGCAGGCTGTGAAAAGGGAGAAAGTAAACAGTTAGAAATGCTCAAAGCCAAATTCATCCAGGGTGTAAAACTCTTAAATTAATTCAGTTCCACTGCAGAGGATGAGTTTGGCCGTATGTGGAATAGGCTGGGAGCCTCCTGGAGCAGGGACTGCCTGACTATTGCTTAACTGCACAGCTTCTGGTGGAGCAGCGTCCTAATCCTCTTCTGATGTGCCTGGCAATATGGTTAAAACCAGCAGCCTGTGGCAGTGATATCTGTTAGAGAACCTGGAGGCTTCATGGAGCTTTCTTTGTGGGGTAATTTATAGGGGTGTTTCATAATTAAGGATGGAAAAGATGAAGTCCTGAGATGGAGCCTAGCACAATGCAAGTGAAAGCTGGTGCATATTCTTTTCTTACGGTACAGAACAGCCCTGGAGGAGTGAAGTGGATGTGACATCCGTACCGGGTGAGATGACTCCAGCAGTACCAGGGGCCAGGTTCTGCAGGAACCCCCTAAACGTGCTGAGATCACCTCCTGCCATTTGCAGTGTCTGAGAAGACACTGCCTGCCTAATTCCTTGAATGACTGCTTAACCTGCCTGCAGACAGACTGGATTCCTTTCAAAGCAATGGCCTTCTTCCAAGAAAAGAAGTGACTGTATGTGTGACCGAACCCTCAGGAAGAGCTTTCCGAGGTGTGCTGAACACTGTACAGATGGTTTTCTTTAGTAGAACAAACACTGGCATAAACAAACACTCTCATGTCTGCTGGTTATTTCTAATGCAGAAAAACGTAGCCGTGTGGATCCGTACTGGGCAGGACAGTGATCAGAGGCTTTAGTTGCCTTGGCAGTCACTAAAACTTGACAAATGGAAGAGGCAGTGCTCATAGATTTGGTTTAAAGAACTTTCTGAGCATGGCAGGGATGGCACAGAGAAGAACGAATGCTTGCCACCAGAGAGCAAGAGTCCTCCCCTTGTAGTTGGAGTTAGGGATTTAGATCCAACGAGTAATTATTTCTGGTGCAGTAGCAGTAATTCATCTGCTCCACTCTTCACTTCCTGCAGAAATCAGATTACGTGTTTATGGGACTGACCTGCAGGTGGATCATTAGTCCTCAACTCCAGCCTATCTTCAGCTTCTTAAAGCCAATAACAAGTTAATTCATTTGCTTTTGTTCTCAGCTTTCCTGGATCCCAGGGCCAGTTACACTGCTTCTTTGAAACCACAGCAATTACTAGGTCTCCTTCAGGCCTTTCAATTCCCTGGTGCATCCTATTTCAGCAAATCATCCGATCGTTGTATTTGGGAGACAGAAAAAAAGGTTATTTGGGGTTAGTTTCTTTTTGCACACACATGCACCGCAATTCCTTAAGGCTTGCTTTGCTCCAGTTACTAAGCTGCTAATTATTCCGTGATGCGATGGTTTTACGTTTCTGGTCAGATTACTGGGTGTCAGAGCTCGGTTCTCTGCGGGTGCAGTGGTAGCCCTTGCATTTGCAGCATTGATTTCTTGGGGGAAAGAATCCACTTCATGGGTGGCAGTGAGGGGCAAGGGCAGCTTTGCCCCCAGGGCAGACATCTCTTGCTGTGCCCTCTGAAGCTATCCACGCTGCTGGAGTCAGCCTGGGGAATTCACCCAGTGGTGTTTGCCAGCTGCTGAGCCGGGCTGGCGAATTCCTAGCTGCCATGACCACCCAAAGTTACTCTTGGCAGGCAGCTGACTCCATAAAACTCTTTAAAAGGGACGTTTTCACAAAAGGTGAAAGAACCATGAAGGTGGGTTATTTTCAGTTAATACAGCATTTCAGAGAAGCCCTGTAAACCCTCAGCTTCTGGCCACCTGAGCAGCTTGGGAAGAGCTGAATGGGCCGGGGCTCAGCGTGCAGGGAAGATGCTCAGCAGATTTTTCCTCGTTTCAGTAACAGTCCGCAGCTGTCTCCCACGTGCAGTGCTCTCCAGCTTCTTTGAATAACCTCCAGCCGGGTTCTGAGGAGTTAGTCACATCCATGCCCTAACCCCACAAACTCAGGCTAGCGATCACCTCAAAATAAAGTGGAGGCTAAAGGTAAATATGTAAAACATGCACCGGCACAGGGAGTGTCCTGTCCTGCTTTTGAGAAAAGCAGATAAGCTGGAACTCAGATTGCTGTGAATTCATTTTTAACTACAAATTAAATGCTAATGAAAATATGTACTTATTTACAAGTCCAAGTATTTTTTAGCAGCAGATCGAGTCTGAAAGTTTAGACAAATCCTCTCCTTCCTACTCCTCAAAGGAGGGAATTTGCCAAAGCCGAATCTTCCTCTGCATCACTAGCAGCTCCTCATAGTGTCTGAAGAGCTGGTGCGAGCCTCTGAACCTTTGAGTATTGCTCCAGAAGACAATGGAATGCTTCCCAAAATTTTAAAAACTATTTAAAACCACTCAGACGTTTAAAAACACATTCCAGGACTTTCAAGGGCAGCCAGGAGCTTCCCTCTCCTTGGAACCCTTTGTACCATCCCTTCGGGAAACCTGTGTTTACTGGACATTGTGGGTGTTGTAAAAACAAAGAAATTATCCCCTGCCCTGGGGGCAACCACGGCCAGTTGTGCTCACATTCACACTCAATTTGCTGCCAGGCAATTTGCAGATCAGTGGGATCTGCACATGGAAGAACCTCTGTTTGTAAATCGTGTCCTACAAATGAAGGCCAATTCCCTCATGTGAAATCAATGGGAATTAGACACCCAGGTGCTCCTGAAAATCCTGCTAAGTAGCTACTGCATCTGTAGGTTCCTTTCAAAATCTATCACTCTCAACTTGAGTTTAATGGGTGTTGAATCAAGCCCTTAAAGCTGACTTTTCCCTCACTTCTTCCATCTTCTCAGTACCCAGACGCAACGAGCTCCATCCCTCACAGCCCAAAGAAAACCAAGGCCCTCGCCACAGCATTTTTGCTGCTGTTTCGCACAGCCACGGTGGGAAAGCTCCAGGAACTCCTGCGAGCAGTGCAAGGGGGCAGCCTCTGGCCCAGCCCCTCCCTGCCCCTTTCATGCTGGTGCCAAGCATGTTCATAAAGAATGCCACATTTTTTATTATAGAAAATGCTGATATAATTAGACGTTTAATGACCATACGAAATATTGGGGAGTTATGCCTGTCATTACACGTTTTAATGAGCATATTCTCCATGAAGGAGCTCTGTGTGCCCCAGGCAGCACACAATCCGCACTGTGCTATGTGTTGCATTGATTAGGGCTCTTTTATGGCATAACAGGTTAAAAATGCACATAAAACTCCCAGAAACGGCCCACATTTGTGATGCAGGGCTACTCCACCAGGATGCTTTTGCAGCCACCTCTTTTCACTCCCGTTTCACAGTAAGCAAAGCAGGGAGCTGGCACATTTGTTCCAACTCCTGCCATGCTGCAGCATCGCCAAAAATCTGCAATTGCCAAAGGCTTATTTAGCTCTCTAACGTGGAAACCTTCCCTGACAGACGAACAGCATCATCTAGGGACCAGAGATCAGCACTAGGAATCCCCTGTAACACGACCAAGGAAGTCTGAGCAGCTCTTTCTACAGATCTCCACCTGAGTGCAACAGTCTGTCATGAAGACAGAGATGCAGTGCCTTATTCTTATTTGAAGCAACACACTGTGAAATGTTTTCGGTCGTGAAAAACTGGGATTGAGCTGGTTCATTCTTACAAGCTAACTTTACTTCTGCAGCTCTTCAGAGCTCCTCACAAGGAAGGGTTTATGGATTTGGTGATGCTCCAGCAGGGTGCTCACACCCCACACCAGAGAAAGCAGCCTACAGTGCTTTGCCTCTGAGCTGGAGGGGTGTAAAACAGCCTTCAGAGCTTCCACAGTCACGATAATATTGCAACAGAACTTGCTTAAAGAGCCTCCACAGATCCAGCTAATGTGACTGTCAGATGTCCAAACTGGAGCTGGCTTTCCCCAGGCTTCCCAGTAGGCACTGGCCTGTCCCCCTGCCCGTGCCCCTCGAGGTTGCCATCTAATAAAGAACAACCTGGGAGAAAAGGGAATCACAGCACTACGAGTAACCCCACAAACACACGCTGAAATCAGCCGAAAAATTCCCCCAGTGATGTCAGTAGTGGGAAACCTGGCTCGGCACACGGGACAACGCGCGCTATGGCCAGCAGCGCTCCCAGCAGCAGACCTTCTGCTCGCTCCTCTGCTTGAATTGCTGCCTCCTGCAAGCTCTGCTTTAACTCTTACATCCTCAGATCTCTGTGAGGATGTAAAACATCTTTATAACAATGATGATTCTAAGCCACACCGTGTCCAGAGGGAAGTGATATTCACCATGTGAATGAGAACTGTAAAAACAAATAAATAAGCGATCCCATCCCCAGGGGACAATTACAGTCAATTGCTCTTGTATTCGCATCTAATTTGCTGCCAAGAAATTTAGACTATCAGGATTTACACGTGGAAGGGTCCCCGTGAGGCAGGAATGTCCTAAGTGATGGCCAATTTTCCCGTATGAAATTGTCTCGTCGCTGAAACCCCGACTGCTGCTGTGCAGCAGATTTCAGCCTGAGACCAGGAACTTTATGAAGACTTAAGGTTACAGATGTCCAGTTGTGACAGCTATGACACAATATTAGTTATCTGTTGTCATCAACTTAAGGTAACTATCAGTAAGGGCTTTTATCCCAACAGTATGCTAACTCTGTGATTTCGTTGTTGTGCAGCAGCAGGGGTGAAGGAGCGATCAGCATCCTGCTAGGTGGGTGAATTTTCACACTTCTGGAGAACAAAAAGAAAGAAGGGACTCGGGACTCGGAACTTCCTTCAGCTACTGCTCCACAGGGAAGAGAAAGGTCTAGAGCGCACGTACCATTTAACAGATGAAGCAGATGCGCACCCCACATGGGACACAGGACTCACAAAAGCCTGGTTAATCACTGTGTCGTGTAACGTGGCTCCCAAAAATCCAGACAGACAGAGCTGCAGGCCAGACAAACCCATTTCAATTGTTACTTTCACAGGCTTAAAAATAAGCACATCCTGCACGGCTCTGTCAGCCGGGAGCAAAAAGGCAGGAAACCACGTGAAGAAGGGACCTGGATCCCGCTCAAAGCCAAGCCCCCAAGGGAAAGCTTCGCTGCGCCAGGGGCCAAGAGGAGAGAAGCTGCTAGAAAGTGACAGCTTTGGGGCAAAAACGGGCCGGGTTCTTTGCTGCGTGTTTCCAGCTTGCTTCCCCTTGGCCACTGAGCGGCTGGGGTGGGCACTTGAGCCCCTCCAGGAGGGCAGCTCCGGGCTAAAAAGACATAGCGAGCCCAGAGAGGGAATAGAAGTGCTTGCCGTACATGATATGTATGAGTAGAAAACAAATTGAATATGAAATAACGGGGGTCCCGGTAACCCACCTCTCAAACGCGGGGTTTGGTGCAATCCCTGCCTATTATTTTCACAATAGCTTGCATTCATTACTTTATTTAAAAATGGTGTACTGTGTCTGGAAAACAGGAAGTAAGCCATAAATCTCTAGTTTAAAAGCCATCTGAAGCCTGTGGACCAGATATGTTCTCAATCAGTAGTCAGGCAGTAAATAAACATTTATATACAGCAACTGCTCTCAACCAGCCTGACCTCCGGCTATTACAGGGCACATAAAGAGGAAATTTGTTTAGTCCCGTAAAAGCCCAGGCAATATATCAATAGATTATTAAAAATGGAAACAATGTAGGCTAATGGATTATATTGATTTTAATAAACATAAGTATATGGGATTCAAAGATAAGAGTCAGATATGACATCCTTCCAAGCTCACCTTTAGGGATATCTCCTAAAATTAGCAAAACTAGCTTTGTCAAGAATATCGGTCACTGGTTTTTGCTTTGAAAATTGACGTGTTTTTGGCTGAAGGACTTAAATTGGAGGGAATTCATTTTTATTTCTGCCTGTGAACCATGAAAGCAGTCAAAAAGTAAACTTCGTACATCTTTTATTGTCACTGCTGTACAGACAAATCTTCAAGCAATTGCAGGCTGTCCTGAGGCATGCTAGATGAAAGTACACAGCTGCTACCGGCTGTTTTTAAGCTTTGTTTTAAGCAGCATTGCTCACTCCTGCTGCAGCTCCTATTGGCGGTGGGGATTGAAGCCTGAATCTGATATTTTGGAAGGGGGGCGGGATGCTCCTGTAGCACCAGTGCAGCCCTCAAACAACTTCAGTCTCGAAGCACCTAAGCTTGTGGAAGAACTGAATTCACAATTCAGGCATTCTCAGGGGCAAAACTTAACAAAAAAACTCAGCAAAGGCAGCTCTGCAAAACAAATCCCATTAGTAACTGTGGCATAGCTGGTTCTGGGACAAAGGAAGCTTTGAAATCCATTAATATTGTCTAAATGTCAGGGTAGGAAAAGTGTGTTCTGTATGACAACTGGCTCCTTACATGTATAATCTACCTCAGCATTTATATCCAAACTAAACTTAACCAACACCTGGTAAAAAAGGGCAGAACCACAGACCAAAACCTAAGCTGTTTTTCCATTTGGAGGAAAGGGTTTCAGCAGCAGCAAGGAATAAGTGGGTATGCCTCAATTATTTAGCAGTTCAGAAGACCTGATTTCAGACTTCCCCTAAAGATCACACCAAGCAAACAGATGCAGTTCTGTTTTCTAGGGTGGCATCAGAAGTGATGACAAACAGAGGAGGACGCAGCAGGTTTCTTGTGGATTCTCCTTTGCAGCAAAGTGCCAGGAAGGCATAAATTGTAGTTTTACATTTACAGCAGGAAATTTCCACATTTCAAAGCTGACCACTGATTGCATCAGCTTCTGAGTACCCAGCACCAGATTTTCAAGAGGTCTGAACATCCACAGCTCTTCATTCAGTGCCTCAAAGAAAAGCAAGACCTTAGTGAACACTTCATGGCAAGATTTGAAAATCCAGAACTGTATTTAGAAAGCAGCCGAACAACTTGCCTCAAGCCACATCTACCTAACAGCTACATGCTCCCGACTGTTGTCACACACCTAACTCACTAGGCAGGTAGCTTTATACCCAAGAAACTACGTATGATTGAGGCCTGAATGAGCAAACGTAACATCTGTGAGTCTCAAAACCTTCCTTCCTAATTGGACTATCTAGATCCCAAACAAAGACACACACACACGCAACACCACGCACATTCAAGTCCCTAATTACGAACAACCTTACAATTTGAGGGAACTCAGCTCTAACCTTTGTGGTTTGGACACCTTCCTAATTTATACTAAGAACATGTGTCATTCATTTTATTGTACCAATCAAATGCTACTTGAAAGCAAATAAATGCAGTGCTAACCTCAAACATTTAAGAGTTTGGATGTATAGCCAGCAGTTGAATACTTCTGGGATAGCCATCTGAACTGCCCACATTTGTTGAAATTGCAAAGAACAGTTACAAGAAATGATTTAGCTTGCTGCCTAGACATCAGAAACAGAAAGTAAAGAAACAAGCCAAGATGAATTTCTTTTATTAAATTGCTAGAGAGATGATCAGAAAGTTTTTTAAAGTGCAGACATGAACTGTTTTCCTTCTTAGAGCATTATCTACTGGCCATCCCTTTCCTTGCAAGAGGAGGGATTAAAGGCAGCCTTTATAGGTGAACATCATTTACCAGAAATGTTTGGGTTCTCAGCCCTCCACCCCAAACAAAATTCAGTGCAACAGTTTTATTTTTTATATAAAACAACAAGAACAAAAAAAACTTATGATTGAAGTCTTTAGTGTCAATTGTTTCCTACAGAAAAATACAAGACTAAACTTACAGTAAATTTGTACCCCTGTTCATTAGCTCCCAATGGTAGAAATAACACCCTTGCAAAATCCTGAATACCTCACAAATTACAGTAATCTGCAATTATAAACTACAGTGTTAATGAGGTTTGATTGCCTGTTATTTGTGATGCCACCTATAAATGCCACTTACACTTTACAGCATATTGAAGTTAACAATCTGTTTTGAGAAGATCACTAATAGTCAAATGGACTTTTATGAACACCTTTTGTGATTTCAATTTGCTACCTAGAAACCAAGCGTGGCCACGGAGCATTTATCCTCAGCACAGAGCTGAACCCATTTGATTCTCCCCCTCTCACGTAGATTTCCCTTCAGACTCTGGTCTTTATGCAGTAGGGCCAGTTTTCTTAATTAAGGAGAGTGGCATCTGAATTTTTATGCTTGACCTTTAATCAGCAGTATTTTGGTAAGTCGCTAAGAGGACTAATTGTGTCATTCATATACTTAAGGGATAATGTGCCTTGCAGAGCAATACAGAAGGCAATAAACAGCTTTTACAAGAGATTAAACGCCCGAGCACAGCTAAAGCATTTAGATAACTGCAAAAGCCATTTATTGACACTGTTCTGATGCCAAAAAACACTTGTCATATACAGTTCTACACCAAAAAAAAAAAAAAAAGGGCAGAAGAAAACTCACAGAAATCGTTTTCTTCTTCTCCTTCCTAAGAGCTCTCTGTACTTTTGTCCCAGAGATCTCTTCAGAAAGCCTAAGTAGCTTTTTGGATAGTTTGCTTAAAATAAACACCAAAAAAAGCCTCTGAGCATGATAGAGATTTGTTATTTTCAGAGGGCAGATTCAATTTCCATAAGAGGGGAAAACTTGGACTAATTGACTGGAGCTGAAGCAGGATTCGTGCTTTTCTCAGCGGTAGCACTGATACAATCGGTCACAACTGACCTGGGATGAACACAGCAACAGGAGAAAGCGATGTCTGGGGATGCTGGGGCAACCAACGAACCAAACCGTACAGGGCTTTTTGGAGAGACAGAGCAGAAAACCTAGCTGATAAAACACGACGACAAGCTGCCATGGACAGGAGGAAATGAAAGGCTAAAATATTAAAAGTCTAATTTAGCGCATGTGTTTCATCATGCTTGACTCAGCAGTTGATGGCAATTAAAATCTGGGGGCTGAAGGCAGGACCCAGCTCACCGCATGCAGAAGCGTGGGGGTCCCACCATCAGGCTGAGCACGGGGAGGTGGGCATCTAATAACCAGGGCCTGGATCCCTTAGGGTGGCGTGAACTGAGTCTGGAAGATGGAGAAGCTGGATTTCCCCCCCTCCTAACAACTTTTTTAACAAGGTTCTGATTTTGCAGCCTTTAAAAAGGATAATTAAATAATCTTTGGACAGCCAGGAGAGCTCAGTTAAAAAAAAAAAAAAAAAAAAAATGTTTCTGGTGTCATCTCTTCTGGAGTTCTTTTCTAAATCAAAGGGGACCTTTTCTAGCTGGAAGGAAGAGAGCTGGGGCAGAAAAGGATGTTTGAAGTTAGGAGTGGGGAAAGAAAAATAAACCATTTGTGCCAGTGTGTTATTGTCTCTGTCTCCTGACAGATAACTCCCAGTAAACACTCACACAGCTAGCCCAAACCAAGCACTACCTCTAGGTACAGTCAGCAGTGAGATAATTGCCAGAGGTGTCCCGAGCAGACTGTTTGGAGAAACCTGAGAAAAGTCGGACCCAGGTTGCCTGGTTTTTAACCCCTTACTCAGCCCGCTTGCTCTGCTTTTCCATTAAGGTGTTGCGAACGTGACAGCAGCACATGCACGTGTCAGGCTTCAACACGTGGCAGCTAGCCCCAGCAGCTATCAATGTAAAAACCAGTATATGGCTGATCCTAGAGGAAAAGCCTCTCTGTGGCCCTGTGATAACGAACACACTCAGCTCAGTGTTTGCTGGTGGCCTCACCAGGACATCATTTGGAGTCTCGATGTTTCACGATGCAATTCCTCGTTTCTTATTTCCGAACGTCCCAGGGTAACGAGTTGGTCCCACACCAACACTGGTCGTGTAAGGCTGCAGCAGGCCCAAGCAAAAGGATTTCTTAATTTTCCTTGCACAAAACCTGCCTGTACTTAACTTTCAGACCTCTGGGAAACGCTTGCACCTGTAACAGGTTCCTGCTAGCATGCCACATCCAGGAGAAGGAAATGAATGCATCCCCTGCACGAGGTCAGTCCATAAACTGTCACAAAATATTAACACAGATATGAAGCTATTAGAATGAGCCTCACTGCCAAAACAACAGACCTTAAACACAGGTAACCGAGATAACTAAACTAAAAGGACACGTTAAAGCCATATCCCTTTAAAAAATTAAACAAATCAGTTTTATAGTGGTAGGCACTTCAGAAAGCTTATGTTTGAAAGTCTAAGGGCAAGTCAATAAGGCATGGCTAATTGGAGAACAAATTGACATTCATAAGCTGGCATTTAACACGACGACGGTAAACAGGGTAATAGACAGTTAATGCAGTGGACAAGGGTGGCGAACAGCAGCAATCCAGGTCGAATAATGGAAAAGGACCAATTGAGCAAATTCGAAGCGCAAACATTCTGATTCCAGCCCGCCTAGCGGGGATCTCCGACAAGCTCGCAGCACTAATAGGCTTATTTGGGTTGTTGTCTTTAAAGAAAGAGCGTGTCAACCGCAAAAAGAAAAGAAATCTACATAATGGCAAATGAATCCGGGTTACTAAGTGCACACAGTGATAACGTTCAGGTGGGTAAATACTAATGGCTGCTTAGCACTGATGGACATCTGAAATAACAGCAAGCAATCAGCACATCGGCCAGGGCATTACTTAATGGTGCATTATCTTAATAAAAAAATTACAAGGAGTCAAAAACCAAAGGAGTGACTGGAGTTTAGTTCTCCTCTTGCTCTTACAGGGCGTGCTGCTCTCTATGATATGGAGACACAGGGTACATTTAGGAGGACTTCTGAGACCTCTTTCTCATTCAGAGACAGACATTAACGCTGAAAGGGCCCACCAGGATTCTACAGATTAATATTTTTACCCAACATACGTCTTAAACTCTCCCAGCGCTTGCTGCATACGCCAGTCCTTCCAGATGAATCAATGCACGTCTCAGCAATGCACTCTCACTGATGGAAAAGCCCAAGGCCTCAGCAAGGTCCTTACGTTATTGCAGCACGGCTGATACATACATGTAGACTAAAACGGGACACTCCGGTCTCGCTGAATATTTTACAGACTTCTCTCTAAAGCTGTTTGGAGGATGTGTGAATATTGAAGGGACAAGGCACAGAAGTGGGGTCTCCCTGCCTTTCACCTATCCAGCGGCACAGCTGTAGGGCTGGGAAGGAAGAAGGCAGGAGGATGAGACGTATGAGGTAGGGAGAGCCAAAGAGACGTGGGCTGGAGCCACGGAGCTGAGTTCCCTTCTCTCACTCCAGGCTTTCCAAAATGGACACTCTGCTTGTCTTAAGCAGTTAGGAGTAAAAAATTTTATTGGTAACCAGGAAGTTTTTGATCTCTCAAGAGCAGAATCGTCTGTACTGAGATTGCCTGGAACTTGCGTGGAAGCTCACGGCCAGATTTCAGAAATGTAGGTGAATTTTTTCAAGAATACTTATCCAGCTTTGGGATTTTGTGCTTTCTTTCCCACAGTCATACAAGGGTCTCTTCATCTACTTATTTACAGCCCATTTTGGTGTGCGTCCCATACTGCCTGCATGCCTGTTAAATACCTTTCTTTCCAGCATTATTCAGATGGCAGCTAGGCCTTTTTTTCCCCCAAAGAGGTGCTAGGATGCATCTACGGCCTCCGAGCAGCCCATCCCAGCTGGAAGAACCAAGAATAGACCCGCTGCCCCAGGCAGGATGTGCGTGATTTTTATCGTCTAACATCTAATATCGGGTTACACCTCAGCCAGACTTCCTTATCCTATGCCCTTAAGTTAAGCAACCACCACTGCAACGGTTAATACTAACAATTTACATGGCGTCTCAGGCATTTTGTCTAAAATTAATGAAGTCCAGCCATTACCAATTAGCATCGTGCTCTTTCCTCCACTCCTCTGAAATCGATTAGTGTTACCCCAGCGCTGAAAGGCTTCCCCTCGCTGGGAACAAGTCAGTTTGCCATCCTACAGTTTGGATCAAACAGAGTAATGCTTGCTGCACTTCAGACGTCTTTCTGGGTTTGCTGTGTGTGTGCCAAGAGGATGGCTTTGTAGGTGGTTGGTAATGATCCCCATGTGCCACACGGCAAGGCCACGATCTCTGCTTCAGCTCCTTTCCATCCATCAGCTCCTCTCAGTGCCCTTGGCCAGCAGGCTCTGAGAGCACTCCAGCAGGGATTTTTGTTAGACTCCCTGGTTTGGGTTTCATTCAATGATCAGGAGCTGCCAATGCAGGGCTGCACACGACTTTCTGCAGACAGTTACTTGCTGCTACCTTGTCCCATGGAAACATCTTTCGGAGCCTTTCTTGATTAACACATTTCCTCTCAATTCTGAATTCCAGACCCAGAATCCAAGGTGACTGTAACAGATAACGAGAAACTCTGCTGCTAAATGTAAACCATTTTTGATGTCTTTGTGATTCAGATATGTCAAGTCTGTTTTAAGTAACATCACTGCTTTTAATTACTTTACCAGCTTCAGTGGAGGTTTTTTCCCATCAGAATAATCACTTTGGTTCTATACCTCTTACTTCTACCTGAACCAGAAAGGCGGTGTTTCTTAAAACAGAGAAGCTTCCTTGTCATCCTCCCTGCTACAGATTTTATAAAACCCTTGCCCCAAAGCCTTTGCTCTTCAGAAACTTGGATCTCATCCAATCCCAATTTAGCCCTTGAAGACTCTTAAATACACCAAGAAGATGCTTTCTGTTGCAGAAATATTTTTGTGTTCAGGCAGCACTCAAAATAGATCTGGGAAGATTTTTCAATGTCTATATTAAGGGTGAGTAAACCAAAATAGATATAAGCAGCTTTCTGTAAGGGAACAGGCAGCTTTTTTTCCCCCCAAACAATTCATAGCCATGCCTGAGATAGGTGATAAGCAGTGTGGAAGTTGCAACACTAACAAAAAAAAGGTTTATGCAGAGCAGGAGACTGTTAGATGCATTTCCTCCACATGTACACGTGAAAGAGCTGTGTAGGGCAGGACACTCCACTGCAGCATGCTTTCTAGCAGACTGTTGTATATTAATGATAACCTCATTTGTTTGTGCTGGTATACAATATGCTTGTAAGGCTAATATTGATAGTTGCCCGAGTCTCTTAAAGCCTGCAAATTAACTAACTGCACTCATCTAAATTATGGAGACACCGCTGTGGAGGATACTTTCTCTAAAACATTGACTCACGTAATTGATGACAATAGTTTCCTTTTTAACTGGTTCCTGCTAGATACAGTGGGGGGCAGCATGAATTGCGTATCCTCTATTGCTAAGTGACAGCTAAGATTAAGCAGATGCTCACTAGGGTATTATCCCTTATGCAAACAAATGATAATTTCCATCATAAGCGACCTGACTCATAAGGAATTATGGGCTGTGCCGTTTACTCTGAATTTCTTCCCCAGCAGACAGGACACCCAGGGACTCTCACTTATGCCTGTACAACTCAAGGAGTCAAGGAGACTGTGCATGGATTAGGGAGGAAAATTGTGCGGTCCTGCCGTGGGAGAAGCTGAGGATCTGCATCTAGAATATCGTAGTCACAAAGCCTCAAGAGAGGATGGCAGCGATCTCATGGCTTTTGCATGCTGAATAGGCAACTCTTTGTCCGCTAAGAGGAGACAAACTGGCCTGGAATAAGGGCATAAAGGACTTGACAGGAGATGTGACAAGCATAAACCTGCATCTCTGAAGACCACAGTCCTACTCTTCCCACACTACAGCCTTCTTGGACGTCACTGGGCAAATTCCTCAGACTGGGTCCATCGCATGCATTTAAGCGTCACTTTCCCATCAGCTGCACACCGTAATTTGCAGCAGATTTCTCATCCGTTTGTTTTCACCACTACAATCCCTACTGAAATAACCTGAGGATTCAGGCCCCGGTTCTAGGCAGCAAAGCAGAGCTAACAGCACTCCTCACAGCACTGCCCTGTCCAACCCCTTGCAGTAGGTGTCAGTGCTGGTAGCATCATGGTACGCTGAGGTGCCATTAATTGGATTGCAGTGAACATCAGCCAGAAGGACAAAAGGTCCCAGCGTGGTAGTGGGACCTGGGAGAACTTCGGCATGTTAGTGTCTCCAAAGGCACCTTAGGGAATTTCCTAAATAAGTTTGGAAAGTTTTCAGGAGCTGGACCGACGCAGGCCACGTGGGAGTACTCAGAACAATTAGTCTCATTAAAAATTGATATTAGAAACACTGAGGAGACAAAGAGCAGCACATTAAGCTGCTGTTTGGGCAGAGTTTATAAGAGGCACTCACAACCACAGCACTTTCATCATGAACAGCAAATATTTACAGCTGCATAAAATACCCAGATCAGAGAGAACAGTTACAGGCTAAGCAATATGTGGACAAGTTCATCTCTGAGGTATAATACATGGGTAGGAATAAACTTAAATCAAGGATAAATCTGGTTAAGTGATTTTAAGTTGCAGATTCCTCATGTGCTGCGTATTTCCAGAACATCAGGAGGTGATTCCTGCTCTCCAGTTCCAAGTCCCACCTCCAAGCACCCTGCTGCAGCCTCCCTCCCCTCCAGCCTGGGTGAAGCCAGGTCAGGGTGCTCCCGAGGGGCAGCCCAAGGGATGCCTGGTGGCTCCCGACCTCCATCCTGCCTAAAGACACACCCTTGGAATGACAGCTATTTCCATGAGAACTGTCTCTGCAGCTGGACTTCACTCCAAAGTCAAGCACCTGAGAAAGAGCAGGTGAATTTTGGAGAGTGGCACTGAATTTCTAAGTGCCTTTCCTCCCACCCAAGGCCTAAGGAGTAAACTGCTTCCCGGCAGCCATCCCCAGCCATGCCAACAGGACACAGGCCGTCACGGCGATGGAGCCGATGCTGCCTTTCACATGTCCTCCTATTTTAAAACAGCCAAAAAAAAGATCCGGTAGCATAGAAATTGACGTCCCATTAAAAACCTCCTGCTGATGATTTAGAGTCATTTAAGAAAAAAGCACTGCACAACACGAATCAAAATGTCTCAGGCCCTCCAAGGTAAGAAAGCTGGGAACATGGCACTGAACGTACTTTTTTTGTGTGATTAGTTTCCTGTTCATTTCATTGTAATGGCTTGAAATCAGCTGCCCAGGTGTGCCCCGTCACTGTTTCTTTAGGCATCATCTCTCTAGGAGCACATCTTCCACGTGCTCCTGCTCACAAGGACATGGAAATGTGAACAGCTGTGCTGGATTGCACGAGGTTTTCTTCTTTCTTCCATTTGTTTTGACTTTTTTTTTCCCCCCTCTTGTGGTTTTCCTATTTAGAAAGCGCTTCAGCTCCAAGGGTGATGAACAAACACAAAGCGCCTGCTGCAGGATCCCCATCTCTCCGAAGGGAATTCCCTCTTGCTGCTTGGAACAAAACCAAAGGCAGAAACAGCAGAGATGCAGAAGCTGATCTCGCTTCTCCATGCTTAAGCCAACTCCCTGTCAGCATCCCAGGCTGGGACAAAGTCAGAGCCTCGCCAGGGCGACCTGGGGGCTCCTTCCCACAGAGGGACAGACCGGCCCCGCTCAGCTCTGAGGGCCCCTGGATCAGCCCCCGGCCCATTACAGCACACGAGGAGCGCCCACGTTCTGCTCAAAAAATGAAGTGAATTCTCTGCAGATCATCGCTTCCATTGCTGTGAGCAACACCAGGCTGAGGGCGCTGCTCGTTCCCAAACGCAGCATTTGGGCCAAATCTAGACCTAAATCCGGCCCTGCCACCCCCCCCCCCCCCGTGTCCCCAGCCTGGAACCCAGCAGCACCAGCCGCGACTAAAGGCCTGCTCCCCGAAACACTTCCACTTCAGAAAGCCCCCAGCCAGGCTCCTGGCCCGGTGCAGACACACTTCAGGCACTAACGAGTTTGAGGACAGAGGCAGCACAACAGCCATCGCGCTTAACGAGAGGCCGCGCGCTCGGGGGGCAGGAGGCACAACGGCAACTGCGAGGGAAGGAGCAGGGATATAAAAGACACCGGGACATAAACGATCCCGGGGTTTATTTTAGCCCGAGTTAATGCAAGGACTGCATAGGGGCAGCTCATTGTTCTGTTTTCATAAAGTCATTTAAGTAGCAAATGGCCCCTGAAACTGATACTATGGCTTGAGTCATGTTGGAAGACGTATTGAATTAATGATGCAGGTGTGGGTTGTTGTTCCAAAAAACTTTTTTATAGCAACAGTGGGAGAGGAGAAGGGAGGGGGGGAAGTTAAATGAAAAGATTTGGTCTATGTTATGTTTTTCTAATATTTGAATTTTAGCTAAGATTACTCTTTCTCCTCTCTTTAATATATTGTTTTAAATAAAAAATGCTAATAAATCTTGAGAGAAATATGTCATAGTGGAGTTTAAAAACTGTAGTGCAATATATAACAGTTCATAAAATATTCTATTCAAATAGCCAAAATTGTAGTGCATTTGGACCAGAAGTAGTTAACTGCAGGAACAGCATTTTATTAGCTACTAAAATTAAGAAAGAGTACTGCTGTTTCACAGCCAGATAATTAAGTACCGTTTTCTCTTTTTTAATACTATAAAATTAAACTTCCTGTTTAAATGGCCTGGTGGGGACTGTAGGCAAAGGGTCCTCTGATGAGCCCTCCGGGCAAATCCAGAAACACAACATAGCACTTATTCACACAAGACTTTAACAGGGTGGAAAACACTGTGATTGAGTAAAAAAAAATGCTGCAGTAAGCGAAAAATTGCAGGTAATAAATCAGAGATCCATTTTTTCACATCATTTTGGCTAATCCATTAAATCTCAGTGCAAAGGAATCTATCAGAAACAGAAGCCACTGCCTTCAGTTCTACATCTCCAAACATTATTAAAACTGTGCAAGCACCAAAAGAGCCCAATTAAGCCCAGCACACTGATGAGATGTTCCAGTCACCCCTGGCCCACCACCTTCTCCTGGCTTCTCTTTTGTCGGGGACAGTTTTGCTAAGTCCCTTTAGAAGGCATTATCCTTCAGTAGGGTGAATTTTTTCTCCATGTTGCTTTGCAATCTGCTTTTTCACTTGATCTCTCAACGTCTACCCAAAATAAATTGCCAGTAGCAAAATAACGCCTAGGTTATCAACCTATAGTAGGTGCACTTTTCTACCCATCAATCTTACCCTGTTATGAACCTGTATGCAGTGAAAGAAAGTGACTCCTGTTTTGACTGGGAAGCACAAATACCGTAAAGAGAATTAACCCAACTTTGCAAATATGAACATGAATTCTGACAGTCTATAATTAAATGGTGAATTTGCACTATGTAGCACCCTATTAAATGAAATATTGCTGCACAAAGCAGGCAAGAGGCTCTCCATTAACTACCCAGCCCCTGGTTTTGTGTATTATAGGCTCGGTTTTATTGGCTCACATCGAATGTGGAAAACGCACAACCTGCAGATGCTGCAGCGTGTGTTCCTGCTGGCAAACGACCAAGCAGCATCTCCCACCGGGCTCAGCAGGAGCAGAGCCCTTCGGTGCCTGGAGGACCAGGTCCCAGCAGACGAGAGCTGCTTGCCTCACTGTTGGTGCACAACTGAAGAGCCAACCTGCTCCGATTCATTGCTCCAGTTGCAGTTTACTTTCTATTAGAAGCTGGAGAGATTAAAATCACCCATGAAGGCTTACTAATAAAACATTGTCCTCAGTTTTTACCAAACTGTACAAGTGCTGTTGGCCTGCTCAAATGTTTTATGTTTTGTCCAAAACCACATACTAATAAAACGCTTCCATACACCGCTAAATTACCAAGAGAAAGAATAATGTTATGGTTAAGGTGCTTTATTAGGTCTGGGGAGATCCGAGACCATTCCTTGCACTGCAGATGATGTCCTCTGGACCCTGTGCAAACCACCTACAGGGAATGTATCCCCACCACGTGTTAGCATCCAGAAGAATAGGTGCCTGGCTTTAAAAAGTCACTTAAATTCCTTCCCAGCCTATGGGAAGGTAGGGGCATTATTTCAAGACGGGATGATTGACCTCATCTTAAAAATAATATTTAATGTTTGGAGTTGATCGATATGTGCCCAATATGTGCCATACTGCTGCCATCTCCTACAGCCTAGAAATAAGAGTTTATGTTAGCGCTGTATGAACCACGTGTTCCTCCTGACAAACTATTGTACCACCTCACAATATTGTACCAGCTCCAATTATAAACAACTCTGGGATTCTAATTAAAAAAAAAAAAAAAAAGAGCAAAACTCAAATTCCAAAATACATTAACTAACCTAAAGTCAGGATTGACCGAAATATTTGATTACGTTAAGACATTACTTCAAATTTCTAGTATTGTATGCCCATGCTGTCCTACAGAAAACACTAGAATTAGAAAAAAACATTAGAAATGACTGAAAATCTATAGTTACACTTGATCATAGCATGAAGATGCACTGCTTTATTCTCCTACAGCTTTTGGTTACATTTTTTCTTCTAAAAAGTGTTTTGATGTATCCTGGTTCTGGCACTATTTCCACCTAGCACCAGAGGTACCCATCTCAGAACAGCGTGGGATTTGCCTTGCTTGGTTTTCATCATCAATTGCAAGTTAGCTCTGGTTCCCTGAAAGCCCAACATCACAGGCTTCTGGGGAGCCTAAAGGGGTGCTGTGGGGTGTTTTGGGGGGAGGCAGTTCAAAATAACCGGGACAGGAAAGATCAGGAGACCTGTGTCAGTGTTATTTGTTAAGCGTCCTCGTGGCTTTCAGCAGGCTAGGTGAAACACCGGGCCAAGCACCACGTAGTCCCCTCATGAGATCTATCATGATTTTTATGTTATCTTTAGAGAAGCTAGAAATGGAAACGCCACCCGTCGCTTTGTCAATTCTGCCCCCAGCGCAGCAGAACAATGGCATTTCAGAAACAAATTTCTCCTGGTGGCAAGCAGCGGCTCCTACTACAAGGAATCAATTCTCAGTTTCACAAGTAAACAAGGACAGACAAAAGAAATAATATTTCTTCCATTGCCCCATCCCACAACGTGAAAAAGCCAGATTTGTGCCAGCGGTGAGGACGCGTCTCCTGCTCGTCCCACCGAGGTTTGCCTAGCCCCGTGGCTTGTCATTAGGAGGGCATCTTGAGCCTTTTCACACTTATTTTCCTGGCTTAGCCGTAGGTGTGTTTTCGGCTGTTCTCAAGTGTCCCCTCAAGTGTCCCACTGTCCACAGGACACAGTAGCTGTGAAACTTTACTGAAGGCTTTGCTTGCAAAAATCCTTTTGTGCATTACGGTAACGCAACACCGCATTTTCATAACGAAATACATTTCAAACCTTAAAAGAGAAAATAAAGTCTTTTATGTTGCTATTAAGTTTAGGTAAAGCCTGGTTATCAGATTTCATCCCTCTGTTCTTCTGGGGCCACTGCATCAGATTGCTCTCCCGATAAGCCACCGAAGCTGCGGGATCTCCTTCATGCATCCTGTGCTCAGCACCGCACGAGCTCTCCGGGAGAGACTAAACACTTGAACTGCACTGCAGTGAAGAAGTGCTTTGCATTATAGCAATAATAAACTACTTCTAGAAGGAAAATCACACTATGTAATGTTTAGTCTCATTTAATCTAATATTGGTTGCTAATGGGCTCTGATCTTGCTTGTATATGTAAGGAATTCATTCCAACCAGTCAAGTGTTGAGATTAGCTTTTGCATTTCATTTGGAGCGCTCAGCACTTGATACCTGAGTAGGTCAATACAAGCTGCTTTAAAAAGAAAAGAGCAAGATCTGAAGGAGTTACAAACTAATACTCTAATAACTTGTTCTATTCATTTCCTATTAGCTTTGAAAATGATAGCAAGCATATAAAAAGATGGACAAGACCACGCAATATAGAGGGTAAACCTTTAGAAACAGAGGCACGTTTAAGTCCTCCTGGAACAGTTTTTTTCCCCAGAAAGCATCAGAACACAGCAAAAGTATGAAGCCTATATTAGAAAGGTATGTGACAGGAACAAGGTAACAGAATACCTTTCAGATTTTGTTTTGCTGAACTGCAACAAGACAAAAACGCAGCTTTAAATAAAAATAAATTTAGTGTTCCTGTTTGGGTGAAAAGAAACACGACTGTTATCTAAGGGAGCATCCTGCCATTGCAGGCTGTAATGGTGTCAGTGAATAAAACTGTCTGAGATTTTATTCTTCTACAGTTTTCCCGTATATTCGTTTCAATCCAATAACCTTTTCTAAATTTAATTCACCTGGTTCTCAGTCACATTTAACTTTGTCAAACTTCAATTGCAGTGCCACACACACCATTGCAACCTAAGTTTGGCAATATTTAAATTCATATACACAGGATTGCATGGGTCACACGGCACTATGGATAGCACTGGAAGTACCACATTACAAAATTATTGTAATTTCAGCAAAAGGTGACAGACCAAAAATATAATAGAAGTGGGATAAAGGGATTAAAAAGCATCAGGTTCTATATCAGACTAATTTTGAATTGGATCATCTGGAACTGTGGCCAGCTGGAGTTAAGCAAGGGGTTGCTAGCAGAAGAAAATACCTGTCCTGAGCCCAGTATGTACATCACAGACATTCAGTGTGGTCTCTTCCCCTCCTGCCCTTTTTCATAGGTTTGGGTAAAGCTGTTTTCACAGATGAGTTCCCTGAAAACTGTGTTCCCTACTGCCACGTACAGCTGGCAGGGCTCCTGGAAGCCCAGGCCCGCTTTCCTGCAGGTCTCACATTAAGTACAGGAACGGTCCAGCCAGACGTTCAGTAAGCCTGAGACAAATCACAAGCCCCCAAACCACACATGGACACAGCCACATTGGCTGGGCAAGTTTCTGGGTGGAATTTTAGGGTTCATTACCCCAGTGAAACACCTAAGAAAAGGGAACCCATACAAAGTCTTAAAAATCTGGGCCAGCCTCCCCCCGCCACCGAGCACTGCTCCAGCCGCTCAGCTTTGTCTTTTACCTGCCTAGGTGAAACCTATTTTTCATCTTTTTAAAGCCCGTTTTTATTGCACAGCCCCGCTCCCGTCAGCCATGCTCTCCTCTGAGTGCCCGGCGAGCGGAGCAGTAATCTCTGCATGAGACGCCCTAATTGGCAGCAGAGCCCTGGCCCAGCCAACATCTGCAGCTGGTTTCGGTGATAATAAATCAGGGCTGGGGGGGTTTCAGCGTGGCAAGCGGCCAAGGAGCTTTCCTTTACCCATTTAGCCAAGAAGTGGGAAGACAACAGGGAGGACTGGGGCGGAGGAGAAGCACTCAGCCACGTCTCCAGCTAGCCATCGGTCTCCCCTCCGACGCCCAGCTTTCTGCGGAGGGGCTGGGCTGCTTCCCCTGGACTGGTCCTAAAAGGATTTCTGAGCTGCCCGAGCTCGTGGTGGTTCTGTGGCCACCTCATGCTCGCTGGAAACACCTCCGCAGAGAAGTTCACAGTCCCCAGCACGGATGCTCAGACCCAAAGGCTGGGTTTCTCCAGTTGCCTGTAGCGTTGACAGGCTCAGTGAAGACCTCTGCTCAAAACCCAGGTGAAACAAACCATGGGTGTGAGGTAATCCTAATTCTGAACACGGGAATTCAGGCTAAAAATACTCAAAGGCTGGGCCTGTCTAAAACACCAAAGAAATTGACACTTAAACACTTCTGAGTCTTTTCTGCTGAACGTTGCAACAAAATTTTATACTACAGTTTGGGACAAATTTTGCAAGATAGATTGCTCAGGTATTGAGCAAGTTGGAGACAACGCAGAAGAGTGATCTACAAGTGTAAGACCTTGGCTCATCGTGCAGTGAAAGCATCCCCACCACACGGGAAGATCACCATGGTTTGAATGGAAGAGTCCCAGTATTTGCTTTTGCAGTATTTTCCCCCCATAAAGTCCTACAATACTCTTCTAAAAGCAACAGGGACTCCTGCAGACATCCCTAGTGCCTTTCAGGAAGCTATCATCAGATGCACAGAGCAGAAACTAACAATTTTTCTTCCCTGGCTTTATACAAGGCCTGTTCTCAGGTGTGTAAAAAGAATCTCCATGTATTCAAAAGCAGCAATGTTATCAACTGCTGATGACAGCACCGTAAAAAAGAAAAAATCCCTTAAAGAGGTGATAAAGAAAACTAACTCAGCAATACCCACCTCTTGATGTTCTCTTTCCATTTTAAGACCACTCTGTTCAAAGAACAATTGCTCAGACTGTAGGCTACTTTTAAAGGTGGCTGGCGGCATATTGATCCACTCTGGAAAATTATTTCTGCCTGCAGCCTTCCTGCTGACATGCCAGCCCAACACCTGGCTGTGAGGGCTGCCTTCACAACAAGCCTCCCACAGCCCCAGGCATTCGGGGCATTCTGCCTCCTTCATGCACAGCTCATCCCGTCACATTTGGCTTGGCCCCAGCCCTTCCTTCAGCCCCAGCTCACACCACCATGTCCTGTACCAAGTCCTGCCCCTAGCCCAGGCCTTGTCCCTATTCCAGGATCTGCATTCCGCAGCAGATGCCCACCTCACCCACACAGTCACAGTTACTTTTCCTCTAACACCTTCCACCACAGCCAATTCTTACGAACTAGCTGCAATGAGCTGCTGCTGCTATCGGAGATGCCCTGGCTTTACAGCCCTAGCATGTGAGTTAGAAGCGAGTTGTGCAATCAACATAAACCCCACCCCTGTGACACCAAAATCACCACAGAACGTAGGAGAGCGATTCAATTACAGAAGAATTCAGCCCTTTACAAAGCAGCAATGGTAATTAGCATAATTAAGAATACTTGTGCCACTTCTGCAATGCCACCTTTGAGAACTGTAAACAGTCAGGTATTACACAACTGGGAAGCAGCGACTCACATTTGCAAAAGCAAATATATCTGGCAGGAAGTATTTCTTGAGCTTAAACTCCAGAATCCATGGAAGGAGCTGTGCGTGATATCCTGTTTGAAGGCATTTCTAATTTAAATTAATGACCTGAAGGATATCTCAAGGCAATAATGATCTTATTGTACTAAATCCTGCAATAGCTGAAATGAATTATAAATTCCTCTAACTGATTTAGTGGTTAACGTTCTGAATCACAGCTAACCAATGCAATGCTCTCCGAGTTCCAGCATCAGATTAGATGAAACTATATAGGCTGTCTTCCACCTCCCTGGCTGGTTTGGAACAGGCAGTGAAAAATGTTCTCCTTCTGAGTCAGTGGAAAGCAGAGCAGCCCTGGAGGTGATAAGCCTCGCCTTCTGGGAAGGTAACCGCATTTCATCCGGGCACCTCATTTGCAGCACTCAGCTCAGAGATGCTCGAGTGTCCCAGCAGCAGAAGAGCCGGCTCGCAAACACCAAGGTGAGCTCAGCAACAGGAAGAGAACTGCTCCACCTAAAGACAACTCGAGGTTTGTCACTGAGTTTTTATAAAGTGTGATTTGACCAAACATGAAACTCCTGAAAATTTACATCGCACACACCATATCGTTTGCCCGTGGTAAGGTTCGTTCTTACTCTGGTAGCGATTTGCACATTTGTAAGCCCGTACACCACACGTACACAGCACGCAGTCAAAAACAAGGTGGATACGATTTCCCTTTGAAAAGGCATCTAACCAAATTGCCCCCGTAAAAGAGGGCTTTCAGCAGCTGAGAAAAGTAGCCTGTTATTGAATCTGAGGGCCAAGCTGCACATGAAACAATTGCTCAGGACTTGCATTTCGTATTTTTTTTCATAGAAAGCCTGATGACTATACAGGTATTCCTCACTGTATAATCTTAGGGATTCTGTATAGATCAGAACAGCCTTTTTATATTTAATTTGAATTTCCTTGAATTTTCTTATTCTGTTAAAGATGCAGTAAACAAAGCATTTACTCCAAACGTGTCTCTAGTTTAAATTCTAGAGATATTGCTAGTATTAGGCATTGTATTCTGTTATGAACTTAAAGGACAAATCCAGCTGTAAAATGATTTACTAAACTTATTAGCAAACCCGCAACCCATTTCCAAGTGAAATCTCAACAGGTTTATTGTTGTGATGCCTGACCAGGAGGAAGTCAGTGTTTTCAACTCCGTTTCCTTTTGAGCTGAGCAGATTTGTTTGAACCCCTAATTCAAAACACAGCCTTAACTTTCCCAGCCCACATAGAGAAAAAACACTGGTGCGGGTGGAAATAAATCACCAGTGCTTAATAATTAATTATTAACAAGAACCTTGCAGAAGTGGAACTACTGAGCTGCATTTATCTCTGGCCAGTCTTCCTTCTGAGAAGTCCCGGCAGCGAGGAATGACCTCTGCACACCTCCACGTCCCAAAGCCAGCAGCAAGCATGGGACACAGTTGCTCCAATTGTCATTGTTCTTTTTGCTGTTTTCTCATTTGTGCCTAAAAGCACACTCAAACACAGAATCAAGTCAATACTTAGAGACACCAGGATGAAATGCAGAAACCACACGACACAAGAAACTTCCCATCTCACAAGTGGCTAATTTATTTCCCTTGTTCCTCTCCTTCCCCGCTGCACGCTTTATTATTTTAAGGCCCTTTTCTCAGGGACAAACTTTGCCTCCCATTATTTCTAGCTTGCACCCAGTGTTGAAAGCTTAAAAAAAATGATAAATTAAATGAGAAGGAAATGTTTAAGGGTTCCTATTCATAACAAAAATACTTAAGGCAGCTTGGGCCATGAATCTTCCACAAGCAAGTTGAGATACACATAAAGAGCCTGATTCAGAAAAGAAGTGTGGAGGACTTTCATGGATGCCTGCTGTTCGGTGGATTTATGGGGGTAGAAGCTGGTATGTGGGCAGAGTCCAGGCAAGTAATTAGTTCCTTGCAGAACTCAAATATGGAGTTAGGTTTTTCCAATTGTTCAAAGGCTTTTTACCCAAGCGGCGGGTCAGCAGTAAGCCGCTCTGCTGTCACGTTGTCCAGTGCCTGCTCGTGCCGTGGCTGAACGCTGTGCTGAACTGGTTGCCCCTCGTGTGTGAAGATTAATGAGTGATCGAGCCCTGGTTTTTAGTCAGTGGAGACACGTGCATCTAATTAAAGGATTCAGAAATCTGGCAGAAAAGTCTCATGGTGTTTTTCAAAGCCACCCAAAGTTTTTGTTTGGTTTAATTTTCCAGTTATGCCCAGTTAATAGGGATTAGCTTACAAACCTCATTTACCTTTTTCTATGTCAACTTTTAGTTAACATAGTGGGGAAACCGCTAGATCCATAAATCCTGTGGACTTAAATCATGTGTTTACCCACGGAAGAGGAATAGGCCTGGACTATGGCAGAGAGGTGCCCCTGTCATCATGTCTCGCTGACACAGAGGACCACCTTTTGGGTTAGGTCCCCATCATCTGTCCTTTCGGCTCTGATGATTTTCAACAAATGTCAGCTCCTGCCAACAAACCAAGGTTCTGGGCTTTTTTATAGCCCTGGAACCCACAAACTGAACCAGGACCACCCATTTCGCATAAACAAACAAAAACAAGCCAAACTTCTGCAAGGACTGGCCCAAGACAGACAGAAAGGCTTAAATTCCTTTTTGCAGGCTGGGGAAGATCTAGCAGCTTCTTTCTACAGAAATCTTTCTTGGTATGAGCAAGACATAAGACATTTCAGGGATTTCCACACTAACAAGCAGCAACAATAGTCATTTGCACATTTAAAAGGAATTTTGCAAGCCTTTTTCCCACAGTTCCACCTCTAAACCCCCCCCCCCCTGCTCCTTAGACACAAGCAGGCTAGCTCAGACTCGACTCCCATTTTTGTTTAGGCATTTCCTCACAGAGCAAGATAAAATACATCGTTGTATTGTTGTGAGTAGTTTACTCTGAATTGCTGCCAAGTCAGCCTGAGAAGTTACACTTTGCTCAGAGCGAGAGCTCGTGCATGACAGCCTGGGTGTGCTGGAGAAGCAGCCCTGGAAGTAAACTAAGTACATGTTAATCAGCCTGTGTCTGGACTGCTGCTGGTGGGGAATAAAACAATCTCTAACCCACATAAAATGGTGAAACATTCATCCTTAATCTGAACCACCTCTACATTCAGCTGTGCTGAGCACTGAGACCTTCATGTATAATATCTCCTAACATCCAAATTTGCCTGGACTTTCAATTATCCAGACAATAATGAAAACATGTTGGTGAGGCAAGCATCAGGTTACAATCACAAATTCTTACTTCAATAACGGCCATAAAACAGAGACCCAAAGCATGTTTTTTGCTTTTTTTCCAAACATTAGCAACTCATCTGATACTTAGTCCTAGGATCCAGTTTCCTGCAAGCTGATGACATGTGAGACCACAACCCTGAGGCTGATATTAAATTATACATATATACATATATAAATATACAGAAAGAAAACCTGTGAAATTACAGACACAGATGTGTTATTGGTGTCATAATTTTTTTCCATTAAACACCATATTAGGTTTATCCCCTTTCTATACTTGAAAATCTTCACATATAAAAGATGAATAGCAACTTCTCAAGGGGATCCTTGTGGTTTAACCTTGTTACAGGAGGTCAAATGCAACATACAAACTATATTGGTACAAAGATGACTGTAAAATGGAATTAGCCTTTCGCTCGCCATTCAAATGGAAAGGAAGCAAACTTTCACATGTCTGAATCGCTCCCGCTGCAGACCCCCAGAAGGGACTCGTGCGCAGGGGTCTCAGAGCAGCTTGAAGAGCACATTTTGTAGAGAAAGAACTATCAACACGAGGCCCAGATCCTGACTGCCATGATATTACGCTTCTGAAATGCTGAACCATACCCATGTAAGTCTGAAGCATTCCAGGCTCCCCCACCTCGAAGAACCCACTCCTCCTCTCGCGCACGGGGCACCAACCTGCTCAGCTAACGGCGCTACGAGGCTCCTCACTGCCGTTTTCTGTCAGGCAGGAAGAGAAGACTTCGACCACTAAGAAAAAAAGAAAGGAAAAAATTAGCGTAATAAAAAGAGCTGGTGAGAAGCAACATCAGAAAAAGGACTTGTTTCCCACTATGCTCGTTTTCAAGCTCCCTTCTTGGAGCAGCTGGGTCGGGCCTGGGGTGAGAAGCAACCACCACTACCCTGCTGAAGTATGATCACAGCAACATTAACATCAATTTGTGAAGCCAAGAAGCACTCTAACTCCTGACACACCATTTATAACACACAGGACTCTTACTCACAGCCTAGAAGGGCTCCACGGGCTCGCCGCCTTCCTGCAGCCCCCTCAGAGCCTCCACACCACCACAGCTCCCACCTGCCCATGGCCGCCAGTGCGAAGGCCGGAGCCTTCACTGCAAAGGCACCAGGCTTCCCACACAAGTCACCACCCAAAATCACTCTCACTGCAGGGCCAGGCAGCTGAGAGACCAGAAAACCCTCCAGGTTCCTCTGGAAAGGCCTGAACATACCAGAGAGTGTCCAGGAGCGTGGGGCCTACATGGCATGAAGAGCTTAAGGTGGAGTCAGGGCCGGCTGCAGCCTGCTGCAGGGCGGCCCCATCAGCGCACACCTGCAGCTCACCTGGGCCTGGCCCTGGCTGATCAGCAAGGGCCGTGCTCCTTCTCTGCTCCCTTGGACTACAAATTTCTACCTTGGCTCTTTTAAAACAATGTTGGGAACACCGTAAGCCGGGAGGAAACACTGTTACATAATTGAGGATATTACCGATTCTCTAAAAACCTGGAAGTCCTTACCCAAGGACACTGCAGGAATTCTGTGCCATTAAGGCTGAGAGCCCGTGCCCCGGTCCTTGGTCAGGTTTTCCTGGTAGTTTCTGCCTGCTGTGGGATGGTGCAAGCACAGAGCAGGTCCTCAACTTGTCACAAGCAGCTGAGCACAGAAAGCAGCTCCCACCACCACAATTCATACCTCCGGACAGCTTTGACAGAGATCCCATCAAGTGGCATCCGAAGAGAAATGCCAAATGATTATTTTCTGATAATGCCCCCAGTAGTGCATCCATGGGGACTCCATAAAGAAAAACTTCCTTCCCCTCCAGATGCTCAGCAGGCAAGACATCTGCAGGCCTTATGAATTTTACAGTCATCTGAACAGAAACACAAAGCGTAGGAACTTCCAAAGGAAGACACCAGCAGCAACACAATAAAGATCTTCATTATTTTTCCCTGACATTTTCATGACAGAGTCCATGTAGAACATAATAAAAACATAAGGCATGTTTACTGGATGTTTTATAGTTCAATAAAACATAAATAAACAGCTTTTTAGATCAAAGCTACATAAATAAGGAAGCACTGTGTCTTCTGAGACCAAACTAATATATCACATAATCTGAAGTTGAAAGAAGCACTCCTGGTTCTCCTGTTGGACTTGGGAGGAATCTCACCTAAGAGGCAGAGTGCCTAACTCACATCTGACTTCTTGTTTTACACGTGTTTTTACAAACAAGAACAAGCGAGGTGTATGTGTGGGGTCGGTCACAGTACAACCATCTGCTCATGAAGCCTTTTGTGATGAGATTTTTCGGTCCTATGCATGAATTAATTAAAAAAAAAAAAAAAAAAAAAAAAAAAAGAGCGAACTAGCATTTCCAAGGGAGCTTAGGGCTGGTTTTCTGTGTCTACAGTACTGCTGCCCGGGCACTGAGTTCTTCCCAAGTGGTCAGCATCCGTCCAAGGGCTCCAGCTTTCCTTAAATTTAGTGGAAAGACTGCTGTTGAGCTCAATCAGCTTTGGATCAAGTCCTGGCCCTTCTGAGCAGCGTGACTCACTCCAAACACCACGTTTACAGAAAGGAGGAGTTCTCTCCCAGCTTCAGGGCATGTGTCTTCCTTCCTTCTGGGAGGTGCAAACCTGAGCCTACAAGCCAAAAAACGAGCGGACTCCCAAGGTCGACTCCCCAACGTTCCTCACCTTGGTCTTGTTACATACACATGAATACTTGCAGCGCTGTGACTGCATGTGATGCCATCAGCCTTCCAAAATTCATGTGCAGACCAACGTCTGGCTTAGTCATCTACAAATCCAAGGCCTAATGTAGCTTGGTCACCGTCCCGATAAGCCTTCTCTGTGTCAGTTCAAAAGAACAGCACACAATGTCAGATGTGGACTTTTTTATTAGGGCCATACTTCAGCTCATGCCAGAATAAACTCAGTGCATACCTGCACACATATTCCAGGATCTTGTGTGGTTTGCTTTTTCATTCCTGCCAGAAACTGTGTGGACTGTGAGTTTTAAGCATTATTGACGATCATACCTCAACCCGTTTCCTGGTCTGCATTTTATGTTGTGTTCTTTGCATGGCTATAGGCTTTTCCAGTTATTTTGGTCCCACGTCTCCTAATAAGGGGCAGTGGGAACTGAAAATACCCCGCAGAGTTCATCGTGGTATGCATCTATTGATCCAATGCCAGGCTGCTGCTGGCCACTCCTAAAAATAGTCGTACATCCATTGCAGCTAGGGAACCCGTTAAGGAGGACACAACCAGAGAACAGCCTCCCACAGGGGCATCTGCACACGGGTGGGCTCACACAGCCATGAAGCAGATGTGTGGGGTGCCGGCTGCAGGGATGCTGGAGTGTCCTGCATGTAACTGAGCTGAAAATATCGCTCAGGGATCTCACCTGGGCTTGCAGTGCCAGCCTGGTGCTCACACAGCCCACAGTGACACAAGTCTGCTGCCACGGAGGTTTTTCAGCCATCCGAATGCCTCAGTGGCTGTGCTGTCAGCCTCGCCGTGGTCCAGGCTCTGCTGCAGCCTCCAGGATTCCCAGGTCACGCTAATTCAAGTGTACAAATGGAAACAGCGTTTTCCTGCCTGCCTTTGTGGTGACTGTGCCCAGCACCTGAAGGCCAGGCTGTGCTTTTTCTGCCTCACACATCATCACCCTCTGCCTGAATTAACCGGCAAGCCTGGTGATGATGCGTGAGGCCAAACAGAATCCAGCCCGAGCTGCCAGGGATGCCTTGGCTCTGCAGCGCTGACAGGGCTGGAAAAAAAACTACAGGCAGAACTTACAAAGTTGGATCCCGCATCACTCAACTGAGCCTGAGCCGCAGGAGTGGGCTCCAGCGATGCACAGGCGTTGGGGGGGATAAATTGTGGCTGCACCCCAAAACTGATGGCCAGAGGAAAGAGCCAGGCTTTGTGGCAGTGCCCTCAGTACCAGGGGACCAGGGGGGCTTCCTCACCTGCCCGCAGCCCTGTCCTTCAGCCCCTTCCCACTGCAGCATCACAGCTTGGAGCAGGACATGCAGGAGGAGGCATCCTGCTCTTTGTAGTTTGCTTGGCCTCAGCTCTACCTTGCTGAGCATCACGAGCCCCGTGCCAGGTTGGTGTGCACATCCCCACGGCAGGCAGCCCTCCCGGAGCACACATGGCCTCTCTGAGCAGAGAGAAGCCAGGCAGCGAGGAGCAGGGGATGCTCACACCCTCACCTTCTGCACCAGCTGGGCACACCTCCTGCATGGTGCCCACGCCGCTACGGGCAGCCCAGGTTGTCCCCGTGCACATGCCAGGGCGGGTAACTTTATCCCAAATGTGCTTGTCTAAAAATATCTCACTTCTGTGTTTTTTGACCATATGCCCAGGATCATGAAAATTTTTCCGTAGGAAAAAAAAAAAAAGCGCAAAAAAAAAAAAAAAAAAAACCCTTAAACCCATAACATCTTGGAATGATTTGACCACTTTCTTCTTAGGACATTCTCTCCTTTTTATAACATGATGGGGTTTCTCCTGAATTTAAAACATCAATTTGGCCTAACATGAGGGGAGTGTTCATTCTTCCAAACCATAAAGATCTGAGACTATAAACTGTTGTTTCTTAAATGCTTCACGGCAAAAGGCATTCAAAGCATAACATTAACACAAAGTTTCTCTGTAAAACAATCTGGGAAGTGTAATCTCTGTAAGAGGTTTTTTATGCACCATGGCTAATTGTTCCTGACAGTATGATTTTACATCAGGCACTTTTTGTAAATTCAACACCGTTCAGACTTTATAGCAGGTAATATTCCTTACAACTGCTAAAACCTTGACCACGTCTAAATTACTGTTGCAGAATAACGTTAATTTTTGTTTTGTTAACTACAAAACACTGCAAGCAAGTTCTCCACTGTCTTGCAGCTTGGACCACTGCAGGCACCCTTCTGAAATGCCCCCCCAGCAGAAGTCCACCCTGAGCCAGGAGCAGCTTTTTACAGGTTTTGTGCTCATCGGAGAGCAAAGGGCGTTGCATTGGGCCAGTGCCTCCTGCAGCTGGACACCAGTGATCCCCACTAGCTTGTGGTCATCTTTGTGGCAGAGGGATGGGGGAGACCACCGACATTTCCAGCCTTTGAGGTTGAACACGACTGCTGAAAACCCAAATTCTAAAAGCATTTCAAAAGGTGAGAAGGGTTTCTTCCATGAGAGGGATGGGTTGGGAATGGAAAGATTTGCTCCTGTGGAGTCCATGAGATAAAAAGATGCATAAATAAATGCTTCATGTGCTCAGCATTCAATACAGGAACTTCTGTAATCAGAGATGCAACAAGATACAAAAACTCTGGGCTTCACTGGAGAAAATCTTAGGAAAAAAAAAGAAAAAGAAAAAAGAGAAGCAATCCCTCATGTTGGTGTCTCTTTCACACTCTCACTCAATGGCAGAGGGAATGCCTTAATATGCCTACAACACTCATCATAATTACATTAAAGTTTAAAAAACTGGTACATAATGCACAGTCACTTTCTGAGTATTTGTTACAAGCAATTCTTCAAACCTACAGAACGCCATGTGGAGAAGGTTGGTCCTTCCCTGGCAAAACCCTCATACGGCACCACTCGAGGACATGGGGACTAGCACCACAAGAGCTCTTTCTTCTGCTATGAAGGTGATGGGTTTTTATCACATCTCTAACCATTGCCATACTGTTCTGCATCAACTTTATTCTCATCCATATCCTAGAGGTCAGCTTAGACAGGAACTGGGACTGTGGTCCAGGCTGAATTACCTGTGCATTAGCTCTGATTCATATGCACATATACACGTGAAAAAAAACTCCTTTCGTCCAACTCACTATACCTTATAAAATATGGGTTATAAAAACTTTATGGAGCCTGTTCCTCCAAGGGGCTCATTCCAAAGCGCAGTACGCAAGGCCCAACTCTTTTATAGCATGGCAGAGAAAGGGCTCAGTCTATGCAGAGCACCTCCCATGGATCAGAAACAGGATCGGGCCTCCAAGCAGACCACACAGCCTTGACCGGGTTGCTTCAGGGGCAGCAAATGAATTTGTGTCTGAAGCAAGCTGACAAGTAAGGAAACACTAGTCCTTTCTACCAGGAATTCCTCCGCACCCCACCTATGCTCCGTCCCGCCACAGAAGTGGAAAAGAAGGTGGCATGCATAGAGCAGGGGCCTTCCACAAGAGGCACCCAGAGCAGTGCCATTTCCAGAAGTGCGCCCAACCTTCAGCAGTCCTTGCTACAGGCAAAGGTGTCTCCAAGGTCTTTGTCTCAAGTGGCTTCTCTCTGTCTTCCCTGCTTGGAAGTTTGGGGTCAGCTTTGTTAGCCATTGACCATTACTTCCCCTCGGAGATCTAACAAATAGGAGCCAGCAGGTGTTTTTGCAGATGCAGCTGCTTCTAAAATGCCACCAATCGATTATGAAATTCTTTGAAAATCTCTAGTGCAAGTTGAAATCTGTATTAAAGACTCATAACTGACTTATGTCTTGGGGTTATTCCGGGATAACTAAGGCATTTATTTCTTTACAGATCAGATTTGGGTCCTATTCTGCAGGCAAACCAGTTCTAACTAGCAAATCTCCTCCAGCATATGATTTAATCCCTCTACTTTTCATGTGACTCCAGCTTACACGTGACTTTGCTGAGGGAGGCTGTGCATAGGCACAAAATATTTCAAACTGTGATCTGTGGCAAAAGAAGAGAAGGCCAGCCTTCTTCCTCAAGCTCACCTTTCTGTGGTACCCATAAACAGAAGGCAATCTCACAGTGCAGTCTTCAGGATAACACCACGGACAAGTTACAGGGAGTCGCAGGTGCTGCTGCATTAATGTGCTGTTCTAGTGTCTTTCTCTCCATGTTTAAGTATTACAGAGACTCTCATGCTATATAGAGCTTTACTTTTATCATTCCCAAACCAGGTTCTTAATTTAGGGAATCTGGACAAGTTCTCCCTCAGATTTATTTTACACTTGTTCAGCAAATTGGTTTTCTTGGTGTGTAGCTGAATTATTCATTATCCTTTTTTTCCTAGGACGGAGAAGTTATTAAAAGGTTTCTTTCTTGTATAAAGCATTTTCATGTTTGAGTATTAATTTTTAAAATCTGCTGTAAATCCACCGTACTTTACAGTTGTTTGCCTCGCCTTTTTTAAATTTATCATTAAAGCTTGTGAGAATGCATGCACGCACGTGTACATAAGCCTATCCCAATAGATGCTCACATACTCAGTCCTTATCTTTCTAGTCTGATACTTGCTCCCCTTCCAGCCTACATCCCAGCAGAGAAAAGCACCAACACGTGCATCGTGTGCCTGCCTGCACACATTCATTCAAACCTATTTTTGTTCAGAAACACACCTGCAAGTCTGCTAAGCTGATGGTGGACACGAAATCTCTGCAATGTAGGCAATGAAACCAATGCTCAGTCCTCTGCAGGGCAGCATGCAAGTGTCCCGTTCCTCCTAGCTGCTCCTTCTGCCCTGCGTGCCCCCCTCGGCTGGGGAACGGGGTATTTAAAAGTTCCAGCAGCTCCATGAGGTCACTGCAGCTACAGAAAGCTGTAAAATCTGCCTGGGTTGATGGTTCAAGCAGCCACAGGTCTTTTTCATTACCGAACAGATATAACCCTATGAAATTATTATAATAATAACATCATTTATTTCAACAGGGCTGAAGGAAAAAAGCTTTATGATGGTGTTTTATATGCAACATGTGCACTATAAATATTTCCATAAAAACATGTATTAAAATATAAAGTTGGCAAAAAGAAATCAAAAGTCAGGGAAAAAAAAAAAATCCAGTTAAACAAGCATTAAACCATAAGCCATGGAATAGTGAATAATGAGACCCTGCCAGTCATGGCAACAGGCCTTTCTTTCTTCGGTTTCAGCAGCTTCCAAACACAAAGGCATGGCCCAGCTAGCCATGGAGAAAGTCCTTGATAGCCTCACGTGCCATGCTTCTCCAGGCTGTCTCTCTCCTTACCACTGTGAAACTATTCTTTTCTTTCCTCAGCAGCAATTGCCCTTCTCACGGTACCTGTTCCAAAGCTGAAGGAAATATTCCTCCTCTCTGGTCTGCGTTAGGCGAGGCGGCTGTACCTTTATCTCTGCGCTCCCTCTCCCTCCTACAAAACACAAGGGGCACAGCAATGAGTCCCTTCTGGCTCCAGTCACAACAAAGGTATGCAAAGTTGTGCATCTTTTGCTGGCTACATATAAGGAGCTCTCAGGTACCAGAAACCAGGGCTGAGGACTTCCAGAGTAGCTGGAGAACCTGGCTGCTAGGCTGCCACCACCCAGCAGGCACTGTTTGCACTAATGAGCACCCTCACAACAAAATCCTGTTTCCCCTGTTTCCCAGGCCAATTCTGCTGTAATATGTCTTCCCCAAGCTAACTTGTCAGCTTGGTTTGTCTACAAATACGTTCACACTTGGAAATACCTCCCTTCTGCGAGCGCCAATCCATTAAACATGCATCTCTCTGCTTTCCCCATCTTGCTCTCTGCACATAAAATAAGTTCTCTTCTTTTGTCCTCAGTAAATGCCTATTCCACATTTTTGCATGTTTTAAATATTCACGCATCTGAAAGAAGCTGTAAAAACACTGCGTGGCTTATTTATTATTTAGTGTACACACTTTTTCCTGCAGAATACTGAAATAAAAAACATTTTAGTCTCCTTTTTTCTTTTTCTTTGTATTTTATTTCCATTAGTCTGCTCGTTAAAGTTTAAAAAGTGCTTTGTTTCTTGACAGTTGGGATTTATGTGTCTTTCTGCCAGGGAATGTATTTGTACCTGCTGACACAATGGCAGAGGTGGGGGGAGATGCTGCGGGAGCTCTTGGCTTGTCGTGTCAGGGTCCGTGCTGCCACGGCTGCTGGAGGGGCTTGGAGAGCGCGAGCTTGTGCTGACCCCAGACTTTGAGAGAGCTCCGAGTTCAGATATGAAGCCGACAGCTATTAAAGGATTAACAGAAAGGCATTTTAGTGCTGACAATAAAATCTCTGGGGCAAATATTGCCACATGTCAATCTTTCTGCAGCAGTCACCACATTCATATATTTTAAGGCCAGCTCAAAAAGACGGCTTAGGATGACCTCTTGAACAGCACAACCCAAAGAACATCATGCATCAAGCAGAAATATCTCCAACAAACCCGTAACAACTGCCTGAGTTGCGGCATCTCTTCTGGAACATCAGTTTTGATGTAAAGGCTGCAACAGATGGAAATCCACTGTGTCGCTCAGGAGGTGGCTCCAGTGGTAAATCACCTTCAATCCAAGTTATGTGCACTCTGCTTTCTGTTATAGTGGCACTGCTGTAGCAGCCCACAATTATCTCATTCACTCCAGAAATTACTTGTACAGAAAAGCCCTGTGCGGTTGGAGCCGAACCTGGCATCAGAGAGCGGTCCTTAAGTTTTTCAAGTGTTCACTCTGTAGCAAGAACCTAATAACCTCTAAAGCAAGTCGGAACAGTGCCACTGAAACACAGTTGGAGAAAGAGTTTTTCCGTGTATCTGTACAGCAGACGGAGTAACGCAAGCTACCCCGTGTCACCATCACCAGTGTGTTTCAGCCCTGACCCAAGGAGACCACCCGTGGGGGCGAGGCGCGGGCTCTGGCTCCGTGGCACCTTCCCAGCTCGCCCCGGTGCTCGCGCTGCTAGCGGCGCGGCCAGCTGGGATGCTCGTTTCAGCAGCTTGGGCATCTTTCCATTAGGAACTGGATTGAAACCAAGAACTCTTTTCATATAGGTCACTCAGCAGACATAACTACCAACCTGGTCTGGATTCAAATGACTGGCCCTGTGTGAAAAGACCTGGATCTTGTAACCGGTGCCATTAAAAAGTGACTGTGGTGGTTTTTTGGTGTTGTTTTTTTTTTTTGAAGTTCATTGCTCCTGGAATCCGATGGCATGTTCCATGGGACAGGCTTTAGGGCTCCAATGATACATGGTGAAAGGCATTTAGGAAAAAAGATAGGCAATAGAGCTAGTTCCTAGCATATTTATACACTATTTTATAACACGGGAGTTCCACAGCACGTTGTAAAGCACCTAGTACCTTAGAGGTGCTATGCAAACACTACACTTTTATGTATTGCAGAATATAATCTTGTCTTGGCAGGGAGCTATACTGGGTGAGTTAAAATACACGTATAGTACGTTCTTCAGGCTGCTAGCACTATTCACACCCACAGAATTTCAATATAATTTCTGTGCCAGATTTTGAAGTTTACACCTATTTGTGCACACACAGTACACAACCATAAAGATTAAAACCCAACCTGCTCTCCCACAAAGAAAATAAGTATTTCTCCTCGCTTACCTGATAAAAAGGAGTATGATCATGTCAGGCAGTTCACTTGTACTGATATGAAACCAATCTGAGTGGCTAAATCGTGACTTTACAGACTTCACTGACTTGAAGATGGTCTTATTAAATGCGCTGAGCTGCACCCAAAATGAAAGAGAATTTTTCTCTGGCCACGTCCTGTTTTCAAAGAACAACAGGCATTGTCAGGGAGATATCCCTCACTTTTGACTTTCTAATTTGCCTTGAGCTATTGATGACAGGAATTTTCAGGAGTCTCCACACTAACACATTGTTCCCAAACCATGGCAGAACGCTTTGCATTGTTAAATGTTAATGGCAATCATGTCACTGATTACTTAGGGACCATATAATTATGTATTTAATTAACGCATAGGGATTTTTAGAAGGATGTCAGGAGCTCTGGGTACTGCTGCTGCCAGTGACCTCCTGTGTGTTCCTCAAAATCCCCAAAACCCTCCGCGCTGCTCCAGGCTCCCACCCACAGGTGGGAAAATCATCTTTTTCAATACAACCTTGTAACTAAGGTATCCCATTGAATCTACACAGATCAAAGCATTTGTAAGTGACTGTGGCCCGAGCCTAGCACGGCTGAAGCTCCCTTTTGGTCCTCAGTTTATTAGCTAAGAAGCACAGATAACAGCCTGCCACCCTGCTGCCTGCTATTAGGATTGTAAACTCAGGGATTGTTTCTAATTATGGGTTTATAGTGGTCAAGTCAGTAAGTGTAATAATAATGAAGTGCTTCCTAGTTCTCTATGCAAACATGCTAAAATATTGCTCTGAGTGCATGTATGTGCACGAGTGTGTGCCCCTGAGTGTGGTTTTGAGCATTAAATGCTATAAAGGGAAGGAAGGACAGCATAATGCTAGAAGACAGAAAGAACAGAGAAACACAAAGAGCAGGATTCTGGAACATTTCAGTATCCTGTTGACTCATAAGATTGGAGCAGACAGGTACAGCCCAAAGACAGCGTGAGCTAAATGTGGGCCAAGCTCTAACACACAGCAGGAATGTCTAATTTTAGTCTGTCCAGTTTTGGCAATGTCACCTTTAATTGCATGGCTCATTTGAATTGTAAAACACCTTTAAAAGCTAACTAGTAAAAGGAAATAGGCCATATTTTCTAGAGTAACCGTCATATTCAATTTTAACTGTGACGAAATCGGTTTTAAGCACTTTATGTACATTATGACTTCAGTTATCAGGGAGAAAACACGGCCTGCAAACACACATGCAGATGTTTCAGTCCTTTAATTGAGCCTGCATTCAGACCTCTTTGGGGCAGTGCTTCTACAAACTTCTTTATGTGACCTGCAGCGTACGGCCTGTTCCCAGCTAGCAAGGGGCAGATTTTTGTGCGTGGCAGTGAACTGAATTTCAGATTTGCACACGCAGGACTTCTTGTGCTCTGTTCGCTCAGAGCACCAGCCCAATTACACCTGCTCCAGTACCCACAAGCAAGGCTGTGTTTGCAGGGCATGGGGCATATGGAACAGCCGTGTTGCAATGAGCTACATCCTCTATGAGTCTCATTTTCAAAAAGCCAGGCCTCAAAAGGTACAAAACCATATTGTGCTGTCAAAAATCTGGATACTAAGTAAAAACAAATTAGTGACTAGATTGTTGTGCGAGTTTAGGATTTGAGGATTTAGAAAAGAAAACAAAAACAACTGTTTTAGTGGAAAAGATGATTTTCTGAAACCCTGGGCTGAAGCTAACATTTTTTCATCAGCTTCAGACAGGATTGTATCCCACATTGAATACACAAAGCAATTTTCAAAATCTGTGGTTTTGTGAATGAAACCCAAGTAGGCACCCAGTGACACCTCTGAGCGTGCACACTAAGACATTCGCAGCAAGCTGCTCGCGGTCAGCAGAAGGAGGAAAAATGCTGGGAAGTGCATTTGAATAACACTCACAGTTCTGAAATAATTAGCTGCCATCCTGGAAGCACAGCTGCGAGGACCAGGCTACTTTGTTATGACTTCCACTCCTGATTAGGCAGCCCCCAGTTCAGAGCTGGTTCCCTGCAAGCACCCCCTGGTTCTGCACAAGATGGGCTATGGTCAGAGAGCTGCAATTGCAGGAAAAGTGCTGTGCAGCTTTTGCAAGAGAAAAATCCTGCTGAGCAGATGATGGAGGTGAATATTTAAGGACTTTGCCACTAGCATAACCTGTGCTGCCACCTGAAACACACTTGACAAAGAGTGCTTTTCTGTTGCTCCTGATTGTGCTGCACACATAAACTATCAAATCTTCCTGTAGAAATAGCTCTCTGCCTCCCTCTAGAGAGATTTGTGTGGCAGTCACTCCCGTAAAGCCGCATTTTCCTGCTTTTGTTAGCGTGCAGTCAATGGGCTTTCAACTTGCTCTTTAGGTCTGCCTAAAGCAAAATTAAACCACCAGCTCCTAACTAAGGGGGACAAGAGCACAGCAGCTGAGCTCTTCTGTCATGTTCAGGCCCATACATGTCACGAGATGGCTTCTCCATGGGCAAATCTCGTGTGCTCACCAGAGGCCCAGCACAGTTCAGCCAAATCCCTGCCACAGCCATGCAGCAAACAACATCTGCCTGTTGGTACTGGGGATTTAACTCTGCCCATTAGCAGCTATCCCACTTCCTCAACTGTATTTCATTACCCAGTGTTACACTCAGGTGTTTTCTCTCCATTCTGGGTGCTTGTTGCCTTGCCACCTGAGGCCTGCTGCTCTGCAGTCTGAGCTCCCCTCGCTGCTGAGCATGGAAGCAGCCCCACATTTGTGCCTTCGGTGTGCTCCCTGTGACTGGCTCAATGTGCAAGTTTCGAACAGTGATGACTGTGATTGTTCATGCTAACAGGTGACTTTTACAGAATAGAATAGAGAAGGTAGAGAGTACCTCAGCGCAGTGAAGAAGGGCAGAGTGCTGACAGGCACAGGAACCGCTTCCCTGGCAGTTGCTCTCCCACTCCAGTTAGCTTGAGACTGAAAATACAGGCACTACTCTGCCAAGCAACTGCCTGTCCAGGTTGTAATTGGGGCAGTTAGCCAGCATTTCTGTAAATTTCAAAGGTGAGAAGTCCTCTCTGGGCTGGACAGTGCAATGGAGACTGAAGCTCCTTGCAGGGCCCTCGTGCGGTGCTGGAAAAGGTCGAGCAGGAGAGCCCATGGCAGCAATGTCCCACTGGGAAAATGCCAAGGTCGGGTGTCCCTCCTCCGAAACCTGCAAGACAAACAACAACAGGAAGCATTCCCTGCCATGGGTTCAGGCTTGGCAGAGCCCTTGCAATGAAGAAGATGAGGAGGAGGTGGGAGGGAGGGGGGGGGGGGGGGGGGCGGCAGGGGCTCGTCCCCTGGGCCCTTCTTGCTGCTGTGGCACCGTGGTGCCCACCTGGTGAACACAGTGGGAGGCCAAAGGCTTTGCTCTGCCCCAGAGCGGATTGTTAATGACCTCATGTTGAAACCCAAATGGTCAGAGGAGAAATCCATGCCAGCGATGGCCCATAAAAATCTGGGACCAATTTAACAACAAGGTACAGAGAAAAAGGAGCGAGTTTCCTGGGTCAGCATCCTGCCCACGTGTCAGCAGAAGCTGTTGCGATTTATTTGGCACACGCGTGCTGGGGTGTGCATGAGTGTCAGCGGGGCACGGCCCGCGAGCCAGGCAGGAGGACCACAGCAGCCGTGGTCCATCCAGGAGACAAGGTCTCCAGGACCACCTAGAAGAAAAGACTTTGTGCAGCTGGAATTGGCAGCTAATATTTTCCTTGGGGCTCACATCTCTCTGATGTTTAAAATCGAGGCCAGGCTTGTGTTCCTGTGTGTGAGACATGGGTGTTTACGGGAAGGATGGTAAAATGATCCTGCGGTTGCATGTGGAAAGGCATTTTGGGGCCTTCTTGGCTTACACAGGTACCATGGTAGGTTATCCTGGAGTGTGTTTCTGATAGCATGTGGCAGTGCTGGAATGGGCAGGGGTTCATCAAACTCAAAATACTTTTTTTCCCCTTTATTCCAGAAGAGAGGCCCAGGAGGTGCACTGTCTGCGTGTCTGCTGTCTGCCCTTGTCTGCACTACATCCCCAAAAGGACGTGTAACCAAAAACATCCCCTCTAGTTCTGCTTGTCCTGGCTTCACAGCGTGCTTACAGGCTCACCTAATTTTAGTCTTCAGAACTCTGCAATGAACTCAGTAGACCTACTTACACGTAAAGTTTATGCCTGTATCTATACTTTACAAATGCCTCTTGAATGCATTTCTTATTAGGAATAATTGTTCCAATAATTTTAATAATCAATTCCTGGCCTGGGGCTTTCTTAAGTATTTTTGTCAGTTTTGAAGATCCTTCATACTCAAAATCCAAAGTCTTCTCCTGAGACATACAAGTCACTTTTATCCTCCTGTCATATATCACTTCCTTTCTGAGGTGCCCAGAACTTGATGCAAGATCTTAGGTGGACTAAATTCTATTCTTTCCCCTTAAGCCTAATGAGTCATTAAAAAAGGCAAGTGGGAAATAGCTAGGCAATTAAAATACAGAATACGGAGAAAAAAAATTAAAGTAATGCATCCTTGGACTGTAATTTAGAGAATTTATTAGTCATAAAACCTTGATGAGTTATTCTTATGACAAAACCTGTAATAAGAAGGAAAAAAATGATAAAAATACCAAACACATTTGTACGACAGCAATTGTAACAAGTATGGGAAATGACAGAACCCTCCTTTGGAAGGATTTGGCTTCATAATTACAATCACATGGATATCTTTTAATGTCATTGTTTGGGTAATTTATTGTTAATTTTGTCTTGGAACCCTTTTCGCTGAAACTTACTTGCATTTTATCTTTCAAAAATAAACATGGCTCTTGTCTTCTCTGAAGCAAACTGCTGGGAGTTGTGCAACCAAGTTCCATAAGAAAACCAGAAGGTAATGCAATGAGCCTGCCGCTAAGCTCTGGAGCAGTTCCTCTCTGTGGATGAGGTGTGCAGAGGTCTACAAATGTGATTTATTTTTGGGTGGGACCCCACAAAATTTAGCAATTTCACGTATATGGGAAGGGTACTGGTGTCTAAACAAAAGCAGGTAGATAGCCGGTGTGAGTCACTGTGAAAATAAATAACTGGGGTTCATCCAGCAAAGGAAAACTTTCCCATTCAATTACATTCCCGTGGGCAGCAGTGGGCTGCAGGATCAGACCTGTAAGTGCTGAGGACAGATTCACACAGCAGCAGCAATGCCAGGCCTCGGCACACAGCGTGCCACCCCGCTGCCCCAGCCAGGCGGTGAGCACAGCGCTGGGCAGGCAGCTGGGGCTGGGGCTGCAAGCACTGATACGACGGTCACACCACAGTGCAGCCTGACAAATTCCAAGCTTTACTTCGATTCCTTGATGGCGGTGCCCTCCTAGGCTTAGGTGTTTTGTTACAAGCCTGCACAAGAGAGAAGGGGCCGTGGCCGAGACGAGGGCAGGAGCAGGGACAGCCCTTGGGAAGGACTTGCAGCTCCTTTGTACAGTATCTGGGGCTACTTCATCTGAAACGCCGCAGGAAGCAGGAAAAGAAAGATTTGAATTAGAGCCTGCAGATTGAATTTCAGAATTAGAAACCAGATCCTTCTGAAATCCCACCTGCAAACAAACTCCGAGCACCGTCAGTTCTGGGACTAAGATTTAATGTATCACTTCTACCTAAACCACTGCCCCGTCTGCATTTCCTCCCCATTACATTTCGTTATGCATCTCCCCAGGAGACAGACTCGGTGTCTGATCCATGTTTCAGCAGCGAACGGTCCACAGGCAAACAAATAATAGCGAGCAATAAAGAGAGGGACCTGCAGCAGCGGGTAGTCAATAATACATGCTGCCGCTTCGCCCGGCTAAGTGACAGTGTGTCTCCATTGCGTGTGTCAAAGCTCATTTAATTTCCCAAGCAGATAGTGTCCTGACAGGCGGGTGAGTAACACCTATGTGGTACTTGATGTATTTAATGGGTGTCTGTGAGCTGGGGTCCTCCCAGAACCATATGATCTCTGCCAGAAATAAACATCCGTTGGAATGGAAGGGCTCTGATAGGCACAATCTGTTAGCACCAAATTGAACTGTCACCCTTGTGTGTCACGTTCATTTGGCTGATTAAGGAGATATTAATCTACTCTCATTGTTACAGTATCTGTCATCCTGGGGGAAAACAACAACAACAAAACAAAACAACAAAAACCAAACAAGGATATGCAGGCAGCTTTTCTGGATGTACATACACGGAGAGGGGAGAGAAGAGGTGTGCAGAATACAAATGAAACTCGGATCTGCTACAAATACTGAACCAACTCCATCTGACTACAGAGGCATGTGTAGAGCAAACGGCAGGGCCCGCATCAGGGCTGGTTGCCCCTCAGAGGCAGCGGGATGAATTCTGTATGGTCAAATTTTGTCCCCTCGGAATACAAACATATTTAGCCATCTGTAAAATGGGCACGATAAGGTGTGACGAGAAGGCGTTTCTGATACCGTGTTTCTTTGTTTCAGGAGTCAACATCAAACACCTTTGTTGCTATCTTTGCTAAAGGAATGTAAAGACACCATTTATTTTTGCTGAGTGGCTTAAAAGCCGGAAGCTTTTAAAATGGTGAACAAGCCTTGCATAAAAGCCTTTTTTGTTCCTCAAATGCCAGGACGTGTTTCTGAAATGTGTGGCACTGAATGCACGTAAGCTTACCCAAAGCAAACCTACCAGTCAGGGAGCAACTCTGAAAGAACCTCAGCTTTTTGGCCAATCCTTCTCCAGCCTCTTTGCACCTTTCTTGCCTGTTTGCCTGCGTTTCCCCCACCGAAGCAACGTCCGCACCCTGCTCTCAGCACCATCCTTTCCACCCTTGTTACTGGAGATACCAGCAGCGACTGCTCAGGGATACTCAAACCAAGGCTGCCAGGAGTGCCCAGCACCAACGCTGAAATAAATGCTGAAGGAACGCTGATGTTCAGCCTGCCAGACCAACAACTGGGCCAGCTGAGGAGGCAGCGACTCTGGCTCTGGTTATACTGGATAAGAGGACTTACTGCGACCATGAGAGCTAGGCTACAGTTTTGGAAGTAAAGGTCAGACCCCAGAACAGTTGAAGATGCCGTATCTGCTATGAAATAGCAGTGCACTGAATGTGGTCTGTGGGTTGAGAAGAGATTCCTCCAGTTCAGGGTAATTAGGAACACTGTTGTTGACTTAGAGCAGCACGGAGTTAATGAGAGTGAACACTGCCTACAGATCTCCCCAGAGAAAATTGTGCAGGAACAAGCTGAGCTCTAGCGTTTGTGGGTACAACCTCCACTGTCTTCCACTTGAAACTCTAGTAAATAAATTAAACTTTGGGGCGGTTTCAGATGGAGGTAGTTCAGGATACCGATGCCATTGCTGGTTAGCAGAATCCCTTAATGAGAGGCAGACTGCCACAACTTTTATTTAAGAGCACAGCTGCCACTAAAACAAGATTTTAATGAATATGCACACACACAAAATCTCGTCTGCATAGGTTCTTACTCATTTTTGTTCTGGGAACATTAATACAACCTGAAAAGCTCAAGAATACATCATTAAAAATAAGCTGCTAGTTCTACATTTTCTTGGATGAGAAAATGTATGCTAAGCCCCTCCACCCCCCCTTACTTTTGCAACAGTCCTCATAGTTTATGTTTGAATCGATAACTATTTTAATATGGGGAGTTTAGAAAAGTTTGATTCAAATTCCTCTGACACAGTTCCATCAACATCCAGTTATAGAGCCATTCTGCATATGACTCATTAAATATTTAAAAGATTCCTATTATTGAATTAACTATTTATTGATTTATAATTTAAAAGATTTATGCTTGGCCATTAAAAAAAATTCCAAGCTGACTTTCACTTAAAGAGATGTCAGGTGCCATTTGCTGCTAGTGAATGTCTAATGTACCCTTTTCACCCCTAGAGTGAAGAAAGGACAATTACTCAAGGACCTCTGGTTCAATATTCATACTGTTTAGATGCTGAGGTCTGTGGTTGCTTTTTTTTCCTGCGGCATTAGGTCATGCTCAGCAGCGTCTATCCATCCCACAAAATCTGCGCCTCCGTGGAAATGCACAGCTTGTAGTTTCTCTCCTGTTACATTTATTGATTTGCATCCCGGATGAATTTTGCAACCTTTATGAGGCTTGCTGATTATATTCTTGTTGCACTGATGTTCTTACTGAGGTCAGAAATGCGAAAGGATAAACACACTGACACATGCATGCACATACGCACACAGCTGATCCTTCTCGTCTGTCACCAGGAACTGGTTCAACAAAGCTTTCCAGATTGGGATCTGTGCCCCTGGAAATTAACAGGCCTTTCCAAAATTAAGGATGGGCTTAAGAGCGCTGCTGAATCAGGACCACAGAAATCAAAATATACTCTGAGCACTGTAGCATTAATTCCCAGCTTTAAATCCAAGAGTTATCAGGCTATTGCTTTGGTCTTTCTGTAAGGAGCTGGAGTAAAAAATACTTATATATTGCCTTTATTTAGCACCTTTAATCTGGGCCTCAGAAACTGCTTTACCAACATTAATTATTTAAATCTGGAAGAGCCCCCGAGGGGTGCCTATTATTATAATACTCCTTTTACAAATGAGTAAACTGATGCACAGGAAGGTTAAGTGACTCACTGAAGGCCACACAAAGAGTCCACCCCAGAGCCAGCTATAGCCTTTCAAAGAGAAGGAAAAAGGGATAAAGCAGAATAAATGTACTGTCTGCCCTAACTGTACAAGCTCAAGATATTTCCAAATACAGACATGACTACTTGGTCTAAAGGAGGAAAAAAAAAAAAAAAAAAAGGAAAACAAAACATGGGAATGACTTTTTTTCTGTACACAGCTAGTAAGGGTCTGCTTCAGATAATGATCTCTCACTGTTTGTTTTACTTTTGACTTTGGGGACCTAAGTTTTAGTGATACACATTTTTCTACAACCCATTCTTGGCTCTCTGTCAAAACCACACAGAGTAATTAGCACAGGTCTGTCAGGCAAAACTAGAGCATTGCGCTGTAGAAATGTTGCTCCAGTTTCTCCAATCTGTGAATAATACATACAGATTTCTATGAATTGAGAAGACCGCTTGCTCTAAATGGTAACAAGTCAGTCTGCCAGATAACTTTCCTAATGGTATTGCTGTGGGTTAGGGATTAACCCTAGGAAAATAATTTTTGAAACATCAGACACAAAACTGTAATAAGCTGAGTTAGAATTGAGGTCAGCTCAAAGGAAAAAAGGTAAGGCTCGGAGTAGTGAACAGCACGCTTATTCACTACTAGCAAAACCTAGATCCCGAGCAGGGGGTTGGAGCTGTTCACAGAACAGCTTTGCAAATCTTTCCTCTTCTGACCCCCTCAGAAAATGTCAGTGCATTCATTTTACGCACTGCCATCCCCATTGGGGAGGAGGTTTGCTCTGGAGCTGCTGTGGCCCGTGAGGTGCTGTGTGGGCTGTGTGGGACAGGGCCTGGCAGGGCTGGGATGCTGTGACCTGGCTTCCAGCAGAGCAGCCCTCACCTGGTGCCCAGCATGATCTGAAAAAGCGTGAGCAGGCGGCTCTGCTTTGAGTACAGGAAGGGATGAAGATTCGCCCCTCCAGGGACGGCGCTGACAGACAGGCTCCTTATCGGCTGTGTCACCTGTAATGGACTGGAAACTGAAAAGCCCACAACAAGGAGGCAAAACAAGCGTCTGTCTCTCTGCAGAGGAGGACCTCTCAGGCACAGATAAACCACCTGCCCTGCCAGCCCCGATTAGGAGCTGCGTGCTCACAACTTGTTGGCTGCCCAAGGCAGGAGAACACACAGCCCATGCCCTCGGGAACATCCCCAGTACCTCATCTTGCAGAGCTGTGCTTCGAGTGGGCCAACGAATCCACCACGGGGCAGTGACAGCTCTCAGACACGGCTGATACATTGCCACAGACCAGAGCCACGGGCCGTTCAGCTGTCTGTGCAGATTTCAGATGCTTCTTGAGACTTTTCTGACAAACCTGATTCAATCAGGAAACCGGCTTTTCAGAGGAAGGCTCCTGAGCTGCAGGCAGGTGCCAGTGATGCGCAGACAATTTCATTGCTGTCCTTACCCCTCAAGGAACGCCATCCCCAAAGGCAAGAGCTTCCTCATGCTCGCAGGCTATGCTTGACCTACGATCCAGAAGTTGCTGGCAAGGTAAAAGCAAGGTAAACTTGTGAGCATGCGATCTGATCTTTGGCAACATGCAGCACTGCATCTGAACGCAGCCCAAAATATGCATTCTGTAATTTATAGCCAGGCCAAAATGATTTGCCCATGTTTGAAAGTTTTTTAATATTAATTTTAGATAGCCGTCACAGCAGCAGAAATGATGTGTCATGTTTCATCTTAAAACCAAGCCCTGAATTTTATGGTACAATATACAATGCTGACTTATACATATGCAATCACACAGCATAGTCAGGAACATATGCAAAGAGTAGTAGTTATATTGCTTTGATATTTAAGTACCTGAGAATTACAACATTGCTATGTAAATACATGCACGCATAGAGACAGGCAGACTGGAAAGGATACATACATGAATAGACTAATTCAAAATGAGTGGAGGCAAAATGAATTATTCACTCCAGCTTTTTTTATCTGCATTATTCACGGGATGCATTGGAACACAATTATCCACTTGGTCAGGAGACCTCCACCCAAAGTTTACCATGCTGGACTCACAGAAGACACAGAAAAGGTTATTTCACAAATTGAGGCTCAATCCAGCTCTGCATTTAATAGTAATCATTGCACACCAAGATTAATAGAACATCATTCAGTGACTGAGAAAGCAAGTTATGATGAAGAAGCTGTTGAAACAGGAAACAGTTGATTTCCCAGGAGTCCCGTAAATCCACCTCTGATGTCCTTTCAAATTCTCCATTATTGCTGCAAAAATTTTAAACACCAGTAAGGGGGTGAAACGGCTGACATGCTCATTTACCACGAGAAGAATTGTGTTCTGGGCCTGCGCGTGCAAACTGGTTCAATGTGCTTAGCAGATACATCAAAAAAGAGAGACCTCCTTGGAGTGGCTTTGGAATGCACAGCAGCACCTCCCTGCCTTTGTTCTGCCTCACCGGTGCCACTGAGCACCTTCTTGCTCTCCCACAGCATCCTTCCCCTTCAGCATCTCATTCGGGGGGGGTTGCAAACTTTCACATGCCTATGACACTGGGGGCAAGGAGACCCCTGGTAAAGGGCTTGCAGGGTACTTCGGCTCTGTACAGACCTTCTGATGCTCTAACAACAGCAGGCCATAAATCTTTGCTAGGCATAAAACAATCCAGCCAAGAGAACTCTAATACCATAGGATTTATTTTATTTTATTCTGTTTATTTTAAGTCGAATAATTTTATACTAAATTAGCTCTGATGCTGTTCTGGGTATTCTGCCAACTTTTAAATTGAGCCACCCAAGCAGAAAAGGCCAGGTACCATCTCACAGCGAGATGCCAGCTTGAATTAGCTACTAATCAGTTAAAGGCAGATCCCGAAACAGGAGATAACACCATCCGCAGTGAGTTTTCCTTTAAAAACTCTACCGATTCTCCACATGTTTTGTGATCCGTAATTAAGAACCACTGCAGCTGTCATCAGAGCGGTAGCCCATCAAAACACTCAGAGTATGATTTTTGCAATTCAGGCCCCGACGTTCCCTCGGTGCAGGGAATCTGGGTTCAATTTTCAGCTCTGTTACAGATGCACCACCTTTCCATAGACAAGTCACTCTCTTTGTGACTTACCTCACCACTCACCAGTGATGTGTGCACAGCTTTCCTTGTCAGCCACGTAACCTATTTAGGCTGCGAGATAATGCCAGGGAAACTATTTTCCACAATAAGGGTCTTGACATAAATGCCTCACCATGACATTAAAAATGACAGTGTTGAGAAACTGATAACCAGCATGTGATTCATGAAGGACTCACAGAAATCGGAGGTTTCAGTGTCCACACATGAACGTTGTTTGCTGTAATGCTGATACTGATTCTTCAGAATCCAAATCTGTTTCTTCTTCATGTGTGTTGAAGCATTATTTGCTTTCAACTTCATTATTTTTCCACTAAATAAGAAAGAAAAAAATATTTAAGTCCACATCTCAGAATTTTCACTTACAATCTTTCCTCCCCTATTAAAATATTTTCTTTCCTACTGAAATATTTTTGCTCATGTAAAAGTGTATTCTGCTGCTTTCTGTACTAGTATCAGCAAGTCAAAAGCACTACTTATCCAGGAATAAAGTCCTCTTCTGTGCACCAGACTAATATTCTTCCCAAGAGAATGACAAGCACCTACGGTATTTCCATGCTTGGGAAAGAGACAATTTTAAAACCACCTTTCAAAGGCTAGGTTCAGTAACTTTGAGTAAGCAAGAAAAGTGCTTTTTGTCCTCTGCACTTTCTTGTCATTTGATGGAGATGCCATCAGCTCCCAGTGGTCCTGAAGCACGGCACGACTTCTGCTGCCAGAGCCAGCTGCTTTGCCATTAACCACAGCCAGGCTCCATCCACATTGCTGGAGCTGAAGAACGCAAAACACATTTTAACCAACAGGTCACATTTACCAAATCCTAGCCATGCATGACTTTACTATGTGAACAGCCGATTCTTATGTTTCTTCATCAAGGAGTTTTTCTTCCTGCTTTCTCAGCTGTACAGTGTCTCTGCATTTTTTTTTTGGCTTGAGGTCTCTGCCTAATTATCTGTAACCTTCTGTTCGAAGATCGCTGTCCTGGCCTGATAAAAACCAGTAACTTTGAAAACAAACTGGGTCTTAATTTTCCTTGACAGCCCTTCTTTAAACATGTGGGCAAAGCCCTGGCTTAATTAAATGCACATTCGTATTCCAAACAAATTAAGTACAATTAAGGACTCTGAGTTATGGGTATCTATCACTCGGCGATGTTTTTGTAAAAATTACCACATTTAGATCAAACACAGAGGACCCTTTGCTTAATTGCTTCATTAGGGCCCAATGCAATAGGCTTCATAAATACAGGGTCTGATGTCTCTTTGGGAATTGCCCAAAAGACGGCTCTTAAAGTAATTGCTTCCACATTTCTCCCCGTGCAATGTTCATGTGCTCGCTGATCAAAATGGGATGGCTCTCAGACATACAAGTGGCTGTGGGTCCCGTCTCGTCTTCCAGCACCAGGACTCCTGCACAGCTCCCAGCGGTGGCTGGGTTCAGCCCCGTGGTACTACCTGCCCGGCTGCCACGAGCAGTGGGACAGCTCAGGCAGGATAAGGCCGCCTGCAGCATGCTGGTGGCACGTGCTTTTCTCTTCTGTCACCTACAGATCCCGCAGGCTGAGGTAAACAGGATGCTTTGGGATTTATTTTTCTAAAAGTTGCTCTGAAACAATAAGGAAGTCACAGAATACAGAAGATAATTTGCCCTCAGATCTTTCACTAGTGTTATCCTTTTAACAAACACAGCTATTACGACCCTTTAAAAAGGAAACCTATTTATAATGACTGCTTTAGCTGAATGCAAACTACCTTTGATTTAATTAAACCTTCCTTTGATCGCACCTATAGTTAGGAATCCAGTTAGAGGGAGTCTAGAAAAGAGAATTAACCCTCGCTCAGATTAAAGCCATTCAGTGCATTCGTACAATGTGGGTGCAGAAAGGGATCAGGGCACAGATAGGATTTTGTTGCTGTTGTTATTTTGTTGCTGTTTTTTGATGAGATGTAAAAAGAGCAGCAAAAGAAGATACGTAATTCCCTTTTTGCATTTGTCTTCTCGCTTAGCTGACAGACTCGGGAGTTGTTTGGAAGCCAAAATAACCAGTGTGCACCCAGAAGCAACAAGAATGATTGCAGCAGAGCTCAGAGGGAGTGGGAGCTACCTTGACAGAACAATGAGAAATAGCATGTCATTCGCAAAAAAGAACCAAAACCAAAAAACACCTGCAAACATTTCAATCAAATATTCCTGTTTTTCTTTTTTTTTTTTTTAACCAAGAAAAAAAAGTCTTAACTAAAAGTTTTTCCTTTCCAGTTCTCTCTTCCAGCTCCCTTTGTATTTAGCTTTTTTTTTCTTCTTCATTTGCTCTTGAAAAAAGAGAACAGAAAATTGGAAAGAAAGTAAAAGGGAAAAGAAAACAAATGCTTCCAAGCTTTGATCTCATGCTAAAAATACACAAAAAGGCATTATTTCTTTCATGAAACCATCTACTTTCTAGGAAGTGCTGATTTTTTTTTTTCATTGAGATCATCACTAGTTCCACAGAGCTGCTAGCAATTTAAGTCCATGCTAGTGAGAAGTGTTGTACAGGGGCTGTGCTGTTTCATTTATGAGTGGTATTATTTCATGAGTAAACGTGATTTCATCACGGCCACATTGACAAGATCAGTGTTGACAAAACTGTAGACAGATGCAGCAGAGAAGGTAGAAAACAGGCAACAATATTAGCACTGCTGGGGTCACAGGGGATCTTGAAACATCAGATAAGGTACACCAAACATTATTTCGCTGAAAATTATTTAAAATCATATGGAACAGACTTTTCCATGGCCCCTTCTCTCCAGCTGATGCAGTTTGGGGCTGGAAATACCCCTCTCCCCCCAAATAGGATATCTTTTCCCCTGACATTTCACCAACCATCCAGGGGGTGGGAGCGCAGCCACCTAGCACTGCTGTACCTCTGTCATTGGTCTAACAGTACCACAGCGTCTGCCCATCAGTTCTTTGGGCCACCCAAGCCTCTAGAAGTTGCAGATTTACAGATTTGCAAATTTTTTTGCTGTGGATAACAGCAGGATAAAGAACTTAGCAGGCACGAAGAATGTGCTAACAGCTCTTCTGTAAACCAGAAGTCAGCCCGATTTCCTCAAGCCGTAAAAGTCCATCAACCTCCAGTGGCCAAAGAAACATAGCTACTTATTTTCTGACTGCTTTATTCTCCAGACCAATTTTCCTCAATGCTGAAGAAAAAAAATGAACGGCAGATTGTCCAGTTCATGACTGGATGGCTGGCAACAGAAATCCTATTTCCAAACTGACCCCTGCTTTCCAGCATGGCATTCATTAATTCCACAGTCTCACATTTCTAGGAAGATGTCAGTCATGTATGTGATTTTTCTATCAGCTATTAATGCCAGATCACAAGGTGAGAAAGCAGGGGTTTTAATCTCAAGACCCTCAGGAGATGGAGCTGAATACATTTGGTGTGAGCCATGTGTCTGGAAATGTCAAGGACAAATATTTTTAAAGTAAGGAGTGTTCATATCCATGTGTAATCTTAAGTACTACAGAAGTGATCCAAAACATAGCACTTTCCTTCTTGCTATGGTTGTTCAGCTGTAGCCAGCATATAGCTGCTGCTTCCCAGGAATTAATTTTAGACCATCTAACTAGGCATCTATGCATTTAGGAATTTGCATATTTATACTCACTAACATTTTAAGGCTCTCCTAAAACCTTTGCCCATGGCAGGATGTTTAGTTTTTTATTTGCAGAAAGGAAAAGTTTTACAGCAAAAGTTCCCCATCTGTCCCCAAGAACTGTCTGCTCCTTCGTTCTGAATACGTGATTAGTTCCTCACCTCTGTATTTTGTGTCTTTCCTCATTAGGCTACATGTATTTTCCCATGGTCTGCAAAACCAGGCACTGAATTTATTACAAAGTCCCTGGTTTGGTGGGAGCACAAGTCAGCTGGGAGCAACAACAGACATTTCCAGCAGCAGAAAAGCCTCTGCCTCACTAGCCCATAGCAGCATCAATAGCTGGAAAAAACACTCGCACGACACCTCTTTCACAGCCACTGGCCATTGCTGCAACCAAGGACTGCTATTTAACTAAGCGTTGCATATGGTCACTCGTTTGCCCTTCACATCCTGTCACTGATTTTCTTGCTGTGGACTGGCTTATAATCATTCAAGTTCAAGACTAAAGGGTGTAAAAATTGTCAGCCTTCCTGCTGATGTGAACCAGGTGTGCCCATTTATGTGTAACCACATAGAAAAGGGAGACAGAAAGAGAAATTTCTGAAGAAAGCACAACGATGCTGACCCTCGTGATATCTTTTCCTAGATAGCTGCTCTACTGCTTGAAATACAGATCCGAGCCTGCTTTTAGCTGCTAACTGCCCTATAACATATTATCATACTTACTGCATGCAGTTCCAAACATCTTGTATCTGGAAGCAACAAGGGAGAAGGCTCCTTTATCAAGTCAATCTCAAATCTCATTATGTTCCTCTACAACAGTTTCCGTAAACATTCAGCAATTTTCAGTGTCTGAGTTGCGCAGCTGAAGAGGTGCATAAACAGGCTCCACTGAAATGTGAAGATGACTGATAATGTACTAACATTGAGACCCCTTGCTGTGATTATTACCCCCTGAGTGCTCCTTACAGAATGTGCCTCTTATCTCACACTGACAACGCTAATAGAATATGCATAGCCCTATTAGCATACAAGATAATAGCACCCTGGAGGGGACAGAGCCATAAAACTTTAAGTAGAAATCAAAACAGAAGGAGGAAGAAAAAGAGAACATTGTCACAAGCCAAAAAGAAAAAAAAAAAAAAAAAAGAGCCCAAGGGCAAATTTTGCTGCAGAAAACACACATAGTCATAATTCTTGTTCTAGTCACCATGCAAATGGTAATAGTCTTTAGTCCCATGAATACTATCAGTGCCACGTTTGCTGTGAAACATTAATTGAGATAATGTGCCCCTTTCGGATGCAGCAGGGAGCCGTATGTCAAATTGTACCACAACAAAATTATGGCAACATCTGCAAGAAATATACAACAGCAGTTGGGGTGCCTCGCACTGGATAAGTCCAAGTGGGTCTTTGCCTTCACAGATGGCATCTGGGGAAGCGCTGGAGCCTGCGAGGACAGCCAGGCAGCTGCGACTTCAGGTGACGCGTGCACGTACCTGTAGCTCGCTACTTTTCAGCTGCTTTGCTGGTTGGAAGTGTTATCTCTTGACCCTACTTCAGTCACTTGGATAAAACCTCAAACGGTTCTTTGAATGCCAAGGCCTTTCTTTAGTCACGTCTGCCCAGCGCATTCACATTTGTTCCATGTAACCGGCCATTGTACCAGAGCTTTCACTGCGCACCCGCGGCTGGCAGCCAGCCACGCATTCATATGCTTTCCATCTTGCAGCAATAGCCAAAGTAAATCTTTCAGTGCTTGGCACAAGAGTGTGAATTCAATAAAAAAGGCTTCAAACAAGTTTGAGATGGCTTGTCTCTAAACAAACGAAGAACAGCGAGCTTTTTTAATGCTCATTGTGGTCCAGTTCCTGCCTACAGCAAAATCCAGATAACCCCCAGCAGCACTGACAACCCTGTCTGGTAAACCAGTCACCTGTCAAGCGGGCATGAAAATATCCACACAGCGAGGCTCAGAGGCTTGGAGGGAAGTGACCTGTTCCTTACCAGGAGCTTCAACTGGGGCAATCAAAGCTCCTTGTTGTCTTCTTTGTGAGATCTGAAACTTTCCACCGTTAGCACTGAATGCGTGGGACCTCGGGGTAATCGCTGCATGGAGCGCTGCACGCTTTTTGCTTTACAGAGAGATGGTGTCAGGAGGTAACAAGCGCTGGATCCCTGTGGTGCATTTTGAAGCATCGTGCAAAGTTTTCTGGGATTCTTCATAGCATTCACTGCGGTTTCTATAGAGCTAAACTCTTTGTACTGCGGCTTTGTGTTGCAAAGTTTTGCAGCTTGTGGGAGTCTGCCTCACTTCGTTTTGGTTGATGGCACTTTATGCTGATGCTTTCAGCAATTAGAACACAGATGGAAAAGACTAGTAAAGAAAATCCAGCCCTCCTGGAAAAGGAAAATATAGCGAAGGTTAGAGGAATGACTCCTCAATGTACCTGTGCATGTGTCTGTGTTTACGCATGCATACATGTTCTTCACCATGTTATTAAAGGCAGAACAGGTCATCTCGAAACCACAGGTGGTTCAGGGTTTGCTGAGGTATTTTGTTCAATGCTCTTTTGCGTTAAATACAGACTTTGGAATGCTCTCTGCTTTCTTCCTGGAAAGGTAACAAAACACCAGTATGTGCTGTATAGGAAGTAATGTTCCCTCATGTAAATCAGAGGTGTACAGTTCTCATACGTTATCTCCATTCAAATTTTTCCACCTCTCTGACTAGTCTTATTATAAGGAAGGGCTTACCATCAAACAAGGAACTTCTGCTTCCACAAAGAAGGCCTCCCAGCCTTGGCTAAGGCTGAAGAAATGCCTGGGTACCTTCCCCCAGAGAACCAGGGCTTTATGAATAGCTTCTAAATGCGTGTCTAAGAGGATCTCTGAGACATGGGATGCAGTGCTCCAGGACACTGAGTGGTGGTTCCTATCATTCAGCCACAGCTGGCAATATTCACTGGTCAGTGCTTGGCAGATGTGGGAATAATATTTTGTACATTGGGTGATTGTCAATTACCTGGTTTAAATTGGTTTCTGTATTAAAAAATAATAATCTCAAGATGCGAAAAACTTGTTTAAAAATTTAGAGGTGTTATAATATGACAATAAGAACAGAGAAAACTTTGTGCACTTTAGAGGAAAGTGAGTAACCTCCGCTTCAGCTTTGATCTCTAACTTTTTACTGTATCTCCTTCTTTCATATCTGTATTTAACGAGGCCCAGCCCCTGTATTTGGGTCTTGCCACACTCACTCACTGAATCACACCTCAGTTCAGCAGTGCACCTAAACACAGGCTCCTTTCTAAAAGTTTAACCTACAGATGTCAAAGTTTTGCTGGTGGATATTTCCTGGCTAGAACAGTGGAAAGTCTCCCAGTAAAAATTTGTTAGTCGTGTGTTACTTACATATTCCTCCAGAGAAGAATAGATGCTCCAACACAGCAAGGTTCTCTGTGTATGAGAAACACCGAGCGTGTGCGCACTTCAGAAAGACACGGGGAAAGATTATCAGGCAGCTCATTTCAACAGCAACAGCAGCAGTCATTTAATGCACAAATAATTATTCCAGAATAAGTATCTTTTTTTTTCCCCCTGAGCTAAGGTATAACTTTTCTTTAGCTGACATTATCTCCAAGGTTCCTTAGCAGCCCAGGACACAGCGAAGTAATACAGTGCAGTCTGGATGTTGTTATGTATTTATTAAGTTGTATCAGGGCCCATTTAGTAGCAGCTCTGCAGTTTATCAAGTAAATATCGAATGCCAAATACAAAAGAGAAGAAAATAGCAACATAAAAAATTTATCTTTGGGGGAGGAGAGGGAGAAAGAGAGAGAGAATGGTGCTGATAATGTGATTGTGCCTTCAGCAAAAGTGGCTAATATCCTTTTGCAAGGGGTGCGGTGTGAAAATATTCCAGAGCTGGGGGAGGAGAAGCGAGGAGAGGTGAGCCTAGCTGTTGTTTGTTTGTTTTAAAGTGTATTCTGGTTGCAGGCTAGGTCAGCGGGTGGCCAGACTGAGAAAATGAGTCCCCCGGGCTGTAATAATTGTAACTGTCAGGGAAAAAAAGTCAAGGTCTTAGATAGCAGTGGTCTGCTCTGACTTCTGACCATGGAGAAATATATATGAAAACTATTGCCTGGGGCACTATGGGAAGAAACCAAGAGGTTTTAACTCCTGGTGGCTTGTGTTTATGAATTGGAAAACTCATTTTGCACCTTGGTGGTTTGTATCTTTCTGATTATTTTCATGTGCAGTATAAATGAAGCTGAAGATATTCCTTTTCCTTATGCCCAAATCCGTGATGCAGTGAACACCTATTACTAGACTGGCTTTACATTTCTGAGTCCCAAACAGCATGGAGACTTATAACTGATCATTTAACAGTGGATATTCACAAGCAGAGTCTGAATCTGATTACCTCTCACAGTGCACTCATTACTTACCAGAGCAGTCCATGGTTGCCTCCAACTGATTATTCCTGAATTACACAGAGGTAACTCCACTGACTTCACCAGAAATACATGTATTCCTAATACAAAAGTAATGCAAGAGAGAGATAAGAGGTTGAAAAACATAAACCATCAAGATTAAACCATGCAAACAGGAGAAAAAAAAAAAAAAGAAAAAAAAAAAAAAAGAAAAGAAAAACAAGAAGCCATAACCCTGGCTTTTTTTTTTTTTTTTTTTTTTTTTTTGATTATGCAACTGTGCACTAGCTAGTGAAACTGGTCAGGCTTTGTATGAATTTTCAATCTGCCCCTTTACTTAAGGAAGCATTGGAACTTAATGAAAAGTCTATTAACAAACCCAAGGATGCATTTGGGTTGCTTGTTACACACAGGCCAGGCTGGGGGTCTGGAGGCAGTGCTCTTGTCTCACTTTGTGTCTTTGTACCCAAAAACCAAACCAAAGGGAGAGGACACAACGATGGCAACACAGACATGCTGGCGAGAAAAACTGTTGGGCATTCAGCGGGTGTATGCACAGGGTAGGATCTTTGCCTGCACATCTCACTGCTCCTGAATGTGTTTCTTATGTACCATAAAGGAGAAACAACTCTTCCAAGTGGCTAAGACTGCAGAAACAACCATATTTGCCACTTAAGCATCCAAATAGGTAAGAACATAGCCCAGACAATTTCCTTCTCTTGCCAGGGCACAGGAACAGGCTGGAAAGCAATACTGTGATACAGCACATTTTGAGATTTTGAACATTGCTTCCATTTCCATGGGTTGAAACTAAAGCATCTGAGTAATTTTGCAAAATTCAGTGCTGTCAGATCATCTGTGCTGGAGCTTTCAGTGTGTCCCTTAGTCTTTGGCTGAGGAACACACCCTGCTGCTGACAAGATTCCTCATCAAAATGCACGTCCATCTTCAAAATGCTCTGACTTCAATTAAATGTTATTTTTCACTGTAAATTGTTTTGTTCAAATACCGCAGATAGCCTTCTAATATGAATTAATTAGTAAATACAACTTAATATGAATTACTTAGTAGAATTGAAAATATTTGTACATATAGCAAGACCCAAACAAATCATACAAACACCAAACAGCAACTATTCCCAGTGTGATCGTGACAGCAGCATCTAAGGTGGTGCTGGTAAAAGAGGATTACTCTTGCTGGGAGGTGATTTACTTGTTGAAAGTCACCGTAACAGCAAGCTGGATAACTTTTATGGGCCCCATCTGTACTTTACTCACCTTCCTTACAGCCTGCCTGTGTCTTGTGAGGGAAGCACGGCGTGCCTAATGGAGAAAGAGAGGGCAGTAAATGTTAGTGGGAAGGGATAAGCCCGGCGGAGCAGGCAGGCACCGTGTGAGGGAGGAATACGACGACGGTACTCGTGTCTTTCAGGGTTACACAAATCACTCCCCTGCTCTGTCTCCCAGTAGCCCCAAATCTCAGTAATTCATGTTTCATTGCATTTTGCAGATAGGCAGCAGAAATAAGAGAGGTGGCTTGCCAAAAGGAGGACACGAATTTCAGACCCTCTTTAGGGTTCCTTTTCCTCTGGGACACGGCAGCGCTGGGGAGAGCGTGGCAGAGGCAGACCCCAAGTCCTGCAGGAAACACCAGCTCAGCTCCTCTGCCTGCCCAGGACAAGAGCCCTGACACTTTCACCCTCTTGCCCTGCACTAAACCTATGTTATGCTTGGGAAAAGTGGAGTTTCCAGAACGGCATCCAGTCCCAACTGAATGATTTCAAGCACAGAAAACTTACTGCTTCCCTTTGATAGCTGCTCTAGCAGCTAAGGACTTTTAGCATTAAGAACAATGCACCTTGTTGAGATTTGTCTCCCCACCGGGGGTCTTACCGTGCTTTTTGCCTGCTAATGGGGAGGGCTTTTTCAGGACTTTGGCCTCCCTACCTGTGAAGACCCTTATATGTCGGAACCATATTGCCACCGGATCTTCATTTGGGCAATAAATATTGGTTTATATGTGCCCATCCTGAGTACTGGAGTGAGCAATGTGGCTACCAGCAAGCAAAGCACACTGGTGCAACTGGGCCACCTGCAACCCCTCCAGCTGCCTGCTTTGAGGACAAGAGCAGGACGCAGGAGTGGAAATCTCAGCTCCAGAGGGACTTTTGCCATCCCGAGTCTCACTGACGAGCTCACCCTGAAGCCGTCCCAGGACCAGGGTGCTGGCTGCCCTCGCTGCTCCCCATGCGGGAGGCAGAGCGGGGTGCAGCCGTGCACGGGGCCAGCTCGTGCTCAGCACCGTGCTGCAGCAGGGGGCTCACAGCGAGCCCCATCCATGGCTCGCTGATACGGCTTGTGCCCGGACAAGCGAATGATTGTTCAAGCCGTTTGCTATTTTAAGGTGAAGGTGGTACATGCGGAAGATCTCAATGTCACTACAGAGCAGGGAGGGAGGCTGCGAGGAGGAGGAAGGCAGGAACCTTCACAACTAATGTCAATTTTCTGCATCAAATATTTTGATAATTAAACAAAGCTGATCAAGAGAGGAAAACAGCATGTCTCCAGAGCTCCGGAAGCAGAGGCCCATTAAATAGAAGAGTCAGAAAGTGCCAGAGGCGGCAGCCTCAGATTAATGGCACTCCAGTAATAGATTTTCCCAGGCACAGTCACACAGGAGACAACCACTGTGTAGGCAGAGCAGCGACGAGGCCGTTAAAGCCACAGTAACATTAAATCACCTGGTACCACGGGGCGAGGGGATGGATGGGAGAGCATCGGCTGCGGAGGGTGTAAAGCTCAATCTGCTTTCAGGCAACGGGACTGCATCCCAGTGGTCATTTACAGCGGGGAAAGCAGGCGGCTCAGATGTAGGATGTGGGCAAAAACAGACAGGCACTGGCTCCAGAAGGGTGGCGAGCCGAGCACAAGTATCTCTTCCCACAGTGAAGGAACAGGCACTACACATCCTCATGTTTGGTTTTGCTAGGCTCGCCGTGTTTTGGTTCAGCTGACCTTCTATTCTTAACCAAGTACTGGTTTTCTCGCTGATGGTTCCCCGTTGACTTTCAGGGTGCTCAGACACCATTCTGAATGTGTTTAAATGCAGCTAAACTTCAGGGAGGGAAAGGGAAGGAAGGCAACAGGGTGGGAAAGCAGCCCTGTTTTATTATCAGGTCAGTTTTATCTCAGCAGTGTTTGAACTGATCCTCCTTGAAATGGCCATCTTGTCTAAATCATTTCTATCCACTTTTATAATACAATAACAACAGAAACAAGGGCTTCTTCCACGCCAGGCTGGCATGGATTAGGGTCCACCGCGAGAGAGCTTCGCTCCCAGCTGGGCTGTATGGAAACCAGATGAAGTGGCTGAAAATCGGAAACAACTTTTTAGACGTACTTGAATCCTGATACAATCACATCACAGGGATGGGTTAAATTTATGATCTTATCTAGGATTTTTGTTTGTAATCAATCCCAGACCTACTGGCTATCACTCACTACAAGCTTACCATTTCCCTGTGCTAACAAGGAAAAGTTGGGGCATCAAACTATGAGGGAGTGAAGCCAAATGATGATATTAGCAGATAGGATCAGAACTGGAATGCAACACACACACACACACACACACACACACACACACACAAAAAAAAAAAAAAAAAAAAAAAAAAAAAAGGGAGCACCCAAAACAAAAGAAAAATGATAGCAGCCTGCAAATTTCAGCCTTTGTCCCCTTTGGCCTATGCTGCACACACAAACTATGATGTGTGCAGAAAAAAAACAAAAAACAGTTTCCAGGCAGATTTTGGGATAAAAGCTAAGAAAACAGAAATTAAAATTGAATACCCTGAGATCAAAGTACAGCACGGGATACCATTGCTATCTTTAGTCATGCACATGCAGTGGGGTATGTGCCGAAATGCACCAATTTCCTTGTTTTCTCCCTCTGAGGTTACAGTAATCTCAGCATACAGGGCTACTTACTTTGCTGAATTACCTACCACATTTATCAAGGCAAACCTGAACCTTTTGCAGGTGGCTTGGACAGCAGATGGCAAAGAGGATCTGTCAAGCAGATTTGACCCTGCTAGCTCTCTTTGCCTACTTGAACGTAATTAAAGAGAACGGCAAAGCAGGGATGGAGCACATGGCACCAGGACCTACCCGAACCTAGACCGCATTAGGATGTTTTCATGATTCCAGCTCCAACATACGAACAAGGAGATTGCATATCTCTGTGCATGATATTTCTGTGCGTCAACTTTCATTTGGACTGAAATGGAGGACTGTTTACATGGCAGAGAACTGTTCTTCTCGATTACGGCTCTGTTTTCCATGATGATCACTGCTGAACAAGGTACTACAGAGCACTGGGTCTCTCGCATACTTAACCCAGAGCAGATTAAACTTGCACTGCTTTAGGGTCTCCCTTGTCGTCAGCTGGGATAAAGACAGATGGCAAAGACAAAGGCAATTTGGACAATATTTCAGTCTGATTATGTCACTAAAACTTTTTCGAATGTGACCATTCAGCTGCTAGGAATGGCAGGGCACCAGGAGGGAACACCCAAGTGTAAATACATTATTTCACCTGTTCTCCTTTCCCAAGTTTCCAGGTCGCTGGATCACTTTGCACCCCTTCTCCTAGGGATCCTGGCAGCTGTGGCACGTGCTGGTACTCTCTGTGATGAGCTGAACAGAGGCAGGCTTAAAAGCCAGATACCTCTCACAGGTTGAATGTTGAAGTGTATCCTCTACAACAGCTGTCTGGTAATAAGTAGACACAGTAAATTTCCCTACCAGCTGACTTTTTAGCTGCAAATAAGCTCCTAAGACAATTTAGAAGGCATAAGGAACACCCCTGTTCAGCACCCTAACAGCCCTGCAGACAGCAAGGAGCTTCCAAACTCACACAGAATTGCTTTCTTCTCATCTTTGCATGGCCCAGCTCTGAGACTAACAGTGTGACAAATCTGTTAATGTTTCAACAGGCAAGCCTTAATTTTGTGCGTACCCTTCAGTCATTTTCCATATGGAATTGGAAATGCTTTTTCACAAGCAGTCTGTTGATATTTTCAATATAGGCATAAAAGATCGTCCAAAATGAAAAGGTTTCAACCAAGGCATTCAGATTGCTTCAAAAATTAGAATTCTTGGGCACTCCCTACATGTTGTGTAAAAAGCAAACAACATTATATCTGTTGTAGAAATGGAATAGAGAGGTTCGGAGCAAAGGAGATTTATCAGCTTGCCTAAGCAAGTAGGAAAGGGACCTAGGAATCCCAAGCTCCAAACCCAATCCCAAGGGGGCTTTCTAATAAATACTAGAGCATATTCAGATCTGAGTTTGGGCCACAAGCTCACAATCAACCCTACGCAAGCAGCAGCCTGCAGTATAATTAGTCCCCCAAAGCAAACATAACTGTAAGAGGGAAATAGCTAGGGCCAGGCGCTTTTATTGTGTATAAACCAGATCTATAAATCACGAGTGACTCATCTGAAGTTAGCGGTGCTGCTGCGCGTTAGAATGAATGGATCAGAATCTGGTCCACACATTTCACACATTTCTGGGAATCAACATTTGTAACTGTATCAGTAGCCTGGAATGTCTCCTAATTGGCACCAAATGTGAAACAGCTCATTACCTGGGCAAGGCAAATAGCTCGAGAGAGATGTCAGAAACTGAACGTAAAGTATGAGTAGGAACATAAAGAGCAAACAAGTTTCACACACAGATAGGAACTGAGGTGTAACAAGCATTAAATAATACCTATAAAATTTTACGCATGCACATGAATTACAATATTATTTCATCCAAACTGATTCTCACAGTAACGGCGCGTGTTGTTTTCTTCTCTCTGTGATATAAAAATGACTCGTAAAATTAGTATGTAACAGCATTTGTGTTGTACAAATATCTTGCAAATTTGTCCCGCTGTATATTGGTGACACAGAGATTTATGCGCACGTGGAATCTTTTGAACCTACTTGACAGCAAATGGCTTACAAAGCAGCTGTGGAAATATTGTGTTACCCATGAGCTTAGAAACCCATACAGGTGTGTACTTTGGGGCCGATGAGCCTCGTGCCTCCCAATAAAAGCTTTAGGTTGAGATCTGTAAAGGAACTTGAGGGGAAGGACACCCCCAGCACACGGCAAGGCCAGCGTCAGGCGGCCAGGTTGTTTGTTAATCTTCAAAAAAGAAAGTGCTCGAGGATCCCAATGTTTATTCAAGCAAATAAAGTTAATAAATCCTGTTAAAATGTTACTACGAGCTTTGCTGCTCCGTTTGAGATTCATACCCTCCAGTCTGAATGCTGACTGGGGAAAGGAAGTACTATTAACTAATGCAGGAAATAAATCCTGCTTTGTCTGCCACAAACGTGGCTCCCTGACATTCCTGAGAACAACAACCCCTACGTTTGAATGATGCCCTAACAACGAGGCGAGCAGAGATGTTCGCTTTCCACTGTCAGAGCACTTGGACCCAGCCCGCAAGGAGGCATTAAATGGCACAGGCACCCGTCCCCAGCTCCCTTCTGAACAAACCTACTCCCCAGAGGCGTGTGAGAAGCACGTCCCGAGGCTGATTCCACATGTCCAGCACCTGCCCTTAGCCTGGCGATCAAACCCTCCTCCCTGGGCACCTGGGCTCCCTCCGGACACCTCCTTCCCCCTGCTCCATGCTCTCCAAACTGAAGGCTGGAGGCGAGGGGCACCTTCAATGCAACCACCACTCACATGGTGGCAGCCAGGACCAAAACCCTTCCCCTCTCCCACCCCACAAACCCAGCTCCTTGGGGCTGGGGAAGCCTCCTCTGCTGGGAGGTAACCCCTTCGCCATGAACCCCTTCGCCACGCGCTCCAGAGCAATCCTCTCGATGCACGAGCACGTGCCCTTCCTCCTGCCTAACACCTTTGTGATTGCCTCAGATTTACACAGCTTTTTCATGCCTTTTTGAGCCTCCGTCCCTGCATCAGTGGAAGGGGCCTGCAGGTCCCTGCTGGGGTGCACACGTCTGTCCACCTCCGGCCTCGACAGCATCACCAAGCCGCTGCCCTTTCAGGAGCAGACCTGCCAGCAGCTCCAGACTTTAACTCAGCTCTCCCCATCCCCAGCTTGGCACCCACAACCCAAAGCTGCTGGGAATGAGCTCTGAAAGCCTGACTTCGTATCCTTCCCTGTAACTCAAACCTCCTGAGCTTTTGCAGCCCTGCAAACTGAGGCACAAGGAGCCCAATGCTCCTCTTTCCCCAAAAAGAGCAGAATGAGGGCTCAACCCAGGGTGGAGGTTCCTCTCCTGAAAGCATCCAGGGGGAGGCCAGTGCCTGCGAGGGAGGTGCTGGGGAGAATGAGCAGTGCCCATCACGAGCCACCACAGACAGAGGGAGGCAAGTGCTCGGGGTCGGCTTTGGAGATGGGCAGCTGCGCTCAAGGGGAAAAGCACTCTGCCAACTGGCCCTCAAATTTAATTTGCTCTTTTAAAAAACTCCCTGTGTTGGCATTTTAGGCAGGACCTTAGTGATTTACAGCACAGAGTGACATTTCAAAAAAAGATAATGTGGGTAATGAATTATTTGCTGATCCAAACTAACAATTGGACATACCTACTTTTCATGGATTTAATCTTTGCCGAGGCGTTAGCTAGCAAGCATGAAATATCACTTTTCGGAGGCATTCTGTTGCATTTATGCAGTGTACAATTACATTAGGCAGCTTTATGACACATTGACTCAGTCGAGTGTGATGCAATGTAATACAACCAAAGTAATACGAGCTTTTAAATGCAACATGATGGCAAAAATCCATCTCAGATCTGATCTTTGTTTCATTTCAGATGCCAACTGTCATAATTCACGGAGAGTCAAATCCTTCTGGTTTTGCTCACGTGAGCTGCTCCATCAGAGCAGTGGGATGTGCCCGGACCAGCGAGGAAGCAGCATTTGATCAAGCAGGGGCGAGAGCATGTGAGCAAACCTAGCACGCATCCTTTAAGCTGGAACCCTTTGCTTTTCAAGCAAAGACACATGAGGAGTCAAAATTGGCAAATAAGAGCACAGTATCTCGGGATTGTGTTTCACAAGCCAGGAGTTAGCTCCACTGAGAGTGTTTTGCTCACACAGAGGTGAGCACAGTGGCACTTGCAAGGAGCCCAGCTGGCATCCCCTCACCTACTGCTGCGCAAGGAGCTCGTACAGGAAGATTTTATCCAATCCTGACAACAAGTAACACATGATAATACATTTCAGTGATTTCCTATGAGCACTGCCTCGTACTTGAATGGGAATGGTCACAGCAGACACAGATCTCGGGGTAGGATGTGAGCTTGTTCCTTTCCCCTGTCTCTCTGTGCTTGTTTTTCCCCACGTGAGGTATTTCAGCTCTGCTCTTGCACGACTGGACCACGCTGTCAGGACTGGACAGTAGACGGAAATGTGTCCGTTTCAATTTTGGTTCTGATCCTGGGATATTTCTAACTCTCTCCATATCCTTGATAGATAATGGTTTAATAAGCGATCTGTTTTTTATTTAAAGGGTCGGTAGTAAAACCCAGATCACATTTCTCACTTGGTGGGTTAAAAAACCGCTTACGCTCATTTCTGCAATGTAAAACGACACTATATCAAATCAAACATTTCCAGATGTGGCCAGCTTGTGGATGGAAGTGCAAGGGGAGCGAGCGTTTATAGACAAGAGGTTTCCCAGGTTTTTTTAATAGGACTGGAACCCCACCTACTGGCAAAGACTGTTATAGGGATGTCAGGACAAGAACCCATACAGGGCTCATTCCCTGCCTAGAAACTACAAGCTTTTAGTGGGGCTCCGAACCCTGTGGTCTGAGATCCCTGCAGGCTGAGCACCGCTGAAGCCACTGTGGGCACCTCGGTGCTTAGTGCTTGTAAAAGCAAAAATGTTAATTGCACTGAAAGGCACAAGGAAAAGCACGAAAAATTGCTTAAGAGCTGACTTATGCTTCCAACTCATATGGTACTTTAGAAAGTTTCAGCTTTAGAAAATTAATTGTGGCCTTGATTTTGATACTCGAGGACAAATCAGCCCTACAGAGCCCTTACCTAGACAATGGTCCCACAAGTGGAAGTATCGTAGCCTAGTAATGCACAGTGAGAAAACAACATTCCACTATGGTAGGCTGCTTATGGAAGATGAAATATTTCCAAGTACCTACACCTGAATTAGACAACCTTAAAAGTAGTTCTTATGCTTCATTTAGAATTTACTAGAAGAAATAAAAATAATAATAATAATAAAAAATCCCATCACTTCCTGTATTTCAGCTTTCCCTTAAAAACAAAAATAAATACCATTTTAGAGACCATTCATGCCATTTTAAGTGTTGCTGAAGTAGGCCACCTAGCAATATCAGTACTTGAACTTTAACACGTTACAAAACCAGATTAATAAGTTAAAGAAGAAATTCCCAGAAAGCAGTATCAAACACTGGAAATCAATGTTTTACATCCCCAACTGAGATACCTTCCCCCTGCAGACAGAACAGAGACCATCCCAAGGACACAGAACCTACACCTCACATCGCTCCACCACTGCCATTAGCTCAGCCGCAGCCCAGAGCATCCCGGGCTCCATTTCACTGCAGCACAAAGTGCTGACACAGAAAACCACAGGCAAAGGCTGAGGAGAGAGCAGGCAGAGGGTGCTACAGAAAAAGTTTCAGCCCATTTCCAAGGGGACTCCTAACTTCAGGAAAACCACACTGACTTCCAGCAGCCGCTGTGTGTAATCAGACAGTTCCACGTGGTTCTGACTGCAGCACAGCAGAACACTTTAAGATCCAGCGCATTAAGAGCTAGAGGCCTCCCTGAAGATGTGCACAGATCTGTTCAGAGACCAATGCCATTTGTGCCAATGGGGCAACAGTGCCCCAAAGGAAGGTCCTGGGGACAGAAGCAGTGGCGAGGGGGTGTCTGGCATGAGTCTGCTTAGAAATGCAAGCCAAAGGTGAGGAGCTGTGCTGGTTCAGTGTGGGAATCTGCAGTTGGAGGGAAAATTCTCTTCTGCTTCTCAAAATTACCACCTCCTCTATGGCTTAGATCCTTGGTTTGGGCTTAGGTCTTGAAATAAATTTGAGTTCCTTAATGCTAGCCCTTCAATCCCCATTGCAAAACAAGACTGTATCCAGTTCTGGAAAAAAAAAAAAAAAAAAGCTATGCAGTGGGACTAGCTCCCTGCCACTTCTTTCTTACCCGTTATATAGCAGAGAATCCAGGTCAACATCTACCACGGCAATGACATAGAAGGAAAAAGTCCAGATGCTGCCTGACGAAGAGGGGAGATTGGGCTATTTGTAGTATCTGGCATATGCACCAGGCATGTCCAAATATGCAGAGAAAACAACAAAAAAATCTCTATCTTGGACCAAACTGCTAAGAAAAAAAAAAATAAAAAAGGTTTCCAGGATGTGAGTCAGAAAGTCCTGGAAGGGTTTGCCTTGACAAGCTAATGATAACGGAAGGATAAGTTCAAGCGTCGAGCGAGCTGGTGAGATAAGGGTGAGGTAGACACATATGCTTCCTGTCTACGAGAAGGGAAACAAGACGTGCAAACTGAGACCGAGCGTGCTAGCTTCTTCCTCTGGAGATGGAGAAAGTCGCTCCTAAAAAGCTGCATTTCCAGCACTCCTGGGCACTGGCATGGGATGGTGAACACAGCACGGGTTACACCTGGCCACAAGGAAGACTCTGTACCTGCTGCTGCAGGGACGTGGCCAGCAAGGGTTGCAAGCCCTCCCCTGCCTGCCCCCAGCCACCCTCTGAGAGTCCCAGCAGCTGCGCTGAGCTCCTACCCAGGGGTTTTCAAATAAAAAAGTTTGCATCAGCACTGGGTCTGCTCGTGCTGCTATCTTCTGTGATCAAAGAATTGAAACAGCTGCATGTCTCAGCTCGCTGGCAATGAAACCTGCAGTTGATCGGCTTTGTCCTCACGCCACAGCTACAGGGAAAGGGCAACAGCAGATGTAAAGAGGAGAGCAAACACCCAAGCTGCGTGTAGCCACGCTCTGCATCCTCCTAACCTGCCGTCTCTTAAGTGCCACTTACTCAATTAATCCAAACTCTTCTACTTTAATAGCAGAGCTGTAACACATTTAAACAGCTCAGAAACTCTGCCCGACAAGCCATGCTCCCTATCTTATTCATCAGCTGCAGGACTGACCGTGCATTAACTAAGAAAGCTCGTGGTTTGATTAACACTTCCCCTGCCATTAATTTCTGCTGAATTTCTGCTAAGGCTGAAATTTCTCAGCTTTTTTTGGTAGGGTGGATCTCATCTCAGTAGGGACTGTCTTTTGGATCCGATCCTAGAACATCCCTGCAGCAGCTATAGTAACTATTTTTATAGGCAAGTTTTATTAGGAAAGTATTTTAAATGGCCTTTGAATGCAATTTAGCAGCTGGAAATAAGGCAGCGTGCCAGCAGCATGTGACCAGACAATCTGTGCAGCACCAACAAGTGCTACCAGAGATCACTGGTGCTCCACAGACTGTGCACGACCCCCCCCGACAGAACACACTGGGGACATTCAGCAGGCCAGGAGGTGCCCCGACACTGGGAATGCCTGAGAGGCCGAGCTCTGCTATTCCTGGATCACTTGCAAGAAACAAGCCTATTTTCAGAGACCTAACTGGCACATTTGGAGCTAAAGGAGGTGCGGAAATGGTGGGTTTTATTACACAGCAACTGTCAGCTCATCATAAATACACGTGAGGACATACGTCGTACAACTTGCACTTCTGTGACCATCAGTGAGTGTGTAAAAGGACCATGAAGTAGATGTTTTAGGGTCAGTTCTGAACAAATGATCTAGCATATAAAACTAGTAGCCCAAGCACACTGCGCCCAAAATATTCATCTTTTGCCTCATGCCCAAATGAGACAGGAAAAGATCCATTTCCTTCTCCGTTTTGACCAGGGCTAAGCTTGATTTTGAACAAAGGCCTTTTTATCCTCACCACCCTTTGAGCAGCCCTCTGCACAGCACTCTTTGTTGTCAGACCAAAGGAGCCCTCTCTTTCCAAATGTTTTTCATGCTTTCCGTACAGCGAACATCTCCCCCAGGAACTAAGGCAGCACTCTGCAGGAATCCTTTCTGTAGGCAACAAGAGCCAGGTGGAAGGACCAGGGACCTGTTGAGGGAACCAGGCAGCTGAGATGCTCTGAGGCGCAGCAGGTGGGCTCCAGCCCTGCGACATGGGAGAACCAACTCTGAGTAGGGAAAATGGGCTCCATCATCCGAGGACCTGAGGGAGATGCCTCCACTGGATGCTCTGAAAACCCCTGGAAGATAAACCTGCCCATAGGCAAAGGGCTGGCACAAGCTCTTTACTCCACAGCACTTACTGTTACGGGATGCAGGGATCTCCTGCTCCCACTGAAGCACAGCACACAACATTTGGTAACACAGAGCTGGATTTTGGGAAGTGCTGAACGCACACCAGGTCCTGTTGCCGAGGCCAGACTCTTCCGAGTGGCGAAGACAAGTAACTAGATTGGCATCGCTGGGATCAATCAGATGTCTAAGCAAGTAAGAACAAAGCTTGAAATAGCTGGGGACCCAATTCTGATCTCAAGCCCCACTGGTGCAGGCACATGCGGAGTTACTGTGGCTTAAACTCACGCAGATGAGAGTGGAAACTGGCCTCCAGTACAAGTGCACGCTGAGGGAAAAGACAGCTTTCCTTTTAGACATGACTCCAATTGTACAGTCTGAGATTCAATTAAGTTTTGCTTTCCTGACATCTCCTTCCAAATACAGGCTCGGTCTTTGTGCTAGGCATTTTTAAAAATAAAATAAAACAAAATCATACGTTTGGCAGGACCTGGGCATTCCTGCTACTAAATTGTTCTGTACTTCATGCAAAATTTCAGTGTATTAAAGAGAAGGGGGGGTAGCCTCTTTGACCAGTGTCCAACTGTTTAGAACTGTTAAATATGAGTTTTTGCCCATGTTTACATGTGGAATGGAACACAGCCATTCAACCACAAAATGTTCCCAAAGCAAATATCCAAAACCTGGTTGCTGGCTAGGTACATTGACAGAATCGCCTGAAACCAGTCATTCACAGAATGCCAAAACAACAGATTACCGTTGGTAAAAAATACACAAGATTATTTTCTTACCTCCTGGGAAGAGGCCATTGCGAGTGACAGGAAACAGCGACTGGCAAAGCAGAATGTAGGCTCAGGGCTTTTTCATCTGGAGGGAGAAAAAAGATTGGTGTTAGTTCAGATCTGCAGAATCGCATGCCATTAACACAATAAAGCCAGCACATGTTGCCAATAGCATGTATGGGCAGCCTGAATTAGAGCAGACATATTCTGCTAAGTCAAGACTTGCTACATGATGTAGAAATAAAGAAACGGAGGTAAAAAAAACAGAGACAAAGCGACTAAAGCAGGACACGGCAGCTCCATGTTACCCACAGATGGGTTGCCTTGACCCATGTTAGCCAACCACTTGGTGTTTCTGAAGGCTGGGAAGTGCCCCCTGAACTTCCCAAGGAGAAGGAGCCTGGGATTTGGGTCCTTTTGCCAACCCTTGGATTGGGTCTCACAACTGTAATGCCTTTTTTCCCCCTTTTTTCTCCCTTTTTCTCTTTTTCCTTGCCATGTTCCATCCCTTGCCCTGCTTCATTCACATCTCTGAGCAAGACTCCCCAACAAATAAAAACGTTTCACCATCATGTTTTGTTTTCTCCTTCGTGTTAACACCTCCCCACCAGCTGAGTGATCCCTGCACGCAGCGGATTCCTGTTATTATTCTGCCTGTGCATCGACACCTTGTCGTAGGAGCCGCGTTGATCGATTGCAGGTGCCCCTCACTATGAAACTGGCCAACAACCCACTCACAAATTTGCTCCGCTTGTTAATATTAAAATCATATGGCCAATACCCTCCTAAATTGGTTCAGGCTTGAGGTACTGCTGATTCACAGTAGGAACAGGGTTGCAACAGGCTTTCTGCAGGCCCCACTATTCATGGTAAACACTGCACTTCATTGAAATAACATAAACTTTTGAGATAAACCTATTGTAGCAAAGGAAACACTAAAGTGCCACCACCACCTCTGCTTCGGAGCATTAAAATAAGCTGCATCACAGCTGCATGTCTGCAGCAAACTGAACTCTGATCCGAGAGCACGGGGAGCAGAAGCTTTGCAAGGCAAAGACCAGGTGAGGTTCTCAAGATTCACTGCTTACAAATGTGGAAAGGAGCATGAGAATAATTGCTTGTGTTCCCTCATTAACCAAGCAGAAGAGAGAGGGGAGTTCTTGAAACTCTCAGAAAACTTTGGGCTGAGTTTTTAGATGGATTGGCTGGAGCGAGAGCGAAGCTGGTTTTCACCTTCCCGCACAATTTATTTCAATCCGCAGCGTTTGTTCACAAGTCCCGGTGCGGTCTCTTGGGAGTTCAGCCACCATCAAAATAAAATCCAAGCTCCTTAAAAGTGTTCAAACATAACACATTATCCCAACTATTTATGATGTGCATGCACTACTTTCATACTTTGTTGTCTGGAAAATATTTTAACAGGTGGATTGGCAATGATGCCTAATGGTGATTGAACCCGTAACTTCACTGGTATTTCAGGAGATAAGCACCAAGCTGTGTTTCGTTTGCCGGCGGGGACACAGAGGCCCGGAGTTGTTACAGAAACTAACGCTCCTGCCAGAGAACCAGGCAGGAAACACGGACACTGCCTGGTGCCAGAGCCTTCAGCCAGACCAGAGGAATTTGCCTATTTTTTTGCCAACTCCTCTGATGGAACAGAAAAACAAAGTAGCACGAAACATGTCCCTCTGTGCCGGCACAGTCCTGGCCTCGCAAGAATCCCTTGCTAGCCAAGGCTGCTTCTTTCCTTCCAAAAGGGGACCACCTGATTTTGTAATCTCTAAATACACAGCTTGATTACATAGACTGATTAGCAGGTTCTCAGCTAGTCCAGTGGTGCTCGGATGATGCAGTGGCAGGGGTGTTAAAGCGACCCTACAGAATGAGAGCATTTTCCTCCCGTTTGCACTGCAGAGCCGAGCAAAGCGGCTGGGCTACCATCAACCATCCCATCTCCTTCCAAAGTTCAGCATGTGAATTAAACTGCGCCTTGTAAGGAAGTTTGAGATTTAAATGTTAGGCTGCAGATAGAAGTGCTGGAAACCCCATTGCTCTCCGGCACTAACAATTCACCTGAGCAAAAGTCCAGGAAAATACCCTACAGAACAGCATGCAACCAGCCAGAGCACATCATTTATGATCTGTTCGGTGTCTCATTTAGGGCTCTTAAGAAAGGTCTGAATATGTCCTATTTGAACTCTAGATGCCAGGCAGAAAAGCAAAGGAAGAATTTGAGGAGGCACACAGATACAGAATGGTTATCAGAACAAATCAGTTGAATGCTGAGAGCTGCTAACAACATCATAAAACAAATGTACGCATCTTCCAGGGGGATTTTCCCAGAATAATTGCGTGCTCTCGCCTGGTGTTGCTTGGGAAGGCCACCCCAGAAGTTGATGGTTTAAGGTAGTTGAAGCGGGATTAGCCTTCATGAAAGACTCAGGAATACTTCTTCTCAGTGAAAGTTTACAATAATATTTTAAAGACTCTCAACCAACACCCATGCTTAAGCTTTGAAAACAGATAATGCATTTTTAATGGGATTGCACATCTGACAAGGAATTTGACTAATTCCTCTGATAGCAGACAGCTTCCTCCCCATAATTCATCTCAAAAGGATCAAAAATCAAAACACTCCCTACCATCTTTGGAATGGCTCCCCTGCCCCCAGCCGCCTGGAAAGGATCAGATCAATTCCAGCAACTCAATGGCAAGAGAACAGAGCAGCAGATACCTGACCTCCCCGCAGCCCGCTCCACCAAACAAGGGCTCGAGTAAGGAAGAATGGGCAAAAGTCTCCAGGAGAAGGGCCAGCTGGGCTGCTGACACTGAGCCCATTGTTTCACAGATGTATCGGGCAGCCCGTGCTGGAGCTGTTTGAGTGTTAAGTGCAGCCACCTAAGTCTTCAAAGTCACCCGAGTCAGATCATTTCTTTGCTCCGGTGCACTAACAGTTGTGAAACGCTGGGAGATGATTGAATCTGAGGTGTTGTAGAAGGAGAAGCATGAGGATTTTCATTAGCTTCTTTATTATTTGCCCTAACGAGGATTTCCTGCTCATAGTCATATGTTTGCTGGGCATTAAAGCCCTTCTCCAAAGGAGGAGCCAAGTTAGTACTCTCCAGAATCTCACGGCTGTGCCTTTAAAGCTATCCCCAGCATAATCCCTTGTAGATGATCCACAGCACAAAACCTAGCAAGGTCTGTCAAGGCATTTTTAGCATTTGTTCTGTTAAAAAAACAAGAAAAAAACCCTGAGGTATTAGGGTGCACTAATCTTTAGAAAGGTTAATTTATTCATAGAGATTTTGACAGAGATGTATGGCTGGGCTAGAGTCCCAGGCACTTCTTCCCAAAGGGAACTGCGAGTGCAGAGACGGCTTTCCTGACACAAGAAGAGAGAGGCGTCAGAAACGGGCCCGAGCAGCACTAACTTGGGGGCTCCCGTGCATTTCGAGCACTTCTCCTTCCTGCAAGCAGCCACCAAGGCAACTCTGGCTGCCTGATGATAAAACCAGGAGCCCACTTGTCCTGGTCCCAGGGGAACTGCAGACAGCAAGAGCATCGTGTTCTCCTGCAAAACAATAGGTAACAAAGCTCCTTCCTCTTTTACAGCAGGTGCCTCCCCTGGAAGCAAATCGAGAGCACGCTGCAAAGCTTTCCAGTGTGTAGGCTGATGCTACATGGGATGGACACACGATGCTGCCTGGATGACAGACAGTGTCTGCTGAGTCTGGCTGTTCAGGCAGACCATGCTTCTGCTGGATTTCGTGGACTGGGGTTTTGGATTTCTAGACAGTGTCTTGGATACTCGTTCTCAGCCAAAAGTTGAGCAAGACTAAATGTATTTCTTTGGATACTCTAAGATATCTATTTCAAAATGCCAGAAGATAAATCCGTGGATGCTTCAACAAGAGATATCCCGTGAAATAAATTGCATCCTTGAAATAAAACATGTTAGAAACAGTGGAGGGTAATTGTATGATATCTGATCATGCCCTATTTTTTTTCCACTGGGAACAGAGTTTGATCCATAACTGCACAAAGATCACTTCCAGATTAAAATTGTTTTTATTTCTTTTCTACTTAAGCAGGGAGGATGTAGCAGAAGCCAGTGAAACCTCTAGTCTCTGCAGAGGCCTCTGGGACCTTGAACTGTCAGGACACTGCAGGAAGCCAGCCTGATAACTGATTTGGTTGCTTCTTTTTTAATTTGCTTGGAGTCTGTGCAATTAAAACTAAAGTTTCCACCGGCTGTAGAAGGATAGAGCTAATTTGTGACTGCCTTCTAGTTTCAGCAGCAATTCCTCAATGTCAGGAATACCTGCACTGTTTCTTGCAAGCTCTTGACCAAGAAAGAAACTTAATCCTGCCGATAGCTGGATAAACCAGGCCAGCAGGTCCAGGCAAGCGATCCTTGCCCTCTTCTGCTTCTGCACCTGGGGCATCGTGTCCACTCTGGGGCCACCTGGTAGAAGAAAGCCATCGGCAGGGAGCAGTGAGTCCAGCCCCGGGCCACCAAGCTGGTCAGGAGTACATCTTACAAGAGCTTCAAAGGGTGACTCTGTTCAGCCCAGAGAAGAGAAAGAAAAGGGGGAACCTCGCTGCCATCTGCTGCTACCTGATAAACACTGAGAAGATGGGGCTGGGTTCTTGGAGGTGCGTGGCAGTAGGGTGGGGGCAACCCCATGTTCACCCACACCTCGGCACCGCAGCGGACGGGGACCCGCTCAGCAAGCCGAGCCAAAAGCAATAATGCTCTGCTGACCAGAGCTAGTTAACTGCTAGTTTAGATTATTAACCTCTTGTCCTTAATGAGAGTCCTGAGGCCGCTTAAGCCACAAGACCAAATTTCTCCTAACCGCAAACATGGAATCCTCATTAATATGAATCCGAGACACTTTCCCAGGAAGAAATAATTTGCAGAGTGTAGGATCTACCCAGAAGCAAACGATGCTGGATTTAGGAGCATGTTTGAAACTCCTGCAGTTTGGTTTAATTTATCCCCAAGGAGAGGGAGGAAGGTCTGGATTGAAAAATGGATTTTTACTTTTAATTGCCAGGTGTCACCAGGCCTTAAAAACAAAGCTTTCTGATGGTTTCCCCAACACCCCCAAATACCTGTAATTATTTTCTGGGGAATTTTACTTGAAAAATGATCTATTTCTAACTGAACTTAAGCCTGTGTTATGCAAACAGTAAACCAGCTTGTTTGAAAGTAATCTTTACCCAAGGGCTAGCAGAGAAATAAAAATAAATACCGTATGAGAGGTTTTTACAAAACCACAGACACCACCAGGTTTTCCAGGTCTGAAGGGGGAAAATCTCATTCTGCGAACTGCCTTTTATATTTCTGTAAGTTAAATTTTTTAAGATGTGTTACAACTGATCCAGGGATCGAGTTACCCAGCGATCAGCACCTGCCACCTCTGCTGTGGCACGCAGCAGTGTCCATCAGCACGCAGCAAACTAGCTGAGGACGGGAAGCTAAATTTACTGCATTAATCTGAAATTACAAAAGGTCGGGGCTCAGCAGCATGTGAGTACACATTTTTTAACTCAATTGTTGATCTCACCACTACTTAAAGCAAAGGTGGCATCCCAGGGTTTCCACACAAGGAACCAAGGGCTTTCCATTTACACTGGATCCTACACCGAATCTGAAAGATGCTGCTGCTTGCAAGGCAGCTCTGGGCATGCTTTCCCCCTTCAGGATCCTCAACCCCATCACCTGGTCCCCAAACTTCAGCCGAGCCCTGGCCAGAGCCCTCATCAGGAAGCCCATGAAGCGGGGGGAAGCAGCAGGGCTCCCCTCAGAGGTGCCTTATTCTCAGCAGAGCCCTCAGCCTGCAGCGGCTTTGAGGCCACCACGAGCCATTCTGCCAGGTGGGGATTGTGCTGGATGAGGAACAGGGGGCTGCTTTCCTGATTGTTGTGCCCATTCCCTGAAATATGAATCCTGCTTTTACCCTCAGAAAGCAGCAATGCCAGCTGAAACCCAAAGACTACCAGGAGGTGAAGGTATTTCCCCGAAGCACCACAGGAAGGATCCCAACCTGGGACTGCCGAGATAACACCTCGTGGGAAACCGTGCCTCGGGAACTCGCAGCCTCCGACAGAAACAACCCACCAGAACTGATGTCCTGGAAAGCATCACTGTGTAACGCATTATCCCCTGGTGTCTGAGCTACTGTGCTGGCAAAAGCTTGTTGTAACGACAGTCACCTACCCCCCCGCGCACACTGGTTTGCATTACAGCAAACACGGCCCAGCAGAAAGCCAATTTCTCTCGGCCGCAATTGGGGCTGGACTAATTCCAAGCAGTCACTATCTAACAATCTCCTTCCAGGAGTTCCCACTCACTTCTCCTGTATCAATCTATTTTTATGTTGGTATCTTGTTTTAATCTTTTCTTTCACGTGGATGTGAGTGCAATACCAAGAGCAGATGTGGCTTGTTTCTGTGCAGAGAGAGGCTCGGTCATAATAAATTTAAAGAGCTTTCTCAGGTATGTTTGTTTGGCTTCTACAAGACGCAGACAATGTTTTTCATTAGATTTATTTCTGGCAGGTTTCATTGAAACTGGAAGGATCAGTTGGGCAGTTTTTCCCCCTCTCTCTCTAATTTCACATCCATTTTGCAGTTTTAGTAGCAAAGATATTTGTCAGATATTCAGCGGCTCATGTGAAAATTTATCTTTTCTGTAAGAAGCGTTTTTTTCTGACCAAAATAAACACGTTAATTTTGATTTGTAAAATAATGACTTCATTCCTGCTCGGCTTGAGGGTGTGATGCATTTCTGCCAGTTCTGCCCACGGGGTCTCTTCTCAGACACAGCCACTGGCTGAGCCAAGGAAGGCTCAGAGGCAGGACGTGCTCCTGCCATCATGTACCTGCTCCGTGCATAGTCAGAAAATGTTTTCTGCAGTCTGCCCATGTGGAGCATTCCACCAGCATGAAATCCACTTCAAACCACACATCGTGCGGCCGCAAATTTGAACAAGAGCTCGCCACACAATGGCAAGCAATAATGGACTACACAGGTCTCATTCCTGATGGTCATCGCTAGCTCAAGTGACAAATAAATTCCACAGGCTCCCACCTCTTCCTGAAATACAAGAGCTTGCAGGGATCAGCAAGGATCAAGACAAGCCATTGAGTTCTGCCAAAGCATCTCAGCAATGGGAGCTGCTCAGCTTTCCCCCGCCCCTGCGGACCCCAAAGCGCTGCCACACTTGTCAGCCAGCTATCTCCTTTGAACTGCTGTAGGACTTTCAAATGTTGTACTGCAATCGTTGTTCTAGCATAAGTTAACCTTTTAGAGTGGAACTATATAAGACTTTCCCTGCTTTATTGGATACCTTCATTTAAAATACATAGGTTTTCACTTAAAAATAAAAATCCCCCCCATGCAGCCCAGAAACTGTGTGTAGTTTAAAAGCCAAACAATCACGAGCATGGCACAAAGCCTCTTCTGACAGTTCAGACAGTACAAGGCCCAAAGACTCTGAATTTTACAGTAGTTTTTTGTTTCCTTTTAACCTCCTTTTGCTGACATATCTCACCAGTTACATCAGGAACTGACTCTCTCCTATTGCCTCTTAAACAATTCACCTTTACAAGCACAAACAGCCACAGGTTACTCTACCTGCGCCTGTGCAGATAGCTGTTAGATCATTCCATTTTGTGTAGAAGACGTGTACGTTTCCAAAAGTCAAAAAAATAAATAAATATATATATATATCAACACTAAACCTTCAAAGAAATAGCATCAGAGAAAGACCAAAGACACAGCCTACTGCGATACGCTCAGCAATTTTACACCTCACCAGCAGTGCTACCGCCTCCTGCCAGCAGGTAGGGGTGGCCACTACCCAGAGGGGTTCACAGCCTCCCTGAACACACTTTGCAGCCTGACCCCTCAGCCCCAACAAGGGCTTTCATGGCCCTGATACCTCCTTCTGACCTTTTTTCTTCTCTGGACAGTGTAGGCAATGATGCTGGAAGCTCACTTCAGTGCGTGCATCTGAATAACATTTCTGATGGCTTTATGATTTTTGCTAGGTTTTCCTTTTTCCCTTTTTTTTTTTTTTTGACATTTTACACAGGACAGATGTTGTCACCAAGGCTGCTCTTGTAAACAAGATATGGAGATGGTCTGGATTGGGTTACCTTGGTAAAATAGTTTAAAATAAATAAAAGGATGGTTGGTCTCTCTCGGATGAATTAGCTTGATTGGAACTGTCAGGTTAAAAAGGTCTAAATAAACAGAGTTGTGCATCTACCCTTAATGGAGTTAAGGGCCCAGGACAAGTAGTAAAGATACACAGAATGAAAGCCTAGATGATGGAATTCATCCCTGCGCAGACACGGCTGATATGCACGTAAGCATCTCTTAAATCCCAGTCTAAAGAGGGCCTTGGATTTACAGAGACTACAGGTTTAGTTCGTAACACCCACTGAATGTTGCAAGGCTTTGCTGATTCATTTTTGGCTGCTAATAAATAATTTCACACAAAAACATGAGTCAAGGATGTCTAGAGATGAGAGAGAGCATCGCTGCTGCCTGCAGCTTCAGAGCTCCTTGCCCAGGGTGCTGCTCCATGAAAATCCCTGAAAATCAAGGTTATTACACTCCTCTGTGATCCCACAGGGTCACATACATCCAGTCTATTTACAGGGGTGTTGCTTAGGCTCTCCTTTGCGCTTCTGTGCCATAAAGAATTCTTCCCCGGCTGCCCTAAAGTGCCAAGCAGGGCTTTATATTGTGACACGTCCTGCCATGGAGGTGTAGGAACACCACTGAGGGATGATTCACCCTGGCAAAAACAATCTAGTGATGTTGTATAGTCATTGCAGGATGAAAGATGTCCAAGTGTAGACATTTACAACATTTCAGAAGGAAATGGAAAATGCAACAGAGCATTATCCTCCAGTTCCTATCAGTGCCTTTAAAAACCTCCCAGTAACTCTGTTACTCCGGTGCAATAGCAAAGCTCTGATAATTAAAGACTGACTCTTTACAGCAGGACCTTATTTTACCACTATGAGCTGTTCTGACATAAGTTTGTATCCAAAACCACCATCTAAACATCATTTTAAAAGGCCACCTCTGGTTTTGTTCCACTTGCTTGTACACAAATAAAGAAAAGCGTATTGTTTTCCCTTCCTATACATCGCCTGCAAAATGCACGGTCAAAAACAACCAGGAGGTTTAAATTCCAAGTTATTAGAAATTACTGGATACTGTGACTCCCTCCCAGTTAACAGCTATGAATAAGCCCAGAAACAGAGGTACCTACACAAAGAATTTGGCCCATAGCAAACATATATTATTGTAAAGTTGTCCAGAAAATAGATGCTGTTCAGACCAGAAATTACCTTAAATGACTGTTGAGTTGACTGGGTTACAATATTTTAAGGATCATAAAAATAAATATAGTTGTCCAAACAGTGAGATGCAGTGTATTGCCAAGTAAAACACCGCCGCATGAAGGGGTGCTTACCCTGCGTAGCACTGGGCTGCCTGTAAACTACAAGCACCGGGATGAAGTGACTCTTTGTTCGGTCTGTGTGTTTAAAAATTGACGAGTGCTCCGTGGTATCAATCATGCCTGTCAGACAGCACAAGTGCAGACCTGTTACACTTAAAGGGTTGTCAAACGAGACATGATTTAATTTGTCATTTTTTTCTCTCTCTCTCTTAGTGCAGCATGCACGTGCTCTTCATTACTCTTCATCATCAGGGAAAATGAATACATTTTTTGTATAATTTTTTTTTCTGCGGGAGGGTGGAGGGATGGTTGTTTACCAATGACCCAGCACTTGTGAAGAGATCATAAGCAGCTGTTCCCTGCATGCCCTCACGATCCGAGAATTTAAGTGAAGCCGTGGGAGGAGCGGGACAGGAGCAGGGGCTTTTTGGTCCAGGTTTTCAATAGACAAAGGCCTCAGGCCCGCATGGGGCTCTGCGAAGAGGCTGCACGAACAGCGCCCTTGTTGCATTCTCTTTCTTCATTAAATTCTCCTCTTCAGCAACTGTCTAAAAGAAATTCTAACTGGGTATCTTCACGCTATGTTTTTGGGAGCACAACAGGCAGGGAATTTTGCCTGCTTCGGGACTGCAAATTGAATTCAAAAACTTCTGGATTTCTATAGCTCTGTGAGCAGGGTTTATTTTATTCTTAGGAGAAGCTTTACCTGTTGTCATAATCCAGGAAGAAGCAAGGCAGATATATGAACTATCAGAGTGCTGCAGAAAAGGATTAACTCATTTGTTTGCCAGTGGGCGTTGCTGCATGTTTTCTCATATAAGATAAAGAAAAAAATTGTAAAGGAGAAAAGAAATAACATAAGGAGAAATATATTACAAATGGAGAAAGAAATATTACTTAGTGATAGGCACATTTTTCACATGCGGTGGGAAACCTGAAGTCCTACCCCCAAAAGAGTTTCAGGTATCTGTGAGCACAGTTGCGCTTTTCCCTTCAAAGACAAACCTAAACTAATAAAATGTCCTTAACTCTGGGCAGAATTCCAGACACGTTCTGGACCAGACAAATCCCCAGCTCTCCGTGGGAGCTGGTGGCCCAGCATTGTCCAAGGATGCCACGGTTTGGCCTAACATATAATAATGCTTTCACGGTAAAAAGCTTTATTTTACCCAAAGTTGAGCACCTTCCAAAAAGCACTCACTAGAAACAAGGCTGTGTGGTGCTCGTCTTCCAGACACTTTACAGAGATAGCTGCTTCCCCTTTCTATAGGTGGGAAAACCAGAACATCTTCAGAAGAAGTGAATGCCACAGCTCACCTGCCAAATCTGTAAAATGGACTAAAACTGAAACAGTGCCTGGATCCCGGTACCCTGCTTGTCTTTCAGGTGGTGCTGTGAGAAAACTGTGCAAGCTTTCACTTGATATAAAGCGGTAATTTCATGCTGGGTGAGTGCATCATGGTGATGACCCATTGTTACTGCAGAAGTTATTCTTAACCTTAAAAATTAATTTGGTTTCATCAGAGCCAAAAAGTAAGGGACAGGACCTCATTGCTATCAGCACCATCTGTATGCAGAAAAACAGGAAAAATAACTCTTCCCCCAAAATGCTGCCAAACAGAGTTAAGCTTGCAATGAGACAAACACCCCGATCCTTGGTCACAAGCCATCACCGTATCTGCTGAGCTTGGGACTGCGGGGATTCAGGCAAGATCCAGCTGCATCCTTCAATTAACATTTCATTCATCGAAAGAAGCTGGATAGAGAAGTCCAAACCCGTGCCTTTTTGCTTGCAATGACACCTCTCGTCCGCAGCGTTGAACAATGCCTGCCTTCTGCAAACGTGTTCCTCGTGCAGCCGGATCCGGGCCAGCACAAAGCAGCTGTCATGAGAAACTCCTTCCAAGCACAACGACAGCCCTGTCTCACGTGAAGGAGTCTAAACTGAAGTCCTCCTTATTCTAGCATTTCCTATGGAAAGATTTTACAGGTCCCCACTGAAAATGAGCCTGAGTTAAGCACAGCGCTAACCTGGCAAACCTCCGCTGTGTTCCAGCACGGTGTATCGGCGAGGCCGTTTTCCAAAATGCCTCTAACATACGAACCTAGCGATGCAGCACTGGAAATTAGAAAGTTCCAACTGCTGACAAGTTTCTTCACGTTTTCTCTGGTGATCCTCAGGCAGCACCTAGGTCTGCCAGGCAGCAGCTACCCCCAGTCTCCATTTGGGGCAGGAATTTATTGATAAGTGAAATATCACTGAGCCACAGAGGACAAAACCCAAATACAAGGGCAAATCACTCAGCTGTAGCTCTAACTTAGGTCTGAATAACACCCATCCCAAGTGTCCTACCCGCAGGAGATCAGATATGCGACTCCCATACCCAAGGGCTGAACAGATACACCTCAAGCAGCCACGAGCAGCAGGAGGGGACCAAGGGACAGCAGGCCTCAAGCACGTGCTCGGTGGCTTTTCTGAACTGTGTCCCAGATCCTGCTTTACCTATTGATGTGAATAGCCCTATTCAATTCAATCAGGCTGCTCATGGGAACACGGATAGAAAATTTTGGCTCTGCTTTGGTAAACTAAATTTCAAGAACAGTCTGAGTATACCATAACAAAGACCCTAAAGCCAGCAAGGACCATGAAAGGAGCTCATTTCATTACTAAATCAATTTATAAGTATAAACATATAGTTATCTGGCTAAAATATGGATTTTCCCTATTTGAAATACTGCACCTCAAACTTACTAAATGTCACCAATAGGCACCCCTTAAGGAAGCAGGCAGCATGCTGCCTTTGGATGCCCCAACCATAAATCAAGAGATTTCCTGAAGTCTGCCTGGAATAGTGGAGAGTAGCCAAACTTACATGAAGTGCTATTTGTGTGCTATTAGTTGTGGGGTGGGAGAGGGAGGAGTGTGGGAAGGAAAAAGGGGAAGAAGGAAAACCACTTTCTTAATAGTTCCTACAATGTTTGGAAAACATTCATTCATAGCATTCATTTATCAGGCTTCCATGCAATAACTCCAGGTTAAAAATAAATAAATAAAAATAAAAAAGCCTGAAGGGCAGAGGGAGGTGGGGAGAGGAAATCAGGGATACCAGGTTTTAACTGGGAAAAACTGGAATGTTGTCAGTGTTTCCATTTAAAATAAATATCGTAATGACAAAGTGATGTTTGTGCCTAGGTGCCACTCCGAGGTAGCAAATGAGGTCAATTTGTTCTGCGCAGCAGTTCCACAGCTGCACAAGTCCAGTCTGAGAACTTTTAAGATTTCATGTTCAGTCAGCTGCAGCCCCCAGACCCCAGCTGCAACCGTATTCACCTGAATGTCCACGGTGTCACTCGGATAGCTGGAAAAACCCAGCCAACATGGGCAGGTCCTGCTGCAGATGGGGACAGCAAAGCACCTCCAGGCCACGTCTGGAGCATTACAGAATTCATTCCCAGGTTCTGCATCGTAGGGCTGGGATGTACTGAAACCACACCTTGTGTTAAGCAAGGGACACAATAACTGTGAGAGGAAAGTCACCAGTGCAGACACAGCTTTCCACACAGCCCCAAAGCTGAGCCTTGGGTTCACTGGTGACCAGAACATCACACAGAGTCATCTAGTGGCCAAGCGAGATCCTACAGGGGGGTGTTGCCATTTTCTAACATGAAAAATGAAAAGGTAGCGAGCAATTAGCCCCCGGTATCTAATTTCATCGTGAATTTGAAAAATGCAACAGGAAGCAAGAAACCGAAATGAAATAATGTGCGTATGTGAAGCCGAAGACAGAGGATGGTAGCAAGCCATTATTAGAGCGTTAGAGCTGTCAGGAGTGACCTCCCCTGCTGGGTATTGATATTAGCTTAAATGCAAAAATTTTGCATCAGCTGTCATCTGCAAGAGAGACAGATCTCGCTGCAGCTAGAGCACAAATTCTCTCTCTCATATTTTAGCCGATCATGTCCATGGTTGTCTTTTGATGTTTCTAGCTGAGAGAACATTTTTATAAAACAAAATAAAACAACAAAAAAAAACCCTCTTTGGGAATCCCTGTTGGTGTGATGTTTTTGATTAGTGCTAATGTTTTTCTGGCCGGCTGTGAAAATGCATTTAACTATAATTGACTAGGCATTGTAATTCCAAAGCTTTATGAAACAAAAATCCACAGAGTGACAATCTGATACAGAAATCTGGCAAAAGATGATGTATCTCGCCCCTCAGAGACAAGTTTAATGGAATAAAAATATTGATCTAATATAGAAAGATTGGATATACATTTTGCTATAGCTCTCCGTATTATCAAGGGGGCAGAGGAGAGAAATCTTAACATGGAAACCTATTCATATTTGAATAGTTTCCTCTTAAAGGAAATGGTGTAATTGTAATTTCAGCACTCACTCCGCTGCAAAGCAGACAAAGCACTGAGGACTACACCACTGAGAGGAGTTCTGCACTGGGGGCCAGCATGGACCCATCTTGTCCACTTCTAATTCCTACGATTCCCCAGTTTCCGTTTTCACTCAAACTGGAAGCCAGGGAGGGAGGCGGGAGGAGAAAAGCAACACAATTCCCTCACCAGCATCACAATTACACCAGTGCTTTATTCTCCCAGTCAGGGATAGATGACAATACCTTGTTCACCATTTCCCAAAGAGCTCCTCTTTATGATAGCCAGAAGGAAATCACGTGTTATCTCTGCTCAACCCCAGGGCTGGAAAACGCAAGCCTGGGTGATTCCCATGCAGTAGATTCCAGAGAGTACGTTTAATTAACGCTCTAAATTGGACCTTCTTGCAGGAAAAACAAATCTGTCAAGGGAACAGGCTCCTTAATTTGTGCAACGAGGAGCTCAGCTGTACAGTAGTAGCAGTGACACCACCAATTTGGTTCTAGGGCTTGATGCTAAACCGAGCGGGGACCGCAGCGAGGCAGCGCGGCCGTGCCGGGGTGGCACCAGGTGAGTGCCCCCCGCTCGCCTGCATGGCTCCGCACAACCACGGCGGGTGTTGCGGGTGATATTTCCCTCTGTACATTTTGAAAAGGGGGAAAAAAAAGAACAACCCCAAAGAACGCTGCGGATAAAGAAAAAATCGCAGCATCGAATCAATTAATGCGAGTTCTTCCTAACTTCCATGCGAGCTTTGCCTTCAATTAGCATGATCTCACTGAACCCTCTTGTGTAGGCCTGGAGCAAAAGCAATGGAAACTTTCTCCCTTCTTGTTTTAATCTTTCACCAAGTCCTGACTTTCGCCTCCAGCCCGTCTAATTGAAACTAATCTTCGCGGGCGAGGCCTGTCTCTTTCCCTTAATCCCTCTCTAAGGAAGCTCACATGGTCCCAATTACAGCCACACCGGCCCCTTTTATTCCCCTCCTCGTCTCTTTCTGCCAGTTTCATTTTTTGAAAGTTTGCATTATTAACTCCATGCTTGCGAGTTCCTGTCTGTCACGGGGGCCTAGAGATGTTATCACTGGTTGCCGATGTATAAGGTTACCATGAAAGCATTTTATGGATTACATTTTGCAAAAAGGCGATAGAGGGCATGATAGCTAGCACAGTGGCGAGCTTTATAGGAGTTTATATCTGCAATAAATGAGAGGCCAAGGAAGTGTTTATCTTGGACTTAAGTGTATACCTGCTTAGTTATCTGAAGGCAGAGACAATAACAGCTCAGAAGGGATCGCTAACGTTTACTACAAGGGTTTCACAGAGATGCCTGCGAGATGGGCCGCGGCCCTGGGAGGGAGCGGGCCGGAGACACGACCACGGAGCCCGGCTGGAGAATGTGTTTAACATTACGGAGTTAATGAGGTTACGTGAAGGCAAAGATAGCGCTCGCTGGTTCCCAAGCTGGCTCCTAATCCCAAGGCAAAGCCCAGCCCGCTAATGCTGGAGCTCAAACAATTTATTGAAAATAGACAATTTTCTTTCTCTTCCTTTTCACTGTTTTTTTTCTACTTCCTTCTCATAACTTGCCGAGTCCCAGGCAATAGCTTCTGTGTTCCTCCAGTGCCATGATTTATTGCTTGCTTATATAGTTTCTGGTTCAAAGCTAGCGCATAAATCAATCCCGGTGGTTGCTCCCCTGAATACATTCATTGGAACTCCTCTGCTGCAGCCTGGGAAAGGCTGCTCAGCACCACCACAGCCGCCTCGCCCCATCCCATCCCATCCCATCCCATCCCCAGCCCTCAGGATCTCTCCAAGCAGTGCTCACACGTCCCAAGGAGGCCCTCCCAGCCTCATCCACCCTCTTCCCCAGCGGGACAGCAGCAGCACAAGGGCAGGGACCTCCTCCACAGCACCAGGTGGCTGGTGATGTGCAAACGAAGGAAGACAGAGGCGGTCTCCTTAAGCAGCTGCCACACTCTTAACAATCATCACTGGTTCTCTGATTTAGTCTACAAGCAACCACCACCACCAATAGCTGTCAGTAACCAGAGGCTGGAGCAGATTGTGAAAAAAAAAAAAAAAAAAACCTTACCACTCTGTCAACCATAAGATCTTTGCTATCGTTTCAAAACATATTGTACTCAAACATTTGATTTGCAACACTAAGTATATTTAATTCAGTTCACTCAAGTTGCAAAGCAAAAAGTCATTTAAACCAGAAAAATGACAAATTATTTTTTTAAAATATCAAAGTAGCATATTTTGACAAACTCAAAGCATTTTTCCAAAGCACAATCCAAGTCAAGAATTTGTCAGAAACCTTTCCCGCAAGGAAAACTGGCATTTTTGAGATGAAATAACTTGCACATCTGGATAACGAATTCTTGGCCAACACTAACTCATGAACTGTGGTCTAGTTAGCAGCGGTCCCACCTGTAGCAGCCTCCTACTTAGATCCTCAAGGGCTCAGGCACGGAGTAGGCACTACAGCTATTTCAGTTACTCTTGCGTGAAGCCTGCTCACACTTTGGCTTTAAGTGCCCCCAATCTTTCTTCATGATGGCAATACAATATGTGCTTTTGCCCAGTGGTTTTTATTTTGTTTTGTCCTTCTTCCAGTATGGAAATCTTCATGACTCATTTGTCATTAGTTCAGTGTCTTTCACAAGACACTTTGCATAAATTCCTGAAAATCTTAACCTTCATTAGCAAAAATCTGTTTCTGCCTTCTACAGTTGAGAGCAAGCCTGAAAATGTCCTCTTCCTCCCCCATAAAGTCCAGAAAGAGAAGCTGATAGAATTATGAAGCAATCCAGCCTCATTTAAGTCTAGAGGCTCTGAGACAGCACAGTCTGGCCGAGTAATTTTAAAATTTGTACTATTGATACTGATTTTGTAAAATAGCAAGAGAAAATACATCAACACATAAGTATGTATGCATGGGATCCTTCTTCTGTCTATTTTCTTTCTTCTGGGAAACTCTGTTGTCTTTGAATCCATTTCTGCCCACCTGCCTTTTTGGCCTAGCAAGCACAGTGAGCAAGAAACTTCACATTGCAACCTCTGGTTTGCTGCTGAATTTTTCACATGTGAGCTGAGAAGTAAAAACTCATAGCATAACATCGTACATTTTATGGCACAGCAAGAATAGGTCATTCTTTTCCTTTGCCTGTGATATTTATGAGGACTTGGAGAATGATTAACTGAGGGGGATGGTGGAAATGAATCCTTCTAAACAGTGAAGCTTTGGATTCTCCAACTAAATGAATGGCTTTTATTCCAGATTTATGGTCTTTTCACAGCCTGGCGATGATGAGTAATGACCTATCTTCACACTATTAAAGAATTTATTATGACTATTTATCACCAAAGTAACATAACAAGATTTGAAGAGGCACGGAATAATGCTAGGAGAGCAGCCAACATTGTCTTAGCTGTGAGCTTTCCCAAATACTGCAGAGCCAAAGTGGGGTGAGCAAAGGAGGGTGCCTGCCTCCAAGCACGTGCAGAAGGGAGAGGAGGTCTGGAATCCAAAGAGGTACGTATGCAAGGTGAGTATCACCAAGGGAAGAGGGGCAGAACATAGCTGTGCGCACGTGCACAACTTTCTTTCTCTCCAGGCTTAAAAACGGGGAGGGAAATAGATCCACCAGACAGTATTTAAACATGCAGGCTAATGAGGCTGCTTTCAGTGGAGGATGAACCCCTCTACAGGATGACTACACAAGACCCTAGAGACATTGCCAAGAGCAGAAGGATCTGTTACAAACAGCAGCAGCAATGCTGCGTGAGCAGTGAATGCTCAGGATCTTAGGCTCCTGAGGATGTCCTAGAAGTTGTGTGGCACTCCTCATGGCATTGAACTCACACCATTCCCTCCAAATTCTTCTGTTTTCAGTTGTAAAATTTTAAAAATCAGAATTATGTCTGCCTTTGACATTTTTCAGGTTCATAAATTAGCCTGTGCCCAACACATAAAGACAAAAAAACACAGCCTTTCTGCCCCTGCATCAACGTTGAGCTGAGCACTAGCACTCTGCCTGACTTCAGCGCCAGCCACCAGGAATCCTCAAAGACGACTTTCAAAATTGGCTCCTTCACATGAGCTACATGCTGAAAACGTTGCTCCTGAAAGAAACACAGCCCCTCCTCTTACCCGAGTTCCCCCTCTGCAGTGGCTCCGTTCTGGTGGCAGCTCTACCCGTGGAAACAGGAGCAATAATGGATTTCCTCCAGAGCCTCGACACGTAAGAGAGATCATGCCTTTCCACTTCTGAAGCAGGCTGTCAGTAAATGTCATATTTTATTTTGCTTTCGAAAGACAAATATGGCAACACACGCGTTGTTAGCAGGCCAAAAGAATTATAACTGTATTTTGCTGAAAGCAATGTTGATTTGGATTTAGCCTAGCACTTCTTGTAAAACTGAATTACACTGAATTCGCTCTAAACAGCTGTGACATCGGCATCTTTACAACACGCGCGTGCTGCTGGCTGTAGCAAAGGAGCAATTGATGCTCAGGGGAGAGGCAGCTCCTCAAAACAGCACGGAAGTCACCTCTCAGTTCAGGTCACAGAAGCCAGAGAAGTAAAGGAGAGGAGAGGATTCAGCAGGGCAGCATGCCTTCAGACAGCTGTAGGCGATCCCCTCTCAGTCACAGAGGCAAGGAGCAGATCCTGCAGGGGTCCCTGGAATCTCATCCAGCCTCCAGACCCCAGCCTCAAAGCAAAACGTTGAGTTCCCGAACACTTCCACACCTGTGGCACAAGAATTTAGTGCTAATGGTCAGCACACACACAGCCCCGAGATGTTGGGCACCACTGAGGCAAATACAACAGCCGGAATTTAAAGAGGAAATCAGCAGGGCTGGCCTGGACTTGCTGAAGAGGTGTCCTACAGGACGTAAGGTCCTCACAGTGCTCATCTCTTTCTGCTGTAAATGTCATAAACACCGAGGCCACTACTGTATCCTCTTTTCTTCAGTGAAAGTGCAATGTGTGCATATACACACCAAAACAGCTCCAAGATCATAACAGTATTTCCTAGAAAAAAGTCTGACAAACACATGGAAGATGTTATTGCTGCTTCCTAGAAGGACTCCAGGAAAGCACCCGGATTCCAGGGAGATGAGCAGAGGAGCCAACGAAGCAGAGCAGTGCCCTACCTATCCCTCACTGCACAGACTGATGGCTCAGATTGCCGTCCAGTAACACTGGAGTCAGAAACCACCCAAAACAATTTGATGTACCTAGCTTTCCTCGTGACCTGCAAGCAGAGACTGGACAGCTGGTGGAAAAGGAGGCTTCCACAAGGTAAGGGGGAGGCTGTTCCCTTTCCCAGGCTCTAAGAAATGAATTCCCATGTTTCCTGGTACTCCAGTGGTGATGTTTGCTTCCTCTCCCCAGGCTCAGCCCTCTTAGAGGCAAGCGTGGCTTATGTTTTAAGGGCTCAGCTCAAAGTCTGCCAATGCCTGTGCCACTTGTTATGTTCTAACGGCGTTTAGATCAGGCCTAACACTTCTGAGGCAGTGGCTCCTCTCTTTCCACAAGATATTTTTGTTCCGTAACCCAAAGAGTTCCAGGAAACTTCACAGGGTCAAACCCAGGTCTGAGCCAGAGCCTGCTTTCGGGCTAGGATCCCGAGCCTGCCAGCCGCGGACTCTTGGTCGCAGCGCCTCAGCTCTTCTCACAGCTGCCGTGCTGACCTCTGAAGCTTTTTCTGTAGGAAAACTTGCCAAATTACTGGGCAGAGTCCAGTTGCGGCAGCCAGCTCTGGTGTAACCATGTAGGAGGATGAGAGGGGTCACCAGTACGACAAGGACCATTTCTGTGTTCTCAGAACTGAACCTCAGAGCCCATACACCAATGCCAGGCTCCAAGTTCCCAAAGCCCATCTGTAGCAATCATTAAATAAACCCTTAACGGTGTCTTCTGTAGCTTTTAATAGACTAGAGTACTTATACTGTCAGCTTTTACTGGGCAAGATGTAATTTTCCAATAAACACCGCCTCTTCCAAAAAGCAGCACTTTCTGAACTTTTTCCAAAATCCAAAGGTTTTGGCTGCAGCTGCAGCAATGGGAATCAAATTATAAAAACAAAATCCCTCCTTTCACTCCATGCTTTCAAATGTTTTTCCAGGGCTGAAATGAGAGGCGCGCTCGCTATTTGTTTCTGCTTCTGTTGGCTTTTAAAAGCACAAGAGGGTAAAGGAGCTGGATGGCTGTAACTTTCACAGCTTGCTTATGTACACAGTGCCATAACCTTTGTGTCTTGCTGTGAGCAGCTGCACGGCAATTGTATTAGTCTGACTGACTGTAAACTGTGTGGTAATATGTAAAACATATTGTGAGTGATGATGACTAATTGGAGAACATCTTGTGAGACACTCCAAACGTGTGTAAAATGTCATCCAGCTGTAAGCTGCGTTCTGGCCTCGACTGCCTGCTACTTATCAGGGCTTCGGGGCTCAGCAGCAACTCTGCAGAGGGAGCAGATGAATGGCACGAGCAGCAGCACCCCACGCTTCAGCCTCTTCCACCCTCCACCTTCAGTAACTGATCAATGAAAGTCAGGCTCCAAGTTCTGGGACCTGGACTGGTTTCCTTACAGAGATTCGGAGCGTGCTGGCTACAGGACCCTGACTGTCAGTGGGAAACTTGGATAACTCAGCTGCAAAGTAATAAAAATAGAAATTACTGGATATATTCTAAAATCTTGTCCTTGTTTCTAACGCTCTCATGGCAGGACTGAACTCTAATAAATATGCCTCCAGCATTACTGCAAATGCCAGAGACGCAGGGCAGCAGTCTCGTTTGAAGAGCCAGCGAATCCTACATCCAAAAGAAGTTACCGCGTGGAGGGAGCGCGTTGAACTGCCTGTTACAGGCGCCGAGACTTGCACTGGATGAAATACTAGGTTTGCTCAATTGTCAGACCATCAGCCAGCCACGCTGGTCTACACAAAACGTCCCCTTCTAGCTCACATGGCAGGGAAGGTATTCCCTGAAAGCAAGAAAAAAGGTACACTCCGAATGCAATTCAGTGTTCGTCTGAAGAGCCTTCCTCTGTGGGCGTGGAAGCCAGAGAAATTCTGCAGAGAACTTCAAATTAAACTTCTAAACTGTCTTTAAAGTGAGAGATCTCATGCATAAAGGACTAAATGGTGCATTTCAATGAAATGAGATGTTTTAATGGACATAAGAAGTGAATCAGCTCTTCTCTTAAATACCATTATGCACCATACTTTGGAAGCAAAGGAGACCTTACGCTTATAAATGAGGGCTGAACTAGGCTGGCCAAGCAGAATTACGCCAGTTTTAATTAGAAGGGCACTTTATGCATGGACAGCTGTCGTGTGCTAACATCCCTCACCTACGGGAGGTGTGAACAGCAACTGCAAGTACAGCCACGACTGAAGAACACAGGAGATAAGAAATAACAGATTATGATCATTAAAGAGTTACAATTTTTGTCGAGAGGAGCCCCTAGACATACAGCAATGAAAGCTGAAGTCATGTAGGACTGCCTAGGAAATGGGATGTCCTCATTACAAGTGTGATTTGTGCGTAAAGGAGCCTCCCTGAGACCATACAGCAACATCTCCAGACAGTCACACTGCAGATGCCCTATGCCTTCACAGCAGAACATGCATTTAAAAACCTTCAGCATCAGATCCTCGACAATGTCTCCAATTGTTCCCTTCGGCTCACGCTGGCCCAAAACAATAGGTTGGTTGTAGTCCCAATAAGCTGGAACGTCTCTGCTATCTGGTGCGCAGGCAGCAGCGAGGTTAGCTAAGGGTAAAAATAATTCTGTCCTCCTCGGCGATGAAAACTCTTTCATTTGCACTGATATTCAAGGCCCTAATTTAAACAGGGACCATCTCTTGCTGAACACATCTGACTGGCAGCGCAGGATAGGGTTACAGCTGTATGGTCTAGCTTGTCCATTACGCAGTTAAACACTGTCAAGACGATGCTAATAAACCTCACCATGACCACTGCTCCCCAGGGATCACAGCCAGCTACCCTAAAAGCCGAGAGGTTTGGGGAGATGGCTAATAATTCGCAGCGGAGTTTGGCTTCCAGCACCAGACCGTGGGCACGGGGTGGACCCAGGGGGGGCCGGGGGGGCTTCAGGCCCGGCTCAGCCCCGTGCACGGCGGTGCCCCAGGTGGAGCACGGCAGAGCCCAGCACAGCCGCCTGCCGCTGACCTGGCATTCACCTCCGCCGCTGGTGCTCTAACAGAGCCGTTTTGTTCCTCCCCGGAGTGGAGAGCGTCCAAACAGCAAATGTTGAGCGAGGGCAGGAAGAGCGTTTGAAGCAAATTCTTGCAGAAATAAATGTGAATTTACTTAACTTACCATGTCTCCTGCTTTTCCCCTCAGCCCCCCTTTTCCTTCCTAGTGCTGTTCCTCAATAGCATCCCTCTACTTTCCAAGTCATCCTTCACACTCACCACTGTGTACCTCTCCCCCTTTTGCCACCCACTGCCTATTTCTTTATTTTCTTTTTCTAATTTCTTCCCCCTCCCTCCACCTCAGCACAGACTTCTTTCCAGGTGAGAATATTTTACTCGGTGATTCTATTTAAGAAAACATTATAAAAGGAGCAGCTCCCGCTGCTTTCGCCTCCTCAGACCGCTCTCACATTAAGCCATCAGACAAAAGGGCCGGGGCAGCAGCAGAACCAGTCCTGCTCGGGGATACTTGTTTCCTCTGTTCTTTCCTCTAAGTGGACCTGAGGCGTTACGGCTGTGTCAACCACACCGATTTTTGTCAGGAGTTTCGGCGTTTTGCACTGAGCTGCTGCTTTTGCACGTCTGTGTTTACGTGCCACCGTGCCTCCCGTATTGCAGACAAAAGCTAAAACACCAGAAGATGGACGCCTTTCAAAGCCAAAATGTAAAACCATGACTTCCAACAGGAAACTTGCATTTAGAAGCCAGCCTGATCGTCCTGTGGCACAGCCCATTTTTCAAGGCTTCTTGTCTGGTAATTACACTATGTTTGATGCTCCAGTACCACAAAACATCAGGCTCTAAAAGGCAGGTATCCAGATTTCCTAGACACAGCAATGAAACTTAACGGGTCAACTCCTGCCCACGGGCTTGGGATAAGAAGGAGGCACTTTGGTCCTGGGGTTGAAAGAGCTGAGTGCAGGAGATGCTTTCTCCATCTTTCCAGTCCAAATTTACCTGCTAGAACAGACTCAGAAGAAGCATTTTTTAAACAGAAGTTGTCCCAGCAGACAAATGAGGAGGATGTGTTCACTGCCTGCAACCTGCCACTATGCTTCCCAGCGCCAAGGTTTGCTGTGTGTGGCAGCAGCAAACTCCAGGTGCCTTTGCTACCCACCGAGTGCCTGGGAAGGGTTAAATACTCTCCTGCTCGAGCTCACAGAGCTCTTTTGCAAGGCAGCTACGCTCAGAATAATATGCAGGTTGCCATTAAATATGCTATATTAATACTTGGCATTAAATTTTAATATAGTGATTATACAGGAGAAAAATTGTACTTCAGATTAGGAAGGTATTAGAGAGTTTGGAAAAAATCTTTATTTTGAAAGCAGCATTTATCAGGTAGCTCACGGGATGCTGTTTACTTGTCAGAGCCCTTGAGCAGGATGTTCGGAAGGGGGGAAGGCTCCCTGTTAGTAAGAATGGGCGTTCAGCAACATTTTCTCTTTGCTTTTATTCATCCGACCAAATGGAGCTGGAGCATGTTTCCAGACCTAAAACCAAACTAAAGGGCCTGGCCATCCCTCCCAGTGCGTTAGCTGCCAGTAAAGAAGAGCATCCATTGACCAGGGATTCTCTTTAACCGAGCCCATCAGTGCAGATACAGATGAAAAACAAACAGAAAACCTCAACAACCTTCCTTTGGCACATCCTCTGCAAACCCAACAGGAGCCAGGGTTCAGCTGAATCCTGGAGTCACAGCTCGCTGGCCTCCATGGGGATTTTCGTGGTGTCCAGCTCTCCAGCCGGCCTGGAAGGCTTCCTATTTTCCGGAGGGAGGAGCTGATAGGGCTGAGCTGGGACAGCACTGGGACCACCGATCCCAGAGGCCCAGGTTCTCCAGCAGCAGGAGGAACAAAGAAGCTAGTGTTTGCCGGGCATGAGATGGAAGAAAACTAATTTTGGCTGAACCAGCATTTTCCAGTGAAAACCCTTCTTGTCAGAAAATTCTCAAATGAGTCCACTGATGAGAAAATACAGGTATCTTGTCCCAGTGCTCCCAGTCACCCTGCCCGGCTCCCCAGTCCCATCCCACCACAGCACATCAGGGGGCTACAGGAAACTTCCTCCCTCCGGCATCATCAGCAGCAGAGCAGTTTGCAAGAAGCTCCTTTAAATACAGCTGGTTCCAAAAGCATTTCTCAGAAGGATTTCACTAGAAGGAGAAGAGAAGCTTCCAAAGCTCTTTTGAAATTACTCCTTTGGTTTCTATTATGCAACATGGAGAAATGGAGATGAAACTGGGACGACAAGGATTTTAGGGTAAAGACTGAGCGTTGGCTGCCAATAGATGCCTGAGCTTCTTGTTTCCTTCAGGTGCACCTTGAAGATATATCAAACAAGCACAGAGCCTGACTAAGCTCGTGTCTCTGGACTTTCATTAGCAGAAAAGCCACAATTAATTTCCTAAAGAGAAAAAGGAAATTGAGGAGTTGGTTTTAATCTTGTCCCGGGCTGAGTGAATCCAAGAGTCAGAGCAAATGGTATCCCCGTAAATCTAACGGCAGCCACAGTGAAACATTATCCCGTGCCTTTTTTAGGAAGTACTTAGTGTAAGAAGTAGCAGAAATGGTTAGTGGAAACAGACCCTTGCCTCGGTGCTGCAGCCAGTCCTCCACGCTGTGACCCTACCAGATGTGTCCGTTCCGAGGCAGCACCGGGGCCAGATAAGGACCCTCGCCACAGAATTAATCAGTTCCCATTTTCTTAACCCCTCACACGCCTGTATGGGCCCTAAGATTGCTGGGGCCTGACAAAAAATCAGGTCAAACCTCAGCTGCCCAGCACAGCCCTAGCAGGAGAAGGGTGGCCAGGAGGGGCCGGAGCAGCACACCTGTGGAGGGCAATGCAGAGCCCCAGGCCCTGCTCGGATGGCAGCTTTGTGCCCTCGTTCCATGTGCATGCCCTTGGGCACACTTCATCTCCCCCACTGCATCAGGAGCAATCCCTGGGGAGCCCTATATGCACCCCCAAGCTGTATTTTGTGCCTTGCTTCTCCCATACCCACGTGCAGTGCCGTGGTTTGGCGATGCAGCTTGGATCCACACTTGGAGAGGGATGGGGAGGAGGAGCACAGCCCTGCAGGAGGCACCTTGAAGCAGTTACAGGGTGGATGACAGAACCGGGGCACAAAGGGATGGCCCGAAATGAGAGGGAGCAGAGCTTGGGAAGGGCCCGGAGAGGAGAAGCACAGGGGGTTCGAGGAGGCTCCGAGCTCGCCAGGAACACCACTGGGCTCTCCCTGCCCACCTGTGCCTGAGCAACATTATTCCAAGCTTCCTCATGTTGTGTTTTTTATTTAATTTTCCAGCGAACACACTCTTTTATCATCCAGAACCGTGAAAGTAAATTAAGAAGAAATGGTTTTCTTTCAATTAGACTCACAGTTGCTTTGAGTAACTGCCTATAATTCTATTTAATGAAAAAATAAAATCATTATTCCAGTTCTCCCTGTGCCCTGTGACAAGCACACAGACGGGCCCCATTAGCAGGCACTGTAGATTTACTTAATTAGAAAAATATTTTGTTTTCTCCTATTCAAAAAAAAAAAAAAAAAAAAAAAGAGAAAGAGTAAAGAAGAAAAAAAAAAAAGGGAATGAAGGGGAAAAAAAAGAAACCTCCAGGCACAATATTAATCTAACCTGCTACCTGGTGCTTAATAACTTATGAACTAAAGCACATATCAATCTATAATTTAGTTTTCCCTTTGATCTGTGACAGCATTTGGTGCACAGCCCAGCCAGCAGCCTGGTGCCATCTTATCCTTGCTGCAGCACTTCTCAGCACAAGCTCCTGTACTCCTTGAAGGTCTTTTGGAGACAGGACCCTGGCATTCAGACCCACCACAGGGCTGGTTTCTCCCAGGAAAATCAATGAGATTCTTCTACCAATCCCATCCATTTTATCTCTGCTCCTAAGTACCCCACGATGACAGTGTGGAGCTTCTACCAGACTGCTGGTAAAAGAGCAGAAAGTCCAGTGGAGATCCTTCAACGCTGCGGCACACTCGGCATCAGGTGTCAGAGCTTTCCTGGCATTTATGGGTTACTTGAAACAATGCACTTTCATTTTATCTGCATCTTGCGTTTTTATGATGATTATTATTCTGCTGTAGCATGAATGCCTCCAAGAAGAGGAAGTTTCAATTAGGATGCTGAAACCCTAAGCTGTAGTTTTATGGCTTTAAATTAACATATAGAGATTTGCTCCAGGTACCGTAACAAAGTCAACATCCAGCTATGCTATCTGATTACACGAGCTGATAAAGAATTTATGGAACATAGCACAGGAAGCTCTCTTTGCTGGTTGCCATTCCGCGGGGCAGTGCCCCTCGTGAGGAAATGACGGGGGTCGGTGGCTGAGGAGATAAACCAGGCTGGATCCTCAGCTGGTGTAAATCAGCTGTGCTTCCCGGACTGGGCCCTGCCTGAGCTCTGCTGGGCCATGGGGCTGGCTTGCCACTTCTGTGCTCGTGCAATGATTTATTCCCCTTTCAGCATTTACTGTCTGGTCTTTGGTAAATTCACAGAAGCGAACCTACAAGGACTGATGTCTCCCAGCCATACCCTCTGCTGTGATAGTACCCGGGTGGTTGTCTCGTGCATGTGCATTTGTGAAGCACGGGACAGTGCTTCCCAAGGTACCCGAGCAAAACCCGTCTACTGAAATATTAGGTAAATTAGTGAACACTTAACACAAGCCTCCCCCTTCCCAGGTGAGCCCTGACCTGTGCAGAGCACCTCTAGCAGCAGGCAGCTGACTGCCCAAAGTCCCCACCACTAACTCCTTCCCTCTGTCTGTACAGGATTTTGCGACGAGCTGCCCGGGGAAAGTTCTGCGAGCTGAACTCAGGAGCCTCACAAGGCAGCAGCGTCCTCCTTTTGTGCTAGCCCAGCAACTGAAAAACTGAGAAACTCAAGTTCTGGCTGACAGTTGTTCCCCTAACAAACGGTGCGCTGGCATCCTCTGCTGGTACCGGCTTGTCACAGCACGAGGATGGGAATTGTACTGCCAATAGCGAGTAGCATAAATGTTGTAACACCCTTTAATTTTGTACAAGCTGCTATTGCTTTATGCAACATAACCATCTTAATTACGAGTAAGATAATCCCTTGGTTCCTGTGGAATAAAAGGAAGCCAGCCTGAACTTGGATCAACCATATAGAGAAGTGAGTTTTATCACATTGCACATTTTCCTATCAAGCATCACCGATTTTCTCCAGCCACATCACAGAAAACTGCCCGGCTTCAGAGCTCAGGTCTACCCGCCATCCTGTAGCAGGATCAATACCCAGGCCATCCTTTGCAGGTGTTCTTATAACCCGTTCCCAAAATCTCTGCTGACAGCCATTCCACAATCCCCTTAGACAAGGTCTTCTCCTTTTATGACAAAATTTCTATTGGCTTTTATCAGATGATTGATTCTTGATCAAATGAGGAGTGCTCTTGGCAAACTGATGTGGAATAATTCCCACAATGACATTTTATCCTTTGTATAAGCAAGAGAGGGAGCCTCATCTGGCTATTTTACCCATAAAGGATTTCAGTACATGCACAGAAATCCAAACTTCACACAGATCAGTGCCTGTTTACACCACTTGGCTGCTGTCAGACATAGTGGGCAGCATTTCTCCTCCCTATTACAGTTTTCATCTCTTTGATTATTATCTCCTCTGTTGCAACAAGATGCATTTCCAGCTCTCTGTTTTACTTCTGAATGTTATTTAAAATAAAAAAAAATAAAAAAAAAAAAAAAAGGAAAACAAACAGCAAATAATTTTATCTATAAATTCAGAACTGCTGAAGACATTCACCGTGCTGCTGAGGAAGCCAAGCTCAGCCCTCAGCTGAACCCCAAGCACAAAAGCCCCACAGGGCTCCCCAGCACCAAGCCCAGCGCCTGCTCCCAACCACGCACAGCGGGGGCTGCAGCGCATGCAGCAGGACGGGGTGATAGTGGTGTTCAGGGCAGTGCCAGCACAGCACTGCGTGGCCAGGCACCCACTGCACTGAAAACAAGGGGAACAGGTCAAATCATAGCAAAAAGGACCTGGAAACAGCAGGGCTGAGCGAGGAGCGTGATGAGAACCAGCCTCACGGCACTGTGGTTGAGCATGCTGGAGTAGAAGCTCTTGTGGTGCCCATTTAACCCAACTACATGCTTCCAGGAATGGAAGAGGAAAGCAGTTCCTCCCAAAACGCTGATAGATCCTGCTGTGGAAACACTGCCTGCTTGTAGTACAAGGTACAGAGCCCCAAAACATGAGCATGCACACGTCCATGGGCCTGAGCACAAGTGCAAGGCTGCAGCAGGGAACAGCGCTGAAAAAACACGCTCATCTGACTTCATTAATCTAACTTGCTCATGTATCAAAGTGCAGCGCGTTTTCTTGTAAAAATGATTAAGCTGCTAATTAAGCTGTTTATAACTTGTTTCCCTGGTTGCTAATGATAATTAACATGCAAATTAGCTGAGGGAAGAGAGGCACAGGGGTCCTCAGTTCATTACCAAGTTAATTACTGTTTGCATACTTAAACATAACAGTTATAAATGGTGGCATTTAATGTAATGGCCAAGATGATAATTATACCAACGACATTTTGAAAAGTCATTTCACTGTGTGTTATTTTTCTGGGTGATTAATGTTTCCATGCCTGGTTGATAAACTTTGTTCCAACCAATATGATTTGGAAACTTAGCGCAGCCAAATAAGTTATCCCTTAACAATGCGCTCTGATCCCCGTTTCTCTGTAAAGCAGGGAAGGAACAAGGGGAAATAAAAGCAGTACATTTCAACACTAACAAAGGAGGAATAAAGTGGGCTGCTTAGCACCACCTGTTTAATTTGAGTTGGCAGCATATCTACCAAGATGCTGTAACAGCATCCTTTTTTTATCCCTCACTGTGTTATTCCTCATGTTTTATCAGTGCTGGCAGATCTCTGAAGAGATCCAGCCCATCACACTCATCGTAGCAGGCAGTATCCTTAGCCTCAAAAGCTTGTATTCTAAATAAGCATGGTAAACAGCATACCACAGAAACAAAATTTGATAGTGGCCATTAGGAAGGACATGCTATTGGAAGGATGCATGCCCTGGGAGGATATGCTGCTTGCTTGCCACGTTCAGGACTCTGCTCCAGTGTGCTCCAGTTTATTCTGATGGCTTCCTCACTGGACACAAATGCTGAATCCCGCAGTTAAATCAGAGACAATAACTGAGAGCAAAGCATGTGTGTGGTGACCTTTGGGGGTTTTGAGCTTTAATCTCTGGAACATAAACAAAAGGATTATTTCTTTCTCTAGTAGAGCGACAACTTTTTTTCTTGTAATCTTGCTCAAGTGCATCTTAATCCTGCTGTTCATCAGGGAGCCCTGCAATCCTTCACGTTGTCATTCTCGTTGGGGTAAACAGATGAAAATAACCCAGTGCATAAAGGCAGCATGCTGCTTTCTGAGCATATAAAAGTATGCAGTCACAGCCAATTCTAGGATATCTAATATATTAATATATATACACACACACACATATATAAACATTGCAAAGCCAAAAGATTCAGGATAGTCACTTCTTCAAGGCCTTACTAATAAGCTTGAATAAAGGGGTAAATTTTACAAAAAATCATCCAGATCCAGAGTAATGGGGTTGGACCATAAAACAACAAGACTACAACTTCTCTGACCCATGCCACCTTTCACTCACACTTCCCAGAGCTCTTTACAATCACTGATTTAATCACCTTACAGTTTTCCTAGGATGTGTTATACTTCTGTGATTATCTGGGTTTCAGAAAGATTTGACGGAACAGCAGGCTATCATATCATATAAACAGAAACATATATAAGGCTAACTGAGAATTTGAACAACCTGAAAAGAGAGGTTTTATATACATTTTTCTTCCAGACAACATTAGGAAGAAGATCTGTCAATAGCAAAGCTTAGAGGTCTCCGTTTGGAAGCTGCTGGTCTAACTCAAAGGAATAGCAGCAGCTGCGGTCACAGGATACAATGCCGGGGTGCAGATTTCCTTCACGAGAGAAGAATATCCCAACTCTGTTTGACAACAGAGTTACCAGCAGCCTAATGCAGCCTAATGCTCCTGGCAGACCGTGGGTGTGGAACTAAATATGTACAGGGATGAAATTTCATCGTGTGGCTTAACAGCTTAGTACATCAGCAGAGAGCTTCTTGACTTCAGTCCTGTGGGCATTCAGTCGCCCAGCCTGTATAATTTAGTACAAGCCATCTTCATTCCCTACCCTATGCTTACACCAGGCTAAATGAGAGCAGAATTTGGGGTTTGCTCTCCAACCAACGTAGAGCCTAGCGTGAAGAATGTTAGTCAAGTAAATCAAATACCCTTTTTTTTTTTTTTTAAAAAAAATGTTGCTAGTGCCCCAACCCATTACAATACTATCAAAGAAAGTTCATTTTCTAAACCCAATCTTGTGTACCAAACGCAAGTATTTCTGGTTTCTCACTTTCAGACCAAGCTATGTCTCACATTTAAAAGCCTGAAGGGGAGGAACCCATTACAAGCCCTGCAGGCATTGAGAACCCTTGAAAGAAGTGCAAGATTTCTCAGACACATCCTTGGAAAGAGTTACTGCACATATATGTTAGAGGATCTCCAGCTTTACAAAGCCACTTGTTGTGGTGTCTTTACTCGCTTCCCACTCGCCTCCCTTTAAAAATTAATCACTAGTCGAGACGTTATGAGGAGCTATTGTATTATACTTAATATTTAATGAACTTGTGGAATACTTAATATTTAATGAATGTTTAAATAAACATCTCTATACTTTTTTTTTTTTTTTTCCCCTTTTCTCACTTTTTTTTTTATGATCTTAGAAACAGAACTTGCCATATCTGCCCCAAAGGACAAGCAACAAATTGTCTGGTGACTTGAGAGAAACATTAGCAGCCAGGACTGGGAGCTGTTGCGTTGCTGGTTCTGGTATCCGTACTGAGGGGTTGTCACACCAGCCTCTACTCATACACCTCACATATCATACCAGAGCATGGTCCACCAGAAAAATACCCTCTTCTCAAATCATCTTTGAGCTCCTCTAGATGCTCTTGCCCTTATTCCTTTGATGACTGCAGTTAGGAACCTGAGATTAAGTTTGATGTGTAACATAAAATTGGCTGTATTCGTAACACCTGGTATTTGACCCTCAGCAAATAAAACCATCGCTTCAAGTTACTGCCACCTTTCTGGCCAGCCTTGTACATCAAGATCACAGCAGCATCCCTCACAACACCCGTGCAGTGAACACACTGTATCTTTAACTAAACTGGGAATCTTTATGCTAGAAATGATGAATGGAGGATGCTAGTATCCTCCATATTCGTTACATCTACAAGGCAAAACGTGGCTGGAAGCAACTTGCACACCACTCAGTCATGCAGCAAAGTCAAATTATGGGTAATGATTTTTGCAGCCTGGGCCAGAATCCATTGAAGGCACCGGTCTTGTTTCTATTCCCACAAGCCATGCTTGAACCTCAGCGGAGGGGCAAAGACGCACACGCGTTTGATCAACTCAGCTCCTTTTAATGTGATTTCTATTTCAGAACCGTTTCTTTTTATGCCCTCAAGTCTTTCTTGGCAATATCACCTGTGGCCTAATGTGACAGCAATGCTAAATTATATCTCGATGGCTAATTATGGTAATTAAAGTGAAAGTAATCAAATCAAAGTAACAGGCAAACTCTTAATAAAATGTCAAAAAATCTCTATTAATCACAGGGTTTTTTTCATTCTCATTTGAATGAGAAAGAACAAGGATATAACAAAAAGGCTAAACTTCAGAGCTGGACCTGGCTTAAAGGCTTGCCATAAGTTTAAACACACTTAAAAACATCCTGGATTACTAAAAATCAAGGGTTTTACCCTTGATAGGGTAGGGAGGGAGCCGCACAGTTTGGGCGAGCAACTCAGCCCTCGTCACGCCCAGGGTCAGCGGGCCCCGTTCACTTCTCCTCCGGTACCAGCTGCTTTCCCCGGCCACCCCCTCGCGGGTCACACAGTGATAGGATCTGTGTCACCTCCCAGGAGGCGACAACGAGCGCAAACCAAGACGGAACCCTCCCCCCCCCGTCCCTCCCCGCACCGCCGGCGGGCAGCCCCGGCCGGGCTCCGCTCCCGGGGCCCTCAGGCCCGGCCCCGGCCATGTTTGCAGTCTCCAGGCAACAGCGCGCCCGGCCCGGCCGCTTTACCTTACCTCACATCGGGGGAAGCGAGGGGCCAGCAGCTCCGTCAGACGCCCGCTGCCAGGTATTTGTGCCCTCAGGTAGTTGTTTGTGCCCTCAGGTAGCTCTCTCCGGGCGAGACGCCCCCGGGGGTTCCTCCGCAGGGTGGCGAGACCCCAGCGGGTGCATTGGGGCGAGCAAGGGGCTCCGCCACTCCGTCCTCTGCCCTAAACCTCGCCCTCCCCGCTCACCCCTGCCTTACAGGGGGAAGGGGCAAATTCAGTGCTAGTTCCCTTCTCCCTTTCCAGCCCCTCAAAGGCAAAAGCAGGGCGTTAAGCTGCCCCCTCCCTGACCGCCACCAGGACCAACAAACTATCAGTGATTAAAACTTTATCAAACTGGCATCGTGGCCAGGGAGACAAAACCCAGTAGGTCCCACAGCCTGGGCAGCCAAGGGGCTTGCGCATACTGGCAGGTTTTGTGTGGCGCTTTCTGATTAAAAGCGGTTAATGTGCAGGTGTGGACAATTAATTAGCCTCTGTGGCCTGATTCTGCTCTTGGCTTTGCTCCCCAGTAAAGGTCTCAATGACAAAACACTGGCTTTTCACAGGATTTTGTCTTGCTTGTATCTGTCAATTGGAAAGCTTTCTACTTCAAATTCTTTTCCTACTTTCCTACTGTCAATTGGAAAGCTCCACTGCCCTAAGCAAAACGAAGTTATGCTCAACAGCCCCTCATGCTGCCTATTCTCTGTTTCACAGGCTCTAGGTGTAAATGCTGATGTGATGCTCCTTGGTGAAGCTACAGCTGCTCAAAATGTCACCTCAGAGGCTTGCCACGCTGCTGTGCGAAGAGGGGGACCGCCATCTAGCCCAGCAGGAGTTGCCAGAAGCCACTGCTTTCTATTTGGCTGCCTTCAGCTGCAGTGCCCCCACGGCCGTGCAGAAAGTGAATTCCCTAGACAAAGAGCTCTGGGAGAAAGTGGTAGCCACCTTGGAGATGTGGTGCAAAGACAAGAGTCAGATTCCCAAGATCCAGAGCAAGAACTTGGACGCTGTGTCCCTCAAAGTGGAAATAGCTGCCGCCTTTCTCTCCACCATAAGTCCTGACAATGTGGTATCCTCACTATTTAAATTGGAGGCCCTGCTTAGACGAGGATGCTCAGAGGAGGTGGTGAGTAAATGCAGTACTCTGCTCAAGGCTAACCCGAAGCACTCGATGGAACTGCTGCTGCTGAGGGCGTTGGCATGGGTGCTGTCAGGGGCACAAATAAGGAAGGGAGTTGTGGACTATCTTGAAGCATTTGTGATGCATCGCACTGAGGCAGTGGCCTATGTGTGTACCAGGCAAAGAGAACACCTGCCACAGATCATCCAGGCCTTCTCTAATTTTCTCTCAACATGTCAGAAAGAAAGCCCAGATTGTAGATCCTTGGACCAGTGGCTGGGCAACTGCTATGACTTCCTGTCTGCAGTGGCACCAGATGATATCTGCATTTGCAGGATGCAGGCAGATTACCTGTTTAAGAAAAGCAAATTTGAGGAGTGCGTGGCAGTTTGTAGCAAGGCCCTTAAGGGTTTGTCAGCAGGTAATAATATCAGAGATGAGAAAGCTTTGGGTCTGCTCTTGGAACGGGCTGCTGCATATTTCTTCTTGGGTGGACGGATGCAGGAAATGATCCAGGATTTAGCAGAAGCCTTTGCAGCTACCCCTGCCCAGGCAATGAAGCATTTTGAAGAGCTTTTCTCACCACCTGATACTGAGAAGATAGAAGAACAGGCTAGAACTGTCCTGGAGGTGAAGTTTGCAGCATACAGGGAGGCTGTGCGTGCTCGGCCTGAGCTCAGAAGCAATCATGGTACTGAACTTCTCCCTTCCGTGATCCAGACAGTCCAGTTCCTCCTGCACATCTCCCCAGGATCCAAACGTGAGCTCAGTGTTCGGCTGGCAGACTGCCATCTCCTGCACGGACACATCAGAACTGCCCTGGAAATCTGTGACCACCTCTTAGCAGCAGAGCAGAAAACTTACTACAATACTCTGCTAGCATTGCGAGGATTCTGCTGCCTCCACACTCAGAACCAGCAGCAAGCTCTGCAGGACTTTCAAAAAGTCATCGAGCATGATTCCCCGCATCCCAGCAGTTGTATTAAAGCCTTATGTGGGCGTGGACTTATCCGGATTTCTGGTGGCAGCCACTACTTGACAGCCCTGGATTATATCACAGCTTGCCAGTTAAAGCTGGAAGAAACCATCTTCACAATCAAGTCCTATGTGCCATGGAACCAAAGAGGACTGCTGCTAAAGGTCCTCCAAGAAGAGGGACAGAAGATGCTCCAGAAGAAAAGGTACCCTGGAGGCAGCTCAGCCTGGGGACAGGAAAACAAACACAGCTGAACAGATTCCCAACAGAGTGGCCTGAGTAGCAGGGAGGGTTCTTGCGTCAGATAACCAAGAATAGGATTTAGACCCTTTTAAAGTGCTCCTAATAAAATAAAACTTCATAGGTGAGGCTATTCCAGCAAAATACCTTTTGGCTGGTATGTTGTAAAGTGACAGGATCCACGTAGCCAAATCAGCTCAATCTTTATATGAAAGTTAATTCATGATGCAACAGTTGGCTTGAGCTAGGAGTGAGCAAAACACTAGATGGAATATGACAGAGATTTCTCCTCTAAAGGAGTTGTTACACCCAAAATAAAACAGATTTGTTAGTGCTAGCTGGCTCCTTTCAGTCTCAGCTCCGAACTGAAGGACATACTGGGCCACTAGATAGATTTCAGTATCACTGTTAGGTTTTCCTTTCCCATTGAAGTATCAGCTGCAACCACAGGTATGAATCACATGTTTTCAGCCTTTCTTTAGACCCACAGCTGCTTAAGAACATATTTTTATAAAGGGGGGTAATAATTATAGAATTAAGTGGCAAGAGATTTATGTGGTGCTGGATGTGGTAAAATGTATTAACTGTTTTGATAATAGACTGTGTCTGAGCTTCCAGATGAGACAAAGAGGCTCTGTTATTGTTAGCATTTTACCTGAACCTTTCCTTTTCCTTTCTTTTTTTTTTTTTTTTTCCTTTCTTTCAGGGATGCCCTTGGGGTTTATCAGCTGGCTTCTCTCTTGGTGGAACTGGATCTTTCTGATGAAGCATCACAGATCCTTTGTGCTGATGCTCTATACCAGATGGGCTGGGTAGAAGAAGCTCACAAACTACTCTTACTGTCACTCTCCAGAAATCCACAAAGGTCTCCCATCCTGGCTAGACTCGCACTTCTGCAATTGAAGAAGGGTTTCTTGTATGATGGCAACCAGGTAAGGAGCACCTGGCTAGCAGGGAGAATGAGAGACTGATCAGTGATGGTATGATGAATGGGGATAAACAAAAACAAACAAACAAACAAACAAAAAAACAGCAGCTCAAAGTCTGCAGTTTTCTTTCTTGTGCTTGAAACTGTGGGTGAAATTCCAATGTGTTGATTCTCTTACCAAGGATTACAAAGTTGAATTACCAGCTTCTGCCGTCAGAGGGAACTATTGCATTTTTTAAAATCCCAGATAAATTTTGCTAGCCAAAAAAGTTCCCAGGTTTTGTTGTCACCATTTCCTGGGAAAAATAAAGGTTTTGTATAATATGCTGCCTTTGGGAAGCTATTCATGAATGTCATGACTTTATTAGAGTCAGCAGGTAGGCCCTGGAAATTAGATTTTTATCTGCAGCTTCTGCTACAAGTTCTGGATGGAATATATGTCACCAAAATTTTTTCAACAAAACATTTTTGATCAACTTGCTTTCTAGCATCCAAAATAGAGAGCTAAATAAGTTCTATGTTTATGTTTGGTGTATCAAGATAACTGTTCTTGTCATTCTGGCTTCTCTGGCCTAGATTCAAATGTTGACTACCTGTGTAAGCACGTTTGCTTTACCAGAGGAAACACCTTTTGTTTCTTTTCCATATTAATTTTAGTAAAAACTGCTTGGTGATTTTCACTCTAGTGAATGGAGGCAAAGATACCATATGTCAGGCAAGATTCTTCCCCAGGACAGTAGTTCGTGGATTTGAATCTGTACATTTCTCAGCAGTACTAAAAGGAAGGTGATGCACTTCCCTGAATTCACTAGTTTCAATTTTACAACCAAAAAGTTTCAGCAAAGTCCTGTTCCATAGAAACTTTCTCTTTTTGGAGCAATCATCCTGTAGTTCAGCTGTATTTATAGCAAGTTAACTGGCAGTCTGAACAGCTGATTTCAAAGTAACCAAAGCAGCATTACTATATCCACTACAATGATTTCCACATTATAAAAGAGATAATAATTCCACATAATAGAAGAGATTCATGGTGTATGGCTAGACCACAGCCAGCACCCCAGTAAAACATGGAGAAGCACTGGAAAAGAGCATACTTGTATCCCTAGACAGAAGTAATTCTAGCTTTAGCAGCTCTTAATTTCATTTATCTTTTCATGCCAGTCTATCTTTTTCTCTCCCATTGTTAAGCTGCTAAAGAAAGTGATCAAAATTGGCGATACCTCCTGCCTCCTGCCAATCATGGACATTTTCAAAGATGAAGATCGGAAGCTGATGGAAACTCACTGCCGTTTCAGAGCACTGACTATCTTGAAGAACAAACAGAGGGATGCTGACATCAAAGAGGCCATTGCCTATCTTTCTTTTGCCATCATTGCTTCAGGTAAGATTATAAAGCTATGGGTAGGAGATGTACTTCTATGGGAAATCACATCAGTGGGTATGCAAACAATTCCCATCCATCATTTCCCCAATGAGAAGACTGAAACAGTAGACTTACATGTAAGAAGGTAAAAATTAAAATAAAACACCCTTTTAGGATTAGCAGTGTAATACTGTTCTTTGATGGTACAGGAAAAGCAAAGTAACAGAGGGATTTTTTGGTACTTGATGCAGGGATGCAGTTTTATCACCGCGACATATATGTGCTCAGAGCACAGGGAAATGTCTCAAGGAAATCCTGCAGAACTGCTTTCCCTTCCGTGATTTTCATCAAGTAGCTGCACACAGGTGACTGAAGCAAGGCTGAAAGCTGGTAATTGCAAGAAAAGCCAGAGATTTTTGATCTAAAAACATAGTTTTCCCAGAAAGTCAAACTTGATGTAGAAAGAGATGAGAGTTTCTTCTAAAACACAATTGTTTCTTAAAGAGGTTAAAGCCAAACTTCTGATAAATGAAAGGGAAATTTGGTCCCTGTGAGCACTTAGTCCTTAAAAGACTGTGAATGAGGGGCTACTTCACAAAGTCATCTAAATGAAGGAAATCCTGGATTCAGAAGAAAGAGGAAGCCCTTATCCCATTTATTTTGTGTAACTGTTAGGGGAAGTGCTAGCGGATAAGCAGTGTGGAAAAGCTGCTGCAACAGGTTCAGCTTCAGCCCATTTTAGATCAGCAGTTTTGAGGTAGCAGGGTCCTGTTTAGCCTTAGTGTGTTACATCAGTTAGTACCCTGAAAATCCTCCTACCAGTGAAATTGACGTGGAACCTCCTGTTCCTCATAAAGAGCACGCTGTAGATAAGTCACTGCAGCAAACAACCTGCCTTCATGTTCCAACACACCAATGAATGTGTGGTTCCAGTGCAAATGAGTGAATGCACCCACTTACACGCATCATTATCCCAGCTTTTCCTAAGGAGAGAGATTAGGCTGATATGGAAATGCTTCTGGCATGTTCCAAGCAAAACCATATTTTTATGGTAATCTGCCTTTCACTCTGAGCAAATGTTATGACAGCAGCATTGAGAAGAAGAGACATTGGTTTATGAAAATGGAAAAGAAAACTGTTAATTGCTTTGAGATGGTTCCATTTCACAGCCTGTGCATTCCAGCTTATCAACCCCCCACCTGCTAGAACAGATGCTTGTTAAGAAATAGACATTGTCTTTATGGGAGCCAATTGATAGAGCTCCAGAGCGATAATAACCTTTAGTACAGAAGTTTTGGAGCATATCAGGAGGGAGAAAAAGCCTCATTACTGTAAAAGAATTGCCAGGGGCCTGTCTGCTGGCTCATCTCTGCAGGCAGCTGTGCAAGATGCTCCATTTGCCTGATAAAAAAAATATTTACAGTGGCACTGATAATTTATCATCCAGTATTGAGATGCCACGTTTATTGATTGCAGTCCTGGGCAAATTAAGATCCTCATCAAAAATGCCTTGAAAGGAAGGGGCATATGGATGGGGGAGGGATGCACACTTTGTATCCAGTGGATGAAGGGACCATACTTTTCATGGATAGCTTTATGGTTTTTTATTTGGGCAGCGCGTATTTGAAAGCAGAGAAAAATAATTTTATATGCAAATTCCAGTGCAAATGAAGTGTGGAAGTAAATTAGACAGTCCCATCTGGATTCCTGTTCTATCCAAAACAGCGTGTACCTTCTGACTCTACTTAATTAAAACAGCCAAATGGCTTTGTGCTTCCATCCTCACGTACCTTCCTTTTAGAGCCCTCTTCTCTAATTTGTGCTATTCCAACACACCAAAATCTCCCAGGATTACTTCTAATGAATTGGATCCTAATCCAGCTCAGATCCTTATGTAGTGGCTGTGTTATTGGTAGGTTGCCTCCTTTTGTGGCACATTAATGTTGTCTGTGGAGACAGTTGTGATTGTGGGATAGATGTGGAGATGTGAAGACATGCCCTTTTACAATAAATAGCCTCATCTTACTTTTACTGCGTTCCATCGCAGCGTTACTGTGCTGTTTTTAGAGGTCCTCAAGAATAACAAATGGCAAAACTTTCCAGACTTCCTCAAAAATTGACAGAAGCTGTTTCATTACACCTGGAAAATGTATAATTTCTCTGTACTATCAGCTGTGTGAGTCTAGGTATTCCAGAGAAGGCAGAAAAAAATCGCCTGCATGTTGAGTGTTTAATAATTGCAGGCCACTCCGTTTGCTTCCTTTCACAGTTTCTGAAGAGGCTCGCTCTTGCTGAGACCTTGAGGCAATCAGAAAAGCAGTTGTGGCTGTTTGAGAAGAGATAAAGTTTATTGACATGTGTATTGATTTTATTAGAAACCAGGAAGCTTTTGAACTAATTTAGCAGTGTGATTTTATGATTTTGATTCTCTTTTCCACTCATTTTTTTATTGCAATGTTCTTTTGGCTTGTTTAATTAGACTGAAGGCTCTTTGAAGTAAGGCCTGTGTTTGTAGTGTGCCTGGCACAGTGTGGTGCCTGTTCCTGTCTGGAAAGTTAGAGTTCTGTCACGGTAGGACAGTTACAGTTATAAATCAGATTGCAGCCATACATTTACTCTCAGCAAAGTGCCCCAACTTTCTGTAAACCCTATTAGAACTTTTTTTTTTTTAATTCCTGTGTATATAAATATTATATACATGCATCTTTTTAGTGTTTTCCAGAACTGATTCTTCTGTTTATAGCATGCAGAATTTTTATTTTTTGAAAAATTATCTTAGTGGCAACATATATGCCCTGACTAGGATTTTTGCCCATATAGCAGCCCAGACATTTATTATTATTATTATTATTCCAGATTTGCCTGTCGCTTATTAGCCTATAAAGGTGCACTGGTTTCTACTGTCAGCCATCTATCTGTAAGTGAGAAACGTACACCACAAGACTCAGAACATCAGAGCAGCCTTGTCTTTGTAAGGCACTCCTGAAAACACATCCAAGACTTCACCAGTGAAAATCCATTCTTTGGCAGAATTCTACCGCTTATTCCACCCTTGCCACAGGTCTAAATAAAACGCTTACTTTTCAGCCCTGCAGTCAGCACTCCACAACCTGTACATGTATATCTACTGCATCATTTTCACTTAGCCTATTTGAGGCCCTTTGGTGGGGCTTAGTAGTCTGCACACAGTGGGATTTTACTGCACCTTACTTTAGACCATTAGACTGGAGACCTTTCAAGTAAGCACAGCTGCATGTCTTTTCCAGGTGGCTCTGCTGAAGACTGCCTCCTTATCAGGGCTCAGTGTTACGGGCGCCTTGGTCAGAAGAAAACTGCTATTTTTGATTTTAATGCCGTCCTAAAGGAGGACCCTGGGAACGTTCAAGCTCTGAGTGGACGAGGATTCGTTTACCTTGCTCTGAAGCAGCAGAAGGTATTATCACTGTATTGATTTACTGGTGAATTTTCTGGCAGTATTAAGCAATATCAGTGTAAGATACCACAGGCCATGTCATGGACTCACTGTAGTCAAGAGTTTCCTATAGAATTTGCTCAGTGAATGCCCTTGCTTTGGCTGTGGAACAGCTGGCAACTGAGAGAATTAAAAAAGATAAATAAAACAACGAATAGCTATTGTCACCATTTCATTTTTGGTCTTGTTTCTACATAGGAGGCAGTACAAGATTTGATCTCGGCATTGAAGGCAGAGGCAGGAGCAGTGATCCCAGCAATCTTGTCTTTAAAGCATGAAGCCCGGGAGCTGATCGCTCAGTGGCTTCTTCAGCATGGCAGGACCGTGCTAGCTGAGCTTGTTGCTACTAAAGACCTTTCAAAGGAAAGGAGGACCCTCAGGGACCTTCTCGTGATTGCAGGAGCACTAATCAAAATTTGCAAGGATGCTCAATATCACATCTTCTATACAGATGTTTTGACTGCAAATGGTAAGCACTAATTCTTTACATAGCTCATCAGAATAAGTGAATGATTAATGAATTCATAAAAAAAATGTTCAGTGGCAATGGGAGCATGTATTTATTTTACAGCACTTCTTGAGAGAAGCTTGCAAAAGTTTCAGGAGAGGGTACAAAGTAATTATAATACCCTTAGATATGAAATGTGGATAGTCTGCTTTAGTAAAGTTTATTGATGTCTCTTTTTCCCTGTGGAATGGGTTACATGCCTTGTACTGATGTTAACCAACAGGAAGGTATGAAGAGGCCCTGATTCACCTTCAGGAAGCATTTGACCACTCTCGTGCAGATGAGTTTGCTAATGCAAGACTGGCTGTATTGCAGCTGAAGAAGAGGAACATGCCAGTGGCAGCTCACTCATTCAGCATCCTAGCGAGGAAAGATGAAAGGGAGCTGAGGTTTCTCCTGAACTTTGTAGATGCTAAGCAACAGCAGCATCTCTCTCAGGTACAACCCTTTTTTGTTGCCTCATCAGTAGATTCAGCAGGGAAAGAAATGGGAAGTAACAGAAGTACAGAAGTATTTTTTACAGGAAGTGTACAGAACTATGTGGGAAGACCATTTATCAGAAGAATTACATACAAACTGGCTTCTTTCTCCATCCTTCTCTCCAGCCAGTCAGAGTAGATTTGAGAATTTGGATTCAGCTTCTTTCATTGCAGTGACCTTGCTTCAGTCTCTAATAATTCATCATTACCACTTCTTACCACTTGGGGGAATTTCTTGCTGGTCTCCCTAGCACGCAGCCTGTTTAATCCCACCACTAATATGCAGGGGTTGTGAGGGAGAGCTAGAGATTTAACAGGATCGTTGATAATATTGTACTCTGTATGAGTTACATGGTGCACGTAGCTGACTAATGGGGAAAGGGAATTCATGTTTTGTTCATTTTCCTGCTGAGATGAAACTGAAGGTTCTGATTCAATCACATAAAACACTTCAATCCTTTTTACTTGTGTAACTTCAGAATTGTAAATATATTCACATTTTTATAAAATGCCTTCGAGGTTGGGGAGGTTTGGTATTGGTTTTCTTAGCTACAACTGTTTGACACAAAAGTATCATGTTGCTCTAGTCCCATGGAGTATTTATTTTTCCCTTTTTTTTTTCTCCACATTTTGCCCCCAAATTGCATCCAGCTCTGAGAAAGCATCTCCAACAATAAGGAAGGACAAGGTCAGATTGATGGTGAGCAGTTTTAACATTCACTCAGGCATCTGCAATACTGATTACCCAGAAGCTCTGTGTTCTGAGAATCAGTTTGCTTCCTTTTATTCAATTTGTAGATTCCGTGTACCCTGGTGAGAAGCTATATTGTTATGCTTTCTCCCAGGTTATAAAACAAACAACATGCTGATATACTAAATGCATCTAGAGAAGAGTACTTTGTATGTATTTTAGCAAAACAGCAGGAGGATATAAGTAAACAAGTATTAATTTACCAGTCCCTAGATAGACACCATTACAGAGAAAAGAGCCCCTTTCTTCAGAATAATGTAGAAAGTTCAGTCTTCTGGGGAAGAGTTTGGAGATCTCAGAGCCAATTTGCAATCTTTCACTATATAAAGTTGATAAAGGTACATTCAAGAATGTGTCTGTGAAGGCCCTGAGGAGGCATCTACAAATGAAGATAAGTTTTACAGCTGAATTTCCCTTGCTGCTACATCACTCTTCCTGTGTGGAAGTCTCACAGCTAAGTCCATCCATGCTGCTTTCTGAGAAAATGCAGAGGGATTGTTATGCTGACAACGAGATAAAAAAATATGTACAGTTTAAACTGAATTGATGTGTTAGGAACTCACTGGTGGTACAGATTAGTGAAACCTTTAAAAGAGGAGAGGCACTTTTTTTTTTTTTTTTTATCAGCTTCGGAATGGTCTGGCATTTAACCCCTTACTGGTGGCTTATTTATCATGAAAGATTTCTCCACCACACGAGAGACTGGGGGTGTGGGGGTGGCTGGACTGATTTAAAGATTGGAACTGAATATCTGTTGCAAGTAAAATAAGAGTAATTTTTTAAATCTTTATTCTCAGGCTTTTTGTGCAAACCAAGTAAACATTTGAACTCAAGCACCTGGGGTCTCTTTCTATATTCTCTAATCTGCAAAGATTACTGAGCATGATTGTCTTTATTACTGATTAGCCCAGAATCAGTAATGGTTGTTGTGGTGGCTTTTTTTTGATAGACATTTTGTGACGAAGGGGATAAATATGTACTTTGCTTGGGTGGGGAAGGAATTGGCTAATTCACCTATACAACATCACAAAGGATCTTTCTGGTAGGACTTTCTTTTGCCCACAAGGTTATTCCAGTTTGTGTGAAAAGAAGATCTCGTGAAAGCAAAGAGCTTAGAGAGAATTTGTGTCAAAAAACAAGTGTCCTTATTGTGCCATGGCTCCTAACTACACTGCAGGGGGAGCGTGTTCTTTCTGTTACCTCCGTTTCACAAATAAGGAGACTGAAACACCGAAGAGTTTAGGGATTTACCCAGTGTCCCACAGCGTGTCTCTAGCAGAGCAGCGCTTGGAGATTAAGGGTATTATAGAAATGTATCGTCATTATCCTGGAGTCTGGTCTGAAAAGGTAAAAATAATCCAACATGAGCTGCATAGGAAAGGGTGGAGGAAGGAGAGCTCCTTGATGTACTACTATTTTTTTTTTTCGTGAAAACAAAGTAATAAAATTCTTGCATTATTTATAGTCCAAGGGGTCCCATGATAAGGAATCTGTAAACAACTGGGAGAGCCACATGGGAATAGGAATCTGAAAGACTTATTAAACTCCAAAAGGTCAGAGGAAGGGAGTTTGCTTGCTGCTAGTGCAGCTTCAACCCTTCTGTTTCCTATGTCAGAGGTTAGATGTGTGACTGATTGCCAGCTCCTTGCCCCGATCCTCGGAGCTGCAGGCTCTGTTGACATGCCATAGGCTGTCCCAGAGCTGATTCCTACAGAAACAGCCTTAAAAACGATACAGCCTGTGTCTAAATTAAGCCCTCAGCAGAAGGCATTTTGAGGAACTGCACAATGAACAACGTGATCTAGAACTTCAGAATTTCTAGGAAAGAGCTGTTCTCATGTCAGAGAACATGCAGATGCAGTTAGTTCCTCCTCGAGCCCCTGTTAAAGTCCCACCACTAAGAAAACACCTGCACGGACTAGTTGCTGTAAAAACACTTGAAAGGACAAACTAAATTTGCTACTTTTTAAATTGTAGTCAGAGATCTGATGGTTTTGGACAGGCTGCCTTCCAATTTATGGCCAGAATTATTAAAGCCAATGATTTACACTATTTGAGGAAAGGTCCTACCTATTTCTACACGTGGAAGCTGAGAGATTCTCTAATAGAAACTCACTTATGTATTCATATTTGTCATTTTGTGGCAAATTGGGGTAGAGTTCTTCCTAAATTGTTAGGAGTGGCTAAATTATTTCATGTCACAGGTCTGAGATGAGTTTCTCAGGCTGACCTGCAATACTGTTCCATTTCACCGGGAACCTGTTTTCCTTTGTTGCATTAAACATCAAGCAGTGCTAATCTAAGCCATTAACATACAAAGACAAGGCAAACGGGCAGACTGGAAGAAGACCTGAGATGGACTTTTGGAGAGTGCTCAAGCACGGCTACTGAGACAGTGGCTGGGCTAACTAAAGTTTGGGTAGCCACCAGCACCCGAAGGCAATGTGATATCCCCTGGAATGGGACTGATGACAACATTTATCCTGTACTTGGGCTCGGCTTGTTTGGCTCAGCGCTCTGTAAGACCTAAGCTGCTGGTGGCAGTCTTGTTTATAACTTAAATATTCAATCTGCTGCAGCATGTTAAAAGCTTTGTTTATTACCAATAAAGGGAAATAATGAGAAATCCATTTGAGGCAAATAGTTCTAATGGAGTTTTCTTTATTGACTTTTATAAGCCTAAAAATTATGTGGCTCGCTCAGCCTTCTCTATTTTCTTGTTGTTGTTTTTCCCTTCAGGTAATAGCAGATAGTTCACAAGCGCTTGAGATTGTTGATGAGCTAAGCCACTAGTTGGCTATTTGTTTTGTTTGTTTGTTTTCCTGTAGCCTGGGGAACCTTTTCAGTAGAAACCATATTTCATTATTAGCAGGTGTGGATATTTGTGGAGCAATGCATGGGGCTAACTCCTTACTGACCAGAAAACACAATTTCCCTATAGTCACCTGTTAGAGCAAGCTGTGGCAGAAATGTACACACATACACCCCGGCTTCTAATAACAAATATTAACTAACTTTATGTCAACAGGTAGCAGTGCAAGAAGGAAATGTGCTGATTAAAGAATATCGCTATGAGAAGGCTCTTGGTTATTTTACCCTGGCTATCTTGACAAGCAGAGATAATCCACGATACCTCCGACAGAGGGCTGCTTGCCTTATGCACCTGAAAAAATATGACAAAGCTTTAAAAGATATGGAGAAAGTAATCCAGAACCATGGCTCTAACAGTCTGAGAACACGAGTTCAGGACCACTGTTCAAAAGGACTCCTGCTGTTGTCAGTGTCAGAGGAAGAAGCAGCAGTTAAGCAGTATATTGAAGCACTGCAGTTGGATGAATCTACAGCACTGTGCAGCATCATGAATGGTCCTGGCAGTGGAACTTTAGCCAGAACTTTCCATAAGATTGCACAATACAATTTTGAAATGCAGCATTATGAAGAGGCCTGGAAAATCACTGATTATGGCCTTAAAATTGATAAAAATAATCCTGAACTTAAGAAACTGAAAACAAGACTCAAGCGAGAGGCATCAGGCTGTAGCATACATTAATTTATCCGCTTGGGAATTTTCCAGTGACTGTTTTTTCTCGTTTGTTTGTAAGGCTGCAAGAATAAGGGAAGGACAAGGAGCTCATGATAAATATGGAATGGAACATGGCACTGAATATGGCACAGCAAGGCTAGAAATAGAAAATTTCGGATAGTGAAACAAAGCTGATCAAGGGAGCTATGAGAAAAAGGCAAATGACATTCAGTATTCTTTAAAATTATTGTGGATGTGCATAAGCCTTGTGAAGAATGTGTTCGTCTGGCTAAGCTGAATGATTAATTCCCTAACACATGGATTCCAATCATAGTGAAGGGAAGCAGTCAAGTAGCTTGCAGTTTATGAAATAATAACCACATATTTCCTTGCTACTTACCTGATTAGCTTTAACACATACTGCTCAACTAGCTAGTCTTTTTTTTGTAGGCCAAAAAGTTTGCTCAAAAGTAACATTTGTAACATGTTTTTAAGTTGTGAAGCTACACCAGTTAAAAGTCCCACTCCGGAATGGAAGGAGCTGCTGTCATAGTCTAATGGGTTTGCAATAATCAGCACCAGCGTAAAGAAGTGGGGCAGTATAAATGCAAAGCAAAGTGTTCTAATGTCCCAGGCAATGTAAGATGAAAGATGAGATCCAGCAGAGATGAAACATCCAACCTAGTGACTAACACCTTGCTTTCCAGGGGACAGAGACAGCTGTACTACAGACAGGTGAGCGTGGGCTTCTTTCTTTCAAATTCAAGGAAAGTTACTCTGCTTCTAAGCCTACTGACATTGATGAGTACTTCTTGTTCCTAATTGGCATCAAGATGCTATAGGGAAGTTTCTTTCCAAGCGTGAAATTATGTCCTTAAACAACTTCCAGCTACACATGCAAGCTGAAGGAAAGAGCTGCTGATTTTTTTTTTTCAACTAGCAATTAAGAAAGGAATTTCTCCGTTTCATACTGATTTTTTTTTGATACATAGTTGTTTGGGGCTTTGAAATTCTTTAGCTTTATTTTTGTTTTGGGTGTTTGACTGGAATAATAAGCCTCTTTAAAGCTTCATGGTTGCTGTTCTGCTACCATTTCCTCTTTTACTGGTGAGTTTGATTCAATACCAGTTGGCTGATCTTTTTCTCTTGAGCAATTTGATCCTTCAGTGGCTTTTACACCGTCCAAATAATGTGCTCACCCTGTTCAGTCTCTCCTTTGCCACAGTTAGCATTGCAGATGTTGTATAGACAACACTGAGAGCATGAGGTCTAGACACACAGACACTCAGTTGCACTCGAGTAAAGTAATTTCATTACAGAGAGACCAAGAATCTGGTTCTCTTCTGAGTTATCCATGCTGACAGTTAGGAATATCAACACAAGGACTGAAGAAAGAGTCAGGGTTGAAATCAAAAAGAAGAAAACAGTAGCCTACGGGATTAATAGCCTCTCTGCTGAGAGAAGCAGAACCAACTTTCTGAATTTTAGTATGTCATTCATAATGAACTGAAATTTTCATAAAGACCCAGGTCTTTATGTTATGTAAAAGTGGGTTAGCTTAGTTTTCCAAATTCACCCCTATAAGATTGCTGTAGAGCTATACTGAGGAAAAAAATGCTTTCAGGTGCCTAAGACTGCTATTTTTTCAAGCACCAGGAAGGCATATAACTTCTTATCTGTTAGTCATGGTCTAGATTAATGGCTGCTTCTCTCAGTGGATCCGAACTGTTCTCATCAGCATTTTTATTTGTTTCTTTTATCTTCTCTGTCCCCTTTCTGTGCACATTAAACCACTGCGATCAAAGCCCTTATCTCTGTTTGTGCCTAGGCTTCTGATTTGTTCTTTATTTCTCCGTTATGGGCTTGCTCTTCCAACTAATTTCTTGGAATATCAAATAGATCTTTCTGATTAGTCACAGTGAGAGGGGTTTGATTAGCAGCATCGCTGCATTATGCATGCCTAGCACAATTTCACACTCAGCACAACCCATTCTGACACTCATTTCCCAGACTCCTGAGGAGCAGGCAGGATTAAATGTGACCCATTTATTTCAGCTACTGCCCAGCCCATGCACCTAAGAGCCAAAAGCATGCCTGTGCCTTCAGGTTCACATACCTCCACCACTCTCTTGCTGTGCTTTGCCACAAGACAGTATCTTGCAAAAAAACAAAACAAAACAAAACAAAACAAAACAAAACCAAAAAAAAAAAAAAAAAAAAAAAAAAAAAAAACACTGAAGTCCTTGCAGAGTACTCGGCATTTTCTAAGAGACAGTCATCATTACTGGCTGTGGATATAACTCTGAGGCTAATTGTGATCCTTCCGGCAGTGCTAGGGAGGCCATGAGGACCATTTGAGATGCCTTAATAGCATCACTGCTTTTGAGTCTGGCTCTAGCCAGACTGCTGCAATGTTAAACAAGCTATCACAGCAGCCATCAGAGAGGGCATTGCTGTCACTAGGGAGCTGGCTTTGGCTGTTTTCCTTTCAGCCCAGTCTCCCCCGCCAGCAATAGTTATGCACCAGAAATCCATCAGTACTTCTCAACAAACATCTCCCTTCCAGTCCAGGCCGATAAGTCTCATTCTTATCTGATGCCATGCCCCTTCTCAGGGCCTGGGACTGTTCAGTGGAATCACCAACCACCTCATTACATACATGCCATTTTCTAACGGGATATTTTTTCCACTTCCAGACTGAAGAATCTGGGTAGAAGAAACTGCCGTGAGCACTTCTACATGTTTCTTTAAGGGTATGCTGCAATTTGGAAGATTATGGAGCTGTTTGCAACTGCTTTGAGAGGCATTACTCATTCTGTGCCTGCAGCTGATGTCTGAAATTGTTTTCAGAAGGAACTATTGTAATACCTGTTCCTTGAAAGTCTCTTGTGCAACACACTTCAGGACATTCTTACAGCATGCTGGTGTAAACGTTGGATAACTACAAAGAATTTGAGCATAGTTATGAGCCAACACTAGAGTAATCAGGAAGGGAATATGGCCTGATCAACCGGTGTCAACAGTGGAACTGGATACCAATTTATTTGAAACCTACATTCATCCCAAGGAAAGCTTTAACACCTGTAGCTCATGCAACTCTGAGCTGTATGCAGATACTACCAAATATCCCTTTGCTCCCTCTGAATTTCATTTCTTTGAAGTTTTCTTCAACCTGAGCAATGCATCAGCTAGGCTGTAATAATTGCAGTCCATCTACATGGGGAGGCAGAGAAGCTGAAGGAAGACTACCCTGCTGCACCTTGTCACCAGGTAATGAACAAAGGAGGCTTTGAAAGCTTGATTGTTTCTACACAAATGATCGCTTGCCAGCGTTGGCTTTATAAAATATTCAAGATTTCTTACGAACACATAAAAGGGATACCAGATGTGAGAATATTTGTTGCACACACACAGTTATATGAGCAAAGTTTCCTGACTTCGTATGCCGCAGTCAAGCAGGCAAGGAACAGTTTAGAAATGATTGGTTGGGATTAAATAGTCAACTGGAAGCTTTTCTCAGAGCTCAGACAGAGCTAAACTGAACTTTTCTGATTTCAAAAGATCATTTTTTCCTTTAAACTCATATCACCCCCATTGCTTTTTCAATTTCAGTTACTTAAGCGCTCCTAGGTAGTAAGAGAATCAAAAAACATCAGCAACTGATCAAATGCGTTTTTGAAGCTGACATATTGCCTGGGAAGTCATCTTCCTGACTTTCAGTTTAATCCATGGAGCTTCCCAGATTTACATCATGGTGGAAATGTGGCTCTGGCTTACAGCCACACAGACCCAGTAACTTTTAATGAGTTTCTGTGTTTATAAGTGAGGACATTCCACTTGACTTGCAGAGGCAGATGTTTCACTTTAATGACAGCTAATCTAAAAGCCATTTCTTTTACTATCATTTCTCTGCAGAAGATTAACTGTGTTATCATTGTACTGCTTCTGCATCAAGCAATTTCTAATTTGCCAGGGCTCTGAGGAGTCACTGCCATCATTAATTTAATGTGTTACATGAAATTATCACTGGCATTGTAGCCTGCCTTTGGAGTCTTGGCTATTTCAATCATATTTCAGCTAAACTGGCCCATGTCAGGACCCATTGCTTCAGTCAGCCATCACTCAATGACACCTTAAGGATTACTTTGAAGGCGCAGCACTCCAGAGCTGTGGGGTTTAGGATGCTCTCTCTCTTCTCTCCTTTACCCGCTATGGCTTCCACAAATGACTCTTACATATTAATTTGTTCTGTAGGACACCAAAGAATACTGCAGACCTGCACTTGCCTCACAGATGTGTACACCTCTGACACCCCAAGTACAGGACCAGTGGTTTGTTTGGTCACTGAAGTACCTGAAGGGCAGAAGAGGAGGATGATATCACCGTTCGTAGTGTTCACCAACTGAGAAGCGGTGAGGACAGGTTGGGAACAAATTGCTATATAACTTTCATTTACAGTTTATTTCAGAAATTTTACTTTGGGCATATGATGCATGGCCAAGACCTACCACAGACCTTGACAGGTCTACTCTGTGGTCCTGAGGAGCACTGAGTACTTGTTTGGTGTGCAATGCAAGGCCAAGTTTAACTTCCCAGGTTAGCTGTGGGTGTAGGTGTCTCACCATTCAACCTGATCATTTTTGTATTTGTACATTCCCTACATGATTCCAAAAAAATCAAGTGTTACAGAAAATAAACTAGCATAAGGATTTCCCACAGATTGTAAAGGAAATTAAGAACAGTATCAGGTAGGTTTACGTCTCATTCCTGAACTGCGTCACAGTGAATGAGAAAATCTAGCAGTAAACCCAGAGGGGGAGTATAGGAGGGAGCAGGAAACACAGGAGGAGGAGGAAGACTCTGTTCCATTCCAGTTCTGCATTTTTGTTCTGCCCCTCGGTTGTATTTTTGTCTCCAGGTCAGTGTTGTGTATACCTAATGCGACCTGGTGGATATACTTCACGGGTGTCACGTAGCATGATGCATAGGGATCTGAAGTCACAGGAGAGACACAGTTTTAGATCCAGATCAGTAGTGGATGAAATGAAAAACAGACTGATTATTATTTTCCTACTTAGAATGACCATTTTATGGAGTATCTTGATTGCTTAGAAACCTCGGATGTCGTATAAGATTCAAACACTGGCAATATACTCACTACATTCTCTAAAAATTACATTAAAATCTTACAATATTAGGAACGTCTTTGAGTACTAGTAACAATGTAGGGTTAGTTCTTTTAATACAGAGTTTTAACAACAGAAACACTTATACTTCACCATTTGCTTTCTATTTTTTTGCAACCTTGCCAACATTATGTTTGCAATGCTGTTTCTTTTTTTCTCATGCATCATTTGTCCATTCTTGGGCAATAAAGTCTACTTACTGAAGAAAACAGGTAATTATCCATCTACATAAATTGCCCTTTATCCACATCATTAATGTGTTTGGATGTTTTAATTGATTGCATTCTCGACTGCTTTGGATAGCTAAAATGCCAGCTAATGCCATCCAATTAAGCCTCCTAATAAACCTGACTGATGAACTGCAATATAATCACACATCAAGTAGAGATGTAGGGGGAAATGCCACAGAACTGACAGTTTAGAATAGACTGTGTTATTCTGAAAGACCCAAATCACTTCTCAACAGTGAAGCTTCTAATTGACAATAACTGGCAGCAGATCTGGTATCCAAGACCCGATTCAACCCACCTTTCAAGCACATGCTCAAGTCTGTTCCTATCTACAGAACATTTTTGTTTGTTGCTGACTTTGGTTCCTCCCAAGAACTTCCCCTATACTTGTCCTCTTCCTTCCATAATATTCTGTTAAAAATTTATTTTTGAAATGTTTTCTTTCCTAGACTTTTTGAACGGTCATAGGAATGTATTCAGCAAATACATGAAATATATTACCCTGAAGAAGGTAACATGTTGATAATTAGTACTAGGTAGCAAAAAGGCAAAGAAGATATTTAGACTTTTTAAAAATATATTTGTTTGTAAGTAAACAACACTAGATGAGGCAGATATAAGTGAAATAAACTCATACTAAAAATAGGATGTACGCTTCCATCAGTGCCCTGCAGGCAGCTCACCCAAAGATGGCATGGTGTCTGTATGACAGCTCTGGAGGTCTTTTTCTAGGCTCAGAGACTGTAGATTTAATGGAGTAATTTGTGTGAAATTCTCTGCTCTATTTTGCCAGATGCCAGACGACATAATGGTTCCTCTGGCATCAACATCTATTAATCTAATCTTGACTTTGATTCTCTGTGTGACTTTGTTTCATCTGTAAAATGGGGATAATCTTCTATTTCAGATGTTTGTCCTCATCTCTCAGCTCTGGGTACAAAATACTTTGAAGATGACATGCTATTGCAAAAGAGCTACAGATTCTCATCAAACCCATTCCCCAATCAGTGATGCTAGTAGAGGTCACCCCTCTGTTCTGCCTCTGATACTGCACACTCCCTTGTTTATTTATTTGCACAGCTCTTTGGCAACAGTAAATTCAGAGCCTCAGCCCTCAGTGGGAACAAGAATGTGTCCCTGAGCATCCCACTGTATGCAGCCTGCTGGGACAGATGTTGTGTTTATGTTGTAGACAATGGCAAGGGAAACAATAAGAACATTTTGGTTCCTTCTTACAGGCATGGCACTGCCTAAGTTTGTTTCTGAGAGTGAGCTATACACCAACCCAGTAGTACCAAATGGGAAACTAACCACAGAGGTGCATCTAGAATCCAAATCCTTTCCTACTGGGCACTCAGGTACCTCTCTGCTTCTCTGCCAGGGTCCATTCCTGATGTATGGCACCTCCAGCAGTTACTCTGTGAAAGAACTGACCAGATCTCTCTACCTTCGTCTGTGCTGCAGCTCTTGATACTACAGAACATAAACACCAGTTGTTCATTCAGAACACAAGCTCAGAACATCTTCAGCCTGAATGATGCAAGTCTTCCAGTTTCCACAAGCATCCTAACCATTGGTGGGCATGCAGGAAGGTGAGGTGGAGGTGAAAATGGGATGTTTGCTAAAAGTTAAGCACATGTATAAGCATTTTGATAATCCAGAACTTCACACTATGGATAGTATTGCTAAAAATAAGTGTAAGAATTTATTGAAAAGTTGGCTTTCTGTATTTAATTAGATGATACATATGTGGTATATGAACTCATATGACTGGTTATATACTCTTCATTTTTCAGTTGGTCTGAATATCTTCCCTTTGAGAACAGAACTATCATACTTAATTTGAAAGATACAAACAATACATGGTTAATGGATATTACTGCGGAAATTTTGTGTGTCTTGTAGCTGGAAATCATTTCAAGTAAAATAACTTAAATTCATTTTGTTTGCAGTCTGTCTTTCCATGTACCAAAATAAAGCAAAGACATGCCTTTTAAGTCATGCACATCTATTTTTAATGACACAACATTCTAAAATTCTAATTGCAATATTAAGCACTACATGGAAATTAAATGTATGGAAAATCAGGCATTGCCTTCCAGAACAAGTTTTCCTGCCATAGATACTTTCAAACCTCTTGGGAAAGAATTAAAGCATGTCAAGTTAAACTGAGAACTGTCCTAAGATTTACTGTAATAGGAGAGACTTTTCTAAATGCTAACAAGCTAGTAAATCATCTTGTCCCATTAAGGACAGTACTGGTAGTGCCTGCTGCACAGTCTGTTTTCTCCAGTCTAGATATAAAATCAAGTGATTTCAAATATGGTGGAAAGGGTTAATTCTCCCTGATAAGTCTCCAAGCAGAGCATTTAATTCATTGGGCATTCTAATCCACCTCTGTGTGAGTGAACGTATGAAGGAAGAGAGAGAGATGTAGTCACAGTACTTTGCAAGACCATTTCTTGGGAAAAGCCTTGTTAAAGAGATTAGTGCTAATAACAAGAATAAGTGTTTGATTCTGATTGCCAAAAAATGTAAATATTCTAATTATATTGCAGAAGCTTCATGAACTACCTGCCTTCTACAGCTGAAAAACAGTCTCCACCAGGCAGAGGTAAGACAAGTTCTTATTTTTACCTGTTTCTCTCTGCAGAGTGCATGCAATTAGAAATTAATTGCAGAAGCCATTGTCTTTTATACCTAATACCACTGATGTCTGATTTATTTTTTTTATGATGTTCAAAATATCATTGTCTCATGAGGGAAGAGTTTTGAAACAGCATCTAAACTTGGAGGTTTTACTGATTCTAATCTGTTTCAGATGTGCATCTACTGGGGGTTATTTACTCTACACACATCTGGTAGCCAACCAGCTATGAGAAGACATTTGAGCACTGTTTTTTCTGTTGTTTTGTGTTTTGTTTTGTTTTGTTTTTTTTGTTTGTTTGTTTGTTTTTCTGTTAGTTGACAGATAACAGGGTTAGGCTGGCTCTCAAAGACAAACCCATCATTTTGAGCACAATGAGTTATCTTCTGTAGTCTGCATCCCTGCTACAATAAATCAAAGGGTAGCCGTCATTCTAGAGTCATTATTTGTGCTGATTTATGGAGGATTAGGCTGTTGTGGTTTTTTTTTGTTTGTTTCTTAATATCACCCTATAGCTTCAGACTGTCTGTTGTATTTAAGGAAAGTGTATATACCAGACTAATTTCTGCCAGTTTCTTTAATACTCCTTTCACTCTTCAGAATGCAACAGCATAGACTGAGACTGTGAGGTGAAGGAAGGTATTTGCTAACACTCTGCAGTATTGTGCTGTTGCATACTGCTTTGGTTACTAAGCAAAATAGTGATTTGGATAGTAAATCTATTCGTTGTATACACCTTGGGGCATGGGAGCTTTCTTATTTACATTAATTCTGTGATTCTGGGATTAATTCACATACAGAGAAAAACAAATACATCTTAGTACCTGTGTAACCTGAACATTAGAACCCAAGTCACAACAGAAATGAGCTATCATTACAGAGTTCTGGTTCTTTATTGTCCTAAAGACAAACAGAAAAGTAACAAGAGTTTTAATGCAGTTTCTTGGAAGAGTTTTACAGTACTCTCCATACCCCTACTTTCTCTCTCACAGATACAGTGGAATTGGTAACTAAAAAAATAAATTAAAAATATTTCACATGCAACTGATTTCAGATATGGTATCGGACTTTTACCTGATATGGGGATAGAAATACCTCCAGAGATGGGGCATCCACAGCTTCTCTGGGCAGCCTGTGCCAGTGCCTCATCACCCTCATAGTAAAGAGCTTCTTCCCTATATCTAATCTAAATCTACCTTATTTTAGTTTAAAACCATTCCCCCTTGTCCTGTGACTGCACACCCTGGTAGCTCTGCATGCTTTAATGTTCCAGCGATACTCAGAACAGAGCATTTGGCTGCTTCAGGAGATCAGATGTATAAAAAAGTTGGATTACTTGTCTGTTTTATGCAACTTGAAGGAATAGCTTTTCCACTGCTGCTAGCTACAAGCAGCTCATGCCGAAGGGAAGCCTTTAAGGAACTCCAGAAGTTAGCAATTGCTTGGTGCTGAGCGACTGCATAGAATAACTACAGATTGCACCATAACGCCAAAAGTTTCTCAGTGTTTCCACATTCCCACAGGAGGCTTGGCCAGGGCTGCTTTGGCATCTCTAAGTATTGAAAATGTTAGCCACGGATGTGAATTACATTGCAGGTAGCTGCCAAGGCCAGCCCCTTGCAGCTTCCCAAAAGCTTCTGCATTAACCACCTTGTACAGGAGTGATGGCACAAGAGGGGTTGCATGCCCACTTCACCATAAAGGCTTTGGATGGCTGCCTAAGAGACAAAGATTTATATGTGACCTTTTGCATGCATTCAGGGCAAAGCCCAGAAGCCTGGCATCGAGAGGTATGGGATTTTCTCTGACATCTTAGTGTGCATCGGTTTATAGGGAGATACAAAATGTGATAGAGTTGGGTACCTTGTTTCCATGGGAACAATACTTAAGCCACATCATACTAAGGATGATGTCAGCACCACGTCCTGCTTGGGTTTGATCACTTTAGGAGGTTGCAGTGCTTATACACTTAGTGTAGCTATTTAGTGCCTGTGGGAGAACCCCCAAGCACCAGCTGCTGTATTATTCATGCCATCCCTGATTCTTAGAGTATATGGAGAGCAGCAACATCTGTTCAGATGACTCAGCCCATTCAGTTACATCAATACTAAACACAACAAATGTTGTAGTATAACCTGAGTAAGTGTCGGGAGAAGGTCATAGCCAGGGCATTGAGGAATGACTGCAAAACCCCGGGATGGGAGGAAATGAATTAGGTGATATATTCTCATACAGTGCTACCACAGGAGTTCTGACATACACATTACTGACGGTAAAGCGAACGTATGCACAGAGAAAAAAAAGTGCAGAACCCCACATAATTTTTATCTGTAGAAAAAATTATTTCTGAGTTGAGAGTTGAAGGTCAATTTCACATGGTGGGCAAGTAAGACATAGCAACCAAACCTCTGGGGAAGATGGTTGTAGTATCCTTGAATGCTATGTTACTCCCAGCATGGTGTCTCAGGTGTAGCCATGGTTATTACAGATTCCCCAAGGAAAATATGAAAACAAAAATACTCATAGCCCTGAATCACGTACAGTCTTCCAAGCAAGTGAGGTAAGAGCTAGTCTGTGCTGTCTGGGCTTGAGCTCTCTGACTATAAATTCCTCACAGACTTGAGAAACTTTTCTAAGGAAAAAAACAACCTTTAATAAAACCTCCAGACTAGGTTCCTCCCTCTCTGCCAGTCTTGGAACAGTTCTGTATTGTTTGGGATGTCTTATGCCTGAGGAAGTACCTCTTAAATAAACAGTCTTATGTGGGGTCTTAACATTCACAGTAAAAAACACCCTAAAAGAAGGCAGTCATCCAGATTGTCTGCTTAGGCCCCAGCCCTTCAGGGTCCAAGTGAAAAATATTAAAAAAAAAAAAAAAAAAGTTACAAAGCAAGCAAAAAGGGAAAAATCCTTTCAAAGTAGCCCAATGTAAACAGCAAATGCCTTATTACTTCATGTGTTTTGAATCTAAATTGCTTTGGGGAAAAGACAGCATGTATCCCAACAATTGCAAACCCTACTGTTTCTCAATTTCTGGAAAAAGAAATCCCCAGATTGATGTTCACCCTTTAGAATTGATGGTACTTCTCCTCATGCAGAAGAGAAGGACTTTCTTACAGCACAGGAACCTAAATGCTTGTCTCCAGCTTTCCCATCACAAACAGAAACATCTAATAAAAACAAGATACATCAGCAGTAAATCAAAACCCCTCCTACTGTCTAGTATTGCTGGCTCTGTAGCTACAGACAAATGTTTTATAGCTCATGTCTGCCCTTGAAAGCTTAATCACCAACCAGAAGTGTATCATGTCCTAATCAATAATGCAAACAATGACAAGATCCTTTCCCACCCAAGGACCTTTAAAAATTATTCATCTCCCCACCTTCCGCATGTCTATTTTAAGGGCATAATCCTGCTCTCACACATACTCACAACTCCCTTGTCTGCCTTTAGGAGTAGCTCTCTGCTTGCCTCTCCTAAGGGGGGAATTTGCCCATAGATGCATCAAGTAGAAGAAAGAGAGAAGTATTTCCCCCTGAGTTTAAAGATACAAAAGGATTCTCCCCAGGACCGTCAACATCAGATTTTCCCAGTGTATTTCATCTGCAAAAGTGCTCAGGGGATTATTTCACTGATATCTTAACAACAACAATCAATTTCACTTTTAGGTTCAGCACGTGATTTTTATTGGCTTGCTGTATAATTTAATTATCTGAAAGCATGCAGTGGTGGGGTGCTCGTTCATTGCAGTGATTGCTCCTAAGCCTCTGAGCCTTTCAGCTGTATTCACAGCCTCTCCTGGCTCTCACTCCTTGCCAAGCAGTCTTAGGGCTTCCAACTGACTTGGTTATACTTGCCTGACAAATACAATGTGTGTATACCTAAGACACTTAAAGTATAGGCTGTGTTTGCCAAATCAGTGCAAATTTGAATCATAAGAAGGTAAAAACTTTTCCCAATAGGAAAATGGAGCCAGTAGTCAGGTAGCTCCTTTACATCTCTGCAACAACTGTGAACTTCTGGATATCTGCTTGGGGTAGTGTACTGCTATTGCTTACCCAGGTGCAAACTTGCTATAGAAGAACATTTAAAAAAAAATAATTTATCACATTCTCTCAGGTCTTATTCTAAACTTACTGATCAATTTCCTCCCTTTTTCCACATTCTCTAAACAAAAAGTTAGAAGGCTCAGCACTACCTAAACCAGGGATGCCACCCACTAGATCAGGTTGCTCAGGGCCCCATCCAGCCTGGTACGTGCTGGAAGACTGATAATATAAGCATTTTCCTTACAAATACTAAGAAGTTTATTTCAGAGCTAAGCTACACAAGAGAAATAAAAAATATTTGTCACTGTTGACTTCCCAATCCAAAGTTCAGATTGGCCTACAATAACCTCTAGGAAATGAAAGCCAGTGCCATCTGCTACACCCAAAGTTCCTTTTATTTCCTACTGGAAACAGGATACCTTTTCCTCTGCTCTGTAAGGAAGCAAAGCCAGCAGAGATACAGGAAAAGATTTTTGATATAGTTCCCACTTTGTCCCAACATAAAATAAAAAGGAACTGCAGGATTTTGTTTATGACTGGCAATATTTTTCAATGGAATCTCTGGATTATCTGGGGATCTAGGAGATAGGTGTCCTTGGGGCTCATGCAGAACCTCAACTTTTGGCCTTGATCATATCATTCGTTAGAGCTGTTTCTTGGGTCTTCGTAATTCTTCTGTCCCTTGATTATATGGGGAGCTAGTTCCTGCACCCAAATAGCAGGCAGTCTGTATCCCCCACAGCATTCCCAGCCTCAGACACCACGTTAATCGCCGTGCTTATGATAGGCGTGCATAGAAAGCAGTAGGCACAGAGATCTTATTCTTGGCATCTTGATTCTCCATCTGTCAAACGGGCAAAATAATGCCCTTTGGTGTAGTACTGCCGCAGTACAAAAATAACTACGTTGAATCTGTGAGCTGCTTGTCTACTGCAGTGTTACGGGCCTGAACTACCCAGACCTTCCTGAAGGCCAGCTGCACCTCGTGGTAACTACGCAGTAAGGAGGTGGAGGATTCACACACACAAGAAACTAATCTTTTACTGGATGTGGAACCCCCTTCAAACAGAAATAAGAGATCTCTTAAGTCACAATTAAATTTCTAGCTCCGTTCTTCTAAGCAACCTTCCCTTCTGTAGCTCCTTTTCACATATGGCCACCCAGGATCTGCAAGTACATCATTTTTATTTTTTTTTCCTCCCAGATCCTTGTGTTCTTAGACTCCTCTTCAGATGGAGGGATGAGAATAGCTGCCTTCACACTTGACAGAAGCGTAAGATAACTCGACTCTGAAAGAAAGGCACATTCTCATACAGGTTTTAAGGCAGAGCACTGACTAGAAGAGGAGGCTCAGACCCCTGGCAGAAGAAACTGGCATTCATTGTTTCCCACCCCATTCAGGGAGACAGGTCTGTGCTCATATTCTTGGAACATTTCATTTGTACGTTCCCAGCAAACAGCACTGCCTCAAAGAAATCCCTGCTCTGCCCTCAGCCCCTCCTCCTTCCTTCTCAACACACACCTCTCCGGTCAAGAGGTACCAACCTTCATTTATATAGGATCAACTTTGGCAGGACCAAGGGGAAAAAAAAAAAAAAAAAAAAAAAAAAAAAAAAAAAAAGAACCTGCTTCTCCCGCCATTACAAAGTCAGTTCTGGAAAAGTGTAACATAAAACCTAAGGGAAATCACATAACCACCTTTTTATTGTCTTATCCAGCTGTTACATGGATTTCCAAGGAGCAGCATAAGAGAAGTTCTGTGCCCAGCCTGCACCTCTCTATAAATCAGTGTGTTTTCAAACTAGAAGCTGTTTCCCTGTATTACACTGAAAAGCTGCCAGCACTCGCGGAGCCAGAAGGTTTCAATAGGTTTGCACCTCTCTAACTTCTCATTCCTCCTCCGAGCCCAGCAGCCAAATAACCTGGTGGCAGATTTCGGGAAAGCTAGAGGAAACTTAGCAGCAGCTACAGCAGAGGGTGTAGCTTGTGCTGCCTGCCGCTCCGAGCGCGGAGCCCTCAGCCTGCTCGTGTGATGCAAGCCCTCCTCCCCCTGCTGCTCAGGAGCATTTGCCTGAAGCTGGGAACTGCAAACAGCTGAGCTCAGAACTTTGGGCATGGCTCTGAGAAGACCGAGAAGCCGGAGGTCAGAAGCTCCTGCAAGCCTGGGAGCCGACAAGTGTTCTTGGAGCCTTCTGCTTCCCAAACCCTTTTTCTCTGCTAAGGGCAGAGCAGGCACGGCTCAAAGACACTCACACCTGGAAGGATTTCTGTTTGGATTCTACTGCTGCAGACAGAGCCCAGCAGAGCTACTCACGTCCACGGAAGAAGAGGGGAAAATTCTTTGAAGCAGCAAGATACTTTTCGAAGCAGGGAGTGGAAGGAGGCAGTTTTTCCCCTCCTTCCCCCCTTTTGGGAGAAAGGAGTTACCCAACCTAGTCATGAGACTTTTCCACGCTTCCCAAAGCAGGTTTCTGAAGTTATGACCCTGCACCACTGAGTCTGGGGTAGCGTAGCACAGAGCAGCCCCCACATCCTGAGTGCAGGCAATCCGGTAGGCACGGAAAATGGAGAATGAGGTTGGCAAATCTGTGGACAATCAAATGGACAAATACATGTAATAATTTGGAAGTTTTCTTTACCTATCCTTGCTTTTATTCTGCTTCCTTTTTCTCCCTGATTTGTCATGCATTTACCCCGTTTTGATTTAGCTGTGCTGTTAATTCTCTCTTACCCTCTCCTCCTCAATTTAGAGTTACAATAATGGGGAAATCAGAAAGCCAAATGGATATTGTGGAAAAATCAACAAAACCTGGGAAGAAATCCTGGCGCTTTGTGGCAATCGGTCTGGCTGTCTTGCTGCTCCTCATGACTTGTTCAGTGGTCACCCTGGTAATCCTGTATGCCAGCAGCAGAGGTAAGTAACCTATGAGTAATTTGCTTCTTTCCCCTGCAAGCAACATAAGTCTTTTCTGCAGAGCTAAATGAAAACAAAAATACAAGAAGGTGAGCTCACCTCTGTGAGGGACTTCACCATCTCTGCCTTGTTCCAAGCTCACAGAGAGAGGATTATGTTGGATTTTATTTTGTTATTAAATTATGTGAAGTAAAATTTTGTTTTTAAGTAACTCTATGCGTTTTACTGAGTTTAACATTATTTTGACAAAGGCCAGAATAGTTGCACTATTTTTCAAGGGGAAAATGTACATTTGTGTGTCTTGACATTGCCATTTTATATAGTACAATGTGAGAGCTTTTTAAAAAAAAGTCAGGGTACTGCTGGAGAGAGAGAGACTTTTTAATATTACATCAGGCAATTTGAGCTCTAGATGAGATGTGGTTCAGCGACTTTCATGAGAATGACTTGCCAGGAACTTGACAAAGAAGCATGTTACTTTGATGTGCTTTACCTCAATATATTAATTGCAGAGCACGGTTACTCCCAAAACCAAGGTTTTCCACTAGAACACCACTTTGCAGTCCTGTTTAAAAATTCTGTGAAGCAATAAACAGGATTGGTAGCAGCACCTGCCTCGTGTTTATCAGTTCTGTCAATGTCTCTTGGTTTCAGAGCTTTGTTAAGCTGCTAAAGACAAAAACCTCCTAAGTATGAATAGCAAAACTAAAGCAAGGCAGTTTTCTCCTTACATTGTCTCTGCATCCCTGCCTGCAGTGAACTGCTTTCTTCAGTATTTGTAAGTACATCAACACCATGCATTGCTGAGTAATAATTCATGAGAAAAGCCTTATTGTTTGCTCCTTCACTGCCAACAATTGAATGTTACCAGCATTTGTTCCAGTGCTAGATGAGATCCCAGAGTATTTGGTATTCATAATACTCAGCACTAAGTTGCTGATATTCTGTTACCTCAGGAGACAGAAAAAACAACAACTCCCCAGAGCAAGGTAGAAAAAACTCCCAGGAGTAGGAATTTCTATATCAGAACACTGGGTTATGAAGACTTTTGTTGCTTGGGTGTATAAAAGATTTGAGAAGGCTGCTGTACACATTGCTTCTTGGGCTCAGGCAAATAAGAATGTAGGCATTATTAATATTTGCCCCAATGTCAGTCTCAGATCAAGATCCATGCAAAGAATCTGTGCACACAAAGCTACTGTGAACTATGGAGGAAAAAAAAAAAAAAAAAAAGGCAAGCTTGTTTGGGGAAAAGGAATTCCAAAATCTAAATATTTTGCAGGCTTGTATCAGCAATTATGCTTTCATTCCAAATGTTTCCCAGATCCAGACATTCCTGAGCAGAACGTGAGTGCAAAATGATAGCAGAACTGATATGCAGCTACTCCCTGCTCTTTTTTCCTGCTTTCAGTACTAACCTAGAGTAGGTTTCTCTCTCTCAAGTGGAGTTTAAGTGTATGTAGTTGACCTACTACAACAGGAGATGCCAAGATGCAGTCATACCCCAGAGCAGCAATCAGCTTTACGTAAGCAATAGGTAGGACCTGAGCAGCAGGAGCTTCAGTCTGCACAAGCTGCTACACAAGCAAGAGCTTTTCAGTGCAGTTGGTGAAAGTTCAAATGCAGGACAGGGACATTTTTTGTTTCTTGAAAATTTTGCCCAAATACTCCACTTGGTTCTGTTTTGATATCTAGGTCCACATCCACACCCAGTCAAAAAGCCTGTTGTTGACTTAGCGAGTGAAAAGTATATATTGCTCAAAGCAATAACATGAGAATAAATCCTACACTGCAACAGGAAAAAATGCAGCTGAACAGTATTCTTGTGATAGAACCAGGAATACTACCCTTTATTATTATTATTGTTTTTTAATTATTATTTTTACTAATTTAACTCAAGTATGAATTCTGAAATCTGTATGGGATAGTGCTTTGTTTACTAAAAGCTTATTCAGTCCAGAGCTCTTTGCTTCATCTTTTTACATCCTTTATCAGACTAACACTACCCAGACAGGCTTTTAAAAATAATTCTATTTAGCTAATGGAAAATTAAGAGGATTATCTCTCTTTTCTTTTTAAATACATGAGCGTATTTATAGGCTTTGGTTCAGGGAGCATATTTTTGTTCTTCTTGTATGTATCCTGCAGAAAAGCATTGTTGTGCATGAAACAAGCCTCTGGCTAAAGCAATACTACATGTAATACACGTGATTATTGACTGTGATTTTATCTACATACTCAGACAAAAAAAAGCCGCACTGAAGCTCACACAGCAGGTTGTTGTATAGTTCTAGAAGCTCTTTGGGGATTTTTGACATCCCAAGTAGTTTTTATACTCGTAAAATGTTGTCTAAATAAGCTAAAAGAAAGTATAGTAAGAATAGCAGAGTAATATTTGGGTGAACATAGAAGGCAGGCAGACAGAAGTGAAGTCATTCATTTTTGAATCTGACTGCAGCATGCTCTCAATTACATCTTTCCATCACCACCCACACATCTTTGCAGCCTTTTCACAGCTCTCTCGCAGCTATGTTCCACAAATATTTACCAACCTCCAAATCTCATCACTTGTTGTAGAGGTTACAATTTGAAGAACATTTCAACATTTATTGTAGCTGGCACATCAAGTCGTAGTCAGTGACTTCTCCAAACAACTTGCATTCTCACCTAATTGCCAGTCCTAACCACTCAAATATATTAGCACTTTAATTGATATTTTATTCACTTTCTGGCTGCTAGGCTTGTAGGGTTTCTCAGGTGAGGTTTGCAGATTTCTTTTTGTTTGCATCCCTACTGGTTTTCAGTATTCACATTTATTATACAGGCTGTCATGGAGCTAGTGGGCCTACTCACACACCTCCTAGGCAGTTTACAAACAGAAATACAGTCTTTGGAATAAGGAGTACCTTGTTCTGGGAGCGGATTTCATAAGACCATGCTATGCCCCTGCATTTCCTATGCTGTAAATGGAATTAATGTGCATTTAAATAATGGTTTGCAAGAGCCTGCTGACTAGGAGCAATACCTAAACTCAGTGCTACCACAGCAGGGAAAAGCTGAGATCTGGCTCATCTCCTGGACTGATGTGTCGTCATTCTTTGGCTCCATGGATGTTCATTAGTCAGTCATCTAGTCAAGGAGATGGAGAATTTAAAGTAGTAGCTAACACAAAAGTCATGAGGAAATGACATTTGGGTGGCAAGACTCAATTCCACTAAGATGAAGCTAAGTGAATGTAAACTGTGGAGGTTGTTAGTGGGAGTGACAGGCCACACAAGGCTGCAAAAGTAGGCAATTATTCAGCCTACTGATCCCCACCTAAATTTGCATCAGCTGTACTTACAGACAGAATGTAGGTTAAAAAAAAATCACGAGAAGATTGGAGAGAAAAAACATCTGGGTTATGGAATCCATCTGAAGACACCGACGTGTGGCATAGATGATCCTTTCAGAGAAAGAAAAGCTAAATCTGACAATGACATTATCTGTTGCAAACAATGTGCTGTTATATAGCAACAAAGGCAGTCTGTGGTGCTGACAGCACTTCTGCAGGTGAGAACTGTGGTAGGAAGAGATAAGGTGCTGAAAGGTAAAGCTCACGCTCGACTGCCTGATGACAACTGTGGATCTAAATTGTTTCAATGTGTGCCATCCCCAGCCATCTGTGGTCCTCAGAAAGCACAGTGGCAAACCACTAAACACAAACTGCATGCCTCAGAGGTTTCAGAGAATTATTTGATTATTTGCTTGGGTTTGCCTCTCCGCCTCTCCAGAAATAAACTTCAATAAGGCAGCAACCTTTTTTTTTTTTTATTTTATTTTTTTTTTTTTAAAGTCATCACTCAAAAGATGAACTGCTGAAAAGAACTACAGTGCTCTTCAGGCCTCAGGAGTTATTCTGATAAGCTGCTGCTTACCAGTATATGTAGTGCTGCTCTGTGGCTTCGTGTAAAGTCACGTTAAGATAATGGGATTCTTCACAGTGAATTCAGTGGGGTCTGAAGCATGCACCAGCTCTGACATTTTTCTGGTGAGCAGTTGGCCTCTGAAGTTGTCTGGAGTGCTTATTTTCTTCTTTCTGGAGCAGCCCCACAGCTAAGTTCCTTTTATTTAGCTCTGTTAAAACTTACCCTCCCTTATCAGTTCTCCAATGGTGCTCTGCCAGCCTGGAGGTGAGGAGTGCCTTAAGTCTGCAGCAGGATCTCTGGCTCTTCTCTGCTGAAAAGAAAACTATTTTCAGAGCACAAGCGTGACTTTGTGAAGCAAAGGCAAGAGTAATGCTGAATTCTGTCAGCCATTGAAGAACCTGGTACTGTACAGAGCAGTTGCAGTGCTGAAATCTTTGTCCCATTTGTGTTTGTCTGACTTCCCTCTTGGATTGTTTTAGAAGGAATGCCCAACAAAGGGCATCTCAGAAGAAAAAAAGTGGTAAATTTGAATGATTAATTTTTTTAAAAAGTTGTAAGAAATTAGATCCTAGACGAAGTTGGCTGGGGGAAAAGCCAAATGGGAATTAAGGTTTGATAGGAGAAGAGCCAAGCGTTGATTCCCCACAAGCCCTTCCAGTGATGTGTGTACTTTCTGTGCAGCAGGGGGAACGTGGGATTCAGAGCTCAGCGTACTGATTTTCCTCTGCTACAAATCACTGTCTTCATGCCTTAAATTAGTATCAAATGTGAGTTCACGCCCCACTGGTAGGATTTTCTGTTCAGAAGTTTCCTACCCTGGCTCTTTACATCCTGCCAGATGCCCGTTTTGTTACAGCTGTGTCTGGGCTGTGTAGAACATCAGCCTGTAAGCTGGCCTTCCCACCTCTGTGCTCACAGCAGGCTTTGTCATCATGAGAACGGGAGGCTCTGTCATGGCTCAACGTGGCACTAACGTTTAACCAGAAAAATACGTAGAGAAGTGATAAAATCATAGAATCTGAGTTGGAAAGGACCTACAAGGATCATCGAGTCTAACTCCTGATATCTATATTTATACTGAGAACTTGAGCAGGTGGTTGCTTGTGGTTTTGTCAACCAAAAGGTTTGTTGCTTGTGGTTTTCTCAAATGAAGCAAGTTGAGAAAAACGAGATGTTAGGAGGTACATTTTACATTTGTTTTTAGTTGTTTGAGGTTCGAAAGGTGCAATTGCCAGAGCCTTGGTAAAGTGAACAAAGGCTCCACAAATACCTTGTGGAAGAAAACGGGGCAGCGTTGGCCATATCTCAGAGTCAGGCTGGCTTGCTTCTTTGTCAGGCATGGTAGCGAGGCATAAGAGACAGCTGATAAAACAACAAAGGAACCACTTTTAGAAGTAAGCTGAGAGCCCCTCACCAGCCATTTCTAATTATTTGTTTTCATGGCCGAGTTTCAGAGCTCTGTGTGCGTAACCAAGGCTTCAAAAACAGATTTGGCTTCCCTGCTTATGTATCTCAATTACATTTCCACGATCACAAGAGCTTCTTGAATGAGGGGAGTTAGAATCTTGCTGAAAGCAGCTGGATTCCAGAAACTGAAGGTAGATGTCGTGAGATTATATTAAAGGGAAAAACTTCAATTAAAAACAGGCTTCAGCTGAGTCCCGTCCTATCCCATCCTTGAGAAACAATGGAAGAAATACAGCATACTCAATGCAGTTCTCCTTCCCACCTTACCCAGTAGTATTTCTCCTCTAGGAGAATTTCAGAACGGCTTTGAACTACTAACTTTTCCCTAGAGATATCCTCCCCCCAGAAGTACCCTCGGCTTTTAACTATATATTTTATTAGAGGGTTGAGGAAACTCCAGAAATTGTGCTTGCCTCATCTAGTAGCAAAGTGCTAAACCCCTCCATGTGAAGCTTCATATTGTTATAGATATTTTGCTCATCCCATGTTCAGATTGGTAGACACTAAACTATTATAAGGCATGTGGTTATTCTAATGCAGATCTACTCCCACGCAGCACAACAGCACTCAGCTGAACCCTGAATATTACATTCCCAATCACAGTGGGGGGCTTTTTATGTTGCTTCCACTGATGAACTTCAAAGCCCTCTTTTCTTCCCTACTGTTTTATTTCTATCTGAATTACTGTAATCTTGTTTGCTCTCATGTAAAACACTTGTTTTCCTTGGAAGAAATTTGAGTAACTTTTCTGCAAACAACCTAGTCCAAGGATAAAAAAGTGTTTTAAAACATGGCAAATTCTGTTGGAAAGTCAGGGTGTCAGGTTTTTGTTTTCACATCAAGAAGCTCTGTATCACTGCCATCAGACTTATAGCAGTACATTTACTACAGCGCAGCAAGCAGCGAGAGCTAGGCACTGCTCCAGTTCCTGCTCACTGACATTAGCAGTGCGTAGGTTTTTGTGGAGCTTCACTTGAAGAGGTCTTCACTAAGAGATGTCTTTACTGTTGATACCTTTTGCTGACACATAGTGTTCACTTGCTCTAAAACTAAACAGACCTGTTATGAAGGTTGGGCTGCTGGTGAATGACATTGGTAGCAATTTACAACTAATTGTCTGCTTTCCTGTTTCTCTTCCTCCAGGCACACACTATGGCACCAATTCAGGCAACATATGTACCACACCTGGATGTGTTACAGCAGGTAATGAGTCGTACTGGGAATAATACTTGCAGAAGTGGTGTTTTACAAATTGTTAATCCTATCCAATCTGAATAAACAGTAGTGCAGGCTTTAAGATTGGAGAAGGTTAAAAGAAATGAAACTCTTTCTGTCAAAGGCAGTGAGTACAGCATCCTCAAACAGTTCCATGTGTAAAGGGAAGGAACACAACTACTGTTCTTTTTCCATTATATGCTTTGTCATCATTTAATATCATTTATAAGGTGGTTGTACAGTAAGATTTCTGTTGTGGTCGTCAGTTCTCTGGACACGAAGACGTGGCTTTACCAACATAGTCTGTATCTATGACATATCCAAAATTCCCTTAGATCTAATTCTCTATGAAAGAGAGTGTATTGTACACAGGGGGCTATTCACCTTATTATCTTGAACATCTACTGAAATACCTCCATTATATACAATCAAGAGAGGTAAGACCACAATAGAGATGTTCAGTTATCCCCTGGAAACACTGGATTCATAGGTAGAGACCTAACCTAGGGCTTCAGGCTGCACATGCCTGTAAGGCCCTGTGCTGTAGGAGAATTATCATTCTGTCATTCAGAGGCTCCTTCTGTAAAGCACTATAATTGCAGTGCAGATGTCTGCCATCAGATGCTTCTTTGCATTTTTAAATAGAGAATTAGATCCTTTGAGTCATAATACATGATAAGCAGCATAAGAAAGATGCCTTTCTACCAATCTTCAGTAGTCCCAGAAATTACTGAGCAGTCTGTGGAACTCAACTCTCCTATTTTGATACCTAGCTGCTAGAATAATTCAGAATATGGACACAACAGCTGACCCTTGCAAGGATTTCTATCAGTATGCTTGTGGTGGCTGGCTGAACCGGCATGTTATCCCAGAAACTAGCTCCAGATACAGCATTTTTGACATCCTGAGAGACGAACTGGAGATCATCTTAAAAGGTAGGAGTGAGCCTTCTCTACCCTTCCATTTCACTTCAGATATTGTTTACAGTACACTATAGAGAAAGTGTAGATTGTGATTTTTTTCCCCTCTAGTCCTTTAATCTGTCTCTGACTACATCCATTTAGTGATAACATGCTGTTCCCATTAAAAAAATGGCCATAGGTGATTTGGTACTAACTTCAAAGGCAGACGGACAAGCTGTGTGCATGTCCTTCTTCCTGACACTTTTTTCCTTTAATAGCTCCTTTAAAGAGCACTCTAGTTTAATAGTAATTGAAGCCTAAGGTAACAGATATTTATCATAGCCCTGAATTCTCAGTGATTTCTATGAAAAGATCAAAGTTTTCCAGTGCAAAAATCTCACTGCAGTGGTTCCTTCCCCAGGTGTGTTGGAGACTTCAGATCAAGGGGACAGAGAAGCATTTCAGAAAGCTAAGATACTTTACAAGTCATGCATGAATGAGAGTGAGTCCCTTTTTCTTCTGTTCTCCTGTTCAGTACCAGGCATACAACTTGAGCAAAAGTCTAGTGTTCTTGCGTGGATAGTAAATCATTCAGATGAACACAGATGCCTTCACACATTGCACAGATACTGGTTACCAACCTCCCATATGCAAAGCTTCTCCTTCTGAGTGCAAAAGTGCATCTTATTTAATTTTTTTCCAAAGCCATTCAGTCAGAATCTGTACATATTTCTGCTACGTTTATGAAGACCAATGTAGAAAACAGATTTTTGGTATCTCTTATTTTCTACTATGACAGATTCAGTGTCAGATTTAAACTGGTAGAAGAAAAGTAGGTAATAGTCCTTTCTCCATCCCTCCTCCCACAGCTCTCCAAAACAATGTAGTAATTGTTTTTTCTGTCTCAGGTCTTATAGAGCAGCGAGATTCATTGCCTCTGCTAGAGGTCTTAACAATGGTTGGAGATTGGCCAGTGGCTTCTGCAGACTGGAATGACACCAAAGGTAATTCTGAGCCCAAAAGAGTTCAGTAGCACTAAGTCTGAATAAGATACTGCACTAAGGTGACAGCCTGTCCTTGATACTCTGACTTTTGCTCACAAAGAAAAAATTAAAGTGTAGGATGTAATGCATACACATTTGGCATGCAGTGATCTGTAAAGTACTTTAAATTAAAATACCCATATTGTAAGATCTCATTCATGAACACTGGACATTTTAAGGCATGGTTAGGAAACCTACGGGACCAACGTGAAAAATGAAAACAAAAAAAGCTATACAACTAATCTGTGTTCTAATACTTGCATACTAATTAGAGATTGAAGCATAATACCCTAATTAGTCAAGGTCATGATGATTTATATTGTGCATATATTGCAATATACAAATTAATCAGCTGCTGATTAATAATCACCAAGATAGGTAGGACCAGTGAGAATACTGCCTAGCTATTCGTAACCCCTGTAGGGATGTCCTGTGCAAATATTCTCACTTGATTTCCAGTCTGTTTCTAAACAATTTCAGCAGTAGCCTTGCAGAGACTACAATTTTAATCAGTCCTAAGATAGTGATAAATAATGCACATTTTCCCTTTCATGTCACAGAACCGGGCTGGAGCATGGAAGAGAAACTCTCCATAATGAACTCCAGATTTAACAAACGTGTCCTCATTGACATGTTTGTATGGAATGATGACCGGGATTCCAGCAGACACATTATTTATGTAAGAAAAATATTTCAGGGAATTATTTATGTACAGCAGAATTATAATACAGTTATTTGCCCTACATACAGATTAGCTTTCCATACGTCATATACTCAACTGACAAAATTTATGCAGTGGTTCTGTACCCTCAAGTGGCTGATACGTCTCAAAGTTATATTGAGAAACATTTTGTGGTACCATAAATTGTTTTTGTTTCAGCTAAGTAAATGGACCTTTGCTGATTTACAACACTTAAGAATTGAAAATGCTTGTGACTTGCAAAATGATTATTAGGTTTAATGTAAAGCAGGAAACCACGTGTTTAAGGTAGAAGCGTAAATAATATTTCAGAACTCACTTGAGTATTCTTATGCATGAATTCTAGCCCTCAAGCTTCTTTTCTAAGTTGTTTAAGCTTATTCTTATATATCAATGACTACTTAAAGATTTTGCTCAATAACCCTTGTTAAACATCCATCCTGTTGTCATTTAGAAATTCAGAGACAGAAGTTGTGTCTTCCATCCCGGTTTCTAGAAAACTGAAGTTCTTTACTGTTTGGTAGAAGCATATTGTTGGCCATTCCAACATTGGATGGCATGTGCAGCATTTCATGTTGTCTTTCAAGGACAACACCAGTTCCAGTTCATCCCTAACTAAATACATGTATATGATTTCTTTCAGATTGACCAACCTAGTTTAGGAATGCCATCAAGAGATTACTACTTTAATGGAGGCAACTATCAAAGGGTAAGTACTCCTTGTGATTTATTTACTATGTGCTACTAAAGTAATATCATTAATTATTCCCATATTTCAGAAACCTCAAATACATTAATCTTCATGTTATGCAACAGACTGACATTCACAGCTACTTTTTTTCTACTTATGCCAAAGTTCCATTAAACTTACAAATGTACTGAACAATTATATAAACACCAAGCCCCCCCAGAACCAGCTAACTCACATGGCCTTCTTCTGGTCTGTGTGAACAAAATACAATTGTATCTTATAACTTTAAAGTCTCTAATTTTGAAAGATAGGTTCACATTTTAGTGCTTATATCTTCTAAAACCACTGGTTCTGGCTACTGCTAAAGAAGGTACTAGAAAGTGGGTTATAAATATGATCTAGTGTGACAATTCTCCCATATTTGAGCATACAACGCCACAAAATGACTGTTATTGAACACCAAAATATTCAAAAGTTTACGCTCATTGAGAGAAAAACAGTTTTTACAGCAACAGCAACATTAAGGGATACTCATCTGGTAAGAATCTGCTGCCACTTCCTTCCTCCCCACCCTCCCACCTTTCCCCAAAATTACATTAAAGTTGTGAAAGAGTAAGTTCTAGCTGCTCTTCCTTGTAGGCACTCAGGGTGAAAGTGTGAGGTTCTGTAAGAACTTAGTAAGCTGGGGCAAACACTCCGATAATTTGTTTCCAGGCTGAAAATACTGCTTCAGTACTTTTTATTCTGTCAATTATGTCATACTTGCAGAGAGGATTTGCAACCTAACATCAAACTAGTTTTCTTAACATGAATGGAAGGGTATAGAGAAAAAAAAAAAAAAAAACAATCAGCATTTCAGACTGTATAGTTGCTTGAAAGACAGATTAAAAAAAAAAAAAACAAGATCAGTTTGATTAGTTTTCTTCTGATTTCATTGTACTGGAATATAGTTCCATATATAATACAGTCTAAAACACAGCCCTGTGAAATTTTCAGGAGGTTGTTTTTCCACACCTTCTGGCCAGCTTTATAAACTGTCAACTTCTGTTAATCTGTCTCAATTCCCACATGGTTGTGTTGGGAACTATAGAGGGCTGTTCTGAAGTTTGCTGTTAGCTTTTGGAACTAGGATTCTGTTCTACAGGTTTCACCTATGTAGTAACAGTTACGTTAGGAAAGAAGGATATTTATGCATCACTACACAGAATTAAGATTTGAAACAACTTGGGGTAGAAAGACAGGTATAATATACACTGATAATCTTAATTTAGTAAAAGAAAACTCAATATTTAAAGTAGCTTTAATTTGAGGCTATAAAGAAGAACTATGGCTGTATTTTTAATTTTTATGAATAAGGAGGAGAAACGACCCCTTTTTATTTGCTATTTAACAGCTCACTTCCCACAAACAATGAACCAAACTGATGACCCAAACTCCCTCTCTGCTTAGTCCAGCATCTTTTGGCAAGACTCCTACTGAGGCCTGTGGGAGTCCAGCCTGATTAAGGCTTCAGCATTCAGCCTAAAAACACAAGCCATTATCATGTAAGTGCCCAGACTCAATTTCACAACAGTTATTTATCTGGTTTCCAAGGTCTATGTAGGAAGAAAAGTATGCAAGAATAATAGGTAACGTTAAGCTTTCTTCTATCAAAGACATGTACTAAGCAGTCAAATATCTTTATAGGGAACACTCTGAGAAATAACTCACAGCCAGACCTTCCTACATGTATTACAAATAAAGTAAAGGTATCACTGGGAACCATCTGAGAGAGCTTTTCTTTCAGGCAGTAAAACCAGAGTTTGAAGAATTTACAGTATTACTTCCAGAGAACTTAAATCTTCCGTGTTTACCTTTACCTAGTGCTTTGTCTAGTTAGGGATCACTAATTCCCACGTTGTGACTTAAGGCACAGGGCTTTCTCCTTGCTCAAGTAGAAATTCTAACCTCAGACTTTACTTCCTTATATGCTGTAACTCTAGAAAGTGCTTCTTTTATGTGTTTTGAGATTCAACTGCACTGCAAAGTATTCCAGGGTGAGGTAAGGTCCTAGGTTTTGCAGTAGTATCCATTACATTAAAGAAAAAAGTGGGTGTAGAAGGTTTCTTTGGAGACCATAGCAGAGGATGTGGCCACTGGGCCAAACTTCTTCCACAGCAGACTCTGTAAAGCTAAAATAATTGTTTGCTGAATGAGGAATGACAGACAGCTAATCTCTTCTTTATGACTCCATACACACACTATTCCTTGCATGTAGGTGAGAGAAGCTTACCTGCAGTTCATGATCACTATTGCTAAAATGATCCGAGAAGACAAGAACGTATCTAAAGATGATTTGCTTGTCCAAGAGGAAATGACAAAGGTCATGGAGCTTGAAACAGAGATTGCAAATGTGAGTACAGAAATCAAGAAGTTCTCAGGATGTTTGGGTTGGGGTGAGGCAGAAGTGTCTCACCGTATTTTGTAGCAGCTTGACACAGCACAAAACTCATGGCCAAGAGGAAAAGGAGGGGGGCAAGAGACTTTGTGCTGTGATCAGCCCAGAAACCAGAGCCTCTGCGTGTATAATTACATCCATTGTAGACACTGCTACCCTGCCTGCTCTAACCCTAACCATACTTATTTTTGGAAGTCTCCTAAAGCAGGATAATCTATGTTCTGCTGAGCTGCAATAAGATAACCCCAGAGCTATCTTCCTTGGTGTTGTAGACTCTTAAAAGCTTGGCTGTTCATGCTAATGATGCATTATTTAGAGGGACCTGAGTTGCTATACTGAAGCATAGAAGCATTCATTTCCAAAAGAAATTTGTTTTTCTTCTCAGTACTATTTAAGTGTGCCTATGTGCACATGCATACATGCAACTTCAACCATTGACACTTCTAGTAATAATCTTGTGATTGTCTTCAGGCAACTACCCCAGCAGAAGAAAGGCACGATGTAACCTTGTTATACAACAAAATGACCTTAAAAGAACTACAGGATAAGTTTGCATTGAACGTAAGTGTTTAACAGGCAGTCTACAACTTTCAGCCTCCTATTATTACTATGTAAACTGGAAATAGCTATTTGAATTTGTCAGTGATGCAACAAGAAGTATAAAATGTGCATTCTTAATGTTATTTTCAGAGTCTTATAAAGCATTTTTCTCCTGATCAACACTACAGATGAAGTATTTGCTGTATTTTCTGTCTCTAGATTAATAATGGTTATTACCTACTTGGTGTAAAGATAAAAACATGTACCTCAAAGTACTTCATATAAGAAGGTGAACTGCATCTTTGGTTCAGACATTCTAAAACAAATTCTGGAAAAAAAAAAAAAAAAAAGATCAAGCCCCAAACAATCAGTCAAAATAAGGTTAAATCTAGACCATATATTAGAAAAATTTACTAACAGCAACTGAACCTCAGCATTGCTGGAGCAGGAAACAAGGATCTGTATATCCAGCAGACCCTTTCTTGTGATTTTGTTAGCTCTGCTGCCAACACTAGAACATTCCATACCATGGACTGTAGAAACTCTGGACAGTTACTAAGGCACGTAAACACCTGGCATGAGTATGTCTTCCTCTCTGCCTAGGAATTTAACTGGACCTTCTTCATCCAAGGTGTCATGTCTTCAGTAAGCGTTCAGGTTGACCCCGAAGAAGAGGTGGTTGTATATGGCATGCCCTACCTACAAGAGCTAAAGGCAATTATCTCAAAGTACTCAGCAAGGTAAAAAGAAATGGAAATACCGAAAACAGTCACAGAAATATTGTGGAAACTGATTATTGGGCCCACTTGCTAATTCTGCCAGACTTGCTCTTAAAAGATTCAGAGGGCTTCACTATGAAATATGAGAAGTGTCTTCTAAGGTCCAAGGGTCCCAAAGTACTGTGGTAGTAGGTATCTCTTTGGCTCGTGTGCTTGGGAGAGGGTTTAAATAGGAAGAAATATGACATGGGCTTTAGCTTGTTACACTCTTGTTGGGAGGATGGGGCAGGGAGAGAAGAAAAATAAATCCCTGAACAGACCAGAGAGCACAGTGCTCAGTCTGGATGCTTCTAGAGTTAGCCAGCCTGTTAAATAAGAACAATCACTTGTAGATGTTCTGAAACTGATGACTGGCAATCACAAACTTCCTCATCAAAATTTAGTGCAGACAGTCAGAGGGGAACTTTATGTTACTTTTTACAAGAGATTAACTTCAGCTTTGCTTTCCCTGCACAGCACCATCCAGAACTACCTCATTTGGCGACTCATAATTGATCGAGTCAGCAGTTTGAGTCGGCGTTTCAAGGATGCACGGGCAAACTACAGGAAGGTATTTCCTCTCTTCCTAAAGAGACTATAGAGCATAGTACTGGCAGAGAGTTCCCCATTCACTAAGTACAGTTTTGCCAACACAAAGACATTGTTATATCATATAAAACACAAAACAAATCTGAGAACAATCACGATAGAAACCTTTGTCTCAGGTTAGCCCCCTCATTAGGCAGCAATTTGGCAGAGGATTTTGAATAAAAGATGTGTAGGCAGAATTGATCCTGTGGTGTTTCAAATTCTAGGCACTTTATGGGACAACACTGGAAGAAGCCCGCTGGAGGGAATGTGTGAGTTATGTCAACAACAACATGGAGAATGCAGTGGGAGCAATGTATGTCAGGGAGACATTTGCTGGTGAGAGCAAGAGGATGGTATGTAGTTTTACCCTTTTGTACTGTTGTACCCCCAGTGACCATTCCCCTCCATCTGATCTCCCAGCTTGGTTTATCTGGTAAAGAGATCCGTCAGCCAAGAATTAGAAAGCATAAGAACTCATTTGTAATACTGTTTTTAATGTGAAGTATCATAATTTAGAACACAATTTGGGAGAAGTCAGCTTTCAGTAGGAAACCTTTCATCACCTTTGCTGTGGCTAGGAAAAATAAGACGTAAATAACTTTTTTTTTTACTGCCTCTTTTAGGTCCGAGATTTAATAGATAAGATTCGTGAAGTGTTCATTGAGACATTAGATGAGTTACAGTGGATGGATGAGGCATCTAAAGAGAAAGCTCGTGAGAAGGTCAGAGAAAACAAGAAACTTCTGTATCCCTTCATGAATATGAAATCTTTGGAATTTTGTTGCATCACTATTCCCAGTTCCTCTGCAAATGAGAGGAGAAAATTTTACTGTTCACTATCCTGTTATCCATTATCCTATTCCATTGTGCCTTTCTTTTTAATCCTTTACTAGTTCACACACATTTTGTTTCCTTTAATGAGTCTTGTGAACCACATTATAAGTAAAGAGAGAAGATAACACCCAATGCATCAGCTACAGTGACAGCTGAATACAACGCAGACCCCAAAGGAAAGTTGTCATTGATTTTAGGACTATCAGTGCTGTTGCAATACCAAGAAAGCACTAGGTGAGGGTTAAGCTCAATCCCTGTCAGATAGTGCTATAGGGTCTGCAAGTCTACCACAATGGCGGGAGGAGAGGGAGGCTTTGTTTCACATTTAAAAAAAACACCTCGCTATGCAAAAGGGTGTATCTGAAGACTGTTTTCAGCCATTTTTATCCAAATTCTTACACACAAGGGGGCAATGAAAAAAATGAATCAAATGAGGAAAAAGTAAACTCTTTTCTTCTAGGCAATGGCAATTAAAGAACAGATTGGCTACCCAGATTATATTTTGGAAGATCACAATGAAAAACTAGATCAGGAATATGCCAATGTAAGTATGCTGTATGTACCTCCATATAAAAGCCTACAATTATTTTCTAACCATTTGGTGTACTTGTGCCTATGTAACTTATTTCCAAGTGGCTAGAAAGCATTGATTGCATTGAGCATTTTATAATCATTAGCTCTTTGCATGCAGTTATCACTTAACTTGCATTCAAAACACTTCAGAAGATACATTCATTGGCACAAGGAATTCCTCATTCAGCACAGCTCACTGATACAGAGATATCTGTTTCTTCAGCTAAACTTCAGCGAGCACAGTTACTTTGAAAACATCCTAGAAAATCTGAGAGCTGGAGCCCAAAAAAGCTTGAGAAAACTTCGAGAGAGAGTTGACCAAGATATGTAAGTTTCAAGACTACATACACAATCTTAAATCCTGGAATAACAGTTATCATGTTTTAGTCATATGCTGTGGATAAGTGAAAATGTTTATATTTGAGATCTTGTAAGTTATTTCCTGGAATTAAACAAGTAGTTCATTGCTTCTTGTAGTAGGAGCTCATTCAGTTCTCTTGGAATCTCACTAATGAATCTGAATGCAAAGCAGCTTGATGAAGGATTAAAGCTACTTAACACAAAAGCAGTGACAGATCTTTCTGGTGACTCAGCAAGGAGGAGAGGAGATAAGTAGTGTTGGAATCTCCAAAATAAGCAATTAGAGGAAAGAGAAGCTTGAAGTATTCTGGCCAGAATTCTGTTGGAAATATGCTCTGTCTTAAGGAAGTTGAAGACCAGATCCAGTTAACGCCTACTTCCAAGCTGATAACTTCACACTACACTTAGTAAGGTAAAAGTGTATTTTTCAGATACTTCCTGTCATAAGTACAGGCTTGGCTGCTTCATGATTCCTTCTTTTACTCATTAAGGCATCCAAGTAAATCTCAGGTCTCGTGCCTGTATTGCCCTGGCTGTTACCTCATAGTTCTCTAGTCTTAGACAAATCCTCAGATTGGTGCTCATCTCAAAAAAAAAAAATCAAATACAAGTAGCATGTTTATAAGGTATTATATAAAATACATTATTTACAGCAACAAATGCACTAGAATATGACCCAGTTTCCAGAGCTCTGAGCTAACCAATCTGAACTTTTAATAGTCCATTTGGCTTCCTGAGCTACACAGCTCCAATACAGTTACTTGGCAAAGCTGCTGCCGAATGCATTAGCAACAGAGACAATTAGAATGCAAGGCTGAAGTAAGGAAGCTAATACCAAATTGATGTGTTGTTCACTAGCGGGCTTCCAGCCTGTGTGATGCTGGAAGAGAAAAGGAAACAACACATCTTGACCAAACGTAAACCAACAGTTATTAATAAGCAAACAAAAGACTCTCCAAAGGGAAGCGCAGGTCAAGTTAATCATCGCAAAGTCTATTAATACTTTTCCTATCTCTCTTCCTGTGAGGTAGTTTATAACTCAAAACAAGAGCAGACAATGCAGACACTTAGAAGTAAATTACTGATGAATAATTCACCAAGGAGGTTTTTTAAGCAGAGTTTTTTTAAATGCTTCCTCATTACTTGATTGCATCAATCCTGGGGCTCTTCATAGCAAGAATTCTTGCAGAGGACTGATTTTCTTCATCCACAAACTGTGTTACAGATCACTGCTGCCTTTTGCAGTCTGTCTACAGAGACTGTTAGCGCTTCAGCAAGAATTCCCCACACCCCTGCTCATTCTAAGTGTTGTTGAAGACACATTTGCCTTTTCAACAATTAATGCATTGGGCCTTCTTTGCCTCCCTGTTTGGCAATATACAAAATACCAATAATTTGTACTTTTTTACCCAACCTACAGTTTTCTAGTGACATCAACCCGGAGTCTTGAAAGGTTTTCCCAAGGAGACAAAACTACTTCCACTCCAGCTCACCATTCCATTAAACCAAATGAGTGTGTGTAACTGACAATGTTGATGCTACTTTGTTAAATCTAATGATCAGTTAGTAAGTCAGTGCTCATAGTTAGATTTCCTTTTCAGAGCAGCCCAGTAGTTACATCAAGGTAACGGTAAATATAGCAACTATTGGCACCACAAGAAACTGTAGGGATGAGAAATGTGGAAAGAGGAATGTCTGAGGCTGACGCTGCTAAACACTTTCCATGAGCTCATGGATCCAACTGTTACTGCATTGGTCAGTAAAGCAGGCTGACTAGAAGTGTACATCAGGTAGAAGACATGGAGGGATGGGCAGAAGGGAAGAAATACAAAGAATAAAAAAAGCTGTCAAGCTATTGGGAATATTTTCCAGGAGCAGCTTTCTTCAAGCAAGAATTACTTAAAGTTAGTACTCATTGTCATTATCTATAAAATATTGGACTCCGAAGGCAGACATTTGCAAATCTGGAGTCAGATATGCAATGAGTGCGATTGTTCAGTTTTAATTAATTTTTTTTCAACAGATAAGTTTTGTCTTAACTTCTCATTTGGAGTATCTGCCTTCTGCTGCTTAAAACATCATCTATATGCTAATTTTCTTTTTAATGCAATACTTCTCATTTCCTCTTAAACTCAGAGTGTTAAAGTGACCTAGTAAACAGCCACCACGCTTCACCCCAGTGTAGCTGTTCAACATTCAAGAGCAAATGCGTTTCTCACTTCAACTTGGTATTCTTCTGAGTGAAAGATGCCAATGAGTGAGAGTTCAGGTATTTCCTCATATAATTATTTCTTGACAAGTGCGTGTAGTGGCAGCCTTCTTCCCTACCTCAATCTTTTTCTTACATGTCAGTCTGCATTTTTGACTGATCAGTAAGAAGAATGTTTATAGTTGGTGACTAACTTTGTGTGCAACATTTATTTTTAGATGGATAATCGGGGCTGCGGTGGTCAATGCTTTCTATTCCCCCAATCGGAACCAGATAGGTAGGTTTACAACAATTTTACGCAGCTGTATGGACCTAATTAACCATTTATTGCTCCACAACAGTGCATGTCAGCTGTCTAGAGGTAAACCTGCCTCTGCCTTTGAGGAAATTCTGGGCAAGATAGACAGGCTGTTCTTTTCAAAATGTTGTTTTGTTGATGAATATTCAACTCCCCACCACACATGCACACTTGGCAGGCACAGTTCATATACTGCAATTGGAACAGCCTTATGTTTGAAAGCCTGAGACAGTAACTGCTACTATGTGAGTGCCAGCTTCAGCAACCAGAGTGCTCATAGCATATTCTGGGCTGTTTCTACTCATGTTTCCACATTCCTGATAAACACAAGGGCAGCTTTCCAGTTTGTTTTCTGTACAGACAGTACAGAAATAGTTTTGCTAAGGAGTATAATAGACTAAAGAAAGCTGCCTCAGCTTAATGTGATGTTAGGTCCGAGATACTTTGGAGAGTTGCTAGCCTGACCTCTCTTGTTCATAGCAGACAAGAAGATCCTCAGCTGTAAGACTTACTGAACTTGTCTGGCTCCATGTACTCCCCAGTTCCTGCAGGTGGCCAGAAGTCCAGGTTAAGCCTAGAGATACAGCAGTCTTTGCTGAACTCTGAGCACCTCACACAGGCAAGGAGCTTGGTCATTTCTGTTATGTAGTGGTAATCTGAATTTCCAGGGCTCCAAGAGCTTCTATTGTTAAGTACTGTCAAATAGTATAAGAGAAATATCTGTGCCTTTCTTGAGCAGACAAAATCTGTATCTTTTTTGAAGGACAGGATAAAACCACAGTCAAAAGGAAAGATTTAGATAATTTCTAAAGGTAGAAACAACCAAAGCACTCATTGTTTAGTCCTGTAGCCTCATCATAAAAGACTAATTCCTATTTACACAGCTTAAACTTACCTTCATGTTGTAGGCATGGTAAAGCTGAGACCAGTCAGTCCTTCAGCCTCGGTAGCATGCTCCTGCAGCCTGCTGATCCAGACCATCTTAGAGCAAAAGGTGTATTTGCTCTCAGGCTCCCCATTTATCCACACTGTTTTTATTCTGATAGTAATCAGCTGTGAGCCAGCGTTCCCGCAGTGAACTCGGGCCTTGAAGAAGTCTTTTTCCTCTACAGCTTTGTTCTTGTAAGCAATGTGGAAGTAACTGGCTTAATTTGAAGATGGATATTCAAGGCAAATCCCAGCACAGCTGCCTGCAATAGCATAGATGTCCATTAAAGCCTATTTCTTTATATCTCCAGTTTGAGGAAACTAATTTTCCACACTACTTTCAGTCTCTTGCTTCTGCCTTACTACAGCCTGTCCTATATATTTCTCCTCAAAAACGCATGGATAGAAAATTCTATGTGGTCAGAAAGGCTCGTGACTTTGAATGAAGTATTTGCCATATAATTACAGTATTTCAGTTTTTATAGAATGTCTCACTAGAATGGAGTGCTTACAGTCTTAATTCTTCTAGAAGCATGTATGTCTTTCATTTTACATACACGGGAAAAAGACTAAATCTACTGATTCTATATGAGGCTTCAGTAGACTGAAGAAGGATATGCCTCCTGCTGCCCTCCTCCTCCTCCTCCCCAGGCTGACATGTAAGCACACTCAGAGGTTTGGAGGTTACTGCTGTGTATGTTTTACACACTGAGTGTTGTCAGTAATCAGCATATGATTGCTAACCTTTCTTCAGCAAAAGTAAATCAATGAAATAACCATTAGTTCCCCTGTAAAATGTCTCTAAAGCACAAACTGTACCTATCTCCAAACTACAGTTGCTAAAAGTTTTGTTCTTGATTGGTGGGAGCATACGTTATAGATCAAATTAGGCTAATGTTGAAATGTAAATGATGGTTCTCAAACGAGGAGATACTGACATTGCAGATGTGCTAAATTAAACCTTTATTAACTTGTCATTTTCCATTTATCTAGTGGGAAGTAAATTCACATGGGGAGGCAAGACGGTGTTTCTAATAATTTTATATTTTAGGTTCTTTCCTGACCCTTAAACCAAATAACCACTCAGTTTGCAAAATATGCAAAAATAAAAGCTATTCTATAGCATCTTCTTCTCTCTTCCCCTTGTTGTAGTTTTTCCTGCTGGGATTCTACAGCCTCCATTCTTCAGCAAACACCAACCACAAGCCCTGAACTTTGGAGGAATCGGGATGGTTATTGGGCATGAGATTACTCATGGCTTTGATGACAACGGTGAGAAGATATTTCAGAAAACATTCTTTCAGTTGCGCTCATTACATTGTAAAAAATTGAAGTTACACTGCTGTGACTGAAGGATCTATGCATACTATATATGTACCTGCTCAGTAACTATCTGGTACCCACACAAGCACGCTATAAGTGTTCTGTTGAGCATATTGCAGGGAATGTTTCATGAACTTTGTGGGTCATTCAGGATGCAAGAAGATTTTAAAAATGAATTGACTCAATCACAATTCTCAGGAAAACCTGTTACTTTTACAGCATCATCAGATTAGAAATATTGTCAGAACAAGCAGATATTCTGGCTTCTAAATGAAAATGAAATCTGAGAACTATATTCCTCATTTGTTCATTCTGATGAAAGAGCTGCTGGTAGTGTCTTGAAAACAGGAGACTTTTTTTCCAACATAAACTTCTGAAATAGATTTACTTTATTATCTTTCTTTAATGTTATATAAAATAGTTTTGAGCAAAAACTTCTGATAGCATAAGCCAGTAAGTTCTTATACATGAATTTTCTTCATTTTTTTTAACGTTAGTTAAGCTTGTACACATAAGCATACAATATAGCCTCAGTAATCTAGCAAATAAAAAGAATGCTTTAGCAAGAGAGCTGAGAACACCAACTCCAGAACTGTAATTCCATCTTTCCCCTGTTGTGGCAAAATAATTAATTCTTTATGAACCTTAGTTCATATAATCACATGGATACACAAAATAAGCACCTTAGACACCTCAAAAGAAGGTAGCAAGTTTTGTTTTGTTACATGATGTCTGGGTAATCCAGTTTGAAATAAAACTGGACCTTAGTGTCCTAACTGAGGTCAGGGCTGCCAGCCGAACAACGTATCGTAGAATAATAGAGAATAGAAGAAAGGAACACAATAAATTTTATCTGTACTCTTGTGCCAGAGGAGAATCAACTGCACCAAAAACATTTCTGGTAAATTTCTAGAGCACAGTCCTTCTAAATCAAAGGAGGAAAGAAGAGGAGGTGGCGTGACTTGAGCATTAAGAAGAAACAGGTGCTGCACTGGAAGAGCAGCTGCTGTGATTAACAAACTCTGGCTCAAAGCTAACCTTTTTTCCTTGGATTTTTCACATAGGTAGGAATTTTGATAAAGATGGAAATATGTTTGACTGGTGGAGCAATTTCTCAGCCATGCATTTCAAGGAGCAGTCTCGCTGTATGGTTTATCAGTATGGGAACTACACATGGGAGCTGGCTGGAGGACAAAATGTAAGTATCATTCCCAGAAACAGGCATATTTAGGATCTTTTGATTCTTTGGAGGAAATGGATATTGAAACAGCAAGCTCAAGCACTTGGTTCAAATTCTTCTAATCTATGGCTTTTACCCTATTCATTTTTTAATTTTAATTTCTTTGTCCTAGCACAAAGTCACTGCTACCTTCTGTTCCAGACATGACTTTCTATCTGTGCTTTATGACAGTGCTTCAGCTTGTGGTTTTATGGTTTTTAGGGTTACTGATGTTACTGGCTGCAGAGGAAACAAATGATTGTTCTTTTACAGGTCAGTGGAATAAGCACGTTAGGAGAAAACATTGCAGATAATGGAGGAGTCCGACAGGCTTATAAGGTAACTCTCAAATATACTGTGAGTTAATTTTACCCCCGAGATCCAGCAATGGGGCTGCTTTTTATAGCATAGACAATTTGACAACTGACATGTTACTGCCCTATTCTAAAACTGGAAGCCTCAGTTACATATCCGGAAGCTTATGTCCCAATAGATCCAAACCCAGTAGGACTGATGGCATTCTTTCACCCAGGAGAAGAACACCTAAGTATCCCAGCCATAATTTGGTGTACTACAATGCTTGATGCTGCATACTTTGGTCTCAGGTAAACAAGGGCCATGTTCATAAATAGGTACGGTGTTAGGGAGGAAAAAGGTAAAGCACCTTCCATTTTCTAAAGCCTCTAATCTGAAAATGGCAGCTACAACTTCAAACAGCTTGTCACACAGCAACAGAGCATTAATTTCATGGCAGTACCATTTTGTGATATTATGAAGCAGAGCAACTGTTTTTTTCCAGGTTTTTCTCTCACACTTTTCATCTTTGATCTCAAAAGTGACACGTCAGGTAGGATGTGAAAAGAATATTTAGATGTACCCTCTCCTTCCCGAGAGGGATACAGAGCATATCTACCGAAGTACGTCTCTAAAATTCTAGCTCGTTTTGTTGCTTGCTTTGTTTTAATAGCTTTAGGAAGATAACAGACAGAAGTTTCTTCTACCTTGCTGCTATTTATTCTGCTAGTAAGTAGAATAAAAATGCAAGAATATTTAGTCTCAGAACTACCTGCCTATTTCCAAGGTAAAAAGGTTGTTTCAGTCAGTCAGTTACTTTGAAAATAAGAGGAATTTGAAAATAAAAGGAATGCAACTGGTATGTCAGGGCACAACGTCCATGCTGCAGCTGAAAACCAATGTTGTTCAGCATGATATTATCTGTTAAAAACACCATTGCATAATCATCCTATTTCTCCTGCTACATGGGGGGAAGACAGTGTCTAGCATCAGGGAATGCTGATGAACCATCTTCCAGGTTCACAAACCATCGTCACGAATAGGAACATGGCATTTATTGGCACAAAGGCTCTTTCCACGTGGAGCTCGGGTGTGAGCATGGAATGTTCTTTTCTAAGACAGATCTTAACAGATATCATGGGAAAACTTCTTGTCTCCAGTGTTTTGAATACAGTGATAGTTAAGGGTGTTTATGGAAGAATATTCTGAGTTTTTAGAAATCTAAACTGACAATTGTGACTCTTGAGGAACGCCATTAGAATTAATTACTTCATTAAAATGAATATGTACTTGGTTCTGAAAGGTATTACAAACGTGGAAGAGTGGTGTGGTACAACATAATGTCCTGCACACGGATCTTCAGAGGCTCTGTGGTATTGAATGTATTTTTACCCTCAGCTCTACTTTTTACATTTTGTGTGCTTTGGAACTACCTCAGCATCTACAGGGATAAGGTAATAGAGCCTTTGAAATTAACCAGCATGAGGACACATTAACTTGTCTCCATTATGTCAATATAGCTAAAAAAAGAAAATTGGCCAATTAATGTGTAACAATAAGAGGTAATGGATTTAACATTGAGCAAGATTATTACCTGATATTTTATAAGCAGTTACCTGAAGACACAGAAATCATCAGTACAGAAGCGTGGAGAAGATTTAACACTTTATTTCCAGATACAAAAATTCCAACAGAAAGAAGTCAGATGAAAGCTGGTGATTTTACTTCAAACTGCAGTCACAGGCATTTGGTCTGAGTTGCTTTATTGATCTAACATCTGTCACCAGCTGTCACACATGGGCAGGCTTGCTTCCTGAGACGCAGCAGCAAACCAATAGTCCGTCAGAGCAGTAAAACGGTGTACACCACCTTGCTGAAGAAACTCAAAGACAGCTCCAGGCATCTCCCTAAAGAACACACACAGCTTCTGGCCAGTAACAGCTACTAATCTGAAACTCTTCTTTCCATGTGAAAGTATGGTATTTTTCCCTTTTTCACAAACAGCTTTCAGTTCAAAGATTGCTTCAGAACCTGAGTGCAAATTATCTTGGTGTATTTGTATAGAGAAGTCAACAGAATGCTTCTGACTTTTTTTTTTCCCCCCATAAAATTAATCATTCTCTTTGTAGCAGAAAGATGAAAATTAGGAAAATACAGAATGGCAGACATGCTGGGTTCACATACAGTATGACTGAAATCTCTAGCCCCAAAGTAACATTCGAAATACTCATCATGTTTGAATAAGCCATTCTCTGAATTGAATCTGTGATAATTTTTAGGCTTATTTAAAATGGCTGGAACGGGAAGGGAAGGAACCGAAGTTGCCTGGACTAAATCTGTCCCACAAACAGCTTTTCTTCCTCAACTTTGCCCAGGTAATAACCCTTGGATACCCACTACATGCTATGTGAAAGTATAAATCGGGTTAGTCTAGAGTTTAGAGAGAAAATCAGTGTTGAGTTCTGCTTGGAAAGTTGTTGTATCTATTCTGCTTCCTCTATAAAACATATTCCCAACTATATTGTACCAAATGGGATGTCTCTTAGAAAAAAAAAAAAAATTGAAAAACAGGGAGAAGGTATCAGAATTGAATTCCCTTTAATACTGACCCACTAATGATCAATTTTCCTTGTCTAGGTTTGGTGTGGTTCCTACAGACCAGAATATGCCAGCCAGTCAATAAAGACAGATGTTCACAGCCCTCTGAAGTACAGGTGGGTTTATTTACTGATAGCATCGCTTGGTTCAATGCCTTGCACCAATACAGCACAAAAGGAGAGAGCGGCTCATTGCTAGTAGCTGGCTGCTGACAGACAAGATAAACATAGGCTAACTTTCAGAAATCCTGCCACAGTAGGATGCTGCTGAAGAGTACATTCCTTTACTTAGCCTGGTGAGTTTGCCATCTTACACAGAATACTTGTTGTAGCTCTTAATTAGCTGCATGAGCTGTGTTCTTCTTGCAGAGCTGGCACCTCATGCTCTGAGACTGGAACTGGGTTATCTGACTGTAAATCACCTCATGGACATAGCTTTCTGTTTTCCAGAGCAGTGGTCTCCATGCAGTGCATCCACATAAATAAGTTCCTTCTCTTTGTTCAGGGTGATGGGATCTCTGCAGAACTTCGAAGCCTTCTCAGAGGTGTTCCACTGTAAAAAAGGCACATCCATGCATCCCGCAGAAAAATGCAGAGTTTGGTAACCAAAGGAACACTGGCAAGAATGACAGATACTCTGGTGACACAGTGAACAGTTTTTGCCAATGACGTGCCTGATGTTTTCCCGTTCAGTCACAGCCAAGGCCAATGGTGCAGCTACTGTAGTTTGAATCAAGGAAACTACAGCACTCAAGCTCTCATGGTTCCACTGGGAAGTGCGAAAGAATCTCAGTGACTGAGGGGCTGTGCTGAAAGCCACAGTATGCTCCAGAACAGACATGACTGTTTGAAATGACATCCTGACTGTTACTAAGATACCACATCAGGGTTACAAAGACTAATTCTTAAAAATAAAAGACAAACCAACAAGCAACTACAGATCTATTTTTCAGAAAGGAACAATACTTTTAATATGTCCTACAACTGCGCCTTCTGAGATTCAGCAAACCTGTTTGAGGTGTTTCACTGAACTGTTTTCTAGTATTCCGATACCGTTTCTGGTGCATTCTTCCCAGGTTCAGATTAGAGCTAGTTGAAATTCTCATATTATCTGTCTACTTTCACTTTGATTACTGCTTTGATGTAAGAGATTGCTATTTGTCTTGATATGTTACAAAATGAGCTGTATGTTAAAATGCCTGTCAGCTGCTGACTTAATGCAGAACTGCACTCTCCTGTTTGAGTTCTTCTGCTCCAAAGAGCAACTGTATCATGACCTTAAAGTGAGGTATTACTAGGTAGAAAGATCAATTTTAGGAGTAGAAATTCTATTGTTATGGATAAAACTACAGGGTCTCTTCCTTCAAAGATATATTTTAAAAGATGCTTATTCTTGTAGAAGTGTATAAAATTATTTTGGGCAAACAATTGAATGGAAACAATTAAGTAGTTTTAATCCCAAGCCTGATCATTTTGCCATAGTCTATTTTTCAGTATTTACACTTGAAAATATGACAAATGTTAAATTTTAATTAAAACAAAACCACAGTAGCCAATTTAGCAAGGATTTTGCTATAGAAACATTAGGGTGGCTTTTTAAGTAACTTTTCTAATACGATGATACTATTTTAAACTGCCAACACTTAATAGTGCATTTTAAATACTCTTCCAGCAAATGCTTTTTCTTTCTAGCACAGGAATCGCTGGAAAGCGAGATAGTAACTACAAGTACTTAGCTCATGAAGTGCCAAATCACACTGCTCATTTGCTTCACTTATTTTGTTTGCACACCACTAACAAGAGGTTTGATCGCCTACACAACAGGGAATGAAGCAAAAATCACTTAAGAGGAAAAGCTTTGCCCAACAGAGATGACCCACTGAAGTATTCTGGCCTATTTGACAACAAGAGCTGGATAGATCACTGAATGAAGCCCTCTAAACTTTGTTCGTTTTATCTGCTACAGTGAAATCAAGTTGCAGATAAATTGCAGCTTTTACTGTAGCTGGGAATATATAGTTCAATGGCATCTTACTTCTATCTTCAAAGTAATCTTGGAAGATTACTTTGTCAGAGAATCAGTGCTACCTCAGGGATTAACCACTCATCTGTGCCCTTCAAAGTCTGAGTTAAGTATAGAAGAGAGAATAGTACTTACATAGGGTTGAGTTGCAGGTTTATTCCTTTAATCTCTCTTCAAAAGATTAAGAACAGACTGTTCAGCACTCACTAGTAAAGTTGCCTACTGCAAACAAGTCTTACACAAAGCACAGAATTTGGCTTTCACCTCAGCTAATAGAGGAAAATTGTTTCACATCTAATTCGTTTCTGTGCTGCACCTCAGATGACTACATACACAGGCCTCTTCAAGGAAATGCAGCCTAAATTGCATTTGTTTTTATGTTAAAGCTGTGTCTATTAACTGGGGAGAATTGCACTTGAGCCCTTTCCAGAACAAACAAAATTGTTATTCTACACCGGGATTAAGCTCACTTAAATGGCTCAAAAGCTCTCAAAGGAAGCCTTTACAGAACCAGGCATGTATTCCTCTACCTAGGAAAAATGGGATCAGATCTGCAGCAAAACACCTCTGTGAGCAGAATTTTTTCAGTAGGGTGAAGTATTTTCTTCAGGAGCTTCTGATTTCTGCCCAGTAATGTTTATTTGCCCCCTGTCTTACGCGTGGCTTGGTGTCCTTTAGCAGAGGGGATGCAAGTTAAAGCTAAGAAGTAACAGACACAAATGGATAGCTTAGACATTAATGAAGTTTTGGTTCAAACTGACTGGCTTCTGACTCCATCCAGAACTAGAACAATGCCGCGAGACTGCAGAAGTAGCAGGAGACCATTGGGATTCTAGTGCCCTAAAAGGCTTCCTGCATATTACATCATTTTACGCCGGCCATCATCAGGGAGGTAAGAGGCCAACACACCAACAAACTAGTGAGAATTAAGACTAAGTTCTGCATAACAACAGTGCTTTAAGGTGCTTGCAACTAGATGTTGAAAGCAAGCCTAGTAATGTTCCATTTTGTTTTTTATCCACTGCAACAACAAAGTAGTTTTGCTCTTGAATGATCCAAATGTTCTTGGCCCATATCTTGTTAAAACTGTCATAGAGACTAGGTTAGCATTTGTTTCTGGATTGGATTATACATGTAATAGGCTAGAAACTTTATTGTTTCTGAGGTGTTATCTATGTAGCTACCAACATGACCTAAAACCTGTAGAATGAAATGCTGTCCAAGCTTTGTCCTGGGCATTAAGTGAGGTTAACCGTTATCACATCTAAAACTGATTCTTACTGATAGATCATTTGACTACTGTTTCCTATCTGAAGAAGTTTAATTTATTTTAGCATTAAATGACTGGTCACAAGATAGTCAAGTGCTCTGACAAATCAGCTTTTGTAACTTGATTATATGTGTATGGTGGCAGGCAAAATAAACTGTATTTATCTGCACTTTGTCTATCTTCATTTACTCTGACTTTCCATGCCATGCTGCATGTGCATAGTAAAGCTGAATTTCTTATTCAGGCAATAAAAATGTTTCCCTTGTTTATCTAACACCTTCACATGGCTCTTCCAGTAAGCTAAGCCAGCCAAAGTGCATTTCTTTCCTCTGTCTTCGTGTACCTTTAAGAGCCTGGTGTTCACGGTGCATCAGGACTCTCCAAGAAAAGCATCCTGGCCTTGAGATGCCTTCAATTTCCCCCCACATACCACAGTAATAGACACCCATTTTCCCAGTTTGTTCTGAGAGAAAGGAGCTCTCCCTGGGGCTCTAAAGGGAGTCCTGCTATGCTCTGAACATTATGTTCCTTTTGCCAGCTTTGTTCAGAGCTGAACAATAACAGTTAGGTCTAGATTAATCTGGCAAATACAGATTTCATAACAGCTATCAGTAGTTTACTTACCATCATGAAAATGTTTTTATTCTAGGGTTATTATAAGGAGAGAGACATTTTATATACTACACTGAGCAGTAATTTGTCTGCTAAGTCTCTAGTAACTGTACCTCTGGATAACATACAATTGGAATACTTAAGGGACAGTAAGGAGAAGCAAATTTGATGAAGAACTTGAAAAGCTTTTGATGTAAAATCCAAGAGAATATATGGAAATAAACAAAACCAACACACACAGAAACCAACACATTCTGTTAATTGCCAACACGAACAGTATCACAAACTTAAGGATAGAATCTGGCATGGTGTCTTGATGCATATCGTACGTACTTGTGTTTGTAGTGATGCAGCAAACATACAGGACTACTAATGCATGAAGGCAAGTTTACCACAAGTAAGCAGTATGGAGAACAGAGAGTCCTTGTGGCTTCATTTTTGCTTCATTTTTCCATGCTCTTTTTCCATTATTTGGTGACCTCCTGACTTCACTGCAAGAAACACAAGAGTAATGATGGCTGGGGAGCAGGTTATATATCCCAGTGCATTCCCAACCTGCTGGAAAGGTCCTTTACTCATGAGACAATTCAGAATTATGCGCAAGAGCAAAACCATGCAGTTACAAAAGAAGAGTCTGCCAAAGTTGTGACTGATAATACAGTGCTATAAACAGTTTTAACTGGACTATAAGAGCTATAAGTATGCTACAAATATTACAGTGGTATTAACTTAAGTACTATATAGTTACTTGAAATGGTCCTTGGGCTGGTCAGATTTGCATCTAATCCTTGTCTGAAAGCACAAGCTGTTGTCCTGGATTACTACCTTCACATGGCAGTTCTGGCCTAGAGAATTATTTTATATTCATTCACTGGAGTCTTAGCAGAGGGACTGTGAAACCATCTGATACGCGACTGCTAGGCAGTCACTGCCTACTGCTGGGAAACTCAGGCAAGTGACAACAGTATATATATGCCAAGCAAGGGAACCAGCACACAACTGTGCAGAGGTCAGGTGGAGGAGGTTCACATGGCTGACAATTTAATTACTCTGCAAAATCATTAAGCTCTGGAGATGTGCCATTAGAAGTTCTGGCACATGCAACTGCTAAAGGGATAATTAAAATGTGCCTGGGAGGTTTTATTCCAAGTTATTATTAAAGCACATGGAAGTTACTTTATTTTTCTCTTCTAAGTTTATTATGCCTCCCACCTGCAGAAGAATCTCTCCATCTGTTGCTTTCTGTCTTTGCCAGCACAGCCCAAGTGCATAAGCTACAACCACCCATCATGGTCCCACACGTGCCCTCTTATTTCACCCCTACTGCGGTCATAAATCCCCTCCGCAGTCACAGCCCCTACATCATGATAGCTACCAGCAACCTTGATGACACGAGAAGAGACACGAGCTCCAAGTAAGTTGCTGCTCTGCAGCAGGTTGCCTTTCTGGAGCCTGGTCGGACTTTGGTGCTTAGTGGATCACGGAGCAACTTGGCTGCACGCAGGCATCTTTCTGTCCTAGGTGCACCCCATCACCAGGGGGGTCCCCGCGGGTGGGTTTGGTGCTAGCCCAGCTGCCCCAGGGCACCACACAAATTGTGAGAGGGCTCTGGCACTTGGCAGACTGAGGGTTTGAGTTTTTCCAAAACTGAGAAGAGCACAAAAAGCTAGGACCCCAGCCACTTAGCAGCCTGGAGGGGGGAAATAAAAAAGCCTTCATAAAATTACATATAGCTCCTACACACAGGTATTTAGACAGATACAAGGAACTTCTGCACCTCTTGGTACAGGAACCTTTTGTTCATTTATTTTCTGCCGCTGAGATGTTCTTACAGATAGCAAATTTGGCTCTTATTTCATTTCCCCAGGGCCCCGGCAGTCACTGTAAAAGAAAAAAGTGTTTCCCTTACTTGCCTGTGTGCAGCACACCGCACTGAGACTGCAGCAACGGCATCTTCTCTGGGAATGGTGTGTTCAAGAAGTCCCACCTGCAGAGGAATAACACCCCAGATCATCTCAAACCACAGTGCCCACACCCGCCTCTTATGAGTATTTGGGAAGTCAAATGGCCAACACAGTAAATCAAAAGGGTTTATAGTTTTGTGAGGCAAAATGGGCATAACTAAAACAAATTTACTATTTGGAGTTACATCTTTAGAAGGAGAGAGAATCTAGAAGGAAGAAGCTTTTTGTAGCTTAAGCCAGACCTCAGCCAAGGTTTTTCAAAACAAAAATGGATAGTGAAAGGACATCTTTCTAAGGAGAAAAAAAAAGTTCATTTGTAAGGTACACCCCCTTCTCTCATGGACATTTGCAAAAATTTAACGCTGATACTTAGAAACTTATTCTTCTGCCTCCCAAATTCAGAACCTTGTTTAACCTAAGAAAACTTGCCTTTTCCATAGGAAAAGCAGCAGTGACTTGTTGACTGTCCCATTCCCACCTCTCAGGTCTCAGGAAGCAAATGCAAACAGTTTCACTTTAATTCATGTGTGAGTAAGCATCTAAGAGGAACTTCAGACAGCCTTCCTTGTTTAGAAAGCTGCTGCTCAAGTCCAACAAGCTGCTATTCTTCCCCTCTAAATTTGGAGAGCATTGCTGCAGCAGTTACAACAACTTCTCCTAATCTGAAGCCTGGCATACCACAGTGTTTTAGACAGATAAGTCTGAACACACGACTGAGGTAGCGTCTGGCTGGCAGTCTCGAGACAAGGTTGGAAAAAAAAAAGTATCGTTCACACAACAGTTTTACAGAGCATCAGCAGCAGAGTGCAAGCCAGCAAGAGCAAGGAGCCAGCACGCAGAGACCTGACCAAGTAACTCGTGGTGCTCCTACCTGAGGTTTCATGCTTTCCTCAGCAGTCGTAGAGCTGTGATGACTTCTCAGGTATTTTCAAAGGAACGTAGTCACCTGGGGAGCCCTGTGTGTGACCATCTTTTTCCTGTTACCTGCACGAGTAAATAATGCATTTCACATTAGTTAAGAATGAAGCTGTCCCAAAATGAAACACTCACACACTGTACTGCTTCTGTTATTTATGGCTGCTTCCAGACTATGTTCTGTGTAAGACCTGTTTGTGTCTGTCCTTAGAGACATGGGTGAACAGCCCCCAGCCCAGCCCCTCCACCACCCCTTACCCCCAACCCTACACAGCCTCAACCACAAGAGCAAACAAATGCAGGTAATGGGGCAGAAATTGGAAGCTCCTGCAGAAAATACCTCATCCTAGTGGAAAATTCTGTTCACAGAGGTGTTTTGCTGCAGAGCTGATTTTGTTTTACATTCCTAGGTATTTAAGCATCACAGAGGCTCTGTTACACATCCAGGAAAAGCAGATTCCCTTCTGATGTTTTCCAGGAGGGGAAGGGAACCCTTTCCTGCTCCCATGCTGCCACCTGGCGACAGAGCAGGCTCCAACTCCTAAAACAGACCAAAAGATTAAACACGAGCAAGATTTTTCAAACTCCAGTACGTAAAACCCACGCCTTCTGTAGATGCCACCCACACTGCTTCTGTGGCATGGTTTGCACTTCAGCTGATTCCCAACATGAGTTCTCTGTATGTGCCTGGGAAATAAGGTGCTGCGGACAAGAGGGAAGAGGAAGCGCAGGAAATTCCTGTCGTACATCAGTCGTCCCCAGCTGCTGGTTGCCAAACAATGATTGGGCTGGAGGACACGGCTCTTTGCAAAAACAAAGCCACAATTGCTGCCTGAAGGCCGTGACAAATCCCTTCTCCAGGGGAGAAGGCTGACCCAGTGCTACTCGGCTCTTCTTCAGGCAGTTCTCTGACTTCTTGCCATTTGGGGCTTTGGTTTGAAAGTTTGTTCAAACTTTTTCAGAGCTTTTAACTAAGGGACGGACATAACCCTTCAACAACATGCATCGCAGAACAAGCAGGAATAAACCACTAGCAGGTTTTACAGTCAGCCACGTGGTTTTGGTGGAAAACATCCAACCCCATGAAGCATAAGCCAGCTGCCGAAGAACTAATTCAGAGAAAAAGTCAGGAAAAAAAAATTGTTCACCCAATGAGTGTTTCTATGGATTTTTTATGATGTATTCAGTAAGTCATACACATTTTGCATGGGCATCTTGTAAGCAAAACCCTTCAGTGTGATCAGAAGCACTGTTGGAAAAAATACACTCTCTAAATGTGCTTTACACCTTACCCCATTTGTCTGTCCACATATAAGCAGTCACAGCATCATATGGAGAGAAACTGGGAGGTAGAAGAGATTTTCCAGCACTGGCCGACACCTGATGACTGAACTGAAACAAAGTGAAACACAACCACGGGAAGGTGGTTTTATGGTAGCTGTGCCCTCTGGTGGCTAAAAATTAAAATTCTTACAAACTTTTCAAGGGCTTTAGCTTGATAAAATTGTTGGCTAACACAACTCGATGAGGGATTTCTAGCCAAAACATCCGCTGTGTTCGCACGCAAGCAGCAGAACTACCACATCTGTTTTACCTGCTTTTAGTGCTTTGCACCTAAATATGAGCTTACCCAAAGGTCAGGCTGTTGTCACAACTATTAGGAAAGAAGAAACGCCAACGACCCCGTGTCTCCTCCAGAGCTGCTTACCGATGAGGGGAGGGATCTGCTCCCCTCGCTGGGTCCTCCCACCTGAATCCAGGGCCTGCCTTTTACAGCTCCCAAACCACCACCAAGCGTTACCAGCAGCGTCACTGCTACCCAAGGAAGCACGCTGGTGGCAAAACAAAAATGACAAAGCACAACAAAAGCGTGCTTTGAGATCTCAGAGAAGTGACAGGAAGGCATTAGAGGGTGCCCAGTACTGCAGTGATCCAGGCTGCTTCCTCAATGCCAGATGAAAAAAATCAGGTGAAAGGAGGACTTGGATCCCAGCTGCTGCCTGTAGGGCCACCCAGTGGGCAGGTGTAAGGCTTTTCCACCCAGGTGAGGAGGTTTTGGGTGGCTGGGAGGCACAGTGCCTGAGGAGGAGCTCTGTACAATTCAGCTGGGACAACGTGTGAGCGGCTCCTGCTTACCTCAGTGGGTTCAAGATGTAAAGGTGATGGAGTCATGAGAATATAGATAGCAGACAAGAACATAAGCTCCTTTCACTTCACAGAAAGCTTCTTTGGAAGGCTGACATGTGGTATTTTCAGGGGGCCAAGTGGCCACGTACCCCACAGAGACAGGACCCAGCAGAAGTTGCACACAGATGCATTTTATTGCTCTCTACAAACCCAGAGACGCATACACGGTATGCACACATGCCATAGGGCTGTCCCAAGAGAGGGAGAAACACCATCCACCATGAATTACACCACTTAATACAGACAGCAATCATTATTATAATGAAAATGATAGAAAAAGCACAGCTTACACCCAAAATGTATAACATTGACCAATCAAGCTTCTTATCTACCACTTTTCTTTAACATAAAGCAGTAACAGACTCTTTTCCTAAATCGAAAAAAGCAGCAGAACAGTAGAAATATTCCACATAGTTTCCTACCTCCTGTTCATCCATCACACTTCATACACTAGGACTATCAGAGGGTCAATAGAGAGAAATCCAAGGCAGAACAAAGCCACCTGTGATGCAGGACAAGTTATAAGCAAGCAGGGGGAAATGACATTTAACCAAGTGTGGGTGAACAGATGGGTGGTACGTTTATCCTCCAGGATGACTGAGCAAACAGGCGCTGCTAGTCAAGCCAGAGAAAAGCCGATGGCTCGTACAGGTCATATCAGAGAAATCTCTCCTACAGCAATTCTCGTCTGTCACAACTGTGACATCTACAAAACACCCTCCTCCAGTCTGAAGACATTGCCCCCCAACCAGGCAATGCTGGGTGCTGTGCCACCAGTGCCCACAGCTTCAATATTCAGCAGAATGCCTCAACTTCTGCCAAAGGCTCCCATGAAAGTCAGAAGTCTGCCATTCTTTTCACACATAAATAAAACACAGGGGGAAATAGTATTCCCTACAGGAGAGAGGATCAGAGCTGGACTACCAGATGCAGTCAGATCCTTCCTCTGGACTCTAAAGGCAAAGGTCCGTGGAGCGAGGACTCCCCTGACTACCAGGGCCTCCAGAGAGTACCAGTGTCTTTTGGAGATGCTTGCTTCAGGGTGCTGGGCTTGCCGGGGGAAAAGGCAACCTCTGGAGCTGCTGCCTGGCTCTTCTGGAAGTGACTTAAGAGCTTGGTCTGTGTCTCAGTTCGGACTTTATGAAGAGAGAGGAAATGGAAAGCTTCTTGCAGACACCTAGAGTAGCCCTCTCTGAAGTCAAACTGAGAGCTTTTATGGAAGGATGCTACAGCTAGAAGAAAAAAGAGGGAGGGGAAAGAAATAGAAGTTTAGAGCAGTTGTTCATGGCTAGAGATTTATAAAACTGTAACAGCTTTATATTAAGCTGGAGACTGAAGTAAACTCGATACTCACTCTTCAGCTGCAGCTGGCTCTGCTGTTTCAGGTAGCTGACGGTCATCTCCAGGATGTCGGCTTTCTCCAGCTTGGAGTTGGGCTGGTGCCTCTGGAACTCCTTCTCCAGGAGCAGCTTCAGCTGCTCAATGCTGCTGTTAATCCGGTCCCGGCGCATTTTCTCCACCACCGGCTTCCTGAGCTGTAAAAAGCAAAGGAAAAGAGACCCACGGTTAGATCTCTGCCACCTCACACTGTTCCCAAATAACGCGGGACAGTTTCTCAGCTGCTGTAACTTGCTATGAGAACAGCTGAGAGCGTGGCTCTGAGCTGCCTCTCTGCGGCTGGACTTACTTTGTTTTTCTCCTTTGGCGTCAGCAGGTTGTCAGGCTCCAGGAACACAGCACTGGGAGCCATCTGTCCTGAGAGGAGGGAAGGTCTCAGAGTGGGAATCCGGGAGAAACGTGGTGCTGGAAGCTGCCTTTACCCTATATTTATACCCCGCAGCTTCCCTGAGAGCCTGTGGGTCTGCGGCTCGGCGGAGTTTCCCACACTGCAGGGCCAATCAGCGAGATGGGCAGCACAAAGGGAGAAGCTGCTATTCTTGCATGCTCGGCTGGCAGTGAATAGCCCGGGGATAATGACCTTCTCCCAGATGAGCAGGTGGGGAGTGCGTGGGGCGTGAAAGAGCGGGATCCGAATTACGCCTCAGAAGCTGGGAAAGAGCTGGCCATCCGGGGCAGGGGCTGCTGAGCACTGCTGCACGTCAGTGGCATTCCCGGCACACCGGGACATGGAGGCTGGTCACTGATGGCAGGACCCCAACAGCTCCGTGCAGGTCCCTCCGGGGACGCTCCGAGGCACACGCGTACACGTGCGTGGCTGCACACGGTTTCTGTAAGCCCCTTTGCCTTGTGCTCACTGCAAGGCACTCGGTTGTGCTCCCTTAGGTGAGTGTGGCACAGCTGAAACAGAAAAGTGCTTTTCTGGCTTGCCTCACTGCAAAGAAATACATAAAAACCATAAATACACATAGTTTTCCAAAAAGTTCCTCTTTTGAACTTTGGTCTCCTCCTTGAGATCTCGGGCACCTCTTTGGGACACTCTCAAGCCCTGTGACAAGCACCTGAGGTTGCTGCTTCCAAACACCTGCACGACCAAACTGAGAGGAGGAAGATCTGAGTGTGGGGCTCAGGTCAGCCTCACATGCTGATTTTTCACTTGTTTCCCAAAACTTGTTTTGCTCTAAGTCCTTTATTTCATCTACACACAGAACAAATTCACTTAGCCCACAAAATTCTTAGAAATCAAGTTCCTGACTCCTTGTTTTGCAGGGGCTCGGTTTCTGTACTGAGGTGCAGCCTCTGCTCCAGCAGTGCTTGCACCTGGGGGTGTTAATGGTGCTGCCCTCTGCATCCCATAAACACCCCCGGAGATTCACGCTGCAAAACTCGAACCAGATCTGCCTGCACCTAACCTGGCCCCTGCCCATGCAAGTGCTGCTTGCTTTTACGAGCTGCAGCCGCACACAGCTGGAGAAGGGAACAGAACAGCAGCAGCGTGTTCCCTGCATCCTCTACACCCACAACCTGCACGGAGAAAGCTGCCAGCAGCGTGTCAGAGCCGTGCTGCTCCCAGATTGACTCCCTGTGTGCTCTGAGACCCCATCGGTGCAACTCACCTTCCTGTGAGCTTCAGTATCCCCTCTGCAAGAACCAACACAGGTGTGGTAGTTGTCAGATAAAGTCTGTAAAGTAATGCTGGGGTTTGGTTGGGGTCTCTTACTGAAATGGAAAAGGTGCTAAGTAAATCCTGTTTGTGCTTACATTAATTTATGTGTGGTCATCTATATGTTGACATATTTTAACATGAATGCACACACACATGCCTACATATCTCTCTCACCCTGCAACTCATTTATTTCTAGGCCCAGGTAAGGCTTCAGTGCCCTCCTGCAGGCTCTGCTGCTCCGTCCCCATTGTGCTGCTGCTGAATAGGCTCCCTTCTTGCCGCACAGAGCAGCAGCTGTTGGGCTCCGAGGCTTTTATGTCAAGTTGTGGGAAAGTTTTTGTGACACCATTTCACATGTTCTCCTCTAAGCTGGTGGATTATCTCTGAGCTCATGTAATGCCACCTCTGAAACCAATCTTTCTCTCTGCGCATCCCTCTTGGGGAGATTCCCTGAAACAGAAACTCCTGAGCAGTAACTCATTGCTGGAGCTCATTAACCAAGTGCATGAAGAAGAAATGTGGCAACTACAAAATCAGCAGGGGCCACTGGCAACTTTGCTAGGGACAGTTTCTGTTTCCCTGACTGACTCGCTAGGAAGCAGCTATAAGTCCTAATTTCCCCTTGCAGCACAGGTTTTAGTCCAAGGAAGGTGTTACAAGTACCAGATGCCCTCCCTGTACCAGCTTTTCTAGCAGCTCAGCTCCCCACATTTGGCCAGCCCAAAGGCAAGCAGCAACAAGGAAAAGTTGTGCCAGTGCCTCACCAGATCTCAGGGCAGCAGTGGTCGTGCCCTTGGCACAAGAAGTGCCAGCGCTCCAACTTTCTTCCCCATTATGATCCAGATTGACCCGAAGCCTGCTGCTGAGCCAGCTGAATGCTTATTTAATCTCCTGTAACCTTGAGAAATTCACTTTACCACAGAAGCTGGTGGCCCTCTAACCTTAGAGATACAAAATGTCCCCCCAGATGATATATCCTTGGAGGTTCCTACATCCTTGCTCTGTGCCACATGTTGATTTTAAAGTATCTCAAATAAAAGCATATATTTAAAATAGCTTTTTATTTTCTCTGTAGTTTCGCAGTCTGTGAGGGGTAAAACCAGCCAATTACTGATCATCCTGGAACAGTAACTCAAATGAGATGCCCAGTTACCCAAAATGGATGCTCTGCTTCTGCTTTGGTTGGAAATCCCGAAGAAAAACAATAATAAAAATCACCCCTGGTATAAAGTTAATTGAGCCAGTGGACGTTGCACTAAGGATAATGAATTCTGAATTACCCACATCTACTGTGGTCCCACAGAGAATATTGGACAGAAAAGTTACTGCGATCCCGAGATGCTGGATCTGGGTGTTTGAAATAGGGCCTGAGCAGGAGCCTTACCCCAGAAACTCGGCCAGATGTTAGCTCTGTAGGGTGACTCAAGGATGCTGCTGCTTTCCCAGGTCTGGAGGGCCGCTCCTTGCCCCCGTTGCCTCTCTCCTGCTCCGTGCTGCCCAGATGGCCTTTTGGGAGCAGGGTTTCCCACTGAACACAATGCAGAGGCAAGCACCGTTGCTAATGCGGTTTGTAGCCAGGCACACTTCCTTTGTGACGGGCATGAATGCGGTTAAGAAATGGTGTGGGAAACCCCAAGGTACGCCAACTTCCCCAGCCTTATGTCAGGGGCGTTGAGAGCGCCAAGGTGCTGGGGAGCAACGCCCCAGAGAACGGGGCAGGGGGCTCAGCTAAGTGCTTCGTCCTACAGAACACACTGAGGTGGAAAATAAAACGGGTCCTGTCCTAACAGCCCCATGCAGGTGGAGGTCCTCACTGGAGCCAGCAGGCACTCCGGCCTCTGGGGAGCAGGCTGCTACTTTCAGCCTGTAGGGTCTGTACCTTCAGGGCTGCTTTTGAGTCTCCGGGTACACAAATCACCTCCACAGGGGGATTTATCCACATTCGCCCCTGCCAAACACCAGGACCAGAATCTTATTATTACCAGCATCAATTACTGCTTCCCGTTTCTTTCCTCTAAACACCGTGGAACAGTGCAGAAGTGTTAATGAAGAGAAGAGCTTCCCCGCAATATCACTGGTATAAAATCTGAGCTAATTTTCTTAAAAGCCAAGCCTGGCTCCTGCAGCTCCTGGCCAACACCTGAGCACACATCAGGGCCAAGGGGCAGTTCCTGGCCCACCTGTAATGAGCCCGCACAGCAGGCAGGCATCAACTCCTCAGGAACGGGAGGCTGGGTGAGCAACAGGGGCCATACACAGCTATCACCATGCCCTCACGGTCCATAAAAGAGTCACCTCTTGCCCTTGGCACTGTGCAGCAAAGAGATGTGAAAATCCCACCACCAAGTATGGTGATGCTGCCTGCCCTGGGGGCGTTCCAGAGCTCAGCATTTCCATGTTTGTTCCAGGAAAGCCCGCGGGCTGGCACGTGGAGCTAGGGGTCCATGCCCCACCGTATCCCTACCTGTGACGTGTTGTGATGTTTGCCATCGCATTCAGGCAGGCCAGGCTTCACTAACACCAGCAAGACAGAGGACTGAGCAGCGTGGGGAAGGGGCAGCCTGCCTGTGACACGGCAACAGAGGCTTGGTGTCCACCAAGGCCCCCATGGATGCTCACAGCAAAACAAAATCATGTTATTGTGGCAAAGCTGAACTGTGGCAATGCCTCACCTGCAGCAGGATCCCCAGGCTGGCAGGAGGGAATCCGTCCTGTAATGACACCCTACAGTTACGTTACAACAAGCAGCAGTTCAGAGCAACACACCGGGGCACTGAAGGACTGGACAAGCTTCTCGGTCTGTTTCCAACAGTTTGCACGAGCTTGGGAGTGGCTCAACTGATAGCAAGGGTCTGCGTTTCCAGGGACATATTAAACAAATCTGAGGAATTAAAGAAACAGAACAGAGTATGTGGCTCAGGGGCCTTGGTGTGGGCTGATGCCACCTCTGCTGCCTTCAGTGGGGCAATTTTCTTTGGCCTCACTGGCGGAAGAGCAAGATTCTGCTCCTGCAGCTTGTTCCTCTGGATTTCCTCCTAGCACTGCCTCGCTCTGCTGTTGGCAGTCCCCTCTTCGAGCCTGGCATTTCTGTTTCCCTGCATAGCTTCCTTCACCTCTTTCCTTTTCGTTGGGCATCACGCAGGTTTTTATAATCTGATTTTTCGTTCTGTCACTCTTTTTCCCTCTGTGTCACAGGCAGATGTGGTCTGAGCACAGGAGTGTCTTACAGCCCCTCAGACTGTGTGAGTTTGGAGTCCCTTCCAGTTTCCCACACTGCTCCCCTATTCACTGCATTCAGGTGGAGGATAAAGGAAGTGTGCCATGCTACAAGCTGAATTAGAAATGGTGTTTGACTTCCCTTTGTACTTCACAGAAACCTTGCTCTGGGTAGACCATCTGCATAGCACTCACTGCGGAGAAAACCATTGATCAAGGCCTGTCAGCCCAGCTGGGGGAACTTGGGAAAGTAATTCCTTGTGCCACTTCACTTCTTTAGGGCTTAACATCTGGCTGCAGGGGGAGGCGACAGTTGATGGTTTAACAGTCGTGCTTCCTTTTAAGTTTGGGATGCTGTTTTGATCCCCTATAAGCCTTTCTGAAATCCTGTTTTTAATAACATGGAAAGCATCCAGAAGACCAGGAATAATGCACTGGCTTTGCATTTTCAAAGTGCTTTACAAATACCAGCTAATGAATTCTCAGCAACCTCCTCTGCAAGATGAGGATGTATTATTAGTGACGTTTTACAAAAGAAGAAAATAAGGCAGAAAGGAGGAACCCAATATTTCAAACAGCCTCGTGGTTGCAGTGCTTCTATACCCAAGTGGTCCGTTTGGGACTTTTACAAAGATGCTCAGCACTCACTTTTGTATTAATTAGTTTTGTCAGCTCTGAAAAGCAGCCAGCTCCCCAGCTTGTGGGAGAACTTGGATTACCTGCCCAGACCACACTTGGAGTCGTGCCTCTCCTCAATAAGCAGATGCAAAAATTCTCCTTTGCTTTCAAGTTCAGCAGTGGGTTTTGAGAAGGATGTTCAGCACAATTTTTTCAAGTCCACGAACTGGCTGAAAAGGAAGATGCGCTCAAATGCTTGATCAGGAAATACTTGATAACCTCATCAAAAGAAATGAACTTGATCTCTTGGAAAAGCAAACCAAGATTTAGTTTGTTTATTCTTGCTCCTGGGGACCAACCAAGCCTCAGTATTAAGCTGCTTCAGTTAACAGCTTCCCCCCCCAAACTAGCGCTGTAAATGCTCGTAGGCACAGTTTATGCTGCCAGCTACACAGGTGATCTTCTGGGGGTCGTTCTCCTACCCACTGCCTCTCTAGACTGTTTTCTTCAGAGCTGGGCTCTGTTTGTTGCACCACATTCCCTTGACACTGACATCTGACAAGGTGCCTTGCCTGGAGCATGATGGTGAGGGCATCCAACCCTGCCTTACATGCCATGTGAGTTCCTAAGTGTGTTCCTCTGCTAAACCTCTGCCCAGCTCTCGACTAGGTTATCTTGCTTCTGAAAAACCCCTCTTGTCAGGCAGATCCATCCTCATTCTGCTACCTGCTCAACCCACCTTGCCTGCCACACCAAGTGGTCCTTGGGACCAGACCCTGAAACCACCCTCCCAATCCTAAACCTGCTCCTCTGAAATCTTTTCTCTGCAGGAGAACTTTTACTCCCCAGAATGTTTGGCAAGGCTGTCTGCTAAGTCTTGGAATTTTATCACGAGCTATATGATACTTACGGCCTTCAGTAGGAATTCATGTCAGAAAGGTTTGTTAAACCCCTACAACTTTCAGCTCATTTCATGATTTGTTGAAGCCCAAATTTTGACATTTGAAAGGTTGGCATTAATACCAGATCAGTGTAAAAACTGAATACCACCATCATGAAAAAATAATAAATAAATAAAACACAGGGAAGGAAGTGCATGAGCTCAGCAGCTTGTGTTTGCTCCATCCCTTGGCAGTGCCAGGCTTCTCCCCTCCCGTAGTAGGAGCCGAGGCAGTGACTGATGGGCTCTGGGAGTTTCGGAGGGCTTTGGGAGCGTGTGTCCCCACTGGAGTCACCAGTATTTGGGGGGTTTAGGCTCTCCAAACTGGCAGCACGTGCAAGAAAACTGCTGTGGCTCGGTGCTGCCCCTGAGCTGGGACCAGCTGCACTACCAAGACCCTAACGCAGCACCAACCGGCATGGCTGGGTCCCCAGCAAGGGCAGGAGGAGAGGATATTTTCTGTGACTGTTTTATACAGGATTTTGAAGGAGGAGGGTGGTAAACACATAACATGGTGGCTCCCGCAAAGCCTGCTCCCAGGGCAATGTGTTCCTTTGAGACATAATTGATTCCTGCCATCAGGCACCAGCCTGCTCTCCCCCAGGGTCAGCGCTTTCCCACATCCAACCCCATTATCCCACAGACCATGCCTTTTGTACAACACACTCCAGCTATTCATGTGCAAAGCAGCTGTAATCCCCAGACCTTTCAGAGTCAATATACCAGGAAATAATAAATCCCTCTTGTGCACTCTTGAATATGCTGAGAGGTGACTTGTGGGAATTTCAGCTGGGCAGAAAAATAATAAATTCTCCTTAATTTTTAATTATTTGTAATACTCACTGTAGTAAGACTATGTCATTGGGGCATGACGATTTCAGGGTGACCCACACAAGCAGCTATGGAAATTGCTTTTGCCTCTAACAACCCTGAAAATGCAGATCGAGTTGTCTCATGTGTTTCTTAATGATCAAAGTCCACTTTCCTCCCCTTATGCACCTGGGAATGGCAGCATATTAAGCATTCTGAATCCAAAGAAAAACTAATTTTAAAGGTTAAACATGTAAAGAATGTACTTTACAGTAATTAAAGGTATTTTTGGCCAAGGTTCTGATGTCTAAAGAAGGCAGGATGATGCCATGCTAATGACATTTAATGTAATATTTTATACAGTCAGTCTAACAACAACATAACCTTTTCTCCTGGAAGAGGCAGGTTTCACTACACTTCCACTCTGTTGGTTCGGATGGAAGAATTATGTTTGGCTTGTGCTAGTGGAAGAGGCCAATCCTGAATAGCAAGCTCTGCAAGGTAATTTCTGGCAGGCAGGGTGAGGTGCACCTGGAGGGCTGGGAGAAGGGACCTTCCTCTGTGACACAACGGCAAGCAGTGGCTCATAAATTAAAAAAAAGTGTCAAAGAATTATTAGGGATCCCCTCCAATAGACAGCACCCTGTCTTTTCAAACCTCATCCAAGAAAACACCATGAAGCAAATCACAGGAGGATAAAGCTGAAGGGGTGTGGTGACACTGCAGGGATTTGAACCCCTAGTGCCAAAACCTAGGAACCTCAGACACTAGGTCACGTCTGCACACGAGTGTGGCCCAACAGACAGACCCTTCAGTTACACCAGGCATTCAAAGATACCGTCAGCAGAGATCTATCAGCATTGGTCTATGTGTTCTAGGTGTTCTCACTGCTGTCTTCCTCAGCAATACAGTTGCTATCACGGTACCCATGAAAGCTAGGGCAGAGCTGGTGCAGTCCTGAATCTCTTCTCTTTTACGTGTGCCCACAAACCTCTCCAGCAGTGCTAACCAGGGGCTGGCCTGAGGGAGAGGAGCTCACCAGAGGTCAGGCTGCACGCAGGACAGATCCTGCCCGGCCCTGCTTTGCAGCAGCGGTGACAAAGGGATGCCCCAGTACTGCAGCTGGCCACCCCGTGTGCGAACCTGAATCCCTGCCCCCTTGCCCCACGCTGCCCCTTTCTCCCGGTGAACACAAATCCCTGAGAAACTCCTGCCCGCATGGCCAAACACGCGCTTTTCAGCCGTGCTGAGTGAAAAAGCCGTGCGGGTTCAGAGTGCCCTGCTGACAGCGCGGGCTCCACAAAGGAGTTATTAGCACCAGGCTGTGTGGGTCTGAATTTCTCTGCGTTTCCCATACTTTTCCCCTATTGATAACATTTCTTGTTGGGACAATAGAAGTGTGCCTCGCAACTACTCACAACATTAGTGATGGTGCTTGAACCTGAATGATTTAAAGGGAAAGGATCCAACTCCCAAAAGACCATCTGGCTATCAGTTATAATACAGCAATAAAGGTCGGGGCTGCTTCTCAGGAGTTGGGAGAAAGATGTTCTTTGACATCGAAGAGTCTCTTTAACCAGCTTGGTACCATGCCTACCTGTCACCTCCCAGCTTCCAGGCCTGACACCCCTGCTCCCTTCTGAGGAGAGAGCGAGCACAGGACGCCCAGTGCTGGAGGAAGGCCAGTCAAAGACTACAGAAGAAAGGGCAACACCTTATTGTAGCTGGCAAAACCCAGGGCATGGTCTCTGAGCCGTATCTTATCTTGCATCATAATCTTTTGACCGGTTCAAAGTCTTCCTGAGATGACTTGTCTCCTGGCTTTCCCACAACATGGGGATAAAGGGCTCGGAGGACAACATCTGCCCTTAACAAAGAGCTAAGCCCATTCAGGCTGCACAATGCGAGCCATGAAGCTGGCTATTGCGGTGACACCTCCCTCCTTCCTTCCAACTGCCCCTTACGCGGGCTTTGCTTCAGGATTTCCAAGCAGGAACGTGTCTTTGGCTGTCTTACCTGGCCACACGCTTCCCCTCTCTGCTATTTCCATTTCCAGACCCTTCCAGGTGTGCAGGGAGCAGATGAGCCCACCTCCATGCAGCTTTGCTCTAGAGCTTCCCGGCTGGCTTTCAGTGCTGCCTTGGGACAGAAACCAGAGACAGAAACCAGAGGTGACTCAAGTGTCCACAAAGATTCACTCTTTTTCTTGCCTTTCCTACAAAATAGGTAACGTTGGCTTAATTTTTAGCCCAGTCTGCAGCGGAGCAGGGCGATGCTCCTGGCTGGGACAAGAATGTGGCATGCCAGGAGCTGCTTGGCTGCCCTTAACGAAAGCAAAGGGAACACTGGTGCGATGGGCTCACTGCCCCGTGTGTTAATGGGGAAGAGACAGAGGTCACAATCTCCACTGGCTTCCCATTACTTATTTATTAACCCTGTCCACCACCCTGAGTGGCACACGTTGGGCCAACAGACCTGTTGTTTCACCACCTCAGCTCACCCATTACTGCTGCAAAAAAGTGTAAGAACCGTATGGAGAAGCCCAAACACACGCACAGCCCCCAGCAAACTGCAGCTGGCAAGCTGGCTGCAAAGCGCCCTCTCAAGAAAGAGCAGCGAGATGTCCCTGGTGCTGTTGCTTTTCACCCTAAACAGCATTTCCCTCTCTTTTTTTCCTGCCTTCCCCCCAAAAGTGTGCCTCCTCCATGCCACAAATGTGCCTGGCACATGCAGGGCCTCCGGAATGCCACCGACCCCAGACAACCAGCTGGAGGCTCGGTGCTTTCCCAGATCCCTGGGCAGCCCCAGAGAGCTGGGCTGCACGCTCCACCAGTCGGCGTGGGCAGAAGGTTATTCTCTCCGGGGCATTTAGGATCAATGCACCGTGCACTGATGGATGCTTCCCCTATTGTTCGGCTGCGTGCCCGGATTGGCTGGAGGGCTGTGGGAAACACCAGCGACCCCGAGACTCACGTAGCTGCCAAAATGCTCCGAGGTATAAATAGAGGCGGCCGGTCGCTGCCAGAGCACAGCCGTGTGCTCAGTGCCCAGGCTGGAGAGCACCAGGAATGGCTCCCAGTAATGCTCTCATGATCCACGTGGAGGAGAAACTGCTGCCAAAAGAAAAGAATAAAGTAAGTAGAGCCCCTAATGGGATCGGGCAGGTATGGTCAGGACTGGCCTGTGCCCCGTGCAAGGCGCTGCCTCTATCAAACAAGAATGACACGGGGAAAGATGAGATGAGGAGGGGGCATAAAATAGGGTAAGGAGACAGAAAGGGAAATACAGATTCTTTAAAATGAGACAACAGGTAGGCAGCATGGCAAAGGTCTCCTACAGAAAGCGTCCTGGAACTTTGAGCATGTCACGGCCTGGGTCAGGAGGGGCCAGCAGGCCAGGTGTCAGAAAACCCTAAACACCCTGCCCTGTCTCTTCCAGCTCAGGAAGCCGGTGGTGGAGAAAATGCGCCGGGACCGGATTAACAGCAGCATCGAGCAGCTGAAGCTGCTCCTGGAGAAGGAGTTCCAGAGGCACCAGCCCAACTCCAAGCTGGAGAAAGCCGACATCCTGGAGGTGGCTGTCAGCTACCTGAAACAGCAGAGCCAGCTGCAGGACCCAGGTGAGCACAGACACATCGATCACGGCCCACAGCCCACTCCCCTGGCCAGCACCACGCCAGCTCTGGTCCCACAAGCAAGGCTTGTGGACTTGGGCTCTTGGAAAAAGCTTCATGCATGGATCTTAACCCCCTGAATGTGCTTTTCTCTCTCTTTTCTAGCATTTGTCCACAAGAATCCAGAGCAGGACTTTAACAGCGGATACCTGCAGTGCCTCAAGGAAGCGATGCATTTTCTGTCCTACTATGAACCCAAGAGGGAAACCCAGGCCCAGCTCATCAAGCATTTCTGCAAAGCCCAGACGGGTACAGATGTCACGTACTCTCCTGCTCCTCGTAGGCCACCTCTGTCACCCTGTCTGCTCGCCAGAAAGCAGCCTGCCCAGAAGACCCCAGCTCCTACCATCTGGAGACCCTGGTAGACCTGCTGATGAACTTTGCTTTATTCCTATGTTTTGTTACAAAAAAAAAATAGAGGGACCTGTGATTTAAGAGTCCCTCTTTACAGTAGGAAACATTGCTTTCCAGAGGTGGGAGGTCGCTCAGTAGTTTCCCTTCACAGTGAAGGAGTGTGCTTGTATCTGGCAGCAAAGCTGCTGCTCCTGGTGGTGGCTCCTTGCCAAAGAGAGGGCTGAGCGCTGTGGGGACGTGGAGCAAAATGCCCTCCAGTTCCCACCACCCCTTCCCTTGGCTATTGAGCCCGTGGCTGTCAGTGGAGATCTTTCTATGAACTCCCTGGGTCACTGGTTCAAGTGTTCCATTGTCTCCCGACAATGTGCTGGCCTTCCTAAAGCAGGAGCACTTTGGAGAATGTACTGTGTATCATAAAGAGAGTATTGAGCCTTTACCTTTTGAGTGAAAGATGGCATTCAGGAACGCCGATTCTTCTGAAGTTCCTGTGCTATTTTTAGTGGACCTCCTCACAGATCGTTATTATGATAACAGATAGCTGTAGGGAAAATTCTCTTCATGGCCAGGATGTGCTCTCTCCGTTGAGGGATAATTGATGCCTTTTGTAAAGGAAGTACCTGGGATATATCTTAGGTGAGGGCTGGGGAGGAAGGCAGGCAGTAAGTACTGTGTAAGCATTCACTGAACATGCTAATGAGCTTAAAAAGCTTTTATAAAGTCGTGATGTATTCATCCTGTGTGATGCTCAACTTTGGAGTCTTCGCTGTACAATACAATAAAAATGGTTTGAGTCCTTCAGCCTTTGGTTTGAAGTGATTAAAATGGATCATGTTCCAGGACTAAGAGCTGCACGTAGACACCGCAGTGGGGCAGCGAGCAGGAGGTGTCATTTTTTGAGCCCCTCATCCCCCTATTTGTGAAATTCACTTGGCAGAGCAGGGTTTCAGATCCTGCAAAGAAGCAGCCCCTGGAAAAGCTATCAAAACTAAAGATGGAGGTGAAGTGGCACACTGAGCGGTGTGGCCCCAGGTACTTAACAGCAGCCTGTTCAGACCTCAGCAGATCACTGCTTTCACAACCAGCTTATTTCCCCCATTCCCCATTAATCTGCTCACCAACCTGAGCCCAGCCTTATGTTTTCTGTCCAGTTAAGAGGTGCTAACATGCACAGCTCCTAACAACTTCCACAGTTTGGTACTTGGGGATCTTACCCAAGTAAGACTGTACCTGGGGATCTTACCCTTCTCCTGGAAACTACCCACAGTGGGGTGAGCTAGTTGTTGTCTCTTAATTTCAGCAACCACCTTCTCTTACCTAAACGTGGATTTTTTTTTTTAAGCTGAAATGAAAGCTACCCACATATGGCTAAAAGAACACACACTTTGATAGCGATCAAAGATTAAGACAGCATTTCTTCTCCTAAGTTATTTCCCCATAATCTTTTCTTCAGGGATGTCGCTCTCTTCCTCTGACACCCACCTAAGGGTCCCAAACACGCCTTGGAGCTGAGATGCTCCGCCAGGCTTCAGCGGGTTTCTACCAGCCTGGTGAAGAGTCAGCTTCTGTGCTAATTTTATATCATCCTCCCTTGGTGTTTTCAGCCCACCCCAATCCAGAAAACAAACCTGCCATATCCTCTTAAGGGGAGATTTACCAGAGGCTGCCTACGCGGCTCGCACCAGCTGGGCGACCCATGGCAAGGGATTTGATTTGCAGCAGCACAATTCCTCCCTCCTGAGGGCAGTGAGAGCTGCACGCTGGTGAGGAAGACGAGCACCTGTCCAGAAGGATGAGCTTGTCCTCCTCCCACACAGCTACACAGAGACTGGGCAGGGTGAGTGAGCAAACACGTTCAGAAGGTAGAAGCAGGAAGAAAAGCCCAAGAAGGGGCTCCTTGAGTCACCCCAGAGCACCTGGACACCAGCAGCCTCACCAAAACAGCGCTCCCCACGGCAACATTCACTCACTTCTCCTTAGAAGAGTTCCCATTTTGTGCGTGGTCAGGACTCTTCACCTTTTGTTTTCCCTTCTCTTCAAAGTAAACTAAACCTGCACAAACCATCAGCTCACAATACTATTACCTAATCACAGTAACGTAATTACAGTAAACACAGTAATTTGGATATACGACAATTCTCTCATTCTTTCAAAGACATGCTAATGGCATAGAACTCCACTGGTCAACACTTCCACCTCCCGCCAGAGTGCCTGGGAGGGATGCCCTTGAAAAACTTCACTTCTGGCACATGTTTTTTTTCCCTTGAACGCGATGAAACCAAAAATAGCTGATGTCATCAAGTGGCTGCTTATTTAGGGATCAAACAAACTCAGATCTCCTAGGGTGACCGGATCAGAGTGGATGCACACGTCACTACCTGCACCTGGCCAGTCCTCACCTGGTTTGGGATGCAGCCCTCAGACAGACAGAAAAGGCCAAAAATCCACCTCCTGGGCACACGGAGAACCTCTTCCCCTGCCTCATTATGGCTGCATGGAGCCCTCTGGTTCTTATTTTACCCCCAATGCACAAGCTGCTTGCGTGCTGTTCACCTGCCTGCCAACGCAGCGCAAGGTGGGCTCTTTGTACAGCTCTGCAATCCATCGGGAGCTGCCACCCGTGCTGCAGAGAGATTTGTTCTTTCTAACAAGCTCCTAAATAATTCAGAGGAGATATTTATAGATCTCCGTGTTGCTTGGTGATCTTGAAAAAGTCACTTCACCTTGCTGTGCTTGACTTGTCTTTGCCAATTAGTACAAGCTCCTGAATCCCAGCAACATTCAAGCTGTTCACCTATGCCTGTGTTTTTAAATTAAGCCTAATTAAGGCAGCAGATTGACAGCAGGCTGGGGCAGTCAGGACTCAGGCAAAGGGTCCCAAAGCCCACAGCACCCTGACCAAGAGTGGTGGCATGGGGCTGCTGCTGTTCTGTGCTCTGCCTTGTTTGAAACACATGGGGAAAGCAGAAAAGGGAGATCCACACCTACTGTTGGCAGGGCAGGGTGAGGGAGCGAGGGTGAGCTCCTGCTCTGCGGGCAGCGGGGGGATCCCAGCCCCTCCAGGGGTTCAGCACCGCCATACAAGTGCAGCACTTCTCATTTTCGCCTTCCAACGCCGCCTTCCTCCGAGCTCAGGCTCCCCAGTTACTTGCGAGCTGAGAGGCAGACCTCCGGTCCCTGCGGTCCCTGCGAAGCCGAGGTTATGTTTACAGTTTATTAATTATTATCACTTCTAATAATTGAATGCAAAGCTGCTTATTGCTACTCCGTCCCCTGGGGTGACGCTCCCCTGCCCCGACACATTCCCACCCTTCGGGAAGATGTTGTTCATTATGCTGATCCCACAGCCCGGGAGGACTCCCCCGACAAAGCCCCTATTAACCTCAGAGTGTGGGCCTGAGTTTCGCGGAGTTTCCCACACTTTCTTCCCCATTTATGACATTCAAAGGGCCCACAAAGGAAGCGTGCCTCACAACAGCCCGCATTAGTGACGCTTTTTGGCTCAGCATTGTGGTGACCAGCAATTCCTGTCCCGATGGACCATCTGGAGGGCTCTTTTCCCAGGGAGCACATTGATCGATCAGTACTCTGCGAGCCCTTTTAGAACTTGGGAATGTTATGCTCTTTGACACTAAATAGGTGTCTTGAGAGGGCTTGTCAGAAAGATTTTAAACCATTTAAGGAAGGGCCAGAAAAAAAAAATAAATAAAAATCGTAATTATTTCTTCAAAAACGCCATCAAAAGCCCTCATGAGACAGGCTGACATCAGTGGAGGAAACGGCCTGGAATAAAAACGCTCTGCAAGCAACAGGGAAAGGAAAACCCTGAGCCAACAAGCAGAAAGCCCAGCCCCAGCTGTACAGAGGGCTGCTTTCCAAAGCCACCTGAGCGCCCAGGAGGGGCTGAAACGGGCACCTGCCAGGCAGGGCCTGAAAGCTCCCAGCCCTGAGCTCCTCCAAATATTGAGCTCTTACCTTTTGGAAGCTGGGGCTGGTGCCTGACACGCAGCACCCACGAGCACTGCCTGCAGGTTTCTGACCCCTAAACCCTCCAACATCTGCACCAGGCGAGGCCGGGAGACCTCCCTCTCCTCACACCTGATCTCGTGCTGCACCCAGCTCCGTAACAGACGGAGAATTTATGACCCGGAAACATCAGCTGGGAGATACCTTGTCGCCACCACATTCCCAGCTCTCAATAATCAAAATAAACTGGAGAAAAGGGAAAAAAAAAAAGGCTCTGGAGGGTGGGAGGCTGGCTCGGGAGGAGCTATGGGCTTGCTGCCCTTCAGCCGACAGCGGGGGGGAGAGAAGCCGGGGGCCGCAGCCCCAGAGGGCCGCCAGGCAGCTCGCCTGGTTCACCATTCACATGGGACGGCGCGAGCCGAGGGCTTCCCGCATTGTCCCGTTCACGGTGTTAAACTGCCAACAAAAGGCGTGTGCCTCCGCGGGGCCTTGCAGAAAGGCAGCGCCTGCTGCGCCAGCTGCCCGCGCCCAGCCAGGGGTAAAGCCTTCCTCGGCGCGGGCTGCGGCAGCCTCCCCGAGCCCAGGGGCTGGAGTGATTTAAAAGCGCTCGTTTCAGAGCTCCTGAGCTGGAAACGGGGTCGAAGCCGTGCTCCCACCGGGCCGGGCCCTTCGCTGCGGGTCCTGCACGAGACCCCGTGCCCCACAGAGGTGCCCCAGCTGCCGGTGATGCTGCCGGGGACACGAGGGCAGAATAAATCAGGGAGGTGATTTTCTGAGCGGGGCTCGTGCTCTGTGTTCAGTGCTGGGTTTTTGCCAAGTGCCACCAATGAAAACTGTGGTCCAGGAAACGTAAAGCGGCTCTAGGCTAGGAAAGGAGAGCAAAAATCACGGTCACGGGAAGCCGGGAAGCTCCAAGGGGCTTTGTGAGCACCAGTTGCTCTCGTTGCTGGGCTTTACTCAGGGGCTCCGAGCCAAGGGAACGGTGAGGTGTTCGCAGAGTGCCATGAAATCAAACAGGACGTGTTGGGGACGGCACGGGCTGCCACGGGAGAGCCCAGCCCGCCCAACAAAAGCAAGGAAGAGCTCTTCACACAGCCTGTGGAGGGGCTTCACTCATTTAGACAAGGGAGAGGGAAATGTTTCAAGCTGGCTGCTTAGAGCAAGTTGTTTTAAGGGTTCTTCCCTTGATTTCAGTCACTTGTTGCCTGAAAATTATCTGGTACTGTATTCATCTAAGCATGGTTTAATGTCAATGAAAGGCTTTAGCCCCTCTAAATCTGCGTCTTTTCCTTTTCAGCTCCTCTTTCGGTCATGGGGACCGAGCATTATCTCTTCCTGGGATCAGTCTTCTGTGCTTAATTTCAGCACGGCCTGGGAAAAGGCAGCACATTGAGACGTTGCCGTCCCCAGCACCGGGCAGAAGCTGGGTTATAATGCCGCCAAATGCTTTCCCACGTCCTTACCCCAGTGCCCTCATGCCAAGCCCTATTGTGTCGCACGCTCCTCAGTCCACCTGCTCCTTTGGGAGCAGGGTATTATCCCCAGGCAATTCACAGTCAATTTACCATGCTGTAATAGATGCTGGCCCTATTGTCCCACCGCATGCCTGGATTGGCTATCGACTGTGGGAAACTCGGAGAAGCTTCGGCCCCAGACATTTGTATGCAGCTACAGCGTATAAATAGAGGAGCTCTCCCTGCCTTCCCCAGTGGCCCTGCAGCCAGCCACTCGCGGTAATGGCACCCAGTGCTCTCTCCCTGGAAATCCTAACACCCAAAGAGAAGAACAGGGTAAGTAGCCGCTCTCTGACCGCGAGGGTTTAATGATGAGAAGGGCTGAACCGCTTCAGCAGCAGGTTATACAGAGATGGAAGGGGGAAGTCTGGTCACTAACCGTCCTCCTGTTTTGTGTTACAGCTCAGGAAACCCATCGTAGAGAAGCTGCGCCGCGATCGGATTAACAGCAGCATTGAGCAGCTGAAGCTGCTCCTGGAGAAGGAGTTCCAGAGGCACCAGCCCAACTCCAAGCTGGAGAAAGCCGACATCCTGGAGATGACCGTCAGCTACCTGAAGTACAGCCGAGGTCAGTATGCTCCCTGATCACCTGCCCTTACTTTTTTACAAACCCCCAGCCTGAGTGTGCCTGTCTAACACCTCTCTTCCACTCGTTCAGCTTTTGCAGCATCTGCCAAAAGCCTTCAGCAGGACTATTGTGAAGGGTACGCCTGGTGCCTCAAGGAAGCTCTGCAATTCCTCTCTCTCCATTCGGCAAACACAGAGACCCAGATGAAGCTGATCTGCCATTTCCAGAGGTCACAAGCAGTGCCCAAGGACTCGGGTTCTTCCTCTGCACCCACTTCCAGCCAGCAGCCCTCTGCAAAACAAGCACCAGCGAAACCCTTCTGCAACCTCTGGAGGCCTTGGTAGGCCGAGAGCACGCTTCCCACCTGGCCTGGACGTTGGCTCATTTTCCAGAGGAGACCGTGACTCGCTAGAGAAGTCCCCTGGCTCCTCTCCTATGTGTAGGGAAGAATGTTCTCCTTTTACAGAGCATTACGGTGCTCGGATGCCTCCCTCCCTTCTTCCTGAAGGACTGCAACGATCCCACCACGTGGAGGGAATGTAATTCTGTAGGAATGCAAAACGTAACCCTCCTGCTAGGAGGAGCGGGCCGTTCAGAGAGGAACGCCGCCGGTTCTTAACCTTAGTGAGGTTGCCCGGGTACTTCTGGTCAGAAAGCTGTGCCTCCCGAGACGCTTGGGCTAGAGTTTTCAGGGGTGTCCACCCAGCGGGAGCCTTTCCCTGCCCCCCTGAGACCCCTGAGGTCCACCAGACACCTCTGAAAACCTAGCCCTCGGGGTGCCGTGAGGGGTTCTATGATATTTGTAGACCGTACTAAGCGTGCTCTGGAAATGGTCGAACCATTCCCCAAAGGACGTAGAGGAAATTCCTCGGGATGTCTTGCTCACAAAGCCAGGGTACTGCTTGTGAGGTGCAGGATGCGTACGCCTTTTATAAAGGCAACAGCTCATGTTTATTTCCTTATAGGAAAGGAAGTTACGGCTGTGCTGTCGATTTTGCAATAAATATTTATCCAAGTCTTTTATGAAAGGCAGGTGTACAAATTATATTTAGTTTGGTACCCTACCCCCAGGGCAGGATGTAAATTCAGCACAACCCGCGGATGCTCTGACACACTGTGAGACGCACCAACCGCATAACCCGCGACAGAAACCGCTGTGACCTTCAGAAGTTGCACAAACTTTCACTGCCATGAAAATAAATAAAAAATCTGGCTAAGAACGACTTGCTGGCTTCATTGCGTGGTTTGTGGGGATGGTTTCCCCGCGGTGCCGGGCTGTGGGGGCTGCAGGAGGAGGGACCGGCTCGGGGAGGGCAGCATCACACTGCCTGGGGCCTCAGCGCCTCACGGCCCTGAGACCAGACCGCCGGGCACGATCGCGTTCGGGCGGCAGCCGAAAGGCGCTTTGCGACCCGTGGCCGCCACCAGCCTGACGCGGGGGGATTCTATTGCAGGCGTGAAGCCCCCGATAGCTCTCGATACGTCCCGATATCGCCCGATAGTCGCCGACAGCGCCGCGGCCCCCTCCGCGAGCCCGCTGGGGCGACCCTCGGCCGCCGCCGCGCATGCGCACGCCGCCAGCCGCCTCATGGCATAGTGCACGCGCCCCGCCTCATTGCCATGTAAATCTATGCGCATACATTTGCATACCGAATGAGCCCCCGGCGAGGAGCGGGCTGCGCTCAAAATGGCGGAGCGGGGCGGGCGAGGGAGCGGCGGGCACGGCAGTTTGGACAAGAGCATCACCCTGCCGCCCGACGAGATCTTCCGCAACCTGGAGAACGCCAAGCGCTTCGCCATCGACATCGGTAACCGCGCCGGAGCCGCGGGGGGGCGGGGGGGCCGCAGCAAGGAGGGGGCGGCGGCGGAGGAACGGGCGGCGGCTCTCGCCCCGCTGAGGGGACTCGCCGGGGCCCGGCGGCCCACCGCGGCGCGGGGCTCGCCGGGAAATGCAGTCCCCTGAGGCGCCTCGCCCGGTGTGGAGTGCCGGAGGCGGACTACGGCTCCCGGCAGGCTGCGCGGCTAGGGGGGCGGCGCGGGGCACGGCGGGACTTGAAGTCCCGTCACTTGGCGGCTGCACGGTGCGGGCGGGAAGTGGCACTACGAGTCCCGGCGTGCTGCGCGCGGCCGTTAACGGGCCACGGGGGGGACTCTCTGAGGGACACCCCGGGGCTGCCCTTGGCGGCCGAGGGGAGCCCGGCGGGCTGAGGCGGCGGCCGGGGCCTGCCCTGCCCTGTCCCGCCCCGCTTCCCTTCCCTTCCCCTCGGTGCCTCCGGAGCAGCGGGGCCCGCTAACAGGGGCTGCTCCTCCGCACGCCCCGCGGCGGGGCCTGAGGGCTGGCCCCAGGCCCCAGCGCAACGAGGGGGGTGCCCCCTGGGGAGAGCCCGGGCACGCGTTTTGCTTCCATTCCGTAAGTTCCAGTCAGTAAAAGGGCGTACAAGCACAGAAAATGAAGTGTTCTGCCGTCATGGCACCATGCGGTCACTCTGCGCCCTTAATCCCCTGGGTCCTGCCCTGCTCTGGGTGCTGGGGGCTTGCAGGGGGAAAAACGCACCCTAATATAAGGGCTTTTACCACACAGCAAGCCTCTGCACCCTCAGAAGGAAGCTGTTTGTTTCATGCTAAAATAACAGCTGGAATGGGCACTTCTGAGGGTCAGAGCAGAATTAGAGCTGCAGGATTAGTTACAAAGCCTGGCTGCGTGGCTCAGCTGGTGTTCCGAGTGGATTTAAGTCTTCAAAAACTGATTGAGGAAGGGAAGGACATATAAGCATCACTAGGTGAACATTCACATAGCATTTACCTAGTGATACTAATGTAGGTACAATGGCAATTCATCTATCAGTGCCGTACAAACTATTGTATTTCAAAACAACCATTGCAATTGGTTTGAAGGAAGCTTTTCCTCCTAGCAGAGAAATATGTATATATATATATTTATTTTTTCCTCCCCTCCCCCCCCCCCCTTTTTTTTTTTTTTTAAATCACCTTAATGCAGTAAGCCAGCAGACAAGTTTGGATTTTGTTTACCAGAACCTTTAAAGCATTGGCCAGTGACCTGAAACAAGATCTGAGAGCAGGCAAGCTTTACTGCTTTTGTTGCTATAAGTATCTGCCAGGGATCACTCCGAATTGACCTCACTTGAATTTTGCTAGAGAAAGCCTTTCATTTTCTTACAGGTTGTAAAAAATTCCTTGTTTATTCAGCATTATGGAAGAGTTGAGAGTACTGCTACGTAGGCAAAGCTACGAGCACTAACCAATTATTTTTTCCACTTGCCTAAACTGCATTTCTTAATTTCATTTGTTTGTAAGGCAGAGTGTAGGGCCACTGCATGTAGTCATTATGTTATGATCCAACAGACAGATTTTTACTTACTGTTGGGACTTAAGTTTTAACCCAGAAGCTGCTCATAATTACTTGCTTGGTCTTTCTTACAGCATGTTCTGTGAGATTGCATGGAAAAATTGCCAAGGGGGGTAACATGCCAAATCTTTGTCAAGAGGCCAGTTACGCATACAGATTTAAATCCAACCACATGCTAGAACTGTAGCACTGAGAAGTACAGACCTTCTGCCTGCCTCGTACTCGTGTTCGCAACACGGGTACCAAGTCAGAGCTGACTTTCTGTATTAGAAGTGTGGTTCTGCAGCCCAGGCTACTTTTATTCGGAGTTAAAAATTAATGTTTTCCTCAAACAGCCACAGCAGCTGAGAGTTTTATGAAACATACTGATACCTTAATACAGAAGTGGGTAGCAGACTTCCCCCACTTTTCTGAGGAAATTAATGGCTTCATGACTTTCATGGTCAAATACCTACTTGATTAAGTTACCACCAGGTACTGTTTTGCCCTAAGAAAAATGACTTAATACATTACTCAATCACTGCAAATGTACAAATAAAATCCTCTTACAAGCAGCAAATTTGGAGGATTCTAGGAATCTTACTAATAACGTAAGCAAGTAGATGCTATACAAATCCATGCTTTACCCTCAGTTCTCACTTAGCTATAGAGCAGAAGTTCATGTTTCTTATTTCTGCTCATCTTCAGCAGCCTCCACATCAGGTGGGCACATGCTCATCTTGGGGAGCTTTACCCATAGAGTGCTGCATTTGGAGTTAGCTAAGCAAAATCAGTTTTCCAGTCAAGGGTTCTTTGGGTCACTACAGCAGGCACCTAGCTTAATTATATCTGGCTTTACTAGAGGAGAACTCAGCTAAACAAGAACTCTTAGGCAAAGCATACATAAACATAAGTGAGATTGTTTGCTCTAAGGTGAGGCATTCATCATTACTTGTCATCTTTTTAACAGGTGGTTCATTAACCAAGTTGGCTTATTATTCGACTGTGCAGCACAAAGTGGCAAGAGTGAGATCCTTTGATCATTCTGGAAAGGTGAGAACTGCATCATCACTCAATTGCATTTGATAGACTCATAAGAAGGGTACTGCCAGGACTGGAAGTGAAGTACTAGGCTGGCTTTTCATAGTACGATAGAAATCTTACCTGAAATTGCTACGTTTTCTAAAATACACGATCTAGTTTCTGCTGACAGAGTTCACAATATCCTTAAGCATTCATACAGCAGCTCAGAGTCTGGCTTTGGTTAAAAACCTTTTAGCGTATTTCACAGGAAACCAACCCTTAGCATGGGTTTGGTGGTTACTTTTGCTTTGCAAGTTTAATCTAGCTCTAGGTACAAATTCACGTGATTGTACATTCATCGTACATGTTATTTGCTGAAATTGCAAGGCTTCAATGCTGTACAGCACATACATGAGCAAACTCAGTTATGTTCATTGTTTTCACCATAGATACGTGTGGATGGTGCAGTTAATGTTTCAAATAGTTATTTTCTAGACCAATTAGTATGACACTTGTGAAAAAACAAGTAAATATAACTGTTTCATGCTTCAATTTCATGCGTGTCTAATACATGCAAGAAAACTGATTATATTCCCAGCTTTAATAATACTAAGATGTGTTTAAATTGTATTCCTTTTCAAAAGTAGTTTGTGACATTATGTTTAGCAGAATTAACAAGGTTATAATGCCTAGGAAGCACAAGTATTGATGTTTTGTAATTCAGCATATATCCTTGTTTCTTCAGGAAGGATTTTGAATAATCTGTAAGAAATTGCTTTCTTTTAAAGGACATAGAAAATGAACCTTTGTATGAAATATCAGTTCAAGAGGAGATTACAGCTCGACTTCACTTCATTAAGTTTGAGAACACTTACATTGAGACTTGTCTAGATTTCATCAAAGACCATCTTGTCAATACAGAGACTAAAGTCATCAAAGCTACAGGTGGCGGCGCCTATAAATTCAAAGATCTTATTGAAAAGAAGCTGGGGTTGAAGTAAGTGAAACTGTTTAAATTTAGTTATGGAAATGCGTTTCTTTGAAGTGTGTTTTAGTAGACTAACTCTCCCTTTTGCCCTTAAAAGCCTTTTACATAGCAAAACTGAGGCAGGAGAATTTGTGCATGTGTCTTGGTCAGATCAGACTGAACATAAGTTGCAGAAAGATACTGTATCATGAGCTGACACAGCAGGAGTCCAGTAACAGAGCCAACAGGAAGGAACCCAGGGGCTAGGAGAAAGGCAGTAACAAGGAAGAAAGCATGGTATTATCGCAGCTTTTTGTATAAAGGATTTGGCTTGCACCCATTCCATTTTTAAACCTAAACTACTCTGTATTGTAATTACAGTGATTTTTTTTTTGTTTGTTTTACTCTTCACCTCACAACTAGCAGCATTTCAGTGGTGGTATCCTAGATGACAGTAACATGCTTTTGAACTCTTAGTCAACACCCAACTACACAAAACCTACAGTAACATATAAAGTACAATAACATTTGAACTACAGCAAGTCAGTAGTGAGCTTGTTAGTAACAATTTTAATTGAGAGCTTTTGAGAGCTGTTAATCTGAGTTGTGTTTTTTTAATTATGAGTCAGTATTTCAGATCTAAAGGTGAAATCTACAAAAGGCAGACAGTATTATTAAAAGCCAAAGTATTGTTGGCAAATGCTTTTTATTCTGTGTGTACCTAATAGCTACAGTTGCCTGGTTCTCAGGTTACGAAGCTTCTAACATTTTTCCTTGCATGCCCAGAAGTAAATAATTGAGGCAATATAGTAATTTACTGCATAGGTCATGCCTAAACTTCATGCAGCATAGCCTTGTAGGAGACAGAATGGTAGTTTCCTGAATTTACAGCCTCATAAGTTTACCGTTCAAAAACTTTATCAAAAGCCATATGCTAAAAAAAGCCACTGTAAATATAGATAAACATATCGTTCATTTACACCAACATAAAACATTACCTGCTGCTACTGGGGAAGAACTTCAGAGCAGCTCTCATACAGCATATTCCTCAGTTTCTGAGGTACTCCATTCATCTCCTTTTATATTGCTTTTTCAATATCTTTCTTTTCTGATAGGTAGGATTCTATTACCTTTTTTTTTTCAAACCAGCCTTATTGGCTGTTACTAAGTACCAGTTAATCAAGACTAGATTGAAGTCCCCCCTCTTTTCTTGAGCTATGGGGCATGTGTTGATTTTTTTTTTTTTATGGGCAAAACCATACTTGATTGGTCCGTAGAAGCGGCTTCTCTTTCCTGACAAACTGAAAGTATTCTGTATTAATTGAGATGTATGTTTGTGCTTTGCTTATGTGCTTTCCAAAAAAAGGGCTTATGATATTTCCTTTTGGAAATTCAGCATACATCAGCAACAATACACAATACAGAAGTTCACAAAAGTCACTTTTCTAAGTTACGTATCATGTTCCTAGTGCTCTTGTTCGGGATATGTATGGTTGTGAAGCCCATTATTCCTGTGAAGTCTCTCTTCTTGTGTTTGGTAATGCCAGCAGTAAGCTCCTTGCAGTCGTTACAATCTGTTGTAAATGAGTGCTGAAATGTTGAGGTGGCCTTTTGTCCTTTTTGAAGAAGGCAGCAGAAGAGCAAAAGAATATTATGCTGGGTTAGAAAATTGGTTTGTTCCATTAATTGCCAGATAAGTTTCTGACCTACTTTATTGCATGGGTGCACACAGAGTTGTGTGAGCACTGGCACACTAGAGAGGCAATAGAAACAAACAGACAGGAACAGACTTATTTTTACTGACAGCATGATTAATGTAAGATCAAAGTTACTGGGTAACTGCAGTCCAGTGTTGGACTGTGTTCTGTCACTGAAGTTGAATGTCAATACATATGCGGATCTCGGTTTTGTGGTTTAAGAGATCTGGGCTTTTGCCATATGGTGTGGGTTAGTATCTCCTACGTGTAAAGTCTTAAAAATTAATGTAATGGATACTTGCTTATCAGTAGGGCTGTGAAAGTTATTATAAGGTTTTCTCTCTTTCCCCTTCAGAGTAGATAAGGAAGACGTAATGACCTGCCTCATTAAAGGATGCAACTTTGTGCTAAGGAACATACCCCATGAAGTGTTTGCATACCAGAAGGATTCAGATACAGAATTCCGATTTCAGACAAATCACCCAAATATTTTTCCTTATTTACTGGTGAATATTGGCTCTGGGGTTTCTATAGTGAAGGTGAGTGGTTGCTAAAACGTTTTGTTGTAGAATTTGACAGACATAATCTGAAACATTACTATTTTAAATTTGTAGTTGTTTCTTCTTGGGTAATACAAAGTTTAGAAGGAAAACATACATATTTTTTTAAATTTTCTTACATAGTTATGAATGTTTTCCCATTCACTATTGCAGGATCTTTTTAAATAAAATTCAACTTGGTGTTTAGAGAAGTTGTTATATTAACTGACAGGACAAAGGCTGTCAGATCAGAACTAATTTTGTCTTTCAATACACTGCTTGGGGGGACTAAATAAATGTAAATAAAACCTCTATAAGTAGGATTTTTGGTCTAGAATTAAATATAAAGATTTCAAATACTACTTGTGTTGTAGGTGTGTGAGAATTCCAATTCTCAAAAACCCCACATGCTCACATATTTTACAGTGTGTTTGTAGCTATAATATGATTTTCTGGACAAATCTGCCTTGTTTTATTGACAGGTAGAAACAGAAGACAAATTTGAATGGATAGGAGGGAGCTCAATTGGAGGTGGAACCTTCTGGGGTCTTGGAGCACTGCTCACAAAAACAAAGGTATCAGAGAAACGGTTTTCAGGGGTATGGGATGATAAAAAATGTGCTAAGAGGTGGAATGCTAAAACTTTAAATAAGGAGAAATAATGATTTTAAGTGATATTTATGTAGGAAACTAGAAACCCAACATCAGTGCACAAGAAAATGAAGAAAAATATCTCTCGTGGGGCGTTACATTCTATTCAGAGAGCTGCTGGCCTTGTACAGACACAGAACAGGCAGTTCTGCAGCGCTCAGGGTGATTTTAATACCTCTCCTTTAGGTGCATGTGGTCCTAAACTGTCAGAAAAAGGCTGAGTCCTTGACTTGTGTTTGCGTTTTCTGTGCTTCTGATGTATAAAGGGAAGCTTTAAATGCAAAAAGTATTAGTAGAACAAAGGCAAAAATGTTAAGATGCTCAGCAGTGGCAAAATAATGATCCTGCTTGAGTCAAGGAGTTGGTCAACAAGGACGAGTAATGGCTATAAGGCAAAGAATAGCCTGCTAATTTTCTGTACTCTTCTTCAAAATGAAATGCCTGCATAGTACCTGGAATAGTATCCACAGAATCAAGAGAGAGAACTCCTAATTATTGCAAAATATCTGGAGGTAGGTAGGAGGAGTTACACCTCTCTTACATTACACTTTACGCTTCCAGGGGTTCAACACTTCAATCCCAGGTTGGTCATCTGCCAGAATAAGGCCTGATCTAGTACTACTCTGCCTAACTCAGCTCTTAAATCATGCTGTTTTTTCCTGTCTCAGAGATCCATGTGACTTAAATATGCGCTCCTAAATGTCACCAATGTAGAAAAAGCTAGAGTTACATATGCACCAAATAAGAAAATGTCAAAGGGAAGACCCATACTTACAATACTTTTGTCTGATGCATTTAAAAACAAGTCTTAGAATATGACAATGTCGGCTCCTAACTTTTTTTATAATTTTGTAGAAATGGAAATTAGCATTAACAGATCTATAAATATTAATTATTGGGATAACGCAGATTTTGTGCAAGTTTAACTTCAGGGACATTAATGCATTTCTTCACTTGTAAAGACAGACAACTGTTTTTAAGCCTTTTTTTTTATATGCCTCACAAAGACATAATTCTACTTGCTGTTAGCTACTGTGTTCCTGACTTCATTTGAAGATAAGAGATATATGAGGGTTCTGACTTTCATATGCTCTAATCTGGAGGAGATTAAAGGTGCTAGACTAAGAGAACTTTTTGGTAATTTACTTGCCAAAATATTATAAAATCCAATCCTTTTGGCGATGGTGGATAAAGTCCTTTTTATTTATGCCTGTACAACCTATGGTCAATTCCTTACTCAATGGAGTTGCACAGAGAGCAGAATTTGGCAAATTTTGCTTTATTTCATACTGCTCAAGTTTTGTATGGCATAATTCTGCCAGAGATTTTTCAGTTCTCCAGAATACTGCAAGACAGACAAAGTGATTAATTGTGCACTCTACTTCTGCTTTTATGGGGAACTTCAACTAATTATTTGTAGATAACAGAATCACAGAATGATTGATGTTGGAAGGGGCCCAACTTAAGATCGGTCTGTTTGATAAGATGTGGGCTTGGGATAAATCCTTGTTACTAGAAAAGCTTTCTCTTTTACTGACAGGGTTGGTTCCAAGCCAAAGCCCCTGTTTCGGTTTGTTCTTTTTATTTTATTTTATTTTTGTCAGTAAGGATGCTGCAGAACTCAGTTTGTGGGTAAGGTTCTCTGGCTGTCCCAAAAACCTAGAGTAACTCTGCTTCTCATCCTCAGAAATTTGATGAATTGCTGCAGCTCGCTTCAAAAGGACAGCACACAAATGTAGACATGTTGGTGAAAGATGTGTATGGAGGCGCCTGCCAGACCCTGGGGCTAAGTGGAAATCTGATAGCTAGCAGCTTTGGGAAATCTACTACAGCAGATAAAGGTATCAGTATAGACAAGATCTTCCCAAGATTTGCTCTACAATTAGTAGTTTACATTGCCTGTCAGCATGGATTTGCTACTTGTACAAGCTTCCTCTGAATGCTTGTCAGGATGGAAAAACAGTTGCCAATTCCATCAACATAAATGTACGCTGCCTTATCCATTTCCCTGTGTTATGTGTGTGGGCTGAGGGGGGCACTGAACGCTGCCTGAGTCGCTCCAGTTATTTAGAGTTGCTCTTTGAAGCTAATGAGGAGAAGAAATTCAACCATGTCCTCCAGCACTTGGAAATCTGGTGTTCGTAATGTTCTCCAGGCAAGTAGAGCTGGAAAATAACTACCAGTGCTTTTTATGATCTTGCCTGGGTGTATTTTGCCTGCACAATACTTTATTGATTAGAGATACCATCCAGTACTGCCTTGCAAATAGGCATTCAGTTTTTCAGTTTGGTATTCCATAAGCCTAGGCAAACAACAAAAATAACTGTCTAGTTAGCCCAATGTTAATTTTTTTATGTGAAAAATACAATTGGCTGTGTTGGTCCAGAAAAAGACCTGTGGCGGTGATTTACTCTTAACTTGCGACTTTATTTGCAGTGTTCTAATAAAATGCTTGCAGCACATCACGTGTCGAGATGGATGGATGAACCATTATCCATGTTTCCTAGAGAAGAATCAGAGTTCCTGCCATTTACTATTGACCTTTCAAGCAGACTTCTTTCAAGCAATATTTCACAGCAGCTCAGTGCTTTTCCACAGTGTTTTCAGTCAAATACACGCTGCTTGTTGTTTGAAATACTTTGTTAATAACAAGATTTTGGGTCAGGGGGTAACACCTTTATTCTACACACACAGACTGGTGAAACAAAGGGATTTTTTTTCTCTAGCTGCAGGTTCTTTGTTAAAAAAAAAAAAAACTATAGGATTCCTTTGAGCATTCTTCAGCTGTGTTTAATTTTTCTTGCTATTTTCTTCTTTTAAGAGTTTTCCAAAGAAGATATGGCAAAAAGCTTACTACACATGATCAGCAATGACATTGGTCAACTTGCCTGCCTCTATGCTAAACTCCATAATTTAGATAAAATATATTTTGGAGGATTCTTTATTCGGGGTCACCCAGTTACCATGCGCACAATAACCTACAGTATCAACTTCTTCTCAAAGGTAACGAAAACAGAAATTCTCCTAATAGCAAATTCATGTGCCTAGGTATCTTCTTCTAGGAGGTTGGGACTTAAAATAGATTCTCACCTTAAATCAGCTTAAAGGACTGCTCTTAGGTAGGTAAGGCAGGGCTAGAAGGATCTGTTGTGGGAGGGGTGAAATAAATGTGAATTGCCTAGGAGTTCTCTCTGGCCTCTTTCTCTCTCTGTATTTATTTATTTTTGATTGACAGTAATTGTCACTATTTTCTTAGATAGCTGCCACTGTTATTCAATTCCTCTTGCTGACTTCTACTATTTCTTTTCACCCCCCAGGCTATGCAATGTAGGATTGTTCTGCTGAGATAATTAGAAGCTAGTATCGGTGGTGGTAGTTTGGGCTTTTGTAGATGGTTTTATTAAAAAAAAAAAAAAAAAAAAACAAGCTGTAATTCTTTCCAGGTTTTGAAGATGTGGCAAATACTAATGATATTTCAGTTGAAAACCAGTGCAGTCCAAAAGCTCACTTAATGCTTGGTACGGGTAGATTGGTTCCTGCACCTTTGCAATGCATGTCGCAGTTTTATAGAACCAATGATGCTATATTTTATCTCATCTCAGTGCTTCAAGCAAGCGACTCCTATATGCTGCTTTATTTTCCTTTGTTTCACCATTACAGTCTTTCTGTAAAACCTTGGTTGCGTTTCAAGAAAACTACCACAAAACTGCAGCTCTAGATTGCTGTAAGCATGTTATCAGCAATTCAGTCTATACAAAAATCTCACTGTAAATTATTATTTTTTTCCCCTCCACTATAGTTAAACCCAGCATTAACTTTTCTGATATTATCTGCTCTAGACCTGGCTTACTGTCCTTTAGAGGAGGTCTCACTCAGCCTTGTCTAGGAAAGCTACGGGTGCTAGGGTGGGTGGTGGTCCTGTTTTCCCTGGCATTCTTTTATATGTTTACTTTTAAACTAACCAACCTGATGGGGAAAATGCCTATGGAGAACGTACAGGGTGACTGTATATTGTTGCATGTTAAACAGTAGCAGAATGAAATAAATAAAATGAACAGTGGCTCGAATGTGTTGGATGCACAGTGGCACACACCTAGGTTGATGACCTAGAAATCAGCTGACCTTATATTTCCAGCCTGTTCAAGCAAGAGGAGTTGAATATTCATGGGATGATGCAGTGGTCTTTCCTGGCGAAGCATTCGCTTCCCTCTGCTTCTGTGGTTGCACAGGCTTAGAATACGCACCACTTCTGCATGTATTTTTTTCCAGCTGTCTTAGAACTGTGGAATGATGTGTGTAAGCAGTTCCTCCTGAAGCTGTGTTTCAGAAACACCATTTTTGGAGCACCATTAAAATTACTGAATGTGTTAGAATGTAGCACAAATGAATATTATCATCTTTAGTTGTTTCTATTAAATTTAAGTGTAAATCTAGTGACAAAGAAGTACATATTAGCCATCAGGGACCATCCAATTGCAATGTTTCATATTGTGGCAGGGAGAGGTTCAGGCATTGTTCCTGAGACATGAAGGCTACCTGGGAGCCATTGGGGCATTTTTAAAAGGAGCTGAACAAGACAGTAAGTACAGCATTGCTATGTTCTGTATATGCTGTGTTCTGAAATGTCAGTGTAATGTCCAAGTTTCTCTTAAGAGGCTGCATGTAAGTTGTTGCCTACATAAATACATTTGGCACTAATAAACACAGATGCTGGGCTTTGCTTTTATATATTCTGGCAAGAACATGTTAATTTCTCACTGTTTTCCTGCTCACCTTTGAGAATCCAGCAGGATTTGGCTCTTCTCTTCTCTGCATTTCTGCAAAGAGCAGTCATTACCTCAAAATCAAATTGGGGAAATTGAGTTACTGAGAACTTTCCTCCTCTTTAAGGGGCCAGCTTCTGAATTCAGTTAATGTACTGCAGAAGACCGGCGTCTCAAAACTTACTCTTTTGAGTGAAAAGCCTCAGAGATTTCTATGAAGGATGAGACACTTCTTTCCAGCATTCTTTGGGTATAGGATGCCTTGGTTGAATTTTGCCATTTGTATTTTCCTTTTTTTTTACTTTCTTGTTGATGTACTAGCAAGCCATTCAGTACCTTACTAATAGTGGAAAAAATAATGAGGTGGTTAATGATGCTTAGTTTTAGTAAATATCAAATGTACCTCAGAGCAATGGATGTGGAAGTCATTTCATACCCACTTTATAGACGTGGGCAGGTAACCAGCTACTGAGGAATTAAAGACATTACTTCTGTAGCATGTTCTGTACATATGAACTTAAACTTCTAGAAAAACTCTAGAAATAACTAGTATTTATATGAACCTTACACTATGCCTTGAGTTTCGCAATATATTCTGTTAATAATGGATTTATTTTTAGAAATAAGACACTAGTTCTGATGACAGAAAAATTAGCCATCAATAGTGCTTTGAAGACATCCTGCTCTTATAGCCATTAATGATTAAAAAAAAAAAAAAAAAGTGGTTTAAAAATTATTTTAGAATTGTAATTGTCTTGTGTCTCATTCAGTTTAATCTGAAGCTCTTTAGAGATAGGTAAGTCACCAAGAAGTTAAAACATACCTACTGGGGCCTAGAGGGAAAAATCTGATTTATGTATAAAGACAAGGAGAAATGGCTTTTGCAGTGAACCAGCTTCTCTGAAGGGGTGCTGACTCTAGACTCGTGCATGGGAGTATTTTCAGTTTTATTTTCAGATTATGTGTCTTTCTCTCTTTCTCTTTTCTAGATCCAAACCAGTATAGCTGGGGAGAGAATTATGCTGGGAGTTCTGGTCTCATGAGCACATCACCTGATGTTTATCCCATGCAGAGAACCAGGAGTGGTACAGTATGTGGTTGTCTTTCCTAAGCTAAGTGCTTTCTCTTGGCAATGGTGCTTTAAGCCTGGACAATTATTCTAAAGCTACTTGCTTCATGCCCCTGAGACTGTGCTGCTTGCCGAAAGAAGTGACTAACACAGTATCTTTTATCATGTGTAGTGGTGTCATGTTGTGCACGATGTCTTGTGTCATCTGTGATGGTTTGATGTAATGCTTCATAAAAGCAGATGACGGCTGCTACTTTGTCTTGTTCTGCCTCACCAAAGGTGGGAGAAAACATTAGTCTCCTGCCCTTTCTTTGAAGTAGCAATACAGTAAGCAATTAGAAAATACTTTCAGGTTCTTAAAATATTCTAAGACTGGATCTGCTGAAGTGCTTTTGAAAAGGGAACAATGGTGGAGCTCAGCATATTTTACTGTCCTCTGTTGATCAGCATGCCAGTGTTTTTCATGTCATTTTTTTTTTTTCAAATTTCCTCTATCATTGGTTTATCTCCTCCCAGTCTTCAGAAGGTAGCTTCCTATACTTGGGGGGAAAGGGGAGGAAGCGAACTTGGCTTTAGTTGGTTATTTTCTGTTTGTTACTTGGCATTTTTAGACCCAAAGATGATGTATAAAACTCTTACAGGCTTGTGTAGGCCTTGTGCTAGTTTCACTTATTATGAATCAATTTCTGAACAAGCTCTAATAATTCTTTCATTTTTTTTTACCTAGTTTGACATGTTTGAAATGGATAGGCTGGAGAGACCACTTGTTAACCTGCCACTGCTAAAGGACCCATCGACCTATATTCCAGACACTGTTGACCTCACAGATGATGCCATGGCCAGAAAATACTGGCTTACCTGTTTTGAGGAGGCACTGGATGGGGTAAATATCACAAAGGAGTTGTATGCATGAGTGATAATTGAATAATAAAGCAAATGGAGGGGTTGTTTCTCAGCCTGAACTTTAGGTCAGTTAAAAAGAAAAAGTCATTTGATTGGTAACTTCAGTCTTCCCTCTTCTCTACCAGGTGGCAAAACGTGCTGCAGCCAGTCAACCAGATTCTGTTGATGCACCTGAGAGAGCTGAAAAGTTCCGACAGAAATACTGGAACAAGCTGCAGACACTCAGACAGCAGCCTTTGTAAGTGTCTTTCATTTTCCTGCTTTCATCACCTGGCTGCTTCTGTTGAGCAGAGCAAATTAAAAGCAAACTATAAACAAACTAAAAGCTAAGTAAAAGCTTTTATTAAATATTAAGCAGAACAAACTGAAATCTGCTTAGGCTGGAGCAAGTTGATGTGCCAAATATCAGGTCCTCTGAACAGAACCACAGGATCTCCCCTATTAGAATTTTCGAGTTAAATTCTATCTCAGCAGAAAAATGACTAATGGTCTAGAAGTTATTTAAAGCAGTAATGTGTTAGTTCAGTTGTCTGGCAACTTTGCTTTGAACATTTCCCCTCTCTATTTAAGTAGTCTGTTGAGTAGATTCGCCACTTAAGAGACTGTTTAGCACATGTGGCATGTGAAGACTTTTAACTGAAACGTCTGTCTTACGTGCCGTGACTTACTGGAATTCATCCTAATTATGGAGGAAACAGGAGAAAATACCTTTTTTCTGTTTGAAGTAGTTGATCTGTTTTCCCCTCTCCCTTTTTAAAGTGCATATGGTACCTTAACAGTTAGAAGTCTTTTGGATACAAGGGAACACTGTTTAAACGAGTTCAATTTTCCGGATCCCTATTCAAAGGTAAGTTGTTCTTGTTTTACAGGGTGGACAATGTGTAAGTTCAAGACACTTTTTCCATACTCTAAAACTTTGTATAAGTAATGGTTTATAAAGGGAGAGTAGTGACTACCTTGCAGCAGCTTTAACTGGTTGGTGGTTGCTGCTCTGAGGAGAAACAGCAGTTGCTGGTGGGATTTAAAGCCTTTGACCTCTAACCTGCTGAATGCCGTCGTGTTGAGGGTAGTGCTAACAAAAAGTTACCAGCTTTGGTTGTGTCATGCTTCTGAGAAGGGAACTGGTGGTGTCCATCCTGCTCCTGATGAGTACATGGTGTCCTTCATCAGATGCTATTGTAACTTGCTCCTTCAGTGAGGATCTGTTTCCTTCAGTTTAGAAGTAAGGAGACTACATGGAGAGGCTCCACTTCTGCTCATGGATAACCTTAGAAGTGACCTGAGTAATCAGTTTACTTCCTCTTATACTGAGGCTACTACTGCAGTCTAGCAGACTTCAGGAATTTCTCTTTCCTGTTTTTCTCCTCATGGTACAAAAACCATTTTCAAAATTAAGGAAAGTTATGTGTAGCTGTGTAAGTACTTCTGAATAAATCTGAGATTTTCAGACAGTTGTGAAAGGCAATTGGCATTATTATCTTGTAGAGCAGTTAACAATTTCAAGAGCTCCATGCAAAAGTCACTAATGCTATGAAGTTTCTGTGTTCTTTTAGTTACCTTACACTGTATTTTCTTTCCTTCCTCTGCCCCAAAAAGGAAAGAAAAGTAAATTGAGGACAGGGAGAAAGAGTTTCACAAGCAAAGTCATCCTCCCCCACACCATCACTCCCCAAAAAGGCCTGAAAAAACAAAACAAATCTGTTTGCTGTGTCCCTTAATTGCTGAGGCAGTCTCTCCTTACACCAAACTGTGCCACTTTCCTGCATCTTGTCTCTGGGTTAATTTCCTGCTGTGCTGTAAAAAGTTTGATTGCTTTTGTAACTGCTGAGATACTTTGCTGAGTTGGGTTGGAGTGTACACAAATGCATAACCTGTAGCTCTTAAAAGAATTTGTTGCTATTCTGCAGTTGTTCAGTCTTTGGGGTTTATTCTATGATGTACTATTGTTAGGGGAGAGGACATGTGAAGTCATCACTTCTCAAAAATAGCTTTCTGTACTGGTGATCCTCACCACTTTTGTGCAGACACAGGAACAATAACAATACCAGAGCCTGATTAGAGACTTTTTTTTTTTTTTGACTATTGCTCTGTTTCTGCAAAGTATGTAGAAGCTTCTGCATAGCTGCACTGTTACATGTCACATTCACTCCAAGAAAAAGTTAGAACTGTGTGAGGTGGCTTTTACTTTTTTTTTTTGCCTTTTTTTTTTTTTGTAATTCAGACAAGATAGTGGCAAAAAAAGATGATGTAAAGATGGCAATCAATACCATTTGTACATTTTTAAGTAGAACTAGCTATGTAACACTGATCTCACTGGAGGTAGAAGTGGAGGAAAAAAAAATCAAGAGCTTCTAGGCATCTGGGATGATGAACCTCTTGAAACAAAAATTTAAGAAAAACAAACAACACCTCCAGTTTTACAAAAACTGCTAGTGGTAAGCCTCCTCATGCAGATCACCTGGTTTTGGTGGATCGTGTTGCTGCTTAAGTGTCTTTTTTGTGTGTCTATACTTCCATTCCCCAGTCTGCCCAAGATCTATCATACCTCTAATCTATTTGTTGGTTTTTGTTTTTTTTTTGTTTTGTTTTGTTTTTTTTGTTTTTTGTTTTTGTTTTTTTTTAAGTAATTCTTAGGCAACAGAACACATTCTAGCACTAATAAAGCTTTTTATTAGAATCCCAGGAAACTTTTTTCTTGTTGTTACTAAGCATGCTGATAACAGTAACTTGTTGGTCCATTAGAGGCCATGAACGTAGAGGAGAATGCTTGAACGTGGTCTTGGGACTGAGACAACCAATGATGGGTAAGAATTTTTTGTCTATAAATCCAATGTTTCATGTCTTTCTTACAGGTAAAGCAGAAAGAAAATGGCATAGCCTTAAAATGTTTTCAAAGCGTAATCGAATCTTTGGATTCATTAGGCTGGGAGGAGAGGCAGTTTGCTCTGGTGAAAGGACTTCTTGCGGGGAATGTCTTTGACTGGGGAGCAAAAGCAGTCTCAGAGTAGGTGTTAAATATTTTAAAAGCACCCTTTTAAGACACAGAATATCCACTTGTTCATTTTAAAAATAATTAAATAAAGTGCACCCATCTAACTTTAATTATAGTTTGTATTTTACCTAATCATATGTTGGTTGTTTATTTGCAAGCATTGTTGTGGTGCAGCAAAGTTTACATTTCCACCCTTTAAAACCTGGCAGACACGTTGCTGTGAGTGTTTGAATTAAGTGATAGAGCATTTAATATTCCAGCCTGGCTGCTTTGCTTGTAGCATGGTTAATAGCCTTGCTTTTGGGTATATGTTGTACTTAAACCGATACTATGTACCTCTAGGAGAAAATATGCTGTTTTTCTGCAACCCACAGTTGTCCTGATATCACTCATTCAGTGGGCTGTAAGCTAGATTGGGTGGTCTCTTCTGATGACTAAACACTAAGTATTTTTGATCAACATACATTCCTATTGCTGTTTTTAGAGCTTTTTTCCTTACATCCTTTCAGCAGCTATGAATTCACGTAAGGATATAAATGCCAGCTGTCTTAAAATATTTTTGATTTTGCAACTCTGGATTTTACAGCTGTTTTTGTGGGGTTGATCACATAGATCCAATAACATGGGAAAGGGTGTCACTGCCTCACAGCAGACATTCAGCTCTTCCTTTCTTTTTCTGCATCTTTAAAGTTTTCCCCTCTGAGTAAACCAAAAAAAAGTCCACTCAAAACGAGGTGATTCAAGGCTGCCTTGGCGCTCTTAGACTTGGGGTACTTCTGATGCTGCCCACAGCCACAGAAACGAATTGCCACCTGTAATAGCAGTTAGTCTAGTTGCTCCTTGTGGTAAGTGCAGCTCTCCCTCTCTTTGAGGAAGGAACTAAGAGATGTACAGGCTGAGTTACATCTGGTACTAAATGACACGTAAGGAACTTTGAGACATGACTGGCAAGCACTGCCCACATGGTGTAACGTTTTAACTGGCAGCTTTGAATCCAGCCTCATTACCTGTATGCTCATCACCACCTAAGTGTTTGGAGCTACTTTGCTGTATGTACAGCCAATAGCTCTTAAATCCTGTACCTAGTTAAGGTGGTTTTTTTTTTTTTTCATTTTTCCCTGCCTACACAGGTACAACTTTAAAATATTTTTTGTCAACTAATCTTCAAATTAGACTTTGTATAGCACTGGTTTCCTGTGCAGGTATTTTAGACCCTGACTACATTTATGGCAGTTTGCAGACCAAAAGTCTTCTTTTTTTGCCTGTAGAGTAGTTCCTACAAATGTTTGTATATTGTTGGAGCTTTTTTCTTTTAGCATAATAACATTCTAATTTAACATACATCTGAGCTTTTTGTGTTTAACATCAGAACAATGTGTCTGTTTCTCAGTCAATGGACCTACCCACACTCCTCATAATAATCAATGCAATAAAATTGCTGACCACCTGCTAGAGGAATGTTTGAATTGTGTTTTTATGTGATTAAGTTGCTTAACTACGTACCCTTTATTTCTCTCATGATACAGCGTTCTGGAATCTGAGCCACAATTTGGATTTGAAGAAGCCAAATCAAAACTGCAAGGTACAGGGGGAGATGTGTGGTGGTTGGAACTGGATATTGCGTTAATGTGAGTGGAGGAGAGCAGGAAGGTAGTGATTGTGATGGTTCTGCTGCCCAGATGATGAGGACCCATTCATACTTGCTGGGTTTGTCTGAAATACAGATTTATAGAGTTTCAGGGGAACGTTGCTCTTTGCATTCCAAAGGAACTGGAACCTGAAAGCCTATCTCCTTGCACAGAAGTCTTAGCTGCACAGGTGTTTGGAATTTCTCAGCTGTGCTATTTTTGTAGTGTTCTAATCCTGTCAAAGCAGTAGTGTCCCCTCAAGTACAACCCCACCCATCTTAGGGTGAGCCATAATGGTATTTAGCTCACGTGACTCCATTGGTTTATTATGAAAATTCCATTTCAAGAGCACTGTAATTGAGCTATTCCCATAATTAAGACCTTAGCAACTTCTTGAATATACAGTTTTAACATTCAAAACCTGAGCTCAAACTGCTTCAGCATCTTTAAAAAGACCAAACATACAGATTTGCTCCTTGCCTAAAAGTAACACTAATATGATTTTCTTTGTGACACAGAACGTCCCTGGTTAGAAGACTCCTACAGTCAGTGGCTAGAGCGACTGAAGGTACGATGCCACAATTGTTACTAACCATAAGTAATTTAATACATTAATCTTGAGGGGAAAAAAAAAAGCGTTAGCTTGTTTTTAACAGATTTAATAGAACCCTGTTCAGGCAACTCAAAATAAACTCTATTAACACAGTACCAGTAATTCAGCAGCCTTACTATAAAGACAGGAATAAAAGGGATTTGACACTTCATTACTTACCAAGTTTCTTAGCTGAATTTCTGCAGGAACTGCAACATTCATAACCCAGCTGCTTTCAGAGTTCTTCCAATGTACCCATAGTTCCCTTCTTTATCAGGGCACTTTTATTTCTACACAGCTGGACTTGTAATTTTGAAAACTTAAATCCAAACGTAATGTCTGTATTGTTCCTCCATCTCAGTAATCAAGCTAAAATCTGCATTAATTAAGGAGATTTCTGAAAGTAATTAATCAATTACCAAAGCTTTTTGGCTCTGTGTGATGTTTATTACTATTTAATTAAGGTTCACTGAAAAGCTGAAATGTTTTTTTGGTTCTCTCTGTAGATCTATGTTGGAAATGATAGACAAATGCTTGGTGTAAGCGGACCGCTCCAAATCATTGCATATTGTGTCTTAAAAGTATCATATAATCATAGAATCACTTAGGTTGGTAAAGACCTCTAAAATGTAATCCTTTATGACAGTGCTAGTTAAGGAAATTCAAGCACTGTCCTGACCATTTTTTTTCCTTAGGAATTGAGCATTAGTTACAGTAGAAATTCATCTGCTGTTACAAACTGCAGTGAACTAAACTTTATAACATCAGATTTAGAATAAATCAAAATGTTAATGGAGAATAGGAAATATTTTTTTATTTTAGGATGTCACTGCCCCTAGTAGTCCATCCTGCCCTTTCCTGGCAGAAGGAAATCCTGTTCACCCTACATCATGCTAGCTTAAAACATCCACAAAGGTAGGTTTACCCTGCTAACCAACATGTTCATGTAGGCAACTGTCCATGCTGCTGCTTCTGTTTTAGGGAAGGTTATTCTCCAGCTGCATGGCATAATGAAATGGGATTTCTAATCTAGCCTCCCAAGGGTAGGATTATAGGTGTGACTACCCACCCTTCAGAGCCCTCTGAAGTAAGTTTCTGTTCCCAGCTGCTGGAGTTACACACATCTTTGGCAGCTGTAGCTTAATTAACAGAGTTTGAGACAGCTCTCGAATGAAGTGAAGTAATTATAGGTTGTTTTAAATAACTGTGCAAAGACAATCTTAGGGAAACTGATTTTGCTTAAGATCAGAGGTAGATGAAGTACTATGCTGCTGCTAGATAATGAAAATTGCCAATCATTTAGGGGTATAAAACCTGGGGTCTTAAAATGAGTGTTCCTAAATAACACGAACTATTTAATGACCTGAACTATGAGCTAAAGCCTGAATGAATTGTTTTTTCTCTTGCAGGAGGGTCCCCCTCATAAATGTGCCTTAATTTTCGCAGATAACAGTGGAATAGACATAATTTTAGGAGTCTTTCCTTTTGTGAGAGAGCTCCTCTCTAGAGGGACAGAGGTAAGTGTTTTTTGTTGTAGAGTCAGCACATAATGCAGCGTCTGTAATTGGTAAAAGGTTTGTTAAATACCTACTAGCAGTGCACTTTGTGAGACTGGCTCAGCACACCTCAATTGAGAATGATGCAATTTAGGGCAATGAGCTTCAGGCCCCAATGGTACTCTGGCCCCTGGTACTCTGAGGTCTAACTTTAAGTAGACTGCAAAACGTAACAGAGCAAAGGGAGACTGGCAGATCTAAGTGTGCTAAACCAGGGTTTATGATGTCAAAAGACCTGATGTAGCTGGTTAACCTGGGAGGGGTGGGGGGAAATGAGGACTGGGCCTCTCAGGCCTTCTCCTCTCTCAAGGCCTCTTTTATTTTATAAGCCAGGCAATGACAATCTTTAAACAAACAAGAAGCTCTAACACCGTATTGCCTGCATTAATCAGTGAACTACTCTGACATCTTTGCCTCAGGTTATATTGGCTTGTAACTCTGGCCCTGCCCTAAACGATGTCACCTACAGTGAATCCCTGATTGTTGCTGAGAGGATAGCAGCGATGGATCCAGTTATTCAGTAAGCCTATAACCTGTCTTCATTACGTAGCATACAAAAGGGGAAAAAAAAAAAGTTTCTTCTAACACACATAGTTGTTATTTGTGTTTATTGCTGTCTGAACTCTGCAACCTGGAAGTAAGATACAGAGGATGATCAGCTTAAGGTGAAAAAATCTACAAAGTGGTTCTTGTTGGCACGTCACTCTATCTCCTGCTAGTGTCATCCCTGATAAGGACTCAAGCTACTAAACCCCTGTACTTCTTATGTTAAAAATGAATAGAGGAAAATATGCATCATGCACAGACTAGCCTATGTAGAGGATATATATAAATATATATATGTGTGTATGTATATATATAATATAACTAAATAACCTGTTGCTTAAGGAAACATGTTTCTGAGTCCTAGCAGGAAAAGAAACCTTTGCAAAGTACACTCAACTATTCACTGTCTGGCTTATTACCAGAGTTGCATGACTATGTTTGACAGACCATGTAACGCTTTTTATTTTTATATTTTTTCAAATAAAGATCTGCACTGAAGGAAGAGAAGCTGCTGTTGGTCCAGACAGGTTCAAGTTCTCCGTGTCTAGACCTAAGGTATATTGGCAAAGTACCAAATTTGTTTTCATCAGGTGAAGGATAACCAGAGACTATTAAGTGTTCTGGAATTTCTCAGCCACACTACACAGAAATCGTTAAGAGGTGCTCAGTCTGGATTTGCAGACTTGTGATACTGATCAAGCCTTCCTAGTTGTTCTACAGCTTATGTTTCATTTTGGTGTTCAGGAATTATATGTTGTCAGTTTCATGGGCAACTTAATTATTGCTGATGTAAAATATACTGTGTGCAACCAAGACATCCACTTGAGCGTAAGAAGCATTTCATGTTGTTAATTTATTTATTTTTTATTTCTCTACTGCAGAGAGAACTTAACCTGTGTTTTCTGGGAAAGCCCAATTCTGTATGCATTTGATGAAGCTTTTAAAACTACATTTCAATCCCATTTCCTTTGATTAAGGTGTTCCTTGTTTAATGCCATCAGTAATTCCATACCCCAACACCTTTTCTATAAAAGCTAAAGCCTGTAGAGCATCTAGTCTTTATATGTAGCATATGTAAGTATGACTGCTTCTAAGTAGACCTCTCATTTCAGCCGCCTGGATAAAGGCCTGGCTGTGCTGGTCAGAGAACGGAAGACGGACTTGGTTATCATTGAAGGCATGGGTCGTGCCATCCACACAAATTACTACGCGGCTTTGAAGTGCGAGAGCCTCAAGCTTGCTGTTATCAAAAACTCCTGGCTTGCCGATCGTCTCGGAGGGAAAATCTTCAGTGTCATTTTTAAGTACGAAGTGCCATGTAAATGATACGGATCCGGTCGACAGGGTGAACAGGAGCAGCAGAATGGACTTGCACTAGTTTTACTTTAACTGTAAAGAATGTATTTTTATTACAACAGGGAAAAGAGGTCACAGGAAATTCCATATTTATATTGTGCTTTTGTGACTTAAAGCAACAATATGATTCACTCTATAGTATACACACTCAAATATATATATGTATATCTCACTCATTGTTTATTTTGGTAAGTGTTTATTTTAATGCTGCAGTATTTGTGATGAAGAGACTTTATTTTTTTGTTCTGTGAGACATTCATATAGAAATATATTTAAATGTCAATGAAACCTTTTTTTATATATCTCTGCCTACTCTGCCAGCAATGCCATGGCACATACCAAATAGTTTTTAAAGTGCTAAGTGAATCTGACATTGTATTTTTCCATGTCAGCTTTTAAACTTACCCAACCTGTTTCATGCTCCGTAGTTAAGTTGGTTGAAGGACTGATCCACCTCCTACTCTAACCACCATTGCTTAAGCTGCATTTAAAATAGAAGTGTCATGATTTGAGAGCACGTAGCCAATAACTGAACAGCACTACAGCAGTTTGAAGAACTCGTAACTCCTGCTGCTTCCACTGTTTGTTCTTGTTGCCACTGAGGGGTGGCAAGCTGCACCTATACTAAATTCTGGGCAGCTATCAGAAGTTTAGAGTCTACACTATGCTTCAAGTGACTCTGTAATGCTTTATTCAGGAACACCCAGCTATTTCCCCATCACAAGGCAGATTAGTGTCTGCTTTCTTCGGTTATTTAATGCTGGAGCTGATGTGAATTTGTCTCTTTGTTCATGCAGCACAGTTAAAAAAACACTTCCAAGTAAGTGAATTTGCTCCCTCCCACCCCATCAGATGTGCAGTACATAAATGCAGTCATTTAACCATGAATTTACAAACCAGCATGTGCATGCATCAGTCATTCCACCTCTGAAAAGAAAACCATCTTAATTAGGAAACTGTTAAATACGCAACTGAAATAACTTCCCCATGAAGTTCTACTGTTTTTCTTTGACAGCAAGAGAATAATGTAAAATACCCATTACTCACTTGCCCTTGCTTAGTGAGTTTGTACTTCCTTTAATTGACTGATTACCAAATTTCATGCTGGTGAATTTTAATTGTTATTCCTAAATACTTCCTGATCAGGTTAACTAAGACAACCTAGGAAACATCTGATGGGAAACAGACATTTCTTAAATCTAGTTCCTTAATTGCATCATCCCCTTTCTTGGATTTTAGGCTACTGCAGAGAATGCAGTAAAGTCCTGCATTTTGGGGGATTATGCAACGGTACTGTCCTTTCTGATTCAGAAATTACCTTCACAGTGACCATCATCTGCCTAGAAGAGAGGAAGAGTAGTCTGTAACTAAAATATTTAAGAAGCAGTTGTTTGTGATTAGAACAATCAGGTGAGAGCTTTAATTTTCAAGATTGTTCCTCATACTTTAATTAGTAAACAGAGGCATCATGTTAACCTATCCTAACTCCCTCACTCCTATAGGCATTTATGCACTTACATAGTAAACTTCTAAACTAAATATAGGTGTGATTCCCCCATCTTAACCTTCCTTAATTTTTAACAGTTGCACTCCATCCTTCATCAATTTAAATTTCTCCCAGCTGCTTAGTTTTCTTTTGAATCCAGCTCCACCACCAATCCAGAAGTGCTGTGTGTTTATGATTAGGAAACTAACACTCTAGACTTGCAGAAAAATACGTTTCTACAGTGATGTAGTTCCTATGAAATACATATGGTAGAACCCTAATACACACCCATTCCTTAACAATTTTTTAAGCATTAGCTCTTCCTGAAGTCTCCTGGCTTTGTCTTGTATTTTCTTTTATACGTAGACGAGTGCACATTTCTTCTGTGAAAATGGAGCAACAAGACTTCTGAAAAACAAAAGGGGAGAAAACAAGGGGGTGAGTTCTTCTGCATCATAAAATCCACTTTTAAAATGTGTGCTACCCATCCATTCCAATGGATGGAGAACAAGAACACCACAATGCACATTCAGATACCAGTGCAGTTTTACTTACATGTGGGTTCCTACTTGTCAAATGACTTGAAAATAGCCATACTTGAGAATAAACTTGTTATTGGTGATTTACTGTCCTCTGTACACACTCAGAGTGTTGCAATGCAGTTTCACTGCATTACAGTAAATATTTCTACTTAATATTTTAGGCTTCATTTTATTATTTTTATACTGTTTTGGCTACCTGCCTATCACACAGTCCAAGCTACAACGTTTCAAAGATGTAAAGAGTGAATACTTAGCAGTCTCCTTGATCCCATTACATTCCTTTCCTTAGACAAAGCAAGATCATGATGTTAAGGAAGCTGGTATTCTGCCCAGTGGGGCAGAACGGTACCTAACTTGTCTGTGCTAAACAGCAGGGATCCAAGGAGGGAGGACAGGAGATGACCATCACCTACCTTGACGTGTCCAGCAGCGTGTCTGCTCTTATTCGACAGCTCCACCACAGCTGCAATCACTCCCAGTGCAAGGCCAATTGCAAGAGTAAGGAAGAGTCCACCGAGGGCTTGGGGCTGGAGAGGACTCCATCGCTCTCTGCTTTTGTGAAGGCAGCTGGTCTCCCACCACTTGTTCCGCAAGTAGTCAAGGTCACCTGACTCACGCAGTTTGAGGACCGCAATGGAGAGCTTCTTAGTCCATGGGGATGCTAGCAGCAGTGGAATGAAAAAGTATAAGACAGATCATGAATATTATAACATTTTAAAGCAGCCTGGTGCTACCCTACCAAGCAGTGTTAGCTGGGTGCTGATTCCCAGCTACCAAATGGTCATTCTGCAGAACACCACAGACTAAGCTGAGTGCTTTTTTAGATAGCAATGATTCCTGTTGTATGCACTTGCAGAATAGTAATGGAGTGAAGGTCCTTTAACAAATACAAGCAATCAAGCTCACAAGAAAAATTTATTTAGGAGCTCTGCATCATTCCCGGGCCCAAGGCTTAAAAACTAAGTAAATAAATAAAGGAACCAATGCTCCTGAGTTTCAGGACTTAGCTGTGCCAGGCTGTTTGCTCTCAGTCTGCTATTTCAAACCCATGAAATCCAAGTGGAGAAGTGGGACAGAAGTGGTGCACTGTGACTAACCCTGGGCTGTGGCAATGCCAAATCCTCTGGCTCCAATAACTTCAGGGGCTCTGATCAAATTGCAGTGCCTGGCAGCTGCAAGGTCTTGAGAGATTGATTCACCAATGAAGGCGTAGTTCGAGTCCATCACGCGTTGAACTGCTTCCTGGTAGGTTTTGACTAAAACGTGGTCTCGTCTCTTGTCCATATACTCATAGATCATCTGATGGATGGGATTCTTGGAGTTCTGCAGCCCAAAAAAACAAGTGTTAGACTGAAGAGTAAAACAAATGTGCAGCACTTCTGGATAAATATGCAAAGATTGTGAAACAATTTGGAGAATAAGAGCACATTAATCATTCCCCCTTTTGGGCCATCTCTGTAATGAAAATTATCATCTAGCTGGCACAGATTTCCTCTCAAATCTTACAGGGATTAATTATTTCCCACCACCACCCCTCAAAAATAGCTTTTACAGGCACCTCAGCCCCAGCTTAGCAGCCCTAAGGCACGTGTGTATGTGTGCAATCAGATTCTCTGCACCTTGAAGTAGTAGAAGGTGGAGGAGCCGTCCAATGTCCCAAACTCGAGCTTTCTTTGCTTCACAAGATCTTCAAAAGTCTGGATTGGGAGCTGCTCGCTGCCAGAGCTCAGCAGCGCGGTGAAATTGGCGATGTAGGCAGCCAGCAAGGCTATGGTGAAGAGCCACCAGATGGCGGCAATGACCCGCACAGAAAGAGCTTTGGGCCGAGGGGTGACACCTGCGCGACCAGAGGAGCCGATAAAAAGCAAGGGAGGTGATGTACAGTGAGAGAGACAGCTTGTGTTAAAGCCGGCACAAGACTTCTTTTTAAATAAAGGCCAAACTGCAAAACTTGCCCTGCAGCTACCTAGGAAATGCACAGGCCTGAAAAGCCCTCAGTGGCTGAACAGCACCAACACCACACACTGCGCAGAGAGCTGAAGCAGCATTAGTGGCCAGAGGCAATAAAAAGCCTCCACTCTACAGCATCAGGGCGAAGGTTAGCTTGACTTTCCCCAGAATAAGCGTTACAGCAGGAAAAAGCAGTCCTCAGCTGCAGCCAGCCACCTGTACAACTCCAACAAGTCTCAAACTGCAGCTGAGAGTTTGAGTACTGCCGAGTGTCCCTGCTGCAATGTCCTTCCCCTCAGCAGCACCCAGCCATCCAGCACCCGGTGTTACAGACAGATGAGGGCTGGATAAGCAAGCAGCTTACAAAAATATTCTGCTCCCAGGGCTCCTCTGCTGCAGTCCTCTCAGCTCACCTTGCAGCGCGAGCGCTCCTGCTCCAAACCAGAGGCTGTTTAAGAAGGTGAAGTGATTCTCTTCATTCTTGGGCTCGTTCCATTCACAGGGGCTCAGCCTGTGGGGAAATGATGGGATAAAACCAGACAGTCAGGAAAAAATAACCCTGTAGCATGACATGCAGCAGCGCAGCTAGCCCAGAAATGCCTTTTCCTTCCATGGTAGGTCCTTCTTCACTTGTGGTCCAGTTTAACCAGTACAGAGAAAGGTGTTCCTGCTCAGTGCCTCAAGTATTTCACGACAGTAAAAGCTCAGGAGGCTCCTCTTACAGGTTTGCCAGGTCCCTTCTTGAACCACTGCATCTAGTCTCCCTGGCCCACCTAAGAGGCAACACTGGCTCTGTTCTTTAGTGTAAGAAGAAGGCCGCTCCTTGGAAGGAATGCTTATCTATAAAAGACTACACATAGAACTTGAAAAGCAGCACCAGAGCTTCTGTTCAAGACTCCAGCAGCAGAGAGCCTTAGCGCAGCATAATCAAGAAAGGTGGGAGAAAGCTGAATCTCCTCAGAAGAGGAGGGAGGGGAAGAATTCCTTCCAAAGTCAGTGCAGGACTGAGTGCATAAAAACACCAGGAGAGAGAACTGCACGTACGAACGTGGTCACAGTAAAAAACAAGTTCGAAAAAAGTGAGGAAGAAAAGCTGAAGTACAAACACACAGGCTTTTAGCAACTTGTACTTTCTCTAAAACCGAGATCTCCTCATAGCTGGGAAAACAGTCAACTTTTGAGCAAAACCTGTGACACGTGTTTATACCTGGCAACAAGAAAGAGGCAGAAGCACGTCAGAATATAAGCAAATAGGAGACCTGTCCAGGTCTCCTTACTGAAAGGTGCCAGGAAGTGGAAGAAAGACATCTCCTGCGACATGGTGTCCTTTCGAAGCAAGATTCCAATCCCAGTCTGCAGGAATGGCGTGGTGAAGGAGACCACCTCTTCTCTGGCTGATGTGACTGTTAGGGGAGCCACTGCAATGTCTGCTTCCTGTAAGATGAAAAAAATACTATCAACTATCCAACCTACCTGATGATTTCTGCACTCAGATAGAACACTTCCCAGGCTGAGTGGGCAGATATCTACATGGCAAACAGCTTCTCTGTCTCACTGGACAGCTGTGGGCTTTGACCGAGCTCCAGAGGACAGCTTTCCATTTTGCACTGTTCATAGTGGGGGGCTGGCTGGTGTCTGGGGCCTCTGGTTTCCTACGATCCAAACAAGCTGAGGCTGTGCACCATGAACTACAGTGGGTTTGTTTACAAAAAACAGAAGGCACGTTCCTTACTTTTTCTGGCTGCAGCACCTACGTGGCTGACAGGACATGTTACTGAGTTCAGAGGAGCAAAGAGAATTCGATTCAAGTGTTCCCAACAGCTGGCAGAATGCTGGCTGGAGGGAGTGGTACCCCATGGATAAAAAGCAGGTTCGAGCAGCTATTTGGATAGTCTGAGGGGTTACATTTCAGAAGAGACAGGTTTGGCCTAGAGCTTAAGTACAAGGTACCTTTTCCTTAAAGCCTTTGTTTCATTACAGAGCTACGATGTCTCGTGCAGCCTCTCAGATTACAAAGGCACTGGGCAGTCTCTGAAACAAGACAAGAACTGCAGCAGGAGTGCCTTGTTACAATGATTTCTACTATGGCCATTGTCTCCTTGTTTTGTAGTGTCCGTATCTGTAGGACAAAACCAGCTACAAGTCTTTCTGTCCATCAGTTCTACACAACAGGCAGAACAACTCCCAAGTTGCTCAGTCCCCAAGGAAATTCTAATTAAGAGCTGTGCCAGCCCAGCCCTTTGGTCTCTTTCCTGTTACAGCTGCAGTTTTCACAAACATACGATGAAAATTACCTGTCTCAAAATCTCTCCAATCATCCCTGTCCAGTTTCCATTGGAAGAGACAGCGCCGTACTTCCCATCTCCCACCACCTTCACCTTGTAGCTGAAGTGAAGCATTGAAGCAAGAGCTTTCAGCAGGTCAATGCAGTATCCCTCCAGCTCCGCCCTTCTCACCATGACGTAGGGATCTTCCTGCATAGAGAGGGAAATGCACACAATTACATGCCACGAGTCTGCAGCATGCTATTGACTATGAATTAACCCTTCCCCCCCCCAAAAAAAAAACAAAAACACCTTTCCACAAAGACCTCTGTCCACGTTATCAGGAGGAAAACATTTCCAGTCTTGAAAGATATTCACAGGAGTCATGTGCCGCCGCTAGTAAAAGAATACAGCTCCAGGAAGGGCAGCTGCATTTTGCACAACACATGTACTACATAAACAAGTGATGCCCTCTTCACAGGCTTAACACCCAAATACATTACCTTTGGCCCATCAGTTGAGAGTTACGTGCTAGTGTCTGGCAGCAGAATCAGAAAATCTGCTGGTGTTGCTTCTTCTGAATGATCCTGACTGTGTCAATGAATCTTTCCTTTTTTTTTTTTTCCTTTTTTTCCCCCCATTTTTTAATAACATGTTTTTAATTTGGGCAAATGTGTGATATGTATAATATATCTAATAATGATATAATTCCAGCTACCTCCCAGCCAATGTAAGTATCACGTAACTGCCTTACCAGGATTGTTGTGACAGTCAAAGTTGGAAGATTCTCTTCTGGTCCCCTCAAGTCAGTGTCCTACAAATAAAAGTGAAGAATTAATTGGATTTCCCAGAACTGGCCCCACTTAGCTAGGGTTTACATTACTGTGTGTGTGTGAGTTAAATCAGCTAGAAATCTGCTCCCCTGAGCTGCAGCAGGTCACCTCACCACTACTCTACCTTCTTCAGGAATTGCTGTTCCATGACAGTAATTAATAAATCACAAATGTTTTGCTTTACTGCATGTTATCAGCGTACTTTGTGCAAATAAAACATCACTTTAGATGCTGTCGCAATTCTTCAGATACACGGTGCATACAGTCTTCTGAAAGATAGATCAATTTATGTTGCTGACAAAACAGCTAGCAGCCAATTAAGGCCTCATTAGAGAGCAATTGCAGGAGACAGAACAGTAGGAAACCTGAGATGTTGAGGAAAGGAGACAAAACTTCGCCTCTGCACAGGCACACAATTCAGGAGTGCATCTCCCAACCTTACACAACTCAAGGTGCTTTCTGATCAGTACCACTTCAAAACAGCTAAAGCTTTTGCCAGGAAAGCTGCCTGCCCATCACAGATGAAAAGCCTTGCACACTGTCACATCTACTTCTGCATTTAAAACACTTTCTCACAAACAACTTCACTCATAGCTCTGCACCAGTGAATTGGACGTACCTTATTCGCAGCAGCATCATTCCTCATCGCTCCTGAAAAACAACAAAATAACTCCTTGCAGCATTTATATTTTATGGTTCCTTAAGAGTAAAGTTTCATAAACTCATTTCATGTTGCACTTACACAGAACGACTACCCTTAGCTCAGAAGCTCACAGCACAGCTGACTCACACCAATTTTGCCAGGTTTGTTTCCTCTTTCACAGCACAGTGTTAGTGTGAAGCAAACAGAAGCAGAAATGTACACCGCCAGACTCAGGCTTCAGAGGATTCTGACTGTAACTTTATTATTCTGGTCTTCACACTTTGAAGGACGGATTTTTCAGAACTGCCCTCTAGACAAGTCGAAAAGCCAGCAGTTCTGCTACTTCACACAGCTAAGATTCCTCCCTAATTCCTGCAAAACTCTGCCTGTAACCCTAAGGAAAAGCAGAAGCTCATCAGCATTACACTCCAAGGCACTGGGGTTTCTAATTCTTCTCTTCCCCTAATAACAAGAGGTTCTTCCTGTCAAAGCAGACTGTCTTGCAACTACAGGGGTAGAAACCCTTCTCCAGCTCGTCCTCTTGCATTCCCCCCAGAATTAGCAGCACTCCGATTCTTTCCTTCCTGTGAAAATTCAAACCTCCACAAGGATAAGGACCAAAACCAGGAACCAACAGGTACTGCACTAGAGAAGGGTCTGCAAGTCTGCCCTGTTTTGCCTCTTCTCTGCATCCTATGCAGTAAGGGAAGTAAATACAGCTGAGAGTTTAAACGTGATGAGAGACAGTGCAGCCTGCAGTGAACAACACCCTGCCTGTTGTCAGATCTGCCATTGACCTGTTTTATGTTACTTCTTCTCGTGCCTCTGTTTCCCATTTGTAAAACAAAGGCTCTGATACTTTCCTATTTGGTAAAAATCCACCTGTAGAAGTATCACTAATGGGGTTAGTTGAGTTTCTGGTTCTGCTCTCTGCCCTTTTAATAAATCCTGTTAAATTATTTGATCCACAGCCTCCTTTCTCATAACACTCAGAAGAACGCTGTAATAATTGTGATGCAGAATTAAAACCACAGCCACTATATGGCTTATTAATTGCCCAGGATGTTTTTCTGGAATGTGCACATTGCTCCTCGCAATCAAAGAACACACAGTACAAAGGCCAAAAATCCCTCAAGAGAAAACAAAAAACTGAGGGTGTTCTTGCTCTTCCAAGCAAAAGCTGTGAGTTTTTCATTAAATATAACAACATATTCATTCATTATGTATTATTCATTCTCTGGTTTTGCATTTTCTTGTCTTGTGCTGAACTCTACATTATTGTTAAAACAAAAACTGCTTTTTCTCTCTCCACTACAGTTCTCCACGGGAGCTGGAAATCTTCACAAAGGAGTTTTCTTGTCTCCCTTCAGAAACTCATTAGAGCCAGTAAAAGCCATTTGTGGCTCCTTTTTGAAGACCTGCTAGGGTTTCTTGGAAGAAAACAGCCTGTACTGAGGGCTTCAGCTCCCCCACAGTGGCACTGGATGCAGCTGTTCAAAGCCCCATTGTAAGGGCTCCTGAAAGGACCATAAGTAATCAAGTCGCAGCACTAACCCAAGTGCTAACCCAAAGTTCATGGCAGTGACACTTCTCAGCAGCCAGGTCCTCGTTGTGAGGATCTACAAAAACACAACGCAAATAAAAGGGACTCATCCCTCCAAATCTTGTCCCCTAAAGGCTTGAAACTACTGCCCTGAAGGCAGGAAGCTACTGCGGCTGCAAAAATCAGCCTTGCCCTTACCCCTTCTATTCTGAGCATGAACAGCCTTCTGATGGGAGATGACTCTGCCTGACTTCATGAGAAATGGCTTGTAGCACTGTTAAGAACTGCCTCACCCTGATTTTCTACCCTGTCCTTCCTGTCCAGGCTAACACCCGTGCCTTTGTGTCCTCCACCCATATTTCCCTTTTTGCATATAGATTAAGATACAGGCTTAATCTAGCACTAGTCGTCAAAGAACGAGAGAATTATCAGACTGTGAAGAACAAAAAAAATCAGATTTGGACGCAGCCAGCATTGTTGGCCAAATATTCTCACCTGCGTGGCTTGATTCTCTCAGGAGCAGCATGGTTGTAAGCACAAAGAACGCGAAGTGTTGTCCTTTGTCCATTGGAGCAGAAATAGTCGCTGTCTAGAGGAAATTCCTGCTCGAGATGAAAGACAAGTAGTTAAGGCTGGTTTTATGGTTCCTCAAAGCTGAGTTAAATCAGTTTGTCTTGGATTGTCTGCACCACATTTGGAAGAGTCCCAATTGTTTTGCATTTTAAACACTGCAACAAAATTTCTGCATGACTTGAAATAACTGTACATGTGTCATGGCAAAACAGCAACAGAATTATGAAAGAAAGCCAGTGCCATGTTATACTCCATCTCAAGCTTCTGCTATATTTTTGACTATTTGTAATCACAGTGACAACCAAGGGTCAGGATACCATTGTCACAGAAACTACAAAAGACACACTGAAAAAGTACTAGGAAAAATCACCATTTAGGAGACTATGCAGGTGAAAAAGGTGCTACAGTGTGGTATTATCTGCTTCTGACTGATGTGCTCAAAGAGAGAAAGGTTGCTTCAGTTAATTTTATCTCATCAACTTTTATGAATTTTTCCCCAAACCTGCACACCTGTGAAAACTCCTGACATTACAAAGGCTCAGTGGTTTTTCTCATTCATTCTCTCTACATTTTTCACTTTCATACGAAGAATAAGAAGTGAATAAAATTTACACAGAAGATTATTTGTGTTAAATTTAAATGCTGCCTCTTTTTGTTATTGTTAAAAATACTTCAAAATGGGATTAGTGTTAAAGGATCAAAGGAGAGGACTGACATTCAAGTTAGGGAGCGACCTAAATTTTCTGAAAGTAATTATAGAATACAGACAAAATGCTAGATACTCTTAGCTGTTGGGAGGGCAGCACATGGACAGTCCAATCAGCCACCAAGGCACAGAGAGGAGAAAGCAGCAGAGATATTCTGGTTGAGCCACTAAGGAATTGCTTTTTTCTTTTTCTCTGGGTTCTCTTCTTAAAGCTTTAGATTTAACCTCTAAATTTTTGCTAATTTTCCTTGCAATTGTGTATACGCTATAAAGTGATCTATACTTCAGGCAGCTTCCTTCAATAAGTAAAGAAAAAGCTGTTCAGTATTCAGAGCTGGTAATAAAATAATAAAAATGAAAGAGTTGTTAACACACTGGCTACTGTCTAAGAACAAACACAGTCTAAATATGTGAAGAAAAAAAAGCATTTTTGCAAAGGCAAATATACTTCCTTTAATCTAGTACTGGAATGATTTAAGAATAAACAGAATCAGTAATCAGTTACAGAGAGAATAATGGGAGCACAGAGGGCTTCAGCACCTCCAGCCTGTGACAAGTTCTTTAGCTACTGCTTAAACTAAACTGCAGCATCCACTTACCACATCTACCTGGCGAGGTACTACAAAACTTTCTCAAGTTTGACAGCAAATCAAACTAAGGATTTAAGATGCTACTTTGCTAGAAGCAGCTCTCACTCCTCAGAAGCTTTTCAGCCTTTCAAGAACTAAACAAAAAAGAGACACCACCTACTCCTCTGCCATCCTTCTGCATGCAGTACTGGAGGAAGGCATTAGCAGCATGGAAAAGCTGGGCAGCCACCAGCTAGGAAGGAGACAGCCTGCTGCAGGCAGGCTGGAACAAGCAGAGCAGCAAGTGAAGGCAGCATCTCACTTACAGCAACTCCTTCAAGCCTCTCCCAGCTTGGCTTGGCTGGCTGGGCACCAGCAGGAACACCGATGAGCAGCAGGCACCGTGGGACTGCTGGAGCAGGCGGCGTGGCAGCGCTGGGCTGTTATAAGCCCCGAGGGAGGAGCCGGGGGGGGCTCCTGCAGGATGCCCACTGACAGCTGGCACCGCAGGCTCCCGGGGCACCTGGGGCTGGGGAAAGAGGAGGGGGATGTTTGGAAGCAGTTTAGTCCAGCAGCTCGATGCCACATCAAGGGTCAGAAAAGCTGACTGCTACTGCTCGGTCCTTTAAAAGCCTTTTTTCTACTGAACCGTGCCCTTTCAGCTGTGCCCATCTCCTGTCTACTGGTCCTGCAGGCTTAAAGCTTTCTTCATGCTGAGTGTCTCAGATCAGCTGCAGGACTTGGGTATAACACCAAAACCCTCTCAGATCTGCTCCATGTTTTTCCTCCCAATGCCCAGAGCACTGAGGAAAAGCCTGAGCTTCAAGGTAAACCTGGCTTGCACATAACCATTTAAGACACGGGCAAAGAAGTGAAATTCCTGTTCCCTTCACCCTTCCAGTTAATCATTCCACGTCAGACATGAGCTACAGGACAGCCCTGCCAAGCAGCCACTTCTACTGGGCCAGGTCATTTATAAATACACACACCAAAGTACTGCAATTACAAAGGAGGGCTTTCACAGGAATTCAGAAGAGAGTAAATTATTACAACCCATCCTGCAGGGGAGTTGGAACATGTCCACACTTGAGTAAGAAACAAAAAATTACTTCCCACTTGATTTTAATCACTGTCCAAGATGGAAAACACTCCAGCTGCTTGTGCCTTCTTCCCTAAGCTTCTCCTAGATATGCCACTAAGCAAATCAATCATTAAACGTCACCACAGCTTGTCTTCTGCCACAATGAAAACCACTTACCTTTCCATAAAAAGTGCTTATAATACTGCATTTGGTGATGTCTGCCTTAACAGAGTGAAAGGGCTTGACTCACAGCTCGCTGCAGTTAAGGGGAGCTCACTTTTAATGCACGTCAGACACCAGCTGGTGCAAGTCATCCTCACAACATGGCAAGATGCTCATGTAGGTTATAAACAGTAACTACACGCTCTCTATTCAGCCAAACCAAAAAGAATCTTGTAAGATCCATTCACCTTAGATGCTTTGGGCTGCTTACAGCTGCACTGCCAGGTACTACCTTTGGTGGCCAGCACGTCAGTTGTTTTTCACTTTTCTGTGTGATAGCTTCACCCTAGAGATTCTGGCAAAGGGCTGCATAGCGAGGGAGGTGAGCAAAAAGCAGATAAGCTGAGGTTCCCAGCTGCTTCTCATGAATATTTTTCTAGGCTTTAGTAAGATGCACATTATGGTATGTGATTTGTCACAGCTGGCAGCTAATGAGGGCTAAGCCACTAATAAACTCAACTCCGAGCAGCTGAAAGCATCTCAGCTCTGACAAAATGAGTTTTTAAAGACACAAACATTCAACATCAGTGTTCTTACACACTAAGTTGGAGAAATACGGACCATAAATCGCAAGGCCAACCATGTAGTGTTTGTCATTTGGAAACTTAGGACTCCTAATCTTACACTGTAATGAGCTGAAAACACAGGGCAGGAAGCTGAGACATCACAGGATGAGCTCTGGACAAGGGAAGATACTTGCTGTTACTCTACAAACCAGCAGAAAAAGATAAAAAACAGGCTTTCTCTGGACAGAGATTTAGCTCAAGGCTTTGGAGTTTTCATTTATTTGGCAGTGGGTGGAGCAGGGCAACAAGAAAAATCCACTCCAAATCCTAAAAGATCTATGTACTTAAAAACCTGAATGTGATACCAGATTCAGCATGAATCTTTCCATTTGTAAACACAACAGCAACAAAAATGTAAATAAACTTATTGGTTAAATTATCACTGTGCTAATTATTCTTCAGAGCAAATGACACTTTTAAACATCTCAGTAGCTTTTTACTCAGTTACTGACCTTCTTGAAGAATAGTTTTCACCTGCCTTTCTGAATTCCTTCACACCTGCTGCCAGGCTTTTGTTGTTGCATGACATCCTGAAGGGAGAACAAATACCAGTGACTGTGCAGCATTTGCAAGTGCTTCTGGCCTCCATCTTGGATGAATTCTCGACCCTGCTGTATTAAGGTGTGTGACTGTAGTAAATATTTGCACCTTCTTCATGGCAAGCAGTGATTACTGCAAAGCAAATGCTGCCAGCTGAGCAGCTGGCATGCACAACCTGCTGTGGTTTCATGCTCAACCTGGATCTACGCTGAATCTACCTGCAGTTTCACGAGGGAGATGGAGAATCTGCTTTTTCATCTTGATCATCATATGAATGGTGGAGAAGACTGTCCAGAGAATAAGAGCAGAGAGGTAGTCCTAAAAGGAAAGAAAATCAGTGCTGCCAAGAGCCTTGACTCCAGACTCCCTCCGCTGTTGCTGAATCTTTATCGCTTTCCTTACCTTTTTAGACAGTGCCCTGCCTGCTGAGCAGATCTGAGAGTGTTCCCTCTTCCCTGAAGAAGAACAGATGAAGAGCAAAACTGCACAGTAAACTCCCGCAGTGTTGGTGCCATGAAATACATTCCACTCAGACAAGTAAACGGATACATCATTAATGGTCTTATGTAGTGCGACAAAACAACTTGTCAAGGCAGTTACTATGAATTTGCAGGCAGGACAAAATTCACATGTGCCCTAGTAAATTAAATCCAAGCACAGCTTTTTAAAAATGTGAACAAAGGAAGATGTTTTGAATTGCTGCATGATGCTGCCTTCCGTGAGGTGCATTAATTTAACAAGCATTGCTTAATCGATAAAAGCTCTAAAAAAAAGTGCAACTTGGTCTTCGAAAAGACACAAATAGGCTTTTTAAATGTTAACTTTCTAAAGCTGTCAATTTGCATGTACTTGTGTGCTTTAAAGATAAAAAAGCAGCAACTCCCTGCAGCTCTTCAGCTCAAATCTGAAGTATTACAGGCTGACTTTCCGTCTCGAGAATGTTAATGAAATTCGCTTTGTGTTAAGATACAATGCAAGACTAATCTTGGCAGATCACACATTCTGCTGTTGATTTACCTTTTTTTCTTCAGAGGCTGCAAAGATATTGTAGGGTTACTTCAGTGCATGTTCCAAACCTTTGTTACACAAACCTAAAGGGCCTCTCCTCCAAATTATGAAGACAAGCAATAAAGATCAGAGCCAGGATGGAAAGCTGAGGGAACATGTTTAGACAAAGCACACTGAAGATCATTTAAAAAGATTTAATCACAGACTTTAACCCCTCCCAGCCCCCACCTCCATATCAAGATGAAATCATTACCTACAGTTAGCCTCACATTTTGATATCTCAGAATTGAAATGCTTGTAACCAAATGATGCTAAAATTAGAACCAGGAACTCCTTTCTAGCCCTGCAACCTACAAGTAAACCCAAGACCTTTCCAGGAGAGAGCATGAACTAAGTAATGCACATTTTCGCTGTGTACTTTGCTGGGATAGGAAGGGAAGAGATTTTTGAATGAGATCAGCAAAGAGAAAATTTTTGCTGCAGTATTTTCAGTCAGACTTGAACAACCTCAGTAATGAAACAAGACTATCTATCTTACGTGGAAAACCATAGAGTTTATCTTTGTATTGTTCTGTACAACATTCACTGCTTTGGCTGTGACAGAATAGATCAGGTCCTTGGATTGTCTGTCTGACTACCAACTATGTGAGTCTTGCCAGAATTTTCATCTACACAGCCATTACTGGCTGCCAGACACTGCTCCCACACAAGCCACGTGCTGTGTGTCCCACAGCAGAACGCCACTGTACCAGTACTTGCAGGTGCTTTGCTGGACCTGAGAAAATTTTAGCAGGACCTGAAATGGTTACTGCTCTGAAAAAGAGTAAAATTAAACATCAACCGCTAAGGAATTTTTAAAGCAAAACAAGTAGAATTAACCATGTTTGCATACCACAAATTCTGGACAGCATTAAAAAAAAAAAAAGCATTATGTTACAGCTAAATAGTCAGCAGCTGGAAGATTAAATATGTTTATTTTAGTAGTATAAGGTGGTTTTACAAACAATTTTTTCCGTTTTGCAATATACACAGAAGAATCATTACAAACAAAAGCAAAATATCTTCTCAATAATAGGGACTCTATGCAGCCTGAAAATAAAATTAAATCTCTGTTTCTCTTTAAAATGCATCTCAGTAAACATTCTTCTCCATCACTGATAAAATGCACATCTATAATAAATGACTTTTTTTGGAGCGGGGGAGTGGGAAGGAAGGGGAAGGTTAGAATAGGGGGACATACCCTAAAATAAAACGTAAAAAAAATGGGGGGAAAAATTATTATTCTCGTCAGCTTGCTATATAACTCTAAATATGTTCATCTAAAAAAATTAAATATATCTTTTTTTAAAACATATCATTGAAAATTTTGCATGGCAGTGCAATACAGAAGTAGTAAAATTCATCCAAAAAGTGCTATGTACAGCAGCATTGTTAAAATACCATAAAGAAGGAATGGTTCTGTTTTCAAGGAAAGATTAGTGTGCTTTTTAGCCATTTCTGAATTAGTGTCAGAAGATATTTCCTGTCTGTTTTTTCTAATTCCCTCCTCTTGTCTCGTTCCCTAAGATTATGCTTTGAGACAAGGAACAGTCACAGTTCAGTTTAAGTGTGTGCATGTGTACATGTATAGGCAGACATACATACCTACATACACACAGATGTGTATATATATATTTATATATACATAAACAAGCTTGATTAAAAAAAAAAAGAAAAAAAAAAAAAAAAGCATTGCTTTGGAACACGGTGAGAATTCTTCAAAGAGTGAGGAAATATGGATTTTCACTGAAATAATCAAGTCCGTGATGGAAGATAGGCTTTATCTACTACATTAATAAGGAAACAATTCCACTGCAATTTTGACCACTTCCCAGATGCCTCAAACTCTTCAAAGAAACAAAACAAGGGACATGATTTTAAATCCAGCCTCCCTTCATGGATCCCTAACTTGTAAGAGCAACATTTAACTTAGCAGTCATGGACATCACGTTGATGTTTAGCTGTTATACAAAGCAATTACTGAAATTAGCACAGAATATGAGTTTTGCACAGAGCAAACTGCAAGTGCCAAGCAATGCTCACACACAAAGGAGGCCAGATTTGAGGCTGGAGAAAGTGTAATACAAAAGCGAGGTCAGGTCATTAAGACTGTAAAAATGTAAGTCTCTAATTAAACTCATTTGTTCTAATTCCACAGACTGATGACAAATTTAGCACTCAGCTATTCTTTTGGAGTCGTGGTCTAAAGTACCTTTACCATCAAGGGAGGGCCAGGAAGCACTAAGCTGTATGAGGACATTTTGTGCCCCTCAGGTCCCTGTTTTGTTTTGACAGAAATGTAAACATCACCTTACTCAGTGCTCACCAGAATTACAGTTTCAGCATAAAGAAGACTTCTGTGTCAGTGTTATAATCGATTTGGTTCTTAGGCTGGGTTGTAAACACGGTAGGAGAAGCTATATCCATGCAAACTGCTTTAGCAACGCTGCAGGCTCCCTCTGGATTCCCCCTCTCCTCAATGGGGCTCCCACCCAGCTGGCCAAGGCTTTGCAGCCGCTGCCTCTCCTGAGCCTGCTTGGCCCTGTTGGCGATGTACCGCACCCTGCTCTGGCTGCGAGAGGAGGACCTGCGCAGGAGTCCCAGGCTCTCCCCTTCCTCTTCAGATTCCGTTGGATCAAGACTGATGGGGGAAGTGATATCATTTTCCTGCTGAAAGGCCGTCAGCTTCTTTAGCTGCTCAGTCAGTTCATCCTGGGATTTGACTGAGGATCTCAGGCCTGAAGAGCGGCGCTGCTCCCGCATCGATCGAGTGACAAAACTCCTGCTGATGCTACGGTATTTGCTTTCAAAAGTGCACACGATATCATCCGAGGTAAGGTCTCCAAGACTCTTGGATTTTGCCTGGTTGTTCCCAACCATATCCTGGGCTTTGGATTTGTTAGAAGATTGCCTGAGACTTTCGATGTACAGCCTGCTCCAGGTGTGCCTCCTAGGAATGGATGAGAATGCATCTTGAGGACTCCTGGCAAGAGAACGGGGGCAGAGCTCATCTGCCGGCAGCTGGTCAGACCTCAGGTTAGGATTGGATTTGCTCTTGCTCACCATTGGCATTTCGTTACCTGATGTTGTAGCAGAACGTGGGCGCATCCCCCTTCTAGCTGCAAGGGGCTCAAAATTCTCGTGACGGATGCCAAGATCTGGGAGGCTTTTGCGAGCTAGATTGGGCAGAGAGAGATCTATCACAGTGTCATTGGAGGACATGCTGGAGGAGGAAGACATGCTGTCACGATGACTGCTGCAATCTAGCTTGCTCCAGATCCGGTCGTTAACTGTGGCATCAAAGTATACTTCTGCTGCTGGAGATATGCTACTTGGGTTTTTTATTAAAGCTGAGGAGTCCAACATCTTCATCCCTTCACTCTTTGACTTCCTTACTAACACATAAGAGCTCATCTGAGAAGGTAGAGCCTGTACAGCCTGGGCTTTCTGGAAAACATCTGGAGGCAAAGTTGTCTGTGTGCCGTTAATCACATTGTTTTGCTGCAGGATGGCTGCTGCACCAAGTTTTTGGCCTTTTAATTCAGTGGTGTTTTTCAAGTCTGTTAGTACCTGAACTGTCTGGCCATTTTGCTTCTGGCAGTTTTCTACAGGTTGACCAGTAGCCTTACCTGCTGCCACTACTGGCCAGGCTTTTTGAGGACACACTGCCAAACTACGCTGATCTTCGGCTTCACGGCATGCCTGTGTCCAACCATTTTCCTCTTTGAGAGGTCCTACCATGCTTGTCCTCTCATCTTCTTGGACGGATATAATTGTGTCAACTGCTCTTGTGGCTGCCTGCACGTGGTCTTCCACAGCCAGATTTGGTCTTTGTTCTCTAGTGAGAAGAACTTCTCGAGGCTGGTTGGATGCATTGCTTCCTTTGGACTGAAACTCAGTGGAATGATCAGACACAGACCCTTCTTCAGAATCACTGTAAGTAATGGGCAGGGGGAAGAAGAGGCTGGCATGATGGTTTTCATTGGCAACAACAGGCTCTTCAGTGATAGTTTCTAGGCTGCATAAAGAAGTGACCGACCTCTGCATTGAGAAATGGCAGACATCTAATTGGAGACATGAAAGAGAGGAAAAAGAAAGAAAGAAGAAAAACAGACGCATGGTTAATTAACCATTATGAATGCCAGTTTAGTTGCAGATCTATTCTTTATGTGGTATCCTTTTGTATTTAAGGTAGCAGTTGCATATAGTAATAATGATTTTTAAAAATAACTTAAGATTTCAAATGCCTAGCTAAAGGCAGCAAAAATTTCTATTCATTCAGTTTGAGCTGCCCCAAAAGCCTGTTGCTTTTGAAAAATCTCAGTCCATGCATGCTAGCAACACACTATTTTTTGTTGTCTTATTCAAAGCATAACTGTATCCATCCATTTCTTTTTGCCCTTGTATCCCCTCTTAGAATACAACTTTTCGTCCTCCACCATCTAGCAACAGCTGAATTGCTCTTTTCCTTCTCCGCAGCACTCAAACATGACAGTACCTCCGATCATAATCAAACTATATATAATAATCAGAACATCATTGCCTGACCAATAGATGTGATTCCAACAACTGATTACTCAAAAGAGAAGCACCATAGGACTTCCAAAGCAGCTTAGTAGTAAAACGATCTGTGTATGTACAATGCAATGTGGTCAATTTGCTTTTAAAACCAAGCCAAACCAACCAACCAAAAACATGACACAGTGACTTTGTTTTCCTAAAACCTTGCAGTTTCTTTTTCACACACACAAGCATGCTTCGTGAACACCAAGCCAACAGCACAACCCTGAAGACTCACTACATCCACCAATTACCTGAAAAAAACCCACTCCACCTGCAGTGTTTCTGCCCTGTATCGCACAAACCAAGCAATCATGCCAAAAAGACTGCTCCCACATCTCCAAACCACAACACGAACATGCAGCAAGAACCAGCGATGCACCGGGGCAGACCACAACCTCAGGAGTATTGGAGCAGATCATTTTAAGGCAGGAAGCAAATAAAAACCAGGAGTACAGGCAACAAGGTGCTCGAATCAGTGACACTCAGTTGACAATTACCTTTAACTTGCTTGTCCTTTCAGTCCTTAACTAGACAGGGAGAGTGTGCATGTAGAATAATGGGACAGAACAGAGGAAAAATCCAGTTAATGTAGGGAAGGCAGGTGCACATAACAGGATAAATTAGTGCTGAGGGAGGGAAGGGAAACAAATATTCACACATTTTTGTAGGATCCTAAGAATTTCTGACCAACCAGAGCACTCAGTGGAATCCATAAATGGACAGATTTAAGTCCACTTCTTTTGCTATAGAAAATAAAAACCAATTTTTACTACCATGGAAGAAAACTTTAGTAACATAATATGAGTTTGTTCCCACCTGCCACACAGAATTTGGTATAAAGCCTACATTTACACTGGGTGCAAATAAAATGGCCAAAAGATGTCTGTCGTCACTGGAGCCTGGTAGACATCAGTGCAGCACAAAGCCGTACCACTGAAATGAGACAAATTGGAGACCCCACAGAAGAGACGCACGTTTACAGCACGTTCCTATGTCAGACGAGGCATAAATATAACAACACCTGCTTCCCAGGAACTGACAGCCCATGTTCACTTCGAGTAAGACCAGGCTGGAGGACCCCAGCATGAGCCCAAAAGCTTTATGGCCCAACCAGGATCAGACTTGATGACTATTAAATAAATAAATAAATAAATAAATAAATAAGTATCCAGAAGAGCTTTGTCTTCTCTTTTCCAGCTCTTTTTCACTCAGGTAAAACTCTTCCTCCACTGAAAGTAATGACAAAGCTTCCACTGGCAGCACTGCTTCAGGACCAAACACTTGTGCATTTACTTGTTTGTTTGGCCACCTGCTCACCGAGCCCCAGAGCAGAAAACACTGAGGAGCAAAGAACTCCACCAGAACAGGGAAAGGAAGCTAGCACCAAACCCGCTTCCCAGTGCTACAGACAAAACAACCTGTATTGCCAGGAAATGCCAAGAGCATACTAGGTCTTTTCTTTTCAGCAGCAGTTTTTCCAAGTGACACGAAGCTGAACAAGTGACGGCCGCTGAACAGCCGGTACTTCATTAGTCGGGAGTCTTAAAAGGGATGAAGGCACCTTGGCTGTTGAAGGCATACACGTACGTAAGCATCCACCGCTCACAACGTGGCCAAACTGGGGGGACCTGGAGGAGTCCAGAGCTGATAAGCTCCCCTTCTTCCCATCCAGGCTAGGTCACCTATAAAGACTAAGGTGCACTGACAAGGCGAAACACTGGAAACTGTAATGCTGTTGCCATAAAGAGGACAGACGAGACTATACTTTCCTGCCTCACCCTTTTGGCACTTCCCATCAGCAGAATGTGAATTATGAAATGCAGCCGTGTTAGGCTGCTCTTAGTGGTTTCCTTGGTGCCTTGGCCCAGGGCACTAAAGGAGCGGGCGGATGGGGAAAGCACGCTGTTTGTGCAACAGTGCTTGTCACCGGACCGTCAGCATCCAGGCCAAGTGACTATTGCACAATTTTAAAGGTTTGCTGAGTCCATGCGTGAGAAGTCAGATGGATTTAATCAAATTTCAAGCGTATCACAATATTTGTTTATTAACTTAGGGGGCTAGCAGGGGAGCTGGCACTGACAATGGGAAATGGTTCCGTATGTCACGCTACTCAGAGCCTATGAAAAGCCCAATGCTAGTAAGTTAGGCATAGGAAGGGTTCTGCTGTTTTGGATTAATTTCAAGTGACAGGAATTGGCAAACTTCTTCCTTCCCCCTGTTGCCCTGGTATTCTCCTAAAACCTCAAAGCACATACTGGGAAAAATTAAAAAAATTTTTTTTAAAAAAAAGAAAGAAATTTGATCACCGAATATTTTAGATTTCTGTATGAGGCTTTCAAAGAAGCCCACTACAGATGGACAAGAACATATTACTAAAAAAGGGATTATGTTTTGAGAAGCACCCAAGTCACTTAAGGGTTCCTGAAAATGTAATCATCAATGCTCATATTCCTTAGACAACTAAGTGGAAGGAATCTAAAGAGACACTCCTGCAGTAATAGGGAAAAGCTGTATTTCTTTACTTCCTTTTCACAGTTGTTCTGTTAGAGAGGAAATTTTGTCAAAATCTCTTCCCTTCCTTCCCCTCTCTGCCAAATCAGGGGAGAAAAAAAGCCAGGTTCCTTACTAAAATATATATATCTCAGTAACCTCTGTTCCTATTTTCCATATTCACATACAGTTCATTTGAAAAGACACAGCCACACGATCCCAGTGAGCACATGCATATCCCTGGTTTGAAACAACTCTAAAATAAAATGCTGTAGCTTAAGCAGCCTTCCTTTAAATGCACAGATTTTACTTTGCAATTGGGAAACGTTAACAGTCCACACAGCTTGGCTGATGTCAAGTAACATCAGGTCACATACCTTGCTTGCTTTATATTATGTAACTCTGTGCCCTCTGGTCACAGTCAAATCACACAAACAACATTTAGCACATCTAAGTGTTTGCATACTGAGAATTTATATGTGAAGGGCCAGAACGGTCAAGTGTGATCTCTTTAATAACCCAGACCATAGAATTCCATCCACTGATCCCTGAACTGATGTCAGTAACTTACATACAAAACTGCAAGTTCTTTGAGGAAGGGACTGGCTTGTTGTTAGAGGAGTGCACATTAAATAGCAGCTCTGCTGTGGTTATTGCTCAATAAAACACAAACACTGGTAGTGGAAATAATGTTTGTTAACACGGTTTTCCCATATTCAATCTCTACTTAATGCTCTGGTTTGGATCTCAAAATTTACTTAGTATCATACCACGTTCGCTAAAAAATAAAAACAAAACACAAAATAACAAGGAAACAAAAAAACCTTGAACAAGCGACCCAAACATTCATGGACTATTGACAGTTTTTACTACTGCAGATGGTCAGCTAAGTGTGGGAAGGACTAATCTAAACCAGACACATCTACAAAAAAAGTAAAATAAAAATATTTATGCAATTCCTTTCTTGTCATTGCAAAAAATAAAGAAAAAGCGCTCTTGATAGCAAAGCAACACAGAGCAGGTTCTAAGATGCTACGTAGCAGCTGAGACAATGATGTGATCTAAGGTGGAGAAGGGTGAAGAAAATCTAGTCTTACCAGTAAAGAATATAGGGGATTTACTTCGAATTTCCTCCAATTTTTGAACGAACAAGGCATTCATTTCCCTCTGTAGGGTGCCCACTTGCCTTCGAGAAGCTTCAGACCAGTGCTTGGGGAATTCTGGGCTTCCAAGGCTTTCTAGACTGCTGGAGTTGGAGGATATAGAGCCATTGCTGGCTGGAACCAAGTTGACAGTGCTTCCATACTTGCCACCTGATTGGCACTGCCACCGCTGCCGGGAATGAGCCTTTATTCCATGGCATTTAGATTCAACATTTTTCTTCCCTGGGGTCACAAAAGACTGGGTGCTCCTTGTTAGGTCATCGGCATTTCCAGGGCTGCTGCAAGACTGCAAATCTGACTGCGGTCTGGGCTGGCCTGTACCACCCCAGTCTTTTAGCTCTAACCTCTCTTCTCCAGTTATACTGCTATACTGCTCATGGTGAAGCATATCTTTAGCGAGAGGCCTGGTAGGATGGTCGCTCCACTTGCTTTCTAGATCTGGGCTTTCTTTGGAACCAATCATGCATTTCATGCAATTGGTGGCCACGCCAATCCTACCAGAGCTGTTGATGGCGCAGCGTGCAAAGACGCTTTGCTTCTCGCTCTGGTGCTCCTGAAGCCGGACCCTGTTAGACCTCTGTATGGGTTCACTGAAAGCAGCACCCCCTTGAGCACAACTGTGGCTTTTGGCTTTACGAGAACTATGGGCCTTACCTTTCAACCCTTTGCCATGTACCTCCCCACTGGCACCATCTCTGGGAGCTGGTGACAGAGGAGCACTTTCTGCCTCTTGCTCAAAGCGAGGCTGTGAGGCAGCTTCTGCTTCACGGTCTTCGCTGGCCCCTTCAGAGCTGTTGTCTTTTGTGTCAAAAGCAATTTCTGGAAAGCCCTTCTTCTTCTTCTGGCTTTTGGTGGGGGCACTTGCTGTCCGTCTCAAGATGTGGCTGCTAAAGGAGTGTTTGCGGTGGAGCTGACCAGCAGCATGACTGTCCAGAGATGCCTGCTTTGGATTTCTGAGAAACAGGCCCTTTAGGCCTAGAGCTTGTTTGACCTGGAAAAATAAGAAAAACAAAGTCTTACTAGGAAGTGCAAGTCTCCTCCTTTGGGCACAGGAGCTCAAGTTCAACGATCAAATCACAGACTCATGCACCACACACACGCATGCACAAGGAGTCCTCTGCCATATGCCTACCATCAGCATGAGAACATAGCCAAAAATAGGACAAGAATTAAAAACGGAAGAGATCAGTAGCAACAGTTTTGCAAAATTTCACATTTTTTGTTGAACCGTGTTTACATAAAATTTTCCAACCAGCCTTATATCTGTACTTGTCATAATTTTCTTACTAGCTTATAGCTACTTACAACAAAAAAAATAAAATCACAAAATATTGAACAGAAAAAGTGAAAAAGGAAATATGTCAGTGTATAAGGGTCTAGTTCTCAAAGCTGAAGAGTTTCTCAGTGCATGTGGAAAGCAACAAAACTCAGGTATTCGTAATGCCACACAACTCAGACTCTAAGATTAAAGTTGAAGGGTTTCCTTTCAAGCAATACAGCTTCCTGGTTTTGTTGTTGTTTTGTTTTTAAACACAAAGCTCTGTGAGGTATGGGCCATTTTCCCAACACAATGTGCATGTTTAAAACAATTCTGTCCCAACAGATTCATCATGTGGATACATAGCACAACATGGAGGAGGCACAGGCAATCAAGTCACCACAGTAATCCAGGAAAATAGAACAGTCTTTAAAAATCGAGCATGTTTTTCAATTTAAAAAAATGCAATTTCATAGACTTAAAAATGTTAGGATAGGGCCAATTAGAATTGCCAAAGAATTAAATTAGTTGGAAACACAGAGCTGAATTTCCCAACTTGTGCAGGACACAACACTTGTGCAGAATTGCACATTAGATCCTGCCAAATCCAATTATTTTTCCTGACTCTTACACTGGAGATATCAACTAGCGCTCATACTTTAGACAAGGACTTTGTAGCATGCAACCAAGGTCCGAGCAGGAACAAAAAGAATGCCCTGAATAAATGACAGGAGGAAACACAAAAACAAAACTAAAAAAGGAAAGAAAAAAAAAAATACAGCACACACAAAACAGGCTGTAGAATGGCAGCATTTTTTTTTTTTTTTAAAAAGATATTTTGAAATCATTTCAATTTTAATTTTCATGCAACATTGGGTGGTTACAGAATTTAAATGATAGTGACCTTTTAGGCTAAAGAATAGTCTTGACTTAATACATCTAATAACAAATTGGATGTTCAAATGGAGCTTTACATTCTTTAGAAGCTGTCAGGAAATACACAGTGGACATAAAAGTATCATATTTTGGCTTTCAGCATAAACGAGATTGACACTGCACTTGCATCGAGCACTACCACGAGCAGCAGTTACATGTTACAACTAGGTGTGTGGCACAGGATCCTCAAAGAGTCCTCTTTTTTCTCCTGTGCGATTACATTTGATCATTTCCTACTACACAACACATCCAAAGACACTCACGTGTGTTTTCATCACTGAAGAAACACATTATAAACAAAGGAAGTTAGTCGGGTTGGTAAGAGAATACTTCCCACACTTCGGCTCTTATTTAAGCATTGAATATATATAACCACAAACTGTTAAGGATCTCCCACCTTCATCCGGCAGATTTACATTTCAGTGAAACTGAAAGAGTCTCAGCATTCCTGTAAACATTCCAGGTGTACTTGCCAACTTTTAAAGCTGATGTATGATGTATGATAAAGGGTAGACGGGCTTTGCTCTGTACATAGAGCCCCATACATAAAAATCAGTTAAAGAGAAAACTTTTCCTTTCTAATCTTCTCCTCCTTTGTTCCCTTTATTTCCCAGTTAGATCAGATTCTTTAATATCAGTAGTTCTCTTCCTCAAGCATAAACAATGAACAAAAATGCAGCGCGCAAGCATTGTAAGAAACCCATGATAAATATGATCAGTATCAGTACTTGTTGGCATCTGCTGTCCGTTCAACTCTGTTACCCCGTGATGTCCCATGTGAGGCCACTTTTCTGCAGTGCTAAACAACGGGTCAGAAAGATCTCATTTAAATTACAATGGTCACTCCCAAAATATTTGAGTACATGCTGACATATTTCAAGTTTTGCTTCATAGGAACTCACCAATAGAACTAGTTGTATTGTACAGTTAACTGCACTAGCTTAAAAGCTGCTTTTATTCATAAGTGTCCTGTGCAATCCGGCATGTGGAATCATGATTTATTCGCCTGAGATGAACCCCAGTGAAAGCATTCAGAATATTATTTCAGGCTGGAAGTTTAGCAGTTTCTGATTGAAGTTTAGCTACAACATGCCAAGACCCAGTGTGAGACAGAGATGGCTAACAGGAGACATAAAATGGACTTTACAAATATGTACAGGGTAAGATAAAGAAGTTAGGGATTGTTTTTTTTTTTTCCCCCCATTTGTGGAGGAAAAAGTGCCAATAATACATGGCAGAGAAAATGTAACTGAAATATTAATACGTGTCCTGTGAGAGCCAGGCTATTGAACAGTCTGCTTGGATCACAGTGGATCCAGCTTCCACCAGAAAGCTTCAAAATGAGATTCAGCATTTGTTAAGGAGCGAAGCAAAAAATCTTCTGCTCCAATTGCTGCAAGTTGGCAAGTACACATATTTATTGGTACAAAAATCACACAATATAAATGTTTGCAAAATCCAGAACAAAAATTGTCATACACACATACAAATAATATCCCCAAAAACAAAAGAAAGAAAAGCACTGATGAAATGAGTGACACACAGTGCAGGACCTCAGGTATCATTCTGGTTTCTTTGGTGCATCTTTGTTAAGTTAGCCACTATTGCTTGAATCAATGGACTGATTCAAGAATGCAAAGACAAATTTGGTTAACTTACAAAAAAAAAAAAGGAAAAAGAGAGCCATTTTGACGGAGATCCAGAATATGTGCTTTCAGCCTCTACTCCAGCTGTCACTGGCCTATTTAATTCTTCAGGAGACTTACAAAGCAGCACGAGGCTTTCCCACAATTTAGCAAACAATTCACTGTTGAATGTTCTTTTCCATGTAAAAGAATTACAGCATGTAAGAGAAAAGACAGTAAGTAGAGACTCGAAGAAGAGAGAAAGAAAGGATCTAGAAGGACTTTTATCCTGGATCTACTTCATAAATTCAGGGCTCTCTGGTTGATCAATGACCCAATAGAACTGACCAAGCCAAATGTCACAATCCACGTTACATGAGTTGAAGAGCTCCAAAATGCTACTAAGGGAACACCGATGCTAAAAGAGTTAGAGGCATGCAGGTGTGTGGTGGTGGTCACTACACCTCCCTGAGGCAGGAGGGGTACCTTCAAGGCGTCTAAAAATGTTCTGCTTCTAAAAGTAGACTTTTTTTGACATAGAGAAGCCCACTGAAATCACAAACAGACAGAGTAAAGGCAAATAAGACACAAAACAGCAGCGAAGGAGAATCTCAAAGATATGCACATCTAGAAAAACACAAGAAATTCCACAATACATTAATAGACTATGGAAGAGACACAGACAAAGAGAAGTGTCTCCAAGAAAACAGTGCAATCTAGAAAAAAATAATCAGTTAAACACTAGTTAAGGTGAAGGAAATCTAACTGTGCTTCTGTGATATTAAGCTACTGAGGGTGGAATATCTACATCTAGAAAAAAAAGCCCCCAAATGCTTGCAGTAGAATATCTGAGTTAATAAAGGATGGGTTAAATTAGACTGATAACTGTGGTGATTTTTCTGCCAATAATTAGAAGAGGGGAAACAGTTCTTATTTTAGCAAAACTCTGTTAACCGAAATTCACAGCAGAACATGATCTAGAGACCAAAGCAGAAAGGGCTGTGTAGTGTTTCTTCAATATTTTCTTCATATTTTCACACAACTGTGAACATGATCTCTTTCACAAAGCACTGCAGTCAAGAGCAGTGACTTGGAAGCTGATGCAGCTATCAGCCACTACAGCAGGCAGACCCAATTTGTCTTTGTCCCATTTGACAGTGGATACTAAACTCCCGGCTTTGATTGCTAATGAAGAATACCAAAATATTTGCTATCCTTACAATATCAGCACAGAGGGCATCACCTGAAAGCAGTGAAAAACTGGAGCATAAAGACTGCATACAGCAGCACTGGGAGGTAGAAGAGAACCTGTCTGTTCTCTATGATTTTGACTAAGAAGAAGAATTCACAAAAGGATGAGTAAGGCTGTTAAGGACAGTCAGCCTCTCTGCTGGAGCCACACAGCAAACACAGGACCGAGGTGAAGGACACCGCCATTAATCAGATCAGATCAATTCCCACTGGCCTCGTGCCCAAGAATGAGCTACCTGACCTTCTTGTTACAAGCGTGGAGTGTCTGATAGAGCTATTCAAGAAAGAGTAGTAGGCCTAACACGGGAATTCCAAAGAAGTCCATAATAAAATTTAAAGCTGTTTGAATCTGTGCTAATGCACACATCCAGCAAGCATCTGCAACGTTACAGACAGAATCACATCCCTACCCACTGCCAATAAAAGGCATGACTTACACACTATATACTTCCCTTGAACCCAAAAACAAAGTCAGGAAAGATCTTAGCATTGAAATACTCAGATTGGTATCACTCTTCCCTCAAGATTTGGACTGGTCTTTTTACCATCACCTCCATGTTAGCCTTTTATTTCTGACAGACCCTACAGTCAGAAATTAAAAATTTTTCTGTCTTACTCAGACCAACACTAACTCTCTCTTTTACCCAAAGCTTTTAAAGTCTCTTGCAAAGTCTTGGTAGCTCCACAGAGCTACCTTCAAACAGATTCATAATGCCATCATACAAAGTTTCAGGCAGTACTCCCATCCCTATCCTGATGAAGCTATATCTGCCCAAAGGCTTTTGTGTTAGACATCAGACAAAAAAGCAGGAGCTGAACTTAATATCTCATTCCTTTTACAGGCATTAACTGAAATATCTGAAGTGACCTTCTTTCCAGAAACAGCCCTTCGTTCTATAAAAATAAAATGTTTTCCTTGTAGTTATTTTAGTTTCACCCCATTAAAACCTAGCAGTCTAAAGAGATATTTTCCTTTTTAAGAATTACTTTAATTCCTCTTGCATGAAGCACACCACAAGAAAAAGAACTCACAATTCCTGGCCTATTCAATGGTGCCTTCTGCTGTCAGGATACTGAAATTTCAGCTTGTTGAAAGATGGCTCAGTCTTACATTGTGAGTGGATATAAACTGGTTTTGAGGTTCTCAAGGCACTACAACATACTTAAGTCTACCTGAAACTCATTGGAATTAATCCCATGAAAGTAACTAAATCCAGTGCACCGAGAGGAAATAAGCCATGTCACTGCCAGCTGGCCAAAGAAAAGTTAAGGCTTTATTTTAATAGGCACAGCACCCATCAAGTTGTATTTTTCCTGCACATGAAGCAAACACACTATTACTAACAAATAAGCAGTGAAGAATAAGCCCAGCAATGATTATGAGGATCATCTTTCCTCTGCACTTGAAGTGCTATTATGGAAAAACACCCCAAGCAAATAATGTCTAACAATTTAGTTAAATTTAAAATGCAAGAACATCAGGCAGACAGAGCCTTCAAAGAATAAGCTTTGCAGACAGAAAGCACACGCGGTTCAGGGGTATAACCTTTTGTTCAGCAAGGTGCACTGACTGTACTGGACATAACCACACTTAATCATATTAATGTGCATACACTACAATGAAATAACCTGCCCCCTGTGGCTCCCTCTAAAATGTGCTGCAAGAATCTCTTTTTATAATGTAACCTTTGTCTTTTTGTCTGTATTCAGACAGATCTCAGGCTACCATGACAATCACAGAGATGAAGTTAGAATAAGTAAGTTAGTTTGGACCCTCACCCACTGGGCTTCCCTCGTGTGATATAAAATCTTGTCAGTTCATTTACACATGCAGACCAAATTGCATTGCTCTGACAGCACTCACCTTACCACAGATGTCATTAATAGCCACATGAACAAAGATGGATGCCTCTTCTATACCTTCTAGGTATACGTGGCGGTAACCTGAAACAGAGTGAGCAAAGCTGACAAGGAGAAACAGATGCTAGAAAAAGCATCTAAAGACTTTCCTTTTGTAAATTGCGAAAAAAAAAAAAAATCCTAGCCAACTGATTTGGTAATTCCCCATTTATGTCTTACCTGGCATCATACTGCTGAAAGCTATTGTTCTTTGTCCAATAAAATCACGTCCAATTGGATCATGATCCCACACAAGGAACCTAATCAGTGCAATCTCCGGCATGTGCAGTGTGAACACCAATGTTTCTTCCCACATTGGGTTAAAACCTAGGAATGAAAGAATTAGCTTTTACATATTTTGTTCACAAGACAGATGAAGAAAGAAGACTGCCTATATAAGGAATGCCTAAACTGCAATGACATTCTAGTTTTCCTAATAGTTTAATCGTTTTTTGATAATCCAGTACCCCTACTCACTTCAGTAGGAGGTGCAACAGCACAAGAAGTTGTGTTTGAACAAGATGAATTTCTTTTGACTTTTTTGACAACCACTAGCTTGTAATAGCCTTTTCTCATACTCAGTGAGAAGTCAGACAAACAGCTCATATCACACCAAGACCTTCACAACATCATACCAACTCATTTGAACAATTTAAGACCCAAGAATGATAAACAGCAAAAATGATTAAAAATCCATTTCTCATTTTCTTCTATAATAGGCACATAATTTCATCTGTTTGTCTCCTGATGAACAGCTTGCCTGAAAGAGGATGTTTCAACCATAAAAAAACAAAACAAACAAACAAAACACATATGATCTTACCATTATCATCAACTACTCTAGTTTGTTCTTTGAAGCAATCAACAGGCAGACCTATAACTTCTACTTCAACAAATGGATCTATGATCTGGAAAACAGAAAATAAATATTGAAAAGAAAAGAAATTCCCCTACTGTTCAGGATAAAATGGCAGTTTAAAAGATTATTCTTCATCCTCTGAAATCTGAGTGTAAACTGAATTAGGACAAATTCCATATTGTCACATATGTGATATTAATAAAAATAAGAAATAAATTATCGAAACCAAGCAGGTTCAACAAACCTTAAGTATGACTCTACCACATTTATTTTTTAGGGTAGTTTACCTAAAACAGTTCTGTGGAGAAAGAATATTTAGAAGCAGATTGCAACATCCACATAAAAACCAAGCATGTAAGAACTCATTTGAGAGGTTTGATTCTATTTCTAAGAGGCAAAAGGCTTAAAGGAAATTTTAATTCAACAAAACTGCCTCATCCTATCATTTGTTAATGACTAATAAAGTCATGTGAATGATATTGCAACACTGATAAACAACACAAGTAATTAACAAAAGTCTTAAAAAAGGTACCAAGGAGTTGCAAATTTGACTCATTTCAGTCTGGTATTTCCTCACGTGGAATTGCCAGGGGCATTATAAAACAAACAAACAAAAAAAGGTCATCACAAAACAAAATAAATAATAATAATTTTAAAAAATCATACACCAGAAAGCCAAAGGAAGGACAGAAAGAAAACATGTAATACTGTGCTAAATGAAGGACTGGGAGCAGATTGATGCAAGCAGAGGGGTTTGGAGGGTATTTAAAGTACTGTTGTGAGTAGAATGATGAGCTTATTGGCCTGTTTTTGCTTGTCCTGGAGGAACTGTATTGACAATTGGAGGAAAAAAAAATCAGGCTGTTGCTGTGATGCTTAGTAGACATGAAAACCACCTAAAGATCTAGGATACTAAGTGCTCATTTATTAATGTTTTATGTCTCCCAACAGATAACTGCAGGAAGTTAAATCCTCACACTTAGCTCAGCTAAATTGGAAATAAACCTTCACCAACATAAGAACAGTCACCAATAGCTCAATACCTCTCCTCTGTCTCCCAACATGGAATCCTTTGGTTTTGGGAGCTGTTGACCACTGATAATTCGTAGAACCAGTTGTTTCTTCAACTGACCAGGCAATGGGTCTTCCGAATTTGGATTAAAGACACCTGAAAGAATGAGAAGCCACAGAATGTGAAAGAGCAGCAATTTTGGGGATAGCTTTAGTTGCCGATACCTTCTGGCTTACTTGCTTCTAGCATCAGAAATGTATTTTTCAACAAACTATAATAAGGATCCACATAAACTCTTCTCAGGCAATAAGTAATCCACTTATTCTACTGATTTTTCTTACCTTGACACATGCAGTTTGGTTTGAGGACATAGCCACAGTTCCCATTGGCACTAAATTTGGCCCGGTTTAGTTGCAGCATTCTCCCCTCTGACTGGTAGTTTAATGCCACTGTTAAAAAAAGAAAAAGTGATATTACTACCAAAGTACATTGACAACATTTCTGTTTGTAGAAACAAGTTAAAGAAAGAAGACCTAAATATGTTTTGACATTTGACTTCTTGGATGCAAAGACTCAAATATTTTTCTGAAAAAGATTTCTCTTATATAGCAGACATCACAGCTTCAGGGAGAGAAGCTCCTTGAAAGAGTCTGAACTCTGAAGTCTTCTTGCATTTGAAAAGGATGTTCATTTATCAGACAATTGCCTGCATGTAGGACGCATTTTTGAGGTAATCTATCTAGGTAACAATATAGAAAATAACAAGAAGGACTCAAATGTCAGTAGACTTGGATGAGGAGAGAACTCATATTTGAGAGTTAGTTCTGCAGCTCCCATTAAAAAGTTCCTTCCAAAATAAAGCAAAAAAATAAATAAGCTTTCTTTCTGCTCACCAAGTTGGCAGCCAGCATTCCAGAATGGCTGGGGATTGTAGTTGCTAGAGTCTACACGGTAAGAAGATGGGTAGATGCGGGATAACTGGTGCTGGTTGAAACGTAGATACTGTGCAGGCTTTTGCTGCAGTATCTGGTGGGCTTTTGTTTCACTGAAAGACGAAACCTGCCAGCTAGAAGAGACTACAAAGACGACAAGAGGTGATCAGAGGTCATCTTGTTATTTATTTATTATCTAAATAAAGCATTCAAACAAAGACAGCACTAATTACTTATAATGATCTATCATAATTTGAATAATTCCAACTCATTGGGTGCTATCTTTTTCTTATACTACAGAAGAATAATTGTGCTAATTGGAGAAGTTATAGCTGGGAAAATGAAGCTGAATGTAATGAACGACCTGAATCTTCATTAAGAAGTTTAAAAAAACACTCTCTAAGATGTTTTGAATTTGCTCAAAGAAAGTTTGATTTCTGGCAAGCAATTTTCTTTTTCTGACGCTTTTAACTAAATCTTGATTCCTGTCAAAATCAGATGCAGAAAACTTAGGAAGAGGACTGAAATATCCTAGAAATTTAACGTGGACATTTCACTAGGTTTGAAGTAAAATCCAAACTCTGGAGACACCTCTGTTGATTTGAAATGCTCTTCAGACCTTTCCTCCCAAGAAAATAACTAAGTCCTCTGCTATTTCCCAGGATGTAAATAGTGTGGAGCAACCTTTATAAAAGCTACTGAAGACTACATGTGTTACTACTACCTGTTATAGCTTTACCTCCTTTATGGAAGCTGTCACACAACTCTAGACTCATTTTGTGGATTCTGAATAGCAAGTGGTGAGCCACTTTGAAATAGTATAGCTTTATTGTGCGCAGCTCTTCTGTTAAACTCTTCTCAGGGCAGGGGAGAAACAAACAGATAAACAGCTTTTAATACGGATAGGTATGATAACATAAACCTTTCAACTTCTTTACGAAGCAATTACTTTTAGGATACTTTTAGTTCAACCTACTTTCAGTTTCAACATCATGGATGCCAACAGACTTTGTATATTTCACCAGGTCTGAGAGTGCCCGAGACAGCTTCATTGTTTTCTTCTGTCGGTTTATCCTAGAACGATAAAGCAAATCAATTTTCTGTGAATTAAGAAATAAATTTTCCTTCTCATATTTAAAAATAAATCAGGGTAAAGACAAATAAGAAGTCTATCTTACACCAAGGAAGCATTTAACAGTTTTATACCACAGAGCTTCATTGTCAAAGCACAGAAGTTATGGAAACAACCACATTAAAGTATACAGAACAAGTCTCTGATCCTCCTTACTTGCTTCAGGTTATCACTAACAACTAATCTCCCAAAGTATCCTAGAGAACTGCTTGATCTGATTTCTTTTTTTTATAGCCTGAATCTTATGCAGCCATTCCACAAAGGACCTTTGATGTCAGGATTTTTGAAAAGGCAGTTTCCAAAGAGAATTCAAAAACATCACACGAACCTTGATGCACGTGGCAAATTAGAAACCAAAAATCTGCTGGGGAGCTGATGCACTATGCAAATCAACCTTAATGAATTCACTGGGCTACCAATCAAACAGTCTATATGTCAGCTGGATGAGATGGTAAGAGCTCAAAAGACACATTAGGTCCACTGTACTTTGCTAATTAGGCCAAATGGCACCAAGAGATCATTGAGATAATGTGGCAGACAACGGATATACCCTTATACCAGATTCCTGTCACACAACTACAGACAGCCCTCAACAAATTGGCTTCTAGAGCTGTAGCATGTCTATTTAGTGGGCACATTTATGTAGGCATCTTCTTTTTAGAAACAAAACCACTTGTAACAAACCTGGTGCAATGTACAGAGCCTCTGGCTACATTTCCTTGAGAATCCATGTCGTCTTCATCCTCCTCCAGACTGGTTGCCTTTTTCAATTTGCTTCCTTTTTTCTGTGCCAGAATGAAATAAAACCATTGTTTTAAACTGATATTAATATTCAAGAGAGACTCACCCTTTTCTACAAATGATGTGGAACAATCAACAAGAAAAATAAACTCAAGACATTTAAAACAGTCTGTAATAAAAATTGAGGAGAAAATTTTCTGTGCTCTTTTCTGTGAGGAACTGTTTTGAATAAAGCAATCAAGGAAACTACTAACAAGTTCTATGGTGTTAAAATAGCAACACGAGTTACATGTATGCAGAGGGCTTTGCGGTAGCACACAGAAGCTGTTATGGTACAAACCACTTCCATATTGGTGGTACAAACGAATGTGTCAGTAAATGTGTGTCAGCAAACTTGCTTTTCAAGAAGCAGTGGGTGCAAACTCTAACATGTGAGGTTACATCTGAAGATCAGGAAACACTTTTACTGTGAAAGTGACCGAACACTGGAACAGGCTGCTCAGCGAGGCTGTGGGGTCCTCTTCCTTGGACACATTCAAAAGGTGCCTGGATGTGGTCCCAGGCAGCCTGCTCTAAGCAGCCCTGTTTGAGCAGGGGGGGCAGACAAGATGACCTTGAGAGGTCTCTTCCAACCTCAGTCACATTGTGATTCTGCAAAACCTTCAGCATTTTGAAGGCACTATTGATTTTGAGTATCCATTTATCTGTAGTACTGCAGAATGATATGCATGCACATGAGGATGGCTCAGCCCAACATCTAAGTTTTTTTTATTAAGGAAGTGCAGAGCCTCACATAAAAAGTGCAAACCAGTTTTAATGTTTTCAGATTAAATCTTGGATGCTTTATTCTTTGATGTAATTTGAAACTACCTGTTATGCACAACTACAACCAGTTATCCACCCTGTTTCTTCTGTGAGTCTGAAGGCAAGCCTCTGCTGGACAATCCAGCTATGATATTCCTCTCCACCATTGTGAGCAAATATAGAATCTATCCAAGAATGCAATCTTTAGTGTAGACCTAATCTTCTTGAGTGGCTCACCTTACGTTTAGAAAAGCTGCCCATCAACGTTCGGCTATGCCTTTTATTGGTACTGAAGTCTTCCCCAGATTCTGCATCATCCTCAAGTTTATTCTGAAGTAATCAAACAGAAAGAATAATGCAGTAGACCAAATAAGGTGCTATAGACATCGTATTTAAACACAATCAAAAATAGTTTGTGAAGCAACCCACCCTAAAGCATCAACAGAACTTCACCAGACCAGTGCAGGTTTTTTTAAACACAAGCTGAGCACAAGACCTTTTATCCCAGCAATAACTGACACCACTTTTGTCAACAGAAACATTCAGAACAGACAGAAACCCCAAAAATACCTAATACCACGCACCATGAAAGTTTATTTTAATCCACGCAAGGTTTGAGTGTCAAGTCTCATACATTCACTGACAGCAGACTGTTTTGTAGCTTAATATTTTAAAAGTCTGGTTTAACAGGACTTAATCCTGCCATGAGATGTGACCTCAATTACATGGTTTTCCGCAAATTCTTCATGGTAAGAAAGAAGCAAAATTCTTGCAAACCCTAAATATGTATATAATTTGTTGGTGCCACTAGGCTTTAATACGACCTTACAGTTTCATTGTTTTCCAGTCTAACAGAACACAGATTGTTCTGGCTAACCCAGAAGTCTCAGCATAGTGGCAGAACTTACAGGAATACTGTCTGATATTTCACATAAATCATTAAGCTTAAAAGTACATACAAAACTCAATAGAAACAGAAAGTTTTGGTAAGCTGAGTTTTAGCTCTCTAGTTTTAATCCCCAGTTAGTACACCTGCTTATTGGCAGGCCTCCAATGTTTTTCATTTGTATGCAGCAACCTTCCTAAGCTTTTTCTGGCTTATCACAACTTCTAAACTGACAATGCCTCAAGTTCATGAAGTGTGCTCTGTGGGCTGAGTACATTTTTATAAATAACTGTTAGTATAAAATACAAATATAAATGCATAGAACATAGAGAACTGAGGGAAAAAAAAGCCCAACTTTCATATTCACTTTTTTATATAATGGGAAACAAACTCTTTCTGTTGAAAAGTCATTTCTTGTGTACATTTCATGCTCTAATTGCTGAGTGGAAAAAAAAAAGCTTTGCATATCTGACAGTGATGCTCACCTGGCATCACCATTAATTGAATTAATTCAGCTATGAAATCTGAAGTCTATAATATATAATTTATTCAGTAAGCTGATACAATTTCATGAGTGTCAAAACACATTGATAAGCCCAACCTCAGACAGCCTTTGAAAGAACAAATGTTGTTCTGAAATAATAGTACTAAGTGGCTACAGAGACAAGCAAAACAGTAGTCAAGCCTAGGGGGTGAGTGAAGCACAGTAAGACATGTTCACCTTCTTAATATCTGATTTCTGACCAGCCTTTCCCGATGATGGTAGAGTGGTAACTGTAAAGTTGTTTGGATCTTCACAATCACGAATTTTGGATTCTTTTATCAGTGAGTCGAGCTTTTTCTTTGCTATATTCTCCACTCTTTTTCTATTAGTAGATGCCTAGAAACAAAACAGAACTGTTAATCAAAGTATTGACAAAAAAAAAAAAAAAAAGGCTTAATAATTCCAAACAGGACTAATGAAAACTAAAATTTTATTTGAAAGAAAAAAAGAGTGAAGAGAAAAAACTAGCCAAAGGATCTGCCTTAATTGACTACTAGTAACTGCTTCGGAGCACGCTAAACAATCTCTTCATTTACATAATGTGAAGCAGTTACCTGCAGCTCAATATTACACTTCATGCACGATGTGCGAGAATGTGAAGCCCTAATGTAGATGTTAGATCTGAAGTGCAAACAGAGTGTCTGAGGTCATGAGAAAGTAAAACTAATTAATGCAGTTCTTAAATGGCTGAAATAAATCAAGACTGTTAGCTTGACTCAGCTACTCAGAGGACGTTTCTGTTATAAGCCAACAGAAATAATTACTGAGATGACTCCCCATCACAGCAAACTCTACAACTGTAGCAGACATAGGATTCTTCTGGATGGAATGGGAAAAGCTTCAGAATCTGGCATAAATACACAGTTGCAGGCACAAAAATATTAAGAGGCAAAAAATTCCCAAACTGAAAGATTATAACTAGAACTGGTGCCGTCTAGTAGGCACTTCTGCCAAATTTGTCCCCAGGAAGGCTTAAAACCTTAAAAAATTGTGATGAAACCCAAAGATTAGACCACATCCACATTCCAGAGAACTCACACAAGGTTTGTTCTCCCTGGGATAGGAAAACTGAACATACATTTACATTCAAGCGATCACCGAACTTACATCTCCATTCATTAGTTTGCAGTCATCATCTATCTCATCAGCACTGTCCTCATCAGAAACTTCACCCTCCTCTGCATCATCACTAATGTTGGCTGGAAGTTTCTTCCCCTAGAGGATGAAATGAATACACAGGCAGGTTAACACACAGCTCATGCTATGACATATTAAAACAAAACAAAAACACATCACCAATGTGAAACAAAAATCAACTCCTACAGAAGTGAAAATCATAATACTCCAAGCAAACGCTAAAATTCTCTGGACTCATCCATGTTCGCTAAAGATCAGGGAGGTGAAAGCTTATCATGACCTCATTTAAATTAGTGTATAAGTGATAACCAAGCAGAGATTGTAATCATCACAAAAAAGGATGGATGGAACAAACTGAGCATGTTTTTACCTTAACCAGTATCTTCCCTTTAAGACTTGCTGGTGAAGGGAGTCTGGTAGAATCATCACTGTGCACAGAAGACAGATCCAGTTTGTCTCCCAGAATTTCTGTAAGATACTGAGCCATCTTCTTCTGCTGAATTACACTGCAATGGTTCTCAATTGACAAGATAACAGGGTACCTGGCAGAGATATAAGCAAGTATTATCAACCACAAATGTAGCTTTTATAGCATTAAGAGGATAAGGGTTATTACTGTCAGAGCTATTCCCACAAGGGGAATCAGCACCAGTGAAATCCACAGGGGTTATATTTATCAGTGTGGGCAGAGAACTGATACCCCACTACTCACTCCAAACCACACATTTTTGACAGTCACAGGATAATTAAATTTCTGCTATCAGATTTGATGCATTTTTTTCTAGAGCACACTTTTCACTTTCCTACACTACCCAGTCCTAACCTCCACTTCTTGCCAGAGAGGTTCGAGGAAGAGAAGGATATATTTTAGAATGAGAACAAGAGCTACTATACAATGCACTTTAAGTATGAATTACGAGGGATTCATTAATTAAAAACTAATTATGAATAAAGAGAAATCTATCCTGACATCTGGCCCGAATTAGCTCCTCATCTTTCAGCCAGACAATGCCTGCAGGACAAAATTTTCCAAATTGATGGCTATAGTTGACTTCCTAGCTTTGCCTGAAGTTAGCTCCTTAGCTGAATTCGCAGATGACCAACTGCTATGCCTTCAGCCTTATCCTGGCTAAGTGTGACCATGTCATCACTGGAATACACATCCAGAGATATGTGGCTAAGTTGTCATCTATTTGCTAGAAAAATTCAGTCAAAACTTTGCACAGAATGCCCCTGCTCAGCCAGTTTTGTCTTGTTATTTCTTTCTAAAGGCCTTTTCCCCACAGAAAACTCATAATTCTAGTGCCTGTTTGTCATATGCAGGAACAGGTTAGATTTTCAATCATTTCCTTTTTCCTGGAGATTACTCCAGCTTAGAGCTTGATTTCAAAAGTTGGCAGACTGTATACATACTCGTTCTTGATAAAGGCATATTTGTTGATAGTTTCAATCACATCTTTGAAGAGAATTTTGGAAGTCAAAGTGTATCCGTGGTGGACAATCGGTTCCCCATCTGGCCCATCCCAGCAGTCAACTACAGAATAGAAACAATGACACCCGTCAGACAAATAACATCTATGGAGGACCATGGGACCTAAGTCTTCTGCAGAAGTCACAGGTGTCCCTTTACAGAAGAAACAAAAGTATGGAGAGTAGTGATGATTCCTCTTTGATCTTTACCTTCTACACAACGACAGCCAGACTGTAGCACCCACGCGTACATGTCCACCCTAGACTGGGACATCAGCTGATCTCCCATGAGGTAGGTATTATGCGAAGAGGTAATAAAATAGTGACTCAAAGGATAACTCATGTCCTGATTCACTTGGTAGTGTTCTGGGTTGAATATGTCCCCTGATGGACTCCGCATGTAATTGGTGAAACCTGTAAATAAACAATACCATAAATAATACAATTTGTCCTTTGTGTTGCTGTAGCCTTCCTAAAACTAGCCTAAAAATGCATACTGACATTTTACCAACATATTCATGAACATGACAAGTAAAATAAGTAAATAAAACCACAGTATTCTATCTGTCACAAAGACCAGCTGTGATTATTGCTTTCAAAAACATTCCAGGTGTTTTGTTCAATTCCCCACTCTGACTTTCCTAAAAACCATGTCTGTATTTAATCCACCCTTCATTTGCATCCCCCTCTTCACTTAAACCTTTAGGTTTACAATTCAAAGGATTATGGTGGGACATTAGGTTGGATAGTGAATAAAAGCCTCCTGACATCTGTGGTCACATCCTGGCATCACTCCTCAGTGAAATGAGTTGAAAGATGTACAGTACTGCACTGCCTAGAGACAGTTTCCAGTGGCCGAACACAGTTTGAGGGAAGGGATTGGACTGCTTCTCTTATTAAAGTCTAAATAAATTCCAAAAACACCTGCAGGAATCATAAAACTCAATTCTATTGTATTTTCCAAATGCACAAATAGAGACACACACAGTTTCAGCCGACCTGTAATGACTCCTACTTCATCGTGATACATACCTCTAAAATCTTCCAATTTCAACTCCACAAATAATAGACAATAAAAAAAAAAAAAACACCATGCACTACTACTCTATACAACATAATAAAATTCTATGACTTTCTATTATCCAAACAAACGTGATATTCTCTTAAGAATTTAAACACTGTTGACCCTCTCCTGCAACAGCTACAGCAGCCAGCTTACCATCAATCCCCAGAGCTCCCTCCTTCTTGTTCTCCGGGCATGGTTCAAACTTGCTGATGATTTCCAAGCACTGTTCTTTAGTCACATTTGTCATCTGTAGAAGTAGCAAAAAGGAGGTGTTAACTAGTAGTCACAGCTTTTCCTAGCTCTTTTCTCTGTATACAGTTCATCAACTGGCCAACTTATCCAGAGTGGCACTACGGATTTCCAGTTACCCAGGGAGATTCTCACTCCCACCAGTCAGTGTCAGGTCAGATAAGAACTAGACTGCTTTGTGAAAAGTTTCTGTCCTATTGGCAGCTGCCTGATCACATCCAATAAAACAGAGGTCTACTTTGTAGGTCGAATCTGATTAGCATTGTTAGCCACACAGAGCGCTCAAACTGAACACACTTTGTCACATACCAATGGGATTTCTTCTTTTGTAGAATTAATGATTGATTTGCCTTATCAAAATTTGCATTACCAAAATAGTTTCACTTTAAAAGAAAAAAAGAAAACAGCTCATATGTTTATGCAGTGGGCAGAAAAATCAGTTTTAACTAGCAGGGTGAAAGGAAATCAGGACATACTGCTCTCAGAAAGCTGAAGAAAATCTGCTAAATTCAAGGTCTCTTTGCATGCTCAATTGAAAAAAAGAAAAGGGTACAAAGGGAAAAATGTTTGTAAATGTTAACATTTACAAAAAAAGACAATTTATGATAGCTATATTTTTATCTGTACTTAAAAGTTGAATTATAAACATATTGGAAGATAAGCAGTATAATTTAATATTCCTGCTATTTCTTGATTTGTCATCAAATTATTATCCCTGCTATTACTTAATGTTCCTGTCCTAAGTGATGAAGCAGATCTATTCCATCGGCTGCTTTACACGACACATGAAAATGGTCACCAGAGCCAAGTGGCCACATTGATGGTTTTGGCAACATGAAATCTTTGCTTGGGGGGGGGGGGGGGGGAATCAAACTACAACATGTTTACTACAAGATCAACGCCTTTTCTGGGAGTAATTTAAAACCTAACAAACAAACGTGAAAGAGGAGGAAAAAACAAAACAAAATAAAACTCAACCAACCCTTTATTTGTCCACACATTATAGGCTTGCCAGGTTCAGAAGAAAAAGTTCTGAAACAACAGATTTTTCTGGCACAGCTTCAAACATACAGAATGAACACTTGTTTTCCCTGCATGTACCTCATAAGAAAGGGCAGAGCTAGACAAGGGAGAGAAACCCTAGAGGCATGTGCTGTCCATGTCAGCGATTAGCTGAGCTGACTTGTGTCCTCTGGCTAGTGCTCATTTTCCTCTCACCATGGGGAGGATCGATTGGCCAATGAAACAGAAACACACCCCTCTATCTAAAATCATAACTGCCAGAGAGATGTGGGTTTATCATCTGTTCATTTCTTAGATTACAGATACCACATGCGTTGCCACTTTCTGGCCCTCCAAGTTACCATCTTTGAGAAAAAAAAACAAACTTGTTCTGACCAAGGGCTATTTGGGATAGGAGTAAGTGTGTTGGACTTCCAGGCAGCTTGGTTTACAAAGATTCACACTCCTATCATGATCAGTGCAATGAAGAGAGTCTTTAAGACTCACTCCAGCCATGCAATGTTAAAGCACTAAGAGAGAACCTAATTTGCACTACTACATATCCTCAAAACACTTCCCCAGACATAAATAATCCTCTCAGCAGCTCCAGGGAACATAATCTACTACTTTGCAAACTGAGAAAGGGTGACAACGTAGTTCAGTGTCTCATCGCAGACTGTGCCCTAAGATAAAAGCAGAGCCAGAAGCAACATCTTTGCACTGGGACGTTTAACATTGGAGAAAGATATTGATGGGACTGTCCTAAAAGAACACAAGATAAATAAAGTAACTGTAGACATTACAGTTCTGGACACAATCAAAGAGCCTACAAGAAGAAAGAAGTAGTGAGGGCAAGAAGATTCAGGAAACAGTCTTCCCAGCCTACAAGGTGAAAACCAAGAGGCATCTAACTGGCTATTTTTAACATTCACGCCCTCCAGAGCGAAGCTGCTAAAATCAGAGTAGCTGCTCACTGTTCTCATATATGTTCCCAGCCTTTTAGAAAGGCAAGGCACGCCCGGGGCAGACAGACAGGCACGTAGACTGGAGTGCTTTTCCTGGGTCAGGCCTACCTTCTGCTCATTCTCCAGAAAGCGCCTCAGATCGTCTGCATCCAAGTAGTCCTTGTGGTTGCTGTAGGTGAGCATCAGCAAGTACAAATCACGTCGTGTTGACATCATCTTGTAGAAGGTGCAGAACTCATCAAAGCCCAGCATGCCTTGGTTGTCGTCTGTGTCGGCCTCCTGCATCACACAGCAATACAGCAATGAGATACCCAACTGCCCAGCTGCAGCCTGAGCAAACTTTAAATAAACAAACCCCTGCACAAGGGTAAGCAACACTGAAATTAAATGCAGGTTGTTGCTGCCTGACATGGCTACTCACTGCAGGGTCTGATAGAACAGACCGATTTACAGACTGATGTTTGTCATACAAATGCTTTCCCCTTTGAACTTTTTAAATGTATGAAGTAGTGCATGAGCCAAGAAACCATTTTTACGGCCTTTCTTGTTCCATGGGGCACCCAGAAGGGCTTCTTCTATCTGTAACAATGAAGTAAGACAGGGTACCCTGGGACACAGAAGAGAGCATGCACATATCTGGCAGATTTACCCATTCTTATTTTCTTAGGATCATTAGAACTCATTCATTCTAAAATGAATTTTATATCCAGGATCTGGGAGGATCTCTGTTAAATCCATGGCTGTAAACTAATAATCTGCAAAATTTCCTAAAAGCGTGAAAAAATGAATGGGAAATTCTGCCAGGGGACAAGTATGAAAATGAAAGATGCAACTTTCCCAAGCAGGATACCCAGTACTTGCATATTTGCTGAAAATGCTTTGCCAGCATTCCCGTGTGCTCTCAGTAAATCAGCTGTCAGCATATTGCTTTGCTCAGCCTCACCGGAGACAAGTTAAAACACATTTCAGGCCAGAAAATTAGAAGTATATTAAGGCATCTTCTTACTGACCAAATCTTCATATTTTTCACTGAATTTCCTTCATGTACTGCCACACAAGGGCAGGCGGATCAGCTGAGGAAAAGGCTGCCGATAAGCTCTCACAACCATGGACAGCAACGCTGAGCAGCCCTCACAGCACAGTTCCGCCCTGGTTTGCTAACAGCATTTCACAGTTATTTGCCCAAGCACAAAGTACTTCTACAGCCCTGCAATTTATTCTAATGGACCCAGAGAGATTTTAAAACCTTATGCAGCCTCCTCGTTCCCAAAGCACACCCCGCACCTGCCCCCCTCTTTCACCTCGACAGACCTCACGATTTTTTCTCCTCTCCAGTCTCCCACTTCAGCAGTTTCAGAGCCTGTATCAGCTACAAGGCTGAAGCTGCCATTGCTATGGAGGATGTGGCTGGAAGAATAAGGAATCGTGGAGCTCCTTTAGAAAAGAGCCCCAGGTGAAAATATGAAAGCACTCATGAGCAAGAATTAGCTACTAAAATCCACTTTTCCCATTGTAATTATGGCAAGATTTTTTTAACCATTTTTATTTTTAACTAGAAAATTAATATTCAAGGTAACTTTTTTCAGTGCCTATATATAATGTACCCTTTTTTTTATCTTAAAATACTTGGAGTAGCTATTTCATTAACAGAAAAATTTGATTGTTCAGTTCAAGGCTGCTTAATATTCTGATTCTAAGCTATCAAGTAGCAATTATGTCTTCAGCTGAGACCAGTTGAGTTCAATTATGTACTGCACAGAGACAAAGCAAATCCATTCTTCCTTGCTAATATGTTTTCCAAAGCACTTGATATGAATAATAGTTATCATTGATTACAAGCAGTAAAGCCAGAACACAGCATACAATGAGTGAATGTTTTTATGCAGAAAAGTTTTACCTGCTTTCTTCTATTTGACTAATAGAAAAATTAGTCAAAATTTAGCAAACCTAATGGCTCCTACTGGAAAGAGAGTCGCTGTAATCTACTGATTTTAATGAGTTTTTAATTTACTTTCTTCACTGAGCTACATCCGTAAGTGTAACATTTGATGGTATGAAAGAAAAAAAAGAAAAAAATGAATAAAAAGTAACAGGCAAAAAACCCTTGTTTTTCTTAGGCAGTACATGCACAAATCTCAATGGTTTTTGAGCCTGGAATGTGTCCCAGATCTAATTATTTAAATTCACGTGATCACTAGACTAGCATGACTTCGTAGTAAACACGAAGCAGTGCTCCAACAGTTGCCATTCCATCTGTGAGACTTCAGGCACCTACATGTACATTATGTTTCTCAAGATACATACACACTGTCCATACATTGCATCAGAAAAACTGAAACAGCTGCAGTGTCATCATGTCCCATACTCTTTCGCAGGGTACAGCCTGCACCCTGGAGGTAACAAAGTTGGGCGTGGAAACAACCAGGAGCTAACACATTAGCAAGCACTGCTGCAGAGATCACAATCATTCATCCCAATAGCAAGTAAAAGTGAAGATGTAAACTTTACAGAAACCTTTAATCAGTCTTAGATCAATTGCAAACTGCAAAGGACCTGTACAACCACAATAAATGTTTAAAATAAAAGACAGTTCAGTCTTCAGGCACCTGCAGAGAACAGAATTACCTTTGCTGTGCCACAGCTCTTTGTGTGACCTTAGGCAATTCACTTACTTCTGCTTCAACTTTGTGAACGGGGATTATAACATCTCTCTACCATTCAAATAACTAAACCAAAATTATGTATTCAGCTATGTACAATGCCTTAAATAGATTTAGACTGTGACTTCGAAAAAACAACAAAACAATAAACCCAGATGCCATTGACAGATATGATTTGATTCCTTCCAGTTCTACTGAAATCCCAGTATTTAGTTCTCTCTAAAGCAATCTCTCACAGCATGTCCAATACTTTTTTTTTTTTTTTTTTTTAATAGAGAGCTGCTGGAAAACTGTGCTAAGATGTTCCTGACTCAGACACAAAATCATCGCAGTTCACTAAGAACTATTGATTCAACTTCTGCTTGGGTCCTTCACGCACCAGACTTTTTGAATTCAAAAGCACACAGAACTTCACAGTTCAGTTGCACAACAAACTGTGTCAAGGCCAGCAGAAAACCAAATGTCAAACAAATAGGTTTTAGCAGTGGAAAAAAACATGACGGACATGGAAGACTGCATACATGGAGTTTCATTAGTACCAGTTACTGGAGGATACTGGATACTTTACTAGAGGGAATATAATCAGAGGAAGCTACGTGACTGAATTTCAGATCAACAAATGCAGCAAAAAGCAACATTTGCACTGTCTTTATGTTATATAACACTACAAAGTACCTGGTACAATGCTTTTTTCTATGAATAACAATTTATTTATGACGTGTTTCTGGAACTTTGTTCAATTTACCAAATGCACGATATAGCATCTCTCAGTAGAGTGGAAACGAACCAGCTGCTGAGGTATTTACAAGCTCTCCTATTAAGGCTTCATGTTAAATCTCCAGGAGCTTAAGCACCGTTCTCTTAGAAAAAAATATCTTTTAATTTCTTACCTTAAACATTTGCTTGACTTTTTGTCGGGGTAGGTTCACATTCAGTTTGTGCATCAGCTGGAGCACTTCGTTAATACTCAGACTGCCATCCCCATTTTTATCTGCTTCATCAAATGTCTGCTTCAACCACATTAAACAGGAGTTAAGGACCATAATGGAATACCAAGGCACGTTACAGAACATTACGTATATAGGAATTTTTTCATGTAAATGAGGCTAGGGATATAAGAAAATTCAAGGTAACACACAAACTAATTCCACTTGTGTTATATCTATAGCAGTTTCCAGATTTGTTGTGCTCATTATTCAACACATGCTATTCACCCACACTAAGAAGAACGTTACACACAACTTTGATTTCTGAGCAAATTGAAACATTGCAGTGTATTTTGTCTTGTACAACCGAATAAAAGGGACAACCTTCCACAGGGAGCAAAAGATGAAGGAATATACCCGTACGTATTCCAGTCCATTCTTGCCCAGTCACCTTTCTCAGTCCATTCTCTTTCCCAGACCACTCCTCTTCAAGCACTTCTGTCTCTGGAAACAGGGACTGCAACAGAAACCACTTGGAAGCTTTGAGTGTAGAGTTTGTTTTTAGTCAAACAAATACTTAAAGGAATCCTTATGCTGCTGATTGTTCCTCACCACTGGGAGATACTCTTTCAAGCAGTATAAAAAGGATATTGGTCTCTGGTCCTCTGGCGTTTTGCGAGGCTGTCTTCATCACTAATTCCTGCCATCAGATATTTTAGACCCGTGATCCAAGTGCGTGCTTCCTCTCCACTGGAAGACACCAGGTCAAGAGATTCCATATGATCTCCATAGTAGATGCTGAAGCAGCAGTTCGGATCAAAACTGCCATCAGCATAGCGTTGAAAGATCTCTGATTGCTTCCCCTCACAAACCTCCTGAATAGAGTCGATGGAAACTAGAATGACAAAAGCGTGTAGCTCATTAGTGACTGTAGGAGAATATCCATGAAGGCTGGCTTACAGTGAGACTGTCCTAGAAATAAATCCCTTTTTGTTTGTCTTGATGCAAGTTATCTCTTTTAATCACACTGCTGAATCACACTGGTGCTTAGCCACGAACATAACAAATGAGCCTACCTTCCAATTCGAACAAAAAGAAAAATCATCTATAACAAAATTAGCCTAGGTAAGATTCAGATTTTACTTGAGCCTGAGAAAACTGAGACATGAAACAATCTGCAATTAATACAACAGGATAATATTTCTAGCTTTCATTTTCTTGTAGATTTCCTTCAGAATGGGCCACAGTCAAAGTCCACTGCGCTGTGAATACCATCCCTGCCCTAATTCGTGCTAAGGGCAGAGAGGATCAGGCATGCCCAGTCCAGGCAAGGTGGTTTTATCTGACAGGCACTTTCCTTCCTCCCTAGGTACAAGGACAAAACAGATGAAAATTCAGTTCCACGCATTTCTTTAAGATCAGAATTTCTACCTCTTTGAGAGGTCAAACAGAGCATAAAAAAGACTGCAGTTGGTCAGAACAGTGATTCATCTTATCAGTAAATTCCAGTTCTACTTTTTGGTTTAATGTAGAGATGTGCAGATGATAAACATTCACAGCCTGTGTATCTAATAATTGCATGAACAATTTATTTCTCTTGTAATGTTCCTGTTCCCAAGCTGAGAGAAGAGAAATTCTAATCATAATAATAATTTTTTATAAAAAAAGGACAAATTTTGTTTTGCTTTGTTCCATTGTTCTCTGGAGATTATAAGGAACAGACATCTGTTTGCTATGGTATGGCTACTGTGCAGCTGGACAGAATATTATACACAGACAAATGGCTAGAGCTTAAAAGGAAAAACTGACCAGTAGAACAAAGATTGCATTATTGAATGTCTCTATGCCAAAAGTAGGTAACTAGCAGTTGCTAGGGAGAGAACAGTAATAGGCCCTCTCCCCAAACTAATTTTCAGCTGATGTTGCACCCAGACATGCCATCTCCCCTGTACTGCTTCTTTGCCCATGCAGTTTCACACATCTCCTTAAATAGCCTAGTAACTGCAGTCTGAGAGCATTTCTTACTGGGATCACAATGAACCAACACTCACTCACACACAACTTCCAGTACTGTCTCTCATCACCTCTTCCCAAAGTGTACGGCACAAGGAAACCCTAGCTGCACTGCACTGGAAATAAAAATAATGGACAACTTAATGTAAAGAAATAAGTGTGAACAAGCTGTGAACACATGCAGCTTTCTGCTGCTTTTGCACTAGGTCATACTTATGGAATAAGGAAACTAAATCATCAACTGTTAATCATTATGAAATACATTCTTTAAATCCAAGTACACTTCACTTGATCACCTGCACCAAACCTTTCATGCTGGCTTGCTTAAAAGATCTTAGGAGGAATCAGAGGAAAGGCTCCGTGGCTGACACTCACTTTTGGCTTTCTCATTCTTTCGAGACGGTCTCCAGCGAATACATGACTTGTGCTCATCCAGGTAATAGAAGCGGACCAGTCCCTTGGAACCGCCACGGAGCTTGATCATTTGGGTGCCAGCTTGCATGGAACTCATACATCTTTCCACTGAAAAGAAAATAAAGTGATATCAGTCAGTCAGATTTTGTTTCCCTTAAAATCACCTTTACAGGAAAGAAAAAAACAACAAGCTGCTCAATTACCAATTCAAGTCAACGGGTAAGCTTTCCTGTACTGTCTGCTGTAAGAGGTTATGTGATGTGATCACAAAATCAAACAGACTCTTGGCATCTGTGAACTACTCTGTAAACGTGAAAGTTTCCATTCTCATATTAATAGGTATGAAGTCCTAGGTCAGAATTGGCACAAGGTACATATCCTTCCATTCCCATTCCAAGTGCTCAATTTGAGCTGCTGCAATATGTAGAAGTCTTGCTGGACACAATTAATAACAGAACTATAATAACAGAACTATACAGATCATAAATCCCTACAATTTATCCTGACAGAAGGAAAAAAAGCCCCATTTCACATGTATTGTTAGAAAGATGTTCTCACCTCTGTCACTTATTTATGGTTCAGTAGCATTATTGTCCTTTTGTAGTTTTGGGGAGTTGGTGTGCATGTGGGGAGGTGTGGGAGTACTTCAGCATGTGAAAATAAGGAGAAGTTAGAGGGATTAAGTCACTTGAGTATTTTTATACACAGAGCAGCTTTGTCAAAAGATGCATGACCAAGGTCCGGTACACACAGAGACACAGAAAAATCAAAACCCAACCAAACAACAGAAAGCCCCCAACCAACCCAAAACACCCCAGACAACCAGACACTGTCACGCAGCAGTGGCATAGTCAAGAGTCAGCTCAAGGCGTTTTCTGTCTACACACAGGACTTTGCATTCCTAAAGCCTTGTGAGCAGGCCTTCTCTCTCCTTTAAACCAACCATCTCAGTATTAGTGCCAGAACTTTCACTCATCTGCTTGCTCTCACTGACTCAAGACTCACTAAATTTCAGGACTCTCTAATATTCTTTTAATTGGCCAAAAAAATAAAATGAAAGTATCATAGTAATCTCACAATATCTTTGAAAGAACACATATCCGTATAATTCTGCCAGCAATGGTTGGCACAGTGTTTTTGCTGCATACCAGTGGGAATAAAAGACTGAGCCCATCACGAAAATGCACAGCCCCTACAGAAGGAGACGTTAACGAGAGAAAAGATCCTGTAAATCCTGCTGGAATTGAAGTCTTAATTGGAAGTCAGCCTGTCAGCTCTCCATCGCTCCTGACCTGGAGTCCCTCAGCCATCTGGATTGAGGAAACGCCGCAGCGCTGTTTCTGCATCTCTGAGCCCCTGCAGAAGTTCCCATTAGTTTCTAAGCTGTCTATGCCTGCAGCTCTCTTGTTGAGAAAATATTTGGTGACAAGTGGGACAAGAAGTGCTCCCAGCTCAACAGGTGTTCCTGACTGAGGCCACTGCAGATGGCCTCACCGGGCACGAGTGTTACAGGAAGGCTTTTATTAAAATCCATCTACTGGAACAGGAAAAATAGTATTTCTCTAGCCATTTCCAGCTAGCTGTACTGCTTTTATTAACTTTAGAGAAGAAAGGCTGCTAGGAAACAAAAAGTGACCTTTCTCAGACAGTTGTGAAGCTTAAGGACATTGCAACTACGCGCCAGTATATATAAAAATAACCTTACAAGACTTCAGTGGCCTACTGTGGAAGAAGACAACAGGAATACTTCCAAAAGCTTGCTTCAAAGATGGAAGACAAGACAAATATTGCATGAAAAAAACAGAGTGAAGAGTTGTACAAATTCTCCAACTAAGACCAGAGGGCAAACCTGTCTTCCTGGGTACAGAGAGAGAGGGAGAAGATGGAAAATTTCAGAAGTCCACACAAGCCAAAGTGTACAACACTGCAGCTACATTTCCAGAGAAATTAAAAGAAAACAATAACGGAAACATAACTGAGAGGTTCTTGATGACCGAATAGCACCCTGGCAAAGACTTAAATGCTGTGAAATAACTTGGGACCAGGGCTTTGTCTCGAGTTCCTATTTTCCTCCCCACCAGCTCTAGACCAAGTTGTCACTAAACAAGATTTAAGCATAAAATCCTTCCAGATGATAGTGTCTTGAGCAATTAAGTGGCAGGCGCTCAGCCTGCATCTTACCAAGATGGCCTATTTTCCATCGAGGAGAAGCGACGATACTGCCGCCAACCCAGAAAAATTCTTCAGCCAGGCGGGCAACTGAAAACTTATTTTGAAGCAAGGGACTTTTTGGAGCATCCATTTCCGAGACAAAAGGCAGCTTCAGAAGTGAACACAAGCACCACAGGCCTTAGCAGAGATTAAGGTTCAGTAGTTGCAAATTTTTCAGTGTAATGGTATAGGAATAGTGTTAGGAAAAATCATTACAGGATAATTTGTGATTTCCAAAATCCAGTGGTATTGTTCAGGCTGTTACAGAGCAGTTTCACAATACATTCAAGCCTCCTAGTTCAGGTACAGACTATTAAAATACCAGCAAAATCCTTTCTTTCGGGGTGACGTGCCCATGTGTCTAGCTTGGAAGATGAGCTCAGTTTCAGTTCAGCATTTTAAAGACAACCCAGGCTGGACTCAGGCCCCTGAGACAAAGCTGGCATGCAGACAAACCCACTTCTGGACAGAAAGGCCTCCTGATGACGTTCTTTTCCTGTGCTACATTACCAGGTGCTGAGCAGCCACCGAGCCACCGAACCTGCTCACAGTTGTTGCCTTCTCCATGCTGCTTCCTCCTGGCAGCAGCGGCTCTGCAGCGGGCCGGATCCCTCTCCGACATCTGATGACTGACGGAGTTGCAAGTCCCACTCCTGCTGGTGGCTTTACTTGCTCTTCAGAAACAACCAGCAATATCCATCGCAGTAAATAAGTGCAAAGTTAATAGCACAATCCGTCCCCTCCCTGCCCTCCCAAGCCACCCTTGCATTGCGCTGTGAATGTGTCGAGGTGCTTAAGCTCTTCGGTCTCTCTCTTCCCAGTTCTGAAACAAAAGAATTATCACCTCCTCTTCTCATCCAGCTCTTTGAAATATCACTGTACAAATCTTCACCTTTCCTCAGAAGGTTATCCTCAATATTTTAACGGGCATGCCTGATAAAAGAAGGAACACTTCTCTCCAGGCAGGAAAAACTAGACGTGCTGGAAACAAAGCAACATGTTTGCTTGAAATCCTAAATCCACCGTATGCACTAATCCTAAAGCCGTGTTCTGCCCTATCCAGTCAAGGGATTTAGGTGACACATGTTACAGCTGTAGAAAAATAAGAAGGTTAAAAAAAATTGCGTGGTGGTTTTTTTTTTTTTTTTTTTTTTTCCTTTCCTTAGTTAGCATCATCTTTCCATCTCACAATCTGTGTAGAAATGTCTCTGCAAACTGAGACAACGCCATAGAGGATGCTCTCCTAGGACCCAAGGCAGGCAGCTACCCTGTACAGAACAACTGCTGCTCACAGAAACCAGGAACATAATGCTTGAAAACTGGCAGAGAGAAAAGCAGGTAAGTATTAATTTTTAAAAAGCACTAAGTCACTATCTCATTCCCTTTGAAACACATCCAATACACTCCAGATACAGAAATCTGTCATTTACGTTATCACAACCTCTTAATCTGCATTAAGTACAATATACAATTGCTCTTGCCATCTGTGATCTGTACAAGGAGCCCAACATGCTTCTAGCTCAACAAGCTGAACACAAATGGCCCGTTTAAAACATACTCATTAAATGCTTCCCACTCCTCCTTTCGCAGTGTGAGAAAGCAGTACTGCAGTTAATTGTGGAGATGCCTGACTCCCAAGTACACAATGTTTATTTCACTGCCTGTGTCCAGCAATCAGATGTTAGGCTGGCCACAGAGCTCGGCCACAGATTTATCCTGAAGAAAAAACAAAGTGGGTCTGGGCTAAGGATCAGAGGCAGCAATATGCCTGTGTACCCCCCTGTTGCTTTCAGCTTTGTTCCAACGCTGGGGAAATAGCCTTCCATTCCCCTAATGTCTCACTCAAGAGGAGTTTGGTGAGACAACAGCAAGCCCATCACCCTCCTGCCATTGGAGGAGGAGTGCCTTCTGTGCAGCGCTGAGCTGTGTATAAATGTGGGGCTGCAAACTGCTACGCTACAGGCACGAGCCCCTACAGATCCCAGCCCTCTGGGGCAGGAAGCCAGGTCTAGCACGGGCCAGAACGAGACCTGACAAAGGTCAGCTTAACTACCTGCAGATACAACTCAACGCCGATGGTCTCAGTTACAAGGAGGCAGAGTTAAGGCAACCTTCTGCGATGAACCAGTAGTACTGTGCTTGTTTAGCTCCTTTTTTTTCCCCTTGCAGCCTGATCAGAAAGCTTGCTTGCAGCCTTCCAGGTTACACACACAACAAAATGTCAGCAGCTGGCACTGAAGTTAAAGGCAGATTTGCAATCTGAGGCCTACCAAGAGAAGGTTAATGTAAATCCTTTCAGCTGACACAATCAACTCATCCTTCAGGCCTGCTAAGATGATCACAAACAGAGAAAAATGAAATGTTCTAACAAGCCCTTCTAAGTACTGATTGTGGCTGGATATTGGTAACTGCGGGGGAAAGGAACAGGAAATAACAAAGGGTTAAACGTGACTTAATCCCTCTCCCAGCTCCTAAGCTACTGAGCTGAGCACTTAGGATATAAGCCTATTGAAACGGGTTTCTATTCTTGCCTCACTTGACATCCCAAGAAAAGTCTCACTCACCTGACAAAATGTGCAGATGAAAGACGTTTCCCCATGGCACTTTAAAAACTTATTATTCTCCAAACCTACCAAAGGGTGTTCATGGCACAAAAAGATTTGAAGACCGACAGTGTTTGAGCCTGCAGGCTGCCCTGTGGCTTAGCTAAAAGGGGAGTTCAGGAGACCTGGAGAACAATGCTGCAATGACAAAGGCCTCGTCAAAGAACTTATTCACGTTAACAGTGGCAGAAGAGCCAGGCTCCACCACACAGACACAGCACCTTGCCAAAAATATGGTTTGGGAGAGGGAAGCGAGTAAAATGAAGGTCCTCACCAAGCAATGGGTTTATGATTAATGCAATCTACCAGGACGAGTGGATTCACTTCCAACATGCATGGTTTACTGCTGAGGAAAGGGAAACATCTTAAAAAGACTAAAAATTGCAGTGGAGGAAAAGTCAATACCTAGTCCAGCCTCTGCTCTCTCTAGTGCCTTCTACACATCAGGATTCAAGCATGAGGCACTGAAAGAGAGGCAACATGAGAGGTAAATTCAGCTGAGTGCAGCCGGAAGTACATCAGGTACCAGCGTGCAGAGCCAACTCCTCTCCTTCGGCTGGCTACAGAGGTTCGCACAAAAGGTACCTCAGGTGCACGTAATAATTTGGTTTTTAATGGTCGGTAGATTGACTGCCAGACCATTGATCATTGCAGCCTGGTGCTGTAACTGCCCAGCAAATCCGCCCGGATTAGGCTTGTCACTTCACAGCTCTGCACTCCGCCTGGCCTTGCACAGGCATGCTTCACACTACAGACCCACTTCACCAGATTACCAACCTGACCTCATCACCAGGGCTGACTCTAAAGTACTTAGAGACACAGCAATGGCAGCAATTAGTGACACAGATACGGACTCTAATACAGGCATTGCTATTTCCCATCCAGGGAAATCATCCTCCTAATGGCTGCAGAGTAACAAGAAAACGATTGCAAACCCACAGCAGAAGTACTAAAATTAAAGGGGGAAACAACAGCTCCTGATGCCATCTGGTGCAGTGCCATTTATCTGTGTGCTCTCTCCCCACTTCCTTCTCTCCTCACCTTTGTACTTCCTGCAAACACCGGGCAAAAAGCCTGGAAAACCTGCAGCAATCACAGAACCGCTGCACCTTGGGTACCTCTGCCTGAGGTCTTCATCTTCATTGTGGTATGCCTGCTCCTGGCACTGAAGCACCACGTGCTGAGATGCTTCAGAAGGCAGACAACAAAAGCAAACATCTGGTCGAGAGGCGCATCACTCAGCACAGCCTAGACCAACACCCGAGGTACGGCACAGCTCCGAGCCCAACACACCCCAAGAGGGGCCACAGACACCGGGTGAAGACCACTCGCCTCCCAGCACGAGGGATGCAGCGAGTACATGCTGCCAGCGCACAGACAACATCTGTCATCATTTCTATTTTCATCAGGCAACTAAACCCCACATTGGCCGCATTAAGAATTCCCCAAACAATCCCTTTGGGCTGGCGCCGCTGACTTCCAAGGCTGGAAAACCGGGATGGGTGCGGGGTCAGAACCACGCTCCCCGGGGTCGCTCAGAGCAGCAGCAGCCCCACCACGACCCCGAGCGAGGCGGGCGGCTGGCTCCTCGCCTCCCCGGGAAGTGCTCCACTGACCTTTGGCGTGGGCATGGGGCCACAGCAGCCGGCCGAGGCCATCTGGGCAGCCCACTAAGCGCAGTAAATCCACCGCTGGGATTAAAGCCGCGCGGCAGCAGGTGGAAGCACGGTTGTTTACTGCCTTCTGCTTCCCACCCTGCGTGCTTCAAAGCGCAGCGTTTCGGCACAGGCTCTGAACAGAGCCAAGCTATTAGGTGTTACCTAAATGCTGCGCTGTTCAGCTGTGCGAGGCCATGGATCCCGAGGGGCCAGCCCCGACACAGCTGCCTTGGCTCACCAACCACGGACACGGACACGTCCAGAGCCTCCCAATGCTCCCTGGAAATCTGCATTATTAAAATGAACTGATCCGCAAATCTCTTACTTTATTTGTGTGAGTAAGCGTTTGTTAGCGGCACCCGCACCCATGTAATCACAGCAGCCAGCCCGTCTCCCTCCATGGTGTTCAGTTCCCTTGAGCTCATGGGAAAAATTTGATTTTTTTTTTCCTTGCAAAGCTGTACTGATGACATTTTGTACATCTGTAGATCAAATGTCAGTGTAAAATAAAGATTTGAAGTTTCTTCTGGAGATAGACTTGATGTTGCTCTAAAGTCATTGCTTCCAACCTCTGGCTTGTACAAGAAAATACCCCCCCACGCTGACAGAAGAGCTTAAACTCTTTCCATTTAAAGATCTTTCAGCACTTTACCATCTGTTCAGTGCCATGGGTCATAAACACTGAAAGGGAGATTAAGGCAGGTTGGCAGGGAAGATACCCATCGGTATTACTGAACACCTTCTAAGAAAATACTTTTAAGAATCCAGAACTCAAAGGGTGGTGCAGGGAAACCAGACAGACTGAGAGATATTAAGAAAGGACATCTGCTACTGAGATGGATCATCACAAGGAGTTCATTCTAAATCCCAAACTTCTCCCAAACCAGTCAGAGTGGCCAGCTTCCTCTGCAGCCCCTTGGTCAGCCCATCCGTTGCTGAAAGCAAGCTATCCGGATCGTCAGTGTAAAAATGAGAAAGCAGATGGCTTGTATTTGAACGACCTGGGAGCCCAGAAGTCCTGTGCCCTGGAAGTTCAGTACAGGAACGTATCGGCCTCCCAGCCCTGTGGCTTCTTACTGGGAATCAGGATGATCAGGCATGGCCCTTCCCTATCACAGGGGCCATGGCAGAGCTCCAGCCTCTGCCAACAGGCACAACGAACAAGAATTATTTATCTAACGTTTCAGTATCACACTAACTTAAAGAAAATGAGATTTAGCTCAGAGCCACGTTTTGGCTTTCAACTTTGTTAACAAGGAAACACTTTCATAGGGACTTAAATGGTTTTGGACATTTTCCTTAGACTAGCAGGAGTAGTGGGGAGGTGACAGCATCCTTTTCATTAACTACCAGCTATTCTCAGAAAATAAAGCTTTTTTTTTTTTCTTGTTCCTGCCTTGTAAGAAAACACCAAGCTCATGTTCAAGCCCCTTGTTAACATTTTAATGGCTGATTGCTCATTAAACTGAAACGAATGGGTAAAGCAATCACTATGTTACCCGAATGTACACCACAGTCCACAACACGCAGTCGGCCTCTCTTCTGAACACGAGCATGAAGTGCTCTGAGCCATGAAGACAGAAACCTGATTTCAGAGATGGAGGGCACTGACATTTCCAGTGGTGCCTGTTACTCCAGTGTGGGCTGCGCAGGGTGGAGGTTAACAGTCCTCTGGAGGCTGAAATAAGGCAAATGCACTTTCATGTGAGATCCTTGCCTCAAGTTCCACTCCAATTACTTTGGAGTTGTGTTTTTTTCTTTTTTCTTTTTTTTTTTCTTTTTTTTTTTGGGGGGGGGGGGTGAGAGGAGATTGGTTTGATTTCATTTTTTGTCGTAAACATTTTTAACATTTGTGACTATTATTGAGAAAGCATGTTCACTCATCGGCTTCTCATCTTCCTTTCAAAAATACATCACTCTACAGAACCTAGCATCTGCACATCTCAGAAGCTAATTGCAAGTCTTTCTGCAGGCTTGGAAGATGATCATAATTATGTTCTGTCTTTATGCAGGAACCACCCGCTGAAATTCCCAAGGGGGAAGCTGAAAAGCAGTGCCCAGGGAGCATCCGCACAGGGCTGGCAAGCTGAGGGCCACCTGAAGGCTGCAGGTCAGTAGTGCTGCTTATTGCCCAATATTTTTTAGTCTTGGACTCAGTAGATAGGGTAAAGATACAGGAAGTAATTGCTTCTGGGCTTTTACAGAAAAGGTTATTCCTATTTTTAGCTGTGGTCTCACTATCCCCTCCCTCCTGACCCAAAGCAGCCTGCCAGCCTCGCTCCCCCAGGGCGCAGAACCAGGAGGCGAGCAGGCATTACAAGGCTGGAAAGAGCTGGCCTGCAGGCTCACCTCTGAAAGCGAGCTCCTGGGAAAACGTTTTACAGGGATCCACATTTAATGATGCTTCTGAACTTTGCTGTGTACAGGGCTGGCCCACCCGCCCTCTGTGCCTGGCCACATCATGCCAGAGAGCTGAGCTGTGCTCTGCCACCCCTGCTAGCTGAGCTAGGTTCACGTTCACCTCCTGAAGTCCTGAAAGGAACTGGCATGTGCATCAAGCCGTAGCAACACCTTCCTCCCATATGCCTTGCCGTAGACAGAAGCTGCTTTTGATTTATACCAAGGACAACGCAATTCCTCAACTGAGAATTCCCAATTAACACACCTAGAATTAGACAAGGACTCACGGCTAAAATGTTCCTTGTTAGAAGTGTCTTAAGAGCGAGACATTCATCATTTCCTATGCTAAAGGCCCCTATTAATTGGATAAATGTCTCTCTACGTGAAAAGTATGGCAAATCACTGAGCTTTCAGAAAGAAACCCTATTTTCTACTTCCCAGTGTTTCACACTTTTAGACTCATGTTAGTTACTTGATGTTATTTCTTCAGTAACAAACGGGTAGGACTGCATAAGGAAAGCCAAAGGCACATTCCAGCAAATTTCAAATCTCTATTGCAAAGCACGACTTTGTCGTCATTTCTGCTTGTGAGAAGTGGGCTTGATGAGCTCTTCCACTGACGCGAGTCAAGAACTAAGCTTCAGATACATGTTTCAATTGCTTTTTACAAGTGCAATTGACTGCACAAGGTGCGAGTCAGTAAGAAATCAGGCTTGAAGTGTTTTCTAAATAAAAAAATAAGCCTTTTTAACCTAATTAGTTCACTGATCCTTCCTTTACATAACAAATATACAATGTGCACTGTTCCTCTCACTCCACTGCACTCACACACGTGGAGCAAAGAAGGCTGGATGTATCAGCTTCTTCAGCTGAGTTCTGGCCACATTTTCATCTTCCAGACCTAATTATATTTAACCTAAATCTCTTGCTAAATCAATGAAAGAAAAGCTGCTCCTCTCCCTCATAAATAGGAACATCAACAGACAATGAGTGCACCGAGGCCGTCCCAGGGCGATGCAATACGGTCACCCACCAACACATAAGCTAATTTTAAATTTTAAAATGATGTGGATCCTGTCACTTTCATAAGGTCGCCCTGATGTCAAGCAGATGATCTGAAGGCAGAACGCTTCTGTTTTCCAGGTGAAAGACATCAGATCTCAGCTCCAGATCTAACTAAGGCAATGGGAAGAGATGTTTCGTAATGGAATAAACCAACTCTATGTCAGTAGAAGCAAGCAGAAAATGACAGATTTCAGAACTCTGCAGTATATAAAGCCAAGCAATGTTAGGAAGGAAGGGAGACTTCTCAGGGCACAGTCAAGGTTAGCTAATGATTTCTATGAAAAAGGAACACATTACTTTTCTCTCAGCTGCTAACACTGACCCACTGTTTTACAATATGGTGATATTAGGAAGTATTTGCTGGATCAAGTGAAAAAAAGATCCAAATCAGTAAATTATAATACTAGCAAAAGACGTTTAGATGTAGAGCTTAGGGATATGGTTTAGTGGGGACTGTAGCGTTAGGTCAGAGGTTGGACTTGATGATCTTGAGGTCTCTTCCAACCTAGAAATTCTGTGATTCTGTGATTCTGTAACCAAATGCCAGCTCACCACAAACACAGGCCTCCTCATACGGGGAAGTGGAGACCACTTTCACCCCAAGGACAGCAACCACGCTACATCACCACCGCTTCACACCAAGTGAGAGGCGAACTGCACTTCCTCTTGAGACCACGAGTGGCAGGAAGGTGGCCACCCTTCAAAAAGTAACTCTATTAAAGGTTCTGCCTGCAGCTTCAGCTCCTGGAAGCTCTGTTCTTCTAAGCCACACCATTTCTTTGAAGCGTGCTTCCAGCACCCAGCTTACAACGACACCACCTGGCAGCAGCACAGCATTGGTGAGGATCCTTAAGCAAACATTACAAAAGGAAAGCAAACTTGAGTGAGTGTGTCCTCCAGCAGATCCAGCAGGATACTCAGGAGCATGTCGCGATGTACTCTACTATCTGGAAACACCGGGAGGCAGTTCCTGCTCGGCTTTCCCCAGCTGTGCAGGTGTTGGAAGAACGGCACCCAGCACACACGGAGCAGGTTTTCTCAACACACCGGAGCCACAGTGCTTGTTGTGTAACTATCACAAAACCACATGCTTAATAGGCATAAAATACAAAATACGCACAGACAAGCAAGTAGACACTTGATTAAATTAAAATATACCGCAGTTAAGGGTTTTGCCAATATTTGCCTAAATAAATCAACTAGAAGATAAAGCTTTTCATAAATAAAAGCAGGGTTTTAGAGAATTGGTCTTGAATTGTTGCAAATTTCTTCAGAAGCCAGAGGTTTGGCCTCCAAGTTCCAGCTGCAGATAACTTCTGCAGCAGAGTTATGAGAGCCTGAGGCAGATCACAGAGGGGACTGGAGGACTGAATTCATCCCCGGTATAACTCCACCGGGGACAACGTCAATCCAAATTGATATTATGCACTCATTTGCTGGGTGCAAAGAAGCCATCTAATTAGAAGCAAATCACATATTAAACACAATACAGCTGACTCGCAATAATACCGGAGTCTCTTTTCTCTCTTCTAATGTGGGTAGCAGAAGGTCTATGGTTAAAAATAGAAAGCCTTTCTTTATGGTGACAGCTAGCTACTTCAGCAAGCAGAAAAGGGACATAAATATACCTGGTGCCTCTTTGCACTCATGCAGGAAGCAGCAGCCATTGGAAATACATGTATTATTTAAGGTTTGGAGGTAACAGGAGGCAAAGGTATGGTACAGCAAAAGGCTGCCTTAAGAAACTGCTACGTATTTGTTTTAAGGGTTTAAGTTTGAATTACAAAACAAGCGTCCAAAAAAGCTCTCTTAACTCTATTTTTCTCCATAGTGTAACTCGCTCTAGAGGTGGTTTAAGGTAATATTAAGGTGGTTAAAATAACATTTCTCCTTACCTTTATCTGGGCTGAGGCATTTAATGGTGCTTGCATCATCCATATTCCAGTGAGAGAATCAAGTGAACAAAATACCAGAGGAAGCAGCAAAGACCATATGTACATCACTGATATTTCCAAAGCCTTTTTTAAATCATAAAAAATTACGTTGCAGGTTGGTCTTTAATGCAACATCAGAAAGTTCCTAAGGATGCTGGCTGCTTCTGGTCTGAGCAAGCTCATTTTTTATTCCCTGTATAGTAGTGTATCAGGAGCTGCTGACAGGTAGAAACCAGCACAGGAGCTAAATGAATGTTACCAGCCTTTCACTGCAACTCAAGTGTTCAGCCACCTGGGATAATCTTTTATTAACTCTTTGCTTCCCCACTCTCAGATAAGATACATGCACCTATTTTGTTTCACTCCAAGAAAAAAAAAAAAGCACTCAAGGAAATGCTTGTGTATGTTAGGAAATGAGTAAAAAAGACAACTCACTTGTAATTCCTGAGGGATGGTTTTCATTCAGTAGGAAACCAACATTAATGGGGAGCTACTTCATTTGAGAAGGAAAAAAAATAATCTCCTGTTTGTTTGAATACCTCCCCTGTGTTCAAACAGCATCCCACGTACTGCTAAGGTATACTCCCATGCTTGCTTAGGTTGAGAAATCGAGTCTACAGTTGCTGATTAAAAATTTGCACGCTGTTGTCTTCAGACTTCTGATTCTTTTTCTTGGCAAAGACAATGTATCTCCCTCATTAACTTGCAGAGAAAGATTAATAAAGAATTAGGGAAAATGGCCAACAAGTGATGCACATCACTGCATGCTGTGTCCCCAGGCACAAGATGGCAACACCTTCAGGTCTGCCTAAATTCTAGAGAGAATTCTCAAGGTGCATCTTAGTATGAGGGTGCTGCCTAAGAAATCCCAACTAGAAACAGCTCCTGCCTGCTTATGTGCCACTGAAATACACAGGGTAAGACAATTTGTGCCTTTGAGAACTTGAAATCTAAACAAACAAGCCTGACAAATGAATGGAAAATGTAGTTTCTTTTAGATAAGGAAAACTGATGCAAGGGAGCAGGGTGAGAGGGATGAGTAGGCAGCTCAAAACACAGAGCACAGCTGCTGGAGAAGCTGCCGCCCTTCATCCTGCAGCTCTTAGACACGGTTGTTCTTCTTTACCCCTCCACGCCGACCACAGCAAGCGAGGTCGATGCATTTCTGACGTTTGACATCGCCATGCTGCCCTGTAAGCGTCAGGCTCCAGTCTCGATCTGCTGAAGTACCTGAGTGGCTGTGCAATGCTTACAATTACCTTTCATCTGATTCAGTCTTTCCACAGCAGAAATGTCAAGTCTCGTTCATAGTTTCCAGTTGTGAGAGCCAGACTGCCCTGCTCAGCCTCGATGCTATCTCATCTTCGCACCTTAGGCACCAGTCAGCATTCCAGACGGATCGATAGTCTGCAGGACCTGACATGAAAACCCTACACCTCTCATTTAGGCATGAATTCCACTGTCCTCGCCATCTAACAAGCAACTCCAGGATTTGGCCCGTGCCTATGCTCAGCAAAACACTCCGTTTGCTTACTCTTTTTCACTGCTAACTGTATATCCCCTGAGATACCATCTCCAGAGCAACCCGGTTCAGGTGCACTTCAGGAGCATTTACAGCAGGAGCCCCCTGGGGCACCCTGTATTTCCATCACATTGCATTCCTTTTCTTTCTGTTGCATCCACTGCAATTTAATATATGCTTCCCAGGGCAAACACCCAGGACCCTCGCTGCTGTCCTGTACTACGCAAACCCAGGCTGACAACATACAAGACAATGGTGGGGCAGGAGGCACAAAGATACTGCACACATCACCATGAAACTTTACATACAAAAAAACACACGCTGCATACTTGGTTGAGGTTTGGCAGACGTCCTCCAAGCTCCTGAATGAGACGATCATTTCAGACACAGCCTGCTTGACTGCCGAGGCACCAGTTACTCCAGGATAAGCAGTGGTAAGTCCCTACACAGAAAGCAGTGCACATTTCACGCGCTGGTGAGTTATTTGCTATTAAAATACACCAATCCTCAGCAAAAGCAAGTCAAAAACTAGATCAGACCAGAATATTTTAAAGGCAAAGTACGTGTAGCAGCTGTATATATTCCGAATGAACACATCTAATCCTCACGGGAGCCACTCTTCCTACAGTGCATCCCACGGATATAAACACATTTATGGGGGACATCACATTTAGTTCTGTGCCCACGAGGGCACCTGGCTTTCAATACCTGAAGCATTATTCAAAGTAAAATACCAAGAAAATAAGTATTCAGGAGGTAGCAGTTCATCTTTCAAAGCTAACAGATTTCTATATGCCAATTATTTTAAAGTCCACAAGAAACCCAGCATGAAAATGAATGATGAGTATGAATCAACATCCATTGAGAGCACAAATGTGATGAAATTTGTATCTGATTTGTTGGGCTGTTGGAAAATAATCCATGTAAATGTTACAAATGATCTTGCCTTTCTTTAAAAAGGCTAATTAACTGATCGGCCACTCAATTTCAATCAAAATTTGTTGGTTTTCGGTTTAGTTTTGATTTTAAATGTCAACTACCCAAATGTGAGCCTAGAAAATGATAACTAAGTACCGATTCTGAACATACATCATCCCTATTCAATAAAATACTTTATCTCTGGAAGCTTCACTATGCAGTTAGAACAGGGTCACAGAATATGCATCAGCAAAGCATTTGAATGCACAATTCATCAGGTTTTTGTTTGGTTTTGTTTTTTTTTCAATTGCTTTAGTGCAATGAAGACGAAGCGGAGAACATAACATCCACAACGTCACGGATCTTCCAAGTAACTTCTGACAGCATGGCACCGAGCACTCACCGAGAGCCATCCAACTCCACACCAGCGAGTTCCATACCTCACAATTCATGGCACCACTTCAAGCCCTTCTATAAATCAACTTCAGCACATGTGGGTGTCAGAGTTCTTTAGTTTTTGTTCCCATAGCTACGAATGTACTTTACCACAGGAGGAAACAGCAGGTGGCTAAGACAGAACAAAATCTCCATTCTTTTATCATATGAAGAGTTGGGAAGTTTGAAATAAAGGTTTTATTGCCAAATGTTTACGGACAGTTACGAAGACGAACATGATCAGATCAGCAAGCCATAGGATCCTTCCACACATTTATTACTCAGTCAACAGGAAATCCAACCACACGCAGTAAAGTGACGTTCTGCCCTTGTATCTGATGATGCCACGGGGTTGCACATGCCAGTGCAGAAATAGTTTGTTTTGTTTTAATCTGAGGCACACATTTCCTTTGATTTTCTTGTGCTAACCATCTAGTCTTGAGAAGAGCAAATGTAAATAAGGCCAGTATCTGCCAGCTTGCCAGGTACCCATTCATTTCTTGTCCTATAGTAATTCCCCACACGTAATAATCCTCTCCCTCTGGCACTGCTGATAAGGCAACAGTATATATACACTTTTAAATCAATCTCCATTTGGTCTTGACTTAATCTGGAACAGATTCGATGTGCAATTTCCCTGATTCTCCTAGATGCCTGGCTCCTAAGGTCATGACACGGTGCTCTGCACTTTTCTATCAAAAGCAAATGAAAGGTTTGGAACAGCTTGTGCACACACCAGAACTTAATCAGTGTGGCTGGAGTGCTGTGAAGCTTCATCCATCTCTATTTTTGCTTTGTGCAACTTTTAGATCAGTTTTAAAGACAACTCCTCTTGTTCAAAGTTCCCAGAATCCTACGGGATTCTCTGATAACAGGCTCTGCTTTAAAGTCTTTCTAAAACCCACATTGCTTACTGTAGGCCACAAAGAATCTTTTAAATTTAGCCCAGGGTCCCTAGTAAAAGCCACATTTGTCAGCAGAGTGGTAGTGTTACTGAAGCCACTCCATCTCCTGCAGCATCCCTGACCCATGCTGGGCTGGCAGTGGCCACTGGATGCAGCCGGAGAAGTGCACAGGAGACAGCACGGGCAGGGGTCAGCTGCTGGGACAGGGAAGGGAGAAATACTCTGATGTGAGGGTTGGCAGGAGTGGAACCCCATAAGTAAAAGGTTTTCAAAATAGAAAAAGATGTTGTCTTAGTATCATACTAATAATTCACAATGTATCATAACCATCAACAGCACCGTGCTGGAGATCAGGAGGAAAACAAATTATTGATGCGATATTTTGTAGGTTCAAGAACAGCCCGTGTTATTTTTCAGGCAAGAAAACGAACTACTAACCTAATGCACAATCTTCCCATAATCAGTACTGACAGCAGAGCTCGCTCCTTTCAGCAGCAGCCATGGCAGGCTCACTGCTCTGCCCTCGCGGCTCCCCTACACTCCTGGGCCTCCAAGCCTGGGAAGAGAAAAGGCTGTTGAGGAACCAGCAAGAGCCGGCTCTATAATTTCATCTTAGCTCCTTTTCTAATTTAGAGATGAGAAGAATTTAAATACTTCATGGGCAGATTTTCTTCACCCAAGACCCACAAATTCATCTGCCCATTCAGTGTTTTCAGGGAATCCACGTTCATCTGAGAAAATCTGTATTGGCCAAAGTCAGAAGATGCTTGTGCCTAACCAAAGAGGGGGTCAGGCAATAGAAGAAAACGAAAAAGACAGGTTCAAATGGATCTCAGGTCTTAGACAGCCTTAAGAACCAAGCTATCTACCCCACTTATCCAATCCTGCTGAGCTCTCAACCACCTTGCTGAGTAGTCTGTGGCATTACAGCCCCAGCAACACACCCAGTACGCCTGTACATGGCATTTCTGCTTCCTGCCATGTCCTATAAACAAGTGCCCAATATGCTCGCAGAGTTATGAGTAAAAACCTGAAAGTGAGAGACACATCATCTGCTCCACCTTGCTTAAGCAAAAGCATTTTTGTGGGATAGTTTACACTTTTTGCAGAAGTTGGAGCAAAATCTGCAGCTGCTCCTGTGATTTCTGAACACTGCAGTTTTCAGGCAGTCAAGCCAGGAAGGGCTGAAAAATTACATAGTGGGGTAGTCTCAATGACTAAGAGTAGAAGACGACCTGTGTTCTTATATATAAAAGCAGCTGTGTTGCACTCACCTCCATTGTTCTAAACAAATTGAAAAAGAGAAATGCATTGCTCTGTAAAAGAGCTAAGTAGGTAAAGCTTTCACGCTTTGTTAAACTTTCCAGACACTTGAGGGTGTTTAAGATTATGATGCGTGTTAATTTGAGCAGATTTATTATCCACGTGCTCTGAATGTAATGAATGCTTCGCTGTCTTGCATTTTCTGCTTAAATACAAAAACCTTCCTAAAGAGAAAATGCACCTATATGTTGTTTCAGAAAACAACAACAACAACAACAAATTTAGTCACACTGATTATATCTGTAACAACAAATGCCTAATTTAAATGTTTTCCTAGAATTTTATTTTGTTTACACATATACAAATCCAAGTGCCCACAACAGTGGTCAGAATAAAACAGACTTCCTGACGCGTTAGGAATTTGTAAGCACGTGAGATTTTGTTTTGAAGCTGAAATTATCAACTATGAATTGCCACAGCCAGCTCTACTACAATGGAAGATAAAGAAACTCCAACAGAATTTGCACTTTTACATTACAGGTGAAAGGCAAACAATTCTAAGCTCCCTAATTAGAGCATCCAGCTTTTGTTGTTAGAATAAGGAAAGCAACACAAGGAACAGCTGTTACAATGCAGATTTCCATGCCAGTGTACCTGGAGCAGGGCAATGAGCACATACATGAAATATGCACAACTTGATATATGGAAGTACAAATACAGAAATATAGCAGCACAAATATGAAAAGGCCAGAGATTTCATTTAAAGTACTTTGTGGGAAGTGTTAACAGGTTCCATGGAATAACTAATTCACTGTCTTTGCTAATGTGCAGAACAGTCTGGAATTGACATTATCTACAGCAAAGTAGCTCCATCAACAACGACAGAATTTCTTGTTTGTTGAGAAACTTTCTACACAATTTTATCCTGATATGCCAATACCATTTCTAGTATTGCAATGTAATACCATTAAACATTGAATAAGTAGAAAATGCAGTTAGCAATGCCTATTCGTGTATCTAAATGAGAGAAGTATCAACATTCCACATTTACTTCCCACCAGTTTAACTCAACGTGCATATTTGTCAGCTTATTAAAAGCAGACAGGCCAAATCAATCTGACTTTTCTGAGTACCTGGTTTCTACATGGAACACTTAGGAAAGATTTAGAGAGAAGTCTCCAAACCTGGCTTCCAGCTCAGACTCTTTTGGCATATAAAGAGGGGAGATGAGTTGGCTCAAGAAAAACAGCCTGTGGCAACTGAATGTGGATCCATGAATTCCAAGGCATTCATGTCCCAAATTTACTTACACTCCTGTTCTTTTGTCATTGCCTTCTTTCAGTTCAACAGTTCAAGTGGTAAGCCTTCTTCCAACCATTTTCTTGGTATGAGCTCCCCCCCCTTTGCTGAACTGACAAACTTGAGATAAAGTTTTGCAGCAATGGTACCAACTTAGGTATGTGCTACTCAGGTGTATGTGAATTGATAGACCTTTGCTAATGACACAATCTTAATGACAGCGGGAACAAAACACGGTCATGTTCTGCTAGAGAACATATCGGCTGTCTGTACATGAGAAGAAACATCTTCCTATTACTTGGGTTGCAAAAACTTCTCATAATTTAATAAAAAAAAAAAAAAAGTTAAAACCTTGGCCAGAGAAAGGAAATGTTGATGTAAATGGAATAATATGAATATATTAATGAAGTCCAGTAGCAGCACCAGCTGCAGAATTATAACAAAACCAAAAAGAAGACGGTCTCACGCATTCCTTAGCTACATTACTCTGTGACTTGTATATAGTAGAGGTGAACACAGGAGCCTACAAATACCTGCAACTACTTGTAACAGAGACAGGGACTTTGAGCAAAAAGTCTCAATGCATTTTGATATCACAGAAATGAAAGTATACAGTTCAACAGATAATGTGCGGAAAAGGGTGCAATTTGCAGAGTGAGAGTACAGATGAACATCCAAAATAAGATATCCAAGTCCTACTTGAAAATTTAGGGCTTGATTCTTCACTTCCAAGAACTCTTTCTGCAATGCTTTAATTTAAATTACCCTGAACACTGGTGCGGAATTAAACAGGTCACTGGGAGGAGGCTGCTAGTCCTGGATACTCCCCCTTTAAATGCTCCTTTTTGCTGTCAGCTGAACTGTTGTTACTCCTTCGTTTTAAATAGCTTTCAAACTCAAGACACATGAAGGAAGTGGGGAGCAGACCCTTCCCCAGAAATGCCAACGACAAGTGGCAAATACCCTAAGCTCTGGAGTTTTTTCCCTTTTATTTTTTTTTCCTCCCTACAGCTTGTTTACTGGATTGTTAAACATTCTGGCAGCAAATAGAAGGGGGTGGGGAGGAAGACGAGCTGCCACATTTCTAAAATTAGCATCTTCTGCCTCTGAGAAGCCTGTGGAGATTTAAAAAATTAGGTTTCTCTGCAAGATGCAGAGAGATGTGGAATTTAAACTGTTATATGGCTCATGTCTTAAGCTCTGTTTTATAGCAGAAAACTAGTTCACCTTCCTCTCTGCTCCCAGCTGTCAGTCAGAGACTATTACCACAAAATGTCAGGTCCATTTTATAGAAAGTAATTGTATTCATTTGCCCTGTCATCTGCAAACAGCTCCATAACATCTTCCATGCCAGTTTGCCTACAAAGTGGCAGACTCGCTCCCATTTACAGGTCACTCCTGCTGTGCTGCCGAAAAGGAACGGCAAGGATTCCAGCTCATGATGTGCTCTCCCTTGTCGTTTGGTCCTCAGGAATCAGGTAGGCCCTGCTCAGACAACGAGTTATGTCCTTCTTCAGCCTTTAGAAGGTAAGCATTCATAAAAGAAGCTGCTGTGGTTCAGTAATTGCTGTCTTAGACATGTACATGCAGACATCACTGTTACTGTACTAATTCTGATTCCGAAGTAGAATTACATAAAGTGACACTGATTTTAAATACACATTCTGTCATGCAAGCAGAATTAAGTGACATTTTGATCTCTGTTATCAAAAAAAAAAAAAAAAAAAAAAAAAAAAAAAAAAAAGCCCTCTATTAATATGCAAAATATGACTTCTTTATCTCCAGAATGAGAAATGCTGTATTAAAAATAAAAGCAAGCTGTATGGAAGTACTCTGCGAGCAATCTCCCCAGTTACTGGATCTGCTGAGAACAAATGTCACCAAGTAAGGCCTTTTATCTGGAGGCATGTTTGGAGGCACACATGTTGAAGGAGATTTATTTCTTTGTATAACCTCAAATATATCCCAGAAGACAAAAGGAATTCTCTCCAAACTTGCTCCCAAGTATCACCAACAGGGAAAAACACTGAAAAAGATTAATCATTTGTGGAGCAGCACAACAAGCAGACGCTGCTCTAGAGGCTGGCATTTTATCACGTTGAATGACAGAATGAGAGCATTGTGTTTTTTTTTTCTCTCTAGACCTCAGTCATGCACAGCCAACATGTCCCATAGCCATGACCATGCAGCAGCTTTGACAGGAACAAGTTCAGTGGCCTCAGTTTTGGTTTAAATATAACTGCACCTAATGGCACGTGGGCTGCAGGACGTGCGGGACAGTGTAACAGTGACCCACTAAGGCAACATTACCTGCAGCTCAGAGCATGTCACTGCCAGAGGAAGAGATCTTTGCCTTACCTCTCTGAATTAGGAAGTGGGGATGAATACAAGATGCTGAGGAGAACAGAGTTAAAAAAGCATTCTAACAGTTTGTACAGTAACTTGAAGATTACAGTTAATCTGCTTTTGCCTTGATAACCTTGCATTAACCCCACAGACTGTCCCTACGCTACAAGCTGTAGACTAAAACATTCTTTATTCTGGTTCTTCTTCAGAACAAAGCCACTTCACAGGAGTAAAATAAGTACTTAACCAAGCACAACAACATCTCTTCAGGTCCCAGACCTCTTCCAGTTCCTGAGCCGTAGCTATTCCAGTAGGAGAGTAAAGTGTTCAGCTAGCCTGATTTTCTCCATACCTGTTTCCCACATGTAAAATAGATGACAGCAATTTTATGCCTCACCGTGCCATAAGTGCACAGAAGCCTCTGAGATGCTCTCAACAATGTAAATAAAATATCCGAGATCTGTGATAGCAGCCAGCTATTTTAAAAGTCTGATGCACTTTGTTGCATATCTGACCCAAGTGAAAATACGTACTAGGAGTAGTTTTCAGTCCTAGACAGATTTATATGCTACATTACCCTGATGTTTCCTATCACACCCTGCGGCAATGCAGCTCCCCCAGCACCCCACACAAAGCTACAGCCACCCCACGCGGAAACAGCAGGTACTTTTTTATCATATGAATGGAAATAGGTTGAGTTTCCCACGCTGTTTTTACTACCTTGGAGCAAGGTTGGCCTTTTGAAGAGGATGAACCCCTCCCTGCCAACTGACTCCGACCGCTTTGCATCCCCAAACTCGACATGCAAGAGTATCCTGGTGACTGCTAAAATGCCTGCTAACAGCACGTAGCTCTTGCTTGGGGTCTGAATATTCCAGGATACTCCTGTTCCAAACTAGCAGGGCTGCTTCTCTGTCTACTTCTTGGGGTTTCTTATTTTTTCTGCTTAAAGCTGGGTAGCATGTCAGTGAAGAAAAACACACCAAAAGATGATAATGAAATTCACCTTGATGATGTTTTACTGCATCCCACTTAAGCTACAGGGCACAATTAGAATGGTACAATAAAACCACAAATTCCAAAGTTTAATATCATCTCATTATACTGGTTTTATGTAACACAATGCCTCGTCAAATAACAGCGCTTCAGCAATCCTCAGTTTGATTTACCATCACACCACTGGATGAATTGAAAACACAATAATTCTCAAACCACATAGAGCCCCCAACTGAAATAATGATGATGATGATGATGATGATGATGATGATGATAATAATAATAATAATAATAATAATAATAATACGACATCAGTTGCTGTATTCCTGAAGATTAACCAGCCTCCAAAACCAAAATTCAGACTAACACCACAAGAGATTAGATAAAATGCTACAGTGGGACAAATTAGTGGTTTATTCTACTCCTGTTACAAATCTCCTTCCTTATAACAAAGGTATTTGCCTAGAATATCTCTCAGCACTTTTTAGATATCAGAAATACCAGTGAAGAGTACTGCAGGAGAGAATTCTGAAAGGTTTTCTTCCGTGATTTCTACAACAGCAAATGCCCAAAATCATACATGTACTTTAGGCTAAAATTTGGTTTATATATAGTCAAGTCATAACAGCTACTGACTCTAAAAGTACACGGGATTACAACATATACTAAGCAAAATAACCTTAAATGAGATGTTTCTGAACAACAAAAAATAAACATGTTTAGTTCCAAAACGGAAGAAATAGATTCATTTCAACATTGTGAAATACTTCTGTAGTATGATCTGAAATGAAAAACAGTAAAATGCAACTTATGTGCAACCAAACATTTCATGTTTGGTGAAACTACAGAGATTCAAATAAATGGCTTCATCAAGCTTCTCCAGCCATCTCTTTAAGGGAAACCACTGCCCGCAACAACCCAATGAATTTAGTCTGTCCTCAGTATCCAAAGGCCATGGTTTGTTCATTCTTGGTAATAAATTATGAATACCCCCCTATACACATCTGTTACTCAAATCACCAGCTAAATAATATATGAATAAATGAAGAGACTCCTCTTAGGGGAGAGAGCTGTGGGGGACCAAACTTTGAACGATGTGCTACAGCAGCAAGCATCAAAGCATTACTATCAGGTTTGACCTCAGCTGGGTTTTATTTTTTAAAAGGGCTAGAACTGAACTCTATGAACATGAATGGCTAAACAGCAGGGGCATGGCATAAAAGCTTGCCCAGAAAATATATGGAAGAAATACAGGGAAAGAATTAAACCCTAAATGAAGAAAGTGGGTAGAAAGAAGAAAGAAGTGATGCAATCTGAAAACACAAAGCCTGCAATAAAACCACAGGTGGAAAATGGCTACTCACGAAAGCTTCTAAATTCATTCTAATTTTCTGTAATTCTAAACTTATTCTAAAGACACAGACAGTCCTTGACAATATTCACCCAGTCAAACCAACCACGCAGCTATGCCCAGTAAAAGCACAAACTTTGTTATTCTTAGTAGTTCATTCTGAGATGTCATAAATTTCTAAACACATGTGCAAATAATTTATAATTTCTGTTATGTAGAGATCTTACTGCTGCTTCAGGCAAAAAGAATCCACATTAAAATACATCTTCAAATCTGTATTTCAAAACAATGTCTTTGGAAAGGGGAGAAAGTGAACGCTATACTGCATTAGGCTGCATCTCCACATAAAACGACCCTGAGGTATATTCCTAGAACATCCAATTAAAGCTTGTTAGACCAAAATTTGAATAGATTTGAAATGAACCAAAATTTCCCTAAGAGATCAAAGGATGAAGAAAGCATTCTTATGTCACAAAGAGAAGGTAAGGGGAATTAGGCTCATTCTTACACGCCCTATCTGATTACGCTCTGTCTAAATCAAGTAGTCGTGGATTATACTGGCTACGTTGATTCCTTGGGCACAATCTCTGATGTGTTGCTAAAGATACCTGATCATTAGCCAGTCTGTTGAATTCCCTACCAGCATTACACACATAAGCAATTTTTCTTTCTTCCTCCACGGAGGTAGGTTGATCTTGGCAGTGCTACTTTTAGTTCTGTCCTGTGGATGTTTCATTGCAATTACATCTGAAGCAGGACAGTGCGTCCAGGTAATTGCCAAGGCCTCCTTTTTCAGTATGCCTCATCCACTGAGAGCATAAGCATCACCTGTTCAGGTGCTGGAGAAAATTTATTTCTCTGTTGCAGAAATGAAGTGGAACAATTTGTCACTGCACAACCTGCTGTCCCTGAATTACCTAGCTATGCCATGTGTTTCACAACAGAAAAAATAGCACAGGACTGTCACACAACTCACTCCAACCTCTGACTTTTATTACTGCCTTGATTTTTTTTGTTCTGATCGAAGTGGGAAAGCTGCATAGCTTAGATGTTACTCAGAATCAGCTAACAACTTTTACTGAGAAGCAAAGAGCAAACTGCACGCAGAACTATCAGTCAAATTACCTGAATTCACTGTAAGAAATAAAATTATGGTCTAAACCAGGCAGCAAACCAGCCCAGACTCTCTGTTGATATTTACTGGCAAAATCATTCTGATACCAGAACTGATTTATGAGCCATCACGGCTGCAATACCCAGGGAATACAGGCTTTATCCGTATCCTACATGTCAGTAAGATGTCTGTAGGACCTAACATCTGGTACTCGCACTATTAAAACGCCTCTCCCAGTGGAGGACTGATTATAAGCATCACAATAGTACTGTGGCAAATGGATGCTAGAAGAGTAGGGAATGTTATATATAAAACCTACAGAGAGAAGAAAAACACAAATAGAACTGGTCCTCTGGAAGGATATCCCTAAGGTCACTGGTTTTGTGGACACAGAAAGAAAAAGAAGGCAGCGGTACACCCCACAAGAGAGCAAGTACACATTCCGCAGAGCTCAGAACAAACCCTGGTCTCCCTTCTGCATTTGCTGAGGACCTGGCAGTGTACAGCACCTGACTGCCTGCGGGTGCTTTCGACAGTTAGATGTGTTCCATGTGTTAGCTGTAATTTACTTGTCAGTCATTTACTTGACTAATTGCCTACTCAAAGTGGTTCATCACACACGATACCTGAAGTGTAACAACCACCACTGAAGATGCGATAGATTTGCCCTCAAACAGAAGACACAAGTAACACCATCCTCTATACAAACATGCTTCGTCATGAAATGCATAACTGGCATGTGCATACAGAGAACCACGAAAACACACAATGCTGGAGAATAAGTTTCTGATTTAAACATCTGCTAATGGCTTAAATGAACGATGTACCATAGCTAAGCCAAGAGGGACAACACAAGCAAATCTGATCAGCAGAACCTACAAAGCAAAACTCCTGTATAACCACCAAGAGGATGCAGGTACGTCAGACCCCTGTGGCAATTAGCATAAGGGTTTCTATTCCAGATAGCAATGATTAACAACAGTACGAAGTGGTATGTAAAATACAGCACGCTGCATTGTGGGGTGGTCCCTCTAATTTAAAAGGCAACCTCTGTTCCCTCCACCAGCAGACTGCAAGGCACACATAAATGTAGGGTCTGTAGCTAATGAAACTGCTCTGCTGTAAGCAAATTTCACGGAATTAGGAATTGCTATGTCTTGAGCATTACCATTTCCCTGATGCAGTTCATATTTCATTTCCAGTAAGTGGAATGGATTTTAATTTACTTAACACTCTTTTTATTCATGTAGATACTGTGGCCATAATTAATAAAACATGCCAACAGAGATAAAAGAGCTTCTGAATGACAGTGTACTGGTAAGATTTTTAAGAAATAATATCCTCTAAACACAGTCACCGACAGCTAAATTAATATCTCTGGACAAGTGAGAAAAGAAAGAGTTATCTGATGTTATCAGAGTCCAACTAGAAAACAACTGTGCCCATAAGCACAAGTGCAATTTATCCTCTAGCTAAATTTCAAGTGTATATGGTAAAAAGAATAAATTCACCTACTGTGCTTCTGCTGTGGGCTTCCTAAATCCATTGTCTTCTAGAGATAGGATTATTTTTTCCCCATCTGCCTCTTTCAGAATGTAAAAATACTCAGCATTTTCCCTCCGTCATGCTCCCTCTTCTGCAAGTCTCTTTCTGTTTGTGTGAGAAGGCAGTTTAAGTTTCATCCCATTTATTAGCTCAGCCACTGAGGAATCTCTGTCAGTTTTCTGATGGTACAAGCTCCTCTACTTGTAGATAACACCCGAGGAAATGGGGGAGAGAGAAAAGGTAAGATTTTATCTGAACTACTTTTGCTGGAACAATTAACACTTCCCTGCCTGGCATCTCCTTTCCTGGTATCTTCAGTGTCAGGTCCTTCGTGGCAATAGGAAATTCCTTATGACAGCTGTTTAATCCTCATGCTCCTTTTCAGATTGCCTCTGCTTTTCTCTTCCCCTGCTTATCAAGAAGTGGTACCTGATACCACCGTAGCCGTGACTTCTTACAACCGTACGAGGCGTCCCTTTTCAATCATGCTAAAGGGAGTAAGGATCCCAAATTCCATGGACTTTCTAAGTCTACTGCGATCCTTAGTCACTAACAGCTAAAAATTCTAGAGATCTCTATTAGTTGGTGGAAAATAAGCGTCTAATTTGGGTTATTCTTCAGTTACAGTATTTTTAAGCCTCTATCCCTGAACAGCAAAAATAACAGATCAAAATTATTTGCAAAGAAATGTACCTGTCTACCTACCACCTTTATCACAAAGCTCTGAACTTTTTGAGCTGAGAATCACTTTTGTTCCTTTGCCCTGATTTTACGCTCATGTAAAAATGGAGGATTTTGCTCCCCTTTTCTCAATCACCTGGGATCAGGAGAGAGTTTTAACTTTTTATCCCTGACCACAGTAACACTACTACAATATAATTTTTGTCTAGACCTGCATGTGAAAAAAAAAAAAGAGCCTCTTCAAGTTCAGTACAGGATGCACCAGAGTTAAGGGGATGAAGATGATCTCGAAACAAGTGCAAAATCTTTTGCTTTCTCTTCCTTCACAGAGCCAATTGTCTGGAACTTCAGCATTTCAGGGAGCAGCATTTCATACCTTCTGAATGGTTTGAACACTTGGTCTCAATTCTCTATTAAAATTTTGGCATGTTAGCCCTAGGCATGGTTAAGCAAGCATTATTCAGAAACTGCTCTACTGATCATATCATTATGGAAATGGTCAAAACTCTGTATTTGAAGATCTGATGCTTATCTAACTTTCACAATTATATAATGCTGCACAATACAGTACTTAATTAACAACACTCACATAGTTAAAAACACGAAATGAAAGAAGCTTTAAATACAAGAAGGTACGCAGGCAGTGCGACAAGGTGACATTATCATATAAAATTCAAGAAAATGCCAAGGCATATTTTAACATATTCAGATCCTTGATGAGCTTATTGCCTGAACCTTACTTCTTCATCTCCATTCAGAGAGGCATCTCCTGAATGCCTCCCAATACCAAAGGGAAAAAGGAAGTTGTTATTGTAGAACAAAATAAAAGACTAAACCTGTTAATGTTTCTGTACTTAAAATGCATGCGAAACACCTCTCACGGTCCGGGTAATGGAAGCCTTATTTGTTACTTGAGATAAGGACTATGGCTAACAAAAAAACACACACACATTTGAGACACCAAAGTGTTTGTAGAGGCAACTTCCAGCTCCGGAATGACCAGATGTGCACACTACATATGTTCCTTTACAGGGCTCCTTAGCTCCAGTATTTGCAAGGGCTCTTACCATTCATTAAGTGTAGAAAACCACGATGATCTGCTTCAGAAGACAACCAGTCAAAGTTTTTTGTTCTCTCAAGAAAGAAAGCATTCCTCTCTCAAATATGAGGTATTTGATCTCAGATCTAATTTGCAGAAAAAATAAAAAACAATGATAAAAAGAGAATTCTTGCTTGCAGACGATGAGCATTTAAATGTTTGAGAATGTAAGCACTTTCTAGAGCCAGGCAGGTTTCACATTATCACACAGATAGGTATGGCTTGGATTTTAAAAAGCCAATTACCCAACTCTAAACGCAAATCAAAGCCAGGCAGTAGAGCATGTTTTAAGACACAATGGCTAAGAGTAGCTTGGCTATAACTGCATTCATTTTTAGAGGGATTAAATTTACTGTAACTATCAGCAGATACAAATAATTCACTTGTGAGAACGTGTAGGAGGGAGAGATTTCATTTACAGTGTTTACAAGAGCTGCATCCTTTTGTGAGCTGGCTTGACTGACAGATTTAATAGCCAGATCTTAAGAACTTCCCACAGATAATGCCAATATCATGGAACTTTGTTAAGGAATACTGCATTTCCCCCACACACCCCCATCTTCGACAGCCGCAGAGGCTAAACCTCACGCAGGTGAATGAAAGAAACATTTTCCTCTTGCAGCATTATGAAGACTTGGTCTGTGATTGCTCCAGCACTGCTTCGCTCAACCCAGCACTCAGCTTACTCCCTCTAAACATACTGCTCTTATTCTGACCATCTGAGCATCATTTTTCCCTATTTCTCTAGTTTCTAAGAATCAAACTACGACCACTACATAGCCAGAACAAACAGTTCTACATCTCTCTTCCTGCATGGCAGCAGCAAACAGCCTCATGCAAACAGCCTGCAGCTATGCACACATGCCGTGCAGTATTCTGGGGTTTCTTGTGCAGTACTGGTCATATACTGTAGAAGAACCATATTTCTGCATCACCTTTGTAATGGTACTGTTCCTAGGAACTGCCTAGTACCCGTGGAAATGGGATATGCATCCCCTTGTTCCAAAGTCTGTCCCTCTCCTTCTCGGCGGGGTTTGTGCTTCCATCCAGCAGATGGCAACAGCGATGCACGCAGCCCCTCGGATCTGCAACATCCTCTGGAATGTGGGCATAAACAGTACTATTCACTGTGCTTTGAGTGTCCCACTTCCCTCCACGCACTCAGCAAATCTCTGCATGCAGCAACAGATACACAGGAGAAAGAATGAGGGAGTGGGAGGGAGGGAGAAAGTGACGAAATCGCTGAGGAAGGAGATTTTGGAGAGGAAACAGAAGGTAACATTCAGGTGATCGAGTTTCCTAATTCGTGCTCAACCATAAAGCCCTCTCTTAACACCAACACATCATAAATTTACCATGCTTATGGCTTTACTTCAAGAGGGAATTCCACTTCTCTCACAAGTGACACAAAAATAAATCTACCGACAAATCTAAGTTCCAGTAACAAAAGTCTCTCCTATAACGTTAGCACACTGCTACACTTACGTGTGCAGTACAATGGTTTCTGCCAGCATGGAAAAGCCCCCAATTCCAAAACATACTTCACTCAGTAGTTTTTATTGTGCTTTCACTAGCTAACTGCTACAGATGAAACAGAGCTGGTGCTTGATTTGACTGCCTGGCCCAGAAAGGTGAGGCCAAGCCACAATATTCCGATCGGCAACGGAGAACCAAGAATCCCAACCTCTGCTTAATGTACCCTTGTGGCTCCCATTGCTATTTTGGCAGTTTCACGATCTCCCAGGTATTTGTCCTCACAAAACTCAAAGTAAGGTTGTTACGAGGTTAAGGGATGTCTGAACTGGAGGCAACAAACTGCACACCTCTCTGCTCCACTGCAAGTGTCAAATTCAATAGTGGTTAGAGTCCCAGCCGCCAAGGCACCTCAGTGGGGATGTCGGTGCTGAAACGAGTCAGGAGACTGAACACCTTTATGCATCTTGGCACAGAGCCTCTGAGAAGCACAATACTCTGTGCTCAAACAGGCAGGCAACAACTCTTTACTAAAGCAAGCAGGCAAAAACCCCAATCAAACAAAACCAGGAAATAAATTAATCTAGGAGGCTTGATACATTCAACAGGCAATGGAAAACTATTTGGGATGGCAAGGCTTAAAAAGCTCACTTAATCCAAACTAATATCCTTATGGAAACAAATACCAACTTCTCAAAGAGAATAGAAAGCAGTACATGAATTATACCAGCTGAAAGATAAGACATGAACGTTCAGCAGTCAAAATAAAATGCAAAGTCCCCAGACCCTGCGTGGTCCAGATTTACTGCTGAGCTGTGTCTTGTAGCCTGCCTTCCTTCAGACAGAACGTGCATACATGTAATGAACGGATGGATAAAAGGAAGACCACCGCTGCCCTCTAGTGTTAAATTACCGTCAAATATGACCTGAGGACCAAAGTTACTGCCATCAAGAACCTTTCTCCTTAACAGCACAGTATGTTACATAAATGGCACGACTTCTTACATTTTTTTCACCTTGTAAGGGGGCATCAAACAGCTCAAAGGCCGAATTCCTTCAAAAGATGTTTACTCTAAGCTTTTGACAGTATTAAGAACACTATATGAGCGTGGGCAATAGAAGATAGCCTTCTTCAACAAGCTGAAAATTGATTGTGTTCCTGTTTCTATTTCATCAATCCTCAGATCCTTCTGATCCAGACCAATGCAGGAGGTGAAAATACACCAGTTAGCGATCTCTCAAGTAAAACATCTACCTAAACTTTTGGCTGCTTATTTCAATGTATATTCTTGCAAAAAGAACAAATTTTGTTCACAAAAGACCTTTTTGTTTGCTTTGTTTTTAAATAAAAACCAATCTAATTCAAACAACAAACTCTCCTATCTAGATGGGGTGGCTGCACTTTTGGATTCTACCGATGGTATTTTGCAGGACAGTTCCAAGGCAGCTGACATCAAGTACACACAAGTGCCACCGTCCAGAGGAACTTACTGTGGTTATTTCATTACTGGATAACGTAGGTGGAGCATTATTATTTGTTTCAGCACTGGTGATAAGAGATCCAAACATGACTGGAACCTGCCTGCTGTGCAGGAGTAGCAGATCCCACCTCCTATCAAAATAAGACAGATGACAGAGGAGGAAGCGAAGTTGCCCAAAACAGTCAAAAAATAAGTTGGTGACAGAATCAGAACTATCCTAAGGATAGATATCCTTGAAGTCTTTATTCCAACAGTCCGCAGACTCATGATTGCTTTTAATCACTGTAAACTGACATTGCCAAAGGAGACAATAGCACATTCGAACAGCCTCACTTGTTCATTTCTGCCTCTGCAGCACAAAGTAGGACAAACGGCAGCTTGCAGTTCTCATTACACTTTAGTCTCCATTGAGCAAGAAAAAGTGTTGAAAACAATTCTTGAAATTGAGACTATACAAATACTTCGGGATTTCATGTCAGAATTCTGTACTATCCACTGTCTACACTGTACCAAATCAAGGAGACTGCCGTGCTCAAGTTGAAACACTTGGAATACACAGCGTGTCTTTTCAGATTTTCTTCAAACTGCATCAACAAAAAGAAGAAAAGTCTTTTTGGTCACTCACTAATACAAGCAAAACTAGTAGAGCATCAGTTCACTTTTCATCCCCAGCTGACGGGCAATTTCACAGCACTGTAGCTCTACTCAAAGTTACTTTCAGGCAGCTGATGCTAACTCACAACCTCACTTGTGTCTGCTCAGCTAAACCTGCATGCTGGAGATTTCCATGGCAGCAGCACTGATCACGTAAACAGGCAGCATGTTAGAGCCACACGTTGAAGGCCATCTTAAGTGCTTCTCTAGGCTAATCTGATGTACCATATACCTAAGCAAACAGGATTTTGCATGTCTGTGCATAGCACTCTTTCATCAGTTTAGAACGGAAAGTGAGTCTAGACATGCCAGAACATATTTAAAAAATAGAGGATTACTGAATTTGCCATGCATCTCCTGGATTTTGGACTTTCCCAATGCTGCTGTAATAATCTTGAATCACTATTATACAGCAAAATGATGTAAAAGTTAAATGCATTCCACTCCATGCATTCCTCATCCAAACACAGCCTACACAAAGGGAGCTCTGATTTCAAAAGAAGCAATAAGTTTTGAGAATTGTTCTTGTCTCAAATGATTAGACAAATCAGGAAACCATGGATGACTGGTGAAAGTTAGAAGTCATCTAAGATTAATAAGTACTGACCGAAGTAGACTGTAGGTAGTTGAGGAGGATTTAACTGCATGGATTTACACCAACTAGGATTCTAACTTGATAGCTTGATAACTCCACCCTTCCCAATTTTTCTTGCAGATGTATTCACTCAGATGAGAAAGCTGAAACGTCAATCCTTGAAAGCGTATGTTTGATAAAGCTGAAATGTCATTTTTGACAGCAGAGACTACTCAATCAAGCAGTTCAACAGTAGTATTAGCACTTCTCTATACACTGTTTAGCATTTATTTTAATACAAAAGTGAAATAAGCGAATAGAAGAGCTGCCACTGCAATACACAGCATTTAAACTGAGTCATTTTAGAGGTACTTAGGGAGATAAGAGGAAACCAAACTCCAGTGGGTGTTCTGAGCATGTCTGCAATGCTCAGATTCCTGAGCAGGAGCCCAGCTTTTGTTGGGTTCCGACCCACTCACGCTGGAATGCTGGAAGTGCTGCACAGGCACAAAGACGACTTTCTCCCCCTCCAACCAGTTCTGCCATCCCTTTGCATTCCGTCCTACATACCCACTGACAGAGCTTTATGCACTGCTTTATATAACGGGCAGTTGTTCAAGAGGTACTAAAACAATTCATCCCACAAATAAGAAGCAGTTCCCTAGAAGTCTGTTTCCATACTGCAGTAATAACTGGAACATGCCATCGTCCTGCGGCACTGCCAGAGAACACCAACGTGATGCACCTACTGCACCTATCTCTGCAATTCTCTTTCACACCCTTTGCAAAACAATTTATGAGAAAGAGCTAGAAGAAAGAAATATCACCAAAGTTCTTTTGCAGTGTAACAGCAGGACTGGGGCAACCTTCCCCAGTGCATGCAGACAAGCTTCGATCTTGCGGTTCCTCAGCACATGAAGATGAATTGAATGCAAAAGACTACAGCAGAACACTAAAGATCAGGGCTTAGGTATTCTTCAAGAGATTCATCCACTAAAGAGAACACCTCTTAGGAAGGGACCCAATTTGGAGAAGCACAAATATATGAGAAGATAAAGCTAAGAACTACTATAGTGGCAATCACTCATGGGCTACATTTGCAATGGCGAGCTGTTTTTAATCCAAAACAAATATATTCAACCTCATTAGTGCTAGTAAAAACCACACTGGCAGTTCAAACAGTAAGCCAGCAGAAGAAAAAATTGATCTCAATTGCTGGAATTGCAGCTAAAATGATGGAATTAGTTCCTTTAAGAGCCCAACTAAAAAAGTGTTGTCTACTTCATGTTCTCCTTTACTGCCTACAGTCATATTTCAAGCAAATGAGTCCTGAATTGAATACATTAAGTAGCAATTAAAGACCTGGGCTAAATCTACCATATTTTCAATACAATGAGCCAACTCCTCCTTCTCTGGAACCCTCCTATAGCACAAATTCATCTGCCACAGACATCAGTTACACAATTCCCTTCCTCCTACTCGATCTCCAATCAACACCTGATGTGCAAAATCACATCTGTAATCTCCAGAGCTTCCTAAGATAAGAACTCTTTCCTCTGAGCAAGTTGTCAACACTCAGAAAAGACCAACAGCCAACAATAGTTATTCTTTGAGCTCTTCAACTCGCAGCTCAGCTCAGACAGCTTCCTGGCACAGAGCCACAACCTGAGGCGCTAGAAATCTCTCCCCCCCAATCCAATTCAAGGAGGATTTTCCAGAAGCACTCGAATCAAGGAACAAAAGCTGCAATAAGTTTTGACAGTCTCGGCCTATGATGCTGATTTACATTTTTAAAATATCTGGCCCCAAATGTTTTAAGGAAGAATTTGGGTGGTTCTTGTCCTTCTTACAGCCTTCAGTGCTGCATTCTACAACAATTCCCCCTTGTTTTCCCAGCATTCAGTGTTCCCTCTGGAATTCATCTGTTAAAGATTAAAGAATAAAATATTTAGGAGCACCTGGTGCTGCTGAATAAAGGAGCCTGATTGAAAGCCAGAAGTAGTTGATAAGCAACTACACACACCAGTGTCATTCACAGAAAAGGCTAATGCTATGTTCTCAATGAAGTTACAGGACTACAACTGTTTCTCACTTAAGAAAAATTACTTGGACAAGAAAAATAATTGTTTTGTCTCACATAAAGCTTCAGCATACCTCACTGCCTTCTGACTGCAGTCAGAAATAAATATTTGCTCTAGCAAATTGTATAGACCAAGTTCTCCACTTCTTATAAATTGTGCTTTCCCCCCCACTCCTCTTTCCTCTCAAATTCATCGTTCTTAAGAACATGATTTCAAACTACGGACTCTCCTATTTGGGATCTTTATATATTTATGATCAACATGAGATGCCTCAGAGATGTCTTTCCTCCTGCTAGGAGTAATCCTGATCTCTGCTGGTTCCTGGCTTAAGCCCTAAAGCACAAGGCTTAAAAATACCTCCCAAAATTCATCACTGTTGGTTATAAACACTCTTAATTGCTGCTATGCATATTATTGTCCAACTCCTTTTATTTAATCTTGCTGAATTCTTCACCTCCATAGCTTCCTCAAACATTCCCTATCGTGAGGGATCAGTTGCGGATCAGAAGAGATCGTATATACACTGCCCATAAAATTCTATCCTGCTTAAGCCACAAGTCAGACAATGATTCAGAGCCAGTTCGTTATTGACACAAACCCACACTGCTTGAAGATCTGGTAAGCAAGCACAGAGCTCTCCTTCCATCTACCTGTGAGTTTTGCCAGGTCCCAGTTTATTGCTACACCATTATTATTCACAGCTGCAGAAGACAATTTTCCTTTAGTCTGGAATGGAAGTGCTTGAAGAACTGGGAAACGGTATCTCAAAAGGACTACAATTGTTTATTCAAGTATAAATCATTTACGCAAAAATACCAGGCTGCCTAGCATGTCTTGAGAAACACTGGTAACATTACAGTTGGTTTTTTTTATCATGCAGCAAAAAGAGTTCTTAGCACAATTGACAGTCTACCTACAAACACTGAAAAAGCAATTCATTCCTTCATGCAAAATATATCACAAAACCAGATATTAATTTCACCATCCATGAAAATCACCATGGAAACAACTCTTTTAAATGGGGACACGAGGTCAGGGATCAGGGGGTTAGTCCAGGGGTCAGCTTAAAACACCGAGCCTAACAATTGCTGGGTTTTAATCATGCTTGCAAATGGATGGACTACAACTTCAAAGCACCTCGATTTTCCTGCATATTAGGGCGTTTGCTACTGATGGACGAACACAGTACTGTGTTGATAAGCAAATCAAAGCAGCTTTAACTTTCCTAAGACTGCATGTATAAAGTCCATCACGCAAGACATCAACTCCAAGAATGCGTGATGGGAAAAGTTTAGTTATTCTACAAATAAAGTCCTTCCACTTGTCTCTGAAACATCACAGACCATGTATAAGTGAGACCGTAAGGACTGATTCAGACAAATCCATACGATAGAGGGCAACATTCCTGTTCTTTTTTTTTTTTTTTTTTTTTTTTTTTAAATCTAAACACTACAATTTCTGCCCTCTAGTATCACTTCATTTAATTCCAGTCTATGTCATGTGTTCGTAGTCTCACATATACCACCGAATCTCGGACACTACTGGAACAGATCCAAACCAGGCCAGTTTCTTTTCTCTTCAACCAAATTCTTTTCACCACACAAGCTACACAGTAAAAAGGGAATTGGGGAATTCAGCCCCCTGATTTACAAGCACAATTCCTGCAAACATATTTAAGGAAATGTAGGAGTACCATACAAAATGTCAATACCAAAAAAATAAATTTGGGATATTTGGGATAAAAGAAAATATTTTCAATACCAAACTATTAGGTGAAAGAATTGTAACCTTTCACTTACCTACTGTGATGACGTTTGCAGAGAGGAAATGGAAACAGCTTTCATTATGGAGCATGAGTTTTCTTGGTGTTAAATCCTCTGATACAGATTTTGGAGAAGTCAGAGCCATCTTAAGCTTTCAGAGCAACCTATCAACAGTGCTCCCTCTAAGTCAAACTATTTCAGAACGTATGTCTGCAGGAAGATTCAGTCAAGTAATAAAAATCAGAGAAAAATTAAAAATTTCAGAGGGTGTTATTGGCTTAGGTAAGAAATCGCAGCAAGTACCTTATCTAGAATTCCACTGTCAGGAGACTGTCCTGGTTTAATCCTGCTGACACATATTCCACGGATTGATGAGTAAATGTTACAGTGAGGAGAAAGAACTACTGCTCAGCTCAGTCTTTATAGAATGGATGTGACAGCCCTTCCCAGCAGCACGAGCATTACAAGCACTCCGTGTTTCTTCCCAGGATATCTTGCATGCCACAGACCTGGAGAAGACAAGATTTTTAATAACTGAAGTTGCTTTAACTCTTTATTATATAACATTTACTACAGCGACGTAGCTGGATTGCATACAATGGAGCGACCTGTTTATCGCTGTTTATAACCAGATAGCTCCTTGCATAAGAGAAGGCACTGACTCCTCTTTCCCTCACCCCAGTACTTCCTATAATCAGACAAAATTACGCTGTTGCAGTAACTTCTGCAGAAATCAAATTACTCCTGCTGGGTTTAATTATACACACACATATTTACACATATATACATGTAGATAATACACACATACACACACGTACTTAATTCAGACATTTTCTAGAATAAGGGAAAGTTTCAGCTAAACTCCCAAAGCACAGCTTTGGGAGCTCTTTGCTGTGATACTGGCTTCTTCATTCAACTCTGTCTCTTACCCTTAACAGCTCTTTTCTGCTCTTACATGCTGTCAACTGCCTCCATACTTGTACCTCTTCAGTCGTCTGGCATCTGTCTTCCCTTTTCCCACCTGACTCTCTCTCACTCACCGGCTACAGAGGACTCACCTTTCCAAAACGTTTGGATCTGTAACTTCCTCAGAGAAAGGAGGTCAAAGTCTCCTTCCACCAAGAGCAATCACACAAGACACAAACCTGGGATCCTTCCTTATGCCGGTAACTGTTTGAATCTATGGGAGTCTCCTCCAGTGTGTAATTACCAGTTGAGCTCTGAAACATTGCCCTAACATGTTTTGTTGTGAAAGCACAGATCCAGTTTGACGTTACTTTAGAAGAGAGAGGGCAGTGAGGCATTACTATTAACTTACAGTGAGTAGAAATAGGGGGAGAGGGTGAGGGGAGAGGTTTGCAGTAAAAGATGCCCAAAGCGATGTCCTCATTACAGCACCTGCCAGCTCGGAGTTGTACCTCTCTTCTTGTCCTTGGCCTCTCATGCAGCTGCTCTGGGGAGTCATTTCCTCTCTAGGACAGTCTTTTCACCAAGCTCCTCCTTCCCCACTCTGTATCTTGTCAGAATCTCCTCTTTTGAGAGGGAGCCTGTCAGTCAGTGAAGTAATACCCACACACCAAGCCAAGCACACAGCAACTTCATATATGGAACAGCAACAGTTAACAAAATTAACCCTGTGGAAATCCACTATCACTAAAATCACTTGTTTCCACATTTAAATGGGGAGTATCTTAAAGGGTATCCTGTGGCTCTGAAATAATTTTAGGCATATAAGTGGGTGAAATTCATTTGATGAAGAATATATTAGCTACAAAGCACAGCTGGAAACCAAAACCAGAGTAACACTCAGAATGGATTCCACAAACCAACTGGGGCACAGGGGGAGATGTAACAGATTTCCATCCCCCCAAAATATACATCCTTGTACATGTCATCTGTCTCAAATTGTATCCCTTCCTCATTGCCTATGTGTGTAGTTAAAAGAATCCAGAACATTCTGCTGTAGACTGAAAAAAACGTTTCATGCATCTCTTTGTGCATCCCAGTATGAATATTTTAAGTTAAATCATTGAATGAATACCAAAAATATATTTACATATACACAGAGAGCTGATTTGCCAAGGCTCATTCTAAGCTTTTGTCTCCTGTATATACTTTACACTAGACACTTCACTGAGGCACATTTGTCATTCTGATACTTTTTGAAGTCCCGCTGCAATTCTTTGGCTTATCAGATTAATTGATCCCAGTGCAGAAAAAAAGTGAGCATTAGTAACTCCTCCATGGCAAGACACCTTATCACTGGGGGTGTGCCTCTTGCTGTAATTCATTTGGGGAGGTTTTCATTAAATTAAAACAGTTTCTTTCAATTCTTATTGATTCATTTAAAAAAAGAAAAAAAAAAAGTTGTTTTCTGTACTATATCTAACTTCTACCATGAGTATAATAGGAACAGCATAGTGGCCTGTGTTCAGTTAAGACACGTTAAAAAATATAACAAACCTCAGCAAGAGAATCGCACTGCTTTTTATACACAGAAACAGCATTAGAGCAATGTCAAACCAAACAAGACCCTACACAGGCAGAAAACAGTCACTTCATATCTCTGTTACTTCTGTGTCTGCTCTGTGCCATTTCTGTCAGCGATTAGCAAATATCTGTAAGTACAGGTCTGAAACTCAATATTCAGTTGTGCAAACAATTTAGCAAAAGTCAGGCTCCTCACCTGAAGAGGAAGCCTGCTCTGTGTTCAGTGCTGATCCTGCTTTAAGCAGAAGCTTGTCCTAGACAGCCTACCTCCTGAGGTCCCCTCATACCTGAATTATTCTAGGAACTGAAATCAATTTATTACTTGAGGTAGAAATAGCGTACAACACCCATCATAAGAATTAATGATCCTATAACCACCAGGCCCTTATAGGGATTAAAATTCAAAAGAAACATATTCTGCTAATGGCTTCTGTTGAAATCTCAAATGTCCCAAAGCTAACAAAGCACAGTTATCAGACTCCTTTAACGACACCATCTTATCCAGCAGTGATGTCATTAAAACATACAAATGCTGTAACAATAAAGCAGTTGTTCTCTGATAGTGAGCAACACTTGCTTGCTTAAGACTAAACCTTTGTTATTACATTTGCTGTGGCTGCTATTCCCATACATTGTTTATACTTTGCACTCACATAAACTTTCGCTGAAGACAGAAAATGTGCTGAGACAGAGCTTAGCTGAGGGAAGGTCTTAACATGTGATCCTGCCTTGCTCACTCTCTCCTGTAGCTGCTTCTTACACCTAGCTTTGGTTTTCGAAGGTGACGGACGTTCCTTATCTACCTTACCCATCCTACTCAAATAGCATCTTTCAAATTTCCTGAGCATTACAAAATGTGTAGCATCAGGAAAGGCTGATCAAACACAGGTACGAAGTGAAGTAGCTATAGCAAGATAGATAAACATGCATTTGTTCTGTAGATTGCTTTCACTTCACCTGCCCCTGATTTACAGTGAATCAGAAAAGACCTAAGAAGTCTTTAGAACTTCAAGACAGAACCAAAACCTGACATTACAAGGTATCTCGGGAGTTAAATAACCAGTGAACACATTGAAGTGTTGTTCTCTGAAAAGGCCCATGCAGCACCCAATTGCATTTCTGAAAGCACCCATTCCGGTGCATCCGCACCACCTCTTTAACCTTGGGATTCAGCAGGGAAGCAACAGTTGGTCAGCCAGATGAAGCTGCTGTAACACAGACAAGATCTATAGGCTTCCTTTTCAGAAAGCTGAACTGGTTGGTGGTTATTTTGCCAGGCTCTCACCTCTTTCTTCAGGGGTTATTTGAGAGGTCATCTCCTTTGCAGGAAGTTCAATCACTGTGACTCACTGCACACCAAAACGTACATCCAGGAGAGTGAGGAAGACTTAACGGGCACAGACCTTCGTGCTGGTACATACTGATATCATTTCAGTAAAAGCAATCACTCCACAATACTTCACATTTATGAGGATGTGGCTTTCTGGGTATTTTAATGTCTTGACTCATGTCAAATTCACATTTTTTACTCTCCTCTGATTTGGAAGTGAAACTATTGTGACTCAGTTGATCTCTACATGTCTTGCTTTCATGCAAAAGATGTTTTCTTCACTGAGTCCCACCTTCTAAAGCTTCTGTCCAAGTCCTCAGAGAATTTTCCCTATGTGTCTTCAGCATATCTGTCTTTTCTTTTGAAAAAAACAAACAAACAAACAAACAAACAAACAAAAAAAAACAGCTCCCTCCTCCCAAAACAGCAAGCTCAATGTCAATGTTTCCATAAATCCTAGGAAGCCCTAGGCACATAATTCATCCTTCATAAATGCAACAGGAGGCAACTGGTATCTCAAAACAAGATTCTTGGACCAGACTTCCTATGAAGGTAAAGGAAAAACTGTCAGTTGGCTTCTCTGAAAAACTTCTGGTGACAATCATCTGATGAAAAGTACCAGTAATGTTCTCTGAGAACATTTCTTCTCCATTACACTAGGAAACACTCTGGTCCCTGAAACAGCCCAAAGAGATCCATTGGATCTGGTCAGGTTGCATGAACAAGACTTAATATGACAACTCAGTTTGAGAGCCCTACCTAAGTTCTGTGTCAGATTCCATATTCCCCTAGACAACAGGACTTCAACCCAGAGGCAGGACAGATATCACGTGGAGACAATAAAATAAACACAACTGTATATGCCATGAACAATCCTTTAGCCATTTTCCTATCATTGTAGTACTTAAGGTTCCACCTCCAAAGACATGCTTTGCTGCTCAAAAAGGCACCATGCGACACCCACCAGAATTCAGATGAGCTCTAATGTCCTCCCAACCAGATACACCAATGCTGATGATGAAACATGGAAAAACTAAGTCACCAATTTGACCTGAATAGTTTTATTAGGAAGCAGATCAAAAGATAGAAGATCAAAATATGTTATCAGATGGGAGAAAAAATGAAACATTAAAATCCGATGCTTGGGGTTCGCTTTTCAACTCTACAGCAGTTCACTAAGAAATGCTGTTCATCTTAAAGAATGCAATTTCATTCACTGGGCAATTCCACTCGAGATAACTTGCACGCCCAGGCAAGTTACTTCACATCCAAAGCAACTGCAAAAGGAAAGAAGTCTGTTTCAGTACTATGGAACAAGGGGGTAAGCCCACACCTTAGGGTGTGATACACCATTCTTTTTCGCAAGGGACAGAGCATGCACAGAACAAACTGGCATCAGACAGAGCTCTCTGGCAAAAACAAAACAGTTAAAAATATAAGGGGGAGCAAAGAATAGGCCATCAAGAAAAAAGGACACTGGAACATCTTCCTGGCAGCTGGATGAACTCACCTTATACCCAAAACCCCATCATCCTACTTAAAAGGAACGCTTAACATTTGTCAGCTGTTTTTCTTCCTTAAAGCTCAAATTAGAGCTGCATATGCAGGAGAGCCCAGCATTTTTGCTGAATGACGTAACTGCATATTCCTTATGCAAGTAAGGAGACATTATTAAAACCAAAGAATATTTATCCTAGGCTTATATTGATTGTGTCATATGACTTGAGCATTTACTTTACAAAGCTAAACTTAAAACTGCAACAAATTCTCTAAGATATGTAGGGGACAGACTAATTTGTAATCTTTCCTATTTATCCAGAGCTGCCAAAAAACTGTCTTGTAAGTTTTCCTTGTCACTAGTCAGTTCCCAAACCTATTAGAAAAGGCAATGGAAACAGCACATGGCAACCTATTCTGTCCAAAGGAACATCTGCATTTCATATTAGCAATGGAGAAGTGAAATTTTTTATTATAGACCGAAGAACTAATTAACAAGGATCTCAATCTCATCCAGTAGCTTGGCTCACAAGTACTTTGAAGCAGCAAGTTTCACACTATATACCACAAAGGACAAAAAAGCCTTGGCAAAGGACTGGGGAGAGGAAGATCTCCTTGTTAGGAGACGGGCAGGAAGTGACTCCTGCTGGGAAGACTAAGCTTTTGCTGCACTTGGGAATTTGTGAGTCACATTAAAAGAAGAGAAACAGATTATGGGCTCTGATGCCATTTGTATTAAAGAGATTTATAATACTGATAATCTTAATCCTCCTAATTATGTTAGCAGTCTTGGCCACTTTCCAGAAGTTCTACAAAAAATACTGTAAAACATCATCTAAAGAGAAAGGAGTTGCTTTAAAGAACAGCGCATGTGACCTTTAATCAAACTGCTTCAGTTCTGTACACAAGTTTATTGCTGTAGTGATCAATCTTGTAGATATTACGGAGTAATTTATGCTGGAGGAGGTAGAAAGGAGGTAGTGATACATGTTTTCCTTCTGCAAGTCTGCATGACTGTTCAGCTTTCTCCTGAGAGCACTTAGTAGGACTGGATACAAAACCTAAGCAGCAGAAGGGCAGTGAGAGAAGAGGACAGGAAATAATAAAATGAATAAATTTGGTTGACTAGAGAAGCAAAAAGTAACAATGTATGGTAACTACTGCTAGTGAAATTAGGATATTAACCTGACTAAAAGCAAAGGTTATTCCATCCATCTTTCAGTATATATATTAAATATACTTATAAAATACTGATAAAATATTGTTCTGTGCATTCTCCTAAAAGACAATCTTTCAGACATTTACAGAAGTTCAATAAGTCTTCATCTTAGATGTAAGGCTGGGCAAAGGGTTCCATCAGACTTGCACAGTCGACAGCATTTTCATTCATCAAAGTAAGGAACCCAAACAGAATCAAAAGCATGGGCTCTTTTCAAGCAGGTCTTTCTTTGCACCACCCTACTATAAGACAGAAATTGAGCTGGTGAAAGTGACTGCTAGACTTGTATGCTGCAAACAAGAAAAACATGCTCACACTTGGCAGCTCAAAGGGAAGGCCTCCCCCCCGCCTCCCCAAACATCCAAATTTATTTCTGTAATTAAAGAATTTCACTCCGCATTAGCAGGAAGGGGTCTAGGAACCACTGGATCCATTTTCACTTTGACAACTACAGGGCAGTGACACACACAAACACTGACTAATGAACTTGCCACAACGTAGTATGCCTTTAGGTCCTAATCAAATACATGTCAAAGGGCAGCTCTGCTTTGCTCACAACCTTTTCATGGACTTTAGTACTGCGTTAGTCAATAAATAACATACATCAGTCACCTCTTGTCTCATTCACTCTCTCTAAATTCATAGAATTGGAAGAAAGATGATAGGATCCTATACGCTGTAGAAGGCACAAAACTATTGTTTGATTTAACCAAGGGTGCCCCCAAACCAGTCACAGACCAGAATCTCATCCAAAGCCAACAGCACCCAACCCACTAAGTGATTTCCAGGTGGGCATTACAACAACTGCCAGACCCCATTTCTACCAGAGACTCACTCCAAAGCCAGTGGAGCTAACACAAGCCTTTCTGGCCATTTCAGCCACCTGACAACCTAGTTTATGCTTTCTGTTTCTGTATCTGGTACAGCTCCACTCTTAGACAGCTGCCTTTATAGAATCCAGTGTAATCAGATCCCTGACACACCACATCAAGTAGGATATATTTCATTCAGTTCTTGCACCAACCCCACTAAACAATACCAGCATTTAACACATTTCCAGAGTTCAGAGTCCTGTGTTTTTCACTCTCCATCTCTGCAGGCATTAGGGCTTCATCTTCAAGGTACCTCAGTTACATGCTCCACTGTAGCCTTCCACTGGTTGGTCAGACTCCATTAGTTGTTCTTTTTATTACATGCCTTCAGTTAAAGGCAGAGGAAACATCTAGAAAATATGTTCTAGCATCTACACAGACTATCTTCCTACACTTGATTTTGCTACTTTAGGAGGACACTAGGAAATTCAGGAATAACAAGCTTGTGGAGCGTGCATGGTATGGGGTGGGGGCTGAAGGAGAGGAGAGGGGCAGGAGCTTCTTTTAAGTGTTTTTATAGTAACTAGTCCTGCAAGGAGAGCACATCCTCTTAACTTCAGATTCAACACAAAAAGTGGTATTGCAAGTTTCTGTGCAAGGGCCCCTGGCAAACATCACCTGGAAGAGATGGGAACTGCACAGTTTCTGCAGTCTCTCCCAGGATAATTAACACGTAAAGCTTCTTCACCTTCCCACCTGATTTCCCTCTTAATTTCCAAGGCAGTCCAGAGCTCCATGACAGCCATGAAGATGCCAGAAGATTCCCCAGAAGCTGGTTTTCTTTTTATTAAATAGAAACAAGTGAGGCTGTGACAAACAAAAGAATGCAGGGCCAGCTCAGAAGCAAGTATACAAAAATCAACATCTCAAGTGAAAACTTTAACATTCTGGCTCAATTTCTATCTGGAAAAAAATAAATACAAGAATCAAGCATGAACTTCAGCTACCACTGGTCTTCTGTGAGCCATTAGGCCTCCAGCAGCACAACAGAAACCACAAATCTAAAAAGCATCGTGAAGCATTAGCCCTGCTTGTTTGGATGTCTGCACTCAAAATAACGCCCGCAAACGCTCGTGCAAGCTGCCCGATAGCAGTGTACCCAACAGAAAAGGAAGTCAGAACTTTGTCTAAGCATGCGTAAAGATTTGTCACAGCCTGCAGTTTTCCATGTACTTATCCAATGCCTTCACAGTATACTTGCATGTGCTGAAGGCAAGTGCTCCACCCCACCGAAACAGACAGATTATACGATGCATAAAAGGGTTGGAAATTCCCTACAGATTTAAGGTCTGGGTTCTAAGCAGTAACGTGGACTTTGCATCAGATGATCCTATACTTTATAAAAAGGGTTCTCCACTTCCCCAAATAGCAATTTATTAGGTCTACCTTGACTACAGAAAGAACTGCTCCCACCTATAATGCACTGTACCAAGCTTCCAGAATTCAATTGTTTACTTTAAAAACAGGATCAAAGGATGGAATTAGAATTTAGGCTATTTTTTATAGTGTTAGACGACTTGATAAAAATAAGGATGCTTAGAAAAAGTAGATGAGTTCTATTCCAATAAACCTCTTTGAATCATTACAAGAAAAACAGATATTTTTATTTCCATCAGAGAAGCAGTAATAAATGTTTTGGATGGAAATCATCTAGCCACATCCAATCAGCGGTAAAAAAATAAATAAATCCATCTTTGATTCAATTTTGCATATCCCAGAAAGTTTCTTTCCTTTAAGTTAATTTGTGTATTCATATGTTAATTACTGCCATAATTTTCTATGTAAAATTGCCACTGCCTTCCAGCTACAGCAATGTGGGCCCTTTCTTTTCAAGAAAGTTTCATTTGTTGCTGAAATACTTCTAGCTTCACACACCTACATACATATTTCTTCACTCTTCATAAATAGCCCCCCCCATATAGTTGCATACATCTCTCCCAATCACACACATGAAGCTGAGGATAAAAATGCAAGACTTCGAAACTACAAAGAAAAAAAAGGAAAAACCCCAAAACCACAGTCTTGGACAGCTTACAGAACAAAGCTGATAAAGGAAATGAAGGCAGACAGAGTCTAAAAAAAAAAACAAAAAACACAAATTCAAATTTCTGTATTCCATTCCACCAGCTTCTCTTCCTATGATACTTTGATCTAATAATTTTTCATGTGAAACTAATTCACAAACAGTTTTGTTCACTATCAAGTAGTAGAACTTGGAGAACCAGAATTATTATATCCACCACTACAAGCCACTGTATTAAAATTTTTCCTCTACATTCCAGCTGCACTGTCACATAGTGCAAGATGATAGAGAATCAGACCCTGGAACCTAACTTCTCTGAATTACAAAATCTGATTTAAATTACTTTCTTCATTGGGCAAAGGAGTGCTGTTCAACTTGGATCAGAATTTTAAAGCACATGAAAATACATTAAAAAGCTGTTACCAAGACCAGGTGACAACCCAAAGATTGTTGCGTTGTCTGCCTCTTAGAACTCAGCTGTTCTGAGCCTGTAACTACAACCAAGCAGAAAATTTGCCCTGTGCTGTCCACTAATGCACCGCATGCCCTGCTGCACGTTACTGCATCTCTCTCAATTGAGAGGGTATTTATAGGCTGATGAGGTTAGAACAGAGTTCAACCCCAAATAATCTTTCAGGAAAAATACAAAACAAATTCAGCTACCCATAAAGCCTGCTTAGAAGAAATCAAACCCTACCCAAGCGGATCCCTAAAGAGTTTTTCCATTCAGCTATCTGTCTCCATGTTAATCTGCCACGCGTCTCAGAGCATGACAAATGAGTTGCCGTAAATTCAGATGATCCTTACTGAGAGACTCTTACTGAAAATCTCTTCAGCCTCATCCTATTACCCACTCATATGTACTTAGACAGTCATTTTCTCAGCTCTAGATTAATTAACAGGACTAATAGGAACAGATTCCAGTGATGCTCACAAAGAAGTTGGCCCCTTTGCATTATATTTAGGAATGCATTCTGTATATCTTACATTAAAAACAGAGTAAATACTGCAGCAAACAGTGTGATTATATCCAGCTGCAAGAAGAGTACCTTTCTGGTGTTCTGAAACTGAGCACACAACTTACAAAGAAGCATACACTCTGTATCCTTCTTCCCTAATCAAGAGTAAAGACTTTAAAAGAAGAATTTTGGTCTCCTGCAGCTTTTCACAATTTGTTAATGTTATCAAGGAGCTCTCACAGGAGGAAGGACTTCCTGCACCAACATTCACTTAGATGCTCTCTTAATTTAGGGTAAGGATGGAGTAGTTTTTAATTCAGCCTCATCTACAGAAATGGTGAATGCCCAATAAAAAAACAAAAGCCTTTTCAGATCATGTCAAAAGAGTCTGGCAATACACTAGAGAGCTTTTAATCACATTTACAAACCCAGAACATAAATAAAACAAAAGCAAGGAGTAACTGAAAACTGTGCAGTGTTCTCTAGGGCATGAATTTAACAGTTTTACACAAATTTACAAGCAAGACATTCCATTAGTAAGTTGCATTTACCAATGACAAGGCATGAGTTGATAAACAAGCCTTGCAGTCTGCAGTCCTAAAAGACTTATGGTTTCATTAGGTGAGAATCTCCAGGAGTTTTGCTTATGAAATGAAATACAAAAGCCCACTATTAACTGCTCTGTCTTGTCAGATCTACCTGCATCCATGGTCTCCAGCCTACACTGAGAGCCCTCAGTGCCCAGAAGCAGCCCATCTAACACCAGTAGTCCACCTCCTGAGGAGCTTCATCTGCTCTTCACACGCTGGTACTGAGGTTATTACAATGCCGTTTTGGTGAGGATGCAATAACTGGGATACATATAATCTTGCCTGCAATTAGATAACCAGTATATCTCATCAGCAGTCACTGACCTCCCCTCACAACCCTTCCGTCCTTCATTTGGAATGAACAGTTCCTTCGTACCTAATCTTAATAGGCAAAAAAAATCTCCCCAGCTAACATTTTTCCCCCTCAGTAAGACCAGAAAATCTCTTAATAGACAAAACTTTGACCACTTTATTTTAAACAATAGACAACTTCACTTTGAGCTACATTCTGAAGACAGCATTTATTTCTTAACCCAAGCTTTCCAAAGCAAGCTGGGAATCTTACCCTCCTTCTGTTTTATTATTTAGCATTGGAACCTACCTCTACCATGAAACAAAACAGGTTTCTAGAACTTCTTGCCCTGAGGATTTCAGGTATGCTTAAGATCTACATCTAAACTCTGGAGCCTGAGGCATTTACAGCATGCACTTCACTAGCAGTTTGGCCATCCTTATTATTGCCCATATCTCTGCAATCGTAACCCACATTTTTATGCCAGAAAAGAACTGAAAATTCCTCGTCCATAGCCCAAATCAATGACAAAAATAATCCAAACCCTTTTGAAAGGTTATGTGTGGCCTTCCAAGTCAAGAATTACCAACTGCTCAGTCATGGAATCAGACAGGATATATTACTTACTTTTAACTGGTATTTTATTTAAATATCTGAAGTTTATTTTACAATAAATTTCTCTTATCTTATACTTTTGGCTCAGTATACCGGTAAAAGCGCAAGTTATCATTTCAGAATGAATGCCCTGGTCTCTTCTGTTGAAGTGAGCAGTTGCCAGTTAGAAAAGGCTAAACTGTCAATTACAAGTGCAATACCTTTCATCCCTACAAGCTCTGAAAAAAACATAAATTTAGGGCGAACAGCATTCTAAGGTCCTACACATTTTTGTGAACAAGAGAGCACACGACCAAAATCAAACAAGCACTAGACATCGTGTTCTTTCTATTCTCTCTTTCCCTTAAAATAGAGGAAAGCAAAAGAAGCAGCAAACTCTGTTGCAATCATAAAGCTATATATGTTCCTGTGGTAGCATATTATAAAATTTGCACCTAACTTCTAAGAGTGAGCAGAAGAATTGAAAGAACTATTCCTGATACAGAAAGTAGCAAATTAAAATGAAACAAACCAGAAAAACCCACAAACCTTTGCCTCTTCTTTTTGGACAGTGCAGTCCATCTGTTCCAGCTTCTTCACACAGTACATCCAAACCTTCATAAACATGACAAAAAAAGTAGAGAGGAGGAAACTGCAAAATCTGAGGGTGAAGGCTCCTCCCCTGCAGTCTACATGCTGAGGGCTCTCAGCTAACTGATCACAAAGCAGCTCTTACAGTCCTTATTCAAACAGTTCAGCTCCAGGGTAACAAGTTCAAAGTGGGAGGAGGCAAAAGAAGGCAGAGGGTGGTAACAATCTCCAACAGACACTTAGCTGCTTTTATATCTGCAGAACCTGTTCTTCAGGTTGGAAGCTGAAACATCTGCTTATTGCCGTTTGAAAGTTGCACTCCAAACCTCTTCTATACTAACAGGTCTGTAGAGGCAAAACCATATTTAATAATGCACAGACAAGCAACATGTGGGAGGGCAAGTTAATCATTACTGTGCACCAAGTTTGTTTTACATTTTGGACTTCCTTGTGTTAATGTCAGTAAAGCAAGTCACTCCCTTATCAGGTCTGTTATAAGGAACAGCAGAGAAGCATGCAACAAAAATGAAATCTGCACAGAAATTTCTATCTTGCAAAAAAAACAGCAGATAAATTGTAAGAGATACGTCAGTTTCCTACAATCACAGACATCAATCAGAACACAAAACGGAAGAAACAGATTCTTCTTGTGCATTACAGCATAGCTGAGGTTGGCAGGGACCTCTGGAGGTCATCTGGTCTCTGTCACCGAGAACGGAGATACTTACTGTGTAACCATGAGGAGGGAACAGCTGGCCATGGCAACACCAGGCTGCTTGCACCATTTCTCTTCAGTATCAGCTGAACCACCACATCAGTAAAAAGATCCCAGGGCCTGGTAGTCTCTGCAACCATTCCTATGACAGAGCATATTCAACAGACTGTCAGAGGGTCAGCAGGCAGCGTCTGAAAGGCCCTAGAGTCCTTAAGGCATGGCTAGCTTGTTTTTTCGGCTTTATGCACTTAGCTGCTTAGTATTGGGCTAGGAAAAAGTGCTGGTTTGTCATTCCTGGTAAGGCATTAAACATTTATTTTCCATACAACAAGCACACCACCTGTGCAGTCTGCATTCAGATCAGCAACTTTTTTCACTCTGAATCTTCTAACTCATGATTTTGGTTTTACCAGAGGATGAATTTTATGGGAGAAGCAGGTTTGGCCCAGAACAAGGAATAATCCCAGGTCATACAAACTACTTTCTTTTGGTTCTGTATTTTTAGTCCCAACAGTAATTTTTTGGGGAAGTGTCTGGCGTTGTGTCCACACATGCTTGGCATATTGTGTGTCCCCCACTGTACAAAATACCACTGCCTAGAACTGGTGCAATATGCACTAACCCAAATTCTATGCTTAGCAAATTGTGTCATGTAAACAGGGAGTTAAAAATCTCAGTGTAAAACAGAGGCCTCCATTCAGATCTAAACTTACTACAGACTACATCATAAAGAAAGGAAACAGTATTTGAAATGCTTTTTCCACAACATTTGAGAGCCTAATATTGTATATACATTCTGAAAGTCAATGGTACCTTGTAGGTAACTCTGGAGAATATCACACACTTTGCAAACCATGCAAACACAAAGGTACATTTCTTCATGATGTTACAATGACAATTAACTGCCCCAAAACATATTTGAGTGGCTGTAACGTGGATGTGAACTGTTTCCTTTTTCCTGAGAGCACTCAGGAGCTTGTCACAGCACAAATCAACCGAACTTCTGGAATATAAAATCCATTCAATTTGTCAAGGGCAGTGACGCACAGAGAAGTTAAACACATTTTAACATTTACAGGAACAGAGTTTTGGCAGCCCTAAACCGCAAATGATGATAAGAAATAGTTAATGTGTGAATTGAAAAATCAGTAAATAATTAACAAATTGGTTCCATAAAACTTTACTGCAAAGAACAGACTGAATAGACACAAAAGCAATGACATGACCATAAATCATTTAAAATGGGTGACAATTTGAATTTTTAAGCATTATTAAGGTTGATTTGTGTTGTCCATGACAAAAATTGCTATTTCCCCCCAGAATAGGAATAGAGCCTGTAATCAGTCACACAACCTTGCACCATCCTGTAATGGTTCATTACACCATTTTTGTTACAGCTTTTGGATAATCTCTGACTATGCTGTTTATTTAAAGCTATATTAAAAATAACTATATTAAAAAGAAGGAATATATTCACCCATAACATTTTTAAGGGAAGAAAATCTGACCTTCAGAATCCTAGCTTTATCTTCAGCTGTACAAATGGTTTCCAGTCTAATAATTAAGTGCCTGTTAGCCAGTCTTCAGCGGCTTTGCAAAAGAAAAGAAATAAAATAAAATAACATCACCACACCTCTCACGCTTTCTTTGGTTTCTTGACCTAAAAAACAAAACAAAAATGTATTTACCAACTTCAGTAAAACAGCAACAAACATTTACCCTGTAGACTTAATAAAACACATCTCATACAGAGCACAAGAGAAATTTTACCAAGCACTTGAGCCAACATCTCAGGTGTCACCTGAGGCTGAGTTAGCAGCACTACCAAGATGTCAACCGATTGTTCCCAACTCCTCTGAGAATTCTTATGTTCAGATTCCCTCATGATTCAAGGGAGATTAACCTCGACTGTTTGAGAAAATCTTAATATATGAATCTACAGAACCTACTGCAGACAGTAGGAAGATTTAGATATAATTTAGATGCACTTGCTGCACTGCCTATGCAATGTTGATGTGGCAACCAGTATTTTTTAAGATGAGGTTACCAAGGCTTGTAATTTTAACAAGCATCTTCCCACATTTATTTTTCTCAACAATCGCACTACTAAATATGTGAGACTGTTGGAGTCACAGTCCTTGCTTGAAACAAAATCGAAACATCTGGGAGTATGAAGCGAACCAGAATTCTATACAAAATGATCGAAAGGTTGTCCAGGAGGTTTAGGTTCGTATTTTTAAGCAGCTTCCAGCCTGTTACCTCGGCACAGCTCGGGTCACAGCGCTGCACCGAGCCCTCAGAGGAAGGCGAACGGTGCCTGGGAGAACTGAGGGAAGCTGCGGGTGTTCCTAATGCAGGCGCTCCCCCTGCCGCCGTGTTTAAGGAAATGTCCTCACATTTCCCCTCGCATCATTTTACAGCCAGAGGGAGCAACCTGCGGCACCAGCACCCGCGAGCCCTTCTGGCAAACGCCGGCCGGGACCCACCCCGGGCAGCGATGTTCTCAAATAAACCCCTTACCACCGCCGAAGCGCTCAGCTTTCCCTTTCCCTACACGTTTTGTAAACTTGAGTTTACAATTAATAAGACACCAAGGGAAAAAAAAATAAATTAAAAACGTTTTGATAGAAACAAACGGGCGGCGGGAAGCAGATAGGCAGCATCCTGTAATGGCGGTGCGCTGAAGAGAGGATGGCGGCAGGGCTGCGGGGCTCTGGCCGACCCCTGTAGGTGGGACCCGCTTCCAGGGCGGCCTCTGAGGGGAGAACCAGCCGCAGCACGACCCCTCAGAAGGAAAACCGACCCCTGAGGTGGCACCGGCCGCCGACTGAGGCGGGACAGCCGTCAGGGGGCGGTGGCTGCCGTGGTCCCCGCCTTCCCCTCAGCTTCCTGCCCTCGCCGTTATGGCGCTGGCCGAGGCCGGGCCGGCGCGGGTGGTGCGGAGCGGCCAGAAGGACGAGCTGTACCGCAGCGGGCTGCGGAGCGCGGCCGGCGCCGCCCTGCACGGCCTCGCGGGTACCGCCCGGGGGGCGCTGCCAGGCCCGGGGCCGCGGGGAGGGATCCCCCCCCCCGGCTCCGTGCCGCTTCTGTGCGGTGGGGTCTGTGAGAGGCACTGGGCGTAGCGCGAATGTTTGTAAAATAAGGGTAACGGTGCTTTGCTCTTAGGTGCTAAGAAGTGGCTGGAGTGGAGGAGAGAGATCGAGCTGCTTTCCGATGTGGCCTACTTCGTCCTCACCACTTTGTCAGGTAACGTGCCCAGCAAATTATTTAGAATCCAGCGTTTCTTCTGTGTAAAAAAAGAGCTTTCTGCTCCGGGTATGAGCTATGTTTTGGTGACCATCAAATAGCGTGAGATGGCTTGACAGTGATTTTTTTTTTAATGGGACTTTCTGGTCGATTTTCTATAAATGCCTTTTATTAAACACACTAACCACTGAATTGTCGGAAAGTTGAGTTCAAATTCAGTTTATAAAGCCGGATATTTATGTGTTCTTTTTAAAAAAGGGAGGATGACATTGTGAAAATGTAACCCTGCTTTAAGCTTAAAACTACTGCAGATATCAAATGCTGATGTAAATACCACGCTCATCTCATTCAACACAAAAAATGCAGCTACTTCTGAAACCCAAAACCTGGTATCTGTTCCGATCTGAGCAGCCTGTCAGCACTGCCCAACCATGCAGAGTGGTATTACGATTGCTGTCTTACCCTGCTTGTTTTGTTACATGTGTTCTTTAGGTTACCAAACTCTGGGTGAAGAATATGTTAACATCGTCCAAGTTGACTCAACCAAGAAAAGGGTACCTTCTTTTCTTCGACGAGCCGCCTTCATTTCTCTTCATACTGTAGTACCCTATTGCTTAGAAAAGGGATTGCTGCATCTGGAACATGAGCTGCAGCTTGAAGCTGATGGGGCAAGAACCCTGCAGAGCAACCCAGCGCTTGGCTTCTCCAGCAGGACCTTAATACGAAACTGGATACAGAGACAAGTCAGGGAGCTTACAGACCAGCAGAAGAAAACAGCCTTACAAATTGTGTATGTTCTTAAGCAATCCATTCCTTTGCTTCATCGACTACATCTGGCAGTATTCTACATCCATGGCACTTTTTATCACCTATCTAAAAGAATTGCAGGAATCAGATACGTAAGTGGATCTATTTATTGTTTGAAGATGATATCCACTGCAGTATTTTGGCTTCTTTTGGGATGTAGCATGTGTAAAAGGGATACAGAACTTGGCTGTAGCTGATTATGATATGAGCAGTGCAGACTGGGTAACAGGGAATTTTTTAATAGCTTACAGAAGGGTTATTCCTTCCAGGTAAAAGGTTATGACTAATGAACGTGAATGCGCTGTTACAAGTTAATACCCCGTATAACCTTAGAATACTGTCTAATCCAGCCTGTCTTCTACAGATAGACAAAAAGCAGCTTTATAAATCCACAGGAAATACTTAATAGTTTTGAACAAAAATAAGTACACATTTAGATAATATATTTCTGTATGATGAGCTTAATTTCACATTTTTTTCAAGGAGTGTCTTTCTGAAAGGCATCCCCAGCCACTGGCCCAGAAGCACGTAGACACAAGACTCCTCAATAATTCCCTGATCGAAATATCCTGTCACCGTGGAAATTAAGTGTTTGACTGTTGGCTCAGAGCTAACTAACAGCAATCTGATTAAAGCAATAGCTTTAAATGGACAAACAGACAACCCAAGACAAATGATCCTTGGACAAACAGCAGTTAAGTGTAGCCTAACTGAAGGAGATGCATCCAAGACACATTAGACATACAAAGAAACAGCTGACTGACAGTTCAATCACTCCTAGAAACATGTCATTTTTTTGGACAGAAATGAAAATCCCAAATCAATAGTTTATTGATATGGAGGAGGGAGAGGCATAGCTTCATAGAACTTCAGCAACTAAACATCCCTCTTTGTGTGCATTATGCAGCTGCGTTTTGGAGGAGTGCAAGCAGAAGATCAGAGTATTCGATCAAGTTACAAGTTTCTTGGAATAATTTCACTCTTTCATCTTCTTCTGACAATCAGCATTCAGATGTACAGCTTCAAACAAAAGCAGAGAGCGAGGCAGGAATGGAAACTACACCGCAGCCTGGCTCCTCAGAAGTATGATGATCTTTGCTTACTAGAAAAGCAGTACAAGCAATTGTTGGAAATGTAGTAGCTTTCATGAACAGGGAGAGCACTGGATTTTTTTTTTTTTTTTTTTTTTTTTTTTACAAATTTGAGTAAACTTTTACAGTTTTCAGTATTTTTTTTTTTACATTTGGAATAATTACATAATTTGAGTTAGAACCTGATGTAACTAAACATCTGACGCTTACCTCATTGTTCTAAGCATTACGTTTCATGCTTTGCTTTTATGTATAAGACTTTCACAAAAAGGGTTAATACTCAAAGGTGGGGGTTACTTTAGGATTCTGTGTTAACAATTTTTTCTTGCAAACAGGCTACACAAAATTAATACCTACCTGTGTTAATTAGAAATATGACCAAGGAAAAAGCTACTGGGCGCCACTCCCGCTGCACTTTGTGTTTGGAAGAACGGAGACACACGACAGCCACACCTTGCGGCCACCTGTTCTGCTGGGAATGCATCACAGAATGGTGTAACACCAGAGTAAGTACAGAGGGACAGATAGAGGCTGGAAGGGGTAAATATTATGAAATTTCTACTTGAAAATACCTGTCAGGCTGGTTATTGAAGTAATACCTTTTCCCTCACTAAGGCACTCAAAATCCCCACGCAAGGCTTTACCAGGACCCATATATTTTATTAAATTAGGATGACTATGGGTTACATAGATTAGGTAAATAAGGTAAGCACTTTTCTGATCCAGCCACTGAAATGCAATTGGACTAACTACGCAAGTCAGACACAAATGTAATTCCTTTATCTGAAATATATATATATATATATCTTGGTTATAATTCTGGCTGCAAAAACAACAAAGCTGGTAGTGTTCTAATTTCCAGTAAAATGAAGGAAGCTACAACTGAACTGAGCTAGCTCTTACACATGAAAATACATGGGTTTTGCTCTGATTAGTGAAATAAAACAATTTTCATCCATTAAGGATTTTATAGATATCTTGGAATAAGGGGTTATCTATTTATTTTCTGAATAAATACTGTTCAACAGAGAAAGATAACTACCACTTAAAAATAAAAGCTTTACCTCATAGGTTATGCCTGTGCCATAACTCTGATATATCACTGTGGCTGTTTTAGAAGTGTGTAATCTACATAATTTTTCTGACACTGATACTAGTATTTGTCTGATTCTACCACAGCTAAACTACTTGTCAGAGTACTTCCCAAGGATCCCAGATGGATCTTGACACTAAAATCACGATAGTCAAAGTATCACTATGAAAGACCTGTATGTAAATCCACCAAGATTATACTTACACAAGCTCTTAAGTTCTACGATAGACAGATCATTTAAAAACAAAATAGAATGCAGCCTGTAAACAAACAACATCCTGATGCACATCAGGAAACATCCAGAGTCTATTCAAATTTGTTTGTAAAGACCTAGCTGGTGTTCATTAGTCTGGCCTGAGTGCTGCCAGAAGCCGTGGTAGAAATGGTTTCATCTAGTTGCAGGGAAAGATTAGAATAATTTAGGTAATGATCCTTTTGCATTGTAGCTTTACTCAATCTTATTTGGTCCCTTAGAGGACTGTGCACCTTAAAAAAGTTGTTCTTGTAATCTAGAATGAAGACCAGTATTCACTTCCCATAACAACTCTAACTGGAAAATTAATGAAGAACTTCACAAGTTAGCATTCAAAATTGCCCTGCATGAAGTTCTGGAAACTGAAGTCCAGGCTTTAAAGTTTGAGTATAGAAGTACACAGAAGGCTACTAACAATTTCAGCTGTGTTTTCAGTATGAGTACTAGGCGGCAGAAGAGCCAAATCTGTTAGAGGACTTATTTTATGCATTGTTGCCTATTCTAAACATGTCCCAGATGCACATAGCTGTAGGTAGAAGTATTAAAAATCCATTACACAGTGGCCTTTCATACTTGAAAGCATCCTTTCATTATAATGGCATCTTTACATTATTCTTTACCCTAAAGACTTGGTAACTAATTTACCCAGAGTAGTTCAAAGTCTATGGTACAGCATTTTTTTTGTTTGTTTCAGGTATAGTTACTTTTCTTAACGTTGACAACACTTAAAAGTTTTAGTCTTTTCAGATGTGCCAACATAAAATCCTTTGACTCTCCTACTGGATTCACCAAGCAAAGATACACAAATTTAAGATATTTTAGAGAACTAAGAATAGTTTTTAACACACAGTTAATATCTTCAATACTTTAATACTACTTCTGTCATATATGAATGTTTCCTTATAGTGGCCCTGCCATTTTTCTTCACAAATAGCAAAATTAACCAGTAGTAGTAGTAGTATTTCTTCCTAGAATTAAAAAAAAAGACACCAGAAGAATTGTTGAGAATCTATCCAGTTTGTTTTGACTTACTGCTTCAGGAAATGCCTGTTAAATAGCAAGTAAAAGCACAGAAGACTCAGGACAATACAACTGAGAAAGACTGCCTGAAATTCTGTAACAAACAAACTTTGCAATGAGACCGGAGTGTAATACACCTTGAGTAAAAACATGTATGATGTAGTATAGATATTTTGGGTGAAGAACGGCAATAAAGAAACTAGCAGTCTACTAGCTCAGCTGCAAATAAAAATAAGGGGAATTATTTTAAGTACAAAGAAAGGAAGAAAACCTACATCTGAAAATAATATATGGCAGCATTATTTAATATTCAAGGGAAACAGAACATGTGAGTAAAACCACAGTGACTATTTGAGGGACTTTGCTAGACAGGCTTCCTCGTAGGTGAAAATCCAAAAGGTTTTTCTCTAAGGTTATGAAGTTACTTCAAGGTAAGATGTTGAATGTTGTGTACAATAGCCACAGACTTAAGGGTATATTTTAAACAGCACCTCAAATTGCTCTTTAAGTTAGGCTATCTTACAAGACTTTACATGGTTAAGCTTGTATCACAAACTGGATTAAAAAAAAATTGTTTTAGTTACAGCAGGTCACTATTTTCTAGAAGCAGTCAGTATTTGGATTTTTTTTTTATCTTTTAAATACAGCAATTTAATAAGAATTTTTTTTTTTTTTTTTTGTAGACAGAATGTCCACTATGCAGAGATAAGTTTCATCCTCAGAAACTGATCTACCTACGTCACTACCAAATGTAAAGGAAAAAATTTGTTTCATGACAAGCGTCTTCACTCTCATACCCTTTATAAAGCGGTCAAACGGCTTGAATTAGTCCAAGAACAAGGCTTTATTGTAAAACCGGTAACTGCCTGTACAAGGTGGCACTTCATTCCTGTTTTACAAAGTAAATCTATTTCTGCCTCTACTCCTGTTTCTTGCAACATGGTTCTTGACCGTATTAAAAATATGTCTAAAAAGTGCCTACCACAAATATAATACCGTTCTTCACTTTGGACAATGAAAACTTTCAGTCATCTTCTCAATCTCTAAATGTAAGTCTGAATAACAAGTTTTCCAACTTTTTATAACATGCTTAAGGCATCAGTAAAATTCTACTGTATCTAAGACTCCCTTTCTCTTGTTGCATTACAATAGCCTTGCTCTTTGCTGTAGACTTCAGAGGAAAAACAAGCTGTACACAGGTCCTTAGTTTAACTGCAGATCAACACAAGCAACAGATGCAAGGCCAAAGTAATGCAGAGGACAGATAATTCTGCACACTGATGAATTAATGTGGAGCATCCAAACTCAACACTCTCCTACCACTATTGATATCAAGGCTTTTCGTCAAGTATTCCATTTAGTCTATAGCAAGGTAAGAAGTGTTGTTCCAAAAAACCCTAGTATGCATACTAATAGCAAACTGCTCAACTATAACATTAATTTTATAACACAGCTTAAGTTTTGTCTGTGTGGCATTTTCTACAGCCTAACACAGGGAAGAAGCTGACTTCAGCCACAAGCCCCCCTACCCCTCTGTATGGGAAGGGTTAATTAGGCCAAGCCAGTATGTTGCAGTATAAACGAGGAGGGTTCAGCAGCATCACTTCATCAAGGCTCATTCCCTTAAGTTATTACTAGTTCAGTTACACAGGTAGAGCAGTAGAGAAAAGAACTAGGTAATTGTTAATGCACCTTCTCATTTCATGTTTGAAAATATACAAGATTAAGTTATTTGTATTTCTTAAATACAAATGGAGAGGGAAATCCAAACAATCCCCTCTGTGAATCATGAGTTTGTTTCAGCAAGTCTTTCACAAACAGTACTGTATATGGACTTGGGGTGGGGAGGAGGCATGCTACAGTAAGCACTTTTAAGATAGTTATTCATACCATAGCAATCCTGGTTAGCTAGTTAATAATTAAGTCTTCAAGTGTTATAAATCCTCCAATAAAGTTAGTTGAACGTTTCATTGTATCTGTATGTGGAATGAAAAGAGTTGCCAGTAAAAAATAATGCCAACATTTCAGCATTACTTCACAAAAGCTGGTTTTCAGAGTCTCAATATCATCCCTTTCTAACACCAAAAAACTGCCAGGCATGCCCCACCTGCTCAAAACTGTAAAGACAAGAGTAGAAGAAAAATGGTCCATGTGACTCAAAATGTGACCAGCTAAGGAAATGACTACTTTACAGTCATCCCCTTACAAAGGGAAACAGCGAAGAAAGATAATTAATTGCACATAGAAACAAGTAGGAAGCAATTGATGACTGAGAAGGAGCTGGGAAGTTGTCAAGTTTTTCATGTGTTCTGTAAGGGTAACTTATTTTTAGCACTTATAAGTGGTAAAAATAGAGCAGTTTAACAAAATGCCATCAAACTTGTCTGGCCTTTGCAAGCTGAGATTCAGCTAGGGAACTATACAGTTGTCTCAATGTCATCTACAATACATATTTGAAAAGTGCTAATCCCACAAAGGAAGAACAGCTGTTACCTAAGAGTGAGAAGGCATTCATTCTTTATGCTGCCACTTAAGTTAGAAATTAAGTGGAGGTAGAAATTTCTAATTTGCAATGACTGTCTTTAGTACCCCATTGTTTAACAGGAATCCTCCCAGTTACTAATTTTAACATTAATAAATTAAAACAAACAAACAAACAAACAAAAAAAAAACCACCATACTTTTCTCCCTGATTTGCCCTCATATTCAGAGACTCCAGGAAACCTGAAGACAGCTCCTCCAAATCAAGACTTTCAGGTTTTTAGGCAATGAACTGCAATAATCCATGACTGCTACTTTTGTTTAGGCCCTTTCTGGATACAGTGTTACTGTAACTTGAAGTTTGACATTACATACACATAAACAAACGAAAAACAACAGGCCAATATCAACTTAAACTACCTTTAACTTTTCCAGGTTTACCAAAGACTGAATTCCACGACTCCATAATGACTTCATTTGACAAAATCAGATAAAAGGGTTCCTTACATACATTTGCCAATTAGGCATCTATTGAAATTGTGACTATTCTCCATTCAGAATATTCAGAGCTAATCTTTTTCTACTTTCTGCCAGCGAATATTCCCTGAAAAGCTATAATAGGCGTCACATGAAGATAAATGCTGAGGGTAACCACTATTGAAAAGAATCCATAAATACTGTCATCTATCTATATATATAAATATATAAAGATAATAGAGAACAAGCAAAGGGGGACACTGTCTTTTAATAAATTTTGGAATTAAAAAGTCACTTAATAAAACTGCAATTGTATCACATGAAAAAGTTTACATGCAGGTCATTTATCTCTGATTTTTTTCCCCATAGAAAATGAAAACCTTTGTTAAAACCCGTAAAGTTGTCTCCTACGGCCAGTTTGGGTATATTCTGAAGGGGCTGCACGAAGTCAGCTTATGCTAATCAAGCAACCGTTGGGTATGAAAGAAATTTCAACTAATAACAATTAATATATATATATATATATATATATATATTTATAACTCCAGGTCCTCAAAGGAAACGGTCATAGATTTTGAACAAAGTTTTGAGTCATCATGAAAGAGCCCAATTTTAGCATCTGCTAGGAGATGCAATGGTGAAACTGGCATTAAAACCTAACAGAAATGAGTTACTTTAGAAGCTATACATTTTTTTTCCCCTACTGAAAAACCCATGATTTCGTAGATTTCTTACTCCTATTTATATTTATGACTCAGTTAATACCATGCATTTAGCAAACTGGCTTAAATTCTGCATCTACTTAGGTCTATTGAATTTTTGTATGAAAATAGCACATGGCCATGAAGCAGAAAACAGCATCATGTGTGCGTGCCACCTGACTTTTTCTTCCTCCACATACGTGCACAGCACTTCAGGGTGACAGTGAGGAGAACTATGTAAAAATATCCAACTCAAAGCCATTAATCTCCAGTGCAATGGATCCTGAAAGAAATCCGTTATCCCAAATCCATGGGATTATCCAAAGTTTCTCCAACTTCTTACAAAAGACAAACTCAATGCAATTTGGTTAGAATGCCAGTTTCTTCAAGAAACTGATATTTCAGATAAAAATAGCAAGATCCTCTTAAAATGAAACTTCAACTGCTTTGTCACCACTCAATCATTTTATGAAGAAAAAAGGCATTGTTACAATGGCTCAAAATCGTTCCTTTAGTTATAAGTAGAATTGGTCAACAGGTTGATTGCATCTTCTAGCTAGCAAAGGTCTTTCCCACATCTTCTTTCCCTTTGTATTTCCTCTTGCCATGTGTGAAGGGTATATATCTGTACTTTATCATATGCTGTAAAGAAAAAACAATTTTTAGGGGCAAGAAACTTAGATAATATTTACAAACATGTTTCATAACACACAAAATTAATTACAAAGTCCTCTATGAAAACAGTTCTTCAGTATTGTAACAGTGAATCATAAACCAGTTTATATTATATCATGTCTTCTGCAATCTCCTAACCAGTAAACTTCACTGTACTCTATATGTCATTGGCTAGATCCAAATTTTATATTTAGAAGACTGAGCCCATAGCATTATTTAAATGTAAAGACATTAATTTCCTACATTTCACTTTACAACTTTGAGACCTGGTACTTAGCCAAAATCCTGCGTGTCTGGAAGAAATGCTTCTCCTTTTCAAATCAAAATTTTGAAAACAAATTTTAAGTAGTTTCTTTAAAAATGTGTCTGAATGATTTGCCTATGTTTTTCTTCCCCTTCTCTCCATCCACTTGGCTTGGGCAGATTTTTCAGAACTCCCCTTTTAATCCACCAGAGACCCTAAAAGACTTCTTTATTTAAAGCAGCCATAGGTAACTGAAAAAAGGATGTGAATCAGAAATTTTGAGACATCCTGTATAAAAAACAGACTGAAATTTAAGATCAGAACTGTTTGAAAGTAAGTATTAAATGTTGTATATGTAGTATATGAAGCTTTTTCCAAGTATTTTTATTTCTTGCTATCCATATTTGCTCAAAGTTGCAAATATACAACTAATGCTCAAGCATTAAGTGTTCAAATGAAATAAATATACATGTGCAATAATTATAATGTGCGTAAGTGGATGGATGGATAGTTTGACACAATACTATACATTTTGACATCACGTGCTACTGTCTGTTCTTGGCAAGTTACCTTGATTTGCCTCTTCATAGTGATACAAAACAGCATAATGAAGTACATCACAAGGATTGGCCAAAAAACTGGAACGTTGAAAGCCTCAAAGAACGTACATGCCATAGCAACCAGGATGCCTTTAGTGGCAGAGTGCCTTAAAAATAACATTAACAATTAATCCTTCAACCCCAGTCACCACTAATTTGATGCAGATATTCAAACATTTCAGAAACAAAGTTTACACAGATAGATCCACTCACCAGAACTTAAACTCTGGGAGCCTTCTAATGAAAGGCCTAAATTCTTCATTTTGCCTTGTAGGTAAGGAAGGACCATCATCTGAAGAAAACATAAAAATGAAAAAGAAACACAACAAAAATCAACCTCCCTCACAGACTTTTTTTAATGTTTAAAAAAACAACTTTCACTGTACACAAAGATCCAACTGCAGCATCTGTGTTAATATAACAGGGTTCATTTCCCATTAGAGAAAGAGAACTAAAATCAGTGCCAGGTCATGTGAGTCATTACAAGGAGAATTTAAGCATCATAAAACTTCTGTACAAATATAGAACACTTACACAATATGGAACATGTTCAACCCCCAAAGAGAAAAACTTTTTAAAGACAAAGTTTGTAACAACTCCTAATATCAAATAGCATAGTTTTTGTAAGTTCAAAAACACAATGGTCAGGCTGAATTTGCACACACTTAACATTACTCCATCAGACAAAATGAGCTGGCAGCTTAACGAAGATCAGAATTATTACGGAATGAACTGTTCATCGTACCTGAATCTTCCATTAAAGATGGGTCTACCTTTGGCGACAAGAAAGCTATGAAGAGATTTAGATGGTAGATTCCCAAGGCATATGTCACAATGTACCAACCCTGAAGAAAAGAGAAAAAGAACTAAGATTAAAGAATTCCTGAAAAGTACTTTCAGATACTGATTTTTCAAGATGAAACAATGTTTGTTTTTTTTCCTCTTCCCAAAGAAGCACTTTTCAATACCCTCACATTCACGTGAAAAGTTTTCCGTATTTGTCTAAAAAAGACAATATTCTCATTGCATAAAATAAACGTTCAGACTCTAGAAACAGATGAAATCACCTTTATGAATCTATCCAGTAAGATTTCTTGGCCTTTCTTTCAATTAAGATGTTTTCTGATATTTGTGTACTGACAGCTAACATATGTAATAGTTTTCATTTAAAGCTACTTAAATATTAACTAAACTTGCTGGAAGACAAATAAGCAAAGATGAAAAATCCATCACCCTTTGTAAGCTAAACAATTTCTAAGTTTTATTACAGTAAACCTAGAACAGTAATTACTTAAAGCCTTAAAATATGAGTAGTGGAAGTCTCTGATGTATTAATGGATTTAATAAAACTTTTCTCAAGCATCTGGTTTCTACGTTCAAGACTTAGATATCATAAAAGCAGCATAAAAGTATAAACAGCATAAAAGCAACAATCTTTAAAATAATCTTTGCAAGCTTCCATCACTTAAATGTTCCTATTAACTACCATCTGTATGGTTTTCACATTCAATTTGTAATCTCCAGTTTTCAGGAACAATAATTGTCAAGCTCTTAACTGAATCGGAGATTGGCATGAAATAGAGACATCTGATTAGCGGAGAACTAGTCTGCTGATGGCCTGCAGTGACAGAAGTGCCAAAAAAACAGTTCTTTATGGTTTGCATGACAGAAAGTAACCACTGGCTCCTGAACAAGCTACACAGCTTTAAAAATAAAAACTTAATTGCAAAAGAGTTTTCAGAATTTTATTATGTAATTTCATCAGAATTACTGGAGTGTTTCTGCCTTCTGCTACCATCAAATAAATTCTTAAGCACTCTCAAATTCTTCAGTCTGAGGCTGCAAGTTTAACACCAACAAGACACAGTGTCACTTCAGACTATTTAGTGTGTTTTAATGATACAGTAATTCCAAAGTAGCATACTTCAAAAATACTGTTAACACAATAAATAGAACAGTAATGATACCTACTACTACCTGAGCAGTGAATCCAGTTTTCCTACCTGTAGTAAATAAACTCTAATCATGTAGATAAAACTCAGACCCAAAGTTACAATCCATCGCACTGCAGTATATGGAGTAGACTTGTCTAACCACGATTGGTAGATCTAGGAAAAAATACAAAGTGCACATCAGTAAAATACGTCACGCACAACGAATAATGTACATTACAGGGTAGCAGTAGAAATAGCAAGCATTTGTAAAGACACTTTGGGAAGGAGAAAAACATGAAACATCGTTCTTCTTTATTATAAACACGCCTATAAGCATTTGAAAATACAAGTTTGCTATTTTCACAAAAGCTAAAAAAAAAAAAAAAAGAATGAAAAAAAAAAAAACAACTCCTAATTCCTATGACACTTGGGACATCATAAAGAGACATATATCCTCAGTATTTCATTGTTTATTTTCCTTAAGTTTACTTTCCTTAAGACCATTCTGGCAGGGAATCTAAGGTAACTCCTCATTTTTGATGACAGCAACGTATTATCGCTGTGCAGTGTCGCCCCAACCCCCCATTAAGTATTCCATTAAGCTACATATCGTAATATCTGTTGTCTATTTCTAAAACATTTCAAAACGTTTTTTCCTCCTGTACAAATTTTAGCATTTCAACAATTGATCCAAAAAGTAACGCGGTTAAGAAGTTGCATTGAGACCTTCTCCTGATGTAGTAACAGAAATCCTACAGAAAACCAACCTGTCCAAGTCTTGTGAAAAATCTATAGACCACAGAAGGCTTTCCATGAACAGACTCACCAATACTGTCCCCTTCTGACATGGTTGCTGTAGAAATAAAACACAACACACAGATTTTTGTTTTAAATGTTATCTAAGCTCAGTCAAACTTCACAGCACATTATCCGAACCAACAATTATATATGACATTCTTTTGTATAACCCTGTTTAAAAAATTATTTTTACTGAAGTATTCTTACAGAGAGGGCATTTACTCCAAAAGAAATTCATTTCCAGAAGAAATTGTCAAGAAAGTAAAGAAAAGGGCATTTTTACAAAGGCCAGAGAGGATCCGATCCATTTTAGGGAGGGGAAAAAAGTCCATACAGAAATGCAGGAATGAGCCTCGTTAGACATCTTCACCTTGGTAAGGCAGGAGCTGAGTTCTAACATCTAAGCATTGAGATATGTACTGCAGCACCACCCTCCTGTCACCTCAGAGTCTAAAGGCAAAGAACAAAACCAAAATAAATACATGTTTTTTAAAAGCTGCTTGGGAATTTCAAATACAGGGTAACTAGAAAACAAAATGTTTTAATTTCAGAACTGCACACCAGTGGTCAGAGACACAAACCGTCACCATAAGCACCTACATCATCAAAACACACGTTTATCTAAAGAACACGGGCAGCTTAGCAGTCACAGAAAAGTTTTATGCATAAGTACAACTGTAATCATAAAAAAAAACAAAACAAACAAACAAAAAAAAAAAAAAAACAGGGGCAGGATTCTGGATTTGGGTTAAAAAAAATAAAGTTACATAGGGAATTATTTTTAAGTATGCACTCCTGCTACCAATTTACGATCTTTACTTTTCACTTCTGTTAAGCTCAACAAAGCTTCATCCTTCACTGGAATACATAAACCAAGCAAAATAAACTGGATTTTAAACAGAAACATTTTTGCCACATCATCAGAAGTAATCCCTGACATTACTTCCTGGAGTCCCCTTCTGTGGGTGGGACTACAGCTCTGGGATAGCCGGAGTACTTTTGCTCCTGTGTCAGCACCTCAAGAGCCTCACGTGACCACACAGATCTGTGAAACATTACTAAGGAAAAAAATCAAATAAAAACTCATACAGAACAGATAGGGACGTTTTCATCACAGGCAAAAAGGAAGTAATTATTATGCTCCCCATCCCCTGCACTGCAGAGGAAAGAAATTACTCAGCACTATGAGCTGAGCAGCACTTTGTGCTCGATTTGGGGTGGGTTTGAAATGTCCAGGAACATAAGGGCATAACAAAAAACATCCAATCAATTGATCAGACAACAATTCTCTAAAGATGCCAAACCTCTCATATTCCCACTGGTCATTTTATAGCTACGTACACCCCAAATCTGTGCCAACAGCAGACCTGACTTGCCCATCCTGCAAACCTGTTAACCTACATAGACTCACTGACAGATCATGTACATGAGTCTACCCATGGCTTCCCGACGGAGTAGACACTTTGCTTGGTGTAAAAAGTTGTCATACATTGGATTACACATGCCCATGTATCCTGCATGCATTTCTTCCCCAGCAGCCCAAGGAGCACAAGCAGCTAGCGCTGTGTCCCAGAAGAGCCCTCGCTGGCTCAGTTTCAGCAGCACAGAGTAAAGCACCACATGACAGAGCTGAAGAATTTCACTTACTATTTCTCACCGCTTTACAATATTTACTTAAAGAAGGCCTGTAATAAAACAAGAATCAAGAAGAGCGATCTTTGGCATTGGAGCTGGTTTACAGTTAAGGACCCAAGCCAGATCTCAGTGGTATGGGGGCACAATTAAGCCCAAACAACAGCAATTCCTCTCTCAGAACACGACACAAAACTTCACTGTTCAGCATAAGGAGCGGTGCCAACCCTCCAGCCAGACCAGTAATGCCAAGGATCAGAAAGACACATAGAAATTAACAAAAGAAACGAATAACTTGCTACAAGCAGAAAGCAGAATCGTACCCAAACTAAATTGTGTCAAAAAGCATCTCTTTGTTGAAAAATTCCAAGAGGGTGGACACAAGCTCTCCAACTGCTATGTGTTTTTAACCACAGCTATTATAGCAATACCATTACAAATGTCATTGCACCCTGGAGTTGTCAAAAATGCCGTGACCTGGGGCCAGAAGTCATTTAACTCAGCTGCTGCAACGTCACACCGCGAGCTGCTGGGTGCTCGGGGAACCCTCCGACCGTAGCACAGGTCTCCTTAACGTACAGATGAAGGTACCGGGGAAAAGCCGCTCTGCAGCTTGCCCGAGTTCCCTCATCTCGTGAGGGAAGCCTCCTTGCCCAGAAGCGACGGGCACGGAGCTGGCCGGGGGACGGGCACCATGCAGACACCCCCGGCACGGCACCGCCGTAACCAAAGCAGCCGAACAACGGCACCAAAAGAAACCCCCAGGGGAGAACAAAGAAAATAAATCGAAGGAGACGAGCGGCGCGGGGAGGGGCAGAGCGGGCCCGGGAGCGGCCCGGCGCGGGGTGCGGCAACAGCCGCTGGGAGGGCGGAGCGGGCCCGGGGGCCCCAAGACCGGGCCTGGGGGTGTCGCTGGGGCTGCCCCCGGTGCTGCCCGTGCCCTGCCCGTGCCCTGCCCGTGTCGCCGCTCCCCGGCCCCTGCCCCGCTACTCACCGGCGGCCGCGCCGGGCCCTGCCTTCCGCCCCCGCCCCCCGCTTCTGCCGCCGCAAGATGGCGGCAGGAGGGCAGCCGGCCCGCTTCCGCTTCCGGGACACGGCGGGAGGGGCGGGGCGAGGCTCGCTGCCAACCCGCCATTGGCGGCCACCGGGGGAAGGCGGGAGGACGCGGCGAGGGGAGGCAGCGCATGCGCAGATGGCGCGGGGACGGCCGAGGGGCGGGCACGCCACGCCCCTCCCGCTGCCGAGCCAATGAGCGCTGGGCGGGTGGGGCCGGGGGCGGGGTCACGCAGGGGGCGGGAAGGCGGTGCCTGCAGGGCGCTGGGGCGGCGGCACGTGACCACGGTCGGGGGGGCGCTGAGGGGCTCGCGCTTCCCGCCCTTAGCGAGCTCCCGTCAGCGAGCCCCTGCAGAGCGCGTTGTAGGGAAACTCCGAAATACGCGTCCTGGAGGGAAAGCACTGCTCCTGTGGCCCTTCCTCTGTGCTCCTTAACACTTGTCTAAGGGCAGTTATTTGGTTTTCCATCTGCTCTTTCTGTACAGCTGGAGCGGTGTCGGCCACCCTATACAGCATAGGGCATCCCGGCAGAGTACACTCAGTTCGCACCAGTACGTTTATTTTCCTCATTTTTAAAATACAGTGTCCTTTATAGTCTCTAAACCTGTTACGCTATCTGAACAAGAAGGCAAACGTAGCACCTACTGCTTATATCTTTTTAAACAATGTAGTAAAGTAGCTGTAAGGCTAATGCAGCTGTGGAACCTGCAGACTGCTGTGCAGGTCAAAGCGCCGGTTTCAAGAGTTTTTAAAATCTGACTAATCTGAGAGAGCCAGTAGGGAGAAGTTTGGTTCTGTCAGTGGAGGGTTTCTGCCTTTGTATACTTTGTAAATCCTTTTGGGTGTTGATGTTTAAATGCTAAGATATTGAGTAGGTGAGTCCAAAGCACGTGAAGGTGCTAACAACACGGTCTAAATTTAATAATATAAAGGAGAAAAATATGAGAGTTTGCCAACTCTTGTCAAAAACAGAGGTGGACATTTGTATGTGGAGAAGGGTTGGAAATTGCAATTGTACAATATATTGTGATATTTTCTAGGCCATGACCACCTGTTCTCCAAGGACAGAAGTGACTGTGAGGGCAAGTTTCTCAATGTGGAAATTACAGGGGACAGATTTCACCACAGGACATTAACACGTGAGCCTTTTTACTTGTTAAGCGTTATGTGTCTTTTTAATAAATAGGTCTTTATCCCCTTACATTTTAATATATAACCAGAGCTGCCAAGCTGATTTAGTCTACATTGATGGTCTTTCATGACAGTTGTTAAAAAGTCATGTTTTTCAGATTTTCTTGCTGGCTTCCCAACTTAGGCTGAATTCACTTACCTCAGAAAGTTAATCAAATGTATCAACGGTAGAAACCAGTCACATGTATCATTAATTTTTGATAAGTCTCAGTCCTTCAAAGACTTACAGATGCAGACATGCTCATATGAAATGCTCCACAACACCAGGCCAAAGCTATCAAAGAATTTAAAGAACTTGAATACAAGTGTCTGTTATGGAGGGACATCTCCTGTATGACTTACCAAGATAATATTTTAATTAATTCATATCTCTCATGGTATCCCGAGCAGAAAGAAGCAAGCTCAAAGTTCTGTCCCTTCAAGTTGCACCAAAATTTCCTGTTTCTGGTTATTCATGTACAATAAGTCAGTGACTTCTCCCCCTGCCTAATCACTGTGGTCAACAATCTGTAGGGCCGACGCAGAAAATAAAGGGTGACCACTTGGAATACGTTGTATAATATAAATAAATTGGGTAAATACTTGAAAAAAAATAGCTATTTGTCATTCTAAGATAACACATACATTAGGAAATTCAGAGTATAGTAATTCTAGTGCTAAGCAACTCATTTTCCAGGCTTTAATGCAAAAGGTTTGGATGAGTACAAGCCATTAAAAAGCTGTTAAATACTTAATTTCATAGTCACCTTATTTTGTATGTTCCTAAAATACCACTTACTGATGAACCTTATGTATAAAAAAAAAAAAAATCAGTGTAAACCAAACAACAGGATAAGATGTGGTTTAGACTACTTTATATTAATTCAGTGAGGTGATTAGAGGGCTGGGATTTAAGGACCAAATGTGATTGTAGCATGTAGGTATCAATTATTGTACAAGTCAAGTATAGGATTCTACCATTGTAGTCAGTATCTGAAGGTTTAGAAAAATAAATTCTAAGTTTTATTCTGAGAAATTCTCTGAAATTTGAAGAAACTAAATGTTCAAATCTGTGCTTGTCTTGAGAATGCTTTTTTTTTTTAAGAAAAAACACCTTTAACATTGCCTTGCACCTCACAACACCCCACACCTCACCTCCAAATTTCTGTTAAATATACAATAAAAGTTTGTAGTTAAATCTGGTAATCTAAACTTAATTAATAGAGTTTGAAAATCTTTATACATTATTTAAAGAACTTGAATAAAGTATCTGTTATGGAGGGACATCTGTATGACTGTATGACTTTCATGTATGCATGAAAGTTTGGGATTCAAATCAATAGGAATAGCTAATAAATACTTACTAGATAAAGATACAAATGGCATAAAAATAGGCAGGGACTCTGTTGTACATTTGATTGTTCTGTTGTAGCCTGTAAACTGATCAAGAGAAATGCTGCTCTCGCAGTCGCCTCTCGCTTTCTTGGACATCGAAGCCAGGATAGTGATGTCTGTTATTTCTGTGCGCATGTGTGCACACGCAGTTTTGTACCACTGGGTGTCTCTCTAGCACCTGTTTTGAGACCGAATTAGTTAATTCTTCAGGCTTACATTTGTTTAGAAGCTGGACTGTCTCTAGTGTTGTAAGCATAAAGTACTAGGTTTAACTTTACACTGTATGCATACATAAAAGTAACAAGATACTTTGGTTTAAAAAAGAAAATCCTTGATGGTATTAACAAAAGTATCTTGTTGATTTATTTCATGTTTAATTATTCAGAAAACAAGCTTAAAGGAAGCCATTTGATGCAAGTACTCACTCCATACATACTGCTTTCAAATGATTAATTAAACATAAAACAATAAAAACATAAATACTTTTTCTTAGACAAAATAATTGGTTAGTGTTCTTTTTTAACCTGTTGCTGTAGAATTACAAAAGAGCTAACCAGCTTTGTGGGAATGTTCTAGTAGACCTTCTGGTCACCTAGAACTTTACATGGACAATGTAGCCAAGGCTTTCTGCAAATGGGATTTTCTTCAGCATGCTAATTCTAGAGCAATTCCCATGAGTGGTGTTAGTGCATTATGCTCCTTTCTGCACAGAACTCAAGGATCATAGCTGTCTTCTATGGCACTGTCATTCTGTGAGAACATTTTTAGCATGCCTGATCACTGCTTTCATTTTAGATAAGAATACTAACAACAATGTATTTGAGAATAGTAATCATGAACGGATATAAAGTTGTCAATATTGCTTGTGTTCTCAGTTAGCAGCTAGTTTTGATGCAGTAGAAGCGCCTAGCAGAACCTAACACCTGCTTTAATGATCTGTTAATGAACAAATGAGAAAAGCTCAGATTGGTTAGCCATTGGATTTGCATTCACCATATTTATTAAATTTACACCAGTATGGTCCTGACAGGTAGATACGGTACTAGGTCAGTATTCACTGAATTCTAACAAAAATCCAGGCACAGTTCTAACAAAATATGAGTCTTCAAAATATGGAAGAAAACAGGAAATAAGTGAAAACTAATTAGAGAAGTAATGCCTGGACAGCATGGGGTACGCAAACCCAGTCACAGAGTACGTTGGACACACTGAAGTAATTTCTTGGAGCAAAAAGAACATGGACAAATGTTTCAAGCTCTACGATATTTTAGTATTGTTTCTGCTGAGGTATAGAATATATTTAGTATGGCATGTGTGTTGCATTTGTCCAATTTTCCTCTCAGTTTTACATAAAAATATCCCATTAGTTCAATCTTTTGCAAGTGATAAATTACTAATAAGTGGATGCTGTCAGTGAGTTGCATATTGTCAAGATTCATGTTGATTAAATGTCCAGTAAACAAGCAGTACTTATAGCTCTATCAGAACTGAGCCCAATAATAAAAATAACTCGGATTGATTCACTGATTAATCATTAAACTAATTGCACCTTGAGGAAAAATATAAGATGCAAGGTAGAAACTGTAGCTGGACCCTAGGAAGTCTATAACAAAGCCCATGAAAGCTGATCATTTAAATCAATAAATACATTCTGTCTGGTTTTAGTGTGTTTGTAGGCACACATACACAGACAGTGAAAATAAAAGTAAACAATTAAATGATAATGAAGGTTGCAGAGGTTAATGAAGTAAAAAAAAAAAAAAAAAAAAAAAAAAAAAAAAAAAAGCAACATTCATTTTCCTCAAAAGTGAAGAGAAATCTTTCTACGATTTCTCATTTCTGGCTGCTGCATAAGTCCCAGTAAACAGATGCTGTGTTCCATTCTGTCCCTGTTGCTGCTTCTTTGTGTGTTTTGGCTGTGTTTAGTTTGTCTTCTTTCCCAGAGGAAGGCCTGCTGTTTGATACACCTGTTAACAACACTAAACAGGTGGCTAGCCTTATGGGCTTTTTCACCTGCAGGCTTTTGGGTTTCTTTTCTGCCCTAGAATCCATTTGAGTTTTGTTACCTGTTTGGAAGTCATAGTTACAGTCATTGCGTGAATTATTTAAATGATTGGAATTTAAATTGATCAGAATTATACTTTATACTAGCAGATAGAATGTAATTTGAAGGTAAAATAAATCTTCATGCCTGCATTTTCATTATAATCACAATATAACATGATATAAAAATATGAAGCTATTGCTGCTGTAAATACCAGGAATGAGTCTCCCCATTAGTAAACGACAAGCTCTATTTTAATTGCTTGTGGATAGGATGACTGACTACTGCATCACCCACAGCTCTGTTAATTTTTAGAAGTTCCTGTGTCTTGGTAGTGGCCTGGAAGTGTGCTCAACATGCTTCTGAATGCATAATCTGTGCACTTGTTTTTGAGTGTTTTTCTTAATGATCTTTAGCCAATATGTAGTTCTGATGCCTGGTAATAAGATGTGACAAGACAGTGGGAAGATGTAATTAGATGTAACTATTCATGTAAGAATAAAGACTAGTGATGCAAGAAAGAAAAAAAAAAAAACAACAACTCACAATCTTACCCACAATCTTATTCCTGTAGTTTACCTAGATTTTGCTGTAATATGCACTTCAAACTATATCAGCTGAGGCTGTACCCTGTAATTTTTTATAAATCTAAGCATGTTCCAGTCATTAGTTGAATCTGTTAAGTAATTCTAACATGTTATTTATGATCAGGGCCATACAAATCAGATTGATAAATGGTTGAAGCCTGATATTGAAAATGGTTGATAAAAGCCCAAATTAGATCATAGAGAAATCATATACTGTTAGAAGCGGGAAAAGTGAGTATTAGAGGCAGGAGGATTGAGTTTGAAATAAAAGTAATCATAGTAAAACATGTAATAGTCACTAACTGAGAAATGGAAGTCACACCAATAAAGTACAAAATGCTTCCTGAAATAACAAGCGGTAGGTATCCATTTCCAAAACCTTTTCTCTGTTCATAAACAGATGTCTTTGAACAATTTGCCCTGCCATACAATGTTGGGCATAACTAACATTATTAGTGCTTTTAATTCCTGAAAAATAGTGAAATTTCTATCCATCAAAGCTAGTTACTAGAGCTAGTGTTTGAAAACCTCGCTTAGTAATAGACTACCACAAGTGAAGCTGACAGTGAATTTCTAAAATTTACTGTTTAGCTATTTTCTAAGAACTGGTTGTTCTTAGAAGTTGTAACCATGATGAAGAAATTCCTAATATCTGTTTTTTAACACAAAATGAGTCAAGATAATGTGTACAAGAAGGCTGTCACAGAAATCAGTTAATGATACGACCTTGTAAAACTATTGCTGTTGATATACCATGTTCTTGTTTATTACCCATAATATTTAAATGTGGTTTAAATAAATTCCATATTTCTTTTCAGTCTAAAACAATCCACAATTATATTGTGCATATACTGGAATAAATTGCTTACCACTGAGTCTTAAGATGGGAGGATTTATTTGTTTGATACCCAACTGATAATAAACAACTTTGCCTTCATCATTTATTATTTTTCAAGAACTTCTTTGTCTGTTTTGGTCTCAGTCAGTGGATTGTAGTGTATTTGTCCAGTCCATTGTATATCTTTGAATCAGACAATACAGGGCCTTACTAAAACTCAAAGGCTTTTGTTTTGTTTAAAGCAGAGTTTCCTGTTGTAGGTTTTTGTGTGTGTTTGTGTGTGGGGTTTTTTTTTTTTTTTTTTCGTTTTTTTTTTTCTAACAATCAAACCCACAGCATAATACAGACCATCACTGGAACCTTTTTCTCCTTTTTCTGCTCTCCTCTGTTTGTGTTCTAACTGGTAGCTCTTTTTCTGGAGGCCTCTATGTCACTCTGGTTGTTCACGCCTTTGTTTCTCTGCATAAATGTGTGATGTATAGATAGAGCTTATGTGGACGTCAGCATTTCCAAACCTTGCATGTGTTGCATTGCTAAGCAACTTTTAGCAACACTTATCTCTCGTCCTTATGCCATCTGGAAAAAAAGGATTAGACAAGGAAGTGTGCCAGAGAGAGACAAAGGCAAATCTAAGTAAGAGCTGGCTTAATTACTTAAGAGAATGAGTGACATTAATAGTAGGCAATCATCAGAATTGATTGAAAGTGAGCACAATGCCTTTACAGGTAGGGATAAGGAACTGTTGAGAAAGGTAGCATATTTTATTCCCCTGCTGCCTTTTCCTTCCCCAGAGAAAGCTGAATCCTACTGCGTGTTTATGTACGGTGATGCAAGATGAAAGCCCATATGATTTTAGTATCTCATTTTATACAATTCCAGTTACAGTGGGGTTTTCGATTCCTATTTCCAGTTGCCTGCATTCAGGAGCATAACTAGCTGACTGCTCTTCAGAAGGTCTTCCAACAGACAGAGAAGATTGTGAAAATGCCAATGGAGCTTGACACTTCTGTACACTAGAGCTACCAACAGTGCTGCTGCTGTTGGGATAACTGCTGAAGATAGCATCATGTGGTTTAAATAGTGGTGGAAAGAGTAGACCAAAGCAAATAGTAACAGAAGCGTATTTCCAAAGAACTGCTTCATCTGTGATTTTATCTTCTAGCTTAAATCTATAAATGTGAGGGTGTAAACAAAGTGTTGGAATTTTAGCCACTAACAGGAATTTAAACTGAGTTCACACAAGTTTTAGAATTATAGTAGCACTTTATTTTGTGCATCTGCTGTGATCACACAAGTAGCCAGAAATCCGTCTTGATAGAAAGAGTTCTTTAGATTCCAAATATCCTTATTTTATGGTTCCTTATTTGCTTTAACATTTAAAGAATTGTTGTCTGATAGATAAACAGGTTTAGTGCCACATAGACCAAGTGACATTTATTACTGAGATTTTTACTTCCTTGACCTGGACCCTTGCCTGTACTTTGACCATCTTCTGATGGGACCACTGGCTGCTCTTAGTTAACATCAGTGAAACTGTGGCTGTGAATTGGTCATCTCAAGATTACAGTGTTGGGTAGGAAGGGATCCATTGGATAAACATGTTCATCATGATGTTGTGCTAGATTGCATGATAACATGTGCAAGCTTAAGGTTGCTAGAAACCTTAATTTGGCCAGACCTTAGCTCTTTTCATATTTGGCTTTGCAGTCTTAGGAATCTCTAAACTTATATTTTATATGAAGCATGCATCTTGGGTCAAATGCAGACCAGATTTAAATCTCAGAAGCTTTTTGGAATTATTTGGTATACTTTTTCACCTTCACAATCTTTAAAAGCAAAAATAATGCATGATTCTGCATGTGACAAAGCAGTTACTCATTCTTGCTGTGTAAATTAATGCCATGTAATATATGAACTGAAGGACCTCACATAATAGTATCCCACAGTAACAAACCTTGGGCAAGAAATGTTTGATTCTCCCCCCCATCCCTTTTAGAAGAGTGCCACATAATCCTTGGTAGTTGTGTGGTCTCCCATTCAACTTTTCACAAAAATGTTGGAAGGGTATATAAAGAGCCTTGAGGACCACCCACTTTGCTATTGAAAATCTGCTGAAATAATCCCTTCTTTATAATGTAGCTGTGTTGTAGTCAAAAATTAAAATCTGTGTGTATTTCTGTTTAAATGGGGCAGTGAAGAAATGACGTATTCAATGTATAGGGCACTATAATTCATTGTTCCAGTGACATCTGTGATAGACTGTGGATCAATGGCTGCCCTGCTGGTAAGTACATTCATTATGCTCTCCAGTTATTAACAAGACTTTGACATAATGCTTTGGTTGTCCTTCTTTTGATTCATATGATCTGACTATAGTGTTTAGTATCCTCTGAGTATTCCTGCTAGAATGCATAGTTCTTTGGAGCAAGGGGAATAGCTGTTTAAGCAGGACCTTTGCTGAAGGGAGGGAACTGTTCATTCAAATTAAATGCGGAACAACAGTGAGGTATCAAATGTTTTTGTAATGGTTTTTTATTGTTGTGATGAGGGATCATTTTTTTAATATTGTGGATTTTGCATTTTAAAGTGAAGTATTTTGGAATTCAAAAGTTGGAAAGATAGAAAAAAACCAACTTTGTATGTGCACGCGTGGTAGGTGCGTGTGCAAGAGTAGTCCCAGTTTAAATTGTTATTGGAAATATAAAGAATTGCTCAGTAGGTTATAATTTGTTAATTGCAGGGCAGAAATTGATCTTTTCATAAAGCAAAGATATGAAGTTGATGGCTCTCTAGAGGGCCTTTGCAATCCAGTTGACTTCTGCGTGAGGGTACTATACACAGAAAACAGACACACAGATGAGTAACAGAAGTAGTTACACCTTCAGAGCAGCTGAAGGTACTCAGATCACATCAGAGGATATGATCTGGAAAATTTGACATAGAAATTATATCAAAACTATACAGCATATATGTATGTCTCCTCTGTGTCAAGCAGCAACACGTATGGAGTACAGCCCTGAAGAACAGAACTGTGCAGTGGCCTACCTAAAAATACTTGCATGTCAAAATCTTTACTTGTCGGAGGCTAGCACCCTAAAAATGAAGTATTTCAAGAAAAAACACAGAAGAATATCATTAATCTCATTTATTGCCATCTTTAATATTAAATATACTTGTAATTCTAAATTCATATTTTCAGAACATGGTACAAAAATGTTTATTTTTAGAAGCATCTCCTATAAGTGAGTTAAGTTTTGGTAGGTTTTTTAACAGTCTCACAGTAAAGTACTTCTTTAATCCAGTCAAAGTTGGTAGTAATCAAAATTCATAGCTATGTTCAAACCATATAAAATGTGACGGTCTGTTTCATGATTAGTTAGCAGATGTTAACTTTAACAGGCCTTTTTTCTGGCACTGTAAGCTGAACAATAAGGAATTGAATAGGTCTTGAAGAAATCTCTACACAATCATGGAAGTATTCTCTTCAGATTACTATAAGGATACATTTGAAGAGAGAAAATTTGTTCCACTCCTGTTCATTGGGTAGTTAGAAGACTTAATTTTCCCTTTTCTCAGCAATGCAATCATTTACATTCTGTATTAAGAAAGCATGATATTCCTGTTTATCTTTAAAACTTAATTGTTTTTTTTAACCTTTTTAAAGTGCATTTATGTGGAAGTCAAGGTTCGCAGTATTTCAGTTTAAAATAAATGTCTAGATAAGTATTCCAAGCAGAATGAGAGTTTGGCTTTTCAAAAACAAAAAGGGAAAGATTATTTACAATGCAGTATCTGGAACGGAAAAACAAAAAAAAAAAAAAAAAAGCTTTTTTTTTTTTTTTCCTGACAATTTGAGTAGAAAAGTGAAGGAACTTTCTTCATGAAAAGGAATGAATGTATATCTTCTTTCCAGCCTTCTGGGAAGACAAGTCAGCTTTCATGTTATGATTGCCCAAGCCAAATACAGATGATATTGTTTGCACTGTCTTTGCAAGACATTCACCTTCACAAGGATTGGATATTCTGGACAGCAATTTACCTGTATGTATTCGCTAGCTTTCTGTTGGAATTTTTCAACAGTTTTTTCTACCAAAACCTCCAGTGATTTTTATCTACATAAGTGAACTTTTTAGTTGTCGAGCTGCTTTGATATTACTTTACCTTGAACATACAATTGCTTTCAATCTCACAGTAGTTATATTTTTAAGATAATGGATTAGTCGACTACTCAACATTTTAGTTAACCGAAAAATGACAAAGTATCTTTGCATAGCATTAAAATAACTCGTATGAGAAACATCTCAAATGATTTTCTTCAGACAGGATCTTCTGTGAAGCTATTTTATTCGCAATTGCAATGGCAGGCATCCTGTCAATCAGGAGCACATTTTAGTAAACAAATCCTAACCTTTTATTCCCTATTACCCGATGCCTGACCACCTCCCCTGTTTCCTCATTGGCCGAGTACTACAGGTTCACAAGCAACTTGATGCTCCTCTACACCATGTATGTACATTTTTGTTTCCAACCCTTTAATTTCTCCTTTCTTATGTTTTGAGAACTTGTGATCTTTGTTTAACTGTTCTCACACTGCTCATCCTGTTTTTCTCAAGCTTCTACCTTATTTTGGAATAGTGAGGCCTTCTACTGTCCACTTAACTACTTAGCATTTCTCCTTATTATGACTACACAACTATGTTGGGATACAGAAAAGTAATTCCATACTGCAAAAACACAACTCTGTTTCTCACACTTGAGAGTATAGGAAATTGCCTTTGTAACACAAACAGGTGGTTCTTAAGCGATTTTTTTTTAGCACAGTGTTGTATTTCTTATAAATAAAAACAAATTCATGACAATATATTCCACTTTGTAAGGGAAAGCTACCTCTCCTAGCATTTCTTTTCTGTTATTTTTAATCAGGTAAAACATACTGCTGTGCGGTAAGGTCAAGAGAGTTCAAGCAATAATTCCTATAGTCTCAATTCATTTACCAAGTATTAAATGGGGTCTAAAACTGGAAATGCACTGGAGACAGTTTTTTTTACCCTTCAATTTATGTTCAGAAGTGTTGCTGTTAATTCACATACTTCTAGGAACAACTTTGGCAGGTAAAGTTGGTACCATAAATACAACAGTTACAGTACCTTAAAGTGTGGGAGCACTAGCTTCAGGAAAAAGGAACAAACAAATAAAAGAAAAGCACAGAAAAACAAAAACAAAAACAAAAACAAACAAAAACAACAACAACAACAACAAAAAACATACTCAACCAGATAGGCTTTTATCTCCATGTAAAAGCCTTTTTACATTGATAACAAATATGCAAGCAGGACCCCACTTCTCTTATTACCTGAATGGTATTTAAGAATACATTTTTATGGTGCTGGCATTTTGAAGAATTAGGCTTTATATTTGAATTTTTTAATTGAAATTTTATGTCTTTGGTCAAGGTCTTATCCAGAGTGATTTCTTCATAAGACAGTGTTGTTTTCACAGGTGCTTGTGGCAGACATAGAATGGGTCTCTTCAGAATGAACTCATTGTCATTGATTGCAATGGATGGATTTGTGTTTGGTGAGGTACATTAGAAGGGCTGGTACTAGAAGGAAGTTAGATGAAGTAAGGCAGATGGGGTAGAAAGGGTGGGAAAAGATGCCTGGGAAACTTGAAGGGGGGAGGGAAGGAAGAAAGAAAACGAAGAACGCGTGAAGAGCTATTGAAAGATTCTTTTTTCTAGCCATTTTTTAATGATTTTTCTGATTCTGCTCATCTTTGCTTTTGCAGAGAAATGTTGGCTAACCCTCAAGGCCTCAGGAATAACTTCTGATGAGTAAATTATGATATCCTTGAGGCTTTCAAGTGTCACCGTAGATTGTATGGATGTAATAATGCAGTGATGGAAAATCAGCCAGTCTTGTCCAGTATTGATGAACTGTCAGTGAAATAGTTTCAAAAGGTTTAGTTACACAGTTACTGTTTAGTTACACAGTAGCATCTGTGTAACTGTCATTCAAGTATGGATGATTTTCCATATTTCAGATAAGTAATGAGACCCACGCCTATGAAAGTTGTCTGAGATGCAATTTCACTGGAAGATCTGTTTAGTCACTATTTAGTAACGTATATCATGCACTGTAGAAGTTTGTTTTCATTTGTTTCATGATGTTGGTCAAGCAAATAAGCTTTGTGAAGCTCTGTCTTTTTTTTCTTTCTACTAGCAGTGTATTTTTATAACATTTTTCTTTCAATATTACTTACTTTCAAAGGCACTCTGCAGACAGGATAATAATGACTGCTTAAAGTAGCGTTAGATATTAGCTGATGTGGTGAGAGATTCTTTTATAGACATTTATACACTGAAACTTGCACAGAAGTGGGAGGGTAAACTTAATTTCCTCAGAGCATGCAGGAGAGTCAAGCTAAGCCTTCGTGTTTTTATATGTAGTTGGATATCTTATAATCTAAGGAGTTGGAGCTGTTTTATACCTGTCAAAGCTGGGTGCCTGGGAAAAATGTCCTGCTTTCTGCCCACTATTTCTTCATCTAAGAAGCCTTTTTTAGACTATTTGACAAAAATGAATGTGTAACTTAATTCAGGAACAGCATCAGATGACACACAGGTTGTCATGTGTTAGTTAAAAATTAAAAAAAAAATAAAATAGTTACCATAACAACTGACTCACCAATTGTATTTCTGAGAGAAAATATCATAATACAAAATGTAATAGGTCAGTCACATGCATCTTGGTAGTGTTTTCAGTGAAAATGCATGTAGAAAAAGAAACATTTTTTCACTAAGATTTTTTTTCATATTCAGGTAAGGTTTTGATAACAAAAAATAACATTATGCTTCTGGGATCATTATGACCCTTATTAGAAGCAGAAGCAAGTAAGTCTATTTAAAGTCAACAAAAACCCTGAAAAGTTAATTTCTAATCATTTTAGGTAATCCTCTGTCTGGACAGCTGACCAGACAGTATTTATATTATACAATGGAGTAACAACACCACCAGGTGCCTTTTTTTTGCCTTACTTATTTTTTTAATCTCAAAGACTCAGAACAATCTATTTTTCCTTCACTGTTGAGAGCCTGATTCTGTTCGTCCTTGAAGTCAATAGAAGTTCTACCTTTGACAATTGTTTTTGCACGATCAAGCCTTAACATGATTCATTTTATATTTTGTCAGCTTCTCTGAGTTAACTTCAAAGCCCACTTCCCCCATTCGTGTTCCCTCCTTCTTCACTGAAGCCCTTAGTGCTAAAACTCTTGACATGATCAATAGAGGTAGCCTGAGGATTGTCAAAGACTTCTTTGAAGACTTGTTATTAATTTCCACTATAGACAAATATTCTGCAGAAAAAAAGCTTTTGGCTCTACCCACTATTTCTTGTGTGGGTAAATAAATAAAGAATTTCTGAGAAACTAGATTATTATAAATCTGGTATTTCATATGTTCTGTTGGGTGGACAGCAAGAGGAAACTGCAGGTGTAATTAGGTTTCTCCTCTATTTTATTGTTTAATTTTATTATCTGACCTGTTTCAACTAGCAATTTCTGCTTTTTAGCCAATGATTTTTGATCATTTTATCTGGAATTTCATGTGAACCCATCACTGAAATAGTATATTTCAAAAGTTAACAGCTTGACTTTTCCACGTGATATGGAAAAAGAACTATTAGGATTTAGATTTGCATAAATTAGTCATCTAAGGAAAGAAGTTTATCATCCATATATAAATACAGTATTTAAACTGTCTACAACAACTTTTCTGAGCAGTTTCTCTTTTCTCTTGAAGTTTTGAAAAGGCAGTTAATCGGGTACAAGAATGAGTATTTGTTTGAGCCCACAGTTACGCATTTCATTGATGTGCAGCTCTTTTTGGGAATCCCTGCTTCCCATTGATTTCCCAGCACCACAAGGCAGATAAGGGATACCACATAATCCCATGGTCAGAGCACGGTGTCTCATAACCATCTGTAGTATCTCAAGATCTTTTGTACTTGCTGGAGCAAAATGGCTGTGTAATAGGATGCTGTTCATCTCAAGATTTTGAAGTGACACCAGTAAGTGAAATGCAGCATCTGTGTTTTCCACTGCAGTTTCTTTTAATATTACTTAAAAGGATACTGCTCAGATTTAGAAGTCTACAAATTGACTTAATATTTTAAAAGTAAAGGGCCTAATCTGCATTCTAAATATCTATCTACATACATTTTAACTCTACTACTCAATAATGAAAAGATTATTGTAATGGAATTAAAAAAAAAAAGTTGAATGTTTCCTCAGCTGCCTCTGTAGCAGCTGGAACAAAATATTACTAGTGCTTATCCCAGATCTTTGTTGTATTGCCAGGGTTTTATGTGAACAGTAAAAAAAAAAAAAAAAGTCTTTGGTGTCAGAAGCACTGAAGCACTGTTATAGCTACCTACAGAAATTACACTGGTAGTTTGAGTCTTTATTAGTATGTGCACAATAATCATGACAAATTTGAGGCATAATCTATGTGAAAACTGCAAAAAATAAATTTAATAACGCTGGAGGTAAAAGTGTGCATACCTTGCATGTTTGACAAGAAGAGGCATAAGGGTCCACTGACTGCTGTGGTCTACTGCACAACCGTATATAATCTGAACCAACTTTCCTGTGTTTCACACAGATCTTTCTTTAGTATCTTTAATGTCATTCTTTTTAGGTATGTGAGTGTTTGTCTGCTTTCTTCTCATGGACCTTTCACTCTGCTGGAAAAATGTGTTATTTCCAGATGTCAAAACAATTACTGTGCATACCCCTAAAATAGGAATAGACATAAAAACCAATACCACCATCCATAATTATTTTTTGGCTTTGAGGAGAGAAACCGACAAGACCAGCAAGTGAAACTTGGTCCATTGACATATGCCCTGGTAGATGGAGAATAGGGAGAAAAGAATACTAAAGCTGGGACCTTCAGTTGACTGCTACCTTGGCATATTTCTACCTATTTCTTCTTTTATTGGTGGTACCTACTTATTCTTTTATTTTTTATTAATCGTTTCAAGCATTTTATATACAAAGAAGGTAAAAAGAAACAGAAACCCTTGTCTTTTACTTGATTGAATTAAATGTGTTCCTTTCAGTAACACATCTTGCCTCTTTTTCAACTTCATTCTAAATATATTGTGAGCCTTTTGCAATGTGGTACGTTGACTTAAGCTTATATTTACAGTGAATTAGAACCTTTGATAAATACGTCTCTGCAAATGATTTATTCTGTTTTGTCTGAACTTTTGAAGCAATTAACAATGGTTGTTTATGGCAAATGAAATGAGCTGGATGTGTGCATTCACACCCATAACATTTGGTAGCACTGAAGAACCAGTGCATGCAGTAGTTGAAGGGAAGCATTCTGCATGAACACAGAAGAGCTCAAGGCTCAATGCATGTTAACATCCCCTGTAACTCCTGGAAACTATTCAGTGATCACTAAGGAGTAGTCCCAAATATATTTCTTCCAGGCATTTTTTTTCACTGGTGAAAATGTCTGGGAAATAACAGGTCCTGAACTGAGAGGGCAAACACTTCTTTCCCACTATCTTCATATCTCCCCCTCAACACACACACTTTTTTTCCCTTAAGGATTTTGCAGTTAGGAGGTCCTTCTTCAAGTGTGATCTTCTCAGTCTTAATATTCATTAAAAACAAGTATGTTTTAATATTAAGAAATCTGTATAGCAGGCAAGTGTCCTGTCCAAAATGAAGACAAATTGAAAGGAAGTCCTCTTTGTACAGGATCTGTTCCAGTATGTGTCAGTATACTGGGAACCTTACTGAAGTATATCTAAAAAAAGTAAGAAGGAAAAGCATCTTACAGTATCATGCTGAAATAGTAGCCATGTGACCGTCCTATATGTCATTCCTAATACACATCTGTAACCTAATTTCATAACAACAGGGCAACAAAGTGATGATTAACATGTTTGCTGATTTTGCAATTAGAAACCCTGGGCTAGTCCTAAACATGCTGATTCCATTAGACTTGCAAGGAGTGCTGGAGATGTTGCACTAATTGTGATAAAAGAGGTCTCAGCATGTGTCAAGCACGTCTATGTTAGCTCAATTTAATGAGGCATCAATTTGAAGTTAGAATCTAACTGTACAAGTCTTATCTCCTTTGCTTTTCTATTATTTCTATAGGCTATGATATGTTTCCTTATAATTTTGTTATCCTGTGACTTGTTAAATTTTAAGATAAATTATTGAGTGTTAAAAGGAATGGAAGTTTTCATAACCATTCTTTCTTTGAATTTATCTGGACCCAAAGTTCCTGTATGGCTATTTATCTTGTCAACAAAAACAGATAAGCAAAAGAGGTCAACCTAGATTAAATTTTAGACTATTACTATTTTTATTTTTTTTTAATTGAAATCAGTTCTTACAAACATCTCTTCTACTTCGTCAACTTCATTTTGATTTAGCACATTTAACCAACAGTTTGTTTTATTTTTCTCATCTGTTCTTTTTGTATCTTCAGTCTAAATAAAACAAACCTGTGAACTCAAACATTACAAAAAAATTCCCTGAGTAGCTACCCAGAAGTAGGAGCAACTCCTGAAAATGTATCCTGTTGTGATGTAGTGGCAAGCTTTTGAGAAAACCGTTTGTTATTAGAGTTCAGCTGAGTTCAGAAACTTTTAGCATTGTTTGTTTTGACCACTAAAATATTTTCCTCTATGAGTTGTGTAATAAAATAATCTGGGATTTCGAATGATCCTTTTTTGTGGTCAGGTTCAGAGTCCTGTCTGGAGTGTTCATTTAGGTGATCAGCTTAAGCTAATTAAAAAAAAAAAAAAAAAAAAAAAAAAAAAAAGGAGCGAGAGAAAATATTAATACAAAATTCTTTCCTTTCTTTGAGTCTTTGCTTCGTTCTGTTTTAAACTTTCAGATTGGCTGCTCTGTGTTTTGCTAAAAAGAAAAGCCAAGCTCACACATATGGAAGATTGCCAGATACTCTAAACCCTATTTTGGTTAAATTACAGTACCCAGATTTTGGTAACAAAGCACATTGATTTTATATTCAAAAAGATTTTTATATTTAGTCTGTTAACCTTTTGTAATTCCCACCCACAGCTTTAAACTGTAGAACATTTTTATGCTAATTGTTGTCAGTAGGGTATCTGCCATGGCCCCTTGGTAATTTAAATCTATTGAATTGTAATGCAGGTGCCGATAATTGCACAACTGGTATTGTTTGACTGGCTACAGCATGTATGTCTCAAACAATTCTTTACAAATTGGATTTAAGAATGCTTAAAAAATCCCGTATTTGAAGATAACCTTACATTGTTTTAATAATAATAAAAAAGATTTTTTCCTCTCATCTTTGACATAGCTTTATGTACTCGCGATTTTAAAGCAGCCTTCACTGTAACAGATTCCAAGGTTCAGCAGCTATTGTACTTTTTTTTTTTTTTATAATGTCTCCTGTTCCCATTGGTTTTGGATGTTTATAGGAATTTTTGTCTTGTAATTTCAGGAAAATAAGGTGGCTTGGTGCAACGTTATAATTCAGTGAACATAATATGGGAGTAGGAGGAAGAAAGTTTTGTTTTCTGAGCCTGGGTCTTCTGGGTTGCTTGAGACAGGTTATTTCCTCCTAGTCTTACTTTCTCAGTATTTAATAATTACACTGCTTTTTCTTTGAGCATCCTCTCAGAACATTGGGTCTGTTTTGAACTGTAGCCAATGGAATTGTGTTCTGTAATCTTAAGGGACAAATCTATATGTTTTCTACACATAAGAAAACAATATTATTTATTTTACTAGAATCTTCATTATGTTCTTCATAAAAATCTGCATAATGCAGAGTTGATTATGCAATAACACTTTGTTTGGAATACACAATGTGCTAAAGTGCTGCCTGGGAAAATATTTTAAATACAGAGTAGTCATTACTTTTATTAAATGATTATAATTTTAGTAGGTTTGATGAACCCTCCCTCTGAGTGAAGTCTTTGTTTCCACAGAATGCTTTAATATGGATGAGAGTCGTTCTCGTGAGAAAAATTGTCGGTGAACTGAAATTACTGTACAGAGAAAGAAGGTAAATAGGTCAAAAAGTAGAAGCTTTTTCTAGTCTTCATAGCAAGATGTTTTATTTTGACTTTTTCATTAAAAATAATTAAATTCAATATTGACTTTTGGAAGATCAATTGAAAAGGTGTTGTAACAGTTTAAAGAAAGTGACCAATAGTAGTGAGACGCTTGAAGCTTGAGTTCCAGGTTCCTGACTGGGAGTTTGGCTTCCTCAGCAGAACAGGTTTCAGGATTCAGGAATGGCTGGCTGGTCTGGGCTCTGTTGTTGCTTGCCATAGAAGTTTCATGGTAGACATGGAGTTACATAAACTGTTGGAGTCTCTAGTTGCTGTAATGCAATGATTAACTCCAGTGGGCTTGCATTAAGACGCATTCCTCTTGTCCTTTTGTGGACAAAATTCACATGGACCTAGTTTCTGAAGTCCTAGGGATTTGTAGGCTTTTTTTTTTTTTTCTTAACTTCACCCTGAAATATTTAATTTATTATTATTTTTAGCTTTAAATTAAGATAATATTGTAAATACTGAGAAAAGATCTGTGGAGATTAAGTTATCTAGAGCATAGTATTTCATGTCTCTCAGTGAATATGTGTCTCTCGGTGTGTGTGTGCATCTATTTAAATAATGGACTGAGTTAATAGAATTCCTATTTTTTAATGTCAGTAGCTTTCCGGACAGAATTTATGATGGAAAAAGAACCTAACTAATTGAGCAGTGTCAACAAGCAAGCCACAGATTCCCACCCTCTATACCTTGGTATGATACTACCTGTACAATGACACCTGCTGGAGCCCTTTCAAATGACAGCTGATTTAGCCACTAGGAGACCTTTCATTCCATGTGCAACTTTTATCAATCTAATCTGATATTAGATTGATATCAACTGCTGTCTAAAAACTGAACCAGAAACAGACTTGTCATTCTGAAAGCTTCTGTTGACAAACTTGCTCACCAACTATCAAATACTTACAGTCCCAAAAATAATCCACAGCTGAATTGTAATCAAGATTTTGACATTTCAAAACACTGGCAAACTGTGGTGGTTTTTGTTTCCTTTTCTTTTTTAAAGCAGTGGGTCAGGCAGGAGCTTACTTGACATGAATGCATATTCGATACGCATTTTTGAGGGGTTTTAACTCAGACAGCCTCTTGTATTCGCAATGTAGGCCCAGCCACAGAAGTTTAAGAATGAATATTTATATTAAAAGTCAATATGGGAATATATTTATGTAATAATAATGACATAATTGTATTGCTGCATTACAGAGTTTTTAGCAGAACTTTTGAAATGTGACCCCTAGGGAAAAAGAAGTTTCGAAGCTGAAATAGACTGCTGAGTTCATGGAGGTATTCTTTCTGAATACATCTCAAAATAAAAAAATTCTTATATTATTATTATGTTGATTTTTACTCTGTCAGATTCAAGAGGTTTGCCAGCAAAATCATTTGCTCTCATTTGCTCAAGGAAATCAGTTGGTGGTTTGTATATCAGAACTCTATGCAAAACAGACACAAACATCAGTACTGTGTTAAAGCATCAGAAACAAAATATTAGTCAGAGTAGTCTTGGAATAGAAAGTATGGGTAACTGGCTGAGGTGTGGTACAGAATGTACAAACCTGTCTCAGAAAACAAGTCTTAAATAGGAGAATTTCCCTTAATAGGGACAGTCACAGAACAGAGACTTGCCTGATGTTGGCTACGTTGCTCGGAGTACTAGGAAAGAGTTTTTAGCTATTTCATCAGTGATTGTGGTGTATAAACCTACGTAGAACAGACAACTAGAATAGAAATTGTAGTAGGATGCTCTTTTCTCCATTCAAGAGTCTGCAAGAGGAACAAAAAGTGCTTTTCTTCGAGAATATTTTTGAAGAGCTACAGGGTTTCCTCTCTGAGGAAAGACAAACCTGCTGTTTAGAAACAGCACACTTGTTAGTGTTACAGAATAGGAAGAAAAAATCCATGCTGGCTCCTCTATTTTGCTGTAGTATATTTTTATTTCAATCTGCAGAGCTAACATCTATTTTGTATTAGTTCTTCCTTGCAAAGCACTGTGAAAGATTCATATGAATGGCGTACCTAGCATCTTTGAAGCCTTCGCTGCATGCTGGAGTGATATTGAACACCTTGAATATGAATGCCCTAAAATCCTAAGAGATCCTAACTCTCTACAAGATCAGACTCTATATTCCATTCCTTGAAAGTATGGGGTATCATTTTTTGGGTTATAGAAATAAATCTACAACCTGTAATGGAATTTTCAGAGTTCTCTTTTTTAGGAACACCTTCGGTGACTAATGACATTCAGTATGCTATCTACAAAGAAATTGAAGGTATCAATGTAGCATAGGTATGTTTGTATTCTAGCCTTAATCAGGCTGTATTAGAAATTATAATAATGAAGATGAATCAGGGCAGGCTAATAAAAAAAAGGCAGTGTTCCTTGTAAATTTTCTCGGCTTACACATAAGTCTTCCACTGCTGTTGCTACCATACTGGCAAGAGAGAGTAAAGCTCTAATTGCTGCTAGCAGATTATCAGTTATATATATCATGACCATACTGTGAGAGTTTTAGCAGTAGGGCTGTCGTTAATTGTTTAACTTGTGCAACTGTGTTGTCAAAATATGCTTTTATACTTTGAATACTGTTTATCAAGTTGCTTGCTTTGTAACGATGGGAAATTCAGAGGACTAACACAAAATGTATAGTGTGTTTATCTGCTGTGAGCAGTAAGCTACAACCTGTGCTGGAACGAGCAGTCTTCTCTTGCTGTTTCAGATACTGACTGTATAACTTTTTCTTTGTTTCTGCTTTTCTGCTATCTTCGTTGAACTAAATGTAGCAACATGCATTTAACAAATCCCTATGAGAGGAGGTCCTTGAACACACTCTGTTCTGCCATTTAATGAGTGCCATGAACAAAATACATTCATTTTTTTAGTTTTGTTTGCGTAAGCTGCACAGTGTACATTGACTGTGTGTACATATACATTAGTATTACTTTTTTGGATTTTTTGGGGGGGCTGGAATAGTACTGAAATGGCCCTCTAAGCTAAGTTTTTACCTGTTTATTTCACATAAGTTTATTTTGCCTTCTGCTGAATAGATCTTCTCTCCTCCCTTTTTGTGTTAATGAACAAAGCTCTTTGGTGAATTGATTCTAATATTAAAGACTAATGCAGTGTGTCTGGTCACCTTTCAATGAGACATATCTATTACCCCTAGGACCAATAACTGCTTTGGAAAAAGTTCAGTTAAATGAAGGTAATATTACAGCATTTCAGTCTGATATAAACAGCTAATAACTTTTTGCATGATGTTAATATATGTCACGTCCACGGTTGTAGGACTACTGCCTTATCATCCTTACTGAGGGTCGTTTACCACTAATATTTTTCCTGCCTGACCCCCAGTCCCGCACCCTCCAATTTCTGGTGTAATGTCCTACACAGGTGATTAGTATACTGTAATTGGGTTGGCTGTAAAAAGGTAATTAATTGATATTTTACTCCCAGAGAGGTCAAGCTGCCCTATCTTCAGTGGTGGTTGTGAAAGTAGTCATCCTGCTGGCACTAACACCTCAGAGGTGGCACGTGATCTTTGTCTTGCTGACAGTCAAAATTGTTGTAATTAAAATTGACCTGAAGGGGGTATTTAGGAGTGTTTCTCTGATAAGGTTGCTTTAGCCTCACTTTGAAGCGTGTGAAGCTGGAATTTATAAACCTTATTAGCTTGCTGTCTGGGTGCTTTTAATGTACTGTACTTTGTATTATGCCTTTTTAATGCCACAGTATTATGTTTACTTTCTAAACCTTTTTGTGCCATATTACCTGGTAATGTGGGACAACAGAAACGTGACTACAGATGTGTATTAAAAAAAAAAAAAAAGACTGTTTCTGAGATGACTAATGTGGGATCCTGTCAGGTACCTTGAAGTCATTGCTCTTAAATACCTTTCTTTAAACAGCTACTTATTTTGAGATTATTTCAGGTAAAAATTGGCAAGAATAATTCTTTTTAATAAAAGGATTACCTAAATGTGGGACATCCCCTGATGCTTAAGAGGCTCTTAAATAAACAAGGGAGGAATATTCTACAGGTTATTCTTGCCTTTTTCTATTGTTCTGCTTTTGGGGAAAAGATGGGAAGACATTATAAATAAATGCAGGAGATGAGTTCTCTGTCTCTTATGAAAGGTGTTTATTTGTTTTGTGTACTTAGCACTATATTAGAGAAGGATTAGGCGATTCAGCAAACCTTCAGTAGGCCTAACTATGGAACTTAAAAAAATAGTATTAAAAAAATTAAACATGGAAACTTCATGGTACAAGAGTTATCAATTATTAATAATAATAAAACTTAAATCAAATTTAGTGACACGAAGATCTTTCTGAAACTGTTAGTTCATTAAGAACCTAGAATTATTCTGTGAGCAATGTGGTTCTCATTCATTGCCCAGAGAAAAATACTGCTACTACAGCAAAAGGTAATGGAGAGAAGAATGTTAGTTAATGTCCTTGCAAAGGTAAAGACTTCACTTTATTGTTATATGGCAAGATAAAAGTTAAGGCACTGTGGAAATAACTGCAGCATTCACAATTAGAATCTTCAGCGTGTTCTAGCTAGGATAAAGTATCATAGTTAGAATGTTATCCATCTTTCATGTTTCACCCCACAGAATTTGAGGCAAATGCTATTCTTAGTTGCTGTCCCAAATTATTCAGCAACAGCTCTTCTACATAAAATATTCATGCCAGGGTGAGAAATTACCTACCAAAGCATTCTCCTGTCTTCTGGTTTGCATTCTGAAATGCTGCTTTGTTTCTGCTCATTAAGAACAAAACAGCCTTCTTGCACATTTTGCAGCAAACAGTAATGAAAAGTTATTTAATTGTGAAATTTGAGTTCGTACAAGGTGGGTTGGTTATAAAGTCACCATAAGCAATGTAGTATTACGCAATTGTTTGCTATGTTGGTTATAATAAAAAGCATCCAAGATAGCATCGGTTCTGCTACACCTGAATGGAGAGAGGAATAAAGCCTTATTTGTGTAATGCTGTCAACACAGTTTCTCAGGCTTTGCAGTGTATCTTACAGAGGGATCCAGAAGAGTATTTCAGAAAAGTAAGAGCAATTAAACTTTCATCTGTGACAAGCTCAATGTAAAATGCTCCGTTTACATGGTTATAATCATACTAAACCACATCAAACTCTGGTGTCAATATTTAAAAATTCAAGAAAATAGAAAATAATTTGGTCTAGACTTCCTAGGCCAACATGAAATGGCCCAGACAGTATTGTTTGAATTGAGAAACTGAGACGTGCCTATTCCAAAAGTCTGGCTTTAGATAAAATAACCATTTATAACTTAACTGTACCTTCACTATAACTTCATTCCCAGTAAGGTTTTAATTCTTAAAACAGAAGAAGAGAGAAGTTTCTCGGGTTAGACAATTTGAAACAACTTCTGGTTTCAAGTGCTTTTATCTGTTCTAGCTTTCATATTTTTCACTATTTGGCAGGGTTTACCCTAGGGAATACTAATAATTTGGTGACCGGAATCCAATTTTGTTTACAGAAATAAATAATAGGAAATCATGAGAGAACGTTAATATATGTAAATCAAAATCCCAACATTCAAGTGCTGATGATTTTGCATTTGTAGTTAACTTATGAATGCAGAGGAAAACACTAGCACATCATAAATTACACCATTTTTGGCACTTTCCTTAAGCACTATAGAAATACATATTTTTTTCTGTAGAAAGAAGGCAAAAAGCCAAGTGGCAGGATATCTGCTGAGAAAGCTGAGAAGATGAGTCTCACAGGAGAAAACGGGAGACAGCAGGTATGTGCGAATCAGTATTACCCCTGCTCAGCTGGAGAATGCTGTCTGCTGAAAGCAGTTTTTTCTCTCTTTGCAATACACCACTTCTAATTGGTGTTATTTGTTAGGAGAAATGACCCCTTCTTCTTAGTTGACCACTGTAATGCAATGCTGCCTTTCACATTTTATGCCAATTCATCTTTTACTTCTTTATAACCTCAGCCTGGGGGTGCTTGCAAGAGCAATGTCTCTGTTGTTCAGTGTGGAGACCATTTGGTGTTGGATTTTTTTTCTTTTTTTCTTGAGAACTTTTATTAGAGCTTTTTTTTTTTTTTTTTTCTACCACTTAGTTTTTCAGCTTGGTTTTGCAGTCTGCTTTTCTTTCTGTTGCTGTGATTACACTGCTTAAAGATATCTAACTGGAAAGACAGGCAACTAAAGTCATAGCAGGAGGTCCTGAAATGTGAAGGCGGTGTTGAAAAGCCTGAAAGACCAGGAGAACTTATGAATGTCAGGATACTGATTTACAAATTCTAGAGCTTTTAACAAAGCAAACATGACATCTGCTTTCTGAGGTTAAGATGACCTATCCTGATACGCTTGATTTCTGGAGTTGCACTGAAGCTAAACATAAATGCATGTGCATATGTAAATTGCTTCATACATGTGCTAAAAGGAAGAAAGCAGTAGAAATATTTTTTCTGAACTGTGTCATTTCTTCAAAACAAAAAGCAATTTATTTCATGATGCTGCTTAGATGTGAATTAAAATATATTTTTAGTTTTTGGGCGATTGTATGCCTTTTCAATTATTTTCTAGGAAGAAAGCATGTGCAGATAGACCCAGTCTTACTTTTTATGTTCAGTGTTCTCATAAGGATACTTCTGTTAGGCGGCTAACTGGAAAAATATTTGAATACCTAAAAATAAACTGTCATTTCAAGTGCAGTGAATAAACCATCCTTCTTACAAGAATAATTTGAAAACATACATCAAAAGTCTGGTTTCTCATAACCACTGAATCGATACGCAACTCTGAAAGCAATACTGAATCTTTTCCATGATCCAGCCACAGATGTTCTTGCATTAAGGCTGTGGTATGAGACAACAATAAATGAAATTGCAGCTACAGCAGCAAGTATTAGGGGGGAAATAAAAATTCCTGACTCAGAGGAGTAGGGCAATGACAGAAAGACTCCTCATTATAGATCTTTTCATATGGAGAAGAATGACTGGTAAATGAGGTTTCTGTGACACAAAGAAGATGGAAACAGTTGGACATTCGTGCAGAAATTATGCTCAGTGTACAAAAAAAAAACAGAAGAATAGGGGATATCTAATTTGCATTTCTTAACCAACAAAATGGGTGTGGAGATATCCTCTGAAATGGATGACAGTTGTAAACAGCAAGAGGGAGGTATTATTTGCCTTTCCTGTTATTTGGGTTTTGGTGGAAGAGACATTTACTGTAGCCTGCTTATTGATAACTTTTGCAGTGTTTGCTTCCATTTATTTACTATATAAAAGGTTGCAGGCTTTTTGAAATAGTGATGATCAAATCTGCCATGATGAGCAATTCTCCAGCATTTTCACTAGTTCATCTAATAGCAAAGGATAAAATAATGATAATGGAATTGCTGTTAGTCACATGAACAGATGTAGTGATTTCAGCATCTAATCAGGGTTGGTCCCAATGTGATTTGCAATAGCATCTCTGCAGCAGACAAGGTGTTTTGTTTTTTTAAACTTGAACCGATATGAGAGTTGAGTTGATGTCAGAATGGACATGACAAAGTGCACTGGCTAATAACAGAAAACATAGATACCTGTTTACAGCACTTTCAAAAACACTCATGGTAAGCAGCGACTGTCTCCCTCCTTTTTTGCAATGTGGCCAGGGAATTCAGCACAGACTGCTGTTTTTTTTTTTTTTTTTTTTTTTTTTTTGTTTGTTTTGTTTTGTTTTGTTTTTTCCTTTTATCTTTTTTTGGAGCTGCATTCCGACTTATTAATATGAAACTATTTTTTTTTCACCCCGTTAAGTGGCCTTTGGAGGTAGAAATTTCCATTCCCTGTAATACCCATTGCCTGTCTTTGGCCATAAGATACTTATTTTTCTTAAATACTTGAAGAAATAAAACTTCACTGTGAAAAGCTGAGAGAGAGAAGGCTGTCCTTCAGCCAAGTGTAGTTGTCATTTTATACTGTACTGCTACGTGTATGTGTGTGCTGATAAGGGGGTCCACTTAAGGTATTTGAAATGCTTGGCTTTGCTTTAAATATTTATACAACCAAAGATAATGAATAAGCTACATAATCAACGCATGCAGAAAAAAGACAATGCTGAAATTTCAGACAGGTCATTTAATGTACTTGCAGCTGTCTTGCACTTTGATCTTCACCATTATCTAGTAATTCCTTCAAGCCTACAGTAAGTCGTAAATTGTCATTAATTAGCTTCATATAGAAGTCAGTCTCTGCATACAGTGGCAGCCCCTCCGTTATCATCTAGTATATTTCAAACAATAGAAATGATTGAAACAGGAACTCCTACATTTCTGTGAAGATTAAGAATGGCACACCACCCTGTAATTTAGGTAGTTGTGCAAAAGTTTTCATTTGCATTAGCAGAGTAGTGCAGATTGTGTTGAATTACTCCATAAAAATATCTTCAGGTTTTGACAGATTTACTCTGCCATACGTATGTTTTTGTGTTTGAAGCTCTCCAGTTTGGTGGTGGTTCGTTTTGTTGTTTTAGATGTGTCCATCTTCAAATGAAGATGAACCTAAGATTCATTGATTCTCTTGAAGCATGGAGCATGGCACACTTTTGAGTCCAAGTGCTGGTTTTAAGCCTTGAGAGCCACCTTAAAACTCTGAATTTAGTTCTAAGTCTGTTACTTAGTTCCATTCCCTTTATTTATTAGTAAAATTAACTTCTTTCATATGTGACACTGGCAGTTTCAGCATGCAGAAATTTGTTGTCATGTATTTTTGTTTTCTACAGTTTTGTGGTAAGTGGGGTCAAGTTTGACTAGTTTTAATTAATTCAAACTAAATTAAATTCGTATTTGCTTGCAATTTGTATGTAGCTGGCAGATATAGCTAAATTTCTCAAAAGACTGATGCTTTTCATATGTGTTTCTTTTATTTGAATGACTTTGAACAATTTAGACAGGATAGTATTTAGTCATGCCAAAAGGGTAACTGGAAGTTTTGTAGTCATGACTTAAAATTCGTCTTTTTTGTCTCTCTGGCTTCTCCATCCATATTCTATTTTTAATCAATCGGGTATGCTTTAAAGCACCATATTATATGTTCATGGGAGAGTAACATCCATTTTCAGTGTTACTGCAAACATCCGTTTTGTCAGGATTGTTGGTCAGAATAGTGCTTTAGGGGGAAAAAAAGAGGCCACAGAAGAGTAAGAAACTTTTTCAGTACTAAAAGTTGATGCAACTATTTTAGAGGAACTGGTACTTATTTGGGGCCTAATTCTGCAGCTGTAGCTATGTCAGTGGTACGCTTGATTTCAGGATTTTGAAGGAAAGTAAAGTTTACAGAATTAGACATTTGTTGATAGTGACATGGCTCTGCCAACTTCTTTTTTTTTTTTTTTTTTCCATTAGGATATATTTTGTCTTAGTTTTATAAAAACGTGTTTTATATACAAGATAGTCTATTGTCATTTGGGATATACGAAATTTTATTTAACTACTGATATGGCAGACTTACTGCGGCTTTATAGAAGACTTCCTAGAAAATTCAGGGTAGCAGTCAGCCAAGTATTCCTGTTACAACTTATACCATGGACACATATGATATGCCATTTCATTAAAAAGCATAGATCCTACATATGAGTTGCACGCAAGTGGAAAGTTGTTCTAGCTAATGCTTGAGATATACTTCTATTTCGTTTTTTTAAATATGTTTTTTTAAAATAGATTGGTCTCAGCTATTGAGGTAGAACAAGCTTGGTATTTTTTTTGATAGCAAGGGTTACCAAGCATCAGGGTCGTCAAGTGGGTGGCAAATAAAATTTTAAATCTTTTAATTTTATGGTAATATCTTCATTTACTTAGAGGATTCTTTTCTTCTAATTGCCTGGTCATTTGATTCATGCAGGAAAAATTCCTTGCATATTAAAGAATTTCATCGTGTGATGGAGTTCTCTGACAATTCATGAAGGATATTAAACAGTCCGCTGAGGAGGATGGGCTTGATTTAGTGCATGAGGTATGGGACTTTACCCAACAGTACATGAAAGTTGTGTATTAATCTTACGCTGGATTGGCTGGTGGGAAGATGGAAGAGGAAATGTCAACTTCTTTCATTACTTATTCTGAGCAATATTAATTACCTATTTTGTGATGGAAAAATGCAGCCACATGCAGAACCTAGCCAAGCACCAAGCCCTAATCCAATCAGCCTGATGTATGCAGAAAGTTTACAGAATGACCTTGTGCATAATTACTCATTTGATGGCTGTTAGTAAATGGCACAAATGGAATCTGACATACATTATAACACATTAATGAATGCCTTCCTCCCTCCATCTTCTGCTGTACAGAAAAATGATTTTAATTAAGACTTCCGTGATTAGTCATTTAATCAGTCATTAGGCCAATACAGATGGAGTCAATTAATTTTTTTACACTTGAATAGAGACTTGATGCTACTGCAAACCATACAATCTATTTTTTTTTAACATTGTATCATGGGCAATTGCCTTGATGTCTGTCTAGTAAGTGTACATTATTCTTGCAGAAACTGAATAGCATTTACAGCACATCAGTAATATGGCTTCTATAGGTGTTTTATTGCATGCCATCCAGATTTTAATGAATCAGTTCACTTTTGAATTCAGGCTGATAGTTGTTCTTGCTATGAAGCATCCTTTATTTTTTTAAGGATTATTGAGGCAGAGATGCCTTTTAAAACTAAATGTATTCAGCATCTCCAATGAAGTGTTATCATTTATAATAACAAAATGTGTTTCAGTGCTAGCTTTCATCCAAGAATTTGAAATCACAGAACAGTTGAGGTTGGAAGGGGCCCTTGGACATCACCTTGCCTATCTGCTGAGCCAGTTGCCTGGGTGGCTTCTGAGCATCTCCAGGGAGGGAGCCTGGGCAAAATCTTCTGTGATCTTATGTACCTGGGTATAGGTACAGGAGAAGAACAACTACAAGTGGGAGAGGGAGAGTGTGCAGGAAGTACACGGAGGCCTGGTACATCTAGTTCACACTTTAAATGTGGCTGAATAATTACTATTGAGCAGTTAATTAAAAAGATCCTGATGTAAGACTAGCCAGTGACACTAGAGAAGATTGCAAAAAGAGTGACTTATGAGTCCCTCTCTGAAAATATTACTTGGTAAAAAAGGGCAATCAAGTGCTGAGGCAGTGTGACCTCCTAACAGAATAGGAAAGCAATCCATACGTGCTGCCAGCAGAGGCTTTGTGGAATAGGGCTTGACACAAGTAAAAGTGGAGGTCCTTGCTGCATGAAGTAGTGCATGATCCCTCGCAGTCCATTTCCAGTGTAAATTAAAACCAAAGTAATTGAAGTCAGTGGGAGTAAGTGGGGTTAAGAGTCTGCTAAAAGCAAGTTGGTGTGGTTGGTAGTTTCTGCTCCATGTTGCTGTGTCCTCCTGTGCTGGGAGGCAAGAAGGAGCTGTCCAGCCTCAGTGGCATCCCATTAGGTCAGATGAGCTCCACACCAGTGGTTTGTTTTGCTGTCGTCTTGGTGGGCTATTGCAGATATGCAAAAGGGAAAGGGATAGATTGATTTGTGTCTTTTGTTTCTTAGGAAAGCTTTTAAAGGTTGAAAAATGAGCTCTGTCTTGTCTAGCCAAGGAATAATAAATAAAAGCAGGTGTGAGGTGTTGGAATTGAAAACAGCTGGATATGACGGATGTGATATGACTTCTCTCGAGCTTCAGTTTTTAATCCCTTTGGCTCAGTGTGAATATTTCCCTACTGAGGCAATGCAGAAATAATAAATAGAACACAGCATATGGAAGGGTTCCTAGGCTGAGAAGGGAGGAGGGAACAAGCCAGTTAACTCCCTTTATGCTGACTTTTCCTTCACTTGTATGTACACCTCAGCAACCTTCTGTTATGCATTCTACTTATCCTCAGTGTTCATCTGTTTCTTGGTGCTTGCAGCAAGGCAAGTTGTGCTAGAGAGAAAAACTAGATGCCTTTGGAAATACGTGTTGCAACTGGAACCTACCTTCATTTAGAACTGTTTTTGAAGACATATAATGATCCTCTCCCCATTCTTGATGTGGCTTTTCTACAGGAACACTTCTTCCCAATTAAAGTAAACACTGAAACATCAATACAAATTGCAATAAAATTCCCTCTGTACCATTACAATCATAGAATGGCTCGGGTTGGAAGGAACCGTAAAGATCACCCGGTTCCAACCCCCGGCCCTGGACAGGGATGCCACCCACTAGATCAGGTTGCCCAGGGCCCCATCCAACCTGCCTTGATGTAAAATGACCTAATATTCAGTTAATGTACAGAACAGCCTAGCCTTCTTCTGTATCTTGAATCTTCTCAAATCACGACCCTTGTAATCTGTCAGAGGATAGGTTTGTCCACTGAAAAAAACTGTCATCTAGTTTAGAGAGTTCCACAGAAGAAATTGATAGGTGGAGCAATTCAGCTGTTTAGAGCTAACATGATAATTGAGATGACATCAAATGATTCATTACTCTTGTTTAAGAGAGAACCAGTCAAAAATTGGCATGCTATAAGTCTATCCTACCCAATAATGTGTGTTTTGTTTTAGCCTGGGTTTCAAGTGCTTTTTGTCTTGGAATAAATAGTTTGGCATGGTTGTCAAGTAGTATGAAAGAAACAAAGAAATGCACACCTAAGTAAATGGTTTGTGTGTTCATTCCTTCATGTTTTATGTTCCAAGAGTACTGATAAGGTATATCTGGGTCACACTTAGAAGCTGTCTTGTCAAGTAGACCATTTAGAAGAATGTTTTGGCATCCTGCTGTTTTGTCATTTATTCCAATAAGGTTGTGCCAAAAGAAAATAGTAGAAAATGCTGTCATAACGTACCACATAATCGGATTTATAACAGGGAGCCAGTGGTGAGAATTCATTATACATTCACACCTGCAGATAAAGAGCATCTAAAAGTGGAAGTTTTATTCCACTCATCTTTGATCCTGATATTATTAGATGATATTAGAATCATCCTACGCTATGCTCTGGAATTGGAGCAGATATGAATTCCATCCATTAATTTTTCATATATGTCATTCTTTCTGTACAGCAACTGCATCCAATTTTTAGAGCAACAGTTCTGGATACTGAGACTCTTGGTTTCTGTTGTTGAGATGTTGTGTAGTCCTAAACTCCTATATATCATTTAAATTTTGTAGAATAGAATAGTTCAGTTGGCAGGGACCTTCAAAGATCATCTAGTCCAGCTGTCTGACTATTTCAGGGCTAACCAAAAGTTAAAGCACGTTCTTGAGAGTGTTACCCAAATGTCTCTTGAATACTGATGGGCATGGGGCATCAGCCACCTCACTAGGAAGTGTGTGCCGGTGTTTGACCAGCCTCAAAGAAAGACATTTTTCCTAATGTCAAGTCTGAACCTCCACTGGTTCCTGCCATGGATAGAACAGCACGGTGCTCAGTGTATCAGACGTATTTGTTTTATCTCTTTGTGGACTATCTGCTAGTAGATTGAGATTTATTTTTCTGTATACATTAAATGGTTGGCAAGATTTAGTCATTTCTTCAGGATATTCTTTGGCAAATACTTGCCAGATTATTTGTCAGCAAATATTTTTATCAAATAGTTTGTCATTACGAGAGGTATAAGCCTAACCACAGTTAATTCATTCAAAATCTTGCAGATTGCCTGTGGAACAATTATTTTGCCACTTTACTCCATGTGTAGAGGGGGCCTTGAAGCAGTACTCACCTTGTTGCCTGAACTGCAGCCTTACAGCAGAGTCCACCAAGAAGTAAAGCTCCCCTTTGAGGCTTTCCTGAGGCATGGTGAGCTGGAATACTTCCTACGGGTGGAATCTACCTGTTTTCTTTGCCAGCTCATTTGTGCAGTTTTGAATGATTAGCTGTGAAGACTTTTAAATCAAACTTGATGGCAGATTCTACCACCCCTCCCATGATATATTTGATCCATGGCTGCTGAAGTTCTAACAAAGAAAAAATAAAATGATACTCCATTTCTAATTAAAGAAGTAATTTTCCTTTGCAAATAGACTTTTTATCTCAGCTGCAGTGTTAAGGATCAATGGGTTGTCACATGTATGTCTTTTTAATAAATGCCAGCTGAGATGACATTAAAGTGATAGACTGATCACTGTAATCAATGCAATTCAAAATTGCTTTATGACTTAAATGAACTTGGTTCCTTTCTGTGATTCTCCTACAGTTAACATTGTCTGAGCGATGAAGTACAAGGTTGCATCTCACTTTGAAGTAAAAAGTGATGATATGGAATTAACATTTTTCATGTAGATTTTGCAGTTTAACTCCTGTTTTTATGCAGTTCAAAGGACCTCACTAAAAATTTCTATTGCAAAAAGCAGTAAGAGCAAAAAATACATTTAAAATAGAAGAAAGTCATGCTAAGCTTCCCTCTTCTTCCACTTGCACTACTCCCCCTCCCCAAAAATGAACTGACAGTCAAGGCATGTTAAGGGTTATATTTGCTTAGTTATTGTGTATTAAGCCATGAAAATTGACACCGCAAGATGCAAAAAATATTCAACCCAAAGGCATCAGAACTGATTGTATTGAAATTGTATTGAAACCACAATATGACCATGTGGTTCATCTGAGAAGAATTAACTGCTTATATGTTGTGCAGTGCCTGTACATTTGTTGCCAAACACAGGCTTATCCATGCTATATGAAATGATATCGGTACATTTAACAGAGTTTAGCCTCCCATAAGCACATCCTTCCTGACTTCTGACAAGAAGATGCATTGTGAAAAAAGGCAGCCCTACTGATGATGCAGTATGTGATAGTATGGGAGGGCAAACCTAACACCAGAGAACAGTCTAATTCTCAGGTTCTAAAGGAATCGTTATATACCGTATTCTTCCAGTCTAATCAGCGCCTTTAAAATCTACTTATGTGCAATACTTCTGAACTCTTTTCTTGTTCCGGCTTTATTTTTTCAAAACCCCAGAGGTTCTGTAAAAAACTCCTAGGATCCTTGTAAACCCTTTTATTCCTCTTAAAGCTGGCAGACTGACAGGCTTTAGTTATTCTTAGTGCTAAATTATTTATCTTCCTTTTCCCTCCTAGCCCTGACTTCTGAATCTTTAACTTGACTCTTGGGATATATCTGACGCCATTTTTCCCCCATTTAAAGTGAAGCAATTTTTATCTTTTAAGCTTTTTCATCATTAAAATTGTACATATAAAGTTTGAATGTATAAGTGTGTTTAAGGTGTGGTGTCTGCTTTTTGTAAGTGGAACTCCAAATGCAACAAGGGAAGTAGGTCGCATAAACTATTTTTTGTTCAAGCATATACTGTTCTTAAGTGACTTTGTAGTCTATAGTGTAATATATGGCTGTGACTGATTCAGTCACATGCTTATTTTTATATGATTTTTTAATGTATTTTTTATCACAAATGTTTTTGCCTTTTAATGCTGTTACATATTTGGCTTATTGTGATGAACAAGGCAACATGGCTGAATGAACGCCTGTAGAAACCCAGCCTAAAGAATCTGAAACTTGTTCTTATATTGTTTTGACAGTGGCCAAGTATGTCACATTAAAGTGAACGCAGCAAACATTAGAAGAGGGAAGAGTCTTGAACTATCTTCTGGGTTAATAACAGCAAGCTCTTATCAAAATGTATGTAATTATCATTATGAGTATTAATAATATACTTATTTTACTCCTTAGATCTTGCATGGCATCCAAAGAATACAAGCTAAACAGGAGCAACACCTCATAAAGAGTTTCAAGACATTACAAGGTAAGTTGTGTTTTTTTTTTTTCCTGTCCATATTATCATATTCATCAACTGGAATGCGGTAAAAATTGGTTTATACTGTAATTTCAGGCCTTAATGTATTGATCATGAAGATTATGTCAATTTTTAAATCTCTTCTAAGATTAGTAAAACGTTAGTCCAATTTTCTTATAACTATTTCTTTCAAAATATGTATCTTCTGTATTTGAGTAAGTGTCTAATACGCCACATACCTGAGAATGTTGGGTACATATTTGAATTGGGATTTGGTTGTTTCTGGCATTCTCTAAAACCATTAGATTTATCTTGCATATAATTAAAATAAGATCTGGGGAGTAATGGAATGGAATATCAGCTTTATTAACTGCCATTCTGTTGTCAAAGAGCACTTTCTTTAAAAAATAACATTTCCGGGATGTACTTCCAAGGGGCATAATAGATTTCTCTACCATTTGCTGTCCATAGCCCTCATTTTTGAATTCTATACTTTAGCTCTGCTGTCCCATGTGAAAATATGATTCTAACATTCCCTTCTAGCTTAAAGCTGTGAATCTGCATACATGTTAATTTAAAAATATGCATACAGTGTTCAAAATACATCTTGTTCATCTTGAATATTCTACTTCTATATTTATTCATTCCATGTTGTTGACAAGGTAGATTTCTGTATTTCATACAATTGTTCAAATTGCAATGCATGATATGTGCTGATACTTTTCTGTTTCATTTTCACTTGTGTTAGTATTATGCAGTAACTTTCTATTCTATTTCTGAAGTCAGTGACCTCTGAAGGATTTGGAACTCTGAAAGTTTCATTGGTGGAAAAATATCTGATATCATATTCTGGAAAGCCTATGGCTCATTAACTTATGTCTATTAATGGCTGCAAAATTCATAAACCTTTACATAATGATTTTCTTTAAGTGTAGTACTATTAATTTTTATGGTAATTTTACTATTATTTATGACGGTCAAAAGAGTCTATTGGAAAAAAAGATAATCACACAGGGCTTCTAATTTGTAGATCCTCCTAGTGCTTTCTAGTAATTGTTGCAGGCTCTATTAAAGATTAAGGGGGTTACAAGATTTGACTTTATAAGGTGAAAGTAATTCTTTGAAGGGAAAGCTATATTATTAATAGCGATTGGAATTGGTTACTCAAAGAGATGTAGTAATTCATTCACGAATTCTTTTCAGTTTCACTTTAAGCTTTTAAAACATTTCTAGGATCTGGGGGTCCCAACTTCTTTTGGTCTGCATGCTTACCGATTACAGCAACCTTTACATTCAAAACAAGCACACAAACCTGCAATTAGAAACAGTTCAGATTAAAAGGTTAACCCCACTCATTTTAAATTGTTAGGGCCCAATCTTATCTACCCAAATGGGATTTAAGAGCCATTTGCACTCACCAGGATTGGCTGTTTTCTCTTTGGTAAACTCAGGTGTAGTCTCAAGTCCAAAAGTGCAGCTGAGCAGATTTAAGTCTCATATTAGGTGCCAAGTAGGTGCTAGTTTAGTCATGTCAGAATAGACATTTAGGCTTCTTTGCACAGGCCAAAACCTGTCATCTGTCTGCAATAATACCACTTCAACACTGCCAAGTTCACCTTCCAGGCTGTTCTCATTTGCTCACAAAGTATGGTCTGATAGTTAAAGGTTTTGTAGGAAGTCCTTAGCATTGCTTTTTTGAAGACAATTACATTCAAATGCAGCTAGAGCTTTCACTATTGTCTTACATCCTACATCCTGACCCCCACACACCTTACTGGTAGTGATATAGGTATGAGAGAAGAGCATAGGAAAGTTAGACCTTCAGAGGAGAATTCTGCCGTCTAAAAACTCTTAAGTGTTGCTTTCAGAGATGCTGCACTATTTCTTGTTTCTCAATTCCTTTCTGCGCGGAAGGGCAATGTACTTATCTGACGTGCTTACCTGCTGACATACATTAATGCCCATATATTCACTGCCTAAAGAACTTTTCATTTGAAGAATAAAGTAGAAGTACTCTAAAAGTCTCCTAAATTAAGCCTAGTGCCTTTGCTTGTGGCTCAGAGGTTAACAGTATCTGTAAAGGGAAGGGCTGGAGCTAATTCACATCAATGGATCAGAATCATAACTAGGCCTTACCTTAGATCTCCCTTGTTGAAGCAAATACAAAACTTCAAAGTAAGCTAGATAGAACACCTGAAATCTAACTCAAAGCTGGATAACGGAAGTTCTTCCTCAGAAGCCTCTTAGGGCAGAAGCAAGCTTTGGAAATGCTGATGTGTAGGTCGGTAGGTCTTGCAAGGCATGCCTGTGGCATTCCGTAACTTCTAATATCTTGACATTTCTACCTTCAAAATGCATGTTAGATGCATCTTTTTCCTTGTTTTTTTTTTGTATGAGATAAACCTTATTCCCTTCATTTTTTCCTGCAGTGCATTGATTTTGTTTGAAAAGTACCAACAGTTGCAAATAACAGCAGTATTTGACATTTTTCCTCAGTCTTCATTCAAGAACCTCAGACCTTCTATGTCTTGAAGTTATGGCCAAAATTTTGCATGGAGATCCACTGGTTCCACTACAAAGTCCCATGCTCAATACTGTCACATTATGCAGGAGTTATTTCTCACAGTGGCTCTTCCAGGCCCTATTCCAGTGCCCTGAACGAAGGATAAATATGGTGAGCGGTATTACCTAGAGTGTTCCCACCTGCTTAGTGCATGCATGGATGAATACTGTGAATCAACTGAGAGAATAACTAGCAAGTTCTTGATAACCCCATGATAATTCCTGTCTGTGTAGTTGTTAACCTTTGAATCTCCTCCCTGTAAGGACAGTTTTGTACTTCTGTGGGTGGGGAAAGAGAAACCTATATAAAGTACTACAAGGGATCACAGATGTTGGCAGTAGGACCTAGAAATCTTGAATCTGATAGTCTTTTGCACAGTGCAACTGAATAATAGCTCTGTTGTTTTGCATCTTGCTTTCATGAGGTCTTCATTGATTCCAAGCATTATTGCATGCCTTTTATAACTGTAAGAAAAGGTCCCTTGCCATGGAAAAAAGTTATTTATCTACAAGTACTGTAGATGTATGAGCTCCTTAGTATCATAGGTATCTTGCTGCTTTGTCCATACGTAAATACACAGCTGCCAATTTCTTTATTAGCCAGAACTAAGATGTATTGTGTCCGTTATCAAATACGTGATCCAACGGCTATGTATTGACCAAAAGATAAATCAAACTCTGTAATCAAAAAGGCTTTATCCTGCTCTGGACTTTCCAGATTTTCTCATTTGTCCTCTGATATACACTTCTTAATGAACAGAAAGCCTGGAGTATGAAGTCTCTGTGCCAGTGGACCTTGTTAGCTGGCCATTTGTGAATTCCTTTTAAACTCCAGAATAATGAGGCAGGTTTGCTATTGATGTAATGGCAGCTCTCGCTACAAAGAATCACTCTTGTGCTTTCAATTCACTAAATCAAGTTTTAACGGTAATCCTTTTCTAGGTTAGCTAATTCTGAACAACTATGAACTCTAAGATCGTGTCTCTTAGGAAAATGAGTTACACAAACCATCTTGTATGAAAGTGAGATTCTTTTTTTTTCTAGTGCTATCAATAGAAGTCTAATTTTCAAATGTGTTATCTAACCCAGCTAAATCCCTATCCCTTTTCCCGCTACAGTGCAAACACAAGCTCAGTAAAACAAAGAAGACAAAGTCCTGATCATTCTTTCCCCAGTGGTATTTGTTGGATAGTCTGTTAGGATTATGAAGACTGTGTGTAGTGGCCAAGACTTCAAATTGTCAAAATATAAGGATAAATTAGGTGTGTTGGTATTTTTCAGTATTTCTGTGGGGGTTTTCTACTTGTGAAAAGTGAATGCTGCTATGTGTGTTTGAACACTTAGTTTGAGAGTGTTGCAGGCTGACAGAGTTCTGCAAGAGGAGAATATTTAGTGGCTTGGCCCTTCATGTACTAATTTGCTATATGGCACTCTGTAAAACCCCTTTCTTGAAAATTGCTAACATACAGACAATTTTAGTAACGATTTGGATTTTGTTTCCATGTAAAGCTTAACGACTTTGCTCAAGAGTAATATCCCCAGAACAGCAATTGCTAGCTGTTAGTGCTATTTCAAGACAAATTTTTAAAATTTGAATTTCTGAATCTTCTGCTGACTACTCTTCCTAGAGATTGACAGAACTTCCAAGTTGCAAGTTTCTCCATAGCTTGGTAGCTGTGCAGAATGGTTCTTTATCACACATTATACTTTAAAACTCAGTATAAAAGAGGAAAGAACTCAAATGTTGCTCATGAAGATACATAAGAGACACAGATACATCACGTTGTAAAATGGGCTTCACAGTATGGTAATGCAAGCAATGTGCATGAATATGCAATTCTTAATGTACAATTAATTATTTACTTGTAGTTTGTCATAATTGAACGCAAAGTTGAGGCTGGGAAGGCTATATAACAAATGATCTGTGATCTTTAAAAAATGAATGACCTTCCTATATTATAGCGATTTTTATAGGATTAAGGAATGTGCAACTGAAGCCAAAGCCTCTTTCACATGCACACACCAGTGCTGGCAAAATAAGAGACCATAACTAGTGAGAGAATAATTTATTCTAATCTTGTAAAACACTTCTGGGCTGTGGTGATTCAGAAATTATAGGTAGTATTTTTATACTTTTTAAAAGAAAGTTTATTACATTGGTGTATTTGATATAAATTCTCTAGACAACAGTTGCTGTGAACTATACTGGAGGCTTATAGTTTATTAAAATGTACTGGGCCAAATCCTGATCTTGATGAAATCTGTTAAATTCGTCCCAGATATTTATATTATTTAAATAGATAATTTAAACCATTTGCTTTCTAAGTAGTCTGTTTCTCATATCAATAGTTATATTTGTATAGACATAGTTTAAAATCTTAAATGTGCAGTCCACAAGGAACTAGCAAATTTTTAGAGGTAATTAAAAAAAAAAACAAAACTGTTCTGTCATCATATTGCTTTTTTGTTCATATTATCTACTTAGTTCTCAGCTTGGAATTCTGTACTTTTATGTATGATTGTTACTTTAAATGGAATCTTCATTCTTAATTTGGGTCAATGCTACAATATTTTAAGTAATTTTTGACTATTATTGATTCTAACTTTTACTGTTTTCAACTTAAGTTGTACTCTTAATAAGAAAAGTGCACTTCAATATACTTGAATTTAACTCTGCTTCCATCCTATCCCACAACTGCTCCTTACTGATGACTTTTCAAATATTTTTGAAGAGTTAAGAGAATTGGTAATTTCAGTGTGCTCATTTTGAACAGATATTTATCTGATGTATATTTAAATTATATTGATTAAATACTGGTGTGTGTGTAAGGAATTACGTTTTCAGAATGCGCGTGCATCTACAAATGATCTAAATTGGGAGAATTTACTAAACTTAATGGCATTGTATGAAATATTTTATGTGTATATGTATTTTGAGTAAGAATTTTGCTTATATTCATGTTTTAAAAGCTACTAGTATATAATGTTTAGTAGAATTACAGCATTTTGCATCTGCTGAAAATCTGACCTACATATCTTAAATTCATGCACCATCCACATCCTTTAATTCAGAAATGCTTTTTCAACTTCAGGGAACAAACTGAGGCAGGGAAATTAATCATTTTTGGATGTATAAAAATATAAAAATAGTTATATAAAAATGAAACATGCCTATAAAAGTACTTTCTTACCATTTTGTACTTTTATTCCTAGAAGGTTTCTTCCTTTCCTTTTCCTTTCCTTTCCTTTCCTTTCCTTTCCTTTCCTTTCCTTCCCTTCCCTTCCCTTCCCTTCCCTTCCCTTCCCTTCCCTTCCCTTCCCTTCCCTTCCCTTCCCTTCCCTTCCCTTCCCTTCCCTTCCCTTCCCTTCCCTTCCCTTCCCTTCCCTTCCCTTCCCTTCCCTTCCCTTCCCTTCCCTTCCCTTCCCTTCCCTTCCCTTCCCTTCCCTTCCCTTCCCTTCCCTTCCCTTCCCTTCCCTTTTTCTTCAGAAGACTTGAAGATGGCTTCATTCTGTGTTCTTTGCACAAAAATTGTTCCGTTAAGCAAGGAGGTATGGTGCTGTACTGGAAGTTTCCAAAGTTAATCTATACCAGATAATGGCTCTTTTTAAACTTCCAGCAAAGCTAGGAAACCAATTCATTTATAGAAATACTGTGGGGGAGAGGCAATAATCTGTTTAATTTTAAAGTAAATCAGTAACAAGCTATTTTTATGGCACTGCAATTTGGTTGGTCTGCCTGCTGTTTTAAAGTAATGTTTAGAGATATCAGTGACATCTTGGATAGTATTTCTTTGTATCCTATAATTTCTAGTGGCTATTTTATAGATTTGCAACAGAAAAAGAGGGATTCTAGCAGGGAATAGTAACAAAGATGACCTTGAATTCTCAGTCCTTCTGCACTTCTGTAAGTATTTTCTGCATCACTGTGGTGCTCAGTAATGGAGAAGAACAGTGAAAATGATAAGAAAGCGGTTCTCTTTGTTTTGTTGTGTACATGTGCGGTAGTGATGGTGAACTCAGTTTATGGTTTCCCTGGCTTCTTACAGATGTTGATTATTACTCTTTCAGACCAAACATTTGTGGAGGAATGTCCTTATTTTATTACAGATTTATAAAATTTACCCCATAGCTACCGTGGTGACCAGTTCTAATATATTTAGAATTCTGATTACTTGGATCCCATCTGCTTCTTCAGTCTTTGAAAAGGACAGCAGGTAACATCCTTCACATTTTGTTGTTGTTTTATGTCTTTTTTTTTTTTTAAACAATATTTTATTTTAAAGTTTTCTTAGTCAATTGAAATAGTTATTTTTCTTTCAATACTAGAAATGCTTTCTGTAGCCATTCTTCGCCTCACTCTACTTTTCCCCAAACATAATTTTGGCTTTTCTTCCTGACTGTAGCTCCAGCAGGGACATAAGGAACAGATTAGTTTGTCTTACATGATAAATAGTTTCTATGAGTATGAAAACACCTAAATAAGAGACCTCATTTCATCAGCAATCACCTAGTTTTAGAGTAGCCTGATAGCCTATAAGTGGATCAGCCCAGTGTGAGGGCTGATCAGGGGATGATTCCCACTCTTAATGCAGTGGCAACACCTGGGAGCACTGTAAGGCATCATGTAGGAACAGATAGGATTGATGGGATACAATATACCTGGCACAGAAGGAGGGAAAGTGAACAGCTTATTCTGAAAGATACTGACCAGGACAGGATTCAGATGACAATTATTTCAGAAAATTAAACCAATGAATATCCAATCTACACAGAAATCCTTTGCAAGAGAAGTATAGAATGCTTCTGGAAATCTTCTTTCCTTTGGCAAGACTTCTCGTTCAATGGCTTCTATAGCATTTCAATAAGGCTTTTGACTCTTTCTTCCATTTGGCAACTGTAGTAACAGTTTATCGGCTGCTTGGACACTTCTTTATGGATAAAGTCTAGGTTTAAATGTCTCTTGAGAGAAATTCCCTTGATATTGCATCAGAGGTTTCCTGCAAGTTGTTAGCATGTGATATCAGAGGCAATCCTCTATTTTGACCAAGAAAAACTTAGGACCAGGAGAATCTCAACTCTTTTCATTACAATCCTGGAGTGAGAAGAATGAGCATACAAGCCAAGAAATGACAGCATCTTTTCTGTGAAACTGTTTTTTTCTCTGAATCTCCATAGATCTTCCCTGTTGTCTTTGGACATGAAAGGATAAAATACTGTTTTGTCAATGAGTTTCATTGTGATACATAAAATCTGCAAAGGAAAGTGTGACTCTTCTTCAGTTTTTCTGCAGTGAACATGAGGCTATAGCACAAAAGTTAAAAGAATATAACCTCTCATTTAGTAGGCTTCCTAGCATAAATAACCTTCTAATGTGTAATTTGCAAAAATGAATTAAGATTTGGAATACTTGGCTTGCAAAATACAAGTCATCATCTTTTGTTTTCTGCTCCATCTCAGCTTTTATGAATAAAACAAAAATAAGACATGCGCAACAGAGAAAAGCAATAAAAAATGTACCTTAGTGATCAAGGATGTGGAATATGTGCTTGGAAACTGGGAAACAAATTGTTCTAGAAGCATGATTTGATACTGGTTAGTGCTTCTCTTGAAGGCACTGCTTTTTGTCAGAGTGGCAGCACATGGGTGCTGGGGTTGCCATGGTAAGGTACATGGTTTGTTAGGAGCACTATAAATAGGCGCATCGTTGGCCAAACGCGTAAGTGAAGATCCTGCTCTGGTTGGTTTTACTTTGAGTTCTGATCATGGTCACAGAGGCAGATGTGATGATTTACGTGATAAGTTAACTGGGCTTAAAGGGAATGGTCTTTGGGTTTGTCTGTGATGGAAGTATCTGCCACGTCGGTAGTTATTCTGATAAATCTTATTAGTTATTAATAGTTATTATATAAGTTATTCTGATAAATCCTAAGTACTTCTGAACTTCTAATTTGTAGTGGCTCTGAGGTTTTGGTTGTTAAAATATCTCCTTCATTGAGATGAAAGTAAACCAATGACAAACGAAAATGTTGATATTTATAGAAATACAGAAATCAACATTTTTCAACTATATGGACTTAGTCTGAAAAAGCAGAAGGCACAGGAAACAATTGCATTATGAATGCATATGTCTATTCATAGAAACTGTCTTAATTACATATGAACTTGTAATTTCAGGAGTGCACAGTGGTGTTACATGATGCATGCTATCTCTTACAATGCTGGAGCGACAGCTCTGGATATTATTCCAAGAGATATTCCAAGAGCAGAAGCAGAGTAAACTCATCATTTCCACCTTGGAAAGTTCACTTTGGTTTTGCTGTTGAGCCAGACTGCTTGCCAGTGCCAGAGTGGTATAAACAGCTCTTAATTAGCAGCTGGGTTGAGTTTTCCAAATCAGTGTAAGTAGTCCACTGAGTATCTACTAGAAGCCAATCAATTTAATTTGTTACTGAATCTCTTTGGTTAACTAGCAGCAAACACCCATTATGTAAGTCTTTTAGCCTGTTGCATAGGAGGACCCGCCAATAGTCATCCCCTCTGTAACACAGGTGGAAGTGCTGCATAAGAATTACGTTGTTAGGAGTTTCATAATCTCTAACCATCATCTTTCTGCCCCAGCTGCTGCTATGGACAATGTCCCCCTTTTTCCATCATACTTTTAAAGAAAAAGTGTAGTAGTTAGAACTGGCTGTTCCTGAAGGCTTTCTGTTCCAGAATGAGATTTGTGTACCTTTTCTAATATTAAGCTGGGAAATGAAGAGAAGGATTGGGAAATGTTACAACGGTGATATTAGGATTTCTGAGAAGTGCAATGAAAGCTTTATCCATAACACTTCGAATATTGCTGTTGTTAATGTATTCTGAGAGAGCTGTATGCAGATTGAAAAAGTTTCTTGGGTGTACAGCAGTAGAAATGCTATGTCTGTCTGGTTTTCATTCTTTGCAGACAGTTAGGACAAGAGCAGTTGCTAAAGAAACTACTTTAAAAAAAATGAGTTAACAATGAGCCTATCTGGAACATATTTTTCAAAAGTTTGGAGTGTTTCCATTAGTATGTAAGTACCAAGAAATATATCATAAAAGCCAGTTGGCCTCACAAACTTTGAATCTAATACCAGTTAATAGTATCGAGTTGCAGTTGTTTTAATGTTTTCTATGTAAGGGGTCAGAGTTCCAGCAAACATGTTCCTCGAGTTGTTGGCAGCTTAAAGAGAGAGGCTGCTTTATTGCTCTTTCATAACTGTTCTGATTTCCATAGCCAAGAAACCACCATTAGAGTTTTTATTATTTTTAATTTAAAAAACACTTCAGAAAATATATTACACTAGGACACCTGCAGGAGCAGAAAAGTTCTGAAACTTTGGAAACTAGTTCTGCTTTGGAAAGAAACATTTTCTTTTATACGCTAAATATATATATATATATATATATATAACTTCTCAAAGCCTTTATTTCCTTTATTTGTTGCTTTTAACAGTGATAAATTTTATTTAATAAGCCATCTTTCTGCATAATATCTGGTCACATCTTCACTGTGCTTTTAAACTAAGACCAATCTTTGGGAATGAAAATGCAATGAAAGCATTTATGGCTTTTCAAAAGAATTCTCAATCCAAACTTGACACCGACCCTCTATTTTTAATACATATCCGATGTTTTCCCCTTAAAAAATGTGAATCTATTCCGTGGGCAGAGTCAGTAACTTTATGAGAGACTGCAGATGTAACTGTCAACTCTTCTGGTCACATATCAAGATGGAATTACAGAATCACAGAAATCAGATGGAAAAAAAACATTAGGTCATCTTGTCCATCTCTTCTGCCAGTTCGTAATGACTCCCTGCAGTATGCTCTCCAATGAGTTGTTTAGTTTAGTTCTGGACAGATCTTGTGAAAGGGCTGCAGAGCCTTTCCTGTGATTCTAAGCAAGTCTGTTTCACTTGTCTGTTTTTATAGTCTTATATGACAGGGCCAGATTGCATCCATATTATTCCTGTAATGCAAATAATAACAATAACAGCAATTGGCATTTTTGTTTGATAAATTATTTTTGTTTTAGAACCAAACCTATGTATTCTCATTTTGAGAAGTAAAGTAGTAAATGAGTAAATAAATAGCAACTAATAATTTATGCAGTAAATTTCACCTGCTTTGTATCTTCAGCTCATGATTTCTGCGTATCTACTGGCGCTTTACTGAATTGTTTCTAGGAACAGTTTTTGGTCTTTCACAAGCAGCTCTGAGTGGCCTAAGAGCTGAAATGACAGCTGTTTGGTTAAGCACTGAACATGTGATGTTCTATATGCCCTAATAGGTTAGATGGAAAACTGACCTGGCTTGAGTGATAGTCACGGCAGCAGGGAGTGTATCTGGCAACTGATGCAGGAGGCCCGTTTCATTTCTAACCCTGGCTGCACTGGTGAATGATGAGGAATTTTGTGCCTCAGCTTCCAGTATGTAAGCACTGTCAGAGGATAAAGGGCAGTGCAATCACCTTTCTCAGTAGGGCTTTGTGAAGGTACAGGAGACTGAAATTCCTGGATAGGCAGTGCTACAGAAAAATGGTGATTACCACCATTGCCTGTAAGTATTATTAAATAACTTAATAGGGCTTGAAATTTTCATCTCCATATTCCACTCTGCTGCCTAAATTCCCTTGTATTGGAACACCCCTCTTTGTCTCAGCATTAAGAAGCATGCTTGTGTTGTACTGTGCTGACCGTGCAGAGGTCGGAGAGCAGAGTGCAGCATTGCCCAGCCCTTCCCTCTGCTGGAAGGGAAAGCAGGGACATGAGAGGAGGCCCACAAAGGATCGCAGTGCAAACACCCAGGCGTCCTTCTTCAATCAGACTTAGCAGCACGTGGCAGCTTTCCACACAAATATACAGAACAAGAACATTTCTTCAGAGCTTGGTTCTAGTGTAGCGATTGTACGTTAGTAACAAGCAGACTGTGGGAGAAGACTCCAGTGCAGCAGATTTCTGTAAGGCATGGAGGAGCTGGGTTTTGTGACTTAGAGAAAATGGGCCTATGAATTCTCTTGCTTCAGTCTGCAGCCATATGTTAATTTTCACATCTTCTGCGAGCAGGGCAGAAATGCCTTCTCCATAGGGTATGCTAATTTCCTTCCTAGGGATCTCTGTGTGTCGCTTCTGTGAATGTAGGGCTCATCTGTCAGAATTTTTCAAATAGGAAAAAAACAGCTTATGCTTTTGAGAGGCAACAGACACAAACTGGAAATACTTTATTCTTATGCTTAAGTAGAATTTCCTGTATCTTTATTGAGTCATTGAACAGTAGGACAGTTTATAAAGTCTCTGAACTTGGAGGTACTGAAACTGTGACTGGACAAGGCGCTGAGGCACCTGTCCTGTCTGACCTGCTCTGAGCAGGGAAGTTGGAGCTCTCCAGAGGTTCTTCCCACCCACAATGCTCCTATGACTTCGTGATTGTCAGAAAGAGACCAAGTTTGGAAAAAACAGTGAATTTTCTCTTGGAAAAATAGACAGTTATCCAGATTTAAGACAGATAATTCCAAAACTTGGATCCTTTTTAACTGTCTTTCTGAAAAATGTTGTGGCTAAGTCCTAGTCTCAAATGTGCCTCCACTGTGATATACTTTAGCACTTTGCAGAGCACAAGGCTGTACGTAAGTAAACATGTCTCATTAAAAAACATTCACAGTCTCATCAAGCAGCCCTTCTGAAGTACTAAATTATCAGTTTTAGAAGGTTTTGAGAGGGATTTATGTAATAATGTCATATAATTCTCATAGTCTATTGGAAAGAGAATTTCATTGTTTAAAAAAAACCTTCTACAGGGTGTTGTGAAATAGTAAATAAGTAGGTGAGAGCTTGCCTCAGGAGCTTCTGGTTGAGCTTAACATCAGTGCAATAGTCTCTGCAACACAGAACAGGTTTTCCCATAATGAACATTTTTTCAATAAGAAGAAAAGACAATTCTCAGTGGCAAAAGGCTATCTCATTTCTTGAAAATTGCCTACTTGTCTACTGTTAGTTTTCTCACCCTGAGTTCCTCAGACATCAAAGCAAAAATATCAGAAAGAGTTGATACAGCAGATATTAATTTAAAAGTACACTGTGGTGTAGTGTATGTTCTCTGCTTCAGGAAGAAGGCCGGACTAGAGCATCTGTTTAATACATGGCCAGTCCTGGCTATGTCAAGTTCTGTCATGCATCAAATATCGTGGTTTAGCCATGCTCAGGTTTGGAGGATAACCAAGCCAGGGACTCATTCTCATACTTCTGAGTCATTCGTCAGTCCAGGGAAAAAAACAAACAACAAAAGCCTTGGTTCAGAAAAACCACTTTCTAGGCACTGATTGCCCAGCCTTACTCAGATGACTACTACTTTTCCTCCATACAGGAAGGTATCATACCTTTATCAAATAGAGGGGCTTTGGGGGCTACAGTGCTTTAATATTTTTCCCTTTCCTTTTCTTTTCCTAAATATTTAATGTAAGTAGCATTATTCTGATAGGTGCTAAAGTACAAATTTAATAGAAGAGCCTTCTCTAAGTGAGCACTGGTAGCTGACCCCCCGAGGAATGAACAGCTTGTTTACTTTGGACATTTTCCAAAGCCCACAAAGAGTTAAATAACTTTACAATGAACCAAGGCATTTGTCTTCACTATAGCAGCAGTATCTTCTCTGCAAAACCTTTTCATTTTAACCCTCTTTGTGCCTTTTGAGATACCTCACTGTCCCCGACAGAGACCCAGCCCAAAGAAGGGTGAAAAGAAGGAAGTGCATGGAAATTGTGAATGCAAGCACGTTGTTCTGCTGCTTCTGGAAGAAGAAATCAAAACCAAACAAAAATATTCCCACTGTAACTTTACTTCTGATTTTTATGTGTTTTCTCAGTAATGCGAATCAGAAAGGATACAAAGAATTCATGGGGTTAAACTGGAAGAGCTCTAGCATCTGCCTGGAGGGGGAAGGAGAACAGCCCAGTGTGAGTGTGAGAGCTGGGGAGCACTTGGCTGCATCCCAGCACAGAGGGTGCAATGCTCTCGCTGTGTTTCCTGCCTAGGGTGGGGTCACCTCGCATGCCTTCTCTTTCCCCCTTTCCCTTCTTGAAATCGCTTTCAGTTAACATCTGGAACTTTTTTTTTCTAATCAACATCGTTTCCTTAGCTAGAGCAGAGCTTCTTTGTGATTGGGGAATTCTTACAGTTTGAGATCAGCCAGAAAAAAAAAAAAAAAACAAACAAACGTCAGAAGTTTTGGCTTGGTTTCCCTTCTCCCTCTTTTTTCCTAATATGTGAGAAAGCGTGCCTAAAATCTGTGTAGTGACTAGTCTTACTCCACAGAAAAACTTTGCATTCCTTAGGAGTAGCTGAACACAGCAAATTCAAGGTTTTACTAGTAACCTTTATTTATTGGCACTTTAACAGAACCCCAGGCTAGGGAAGGCAATTTCCAGTGAGATTCTGCAACCACAATTGAGCAGTAGGGTATATTTTTAAATGATTTTTCAAACTATTTACAAGTAGCTTACAAAACACCTTAAAGATATTAAAAGACTCTCATCAAACGGTCAGGGAAATGATAATTGTGTCATTTTTTATGGCAATAACCTATTCTGTTCAGACTAATAATAATTTATGTTTCTGTCAGGTTTGCACAATGCCCAAGGTATAGCAGCTGTCCATCCCCCAGCGGGGCAGCTGCCGGTGCTCATTTTAGAGAAGTTCCTGAGCCTGGAGTGAAGTCTAAAGACACTCTCCAAGTGTGCCCTTCTATAGGGAAGCCCATGTTCCATTAGTAGTAGCTACTCTCTTGCTATTTTTAGAGTGAAACATGCTGTACTAATTCCTGATAGCATCTTCTTTCATGCTACCTTTTGGTGCCATCCTCTACTCTGTGCTTTCCAAGCAGAAAATTTTTGCTACCCGTGACTCAGTTTTGTTGCAATTTTGCCCTCTTTGTGGTTGGCACATAAAAGTTATAGGAGTCCTTACAGAGGAATATTCTGTAGCTTTTATAATCATGGAAGCAGCAGCAGAGATGAACGTGGTGTGTCCAAGGCTGCAGAGGGAGTCAGTAGCAGAGCTGGTGCTGCGCTTCAGAGAAATTTATTTCCAAAGTTAGGAACTTAAGTACAAGTTTGCCGGATTGTACAAGGAGGTTGGGAATGTTGGTCAGGTGCTCCATTTTGGTGACTTTTCTATAAGCCATCTCACGTCTCTGTACTGTCTGCGAGCAAGCACAAGCCATAGTACCAGTGGGAGTACTGGTGCACTTCTTATGGTTTCTGTGTGTCCCTGCTCTGACGGGCCTGATGCTGTTAGTGCTTTGATGCTCTCTCTCTTTCTCAATCTTATGGTTCCTACACAGCTCCGTAAGGAATTCAAAATCCTCTTGATTCAATGATCCATTTATTACAAGTGAAGTGATCTTAACATTTCTTTCCAAATGCTTTTTAGACTAAGTTCCTCCTTGGCTTTCCTTAGTTGTGAAAAGCTGTTTTCAGTTTCTTGGCCTGATTTTTCACTCACATAGTTAATCTTCCTCTGGCTTCTGATAAACAGCCAAATGTTTAAAATCTGCTTTGGTATTCCCTTGTAAAAGAGGTTGGATTTACCAGAGTTCATCACTGCAAGCTATTTCTCAATTTTCAATATTTATTTTGCTGTAAGATCTTTCTAGCAAACAAACAAACCTCCCATTTTACTAGTTACTCACTGTCAGGAATATGAGCTGCCATTGTACTTCTAACGAATTCCATCCTTTCCTCTAGCACAAACATTGTTCTACTCGTTTGTAATGATTTTGTTCAGACTTGGTGGGACTCTTGTCTCTGGGCTTTAGCAGCTATTGGTTCCTTTTGTGGCTCATCAAATGTTATTAGACATGCTACATGCTTGATGTAGATCATTATGGAAATACTTCAAATGATCTTGCTTCATATCTTAGTCAGCAAACTCTGCTCATAATTTCAGACTAATATTCAGAATTTCATCACTGGAAAAGGTGCTTTCTACTTCTTCCACTGTACTTTGTCACAGCACCCATAGCTAACATTACAAGGATGAGAATCTGGACAAGACAAGTAGATCCTTCCATCAGATTGAATTAAAAAGCTGGTAATTTGTCACTTGCCATTTTCCAATCATACTAATTTATAGGTAGAAAATAATCATGTTGGGATGATAGACTTGGTGTTTGTGAAGGATTGGACTTCACTGAAGTACATACATCAGTATGCTAGGTGAGTATAGAGTATTGCTGCCCATGTACTTTGTTGCTTACATAAGCTAAAAGGTTTGACTACCAAGTCAGAACCTAGTTGTGCTTACCCTCTGCCCGAAAATATTCCTGTTACCACCCCATTCATTTTATAGTTCTTCATGAAAAGCTGTGCTTAGATGCATGGTCTTGCACACACAATGTGTAAAAAGCTGTTGTTGCTGTCCATTAATTTTTCTTGCATTGTATGTGGGTTTATGCAAATGGAAATTTGCTTGGCCTCTGTCCGCCAATGTATCCTGCCTCCTGCGGTGGTGCCCATCTCCAGCAACCAGCGGCACACATCCATGTGTAATTGGCCTGGACAGCAACTTGGCAGTGCAACGATACAGTCCTTCTGTGTACCTACAAAATCTTGTATGGCTGGCATCATGAAGTTACAATCATACTTGCAAAACACCTTTTTCACAATAATATGCTTCACTAGTTCCTACTGAGCCACCATTTATTCTGGAGGCAAATTCATTAGAATAATTACACCATTTGGGGAATAATCTGGTTTGTAAAACATCCACGGTACGCCTTTTTTTAAGTTGCGCACTTTTAGTTTATTATTTTTAGCTTCATTTTAACTTTAATTTGTGCAAAAGTATTTTTAAGAAGCCCCAATCTAATTTAACAGAAGCCTTTGCTTTGCTATTGGTAAGAAGCCCAGTTGGAATACCACTCTTATTCTACTTCTAGGAAAGTTATGTTTTATGAAATGAGTATAGCAGGGAGTCTCCCAGGACTTGTCTTTAGTCACTTCAGATTGTATTTTGAAACTTTACATTTCTTTCCCAATTCTATTGTTAGAGGCCTTCTAAATCTATAGCCCATTTGTTTAGCTTTATTCTCCACAATAGTATTTCCTGTTTAAAAAGAGCGCATGTTTCTGTGTCTTTGCTGTCATCTTTGTAATCCAACATATTTGATTTTTACCATCGCAATGTTGATGGTGCTGCTGTGCTAATGCACATGTAAATTGGAATTGTGTACACAGAAATGGAGAACACGCTGTGAAATGAAGTTCTGCGAGCTTGGTTTGGCATACAGTCATGAGCTAGATAAGAAGCAGACTAGGAATAGAGATTCATCAGGAACTAGTCCTACTCATATGCAGTTACCCACATGAATGAAGGCTTCTTGTCTGAGTCTGCACTTGCAAATCTGGTCTTTGGGACAGCACAGGTCAGCCTGAATGGCTAAGCTAGCAAGGCAAGATGTTCTTTGCTGGTTAAGGAGCATGGCTGCAGTAATACTGCCCTGGTGGTTACTCAGAAATCTTTGCCTCTTGTCTGTAGTGATGCGAGCGGTCTGCCTTTGCCAAAGCAATTATAGTTCAAGTCTAATTAGTCCTCTTTTTTTTTTTTTTTTTATTCATGGAATTATTGTCTGTAGGATGTCTTAAGGAAATGCACAGTTGACTATTTGAGTGTGTAATTCATTTTTATTTTGAGAATACTGAAGTTGGAAGAAATGAAACAAACATTAAGTATCCTTCATGGCTCCACAGATGTTGCTGCCTTCTATAACAGCAAAGGTCTGACTACATGGGCAAGTAACCATGGGATATAGACTATAAATAGATTCCTGGGCTGTTATGATGGGTAGTAAACAAGCTTGTGCCTGATTTACCTCTCAGTAATTGAGATTATTTGTCCTATGAACTGAAAAGCAAAATGCCAGCACCAGAACTGGTGTAATTGGTTTTGTTGCATTGTTTTCTTGTAATAGCCTAGGACCTTGAGTGAGATCCGGGCCCATTGTCTTTTTTTTTTTTTTTTTTCTAATTTTTTTTTGCTAAAATTTGCTAAATTGCAATATAAGAAACAATTTTCTTACATTTCAACATAATACAAAGAACAAACTGAATGCTGAACATGGTAAAATGAGGTTTTGTTGGAGTACTATTTGCTTAGAAGAAGTATTTGCAGAAGAAATGAGAGCAGTGCACCTTTCCAAGCACACAGTTGGAATTTGTCTCCTTCAAGATATCTTGAAAGACTTTTTCTTACTCTTTTAGAATGAAGGCATTTCATATCCTTCTTAAACTGACATGGATATAAAATTCATGTCTGTGTGTGGATGTATAAACAGCACACTGTTTTACTCTTGCCATTGTTTATTTGCACACAACCCAACTATTTTTGAAGTATCCCAAGTATTTTCTAAACACTTACAAAAACCGAGAAAGAATCTGCTCTGTCCTGAGCGTCGTCCTTGTGCTGTTCATGTCCAGGTATGGAGAACACGGGAGTTTCCTTGCTCAACACCTCTTGCTGTGGTTTCTTTAACCTTTCCTTCTCAAGAAGAAAGACGGTCTCTATCCCATTTGAAATATCCTCTGGTTATCCCCATGGGTAACTGCAGTGATGCATCCTCTGGTTTTCACTAGCAGCACGCTCACTTATCAACCATTGTTTGTAAGGGTTTGAGATGGTCTAGATCGATGTTTATTATTAAGGTCTGCAAATGTTGTTCAGCTTGATGCCACTTTTTATTGCAAAAGAAAAGCAGGCTGTTTCATTTGGGACTTCAGGTTTCGTGCATGTTCAAGAGCCTGTTGTTTAAGATCTGTGTTTGAAGAAGGTTGTTTATATCCTTCATGACACATTTCCTTTCCTCTTACTTTATTTAGAGCATTGGCTTTCTAGTAAATTTTGTTTTAGAAGTTTCTTTTGAACTGTCTGCAACCCAGCCATCAGCAAAGTTAGGATTCTGGTGTAAAATGTCTTTTGTTCTGGGTTCAGGGAATAAAAGAAAAATTAGTAATTTTCTCAGAATTCATACTGCCCAAGCCTAGTGTTAGGGAATTTTTAACTTTCCCCATTTGGTTCTTGATTTAAGACCTGCTGTTTCTAAGCATTGTTTCAAGTTAAATAATAATAATAATAATAGTAATAATAACAACAACAACAACAACAACAACGAAACAACAACAACAACAAAAACTCTTGTTACTTCTTGCTCAAAATAAGAAGAAATTCTGTGTTTTCAGAACTTGTGGTGGTTAATGGTTACATTTTTTTATGCCTGTCTTAAGAGACTTTAAGATGCTTGAGTTTTATGATGCAGAATTGTCTTTACCTGAACAACCAGAATTGCTACTCATTTTTGGAAACATAGGTCAGGCTTATATTTCACTTCCTTCTGGGGACACTCTATTAAGGAGCGCTCTATTTGGGAAATTGAGATTTTCTCACTGCATACACTCAGATGCATAGCATCCCCCTCTCTGTTTCTCATCCACAACATTTTTTCTTTTTGGAGAAAATACTCATCACTTACGAGCCGCTTACTGAATTTAATATTAAGTCCTCGTTGTCTTTATTTACTTGTATGTCCCATTACACAGAACCCTTAAATAGCTTCGCTGAATGTGCTGAGGGGACAGACCTCCAAATGGATTGAATCTGGCACATCCAGACGCCCTGTAATTGCCTTCAGTCCCTGTACTGCAAAAATTCATCAGAAGTGAATGTAGGAACCAGATCTGGTTTCTAATTCTGCTGATTCCAGCAGAAATGGAATGCAATATAGTGACAGTTAAAGTATGTAGTCATGAGTTTGTTATGATAATGTTGCATGCTGAAGGAAGCCGAGTTCTCTAATAACAATGTAAAACATCACTCCCTGTAATACATACGTGTATCTGCTTGTGTTCCAAGTGTCACTGGGTGGGGCTGTAAGAAAAACCAAGAGCAGCTGTGGTGGTGAAACAGGGTGAATAAAAGTTTGAGTTATTGTTAACATATGTACCACTATAATAAACCCCAATTTGATCACTTACATGAACACAACATATTGCTGAATAAACCCCCTCTGGATACATTTGTATTCCAAAACATGTCATAAGGAAAGATTAACAATTTTGGAAAGGGATCATTTCCTTGGGATGCAGATTTCATTTCGTTGCCTGGTATTCTTGGAAACCTTTCAAAAAGCTGAAAGCAAAATAAAAAACCATAAGATGGTGTGTTAAAACCTGACCAATGTCTTGTTTAATTAGCAGAGCATCAAGCCCAAAGGAGCAAAGTGCAGGCCATAAAGCCCTGGTCTTGTGAAGGCCAATTTTGCTGTGTAAATTAAGCTAAAAACTTTTGAGTTATTGCACTTTGAGAAGTTTGCTGCTTTTCAAAAAGCTAAATAACAATAATAATAATAATTAAAAAAAAAAAATCAGGTCTTCTAAGAGAGTTTTTTAATCTCCTATAAAGAAAGGGTATTAAAACAAGTTTCTGGAAATAACAGGATTTGCTTCTGTTTTACAAGTTTGAAGGAATTTCACTTTACATCTGCCTTCTCCACTTCCATTGCAATCCCTTGAGAAATGTGTAGGTCTTTCTGGTTTCACCTCTTGGTCATATCCCACTGTCCAAACCCCACCTCAGCACTCATCGTTTGCAAGTCACAAAGGCAAATCTCCATCTAGTGACAATACCAGAATTATTTCAGGAGATGAATAAGTCAGAGCAACTTATGTCAGTAGGGCTGGAGGGGTTTTTATACCAACTGAAATCATGTTTAATCATTTGGTCAGAAGGATATCTGAGATCCAGTATGGCCTCGTTGTTGAGCCATATCACTTTCTAGTTCTTCCTCACCTATCAAGTAACCACCTTCTCATATGTCTCATTCTTGCTAATGCTTGAGAAGAACAGAGATAAATTACAGTTTTGAACTTCTTCTATTGAGTGAACTGAAGCCAAAGGAATAAAATGCAAAGTTAATTACTGTCTTATAGTCAAGACGGTTTTCAAGGGCTTTTGTAATGCTCGTATCAACCATAATACAACCGTGAGCAATGCAGGAGAGAGGTGTTCTTGTGAGTGGGCTTACTACAGCAGGTAACGTTTCAGGCATGGTATGAAAAGATAGTGATGTACTTAAGCTGAGGTATTTGTATGGTGGGGGAAAAGCATGAAATCAGTATTAGTGCCTTAATTGCAAAATTCTCAATTTCAAATATGGAGAACTCTCACAGGAGCAGTATTGGCTGAGGTGTCGCTGGACGGTCTCTATGCTGTTACTGCAGCACCTTTGTGGCCAGCGAAGCAGTGGCTGGCTGCTCCCCGAGGGGGGCAAGGCAGGAGCTAGTCATGCTAGCTACAACCAACGGAGGCCATGGCCCTGCCAGAAGGGGCTCAGGCCTGTGGTGCCTAAGCAAGGCGAGCAGGGCAACCCCATTTTTGACTTCAGGGAACCAAAATTAACATAAACTGAAGCTGTATTGGTCATCTTTCAGAATAATGTCTTGTACCATATTGGGAAGCTGATAGAGTCTAGCTTATTTTTTCAAGAAAAAAAAAAAAAGATCAGAGAAGTGAAAGAAGCTTATTTGAATTCCCTTGTCTACAGGCCTATTACTGCTAGCCTCCAAGCAGCTGGTAGGGAGGGTAAGAAGGTCCATGAACATTACTCAGACATCACCTCACCCCATTGCCAACAACGTCTGAAGTCTTCCACCAACTCTGCTAGCAATGGAGAGATAGCCCAGCAGGTTCCCAAAAGGTGAAAGCACTGGAAGGAGAGCTAAATCCTCACTGGGACTCTACCTCAAGTAGAGTCCCAGAGAAAGAACCATTCCCCAAGTCCAACCATTTAGCTCTCAGCAGCTTTCCTAGGTATATATTGTTTCTTATCACACACCATCTGAGCTGTTTCATCTTCATCCAAAGGCATTTTTAAATAATCTGCTAATGCTTGAAACTGGCTTTAAGTAGTAGCTCTCTAGCTCAGAGGATTCAGACGTGCATTAACCCTGATCCAGAACACAGTGAAGCTCAGCAGATTTTAATGCAGTCCTTTGAATGATAAAGGCTAAAGAATGCACTAAATGGAGTAGCAGAGAGGATTTGGGCAGGCATGCTTGAACTCTAGCCCTATTTGTATACATAGCCTGTCCCATTTTCCTATAATGATGCAGCTGCACTTTTGCTAGCAGCAGCACAGTCAGGCTAGCTACCTAGTAATTAATAGATATATGAATTTTAAGACCAGAAAAGACTTGTCATCTTCTACTGTGATCTGTTGTGTAATTTCTCTCTATTCTTTCCAGCCTCAGATCCAGTAGTGTTGCTGGCAGCGGAATATAATGTTGCATTAAGAGTTCATCTTGAGCTATTTCTCATTATCTCCAAATATATAAGCTTATATTTGAATGCTATGAAAAATGCATTTTCTGTATCAGCCCTACAGAGCAATTTTTTTCGCTTGCTTTGTTACAGGTGATAAGTACTGTTTGTTATTTTCTTTGTACCTTTTTGTTTCTATTATAAACCCTCAACACTTTCTTACTCTAATTTATAGTTGTTGCTATCAGTTTCTCTTATATCATAGATGCTTTTGTAGTATTAGTTATATGATTGCTTTTTCTTCCCTTGTGTTTTATAAAATTTTATCTTTGATCTATTTTAACTAACTTATTGATCTTTACCATTAGTGAGATATTTCCCCAATAAGTAAATGATTTTACATAGTTTGCAATTATTATTCACATCTTTCTCTCAAGATATTTCTTCCAAGCTGTTTCAGTTGTTTTTGTCATAGTGAAAATGTCTACTTTAAAGGAGTGAGCATGTGTATTATTGATTCAGCCTTGATTTTCTAAAAACAAAAATAACGTGCAAAGACCACTGCACTTTAATTAAATGTATTTCTTTTTGATTGTCAGAATTCCACTATGTCAGGTACAAAAGTCTTTGAGGTAGAAAATGAATGGCATCATTTGTAAACAGGAATTATTTTTTGTTTGTGTGTTTCTGGCAGCACGAGACCTTCAGCAGACAATACAAAGATTCAAATCACTCATTGTAATACTTTTTTTCTACCCATTTCAAAGAAATGTTTAAGAAGTGGGCTTTTATTTAGTTATTTTTCTCTAATGTGAGAAACTGTGAGTTCTCTAGGACGGGGAAGTGTGACCTATGGGTTAACAATTCAAATACTTGATGATGAGAAGGCAGTGCTAGCATGATGGAAATTAGTGATGGGATCCTGTATAACAGCTCCTCCCTTGGGTCATAAATGGGATTGAGCTCTTGAGCTTCAGAGGTTAGAACCTAAATCCTTACCTCATGAATTAAAGAACTCTTGTCTCCATTATCAGTAGTAAAAATGTTATCCCCAGTCTGCAAGAAAACATAAAGGTATTACAAGGATGCATACTACACTAGCTCAGGTAGCGTTTATACAAACAAGAAGCTTTTTCAGAAGTGTTATTCAAGAGTTGAGAATAAGAATCTGTTCAATACAGAAGAGCAAGTCAAAACTGAAATGAGAAATTGAGAAATGAAAGATGAGAAAGACAAAAGGACTTAGAAATGTGTATTATTTGTCATACAAGTAAGTACTCAGAGCAGGCATGTTTGTAGTAAACAGACTCTTACTTGTAGTCCAAAGTGGAAAACAGAGGAACTGGGTGAGGGGAATAGAGCAGCATTTAGGATGAATACAGGAGCTGGGAATCGATGTGGTAGAAGACAGGAAGACAATACGAAGATGTGAATTCACAATTGTCATCACACAGGATAAACCTTGAAAAATGCCTTAGTAACTATGGGCAGCATAATCTGAGCAGAGAAACCATGTCAATGGCAATTTGGAATTTGGTCCAATATCCTTGACAGTGCCATACAAGGACAGTACCAGGCATATCACATGTCTGAAATGTGCATTATTTGTTATCTCTTCATTGTCAAACACAGCCTACTTGTCAGCACTCAACTGGAGAATTTCTGTTCTTTTCATTTATCACTGCCCACAATGATCTCAGTCAAGAGCTGTTTGTAAGGGGCCACGGACACGGTCTGCCTTTTGTTTTCCCTACAGCACAGCTGAATGCTGTTCTTGTGGGCAATAGGTTCACTTCCATAAGTTGCTGTATATTCCTATAAAAGAGAATGGTCTCTAAGTGATACTGGCATCTCTCTGGAGTCTTTGTGTCTTTCTTGACATTATTTTTCTTAGTCGAAATAAGATATTTTAAACTGAAGAGTGTATATGTTGCTTTTTGCTATGAAGAGAAGCACAGTTTCTTTGGGACAGCCATGACATTTGCACGTGGTGCAAGAGAGCTCTCCTGTTCCTGGCCTGCCCCTCATGTCCACAGGTAATTTCCACCTGCACTCTGCCAGGCAACTCCCTGCAAGCTGGGCAGCAAGAATAAGGATGAGGTGAAGAAATAGCAGTAGGGGAAAGTAGCATATGGTTAATCTATAGGCTAGGCAAGTACGCATTGTGTGCTGCTACATGAAAAACAAGCTCCCTGTGCTTGGAAACAGCTCCGTGTACTTCAAGCAAAAAGAAAAAGAGATCACAAACTGGCCAATCCCCAACAAAACAGTACACATACCTGGTTTTGCACCATTCTAAAGAGCAGTCTGTATATTCTCTTGAAGTCAAAAAGAAGCAGCCTTTTTATTGACTGTACTTTTGTCTGAACTGCAGCTCTTCTCCCACTCTTGGTTTTCTCAGAATAATTCATGTTCCAGACTGCAGTGAAGTATAAATACTGAATGTGCTTGTAAATAAGTGACTTTAAGTATCAAAAGGCCTCTGGGCACATTACCAGGGAGCTCCACATGGGTTAATTTTCTTGACTTCTCAATGCTGTGCTTGTACAGTGAGCTGCAAGCGAGCTGTTTTGCAGCATTGACATACCCTTAGGAATGAAAGCCATCCATTTTCTGGGTGCAATGTATTTCCTAATCAGCAGCACTAATGTCCTGAAATTAAAATAATTAGAAAGCTAAAATAGTGTTGGACTTCATCAGTTCTCAGATGAGAAAACAGCCTTCAAGGGAGACTGCAGAGATTATTGATAATGATGCTGTTTTAACAGGTGATACTCTTTCCCCCAAAGTTAGAAAGTGCCCTAAAATATTTGGGGGATATGTAACATAACTGAGTGCTGTTAAAAGCTGCTGCTTTCTGCCCCCAAAGTGACAAAACTATCAGCAATGGGAGAAATGAATCCTCAGGTTTATAAAGCACAGGATCTTCTTTTGGGAGGAAAAAAAATCCACGGTGAAATGCAATGCTCATTTTTGATCTTTTTTTTTTTTTTTTTTTTTTTTTTTTTTTTGTATTCTATTGCCATGTCTACTCCTTCTCATCTAACTGGTTAGTGAGCTATTTATCTGTCTGGCTGTAGACCTCTCTGCAGGGTACCAAGCATTCAGAATCCTCCTTCCAGCACTGACCTTCCTGAAGGGGCTGTGGGTGGTTTGCTGGGATGCTTTGGATCCGAACCTCGTGAGACAAGTAAGAGACAGCAAGCAGAAGCTTTCATGTGTCTCCCAGCTGCCTTCCTATCTGAGGCGAGATTTGATTTCATTCCTGAAAGGTCCTTTTGTTTTCAGTAAGGCCTGTGAAATAGTTACTTGCTGAGTGACAGTGAATGGAAGGGCAGCTGGGCAAGCAGGGATGGTTCTCCCTGCACAACTCACAGCTGTGCACTGGGATGGCAGATGTGAGGATTTAGCACCCCCTTTCCCTCCAGGACAGACTGCAGGAAGCTGTTGTCAGCCTAGATGAGACCTTGCACAGCAAATACCTTTCCAGATCTGAATAACCTCCACCTTCTCAAAGAGAGTTGTGCTCTTTTATATACTTTATTCTCAGAAATGTCAGAATTTTGATCCAGTTTATTGACTGAAAGCTTTCTAGCATTTATTAGTTTGTCTGTAGTTGTTCAAGTGACTAATTCTTTGCCCTGTCCATTGGGAAATTATTCTACTGTCTTCAGCTACATTGCTCCCAGTAGTCATGCTGAGATTTCATATTTCTTTGTTTCATTTTGTTGCTCCTTAATGCATCCTGTTAGATCTTTGCTGAGCAATACTCTGCTTTTTTTTTTTTTTTTTTTTTTTTTAACACACATTAGCTTTATATCTTACTGCTTCTTTTCACATCCCTCACATTATTTATTGGTCGACTGAATAATGAGCCAAAAATTAGTCTTGGACTTCCTCAGAGTTGGACTAAGTAGTGGGAGGGTAAATGTGCTAATCCACAAAGCAAAAGAGCTTCAGATATCACTCAAAACTCCTACAACAAATAAAGAATAAATCTTAAGGAAACAGTTCAAGTTTTCAGAATCATAAATTAGTCACAAATTAGAGACAGACAAGATAGAAACAGAGGAGAGACCAAAATGTATTTCACATTTGTTTTGGAAATTAACAAAGTAGTAGACAGCTGAGAGCTTCTTTAAGTTGCACTTCGTATTTTTCTGGAGATGGAGTTTGTGGGAAAACAAGAGATAAAAATTGAGCAGCTGCTAATGTTGACGAAGAGCCTTTTGTCATGATCATCGTGTTATACCCTATTGAGAGATCTTGTGTTAGAAAAAAGCAGGAGTGGAAATCACAGTGCGCATTACAGAGCAGTCTTTTTGTTGTCCCCCAGCAAATGGGCATATCTCACACAATGTGTGGCTTAAGAACATAACACCTCCTCCCAGTCCTACTAGGACAGAAAATTTCCACCTCCTAAGCAGAAAATTACAAGAGGATGTCAGTAACAGAAACTCAGGGTGCTCCTTAGAGTACTGTGCAGATTTGCTAGCGTACAGCTTCTGTCCCAAACACGCTCATAAGTCACGATGGGTAGCTGTTTCAACAGGTTTTGTGGGTAAAATTGGATTCAGGTTAAGGATGACATGGCAACAAGCATTGGAGTCAGATGGTAGCTGTTTCTGGAATTACTATAGGGTCTTTGTACAGAATGGGAGAGAGGACACAACATATTTGCTGTGTTTTAGATTTAGCATAGAAGTAAGCCTACAAAGTGGCAATGATTCTGAGATATTCATGTGCTATGAACATTAGAGGACAGATTAACAGGACTGCAGCTAATGGTACTGAAGGAGCAGGAACCAGGAATGTTCTGATTTTCAACAGTACTTATAAATTAGAACGGGACTGGAAAGTGTAAAAGGGATGAGCAGAGCTGGAAGAAATCCATGAATGAGTAGACTTTCTGTTCTTGCAAATTTTCTACATGTTTTCTAATATGAACCCAGGGCAAATCTAAATAATATTAGCAGCAGTGATAGTTAACAGATTGACACCTAAACTCCTCCTTTACTCTAATGAAATATGCATAAGCCACAACAACAAATACAATGTAGCATACCAATGTATGTGAATGGAATAGGTCCTGAATAAACTCAACAATGGGTCTTTCTTTATCCTACATTTTCTGTAGAACCAGTTCTGCCCCACGTCCGCATACAGTCTGTTCATTAAACGGGGAGTTTAGCTATTCCTTGGCTATGCTTCGGGAAGTCAAGGATGTAACAGATATGTGTGAAGTGGATTCTAGGACTTCTTAACCTATAAGGAAAATATCTCACTATCTGCCATTTCCAGTGGACCCCTTTCTAACCCAGCCAGTCATTATTAAACCATTATTAAAAATGCTTTCCATTATGTAGGGTTGAGAGCCATTATCCATTCACTCAGTAGCACACAGATCGTGCAAGCCACTGGCAAGACTTCTGAGAAGTAGCTGCGTAGTATAACTGCACAAGAGCATCATTCCAAATTCAGCCCATCCACTGCATTTCCTTTGTGATTCTTGTAGTCAGAATGAAAGGCTGCTACTTCTCCTGCATGCAAGTAAAGGACAAAAATTTGTGATGAAGTAGGAAATGAGTACTGTCAGGAGTTACCTTAGTCCCTGAACATTGTGCCATGCAGTCTCTACATCGCAGTTTCAGTAGCTCATTCTGGAAGAACATTGGAGCAGCCAGTGTGAGGGGAGTGGAGGAAAAGCTTCACCCTCCTCCATCCCATGCCATCAGTGCCAGACCTGCCAAAGCACTTTTTTTTTTTTTTTTTTTTCTCTGGGGCTCACAGAACTTGAACGGACAGGGCCAGTTACTGCAGTTGACTGACTGCCTACAGGAGCATCCCAGTTCAGCCACCACACCACTTTTTCAGGCCGTAAATAGGGGTGCAGTCCCAGACTGTAACCAGCCACAAGCTCCATAATAGAAAGAGGAAGAGAACCTTAAATAAATTGTGGAGGTCATTGCAGAGGCAGAGGCAGATCTTGGAACCTCTGTGACGCTGCATCCTGCTGTGGGCAGAGCTTTCTGTTTGTGTTGTTCATGTTCTGTAGCACCTGGGCAGCAGAATGCTGATTCTCTGTGCTTTTCTAATATGTTCTGTGCTCCACACTCTGCCCTAACTGCTAAGCAATAGAACCTCCTATGATTTCCGAGGCAAATCTATTATCTAGTACACTGTCTGAGCTTATCCACTAAGAAGAAAAACAAGGCTGGTACACAAGATGAGGTGATTACAACAATAAGTTAAGTGTGGGGCTCACAGTGGAAAGATCATCAAATCTTTCTTTCCTTTGCTGGCGTGTTCTTATATGCCAGCAATAGGATATTTGAGAAATGCTCTAAAGCAAAAAGCTCCAGCTGCTCTCTCCTAGACAGAGGGATGCTCCAGAAATACAGCCAGTGGGTGGCCCAGATTCTGTCACTTTTGATACTGATGTTTTCAAGTGAGCAGGCTATGGCTAGCACCTGCTGTGGTGACTCACATATTGCTAGGTGTATAAAGACACCACAAATGGCAAGCAGCAGTCTCTAGACCTTGGGGGTTCAGGGAGAACTGGTAGGAGCAGCACAAGCTGTCATTTGGCTTGAATTGGGAACAATTGTGTTTTCTGAAAGCTGGTCTTAGTTTTATAGGGAGGGAGTTCCTGTTGGGAACAAATGTCATTTGCATACTGCTTTATCCAGGCCATCAACAGCCCACGGTTATTTGAAATCTATAAATAAAAGAGGACAAAAGCAGCTACCTGCATGGAGTCTGTAAAGTGCTTTTAGGAAAGAGACTAGTTTGGCCTCTAGGCAGTCAGACCTAACATCAGTATTTATCACCCCGTCCCTTCATCACCCCAAAGCCCTGGAGACAAATCATCTTTGGATGCACTGCCATGGTCCCAGGCGAGAGAGTTCTTGTATTCAGGGGTTTTAGGAAGCTGAAATTTCATCAGGGCCAGACCTAGCTGTTCTTTTGAACCCAAATCTGAACGGTTTCCAGCAGTCTGTTATCTCCCTTTCTGGGCCCAAATAGCTGATGCGTTCATGGAGGTCGGGTGTAGAAAAACCATCCATCAGAAAGCACAAACACCTTAATGTGGACGGCTCTACATGCACACACACATGCAAACACCCCAAAATCTTCTATGTAAAACTTCATGCAGTTGCAATGCTGTTTTTGCCCAGATGAAAACAAGCAGATGTCTGCAAATGAACACACACCAGTACACCCAGCACTGTATAAACACATACCTGATTCCAGACTCTCAGTCCACATTCACATTTGCTTCCTGCAAAGCCACCTCCAGCACGCAAATAACCAAATCTCAAGCTGACACTCAAATGTATGTGCTTATGCCAATGAAAATACTTCCACAAATAAGCTATATGGTTACGTCCATACATTGCAATAAAAATGCTCTGAAGCATATTTACACATACTGCATGCAGGAACAAAAAAACACACAAGCAGTGCATATGTATACACACACACACAAAAGACAGGAATCACTCAGCAGCTATAGTGTTTATGCTGGCAGGAGAATGTCAGTCACTGAGCAGCCTGCCTCCAAACAGATGTTTGATTGTTTTTGGGTTGCGGTTTAATTGTTGGATAGTGTTCCAGCACTCAGAGGGGATCGAAAATACTCCAGGTCTGCAGCTGCAGCAAATGCCAGCCTTAAAACAAGGCGGATTCTGAAATCATTGCTCGGGGGGAAACTGCTTGCACAGGAAACCTTAGCCAAGTTCTGCATTAATACTACTTTGAAGTCAGAAAATTAATCTCTGCCATTTAAAAAAGTCCTGTTTTTTCAGGGCCTTTGTGAGTTTATCTAAGACAAGCCAATTCCTTCCGGGCAACTGTGACAGTTTATTGACTTGCCCAGGCTTAGAGACTTTATTGGGTCTCTCTTCATTTTCCAGAAAATCTTTCCTGGAATCTGTCCTGCACTTCAAGGCTCCTGGTGGAAGTAAGAAGCAGCTTACTAGCCAGTCTCTTCGTTGCTCGTCAGTTTGCACTTCATTAATACACCTAGTCAAAATAATTGACCTTTGTCAAGAAGAATGAGTATCACAAGAATTTCTCTCTCCACTCCAGCCACACAGAGTGGCACTCTTGTGCACGTCGTTGGAGGTGTTGCTGGGAGTTGAAGGTTGGTGGTAGATGAAGGAGTGTATGGGATACACGATCCATGTTTAGCTTAGCTCTGTGGGAAGAACGAAGCAGGAGGGAGTGTATCGGCATTCTTGTGAGGCCTAGAAATGGGAAACGGTGAGAACCTGAATGAGGGGGCATGGAAATACGCAGAGGATCCCCCGAAGAAAACTTGATTGAGGATAATCAAAATCACAAATAGTGAGTGTTTGAGCCACCATTTAGGATTCATTTAAAAAGATAATTGCATCACTGACTCTCTTGACTCATAATATTCTCTGGAAACAGTTCCTCTGAAGTGGACAGGACCGTGTTGGGCCTGTTGTGAGGTTTATGGCATCCCTGATCCTGTTAGCTGCTGCAAAAAAAGCAGATGGGATCTGTATCCAAGAAGTGCTCAATGTCTTGCAAGGAGCTTGCAATTCACCATGCTATGTAAGACCTGTTATCTACAATGTAAATGTGAACAGTGACTGGAATCCTTTGGGATGAAAAAACCTGAATACTTGCGATGTCTTGTGACTACTGTAAATGTGAATTAATCCTTCATTATTTTTTTAGAAGCAATGTAGGATTAACTTTTTCCCTATACTTTTGAAATTGAGGGATATTTCCTGCTAGGCTACAGAGAACAAGTCTAGGCCCAAGCTCAGAAACCAGCTTTCCTAGATACACCTGGTGTTAAACAGTAGATACAGTGGGCAGATAGTAATTCCTTTCCTTCTTTAATCCAATCACGGAACATGCATACAAAAAATATTCTGAAAAGACAGTCAAGAAAAGAGCTGAGAGCTTTTCTGCAGGCTCTGTCTCTTTCACAATAATCCACGTGGATTCCCTCAGTGTCTGATGCAGCACTACCTTGACAACTCCAACTCAAAATCTGTGGATTTAATAGGTGTCAGGAGCAAGGACTGGACCAATGAGCTCACTTAATGGTCCATCAAAGCACAGCATGACATCATGGAAGTTGCTTGGTCAGCCCTAGCTTAGGTCAGCCTCAGCACAGCTGTCTCAACTAGATTCTCCATTGCAGACTTCCTCAGCTCTGCATTTTGGGCCCTGTTTGGTTTTTCTCACTGACGTTTTTCCATTTCCACTCCCCTCCTTTCCCTGGAAAAAAAAGAACCACGATAGTTCCAAGATGTGTTCCAGTTTCAGTGAGCTCCCCCTCCTGCTGCACTGACCTGTCCAGATGGTGTTCCTTTCAGCTCACACGTACTAGTCACAAGGCTGAAGCTTTAAAGGTAATGAATCTGAAGCTTAGCCCCATTAAAAATCTATATTGTGCAGTTTGGGGGATAGTTACAATCAGTGGTGGGCCTGCTTCAGAACCATGTTGTTTTCCTGCTGGATTTCTACTGTAGCTTGTTTTCTTTCTGTAGATTAGATGATAATTTTCTAATATCTTCAGGGGCAAAAATAATTTTCTTGTAGTATTTATGCACACTATCAAACACAGTGGTCTATTCACCTCCAGACTACAGTAGAATGCAAAATAAATACGGTCTGTTGTATCTCTTTTCACTTCCTCCAACAGTCTATCCAGGTCTTGTGACTCTCCTGAGTCGTCTTCCTGACCTGGGTGTAAATCTCCCTTACACAGCACCGTTCTCTTTCCTTTCCAGCAGCTTCTAGGTTAGGTTACTGAGTGTCTTCCTTCCTTCCTTCCTTCCTTCCTTCCTTCCTTCCTTCCTTCCTTCCTTCCTTCCTTCCTTCCTTCCTTCCTTCCTTCCTTCCTTCCTTCCTTCCTTCCTTCCTTCCTTCCTTCCTTCCTTCCTTCCTTCCTTCCTTCCTTCCTTCCTTCCTTCCTTTCCTTCCTTCCTTCCTTCCTTCTTAGGTTACTTCTAGGTTACTGAGTGTCTTCCTATTAGCAGCCATTTGCTGCCTAACATCAATTTCAAATTTTCATCAGAATGCTAAAGGTTCCTTGCTTGTTTCTTTCTCCTCTTTTCCTTGTTGTGTTAATTCTTCTCTGCCTTTCTGAAACCCTTTTGGAAGTACACTACCATACTATTTAAAAGTCTCCTAAATCATACTCCTCTAACAGCCCAATCTATGTGAATCTTCTTCTCTCACAAAGAAGAACAACTTCACAACTATACTAATCGACAAAAAATATTTCCCTGACTTAGTTTGTATGAGAAGGGCTACCCTGGAACCACTCCAGTTCAGACAACAGGCTTCCTGGACCAGAGACTACATTTTTCTTCTCTTCACTGCATTGTGTTGAACAGAACCCTTAAGAGAGTATTAATGTGAACCAAAACGAAGTTTTGATTCAGGTGATGTTGGATAGGTTTTGATCCAAGCTGAGTTCTTCTACTCCTCCTGTGCAGATGCTCAGCACTGGAGGTTGCTTCAGTCTCAAAGCGAGAGTCTTGTACTGAATGGAAAGGTACGTAAGCAAAAAGACTCTGATGCACCCCAGTTTTCTGTGGTGTAACTCAAAGCACACTTGTGCACAGACAGCAGTGGCTTACACTTACTTCAGACCATGACTAAGCCTTTTAATAAGGGCAATTATGTAGGTAGATGCAACTGCCAAAGAAGGATATAAAGTGACAAAGGTATAAAACCAAACACACTAACACAGTCATCTCAGCGGCCTTCCTGGAACCCTTATGTAATGCAGAGGTGGAAAGGCAGAGGAAAGAAAAGCGGTAACCAGGTAGAGTTAGTTAGCTGCAGGTAACAACAGATACTTGCAAGCTTCATCATCCTATTGTGCAGGAGAGCCAAAAGCTAAAATCCAGGAATCCAGTTTCCCAATTCTTTTTAAAATTACCGTTAATAGTTTAATGGTGCCAAAACCCAGCAACAGATAAAACTCCAAATGGAAAATACCTGGCATAAGAAGAATAGTTTATTAACTGCTTTGTCCATTTTCTGAAAGGCAGCTTGAAAACAAAAAGAAGCAGTGGAGAAAAGGCTAATCAGGCTAATCCTACTGTGTTGTCTTCCTTGTGGGTAGAACCAAATGATTCCCTGAGCTAGGGCTCCAGCAGGACAGAAGTCAAATGGGACTCAGCCCTGTGGTCAGTATGTTTAGTAATCACCTTGAAGAATATTTTCAGTTCCTCGGTGGCTTTTCAGTAGACAATGCCCAAATAATTTATAATAAAAACCAAGTATGTAGGTAAATAGTTGGACAGGTTAAGTTCAATTGGTCTACAAAGGAGAGATTCTCTTCCTCTTCTGCTCCTCCAGGGGAGAACCAGGTGGAAGGAGCCCAGCCTGTGTTCAGAAGTTTGCTTAGGTTCCCAATCTGTCACTTGTGACAAACTTTGAAGGCCTGTCTAACTAGGAAAATTGAAGGAGTCGGTGCAGTTAACCTAATCTGGTTCTATCCCACCCCTTAAACTGAGCTAGAGCTGCTAATCCACAATCCTCACATGGTTCAAGTGTTGGCTTTTGTTTATTTAAACAAGTTCAATTGAACTACAACTCCTGAATAAAACACCTTTTTCCTAGTCTAGACAAAACCTAAGGGCTTTAAAAAACAAGCACAAAAGGATGGAGCTAAGGCAGGACCAAGCTGAGCCCGGCTAGCTGTGATTCAGGCAGTTACTCTTCTTCCAACTGCCTCTCACAGAGCATGCTTTCAGAATAATAATGAAAAAAGTCAAGCAGCATATGTGAGAATTGTGCTCCTTGCCTTTTCATGTGGCTGATTGTTTTGTTAAGCCAATCTTTCAAAGGAAAGGAAAAATAGGAACTGCATTCTTTCCTCCACAAACTCCCTACAGGTAGTTTTCCAGGGGCGCACATGTTTTTCAATTATTTCTAATCCTGGACTTGTTTTACTCTCTGCGAAGCCATTTCAAACACGATTCCCCACATAACCACTTCTTTGGGCCAGGATATTTCTCCCCCTCCCACTTTCTCCCTCCCTCCCTCCCCTCCACTACCTAGTTCAGCCGTGCAGCACTGTTCCTTCAAAGTTTTCTTGAGGGAGTATCCTGCATCCTCTTGCCAAGCGCTGCTCTGCTGTGGTAACATGAAGGAGCATTAATGGGATCTGCCGTTCATGCCAAAGCCTCATCCAGAAGGGAGGTGGTGTGCATGTGCTGGCTGCAGGAGAGCTCGGGGAGGGAAGAGCTGAGTGATTTATGCCTTTTGCTTTGCAGCCCTATCCCAGCCCTTTGAGTTCTTTCCTGTTTGTTTTTCTCCCTCCTGTGGCAGCATTTAGTCATCTCCTCGCAGTGTATCAGGGAGGGGAAGGGAAGGGAAGGGAAGGGAAGGGAAGGGAAGGGAAGGGAAGGGAAGGGAAGGGAAGGGAAGGGAAGGGAAGGGAAGGGAAGGGAAGGGAAGGGAAGGGAAGGGAAGGGAAGGGAAGGGAAGGGAAGGGAAGGGAAGATATAGCATTCTTCCCAAAGTGGGTTATACAAATTACAGTTTAAGCAGATCAAACCCATAGATCTGGGCTTCTGAGACTGGTGGTTACAAGAAATGCTGCTGTAAGAGAAGGGATGCAAGCAGAGCTACTTCGTCAGAGGTTTTTCAGAAAATACAGTGTCAGCACATAGAATTCTATACTCCTTTGAGACGTTTCCTTTGTTTTATTTGAAATTGACTTGAGACGAACTAGTGATGGGCAGAAATTTGGAGAACTGGATGTACGCTGTAAGGAGAAGTGAAGGCATGAAGTAAGCTTGGAACGAAACAGGGATTAATGCAGGCATTCATCCTGTCTTTAAATAATCACAACCACCCAGGAACGGGTGCTATGTGCAGTTGTTACTGGTAGTGACTTCTGCCAATAATATTAGGTCATATTTCTACTGTAATGTAAGGTCTGATCCAACTTCTCCTGATATAAAGAATCCCCTTGATATGTTAGTGTCCATGAGCAGAGGATTTCATCTGAACCTAACAAAAAAGAAGTACAGATTCTGCTGGGGCTAAGTTTCCAGTCACCTTTCTCCAACTCTGCTTATGCCAGCAATGTTCAACCCCCCCATACACCGAGCATCCACGATGGCTCAGACTTGTTTTAGAGCTACGTAAGGAGAATGCAGTCTTTAGGGGAGACTAATAAAAGATTTTTACAAAATAAACAATAAATGTTCTCGCTGATCTAAGATATAATTAAATGTGTTTGTATTGATACAAACATTCTGTCAGATTTAAATGAATATAAATGGTTGTTCAAAAATAAAGGAATTTTTTTTAAGAGCATAGTCTGCTCTAATGGGATCTAATAACTCTTAATAGTCCTCCATAAAAGTAATAGTGTACTTAAATCTCCACTTGGCAATAATCCGGGGCAGAAAAAAGTGCATTTTAAAAATGGGAACAGCTCAAGGCTGCATGTTCCCAGCCAGCAACAACAAGCTGAAACAATACAAGGAATCCAGATAATGAAGCACATATGTCTTTCCAGTACCATGCGAGTCAACAGCTTCCTCATTTACGCAATCAGAAGGGGAAAAACAGTCCCCCATTAATCCCAGCACCTGAGGTGAAGGGGTGAGGACTGCAAAACTAAGTCAGCCCTCATATCTGCATCGAATAAGATTTATGGGAGGGGATTCGCTTTGTGCTCTGACTTCTTTTTTCTCTCTCCATCCCCTCTCTGTCTCTGTGGTAGATGCTTTTTCAAATCCAGGGATGCTGGGAAAGCAGATTAAAGCCAGCCCCATAGGTTTATGTAGGCTGAATGAGCACGTGGCAGGACACCGGGCATGAAGCACAGGGCCTGATTTGTGAAAGAGTGCAGAAGTGTATATATAAAGTTTAAAAAGGGGTAACTTTGGCCACAGACTGTAGCAGTGTTTCTCAGCAGAGTGCAGGCTGCCGTGCCCCTGACTGAAGCCCCCGAGGCCTCTGTTCACAAGGCAAACATCCCGGCTGGCACTGCTGGCCCCGAGGCCTCCGTGGCAGCACTTGCTGAGCTGTACCTAGAAAGCAGAAGGAACAGGGCTCAGTGAGTCTTTCACATAATTTCTTTGAAGTAACTCCTTCCAGGAGATACCTCGAGGTATTGGTAGTGCCAAGTACAGGGCTCAGACCTCTGGGCTCATGGCTGCAGACTAGCGCTGCTGCGGCATGCTGTATTGCACCAATGTGAAGGTTTGAACCTTGCCTGCTGTTGCATTTTCATTTCCTAGCTGCCTGTCACGCTGCATGTTACCTTTTAAAACCCTGGATGTAAGAGGGAGGGGGAAAAAAAAAAGAGAGAGAGAGAGAGAAAAATTGCTATTTCTTTTCAAGATGTATTTGAATGAAAACCAGCACATTTTGCTTTTTGCATTTTAAAGTCATCTTTCATCTGTACTCAGCTGAAAGCACAGCCAGATCTACTAGTCTAAGACAAAAGTGTGGCAACTCGTGGTAGTATATTTAGGAAAATGAATTCCGTTTGAATTCAGAGTGATTTTTTTTTCATACTGGGAGTAAGAATTCCCCCCGGACTGACTAATAGCAGAACCCATTATCTGCAAAGGCCAAAGGGGAAATAGACAAGTGAATGATTTGGCTCTGAAATGAGGTGAACTAATTTGGAGAGGAATGAGTATTTCTGAGCATCTGGTGGCTGGCCTGCCTAAGATAGCAAGGATAAACTGCATGGAAAAATGAGTATTTGGCGTGCTTGAAAGTAGGCAGCAATGGCCCCAGAAGTCCCTAGGGATCTGGAGCTTACAGAAATGATCTGCATTACCAAAGATTTTTTTATTTATTTTTTTGTTTGACTAAGCTCTTCTTCCCTACCCAAATGTGTTCATAGGACTGTTCAAAGTAGCGGTGAACAAAGACTATTTAGGCGCTTAGTCACAGATGTTTCCTCCGTTTGTGTGATCTACGTGAGGCAGATATTGCTCCACAATATGTTATCTCAGAGATTCATGATGGACAAGTTTCAAAAGGTTTGAAATTTGCAAATAATTGATTTGGAGGAACTCCCACAACAGTGAAGCATCTTTGGATCTTATCAAAACTCTCTGTTCCCAGTGGATCTGTACCAACAGCCACAGAAGACTGAAACAGCAAAGGGAGCCCCCAGCCCCCTGCCAGAGCAGAAGGGATACAAGTTTGTCAAGCACATAAAGAAAAGGAAAACACTTCCATCACTACATGGAGAGAAACTGCTTTAAAGAATTAGTTCTGGAGGAGCATGTGCTCATTTTCAAGAATCAATTTGGTTCTGATTTTGTGAATAAGAAATCACAACGGAATCTTTTAAACATTATCATTTTATTACCTGGAGTTGGCTTGGATGACTACTTGATTTTTCTGGTTAATGAGCATTTTAAAAAAAATCAGGAAAAATCTATCTTCTCTGTTGAGAAAATACAAGGAAAATGAGTGTGGTTTTTTTTTTATTTGTTTCAATACTTTTTTTTTTTTTTAATTGAAAAACCTGCTTATGGAAACTAACATTGTTTTGTTGTGGTATTTTTTAACCAGTTGTTTTAAAGTAAGTATCTCCAATACACCTCCTGAAGTAACTTTAAGACCCTTTCAGAATACCTGGGAATAAAGTACGTCTGAAAGGAACAAAACCGTATGAAAAGTGAAGTTTACATATTGACAAGTGCATAAACAAATGAACTGTGCATGATTCTTGCATACTTTTAATCAGTAAATGCTTTGCAGGGTGGACAAGGAAGATGCTCTTTTAGTCTACTTCTGTATCAGGCTTTAGCCTGAGTGTCCTTGCAAAGGAAACTTGAGAATTTGGCAACACTTTCTCATCTTGCATTTTGGCAGATCTTACTTTTGAAGCCTTTCAGAAGAGATCTCTCCAAAAGTGGGAAATGATTTCCCTCTGTTCTCTGAAAGTACCTGCAGCCTCCCCACTGCTGCCCCCTCACCCCAGTTAGAGGAGATGCTCTCAGGATAGGGTGAGCACAGAGCTCTCAGCTTCTGTGGGGCTGTACAGCAGCTGAGTTGATGACGCTTGACACAAAGTCATTTTGTGATGACTCAAGGACAAGTTGAGCGAGAATTAAGAATAATATTGCGGAGGGGCTCAGCTTCTGTTACCGTTAAGAGGGGAGTTATAGGAATGAAGACACAGCAGCATTCAGATGGTTACTTCTGAACAGATTGGTGAGAATATTTCTTCCAATTCTTTGCAACTCTCCATACTCTGACCTATTATTTAGAGTATGTGCTAAATTCCACTATGAAGATGAGGGCAATTTCTCAAATAACACCTGGATATTCAGCCTTTGTGTTCATGGGAATTATTCCTTGCAGAGCTTCAAAGTAGATGTCTGGGCTTGAACAAGGTGGTAAAATTATAACAGCAGGAACTCTCCCAGAGGAATCTTTTAGAGAGGTCCCTTGAATTAACAAGGATGAGGACACAGAGGCTGCTAATTAGTTATACTGAAATGTTCTTCCTACATATTTTCGTTTTCAGAAAAGCAATAGAGTGGAATTATGAAATGTGTAGCCTTGGTTGCTAGAATCAGCTGCCTTCTTTCTGAAAGCATTTTGTGAGAGAAGGGTTGAAGAACATGAGAAATAACAGGCTTTGCTCTGGGAGTGTTAATTGCCATTTCTCATTTGTTGCTATTCTCCTGCTAAATCAGCTTGCATACATAAAATCATAAAATACACAATTTCAAAAGTTGTTGCCATTAACTTTTGTTTTTGTGGAGGTAGCTAAATGGCGAAAGATAGAATTCTGCAATAACTGTTAGAAGAGAGAAACAAGGCCTTAAAGAGAACAGATATCTTTTATAGACCAGCTATTACAATCAGAAGAAGCAGGCGAGTGGTTTGGTACAAGAGGATAGAGAACTTGGTATTTGTATAGGCTGGAAGGAGAAAAAATAATTTAAAAAATAAAAAAGAAGGAGAAGAAAAGATCCAGAACAACTTCATGGAGTGATGTAAAGCTGAAATAAACCTTTTGAGGCCAAGGAAGGTAGAGCAAAATGGTGATGAGCAGAATGAAGACCACAGCATGTTTTACCTCACCTGGCCAATTGCATTCATTATCACATGTTATTCTTTCCTTCCCACTGAAACAAACCACTTGTCTTGGCCCCTGTGTTTACAGATGACGCAGTGCTGTTGCTGCCTCTCAACCCTCCTTTTTTTGCCTCCACTCCCCACTGCTCTCCTGCTGTGTAATTTTCATGGCCTCTGTGCAGTACTGGGTTGCTCTGCTGAAGAGCATTGATGGTGGGGTGCTCTAAGCTATCTTTTTCCCTTCTAGTTCTCAGTTACATTGAAAACTGAACTCTGGAGCCAGAAGAGAAAGTACTGCTGACTGCATGATTGCTTTTTTTTCTTCTGTCAGAGAAACTATGTGACACCGAGTCTTATCTCAGCCACCTCTCGTCTGCAGCACCAGCATCCACCAGCCCCCATACAAACATTCTTTTTTTTTTTTTTTTTTTACAGCTAAGGATCAGATTCTCCAGTTCTTTGACCCAGCCTCTAATCAAGCAACCAGCTGAACAATGAAGTGAATCTTTTGTTGTCAGTAAACTTGATTACTAGTGGACCAACAGGAAGAATGAGTTCCATTATTGAAAATACATTTCCAAAGATTAAATGTGTTAGGAAAATGAGTTTGTTTTTGTCAGCTGCCGGCATGAAGGAAAGCACTGTGTAGGAGGACAGGCAATGTCTTTAAAAACTGTTCAGCCTATTTATGGCCACTGTCAAAGTAAGATTAATGATTTTATATCAAAATAATATGCAATTATTAATTTTATCTTTCTAGTTTGGTTAGAAATGTGGTGTCCATTTAGTGTCAAACAAAATCAGAGACAATTTGCAATTATTTATTATTAATCCAGCTTGGAGTCAAATGTTACTATCAATGTATCACCTTTCAGTCTTGAAGCACTTGAATTTTTTACTTTCCTTTTCTTCACAGGTTTCTTTATTTCCTCTAAATTTCACAAATTGAATGTAGATCTGGAGGCTTGTCATCCTCCATTGTCTCAGAAAGAGACAGGAGGGTTTTAATACCTAGAATCATATTAGAAAATATTGATAAGGAAGATACAATTTGTGTGCTCATGGAAGTTCTCCTAAGCAGGAAAACTGTGTGGGAGTTTTACCACAGACATCTGTTCAAAAGGTTCAAAATCAAACCCTGAAGAATTGGACCTTATTTTTTTATTAAAATTCATTTCATCTTATATTTTTATTGAAGTGATTGCACTCCCTGGAAGTTAAAGCTAAGGAACAATTACAAGAATTTTTGTTGGATTATAGGTATGGGCCACGTCTGCCTAATGTCTATCACAAGGAGAGCACTCTGTCAAGGACTGCTTTTGCATGTAGTCACAATATAAAACAGAATTTCCAGCTGTTCTGTGATTTCTTTGTTCACTTTTGCCTATTTGTGCAAGATATGGTGGAAACACAAGAAGTTAAACTGAAACTGTGAGAAGATTCTGGCCTGGCTGCTGTCGCCTGTACATCACAGACATTCAGAGTAAAAAATTTAGAGCACTGAAAATTAGTAGCATGTAACTTATAGTCTGCACCAAGTCTGTAACCTTGTTGTACTTACAAAAAGTAATTTCATTTTGATTGCCTATTGAAGAAGTCTGATAATTCTTTAAGAGTCACTTTGGAATGGAGCCTGAAGGTACAATATAAAATAATTGAATTGAGTGTGAAGTTCCAGCTGGTAACCTTGTCAGTAATTTGAACAAAGATCTTGTATCTGTAATTTAGAGTTGTAGATGTGAATATGAAGTGGATTCTACTAATACTTATGGAATTTACCCCCTCCTTTTTCCCCCCACCATTGTAACTTCTGTTCTCACCAACAAACTCATTTTAATTGAATTAACATACCAGTTGACTGTAGCATACTGGAATTAGAACTGTATGGTTGGCTCAGATTTATTTCATGCTATATCACAGTATGAACTTGAGGAATGATTTCCAGGAGACTAATTATCACATTATACTGAACTGCACCGTAATTACAATAAGTAGAGCAACAGGATTCTTTTTTATCTTTTCGAAGTTATTTGCTGCAATTTTTGAGCCCCTTAGTGAAACTTGAAGGAAAAAAAAAAAAAAAAGAATCCTAGAGCTGTTGCTAATGTTCTTTAAGAAGTGACAAAAAATACTGCCACCAAGGTCCTAGAGCACAAAACCCAGACCCTTGGTACATGTGAAAGTGGACTTGAGCGTGCTGGTTATTTTAGTTTGGAGAGCTGCTGTCCATGGGCCAGATTCTGTGATGCTCTGGAGTGAAGGCGCAGCTCCTGATGAATACAGGGCGGGGGACTGACAGTAAAACACTTCAAGTTTGTCTTGCCTGTAATCTTATTTCAGGGGCTCTTCAGCAACTGGTGATGCTGGCCCTTCAGACTGGTCCTCCCAATACCCTCTCACTTTGCAGACGCTGTGTTAAAGCTGGACAAATTGACCTCCAAGGGTTAAGGCAGGAGTTCAGAAGAACTCCTTCAGAAAAATGGTATTGAAGGAGCTGTGTGACAGATACCAGACCCCAGAAATGATCTCTCTGTCTTAGCTCTGTGCTATTCTATTTAGGGATTTTATTCTTTTTGTTGTCTGTAGGGAATTAGGACTGTAATCCCTTAGATCTGAGCTGCAATCATTTATATAATTTGTGATTGACCTTCTTCCTGTGCAAATTGTGTCCCCTTCTTTGAGACTTAACCTAAAGCAGAACTTGGGAATGGAGTTTCTCAGACACCTACCTACCCATAGTATTTTGTTTCATTTAGGTCATGATATCCTTTGAAAAAGGATGACATGTAAACCAACTGGTATCTTCCATACAGTTCTGGGATGCTGTCAGTGCAGATCCCAGACAAAGGTTGTTTAATTCTTGTAAACAAATTAGTAGTTCACAAAGTAGATTATTCATTGAAAACATCCAAACAGCTCTCTCATCTTCTGGTAGCAACCAGAATTCTCGTACCTGTGTATTGAAAAAAATCAAGTTGCTGTCTCTCAGAAAGAATTAGTTGGTCTGAAAGTTTACGGAGCAGGTTTCTCCTGGAAGAGATTGCAAACAATACACTTTCCAATATCTGACTGCTGTATTCACAGAACAGCACATTTATCAGTACTACCAGTTAAGAAGTGGAAAAACTGAAGATCATATGCAAGGTCCTCTAGCCAAACAAAGACTCCTTCACCTAGCAGTACTTGTTACAAGTGCCAAGTTGCACTACAAGTAATGGCAACCTGATACATCTGAAAAGAAAACGCCACATAAAGAAGCAAGGTATATAAGTTTTACCACATGCAAATCCAAGCAGCTACCTTTTCAAATTCTAAATTTTTAATAACCACAATCATGACCTTAATCAGTGAACAAAATATTGAGGAATTTCAATTTAATGCTATTTGAAATATGAAAGTTGTGCACAATTTTTTTCTTTCACTTAAAATCTGTATTCAGCTAGATATCGGCTTATCGATCAATTTCTTCAAATGTAGGACGTACTTTTTTAATTTATTTTTTTTTAATTATTATTATTGCAGAGGCAGATTTCTCAGTTAGACAGATCCAGACATGGAAATCAACTTTCTTCAGACATCAGGATAAATGGTATGTTACTATGGCATTTTGGATGCCTTCTTATTTACTAAGCTTTTTAGCCCTGTATGTTGCTAAGATGCAAGGCTGATGCACAAAACAACAGGCCATCCTAGTCTTCAGATAAGGTCAAAGTACAAAGGATGTAATTTTCCACACATGGAATGTGTTCTACTTAGACTTGAATTTTATAGTACTATTAGAAGTAATTGCTTTCCAATCAAAACAGAAGACTAGTTATGAATGAAATCCAATTCACTGCTTTGGTTTAATAACTGGTAAATTTGCCAATTTGAAACATGCTAAAAACACACACATGCATGTGCTTCTATTTTGTACACCCCTTGGCCACCTGCTATGAGCCATAGTTAGTAACACCAACACCTTGATTTACTGTCTCTGAGCAGCTACGTCTCATTTCATGAAACGCTTTAACAAAGTGGTGCCAACCATTCCATGATGCTGTTATACCTCCCTCCTCTTTTGATAGCTCCCTTCTCATGTCCCAGCTGGTATTCCTTGGAGCTTTGCCTTTGGTAAACTGCCATATATTCTTTGCAAATATGCCACAGCTATTCACTTTTCCTTCTACAAATGACTCGCATTAGCTTCTATTGTTGTTGCTTGTCACTGAGAATATAGTTCCTTCAACTCACTAGCTGCTGTTATTTTTCTCTAGCAATTTTCCCTAGCCATTAAGATGCATTTCCTCCCAAATGTTATGAAAATATATATTTTTTTCATTTACTTAAAATTTGTAATGCTTTTCCCATAGATAAATATCTCCCACAGGAATGACTGGAGAGAATGCGAAAGGTTTTTGTTGTTGTTGTTCTTTTCCATCTGCAGTGCATTTTCTGCCCTTAAATTTATGTATGTGCCTGCCCCCTCTTTCTGAATATATGTGGGAAGTAACTGCTATGGGAAAAAAGGATTGTCTAATGATACGCACATATGTGTTTGCAGAGAGAAAGGACAGTTTGGGGAATATCTGTAGATAACGCATTGTGGAGAAAGACTTGTCTATGCATATGAGCAATGGGGGTGTTGGTAAAAAAAAAAGCATGTGTACTCATCAATGCTGATCTGTATTGGCCTGATTCTTATGCCAGTTCATATTTACACCCATATAATCATAGAGGTTTTGATTAATTTATCGTGCTTTGCAATGATACATTTTTTTTATGTCATTTTAAAATTTCAAACACAAGTAGAGAGGTACTTTTAGTAAGCCAGAAGTGTTTATTCGTCGGTATGAGAGGAGAAGCATTCTCACAGGATCCTCATTCAGTTTGGTATAGCATCTATACATTTGGATTCTTACCTGAATTATTTAACCCATTTAAGTGTGCAAAGCTGGAAATCTCACAAAACGAAATTCCCATAGACAATTCATAACATTTCTTTTTTATCACAGTCCACAGATATACTGATAAACTCATGTTTCTCAGAGGATTTAAACTTTCTGTTAGCAAACAGATGTAAGAAGGCATATGCCAGCCATTTCAGTGTGAAAAATGAGAGAGCTTGGGTCTGGGTCTACAGATGGATAAAGGATCTTTTTTGCCCAGCTAGTTACCCTTTCTTTGTGGCTGATGATCCCTTTGTGAGTGGTGACAACTTAAGGAGGTTGGACAATAAAAATGAAGACTAGAGTTGGTAGCCTAACAGCTGGGATACAATTCAGTGGGAGATCTGTACATATCCTTAGGGATATGGTTTAGTGGGGACTGTTAGTGTTAGGTCAAAGGTTGGACTCGATGATCTTGAGGTCTCTTCCAACCTAGAAATTCTGTGATTCTCTGATTCTGTGATATTGTCTCCATCTAGCAGTGGTGAGATTTCTGCTGTTTGGAGCCCCCAGTTTTTTCACATGGCTTCACAGCAAATCACTTCTGGTTGAACACTGGCTCTCAGGAAGAGATTCTGTAGCCAAAACTGGCCTTTATAGCACAGCCTTAAACAGAGATCACGTGCAGTGCGCTTGCAGCATATAAATTCTGCTGCAGTTTTGGCTGCATTGATTACTAGTGCTTGTGCTATGAGTCACCTAACTTTCTGTTGTCGCAGCACTATGTATATTTTTAGGCTGTGGAAAAAAATAATGAGACCAAATATTTTATACAAATAGCATGAATTTGATTCCTGCCTTGAATATTTGATCATTGCATTGGTCAGGTAAGAGACATTGTTACTGCAGCTGAAATGTAAAGGTACGGTAGACTTACTGGTAGTGCAGCAAAAAAGATACATCCTCTTCTTAGATTAAGCAGGCACAAATTGGAAAGGAGGGAGAGGGAACTATTTTTCACATAACCATGATTGTGTGCTAATTATATCATGGAATGAAAGCAATTGCCCAATTATAAGACAATGTATCACTCTATCACAGGCAGTGCTTTGAAGGTTTATGTACTTTAAATTACTGTGACATTCCCAAGGCTCTTCTGTTTACTCATTTGTCTCAACATCTTCTAGCAACAGAAGTACTATGACTAAAGCCATTAATTAATATATTGCTTGTTTCTTTGCAGAAGTTACGGTCTCGTTCAGAATGAATTTATGCTGTTTTGTGAAGTAGCTTGATTTTCCTGATACACTGCTAATGACCATGCTTGATAACTGAGAGCAGATCAGGTAGGTTTCCTGCTCTTCTCTTCTTGCAAATGTTTGTTCTGTCAATACAGAATTACTGTATTACTGAATTTTTGTTCCTTCCTGAATTTTAATATGATGGCACTCCTAACCCCATAGTAGTAGATTCTCCAGTCATGCCAATATTACCTTGTTGAAACCCAGAATGAGTGAAAGGAAAGTCTTGCCCAGTAAATCTATTTTCTTCTCTTTTATCATCAGTGGGAGAACACACTAAATGTTGACCAGTATTACCATTTCATTTTCAATCAGTTATCATTAGGTGTTCTTCACTTCATGCAGGTGAGATTATATTATAGGCAAGTCCACACCAGCATTAATCAGGCTAGACTGAATTACAACTACAGTGAAAATTCAGCATCACAGACTGAAGCATGGTCTAATGAAACCTGACAAATTTTTGCATCTTCCCAACTGTTGCTGCTTTTTCTTGTGAAATTAAATTTGATGTAAAACTACATGACAATTCATATGAGTCAAGCCTTTATTTGCTGTTAACCATTTGTTCATTAAATAGGCAAAAGAAAGCTCTCCCCAAGCACTGCAACTTAAATTCTTTTTTTATCCTGTAAGGAAAAGACCTGATCTCTGTCTATCACTTGAAATACATCCTGCTGGTTAAGTCATGTTGCTAATACATAATTCCCATACACCAAGCTCTGAGGCCCAAAGTGTAGGAAATCAGTGAGGGCAAAGGCATAACAACACTACTTCCTCATATACTCTTATGTACCTTGTAATAATAAACTATAAAACATTAAACTGTACTCCACTGAGCATTGCATCATGCCTAATAGATCAGCTAATAGCTGTTGCTTTGAAGCTTAGAAGAGGATGGATCCTTCCATGGAATTGTCACCTTCAGAGCATCCATATCTGAAGAAGCAGAATAGGAAGAGACGGAATCTCTCAGAGAAATGGATACGAGGATTTCTACATACTATTGGTCAAAAGCAAATTGCCAAGCCCCACACACAAATCAATAGGCTGTCAACATAGATCTTGGCATGCTGGGAACCAGTTAAGATACGGGCTGCCACATTCTATACCAGCTTCATTTCACAGATAGATTTAAGGTGCAGCCCCAAGTACAGCACACTGCAATATGCCTTGCTGTCAAAGTAAAAACTGGGGAGTGTTGACTTATTCAGCAGTTTCACACAAGGACAGGCTTGACAGGTGGCACCAGAATGTGAGGTCTGTTTCACATTCTTTCATTAATTTTTTTGCAAACTTTAGTGGCTTTTGAAAGGAACCATATTGACAACACTGGAGGCTGAACTCTTCTATTTATCTGTAAAATATAAATGGGAAAGGGTAGCGCAAGCTTACCTGTTTGCTACTTTTCCCGACTGAATAGCATTAGCTCTTCTCTTTGGTGTTTTGTGGGAGAAAGAATGTAGTTGTGTGTAATTTACTGGTGAAGGCATGCACAGAGCCACGTAAGATAAAGTGACCATTTCCAACCTGCAAGTGTTTCAGTGAGATATGGGTATGTGCTCTGTGTTCACCCTCTTTCCCTGACTGCCCTGCTGGGAGCTAGGTCGGGCCAACATATTTCTCATATAGGAGCCCTTCCCCACAGGGAAGTGGACTGTGACAGAAAGAAGTCATTTCACAACCAGCAGAGAGCACAGCTCATGACTTTTGGTAACTGAATAACAGCAACCTTTGCTTCCTTTCAAAAGGGATAAAGAAACAAATGAGGCCTGGCCATCACCTTGCTCCCAAAACAATTGTCAAGATGCCTCAAAAGTATTGCAGTCAGAGGCTTCAGATTTGGTTAAAGGACATTGAGAGTCTCATGGCAGTTAAATAATACTGTAGTCACAAAACTGAGCAACAACATGAATGGAAATTAGCCTTCGCTGACTGCAGAAATCACAGAAGACTTCTTCTGAGGCTATCACAGCCATTACATGTCCAGGGTGCACAGAGGTCAACCGCATCAGTTCAAAACTCCTGTGGACTTAAAGGGGTTTGGAACCAAGCCTTAACACAGATCAACAAAAATGCAGAGACAGCTTCAAAATGGCCAGTTGACAAGAGCAACACTTGTTCAAATCTCTGATATCTGTTCAAATTGTATCCTTTGTTTAGAGGTTTATTAGGGGATTCTGAACTGTTTGCTCTTGCCAATAAAATACAAAAGGATAATATACTCAGATAATAATATCTATCATCTTCATTAGAACTGCTTATCAACTATATGGTGTCACTTAGTCCTACTTACCTTTTTTGTTGTTTTATTTTTCAAGGTATTTGCATTTTATAGTTATTTATTATGGATGTTTGCCAAAACCTGTTGGTTCTTTGCCATTTTTGGCTTTCTTTATTAAATGAGTTTTGTGGAACTTGGTACAGTATTAAATGAATGTCTGTCTGGATCACAAAAGCCACTGTTCAGAGTGCTAATAATTGGCACCTCAGCATACTTTCCCAGCAGAGGCCAAGGACCAAATAGTTTTAGAGATGGAGTGACCATCTGCCTCTTCTTGGTGGTTTCTCATGGTTGACTGAGCAATGTCAGGAAAGCTTGTCTGCTTTGCTCTTTTTGGGGACAAGTCAAGGATTTCTGTACTGCCCATCTGGTACCTGACCCTGGCATTATTTTCCTTTTTATTGTTAAATTAATTTTGTCTTCCTCACCCATCTTCCCCATGACAAAGCATTTTAATCCTTGCCACTCAGATTTCTTTAAGTTGCACGTTAGACAGTGGAGACAAATGCATGCCTTGTTATCCCCTGTGTTTTGCTTCCAGGTGATGCTAGCGGATGGCCTACTTCCCCAATGTAGTACAGCTTAGGTGTGTGACATATCTAAGATGTGAGTAACCAGAACTTGGTATCTTCCTTTCCTGTACTGTTCTGATATTAATGCTTTGGCACATAAAAAATGCCAACAGATGCCATCAAGTGTAAAGAGACAGGTGGTGTCAATGCGTCAGAGGAGGGACTTCCTCCAGAAAGATGGCACTTGCTGAGTTATGTAGGCTGCCCATGCAAATCAGTACCCATGTGACATCTATCTCCTTGTGAGACAGTCCTAATGTCCTTGTGAGCAGGCACAATGCCATTCTCAGTCCATGAATAGAAATTTATTCTAGGTGCTTTATACAAAAACAGATTTTAAATGATAGATTTGTAAGTGATGCTTCATGCTGCGTGTGTGTATCACATAAAAATCAGTATGGCACAGTGGACTGGGAAGAGGTCTGAGAGGTAGGTAACAGCTTAGTCATTACTTTGTCACTGCTATATGCCTTTGGTAAAGTGGCTGCACCTCCAGGTTATCGTCTGTAAAAAAGTTTTGTGGCCAGACTTCATAAAACCTTCATTGTTTGTATTATGTATTTGTGGAGACACCGTATTGTATCGGAACTGTCAAGACATACCATTTAACTGTCCTCTTCTGATCTCTTTTACTCTTGCTTTCATGCCAGAGGTTTTTTGTAGCTCCTTCTATATCTCCCATTACTCACATGAGAACCAGAGCATAGAGAAATATGTCCTCTTACCTCTTCCACAGTTTGCTTCATATTTCTAGTCATATTGTAACTAGAGAAGCTATAAGCCCAGATGTTTGCTTTTTGGCATCAAAATCCTTAGACAGATAATCGACTTAATTCTCTAATATGGGTAGACAGCTTAATGAAACATCTAATCCCCAGACAATGGAAAAAAAAAAAAAAAAGTCTGTTTTTTTGTTCTACCTCACTATGGACCTTTTATATAACTCATCATTATACCGTTGTTCTGGTTTGTTAGTTCAGGGATCTGGAATCTGGAATCCAGGGTGGAAGGTATGGTTCTGTCTTTTGTTGTCTCCCTTTTGAGTCAAGTTGCCCTACTGCCATCTTTATAACAAAGGAATGCAAATGTAGGGGGCCACTCTTTCATTTTAAACCTAGAAGTTATTATCACATGGTTATATTCTATCATCTAGAGACCTCTTTCAGGATCAGGGCTGTATTATTACTGCAAGCACAGAAACATTATCCTCACTTGTGCAGAGCTCACAGTCTAAAATGTATGACATGCAGAGATGGAGTGGGAGAAAGCTAAAACCAAATACCTTTCCTTTTCCCTAAATATTTGCCCTTATAAAAATACTGTAAAGTGCCCCTGAGCTCACCTGTCCATCAAGTCCTGATTAATTGTCTGACGGTATATCAAGGATGTCCTAGGCCCTGTGTGGCAGATAGAGCCCGCCAAACTAGGCATTACAGGGTGTGTTCTACTTCTTGCTGTCCTCTCTCCTGAAGATGATATCCCATGTCCCTATGTTCAATTGTACAACCTGTACAGCCCACCCTGTCACATAAATGATAAATAAGGATGCACATGATGGGAAAGTGTTTTGATTCGCATAACCAAAAGTGCTAGCTGCCTGCTCCACTTATCTGAGACAGATCTTTTCACAAGGGAGAGGAGTGTTCATGACTGATTCCCGAGGTATGAGCTTCTAGTAATATGACAGCAAAGGGCTGGGGTTTACTCCCCTTTTGCCAAACATTTTGATACCAATGGGCTAAGTGGCCAGAGTGATTTATTAACATACCCCCATACCTGAGTGCTCAAATACAGGTCTGTGTATTCTATTTGGAAGCCAGTCTGTTCACTCACCATCTTTTACTTACCTCTCCTAGTCTCTTTTGAGCACTGGGGGCAAACTCTGTGCTCAGTTTTTGCCTTCTTTCTTTACAACTACTTATTGCTTGAAGCTGGAGGGGTTGGGGGTTGCTGGAAATGCAATTAATGGCAAAACTTGCCTGCTGTAGCTTTTCAGGGAGATAAAGGGCACTTTCCTCCCCAGAAGGTCGCTATTCCTTTCCCAGTGATGCTGTAATCTGTTGCTAAGGCAGTGGCTATGCTGTAACAGAGTGTTCTCTCTCTCATTGTGTTTATGAGCAGGTGGAGCAGAAATTGCTTGTTTTCCACACAAATAGCTATAGAACAAATGTACCAAAGGAAATGGGGGGTGGGTGGAGAAGATCCACAACACAATTAACGTGAAAATAGAAGATGTGAGAACATGCCATATTTGAGTAGTAAATATATAAATAAAGTTGATCATTGAGCACCTTCTCAGTGTGAGGCAGTCCAACTCACAGAGCATCAGACTAAACATCGAGAAATCATAATTTTATTCTTAGCTCTTCCACTAGCCTGCTGAATGGTTTTAGCCAAGGTGTTTTCTGGCTCTGTGCCTTGGTTTTTCCATTTGTATAGCGGGTTCCTGATTCTCTGTAAAGACATCAAAGTTGGTGAAGAAAAATACTGGCATCTGGATTTCCCTGTCACAAGAGGTAGGAATGTGGCAAAGCACGAGGGCAGGCTATTGCTGAAGATGAGTTCAGAAGGACACTAGGAAAAGAAAAAAACATACGTGCCAAAGGAAACATGATTCAGTGTGGAGGCTGTTTGTATTCCTGTTTTGTATAATTTTACAAGGCCAAAGAAGAGGAATCCAAGCCCTCTCAAGTCCATTTACATCACGGCGCTGTATCTGCAGACTCTGTTACCTTGACATTAATGTATAACCATTCACAGTGCTGGCGTTAGCACAGCACGTTTTGCCATGTATCAGACACATTGCACTGCAGAGGAAAACAAAGGCAGATGAAGTGAGAAGTGGGAGTCATGAATCATTTAAAAAGAAATAGCACACACAGAGCCCACTGCAAAAAGCATGACAGCGTCACCATTCAGAGCCCTGCCAGGGAGTGAGAGTGCAGCCACCACAGCTCAGAGCTGGGGGAGAGGGAAGGGATGTGCTTCCTGGGGTTGAGGCAGGCACCTGGTTCATGAGCCATCCAAACAACTTGCAAACAGAGCATCTGTGACATCAGAAATTTCTGCCCGCGCCCATCACACAGGCTGAGTTTCTACAGGTACACTTGCACATGCACGCATGGACTTGTACCGCATGCGAGAGCCTCCCGTGCCATGCTCCCAGTAGATGGAGAGAATCCTCTTCCGAGAAGGGTTCTTGGCTGCTTTGCATAGCCTCCAGAGGCCTGATTCTAACCTCAGTCTCGTGAGTTTTACACCAGTATGACTTCAGCGAAGCTACTCTTGATTTATACTGTTGAAACAGTTCCTGTGAAAGGGGACTAAGCTGTTCAATACACGGTGTGCTCCTGTTCCTCCACCCGTGAGCCCCAGGCCCCCATTTCAGCTCAGGGCCCAGCACCCAGCCCTTGCTTGAGCTGCGGTGCAGCTGTACCCTCACGGACCATGACCTCAACCTGAGTTCCCGGCGGGTGCTGGGACCTGCCCTGTCACTGTGGGCTTGCCTGGCAGTTGCTGGGTTTTGTCGGATCCTGGTTACCATTTCTGGACCCGATCCTGCCTTGCTGACTTGTGCTCCTGGCTCGAGCTCAGACCTGCCTCAGCACCTCCAATGTGCTGGCCCTGGGCCTGCCGTGCGTCCCTGCCTTGTGCTGTGACCGGGGAGCAGCACACTGCCATTGCTCTCCGGCACTCCTCTTTGCTGATAACACAGGTTTAGCATTCTTCTCTTTCAGGTCCATACTCTGTTCTCTCTTTGTAAGAATTGCTATTGTCCCATACCACTTTGGTTCTGAACAACTAAGCAAGCTTTTCTCTTGGAAACAGGGTGGTTCAATTCACAGACACACCTGTGGCTGTAGCTGCTTACATACTCAAAGTGCTCTGGGCTGGATGAAGTAGTGAGTCCTGATAAAAATGGGTCACTAAAATCAGTGCGTCTGTGATTCTCGCTTTTTGAAGCTTAGGATATTAAAATCTCATTCTTTTTTTCTGTTCTTGTGATGAATGTGATGAAGTGATGAATGAGCAAATGGAATTACCAACCTAGCACTGGTTTTGATGGGAATATCCTGGGTCATTAGAGATAGCAAGTTCAGTGGAGAGAACCCTAACTGAAACTGAAAAAAACATTTTTTAGAGGATTTTAGAGGCCATGAGCATAACATGAGTATTCTTGCATCTCACACCATAAAGTTTTAGTCATTTAATGATTGTAATGAGTGAAGAGGTAAATGAGGTAAAAGATCTTTGAAAAGAACCCGACTTGAGTCATCACAGAGGATCTTTATCTCACAGACTAAAGTCTAGGCAAACTCTAGTCTAGGCTCAGATCTTTCATTCCCAGTACTTAAAACATGTGTATCTTGCTTAAAAGCAATTTACTGTATTTTACTAGCAATGACCATAAATTGCAGCCAAAAAAGAGGTGAATTTTGTAGAGTTTATATACTTAAAGGTGTACTGTCATATAAGATTCCACTCTGAATTCAGAGGTTAAGTGTTGGGTGTTATTTGAAGTGAAAGGAGGAGGCAGGTTTGATTACTAAAATGGTCCCGTTTCCTTGACATACTGGAGAAGCAAACAGAAAAAAATCAAACCACTTTATAAAAAAAAAAACTGCCAAGACAACATTTTTAACACTTACACCAGACAAACTGTTGGATTTCAAATTGGCAAACAGTCTGTTATGACAGTCCTTTGATGGAGCAATTCATAGAAAGAAAACTATCAGGAAAACTCCGCTCTAAGCAAGTGGTGCTTCTAGTCAAGAAGATGATGCCAGTGCTTCTAGTCAAGAAGATGATGCCATTCAAATCTAGATCCAAAAAGAGTCATAGACATAAAGGACTTGATTCTCCAGTGGAGGTTGTGTGGGTAGGACCAGTTGCAGGGTTGAAGCTTAGAGGCAGGAGCAGACTTCCTGGCTGTGAGGGTGCAAAGCAGCACTGAATGGTGCTGTGTGTGCAATGCTCTACACTTTTGTTGGCTCCTGGCTGATGTGTTTCAGCATGATGCCACGTCCAGTTTTGACAATGGTGGGAATACAGTAGTTTTCAGCAGCCTTTTTTTTTCTACCAGAATGCTCTGTTCTGCATTCTAGGACCCAGAGGGCTTACGTAGGTAGTCCTGAATATTACTTAATTTAAAGTAGCCCAAAGTAATCAGCATCACAGAACTGCAGAGGGTTTCTGCTCCTTCTCGGTGCTGCTTCCGTGTGCCCACTTGTGTCAGTCTCTGGCGTCATTCCTGCACCTGTGTGCCGTGGGCTCGGTGGTGCAAGACTTAAGGGAGGGATCCTGCTACCTATTTCTTTCAAGCTTTTCCTTTTACTTAAATACCTTCAGGTATTTTGGGATTTTTTTCCCTCTCTTTTTTCTTCTTCTTTTTTTTTTTTTTTTTTTTTAAGTTCAGTATTGCAAATCTTATCCTAATAAAGGCACAAGCCTGTACTTCAAAATCATGAGTGGCATAATCATGACTTTAAAAATAGAACACTTTAATAAAGGCTGAGGTATTCAGATGACATTCAAGCAGCTGCATCTTCAAGAGAAATAGCACATATTATGGTATTGCTAATAAAATTTTAAGTACTGGCAACACAGTACTTCATGTAATCACAGTCTTCAGAATTTGTATTCGGTACTTGAATTACTTGGAGCTGACACATCATATCGCACACAAGTACATCAAACACAAACTCCAGTTTGTGACCCAGTGGTCACCTGCTGATTATGGTGCTCGCTCCAGTGTCAGGTTCCAGTTGTGCACAGCTGGCTTCTCCCTGTGTCACAGGCTGGCTGGGTTACCTGGGAGTGTAGACCAGAACTAGGAGGCACGTCTTGATTCTTCAATTAGCTCAGGGTTACGGCCAGAGTGTGCATATGTCCCACTGTACTGCTCACTAGGGCATGAGAAACTTCCCCCAATTGTACAGAATGAAACAGGTTCAGGTACTGTGCTTCACAGCCCCAGCTTTAAAATAGGACTAGTAGCACTGCCTGATACCACAGAAATATTCAGAAAATTAAAGATTTTTGAAGCACTTTGAGATCTAATCAGAAGTGCTATAAAGTGTTGTTAATTATGGTTAATTTGTTCGTTGACTGGCTGAACGTAATTTTTAGCGTGAGGTTCTCTGATACAATGATAATGAGAGCTAAATAGGTATCTTAATGTGATTTTCTGTGATGTCAATATGAAATTCACTTGCCATGTATTTCCAGTAAAGTATGCATAAAATTAGTTATTACTGCAAAGAATATTCAACGAGAAATATTTGAACAAAAGCTTTAACTAATGCTCATAATCATAGTATTTCTTAATGAGTGACAGGTGCTGCTGTTTACGTGCCGTTCTCGCAAGCCCTCCTTTTCATTCAAGTAGGTTCAATTCACAAAAACGTGCGCCATTCGCATAATCAAACAAGTGGCTTAAGAAAAAAAGAACTTTCCAAATTTCTGTCGGGCTCTACTTTTCTCTTTAAACTTTTTTTTTTTCTTTTTCTTTTTTCTTTCTTTTTCTGTTGCTGAATAGCAGCAAGACTTCTTAAACTTTCAATCACTTAAATGGATGTTCCACCTCCAGCTGAATGAATAATTCAGTTCCCAGTCACTGTCTGACTTTGATAGGAAGAAGAAGGGAGGGTCCCTGAGGGTCTGATTGTGTGAGCAGAGGGGGAGGGGAAGGCTAATTAATTACACATTTACAGTGGGGAATACTTAAAAAAAATCCACTTAAGTACTGTTTTTTGTTACATATTGCTGATCACAGCTGAGAGCATAGTACCAAGGCAACCATAGGCTTGAAAACTTAACTCTTGGAGGGCTGTTAACAGGAGATTGAAATTTAACAAACAAAACAAAACAGGGTTATGTTTCGTTAGATAAATGCTTCACCTAAAGAATGATTCACTATCTTCTGGTGTCAGATTCATTACTGATGCAACTGCAATGTGAATTTATTTCATTCTCCATGTTATTTTCAAAGATTTTCCTTCTGAAAGCAGTGCTGAGCTGGCTGCATCTCCTGGAGCGTTAAGGCAACATGGTAGTATTACCATTGACACCAGGGATGCAAATTATTTTTCTTTTGGCACCAGAAAGATTTGTGCTGCCAAGAGAACTATCTCTAGATTAAGCTTTTTTTAAATACTGTAAACTATTTTGGTAGCAGCAAATTACTGTTGCTTGGTGGTATGTGATCTCTGACTATTTTTAATGCCCGTGTGACAGAGCTGCAGCATGCTCTCCAGTGTACATGTACAGTCATTTTCTGAAGGAAACAAGGCCCCTTTTATAGCTAGACCATTTCCATTCTCTGCACTGCACACGAGAACTGCAGTTGTAATTGATTTTCTCAAATAGCTCTGGAATTATCTCTAATAAAAAACTACCAATTCACCAACAATTTTTAATGACTGCTTTTGTTTCATATTCCCATGTGGGCTTATAATTCTTTGTCATGTTCTTCTCTAAAAATTGAACAATAAAGCAATGTGCTTTCAAAAAAAAATGCTTTATTTCATTCCAGAGGAGGTCGTGACATAGTACGTGTTTCAGAAGATGGTGATCATTGAATTTTGTGCATTTTGAAGCACTCCTATCTCCAGCAGGCTGAAACAGTTGGAAATCTACTGCCGTAGGTCTGCTTCCTTTACACCACCCGTTGCCATGAGTATCTGGACAGAGATAGTTCAATGAAGTGCTGCCAGCTAACAAGGATGTGGGCTGCTATTCTTGATCCCTGTTAGTTTACTGTGGAATTGTTTCCCTTCATAGTAAATGACAGAAGTTTGAAGTCTAGAAATGTGAAACTTGCTCCTTCTGTTGGCTCTCTGCAAACACGGAGAGCTGGTGGTGCTGCGATCCTTCTCCATTCCGTCTCCCAGGGCCTGGTTAGCACTTCGTGAAATATGTCAGGGTACTTTGAGTGAAAAGTTCACATGTTTTGATTTGGATCCTCCAGCTCAACTGCTATTTATCGTAAGCATCAGGGAGGAGGGAAAGGCTGGGCCTTTAAGCCTTGTAGGAAGAAATTCACCTAAAACTCATCAGTTGCCAGCCTCTTCTGTCCCCTTGGGATTTCTCTGTCATCTTTGTAGCACATCACAGTCCTGCTTTACCCTTCTTTTTGGAAGAAGGTTCCTCTTCAGGCAGAGGAATCCTATGTTATTTAGTTACACTGGAAGGAAAACAAGCCCATTAGATAAACAATATTTAAAAAACAAAACAAAACAAAACAAAAACATCAACAACAACAACAAAAACTTTCTCCAGCAAAAGATTCCTTGGAAATTGTAATTCTTCTGGAAGGGGTAGTGCTGTGGGACCTTTTCAATTTAGCCTGAGTTCTGGGATCATGAAAGACAGTAATATCAGCACAACCCCTAAACTTGCTTACTGGCTCTAGCAAAACAGGCAGCAGAATATTGTGCTTTAGTAGTAGTTGCTTCTGGGAAGAAGTGGCATCTTGCTTGCTGATAGCTGTTGCATAAAGAGACCAGCTCTGTTTGTTTACCGTTACCCAGTAGCTTCCAGATTTGCCATTCTGAATGACATTCTTCTATATCCATGGAAAATGGTTATTTTAAATCAAGAAAACTATTTCCAAAGGTTTCACAGCCTCTCCTTTTGAAACATTTCAGGACTAACCTACCTGTTAATTTTTGTATCAGCGGAAACCCATCAAAGGTTTTGCAGCTCTGCTGGAGGGCCATTCAAATTAACCTACTTTTGTGTTGGATTTAACATTAACTGACCTCAACACTGGAGTTTAATGGCTAACTTTTGGAAAGTGACATAGTCTTATTAGCCTGGGCATTCCTTTGCATCCTTTCTCAAGAGTATAAAGATGTCTGAATTTTGCATGGTTCTTCACTTCAGTGTCCATTATTTTTCATCCTCGGTTATTGGTTGCTTAATAATGCCAACAATACTGGGGAAAGAAACATTTTCCTTTGGTATTACTCAACACAAATGTATAAAACCTGTTTCTGTCTTCTGCCTTTGACTTTTTATGGAGCACTGAAGAAAATTCTGCTGCCCTCTGACTTCGTTTCCCATAGGTAAAGTAGAATCAACAGAATGCATTCGATAAAGTTGCATTACTTTTAATTATCTGATGTAATAGGATACTTCTCTGCTGAAGTACAAAGCAATCGAGTTGGTGATAATTTTTAACTGGAGAACCAAATCTATGAATTCGGTCACAGGGTGAGGGTCTCTCTTGTTTCTCACGTGCAGGCTTTGCGCATGTCAATAAACTTTGAAAGAATGGGAGGAAGTCGCTGCTTGCTTGAGGCACAGGGCTGAGACTGAGGAGATGTGGACCCTGTTCCCGATTCTGTCACAGACTCTGGCTGTGATCTTGGGCAAATCTTGGTGGGTAATGATCCTTCTGGTTGCTTTAACTTGAGTGAGAACAGTGCATTTTTTAGTACGTGTACAGTATCAGGCACAATAGGTAGGAGTGTCAATGGAGGCTTAGGAGATGCTGTATCATAAAAGTTTATAACAATGTTCCAAGTAATTTAGGTCTGGATTAAAATACAGCTGGCAGGAGAGATGGGCAATTACCTACTCTTTAATATAGATGGGGGATGTATTTGTCCTCCCAGCTATTATTGTCAATACCTATTATTTCAGAACTACTGGACATGCTCATGCCTCGCTGTGGCGCAGCTTCCACAATGAGGTCACCTGCAGCTTGGAAGTACAGCTGTTTCCCTTGCCTTCATTTTTAATTCATAGGATTGTTGTGTTGTGTATTTTTTTTATCTGCTGTTTATTCTGCAAGCCCCTTTTGGGCACATTGATGCCTCCAGCAAGCTTTGTATGCCAGGGAATTATGGGTCCAGAGATTCTGCAAATCTGCATCCCAGCCAAAGCCTTTGAAAGCTGCTGCTTTTGAATGCCATGCATTTGGCTCACACCCCTCCTTCTCCCTCCCTCTCTCTTTCTCTTCTTCCCTTTCCCCTCTCTTCCCTCCCTTATCTCTTCCCTCCTCCCTCCCTTTCTTATTCTCCTTTTCCTTCCTCCTCTCTTCCCCCTTCCCCTGTTACCTTCCCTCTCTCTCCTTTCCTCTTTCCCCCCTTCTTTTTCCTTCCCTTCCCCACTGTCTCTTCTTCCCCTTTCTCCCATTCCCTCTCCCTTTCCCTTTCTTTTTCCCTCTTTCTCACCCAGTGATCCCCTTCAGTAACGATGGGAAACTCTCTGCACTGCGTGATGAACTTGGCTGGAGGAGTAAAAGGGTGCTTTTGGCTTTAGAAAAGATGAGCTGGAAGCCTTTCTGCATAGTGATTAAGACTATTCATTGCAGTCTGTAGTCTAATGTCTGTAAGATTGCATGTACTCTATAAATTCCCACCTGAGCACCCCCAATATGTCACACAGCCTGAGAAGGTGTTCTGACATGCAGCTCCTCCATCCTCCATCCCGACCCTGCGATGCCTCCTCGCTGCTCCATCACGGGCTTTGCATCCATTCCCTTCCAGTTCTTTTTTCCCGACTCCCTATTTTATTTTTAAATATTAAAGCTCTCTGGGTTTCCCTAGTAAATCAGTGTGTGTGAAGTGCTGGTTCCTTGTAGCTGGAGGCTGTTTTCCCCCTCTGATGGACTGTAAGCATTTTTTCTAAAACCGTCTCTTCTTTCCATCACTCCTCCTGTCGTGTCCCCCCGCCCCCCCGCCCAAGCCTCAGCAAGCTCAGCTGCACATAATGACATCCAATCTGTTCAGGAAAAGAAAAAAACAGGAGGGGGAGAATATTTCCCTTTGATTTATACAGAAGCTGAGTTGGCAGAGAGCTCAGCTCAGGGGTGGGTGGAAGGGGAACCAGAAAGCAAATTTGTGATGCACGGGCATACTCTCCCCTGGGGTGGTGCCAGTCAGCACAGCAGCCAAGGCCGACGGAGAAGCTTTGCAGGTTTTGTGTGTGCGCCCAAGGCATCCTCCTTCCCAGCGCATTACTATCGCCATGCAAACACACACCCACAGTCTGGGGTTAATTTAATTTTAAAATGACATTAGAGATAACACAGGCCGGCTCATTAGCACTCGGCAAAACACGTGGATCCCTGTGTAAAGACAGCGAGATGTAGACTCAGGAAGAGGGGAGAGGTCAGCAACCAAGTGCTTTTCTCATTCCAGCATTCAGGCTTCGAGCTGGCGTTCTCGAATGAGAAGGACATGACTCAGTCAGGAGTTAAAGGATTAGAAAAAAAAGGAAGAAAAGTCTTGTGCCGTAATTGAGGCATTGGAGTGGGGTATTCTAGCAAAAATCATGACGTCAGGTCAATGAAGTCCTATCGGTTTGTATAATGTCTTAGCATTCTGTACCCACATTTTTCAGTCATATAAGACAACACATAAAAAGAAATCAAAAGGGGCCCTTGTTTTATATTTGACTGTTTGGGGACTGATTAGGGGTGGAAAGGAGTGCAAGAGGTAGGTGCAGGACATGTGGGCTGGCTCCTTCAAATGCTAACCAAGTGCTGCAGTTGGACTCAATAAACTTTGTAGGTCCCTTCCAACTGAGCTATTCTAATTCTAATTCTGATTCTAATATCCTGTCTCCAGCATGAGCTAGCAAACGATAGTTCTGAAATACTTCAGCTCTGGTCTGTTATATCCTTACTATTCCAGTTTTAAATCTGCACTAGCCTTACACGCAGAACTTTATTAATGCACAGAGCTTGTGACCTGTAACAGACAACACCCACAGTTGCACACAGATGCTGCTATGCTTGCTTCACGGATCTAACCATCTGCTTTTCCAGTATTTGTGCCTTTCCTGGCCTTCCCACTGACCTCAGTCTAGTTGTCCAGCTGGTTTCAGGGGCAGCCTAGCCATCAGCCCAGGCTGGAGCATTTTCTGCTTTTCTAGGCCTTGGACCTGTTTTGATCAACACCTGTTAGTTACACTGAGGTGTGGTGATTTCCCATCCAGGCTCTATTACTATATGACAATGAACTACCAGGACCAAACCACAGAACTCAGGGTTGCCTCCAAAACAAAATGCTTTGGTAATTTAGACCACTGGATCTGCTGATAGCTGTGCACCATTCCCTTACCATACTGAGTGTATCTCATGGACAGAATGCACAAAAAATTACCAAACCCAGCCTTAATTTGCCATGCCTAACTGTCGAGAAATCAATACTGGCTTGTTGTTCAAAGTCTTGCAGCAAGGCAGGATGTGTGGCAGAAGGCAAAGTGCTGCTGACCCCTGTGAATGAGAGTGGGTGCCTGTTTTAAGGGGAAGTCTCCATCGATTCAGATTGTTTGAATGCATTCCAGCTTCAATGGTGATGCAGCCTCATCTGAGGGCCATGGGGAGTGATAAACACTGGCAAGCAAACTTGATGTCGACAGCAGAATCCAGATTGCAATAGAAATTAAGTGTGTGTGTCTGTTGTTATTAGAGATTTAACCAGATGACCTGACAATAATTAATGGAGAGCTAAATTGAGAAGGTCTGTCTCCCATTGGAGATCCAGCCCTGAAACTGAGCTTTTCCAAGTGCAGATACACTGCTTACTCCACACAAGAGAGCGTTTGCATTCCTAGCATTTAATGCCTAAACTGATGCGAGAACCTGGTGGGATGTGACTTACGTCTGCCCAGAGATGGTCTCCAGGGAGAGAGTTCCAGGAAGCAATATGCACTGCAAGGTCAGTTGTGACTAACTGCAAAGAGGTAATGCCAGAAGCCTCATTGGCTGGGCTTTCCTTGGCTCAGACCCATCTGCAGACACAAAGCCAAGCAAAAGCCAGGGCTGTCAGCGTGATACAGGCTCATCTGTCCATAGTCACTGTCAAATTTCCAGGTTAAAAGGCTTTGCACTGGACTGATCGGCACTGGCTGCTCTGGCAGAGGAGCACAGTTCCTCCTGCATGCATAATCCTGATGTTTGTCTTCTGAGTGCCTCTGCTCCAAAGGGCCCAGAAGATTCCACCTCATTTCAATAATTAAATTCAGAACCTCTGGAAAGATGGGTGAGCCTTCTTCTTGTTCTCTAGATAGGTCACCAAGGCACACAACATGACGGTTTTCCTGGGACATTAAAGACACAGGGGATAGAATAAACGCTTGTTTTCTTTCTCTTGTGGTATTCAGAAACACGTGTTCAATTCATCCTGATTTTAATGGCGTTTGAGGAGCTGTGGGACAGGGCCCAAGGTCTTGGTGACCAGGAAGGTAAACGCAGTCAAGCAGATGTTGCGTACTTTGTTCCGGACAGTCCTGGGCATTAAGTTGTATTTTATTGCAAAGTAGGACAGGGATCACCCAGGACAGACGTGAATCGATAAAATGGTATAGAATAACTGAGCCAGCCTAAACTCTTCCCTCTACTGGCTCACAGCCTCTTCCGCTGAACAAGATTTCAGGCTCCAACTATCCCCTTCAGTTACAGGGTAAGAAGAAATTATTTTCCAGTTTTCCATGTAGATTTGAGAGTGTGCATCTATAAATAAACAGATTAATATTCTGGTAACCGAATTGTTACCCTCCCCTTCTCTGCCTCAGGAGCATCTTGTTCCCATCTCCCTCCAGCAGAATAGCAAGCCAGAATGAAATGTCTGATTCTTGGTAAGTACTGTCAGCACAGCAGCTGGGAGAAGAATATCTGAGGGAAATGCACAAGTGCACTGGCATTTATTTATTTCCTAGGGATATTTATATAGGACAGACCTCAGAGCACAAGTGCACTTGATGCTTCTGTCAACTAAGGAAGGGAAATGAGACTGTAGGACAGGCTGCACTCTGCGGTCCTTGCTCCAAGAGCCCCCTGAATGGCCAGAGAAGGGGAGGGTAACAATTCAGCCCTGTTCAAAACTGCTACTGGCTCTGCTTATAGCCCAAGTAAGTCATCTATACAGGCTTCAGCCTACCCCAGATGTGCTTTATATGACTTAATTAGCAATGGAAAACCCCTAGAGAAGGTTTAGAGAAGTTTATGAAGAAGTCCTTGTTTCCTTGTGCCTTTCACAGAGTGTGTGTTATCAACATCAAACCCAATTCTGATAGATGCTCTGTAATTGGTTTTATTGCAGAGAGCTACTTACACTTCCTAGGACCCTGCATTTTTGGCTCACTTGTTTATATCTGGACTTCATTTTCTTATGCTTGTACAGTGTTTCAGTTGTTGGAATTAAACCAGAACCATGCAATTAATGTCACTTAATATTTCCATGATCTGGGAAATAGGATCTTGATCTGAACCGGCTTTTCTTTTATTCTGCAAAGTGAGTTTACAGCTGATGAAATTTCGTACAACATCAGCAGTCCACATATTCTGCTGCCCTTATAGAGTTGTTCTGGGGGTTGCAAGTCTGTCTGATGAATATGTAGCATGCTGGGATCACTCAGCTGTCTGTGCCATCCTCCTGTCCCCTGTTTGGATTATCAGAATTTGCCAGTGTTTATCCAGGATTAAATGTTAAAAGTTTAACATCATTTAGCTGGTTATATAGCAGAGGTGCCTGCTAGGACACCTGGCTTTTGGTGGAACCTTGGGGAAGTCACAGCACCTTGGTACCTCCGTGTCTCTGCAGGATCCACACTAAGTTCTTGAGGAACCTTATTTACAGTGTGCTTCCCTCCTCCAGGAGAACTCCCGGCAAAAAGGTAGTGTCACCATTTGGGAAAGGTGTAGTTCTTTATTGAGACAGATTCATCATGATTTCTCTGGGGATTTTGTCAGAGCTAACAGTGCAAAAAGCCTAAATCTGGTTTGAAGTAGACATTACCTGCAGTTTTCCCAGCTCATTCCCCCCCAAACACCTAAACATCACTCTGCTCCCACTTCTTACAAACTTTCCAGTTTCTCTTTCCACTTAAACCAATTTTCCATGTTCTTAACAGCAGAGGTCCAATGTTCTGGGTGCATGTCAGAGAGCAGCATGGATCCGACTATTTAATAGCAAATCCTTTTTCTGGGCACACACCTGGCCCTGCACTCCTGGGGCTAAGGACAATGGCTACTGAGCAACATTTCTACAGAAAGCGAGCTCCTGTGTCTGCCATCTCGTCTGCCTGCTTCACACAGAACCCAAGCCTAATCATACAGAGACCTCCTGACGACAGCTGCCTGAGACCCTGAGTGCAGTTATTTCCTCCGCGTGTGCACCTGGGCCCATGACCTCAGCATCTGTATGCAGTGGGAGAACAGGGAGAGGGAGGAAGAGGCAGGGCTGGGTTAGTGGTCACAGGAGGGGTTTGCTTCCCAACATGCTGCCTTCAACAAAATGGCATGCTGAGTAATTACCAGCCCCCTCCCACAGCTAGCACCACCAGACAAGGGGGATCTTTGTGCCTGTTCAGAGGGTGAAGGCTACAGGAGAAATTAGGAAACGCAGAGATGAGAGCAATTTGGCATCGTTCCACCACACACACTGTTTTATTAATAGGAGCTGCACATGGTTTTGAGCCACGGAGCCAGCCAAACCCTGCAGCAGCAGCAACAAGCTGGGTCTGCCTCCCTAACTGCTGCCATGTAGGAAGGTGCCGCTGGGGCACAAGGCAAGCTGATTCCCTTCTATGATGAAGCCATGGAAGTGGAAGAGGAACAACAGGGATGAAGTTATTCCAAGCAGGACTTTATTTATCAAGAACTGGTCTTAGGGTAGCTATTTCGTAAAGCCGCCCTGACTTCAGTGGAGTTCTAGGCAGATGATTAGTTCCTGCATTTATTTACATAGCTGTAGCTGAGTAAGCCATTATTTCTGCCAGTGAAATACGTGTATTTCTTGTGACTTTGAAGCTCCAGAACCAAATATATTAACCAGTTGTGAAAAGCTTCCAATATGTGAAATTGGAGTTCTCAAACGTCTTAAAGCAAGCACATTCTCCTTGGTGGCATTAGAGCACAGAGTGCTGGACTCTGATAACCTTGTCCTGCAATTTCTTTGGTACGTGCTCTCCGGCAAGTAAAACACCCTGCCTGTTTCAGGGGCTTTCGTGATTCTCACCACTGTGGTCCCTGTAGTCAAAATCTATAATGTATTTACCTAATCCTTGTCTTGGTAATGTAGGGGAGTATTGTTCTTTCAGCATGCTAGATAGGAATCTGACACCCAGGAAAGCTAAATCAGTTGGCAGAGCTCACATGGAAAATCTGTGTTGACAAAGGAGAGTGAACACAGTTCTCCCAGCTGCTGCATTAGTGTTGTAATCATTGCACCCGCTTTTGCTGTGCTTTGCTAAAGAGCTCTCACACTTCAGCAGCAGAGATGCCAGGATCCGAATTTTAAAAAATATTGTTTTGGACATTTTATGTTTTTTTTTTTTTTTTTTTTTTTTTTTCTGTGTGTTTTGTTTTGTTTTGTTTTGAATGCTTCAGTTTGCCCATAGCATATTCTCCATAGATAATCATTTACTGAAAAAAACAACATATATTCATGTGGCTGATTATTTGCTTCAGTTAGGTCAGCTTATTCTTCACAAATAAGTTTCATTTATACCAGAGATTTTTTTTTCCTACAGGCTTTTTTCTTCTACCTCTAGATAGGTATTCAGGCAGCCAGTCAACTGTTACAGTGAAGCAAGCTCATCTTCCTTTGTTTGTCTTTTTTCTTAATTGCTTTTTAGAAAAAGTTGTAATATTTAGGACTGTTACTAGTCTCCCTGTCTAATTTAGATTAATTCTGTACAATTTATGCATGCAGACATGTTCAGAGGAGAAAAAGACATAGCCCCCTTATTTGGCAAGGTTTTTATCTTCTTGATTACTGGGAAAAAGATGGGGCATCCCAATGTTATTACATTGCTTAGTATTCTTTTCCCTGTTTAGGAGCTGGAACATGGAAACAGCACTGCACATCCTGCTTGTTTTTTCTTCACAGCTGATGTACACCAAATTGTTTCTCTAATTGACATAATCTCTAATCTGTTCTCATTAGATTATTCCCCACCTACAAATATTCTTCATAGGTCTCCATCCATGAAATGACCTGCTATAATGCGAGCCATCCCAGTGAGCCCACTGGAACCGGTACTTACATGAGTAAGCCTTACAGCAATTGATCCCAAGCTATTTAGACTTTAGTCACTCAGTTACTTTCTAGTCCTACGGGGAGGCAGGATGACTGTATACAACAGAGCTAGCTAGGAACATTTGATTCACCATCACAGATTCTTCTGCCCATCTCTGCCTATTTGATTTAAAAATATATACATGCCAAGGGGCTTGATACGTCTCTTGTGCCCCATTTAGCATCTGCTGAGCATCCCAGAGCAGCTTGCAGTGTAACACAAGTCACTGGAGGATAGATTTGATAGAGGGAAAAAACAAAGCAATTGATACCCTCAGGCTCCAGAAGTCTTCAGACTGATTCTTGCTGACTACAGGCAACAAAGCAATTTATGGCAAGATGGTTGAAAGTTCCTTTTATTTCAAAGCTGCTAAACCTTTCCTGGCACATACAGTCACTTTTTGTAAGGCAACCCCGGTGAGCTTGCCGGGTTCCCAAGGTCTCACCCCAAGGAAGCTTTTAACCGCAGTCAAAAGAGACATTAAGCACTGGGGAGGAATCAGGGAGACATAAAACAGAAATTAGGGTTTAACACAAGGCCATGAGGAGCTTAGTATAGAAGAGGCTTTTTTTTTGTGCGTATTTCCTTTCTGTGGCACTTGTGTTTTGTCAGACCTTCGGTATAGTGCTGTCCCTGGAAGTGGCCTGCCATGTCCAAGGGCTGGAGTGTGCCCTGCAGATGGAAGCTGGGCTGTTGGGAAGCGGGTGTTTGGGAAGTGGTAGCCAGATTATTTTATTTTAAGGCTCTATTGCAGCAAGAGGCAGGAAAACAGACAGGGGGAGAGGAGTGAGTGGTTCACTGGCATCGATTGTCTACCACAGCAGGTTCAGCACTTAAATCTGAGTGACTTCTCTCTCCAGATGGTTGGTGGGAGCTGACTACCCAGATCTTTGCATAGCATGCTCCAGAATGAAAACGTATGGCATCACTTGCTATCTTTTAAAGCTTTTTTTCTTCAGCCCAAGTATAGCTCACTGTATAATGGATCCCTTCTTTGCCTGATACAGAAAAAATGGATATCTGTCATATGCCTAACCAGGGACTCCTAGCTAGGAATTCCTTTATTTCAATACAGACTATCTCATGCTTTTACAACTGCATAATCCTACAATAATGTACGTAGAGTCTTCCTGTCCTTTTGATGCTGCCACTGCTGCTCTCTTTACTTCCATTTTCACCGAGGCTTGTTTCTCTCCTAACTTGTATCCTAAAATGATTCTGAAGAGTGCAGAGAATTTACATGGATTAAAAAAGAAACAATTTGCTTAACATCCGACTATACTGATTCTGAAAAAAAAAAAAACAAACAACAATAAACACTATCAGAAGATTTACTCATTAGAAGTACCCTGAAGAAAAACATGTTGCAGAAAAATTGATAGGATGTCCTTAATTTTACATACCATGTTGTCTTTATACTTTTCTCTGACCTAAATATTCAGCATAACTGGTGAATCATGGATTCACCAGTTCTATGAGAACAGAGAAATTCAGATAACGTAACAAATACATTTTTGCGTGCTCACAAAACAAAAGTTGTGTAAGGTAAACAGACTTCTAGAGGCATGATGTTCAGAAATGATGGATAGGCAGCATTTCTGTTTATTACAGAGTGCATACCAGCGTCTGGCTCTTCTAGAAGTGCAGTATAATGTTACTTGCCAGTAGCACACAGTGATTTTGCAGAGAATGAGGGACAGAACTCTCTCTTCTGAGTTCTGGTGCCCGAACAAAACTACTTCTCTCAGTGTAGTAAAACCAAAAAAAAAGTCAAACATTTTTTTTGCTCCAGTATAAAGCACAAGCTGTAATCCATTGTAACTAATGTTTAAATTAATTGATCGTGTGCACATCTTTGTATGTATCAGTTCTCAATGACATCTTCACTGGTGTCTTGTCTGAAGCACCCAGGTCCCTAAGCTGTTCAATATGAAACTCCTTCCATGTTCTGTAACTTCATTTTCTGGATATGAAAACTCGCAAATTTGCCCTCTTTAATATATCCGTAGAGTCTTTGGAGTAGCCCAGTGACCTTGGCTGTTTTGTGTGTTTTTTTCCCAGCTGTGTCAGGCTTTTTTCATATAAATCATTAGACAGACTAAGGGTAGTTTGGGTCCCAGTGACTCCTCTCCAGGCAGAAGGAAGTCTGACTTCCCAGAGAGCCATTCTCATGCTCTGGTTAACCTCAGCTTATGTGTTACACACGAAATGTGTAACACACTGGATTCCCCTTGTTTCTCCCACTTTTTATTTTCCATCTGAGATGTGGTGAGAACTGGGAAATGCAATCAGTGAGAAGAATATACAGGAAACAGAAGCCATAAACAAAAATGACTGGTTGAGTCGCAGTGAGGTCTGGAGTACAGTTGTTGAAACAAACCGCTGGTGACCCAGAAAGATCTGAAGCTAAACAGAATGCTTTCAAGATGGAAATGTGGGACAAAGATGGCACAGACAGGCTGGTAATGGTCTCATCTTTCCTTTTGTAGGCTTTACTCCAGATGTAGCTTTAAAATAATAGCAGCATGTTGGACCCACAAAAGGACAAGCCTGAGGGTTAGGAAACCTTCATCTGTTGTGAGAGGCACAAAGTGACTTTGCCTTTCGAAACCTGGAGAGCTGCGTTGTAAAAGATCCCAGTACTTTGAGCTGCAGACACACTATCAGAATAATTCAGCTTCCATTTCAGGACTTGTCAGTATATACCTTTGAAAGCAATTTGTGGGACATGAAAAAAAAAAAATAAGAAGAAACAAATTACCTGATGCAAATGTCTGGAGATACTGTTGCAGGAGATACTGTTCTTTCCAGCCTCAAAAATCTATGAGCCTGTGTAAGTGTCCAGACAGTCAGCATCCAGAAGCTTCAGCATTTCTCAGTTAGCACAAGGGGAACAGAGAAACAGTGTTGTTCTCAAGAAGTGGAGTACAGAGAGGGGATATAAGCTGTTGTCCTCAATGGGAGATGCGTGATGTTGAAGTTTTGAAAATCTGGATGGTTCTGACAGATTTTAGGAAGAAACCAGAGAGGTTTGGATTCTGACTTTTGGTGTGGATGCTAAGCCAGGTTGACAATTTTGGCTTTGGTTTTCTCAGGTTTTAAACAGGGGATAATGAGTTCTCTTTTCCGAGGCTGATGAAGAAATTCACAGTAAATGCCAAAGTTCGCTACACCTGGTTAAATTAAAATTAAAAGTTTGTTATTTAAACCATAAAGTCTACAAGAAGGATACCCATCAGTTTTTGTATTGGTGGACCAGCATGAGGCAAAGTTCTCCAGCAGGTATTTGTAGTTTGGGGGCAGCTGAAGCAGCCGTACATCAGAGTGACAGCGTGTTTTCTAGGGTTTGTGTGACAGGGCTCCTCGGATCTGTTCACAGCTCTGCCTCTCATTTTGCTGTTTGATCTTTGGCAAGTTACATCGCTTTTCTGCCTCACTCTTCACAGCAGTGAAATGCAAAGTGTACATTTGTATCTGTGAGGATATCTGGGACTGTGAGGCCTAAAATTAAACCAGCAAAGGGCCCTGATGATGATGATAGTATTCAAGAGCAGGATACTATATATAGGGACAGTGCCAAGATTCAGTTACTTTCTTTACGTACTAGAGAGCATAATGGTAAAAATAATCCAGTTAAGATAAACGGAGGAGGACTGAGGCTGAATGGCTGGGCCCAGGGGGCTGCGATCAGAGGCACAAGGCTCTTTTGGAGCCAGGTCAGCAGCAGTGTGCCCGGGGCTGGGGCTGTGTAACATCTCTGTCGATAGGTGGGATGATGGGGCAGAGTGTGCCCGCAGCAGCCTGCAGATGCCGACGAGGAGGATGGATGTAGCGGCTGTGCCTGCTCAGAGGTACCCACACACGCTGGAGAGCTGGGCAGGGAAGCACCTCGTCAGGCTCAACTAAAGGAAATGCAAATTCTTCCTGCACCTGGGGAAGAATAACCGCAGGCACCCGTACGTGCTGTGGGCTGAGTGGCTGGCAAAGTGTTTTGCAGAGGAGAGCCTGGGGTCCTGGTGGACAGCAAGCTGCCACAGGAAGGACAAGCTTGACAGTCTTAGCAATAATTTCAACAGGAGTAAGATCAGGTTCCAAGGTGTCAGGATGGCAGAGCTCTTCATCTCATAAGGCTTCTGGGCACCTTTTACTGGAATTAACTCCTTTTTTTTTTTTTTTTTTTTTTTTTTTTCCTCCCCTTCAGATATTCTACAGCCTTTGCAAAGGAAACTGCAGCAACAAATCAGATTCTGCAGTAACACATTTTAAGTCCTGAAGCAAAATTCAGCAGTTTTATAGGGACAGTATAAAAGGGAGTGGGGCGGGGGAAGTGGGGTGGGAAGTATTTATAATCCCTTTAATATTTTAAAATTTAATTATTTCCAAATTGGGTTAGCGAGACTGACAAGAATACTGCATCTAAAGCATGGAGCCCAGAGGCAGCACTGGAAAATGAGAGGAGAAATTAATAATAAAAAGAAACCTATTGCTTCAAGGCAGCAGACTGGAACACTGACATTCCATTACTCCGTCTGTCTGCTGAATTCATTTAGCATCTGTGGCCTAAATAGGCTAGTTTTAAAGTGGCATGCTCCAGTTTTTATGTTTCGGGTTGTTGGGAGGGGGTGGGGACTGCCAGAGGATTTCTCGTTTAAAGCTGCCTTAGGAAGGCACACCAGCTTAGAGTAACGCTTACCTCTTAGCAGTTGTAGTTGAAATAGTATCTTGGGGTGCTTTGTAATGCCTGACACACTGGGGTCTGCCTCTTGAACTTGGACCGCTGCAGACAGTTTCTGAGGTCAGTGCTGGAGCAGTAGCGTTGAACTGACTGCTGTGTGTGTACCTGGAGCACCAGGTTACGTCTGTAAAGCTATCATTAAGTGCAGCCGTTTCTGACGTCTTTGAGCTCAAACTCTTACAAGTACAGATTGACAAAATGCTTCCCGTAACTCTTCTGTGAGAAACACAGCGATGTCCAGCAGCCCCATGTTCCTTGATACAAGACTGCTCTGTTTCGGGACTGCCACCCACAACATCTTTGCAGAAATTGCTGCGATGTAGTTTCTTCCTCAGGATGCTCCTGCTAACTCCATCAACTCTTGCATGGCTTTTGTAAGATCTCAGATCAAAAGCCCGAGGCAGGCTGTCTGCCGTACTACAGAGAACTTACATGCACGTACTGGAGGCTAGATAGATGGCTTGACAGTAGTCTGGAAGGGAAGAAGAGAATGATTCTCCACTTTATCTCCTAGAAACCTACAAGTGTTTCACTTCTGGGCATTTTCTGAAACATCTGGATACCAGGAGGATAAAAGGTACCAGTGTAACCTCCCAGTAAGATCAATTGTTTAAAGCCTTCTGTGTATTTCCAGTCTTCCCTGGCTTCCTTCCCAAGATTATAGAAACAGGTCTGTGAATTTCCTTGGAGTAGAATACAGTGTATTCTATATAGTTCTACTTTTTTTTTTTAATTCTATTTCCATTCTATGCAAATCATCTTAGATTCTCTTTTCCCTAATTTATCATCTTTGAGGCATTTGTGTAAATTATGCAGGAAGGAGAACCAGGGATTTTATGGTAAGTCGTATATAAGCTGTTAAAATTGGCTTTTTCTCCTCACCACCATTGTTCTTTGCTCTCAATGTGGATTTTGTTAAGTGTAATGGAGATTACCCGGCAGACGGAAGTCATGATAAAGCTTCAAACAATTTTACTGTTGCAGTCTGCCATGAAACAGGGGCATGCTTTGTGATTTCAAGCATTCCGGTCTTATTCAGCAAGATTCTCAGAGCTACCTACAAAGTCAAAGTCTTCAGCTCCCATTAGCTAAGTGAATCTCCATGGGCTCTTTGACCTTATTAACTCAGCATCTTACAGGATCAGTTCATACTTCTCAGCTGTTTACCTTAGGCACTGTGGTGTGCATGTTACCAGTATCTAGGACAAGATCAAAGTACAGGCACTGTAGGCTTGTGCAGGGAACCAGCATCTTACGAGTTACAGTCTCGTTGACTATGCCAGAAAGTAATATTTACTATACGGTTGTAAGAAACCTTGAAAATTGGTCCTGGACCTGGAAAATCTGTCCCCCTGCTGCTACACATTTCTGTTTTTAATCTCCTTGCCTTCCCATCACCCAAAAGAAGCACAGACCTCTGTAGCATTCAGAATAAAGGGCTGTGCCCTTAATTAGGTAACAAGAACATTCAAAGGGATAAAAGCTTTAAAAATAATGGAAAGCAATCATAACCCAGGACATAAGATACGTGATTATTAATGATGAGCAATTACTAAAAACGACTTAGGAAGAAACTCCTCTGTAGGCAGACTATTCCACAAATGCCTGGTATGGGATCGCTTCCAGTGGAAGCAGATTAGTCTGACAATGGGCCCTGAATGAAAATAGCTCAGATACCTGCTCTTTGAAACTAGCAAAAGGTAAAATATTCTGAAGTTCTGTTGGAATTTCTCACCTTCTTAAAAACATCTTCAGATGCAATGCAATTTAAATATTCATCTGCTTTTCATGGGGATAATTTGTTGCTGAGAATGCCTCAAACTGCACATTCCATTATTTTCAGAAGAAAGAAACAGTCAAGATTTCATACTAATACTGCTCAGAAACCCTTGATTTTTAACCATCCTTGGAGGTATGTTATTTTACAGAGCTATATAGTTCTCTGCTTTAGGGAGGGGCATATTTTTCAGTCCCATCAGGCTTAAATCAGAATTTCCTACTTGCAGCCACTTTACTGCAACTCATGACAAAACTTTTACCACACATTTTCTTGCTGAAGACAGAATCTTTACTTCAGTAAAGCTGGCTGGAACAGGCTTTTGTACACTGTTAGAGAGTAAAAGGAATATAATAGAAGATGGTAGATACAGATCTATGGAGTGTTGTAGTTTTTTAATACTTCAGGTGTAGATTTCATGAAACAGAAGCAGGAGCTGAGAAGTGAGCTTGAAGAACAGTGGTTCTGGTACATGCAGCATTCATACCTGTTAGTCTGCAGGAATTGTTCAAAGGAAAGCATCCTACTGCCACACTTTTCTCTTAGTAAAGGACAAAACAGCAAAATCAGCAAAGTTGCTACTAAAAGCATATACAGACAGGTCCCCTTGGCCTGCCCAACCCCAGCACATCACATCCCAGCGCAGCCGGGCTGCACTAAACGTAAAGCCAAGGAACTACTGCAGGGTCATAATCCTGCAAGCTCCCTGGAAAGCTACGTGGGTGGAAGTTAATTTTTAAATAGCGCAGAGTCAAGCAGCAAAAACTACATTTGAAAATATTTTCAAACACTTAAAGAGCTTATTGAGATAGAACTGTTGATGGAAATATTTTCCCTGACATTCTTTAAAAATAATCTTTAATTTAGATCACTGTGAGCTCTGCTCCATGCTTTGAAAGGTTCCATCTCTGTAAAAAGTTTCCTTTAGGGAGCAGCTTAGTTCGTTTTCCTGCAAAGAAGCGCTGCCCTCCCCCAAGTTGTTTCTTGACTGAGTAATTGCTGTGACTCCGCAGGTCCCAGACAACCAACAGCTAATTAGTTCCAATTAAGTTCTCTCATAGGTGCTTATGAAGTTGCCATTTGGAAGCAACAGTTTCTCCTGAAAGGTGGGAAGGGAACACCAAAGAGCAGAGAAGAAAAATAGCAAAAGATCAGTCCTGGGGCAGTCTTTGCTTTTTGCTTGAGCAGGGTATGTATGAGGAATCTTCTTTTGACTTTCAGAGGTGTGACTGCTCCCTGGGGGGCTTCTCTTCCTGTTTAAAATAAGAAAAAGCACCCAGGAAGTAATTTTGGAGTAGTGATGTGTGTGATCTCTGCTGAAGAGTTCATGAATGTGTAGTACTGGGGTTTTATCATGAAGTAAGCCAGAGAGGATCAATCCCAGCAGCTTACTGACCTCACCTCGTGTCCTCATGGTAAGCCTGCAGCAAGGTGTCCTCCTGCAGAAGCTGCGTGCACTTGGTCAGCCAAGCTGGGACAAACCTTGAGCTACCTGAGAGCTGGTCACTGCCGAGCCTGACCCTTTCCTTATGTTGGCTTTTTACTGGTGTAACTCTCTGTGTTTATCAAAGCTGTTCTTCATCCTTATCAAAGGAAGAGAAGGATCGCGTCTCTAACTAGCTCTAGCCTGTCGCTCTATGTGCGAGGCAGGAGAGAGCTGCAGAACTATACTTCAGGCATTTTAAGGAGAAAAAGTATCTATAAACCTTATGTGTGACTAAAAGCAGAAGAGAAGCTGCAAGGTTTAATCCCATTCCCAACTGGTTTTTGTTCTGTTTGTCTACCTTTACGTGATGGTGTCAGTTGTGCTATCTTCCTAATTATGTACTAGCCCTCCTTATTAACAAAAGTGATCAGCTTTGGACTTGTAATAGCTGTTGCTCTCTGTGCTTGTACCTCATTATTGCGGGGCCTTCCACACTGGTTTTCAATGTGTGGAAATAGTTTAAGCCAAAATAGAGCTTTTTATTGTAGCCCGTGGAAAATACTTGTATGTAAAACGAAAGCAGTGTTCATCTCTTCCCAAAATAGCGCCACCATGGCCTCACCTGTGCTCACTGTTCCCCCCATACAGGTTGCACTGATGCTTGCTCATTCTCGCTTGCACGGCTGGGAAGAATAACCGCTTGGGCAGCAGTCAGTACCAAGTGGGGCTGCCTGACCTCAGTTATGAGGGAAATCAGACGAAGTGACCTTGCAGGTGGTCTCTAGAATTCTCATGTATGAATCCAGAAGACCTCTTTGAGCTCTGGTAGCTGCTATAACCATAGCGTTTGGTTTAGGCTATGCGAGCATGTTGCGTGTTGCGTCAGGTAAGCAGACACTCTCTGGCAGGATCAAAGTTTCATGGCTCTGTATTTCATGGGTTGTTCTGTCTTTTTGTTGTCCATAAGCTCCACCAAACCACACATGGTTACAGACACAAATATCAATAATAAAGTTAGACCAGAGGCAAAAAAAAAAAAAAATCAATAATGTTTTTTAATGTAAAAAGTCATTTTCATGTTTGGTGATAAGAGCCTAAACAGGGAGCCGTGGTGGTCTTTCTATCTCTGATTTGTGACATAACCTAGCTAAACCTCCCTGAGCATCTTTCCTTTGAAGGAGTTCTGTTGGATGTTTAGCAACTTCACATTGTAGTTGAGGCTAGAATATGTTCTAGAACATTCATTGTGTTGCATTTGGGACTGCATCTTACAGCTGCAAGTAGTAAAACTAACTGTTTATACATAAATCTGCAGAGATGTGCCTTCAGTTAGGTGTTTCAAATAAGGCATCTTTATCCCCACTTCTCAAATGGGGGTAGGGAGACATAGGGACATGGCCTGTTATGAAAGAAGAGGGCTTCCACAAGGTCACAGCAGTTGAGAATGAGAAATAGCATTTAGTTTTCCTGATTCCCCCATGAAATTTTCCAAACTGCACTGCTTTTGTATATGCTGTTCATTGCAATTGAAACCAAGAACCCTACCAATATTCAAGAAGTAACTGATGAAATCTCAGAGGCTTGTCATCATCAAAGCCTTAAAAGACTTGTTTAAATGCGTTCCTACTTGGCAGTTTATGTTAGATGACAGAGATCATGCAGGAATAGCAGATAGGTTGTTAGCAATGATAGAAGCTAAACGTGAATCAGCTAAGTGGAGGGTGTTTGTTAAACCATGCGAGTGAAATAGATACCTAGTTTATATGGTGGTTTTTAAGGCAGCAAATTGTTACTAGAAATTATATTATATTCTGTCACTCTTGTTTCTGTATTGGGCTGCCATATCATATGGTATAATATTCAGTTATGAGAATGAGAAGGAAGACATATGGAGAATGCAGCTATGCAATCTAACTCTTGGGTGAAAATTATACAACAATTTTCCATGTTATTTATATGATTCACGCAGTATTACAGGCTTCACTTATGATTATTTCCACTGACTTCTGGTACTTTATTCATTTGGTTAAAGGCAGATTGCAAACTGAAACAATTATTTCTCAGACTTCTCTTAAAAATGTAGTGTTCCTCCATCTTTGCTATGATGTGTTATGCCAAGTGCAAGCTTTCCTCAGGCAAGGATGAGCATATTTTGAATACAATTGTGTGCAACACTTCATTCCATCCTAGATATGTGTGCTACATCCTGCAAAAAAAGAGATTGTTTTAATAACTGGAAGAATGTTTACTAGTTTTCCTCTTCTATCTATGCATCTAGGACTTGATTACTGGGAGTCAAAGTGTATGAGCCTTGGTAGCAAAGGAAATGTAACTGCATTTTTTAAAAATTGAGGGGGGGAGAAACTCTTAATATAGCACTACTGTGATTTAAGGCACCCTGTGTATCACAGTTTATTACTGACCCCAAAGAAAAACATTTTTTTTCTGGTTTTCTATTATTATTTTTATTTTTAATCCAGGAATATCTCTTTCTCTACTCAGCTACTTCTCATCTTGAATGTGCGTAGATTTTGAGCCTTAAAACTATCACTTTCCACAGACTGCAAAATTCCTAACTTTGTATTCAGGCCAGTGCCGTTTTGTGAATAAAGTGCCACACTTTATGTGGGAGGAAGAAGACAGAAAAAATGTTGTGGCAGGTGGTTTAAAATAAATAAGAATAAAACAAGCTGCGTTTGAAACTGCTCAGAGCTTTGAAATGTTTGAAGCAGTGTCTGCAAACCAGGGTTGCTGTGGAGAACACTTGTGAGAAGGTCAGTTGCAATTATCATATGGTTTTGCAATTTTTTTGCCTGGATATTATTACCAACAATACAGTGTGTGTGCCCTTACATCCTAGGAGATGCACAAACTAGCCTTTTAATACCATACCAAGACCCTAATTGTAAATCCAGATATAGGGTACATATCATGGACCTGCACATTAAATATAATGCACCTGAGACTAGAATTTGGCCTTCAAGCTGTAGTTTTACTTAAGTTTTGCTCTGCTTGGATTATATTTTTAGTAATGTGAATAAGAAACTGTGCAGATGCTAACCAGATGTTAATATCAGACTGTACTTCAGCATGTTTCCATGTCGTAACTACAGTGTTACTATGGTGATAACAGATTCGCTAGAGGTTTCATTTAATAAAGCAGGATTGCATGTTATATCTGTACAGTTACCATAGTTTTAGTCAAACAATTGTGCTTCTTTTCACTGAATTGATGGTGTTGCCACTGAGTTTAGTTTCCCTTGTAAATCTATTTTTTTCGGGGATAAACTTGCTACATAAGCACGTTCTAGTATATTGCTTTAAATAACCTCTATTCTTTTCTATGGCAAAAAAATAAATATATAGTTTTGAGTATGAAACTAAAGCTTATATATATATATATATCATTTTATTTTTCTGCATTTGACTTCAAATTTAATGACATTTGGGCTAACTGCCCAAGACTTCCAAGGAAAGCCTAAGAAGTTGGAATAAGCAAAGAATCTACACTGGCTTTCACGTGAAGTCACCTGTATTTGCAAGTGGCAAAAAAAAAAAAGAAAAAAAAAAAAAGGTATTCAGTTTTTCAGTTTTATTGACACCTATCCAAGAAGCCAAGTAAAAGGACTGGCATATTACTATTCTAAGCTAACAAACTGTGGCCTGATAGATATTTAGGGCCGAATTCTGCTCTGTATTCTGCAGTTACCAGCTCAACAGATTTGTGCTGTTGGTCTGAACGCACACCAGAAGAACTGCCTGTACTTTTTTCTTGCATTTTGGTTCTCATCTTCCTTGCCTTGCACCTTGTCTAATTGCTTATAGATCCACAGGCCAGCTACCATTGCTGTGAGAAAATGATTGAGTTTTCACTTGCAGCACTTGGTACAAGACACAAGCAAGTTAGGTCCAAAATGAGTCCGTTTCTTCCCTGATCTCAGTCCAAGTCCTTTTCCTTTTCTAAGTAGCAGAAAGCTTTGTAGCTTTTGTGGTGCTGGATATTCTTAACCCTCTGTAGCTCCATTTACATTGATGTGGTTGCACAAAATTGAGGGCAGTGTGTAGGTCAGAGCTGGAAACTCATCTCTTTTCTATGAGACCAAGAGGAGCTTTTGGCTTCTTTATGTCTTAATAATAGAAGTAATAATAACAATAATTAATAACTATAATGATAGTGATAACCTTCCAGCTGAACATGTGCAATTTGTATTGCCTCAGCATTATTCCCAGGCAGAGCTTCATTGATATTCAGAGCGCTGCCATGTCTGTCGCTGCTCTGTGCACTTTGGGTCTGGAATCCTTGGGGAGCCTCACAGCTGTCAAATTGACTTCCATCATTTCTCTCGGAGCCGAGAGACAAATTATTCAGCTAGCCATCAGACCTGACTTCACAATCGAAGTTGCAATCTCTAAGTGATAAAACGGCGCATCCCACTTCAGACAAATAGTTCGGCCTCTGAAGAGGGGGAGAGGGGCTGAGGCTATTGATGCTATATGTTTCTCAGTGTCCCTTCTTTATTCTGTGGAAACTTTACTAATAAATAAAAAGGTATTCATGGTCTAATGATCTGGCAGGCGGTGGGGCCGACATATGCCAGTGAGTCACTCGGAACCCCACTGGGGGCTGCTGACACTCGAAATGCACACTGCAGGGACGGCCGTGTTCAACAGCTTAGCCCTGACCGCAGCGAGACGAAACGAATCCCAGTCAAGGGGCCGGGGCAGTGAACTGCACTGGAAGGATTTTCCCTGCTTTTCGGTTGTTCTGACTGCACGAGGGTTTTAAGTCCTTTGAAAGCTGTTAGGGGAGAGCCTCAGCGCCGGGACCTGTGCCAGAGACGAGGCCTTACGTGAGACCTCTTGTCAGGGCACCACCCCGCACTTGGGCCGCGCACCAAGGCCGCGCCGCGCTGCTTCCTGCATCCATTTGGGTTGGGAAGTGGCAGGTGCTTAAAATGGCGGTGGGACGTTTCCGCGGCACTGCCGCCACCGGCTCCTCGGGGCGGAACAAGGCGGCCGCGGGCTGGCGGCGGCCGCGGCGGGGGCTGCGAGCGGGGCCCGGCCCCGTTCCTGCCCCCGCCCGGGGCCTCGAGGCGCGGCGATGCCGCCGGGGGCTCCGCGGGGCCGGGACCCGGCGGCGCTGCCTCGGGCCGCCCGCGGCTCCCTCAGCGCCGGGCCGCGGAGCCGCCCGCCAGGGGGCGCCGAGGCCCGGCCCCGTCCCTCGGCGCCCGTGGCGGGGCCCCGGGGCTGAGGCACCTCGGCGGGGCCCCGGCCCGTCCCCTGGCCGCCATCTCGCTGAGGGGAATCCCCCGCAGCCCCCGGCGGGGAGCGAGGCCCCCGCGTGTGACGGGGCTCGAAAAGGCGGCGGCGGGGCCTCATCCTTCCCCTGCTTCCTTCCCCTGCTTCCTTCCCCGCCCTCGCCCCGCAGCGGGAGGCGTCGGAGCGGTGCCATTGCTTGGCTAACGGGGCTGTCGGCTCGCTGTGAGGATGGAAGAAGGGCTGGTTGTGCACAGGGAGCTGTGTGACAAGGAAGTAGCGGAGCCGCTGCAAAGGCCCTTCCCTAGAAGGAAGCCTGGGTCGTGCTTGGTTCGGCTCTGAGAGCAGAGAAGCTGGCTGCAAGGCAGGAACTAATTCTTTGAAAAGTTACCACGCGGTGCCAGGTTGAGGAGGGGCCGCCCATGAAATGCCCAGGGCCCACTCGCCCGGTGCTGTCTCCAGAGACTGGGAGCCGGCTCGGGACAGTACCTGACCCACTCCTCCTTGGGGCAGTGCATGCGAGTGCCTTGTCAAGGTGAAATCAACAGGTGAGATTGGATCACACTGTTAGAATCTGCATTTGGGTTGTTGTAGAGAAAAGAAGCGGCAGTTTGTTTCCCGCTGATATCCCTGCCTGACACTGAGGTTGCCGACGTACTTGAAGATGAGATAGGTACCCTAATGGCACGGCGTACCTCTCAGTTTGTCATCTGAACTAAGCATGTGGATGTTCAATCCTTCCAGCAAGCTATCCAGCGTAAATCCCCTGTGTCCTTATCCCCCTCATTCTCATAAGTCTTTCCTAGATGTTCAGGTTCCGGAAAAACAAGCACCTCTAAATCCCCCACAGCATGTTGCTGGGAGAAGACAACATCTGGGTTTTTTAAAGCAGCAGAACTAGATGCTATGGAGCAAGCTGCCTTTATCCATGGATTGTGCTTTTCCCTAGATCATGTCTGAGGTCAAGAGTTGACCTGGAATTAAAAAGTCTGGGAGAAAACAGCACTTGACGGTGCCATTTTGTTTTCTTGGTGATCTTTTACAGCCTTTCATTAATCTTCCCCCTGTTCTCTAAAACCAAATTAATGTAGTTCTTCCAAAGTTAGCACTTTATTTAGATTCTGGATACTTTTAAGTAGCTGCTTTTAAGGGTTTCTTTCCATTCTGGTTAAAAGTTCTCAACATGAGTTACTTTAACATTTATATATTTTAATTTAAAGAATTAATATACTTCTACATCATAAAGACACAAATTGTCAGCACGTGTATCTCATTGTAGACACATGACCATAGCACATTCACTGGTGGCTTGCAAGCTGCCGGCTGGAGGTCAGTTAGACCTGGAAAGCCATAAAGAACGAGGATCTGCCTTCGTAGTGATCCAGCACGTTTTTGTATGGTGCTGTTGCTAGTATCATCAGCAGTGTCTGAGTGAAGCTGCAAGCAGGATTTGTAGTTCCCTGATGAGGATTTTTCATCTGCTCTTGTACAGTAGCCTACACCTACAAAAAAAATCAAGATTCATGAAACTTTCAAGTTCAAGTTTCCTGACAGTCTTGATGATTTGCTCGTTTTGTGTTTGGGATTGATTGCTGTCTACCTCTGGTTTTGTATGCATTATATGGTTATCTTTTGAAAATGCCCAGAGTCTGTGATAAAATACTTCACATTTTAAATCTGACATAAGTTTGCTGGAAGTTAAATAACAATGTACAGTATTTCTTTTTCTTCACAACACTGTGAAGTCAGTTAGTATTGGTATCAGGTCTAATACGCCTTACATGGTTTTTCACTTTCTCCTTTCTGCCACCTCAGTTCTTAGTTACAGCTGCCAAATAGGCTACAAGGGCTACAAGCTAAACATTGCATTCAGCAACCTATATCTACCCTTTTTTTTTTTTTTTCCTCATTTTCCTTTCCTATAGGCGTCCATAAATGCCTGTACTAGTGGGTACTTCTGACATTTCCAAATTGCAGTTTGAGAGGGTCAGAAAGGTTCTTAAATGATTAAAATGTCTAAGCATCGTAGAGTTTGGAAAATTACATACAATTTGGCAAAAACAAGCACACAGAGAAAAAGAAAACCCCACCCAGGCATTCCCAAATCAAGAGAGCACCTTTAAAACTTTCCTTTGAATTTGCTTAAAAGGCTTGAATAGTAGGAGATATGCATGAGTCATTCTCTCTCTGTCTCTCTCTAGAACAGGAAAGCTAGCAGAGGGTGGAGGCAAGTCAGCACATAGTGTGGTACGCTTTAAAATATCAGCTGAAATGACTAGGCTGAAGAAGTAGGAGGACTGATATTAGTCACACACTATTACACGGTTCAGAAGATAAAGGCAGAAGGAATTACCGGACAGGCAGATGCCACTTGGCCCAACATTTTAAAACATGAATCTTCACCTCAGATCTCTTCATTCTTTCTTCAGAATGTCTGGTTGCCTTACACTGAGAGAGATTCATTATCTTGGCCAGACAGCAGCTGAGTGTTCTTAAGCTGTGGTAGGAAAAGGGTCGAGTTTACCACGTGGTATCAGCAATTCACATCCAGGTCCATTTTGTTCAAACCTTTTGTTCCTTGTCCCTCTGGACAAGTGCAGCAGTTGTTGCGGTACTTCCACTTCAGAGAGCTGGTAGGGAGGATGAGGATCTGTGTAGGAAGAGCCAACATCACGGAGAGATGTTTGATACGATTTCCTGCCCTGCTGCAAGAAACTCAGTGTTAGCTAAGTGCACAGTGAAGTAATACATTCTCCATTTCTCAGGCCTTGTTTTTCCACTGTTCTTGACATTTACAAGGTTATCCAGAGTTAGCCTACCTTGCAGAGAAACAGACTATGCTTTTTTCTGGTGCCCACAGTGCATAGGCCAGGAACTTGTATGTAAGCAGTACATTACGCTTTGTGGTTGCAGGAGTAACAGAAATTAATTTAGTTCAAGAGAAGGGGAAGCGTATCCTTTGGATGTGTAAATTTCCCAGTTATAATAGAAGAAAACATCCACAACAGTTGAAAGGTTTTAGTATTTGGATAAACTTTCTTCGATAAGTGCAGACAGCAGTTTGCTGATCAGGCCCTCAGCCTGGGCCTTTGGAGGCTTGCAGGATCCAGTCCCCTTATATACCTCAGTTTCTAACAAGGTGTTTCATTAAATAGCCCAGATCTTGACTCTATTCTGTACTGCTTCATCTCTCTGTAGTGCATCTGATAATCTTATACATCACATTTAACCACGCCAAAAATAAAACCTGCAACAGACCTGCCTAGTTGTCTGTGACTGTCTTACAAAGTACTTCCATCAGCCCTGCGAGCCATTTTGGATTTAGTCTTACCCAGGTTTCAGCCTGTTTGCCATGTGCAAGTATTTCCTCAGTACTGCTGCTCAAGAAATATTTTACATGTCAGCTGTAGTACTTTTTTCTTAAAAAAAAAAAAAAAAAATCATGACCATTTTCTCTGATTTTCGGACAAATTCTGAAATTCATTACTAGAATTGTACCATTCCTCTGCCCTAATTGGATGGCTGGAAGGTGTCTTAGCAGCTGTCAAGAGTTCTCAAGTGAGTGAAATACAGTGCTAAAGCTCATGAAAGATTTTATAAGTGAACTATATTAGCTGGTGTTATTAAATAATTTAATTCATTAGAATATCCAGAGTAGTTTACCTCTCCCTCTGGTTAACGCACTGTAGGTTGGCTATGGCTTTCTTATGGGATCTATTCAAGTTTCCTTCCCAAAACCATTACTTAAGTACGATAAGGGCAGGAACAGGCTAAACAAAAATAAAAAAAGAAGACCCTCTTGCCTTTCACAGTGAAACTTGGCTTACTGAGTACATTTGTTTGCTTTTCTCATCTATTTTCTTTTGATCAGAACCATCTGACCCTCGTGTTTAAAGGAACGTTCTTTTCAGTTTTGAAGTCTGCCTGTTATAACATCAATTCTGCAGCCTGCAGCGAAGGAGCAGGCAGATGCAGACTCAGCTGATACTTACAGGTCTGTCTCTCTTGGCACGCAGAATCCACACCTGGAGCGTATCAGCAGTGTCCTTGGTGCCTGCACAGGGGGGTAAAAATCCAGGTTGTAAAGTTACAGATCCCTCAGTTTGTCAGAATTTTTCTTACAAGTGCAAAATATGGTACATGGTTTTCATGCATTAATCTTTCTTCTTAGATTTCAAAATGAGTAAGAAAGCTGCTGTTCCAAACACTATTTTCCTCTTCATGAAAAAATATTCCCTGCCTTTCCATTACACAAGCTATTTCGAAAGGCAAAATCAAAAATACTTAGATGCCAGGAGGAGTGCACCCAGCAGCATAAGAAAAGTATGCTAAGAGGTCAGCCAGCATGTACCCATTTCATGCACAGAACCAAGATCAATAGTTTAGCAGTGAGATCATGAAGCCTTCAGGAGGAAACGAGAAGAACTGTGATGGGGATTGCTGTGCTATCTGGGCTCTGTGCTTTATGTTCAAAGAGCTCTAAGGGCAGAACAGAGCAGTGGACAGTTTGTGTTCAGTTTATTGCAGAATGTCAGAATAGAGAGAAGTTCTTTTCTTGGGTCCTGTTTGTTCCTCTCTGACGGTGCAGTTCATTTGTCAGTCAAGCAGCTCTAAGTGGTTTTTGCCTCAGAACTCAATGGCATTGTCATTTGGAGCTCATTTAAAAGCCAGTCCTTGTTCTTTGCAGTGAACCGTAAACATGTACCTTCTTATTTGTGAATGGGTTACCAGTCGGAAAGAATTGAGTAGTCACAAGGGTTGCTGCCTCCAGTTTGGAATTCCTGTCTCTGGTGTGATCTGTCTCTGGTTCTATGTGCTTCCGAAGTGTCTCATGTAAACAGGCAACGCGTTCAAGGTGAGGTTCTGCTGACTACACAGAGCTCTCACTGCAGTCAGTGACCAGATACTTCGTTGGACACTATTCCTAGAATCTTATTTCCTTACCGGGCATAAAATAGGTCACTTGGTGTCTTTGAATTCTGCAGTGAATCTGTGCAGGTGACCTCACAGCAGCGTCCTACAATCTGGCATGGGGGGTTGGAGCAGCAACAATTTCTTCCCAGCATGAACCTGCCACTGCCCTGCCTGGTTTTTCCGATTTACTGATTTTTCCGTAAACATTTAGCTTATGTTTGTGGCAAACTCTCCATTCTGGCCATCACACAAACCTTGTTTTCAAAACAATATTACTTTTAGTAAACAACAGTTTCGTTATTTAAACAAATTAAACAGAAAAAATATAGATGATTAATTACTAGCAATGAAATAAAGTCATGCTGTTGCTACATCAGGAACAACTTTGCCCTTTTCTTTGGAAAAAATGTTTCAAGAATTTTGTTCCTCCATACTATGTTAGAATTGTTTTATAATTCAGTATGCTCAAATTCCAGCTAATAATCCACTGTGTGCGACTGAAGAATTCCTGTCTAAACTGCAGCAAACCTAGCAGCAGCTGTTGCTGTCTTCTCTAAGAATTACTTAGGAACTTTTTCCCAAAAGTGCAAAATTTCTTCTTTTTAGGAGTGCCTGTCTCAAGCTGATGATTTGTAGTTAAGAACTATGTGGGAATGTGATCTAACCAGCTAAATAATACATTAGCCTCACTATGAGTGCGTTGTTCGCATTCACACTCTATGCTAAATGATCAGGTCCTGTATGCTGCAGCTCGTGTTAGCTGCAGTTAGTCTCCGATATATTGGTGATAAGATGATCTTTAGGTACCAAGAGGCTGAATGTGCATGATGATCTTAGCTGCAGACAGGACAGAATTATAATGGAGGGAAATTTCAACTGTATGTTTTGGCATTACACTGTGTTGAAGTCATTTTACGTTAATAAGTTGGAGCCTCAGCTTTTTCTTACGTATACATGTACATGGGCATGCGAGGTTTGATCTCAAGCATGCTTTTTGGGGCATACAAGAACTTTCAGCAAAAATTGCTCAGATCCATTCCGAATAATGGACAGAATTTGAACTAGGATTGTTCTGGAGGTGATATTCTATCTGTCGTATCTGGCAGGCTCAGTCCTGAACCCTGACCACAAGGTCTATTCATACACTGTACGTGTGTCTCTGACATAGTGATAATCTTGTAGAACTGTTTTTTATTGTTTGGACATGTATGGGTGTGGGCTCACGCATAACCCAAGGCTTCGGTAGTGCTATGTACAATTATTTGAGATCATTGCCCATGTGCCCAAAAGAAGACTAACAGAAATAAAAAAGCAATAGAAATTTTTTTTTTTTTTTTCTCTTTCCCATTGCCTTGATGTTTCATGGTTTGGCTAAGACCTTTCTATTTTTCCCTTTGAGTTGCTACCATACGGCTTTTTATGTAGACCTCTTTGGAACTGTTCTTTGATTTCTAGGCTATTTAAGCCAAAATTCTATTCATTTTTTCCTGGCAGCAGCTAGTTCACAGCAAGTACATTAATTACAATTTGTGCTTGTCAAAGACTGTGCCTTCAATTTTTTGCGTTAGTAGAATTGATCTTTTCTCTAGCCCAGTTACGCCATCACAGAACAGCCATAGAGACCGGATGCGCGTTAAGATGCCGAGAACAAAGTATCACCCTGGAAGCATCAATTTAAGCCTTATCGTGCTCATATGCCCCTACAGAGGCACCTGATTTGCAACAGTGCAGTTTACCAACACAGGCCATTTTGAGCAGATCTGAGAAATTAGTATTTTGTACCCAACTGGAACAACTGTCAGAATTGTAAGTCTCTTGCTATTAGCTTGACATGAGCCACAAAGGTCTTCATGCTGAAAGATAGTTGGGATGGCAGGGTACTGCCCTCATGCTGGGGATCATGCTGTCCCACTGCAAATGTCTCAAAGCCCTCAGTACCTTTTTTTCACCTCTTCTTATACTGTTAAATAAGATTAAACAGATCCTGTTTAACGCATGCATTATTTCACCACTTCAAGCAGGTGACCCAAAGAAAATCTGCAAACGCTTTACGAAGTTACTTATAGAACAAAATATGGATATAAAATTAACATAATATGTTAAATATTGATATTTAACAGAAAATCCAGGTGTGGTTCTATCCTTGGGCCTTAGTAGAGTGTCTGTCACTGGGATATTTTTTCATTTCATCTTAAGGGAGGACCTTGTTTTCATGTCTTTGAGTTGGATTTACAAGCTGGCAGAAACAATTACAAAATGCTACCACTGGTTTGTTTCATTTTTATGCATAGTAAGGGAAAACAAATTTTCCTGTTACGACAGGTATTGAAAAGTTTCACCGCTGGGTACTGGGTGAGAACCCTAAAGCAAGCATGTGGAACGGTGTCACCGATATGGATGGGAATGTGTCCCAAGATCCTTGGCAGCTGGTCTCTTCCCCTATTAATGATACAGTACAATTAACTATTGCATAAAGGTTTGTCATTACACGCATTTCTAAGGAGGGTATATATAATTTTTTCCATTTTACTGATTGAGGAAGTTAAGACCTCAAGAACGGAAGTGATTATTCACAGAGGCTGGAGAGGAAATTTACTCCCAAATTCTATATAATAGACCGTGTAGACCATGTAACAGGCCCTGAAATAACCGTTGCATTTCAGATATGCATGTGTTGCTTTCCATTCCAAAGAAATAAAATATCCATTGCTCTTCTTTTTAACCAATATCCCTCTTTTTTTTCTTTCTTTTTTTTTCTTTTTTTTTTCTTTTTTTTTTTTCTTTTTTTTTTTTTCTTTCCAGCTAGTAACTTGGATTCAGAAAACGCAGGTGATTTGTGCCCAGCAACATGTTGGTGAGTCAGTTAAATTTCACACTTGACTAAAAGGAGTACGAGCAGTGGTCCTGCTGTAAGGTTTTCCTTACCAGACAGTTGCAGCAGAACAAGAAGCATGCAGCTGTCCAGCTGACACACCACTAACATGCATGTGACAACAGGTGAAGTTGTAGCTTTCAGCGAGCTAGCAGGGAGAACGTAGCCCACTATAGGGAAGGTGAAGAAGAGGAAACAGTGCTAGGAAAAGGGTGTCAGAGGAGCAGGGAATACAGAAACCCCTTTATTTACTCTGAGACTTCAGGTCTCAGCCCACTTCTTGGGAACTGCAAGTGTCAGTTATTCAGCAGAAGAGTAATCACGTTTTATGACAAGCACTACTTGTCCCTTTTGATGGCCTTGTGCAAAACACTAAAGGGGAAACATCTTAAAACAGCTTGTCTCAGAGCAGCTAAATGAATTTGGTCTCTTTTGAAAAAGCGTTTGCCTCTGTGGGGCCCTTATACGGCATGGGGATGATGAACCAGATGCTGACAGGTCTTTTGGACAGTTTGTGCCTTTTCTGCTTATATGCCATAAGCAAACTTGATGGTCTTGATTGTGTTGCCAAACTAAACCCAGCTATGATGGGCATTCTCTGGGGTCAAGGGGAGTTTCCTGTGCCAAGTGCCATTCAACGTGTGGCCCACTGAATTCAGGGAGATCAATGCCATTAACTGTTCTGAATTCGGGGATCATTCGTGCTTTCAATCCACAGGTACTAAAGCAGGCAGCACTGGCTGCAGAGCATTGGTGAAAAAGTCAACTTCCCACTGGCTGTAAATCAGGGCTGCCACAGTCAGTTAAAGTCAGAAAATGGGATGGCTGGAGCCGGGGGGGAGAGGAGGAAGGCTGCGGGGTCCTGCAGCTGTCTTCACATTCTCTCTCAAGCAGAATTTCTTCAATTAGAAGCAAGGATTTTATGCAGGAAAACTTGGAAGAAATCAGATTGCACAAATGCCTTTTTTTTTTTTCTAGGAGCTGCCATAAGTTGCATTATTGAGTGTTATTTTATTCCTCTTTTTTCTCTCTCTACAGAACTGCAAAAGTGACAGTGCTTTAAATGGAAAGATTTGCAGCAAGCCATCAGTCATTGTGCATGGAGGATATATCTCCTGGTTTAGTCTTGCTCGTGCTTCCATAAATCAGCATAGCTAAAATATTTGTGGTTGTCTGTAGGAGATTTATGCAGGTGGGAGATTAGAGTCAGTCTGTCATTTTTGTGGGGGAAGTGAGAGATGGAACAGGCTGGGGAATGCTGGCTTGCAGGAAGGAAGGATTTATAATAATGTCAGTGGATATTTAGGGGTTCCATAGAGACAATTAGCAAAAAGCCTGCGTGTGTCTGTGTGTGTGCATGGATCTCTGATTTGGAAACAGGCAGTTGTTTCCTTGCATCATTTTTGAGTTAATCTATTTGGAGTGTGACATTATGTGGAGACATTCCTCTTCTCAGCTCTGCATTCAGTCTTGGGGGACGAAGGGGGAGGGTGTTGTATTTTTTAGGTCTAAAGTGTTACGTATATGGTTTGTGCCCTACTTTTGCTGGCACATGCCTGTCTTGCAGATTGGCTGCATTAGTAACTGTCAGGTTAAAAGGATCTTGTAGCCTGCCCCTGCCACACAGTAACTGGAGGTAAGCTTGGGTACTTTGCTAACCACAGTGACTGGGTGAGTTCATCTGCACAGAGGATGAAGAGGAAGGAGCGGCATGAGAAATGCACGTTCTAAATCTAATCAGCTATGAATGCACCCCCCAACTTCACTTGAGACCAGCTGACATCCCAGCACTGTCTCTGTGCAACAGAAGTGGCCCACCAGGAGCGCTAAGGATGGAAGTGTCCTCTGGGCCTCTGCCTGGGAATCGTCCTTGTGCAATCTGAGGAAAAGGCCAGCACTAAACTGGGTGCTGGTCATCACGGTGGCTTCTCTTTCACCTCATTCCTAAAGAGATCTACCTTGTTCCTAAGGACTTTCTAGTTTAGGGAAGGTTTAGCAGGCAATGTTGGATGCTGCAGAGTCCTGACACCTTGTGAATAGATTTTGGAAATCTTAAAAAAAAAAATTAAAAAAAATCTGAGTAAAATACGCTACTGAAAAGTTCTCTAGCCTTCTTTCTCCTTTTCTGTAAAAATGTGTTTCTGCTTTTCCAAATACCTCTGGTTTGCACCCTCTGATTCCAGTTTTTTGTCGTTGTTATTTTGTTTTGTTTTTCCAGTTTTACTTCAAAGTGAGCTGTAATATGATATAACCGGTCAGCAACAGCCAGCCTGCTTTCAGAGCACAGCCCAGGGAGGCCTGTATAATTCCAGCAGACGTTTCTGCATGGTCCTGCCCTGAATACCTTTGTTTAGGATTTGAGGAAGGGGCAAACTCCACCTACAGGACTCCCAAAATCAACTCCCCGACCAGTGGTACCAGGAGCTGACTAGGTGAGCAATGACCCCTTAGTTTGTTGAGCCAAAGTGAAACTCTCCAATGCTTTACAAGTAGAGGAGAGATGCTGTGTTAGTACTATTTAGGATTTTTGTAAAAAGAAAGAAAGAAAGAATGAAAATATTAACTGCTTTGCTGAAGTAGCATTGCTGTGCTGTGTCACTATCATCTATTCTATTAAAAGTAAGTAAAAAATAATTTCCAGGAATATGTGTAATATGAAGGAACTAGTGGTTAAATCAGATTTTTCCTGTTATCCATCTTTGCCAAGACCCTATAAATCTTTGCAGTTGTAGAGACAGCCTAAAAAAACTGCTAACGTTTTCAACTACAGAGCATAACACTGAATAAGGATAGCTGAAAATTTTCTGTCAAAACTGTGTTTAATGGAAAGTGGAGTTTTGATAAAATAGCATTTTCACCAAAAATATCTGCTTTCCATGGAGAATGTTAGTTTTTCACTGTAATATTTTGACAGAGAATTTAAAATCTTGGGATGAAATACGTACAGCTGTTCAAGTCCGTCTAGTGCCACTCATATTTCTTCACCTCTTCAGATCTGAGGTATTTTGCCAGCTCTTCGATTTTTAACATTGTGACACTTGGGAATTTTCTTCAAGCCCATCTCTAGAGTCATGGCACAGGGCTATTAGCTTTCCTGTTCAAAACACTGAGTTTCTACAGCTTCTGAGGGTAGAGGGAAAAAAAAAAACTTGTGAAAATGCTAGTGTACCAGGAACTGGAAATCAAAGAAAGCAAATGAAAGTGCTATTTTTTTGTTTCAAATAACTTTCAAGATTTTTAAGCAATTTTAAAATAATTTTCTACATGGGAAGTGTTTCACAATCTAAAGATTTTGAATAACTTGAAGTTGGTGATGCTGTCCTACACGAATTAGTTGAGAGAATGCTGTATCAGGCTGAAGAAACTTTGATATGTCAGGATTAGCCATGGATTTATTTTGTGACATCTGTCAAGGCATTTTCTTGACTCCATCTTCAGTCAGTAGTTTAAGATCCCTCTAAGACTGTTGCTGCCGTAAAGGTTCTTCTTGTTCCTGGCCCGGGTTCACCAGCTCTGCTACCAGTGTTAATTTTAGGTCATTTAACACAGCTGTGAAGTTACACTTCATGTGTCTCCAAGGCTTCTGGGTGAAAGACACTATCTAAAAACTCCAATTTAGTATTGTAAGCGTCAATTCCACCTTTTAGAGCTTTCAAAATTACAAATTTTTAAATGGTGCATTTTTAATGATGTTTCTTATACATACACTCTCCTCTGACAATGACGGAAAGTGTTTTCAGAAGGAAAGAAAACCTTTACATTGTGGTGCCTTTGCCCTTCACCTCAGTGCTGTAGGAAATTGAATATAACAAATCACATGTGCATTATGCATGAAAATTGAAACAAACACAACCTGTTCAACCAGCGCATTGAAAGGGAGAGCAACCAGCTAGATGAGGTTGCTTTTTGTTTTTCTGTTTAATTGGCAAATGTGTCTATTTCTGGCACTTAAGCTTCCTTGTTTTCAAACGTGAGGCTTAAGTGATTAGCTACACTGATATCTCTTCAAAAAAAACGCAGTGCATTCTGGACAGAAAACCGGTAAAATGTGTTAACTTCTGGCCTTTAACAAAAGTCCTATCAATGTGCACTGTCATGGGCGAAGGGGGGCCTGCCTTATTAACTGGCTTAGCTCATGGGGATAGGGAGATGTGGCATTCATCAATTAAAAGGCACTTAGGAAGAACTGCAGGACAAGCAGCCCTGTTTGCAGGAAGGGCCTTCTTGTGCATTTTTCTGTTCTAAAAAAAAAAAAACAACAAACAAGAAAAACCAAAGCAAAACAGCGTGTTACAATGTGAACAAATAATTTGTTCAGTGTGCAAATTTTGGTCAAATCTGCTGTCACTGTGAAAATCCAGAGAGAGCCCATCCAAGATCAGGATTTTATAGTTAGGTGTGTACAAATAACAGTTGACATCTGCTTTTAAGCCCTGATAGTTTTAGATCCTGATCCCCCAGCTAGATGTGCATCTGCTTAATTTCACCCAGTTCCTCATCATTTTAACTGAAATTGTGTAATCTTGAGTAGCTTTTTTGTAATACAAATCACCATGGTCCTATACAAACAGAAAACTCAGCTGTGCCACACCAGTGGCAATTAGGTTATGGGAGGATGTTTCAGAGGACTGTATTCTAAATGCATTTCTCTGACAGTGCTTTTTTCAAAGTTTCAGATGTATTATCTGTTAACCACACTCTATATTGGGAATATATTAAAAAAAAAAGCCTCCTTAGTTTTCTGCTGAAAAGTGAATGATAAAATGTCTCTCCCTTACCAGGCTGTGGTGAAAGCTATTAGAAGTATGTAAAATATTGTGCAATCTGGATATGCCTGCCCATCAGAAGTAAGTTGTGCTTGTAGCACAGATATGCAAGCATCAAACAGCTCTGTTCCGGCAGATCTAGATTAACAGCAAAGGCGGCATAGCAGGAGCCAGCCTACGGACCTGTCGTGAGGGGGAACCACCCAGGATGCTTTGTTTGGGAGGCTGTGGTATGAGATCCTTACCAGCATCACTCTCCATGCTAGCTAAATTAAATTCAGGTAAGAGCAGCTATACTGGGTCAGGCAAAAGTTTTGGCTAGCCAGACATCCTGCCTCAGAGAATTGCCAGTGTCCTGTGCCCAGGAAGGAGCAGGAGAACAGACCAAACATCTGGTGCTACTCACCCAGTACGGAGCCCACGTTTCAAGGTGTTGAGCCAAACACACTGCCTTTTATGTAGTATTTCTTGGTGCTACTTCTCTCCTACAAAGACAGGATGAGGGAGCTGGGCTTGTTCAGCCTGGAGCAGAGAAGGCTCCAGGGAGACCATACAGAGTCCTTCCAGCACCTAAAGGGGGCTACAGGAGAGCTGGGGAGGGACTGTCTGGGAGTGCAGCAATAGAAAAGAGGGAATGGCTTTAAACTAAAAGGGGAGATTTAGATTTGGTGTAAGGAAGAAAATCTTTACTCTGAGGGCAATGAGGCCCTGGCCGAGGCTGCCCAGAGAAGCTGAGTGCCCAAGGCTAGACTGGATGGGTCTTGGGGCAGCCCAGGATGGTGGGAGGTGGTGTGTCCATGGCAGGGGTTGGAACAAGGTTAGCTTTAAGGTCCTTGCCAACCCATTCTCCAATTCTTCTGTTTGTCCAGTTGCTTTCTGAATTTTAGTATCCACAGTATGCTGTGGCAAGGACTTCACTGTTTACTGCATAGAAATAGTTCAGCGCCTTTAACCATCTCTTCTCCATTTTGTGTACCTTTTCCAGTCCTACTATTGTCTTTTCTTTTAAATCGTGTGTGTGTGTGTGGAATGGAGCGGGGTGTGGACAGATGGACAAAAATGGGCATAGTCATAGACTTACAGAGTGCTCCATTTTTCTTTCCTAGTGATTCCCTGTGTTCTCTTTGCAGAACGTTTCTGTTGCAGCACTAAGATGTAGCTGCACAGCAGCTAGCATTGGTTTGCCTCTCTGTGTTAGAATTACACCTTTGGTGTACTGATCAAGAGACAAAGAGGGTGAAAGAGGTGAAGAGGAAGAAAAGGGAAGCCTCAGAGTTTGTGGGCAGGAAGCAGTGCTGTGTTTGTGCTTTCACTAGCAAAAGTACTTAGTAACATTTCTCATTGTAGATGGTGTTAGTTCATGCTTTGACATCCCTTTTTTAATTCCAGAGTTAAAATCTTCCTCCAGAGGTGTTTGTGTTCAGTCCTGTCTTCCTTAACTGCTGGGGTTGTCGTTGTTTGTTGCAGGCTAACAGCAGCTTGAGGGTGTACAACAGAGGCTTAATGAACACCGAGCTTTCTGTCAAGTGTGGAATGGTGCTCATTCCAAACTGGACCAGGAATCCCTTTCAGGCAGTATTGTTACTGTATAGTGATTTCTGCCATAAATAAGCCTATATTTTTTTATTTTGCAAGGGTTCTCTGTTCAGAAGATACTGTCCAAGTAGCAAGGCTTTATTCTAGTAAGCATCTGGAAATCTTAGGCTGTGTCCATGCTAGTAAAATCAGGGATGCCTGGGAATGTTCCCAGGAATGTTCTTCAACCGTGGAACATGATACCATACTGCTGAAGTGCTGAAATGTTTCTGGGCAGAATTCTGGCCCATGCCAGCTAGTGTTTTTCTAAACGGTTCCCAGGTAGGGCTTGGAGTGGGAGACCGTTCTCAAAAAGCAGTTTATACACAGACACCTGGTGTCAGAATCTTATGAACTGAGGAGAGTTTTCTCATATAGACACAAGCCATTCCCTGTCAGCTGCCCTTAGTGTTTGGGAACATTCCCACACATTTAATTTACTAGTGTAAGTATCTGTTACACCAAGTTAAAATCTGGCTAGCCTCCCTCTTCCGCCATCCCTTATTTTTTTTCTTCTCATGTCATCTTTTTAAAGGATGTGATAGTACTGCTGAACGTATCTCAGGAGGTTGTTTACATGTTTATTTTAGATTTTGCTCCAGCGGGTGTCATTGTAGCTGATTCTGTGTTCAGAAATCTCCTTTGATCAGACAGAAGTATTTATGGCAATTAAAAATGGTGTTCATGGGCATGAACTTCGTGCAGCAGGGTGTGGGAATAAGTAATATGCTTTTGAAAAAAAATAATTATGTTATAGTGGCTGTAAAGACAGATCAAAGATGTACTTCAGAGCAACATTCATACGTAGCAGGAAGTTCCCACTCCAAAATACTACAGTTTAGAGCAGCAGTTCAACCAAAGTAATGCCTTAGGTTCACTCTTTGTTTATTTGAGGGTCCAGTAAAGGCAGGGTAGCGGTGAAAATAAATTCAGACACATGTGAAAGTGAATGCATGGAGTAACTACGGGATAATGACAGACTGCAGGCATCTTTTTGAGCATGGTCATCAGAAACTGTGGCTCTTCGTTTTCCATTTGTTTAAATTTATTACCTTGATTATAAATCCCTGCTAAGATGATGATGATCAAAACTGTGTTTACAAGTTCTGAGTAATTTGAAGTTCATTGGATTTGCCAATATGAATTAAAAAGAAGTGTTTCCATCTTTGGCTTCCAGGGAGGGAATTCAGGGGTTGACTCCCTGTTAGTTTCTGGCAGGATCTCAAATAACCGACAATGAAGTGCTCATAAACAGGCCTGGGTGATGCTGGTGAATGAGTGTCTGGGCATTTAGAGCGCACGATGGACCAGTAATAGGGCCAGGCTGGAAAGTGGAATTGAGACGTGGAAGAAATAAACTCTCTACTGCCAGGAGCTGCATGCTTGCAGGGATTTTCCTCACTGAGCACGAGCAGCCTTGCAGCTCCTTTAAAACAAGACATCAAGCAGATGCCAGTTTACTGGTTTCCATGGGAACTGTTACTTCCATGTGCAAATGCTGTGACCTCAGTGACCACTTGAGGACTAATAGAAAGAAAGTTGGTAAAGAGCTGGGTCTGACACTATTGCACTGAAGCCTGCAAACTGTTCTTATCTGATGGACTTCAGCCTTGGCAGGATGGCTCATCTGACATTTCATCTGAGGCCACCAGTACCCAGCCACAAACTTAACTTCTGATCAGAGAGAGGGTAGCTGTCCTCAACCCCAGCTCACAGAGGACTTTCCTACTGAGTCACAGGCAAAGTGTGAGGCATTACCAATTTGAAAACTTTTCAGAGCCCATGAATTTAAATGCAGGGCCTTCCAGTTGCTTCAGTGGGCCTCGAGTCCAGCCCCCAGAACAGAACTTCAAACATCCAAGCAGCCATGGCAAAATCACAGCGCTCATAAAAGACAATTTCCCAGATTTATTTGAAACCAAGTTTTTGCATTGTTTGAGATGAAATGCTTATCAACGTTTATAAGCCTCCCTGGTAAATTTTACCCATGTGTTGGGGGAATTCCCTGCAGGGGGTGGTAAATGTTGAGGAAAGAGCTATAATGTAATTGTGAAAGCATGAGAAACCATAGAGGGTTTTTCAAATGAATTTTCAGCTTCGTTCACAGCTTGGCTGAAGAGCAGCTGTGGGAAACAAACCCCCTGAGAACTGAAACCTCTGAGTCTAGCTCAGAGTTGCAATCTTCTATAAAGCAGGGAATTTAAGCGTTTCAGTGTTGGGGAAATGAAACTGACCCATGCCCTATTTCACTAGGTGCAAATGCAGCCTTTCTGTATGGCTTGGACTTTATTACAGACAAATTTTCAAGATACAGAAAGAAGAAACAGTTAATTTAAATTTCCTCTAGCACTGACACATCTGAGAAGGGAAATATTTTTGTTTAAAATTTCAGAACTAACCATCAGTAGCTTAATTTAGAGAGACCTTGAGCATTATTTCTGAAAGCATTGGGTCCCTGTAGCTGCTACTGAGTCAGCAGGAGAGACATGGATATTCATCATATGGTGAGGGAACAAAGATGGCTTAGTTTTTGTGCCCCTCCAAACTTTGGTCCTTCTTGAAACTGACATTCTATCAGAGAAGCAGAAGTACATACAGGCTTTTCATATCTGTCAGTGAAACTAGGGGATACTGGGGTGGAAAAAAAAAGCCTGAAACGTGGTCTCTGGAAAACAGTGAAACAGAAAACTTAAAATACATTTTTGTGAACAAGACTGTAAACTAGGAATCAGCACAGAAAGGAGTTTCAGCACCGGATAATAATTACATTTGATTGTTATATATGTACATAGAGGTGTGTATGTTATTATGAGGTCTTTAGAAGCAGTTGTTATCAGATCAGATCTCTTAAGGCTTTGAAGGAAGTCCTGTGTCAGAACACAGAGAATTACAAGTTAGTGAGATACAGAAAATGGACGCGTTGTATTCCCATTCAGCTATAATGCAGGCTAAAAAAAGAAAAGGGTCGTTTCAAGCACTGGTCATTTATAATAAATTTGATTGCACTTTAAAATCAATGCCACTAGGATCCAGATTCTCAGAGACTCTGAAGCTCTTTACTGTCCAATTATGTAAATTGGAACAAGACACCTGTACATCTTTTGAAGGTCTGTGACTTTATTATAGTGGCAATTAAAAGATAAAGAGGCAGGGTGTTTTTAAGCCTGCCTGTTGTTCTGATAACCTCATCTCCTAGCATCTACCCTACAAGACCTCTTCAGCTTTTATCTCCAAATACCAAGTTCTTTGAACCAATTTTCATTTGTTCTTGGACAGATAAGCAGTATCTTTATAATATCCACTCACTACACTGTCTTCATTGACGCATATAGCCTGGGTGGTTAAGTCTTTATCAGATTAGCACTTATCAGACTGCACAAATGCAGCCAGGACACTATTCTTGTATCTCCAGAATTACGTTAACAGACTGGTGTGTCCTGTAGGCTAACACAGTCTCCATTAAGGAAAGCATTTAAGCACATGCTTCAGTACGTGAGCAGTCCTGTTTAGAGGTAGCACAGTTACTCTGTGCTTTGTTAAGGATATGCCTAAACATTTCCTCAGATTAGAGCTCGAGGTTGGCTGGCTAGTCATGGAAGTATGCGTCTGTACAGGAACAGAAAGGATGTAATTGTCAAGATGGAAATAGGTTCTGATGTTGCATAGATAAATGTGAAATGTAAGCGCCTATTGTAAGTGGTATTGTTGGAAGAGGAAGTATCAGTTTTTCCTGATAGTACACAAGGAGTTCTGAAGCATGAAAAATTTTGGCAAAGGAAACAGTTGTGCTGAAGAAAGCACTGTTGCACAGATGCACTGAATTGTAAACTCCAGCTAAATCAGATTTAATGCAAGAAGACCACTTCTGTAATGGATACAGTGGTTAACTGAAATGTGGCAGAAACACACATGATTTGAATTCACACTGAGCAGCAAAAATTCACAGAAAAACCTTATCAACGCAGGCTGCGGCCAGGACCAAGCGATGTTGCTTTCAGAATACAGAGACATTTTATACTTTGTGATTCTCTTGGGGTGTAGAAATGCAGAGGACACCAATGCCTCCTGCTAGCACCGCCTGCACAGTTGGCAGTCGAGACATGGATTTAGGGGAAAGAACAATAGGTCACCTGTTCTCCTGCCCTCCAACCTGAACTGCTCAGCAGCTCTCCAATCACTGATGTAGCTGAGATTGACGGGTGACCAAGAACTGTGCAGTTCCTACAGTGTGTGCTTACAGAGGTGACAGGAGTTCAGCCCCCCAAGGGGAAAGTTTGGCTGCGGGACTTTCCCAATTTGCAATTGAGGTTGCTTTGGGGAGGACAAAGGGAAGAGAAAAAAAGCCCTGGAACATTGGCTACGGTTGTGGGTCATGACCTGTGACACTGAGACAAAACCATGCCCTGGTGATTTCTGCAAGATAACTTAGGGCTTTGGCTCTCCAGAATTTCAGCTGTGTGCAAAAGATAAAAACAGGTCTTTGCTAAAAAGGGAGGAGAATCTGTGTTTTCGGAACCATTTCCCTGGGTAGGGTACCTTTTCAGGGTTGGTTGGGACACGAGTCTCAGATAAATAGCATTGGCTGAAAAGAGATGATAATGCATCTCTTTTTGTACCCTGGCTTTAAAAGGTATCACTCATGGTCTCTGAGGTGTCTGAAGGTACCAGTATGTTCAGCAGGTCCAGTTCACATGTGACTTTCTTACTCTCGCCCCTAAAAGTCCCAAAGGAGTGAAGCTATTCCTTTGTATCCTCCCAAAGTGGGCAGGAAATACTCTCGGATGTTCATCAAGAAAAGCACCAATTGTACAAGCATGCCTGAAACTTGAGTCTTAACATATCCCTGCCTTTCTTCCATGCGTTTCAATGCAGTCATTTGTGTCTGTACAAATTAGTGGTGAGTAGCTGACTTGCTTTGATCACACGAACTGGAGATAATGAAAAATCAGGCCTAAGAAATGGGATATGTTCTTGGAGGAGCAATGCTCTGCTTTGTTCAGTAAGGAGTCAGAACTAATGCCCCACTGGGGGCTGCAGTTTGGTGGGTCCAGCTCGTGGTAGGTGTGAGCCCGCCACAGTTCATGTGGGGAATCTTTGTTTCTGCCTTATGAGTAGGTTTAATCTTTGATCTGCAGAGATCCTTGGACCGATCTCCAGTGTGGCCATGAAGATAACAGCCATCATACATCGTAATGAATTATGCCGAGTTTCAATTCGTAGACGTTTTGTAAATGATTAATAGCTGTTTTAGTAAATAATTGTTAACCCTAGCATGTGTAGTACCCTGACCTGTAAAATGTTTATAACATCTGTGAATAGTTTATTGCCTCCATATAAAGTGCTTATAAATGGAAACTTTGGATGACGTGTGACTGAGTGCAGAACAGAAAAGCAGAGGCCGGGGGTTGGCCGCTGTTACCCTGATCCACCCAGTGCTCACGACACAGTGGGGATCCGAGGACGCTGTAGCTCTGTGAGTAGAGGCAGGAAATTGTCTCCCTTTGCACTTGGGCTATTTGGTGTACGTTATCTAGAACTTGTCAGAGCCCTTTGGTCGCTAATACACATGGGATTTATCTTGTTAGTACAGATGAGTAGCTATTATTATGACTGGCAGCCGGAGGGGAAGGGGGAAATGCTGCCGGTTTCAGTGCTCGAAGGCACTGCATGGTTCTCAGCGGGGATGTGTTACGTTTCCTTCGCAGGTTTGTGTGGTGTTGGAAGAGTCAGTTCCCTCCTTTCTCAGTGCCGTTCTTTTTCCAACCACTTTGACCTAACTATATAGCCCATAAATCATTGGAGGCTGGGTCTGAATCTCATACCCAGCCTGAGCCTCCGAATTCTACCCAAATGTAAATAATCAACAATATACTAAAATATGAATAATAAAAATCACAAATATTTTAAAGAATAATTGCGATAAACATGTTTTACTTTATTTTCTCCTTCCTCTTTCATTTAATGATGCTTTTGTGTCTGGCTTGGAGCACCCACGTTCCCTCCGTTTGGATTGGCTTCTGGTGTGAAGTTTAGCATCTGTACCTTTTTTTTCATGTGTTCTCTCTCGCTGCTGCTGTATGTGAAATTGCAGCTTTCTGTATGACAGACGGTTTCTTACGTGGCTGCATTAGCCAGAAAACACGGCAATCCCAGATAGAAATCTGGGCTGCTATTATCTGAGGCTAGAAGGACCTATGCCCCATCCGTCCAAATCCCTAGGCTCTGAGGGGTATGGATACTGTAGTGTTCAGTTAAATCTGAATTAACTTTTGCATCCTGCCATCGTGTTGGTTTTTCATGGGGTCTTTTCCTTCCACAGGCCCAGTCATGGGCCTAAACTAACAAAAGGAAAACATTGGTATAAAAATCAGACTCTCTTCTCTTGATCGAGGCATCAAAAACAAGAAGAACCCAGTACATGATCAGGTGAAGCCAATGTTATCTTGTCCCTGCAAATGGCTCCCTGAGGTATATAAAAATGGAAAAATATAAACACAAATATTAGAAATACTTTTTTCCTTGAGTAAGACAGTCTTATGTCTTCTTCCCCAGTCCAAGAGCTGTCTTTTGAGAGAGAGCAAGGTGAAGTCTCTCTTCTTGATGAGTGCCCTGCTAGAAAAGTGTGGAAGTTCCTGATGTCATGGATTGTTACTGGCTGTTTGGTGGTAGACAAAGCAGACTGTCCTAGCTTCCTGGTCCAAAGGTAACGTCTGATCGAAGTGATAGTGTATCTTGAAAAAAGGAAACCAACTAAAAATAATGTGTAAAAGTCTGTGGACTTTACTCCACTCTGATTCATACATAAAACTCCAGTTTTACAGCTACAGTGAATAACCTTTTGGATCAATTTATAATCTTACCCGATTCTGTAAAGTACAGCTATTGGTAACTGGCATGAGTAAGTGGTGAGCTACATATGGGTGCTGTTTTAAGGGCTTCCCAAACTGGTTTCCTGTTTTTCTGCTAAGCTACACAATGTTGTATCTACTTAGATTCTAACAATATGGGATCTGAGTTCAGTCTGAAATAAAAGGGCAGGCTCTCTGGAAAACTTGAGTTAGGACCTAATTATTGGACAGAATATAAAAAAATCATAGCTTCTCAAGCACTTCTAGAGACCTTAGGTACAAAACATTGTTGGGTTTGTTTGGCTTCTTGTTTTTGTGTTTTGTTTGTTTTGTTTTCTTTTGTTTTCTCACAGGGCCAACTTCTCCATCTTTCAGTCTAAGTAACTTGTGTGAGCTCAAATGGATGTCTTGTGCTGCATCACAGGCATAGGAGAATCTCTGAGAAGTAGAGAGCTGACAAAATGATGCGGTATCTGTTTGAACTGGTTGCTTTATTTTTGATAAATACCTGGATTGTTGTGCTGCTGAGTCATTGGAGAATGGAGACGAAGAAGGAAGAAAGGGTTATTAGCAATTCTGAACTCTTTTTGGGTGCAGTTTATTTAGCACCTCTGCAAGATTTAACGTGATAACTCTTTAAATCTTAGCACACTACTCAGAGAGGTAGAATGTCATAAAGGTGTCTGGTAAACAGATGTTACATTCTTTATAAGCTGCTAGGAAGGTGTGCATCATTCTGAACAAATATAGAAGCAGCTGCAGCTTTGGAAGCTTTAATTTCCTGAACAAATACTTCAGAGACCTATTCCACTTTGGTAATTGTGGCTTGGTAATCTACAGATACAAGTGAAGCATAGCTTACAGTAATAGACACTATCTTTTATTAAACCAACTGATAATATTGGAAAAATAGATTAACTTTCAGCCAGGTAAGTCCTTCTTCAGATGATCTATTAATACTTTCTCAACTATGCACCTGGCTAATGAATGTACGTAATGCAGAGGGAATCTTTGTGCAGGTTTATGACAGTTGGGTACATGTTGTAGCATTTTCTTACTAGTTCAGCTCCTTTAAAAAGCATGATGGTAAACAACAATAGAAGTCTTCTTGGGAGGGTTTCATCGAAGTGTTGATGAGACAAAATCCAGAAACTTCCAGTAAAATCAGTATTAAACACATTGTCAAAAACATCTGAAATTAGCTTAGGGAAAATTAATGTGTATAAATCTGCCTGATTTTTCTTCTAAGAGGGAAACCATAACCTAGCAGTAATAGATCAGACTAGTTTGCTGTCAAGATTCTCTGTTTACTGGTAGTGATGAAGTGTTACATGCTCTACTAATCGTGATATACATCTTCTGACTGCAGCAAGGGCACCAGAAGATCCTTGGAATTCAGAGCTGCAAAGTTTGTTATCAGACTAACTCCGTACGGTTAGTAGAGGAAGATGTGTTGTTCAGTGTTTTCACTTTCTGGCTTATAACCTGAGACACGCTGGGGAGATGGTTTTCAGGAAAGCTGAGTGGCTGAAGCTCTTATAATGTTGGATAGGGAAAATTAGCGCCTGTCTTTAAATAATATTTTTTTAAAATAAAATTAAAATGGGCATCCTGCTGAAGATCAGGCTAGGATATTGTGAAACAAAACAACTCAAGACTCTTGCCTGAGCTATCAAAACTGCTATGAGGTTTAAAAGCAACATGTGCAGGGAGGGAAGAAGTGTCTTGCTGGATGAGTATTACAACATGTTCTGTGCTGCAACACATAGGCTCGGAGGGGTGAGCTAAGTGGGGATTTCCACCATGAGTAAAACTCTTCCTTCTTGGAGGTATAATTCAGGCCTTTTCATTACCTATCTCTGGGTTGGTTCATTCGCCTTCCATGTAGCTGGCCATCTATCATTTTTGACAGAGAAATTGCTATGACAAAATGCTAAAAGCTCTTGCTCTGGGCTATTTTTAATGTACTGTAGGTGAAAGATCAAAACACATTTTTGGAAGATTTATATGCTGTACCCTTGCACCGTGCTGGATAGGATAAACAGGAGCTGACAAACTGCAGGACAGGAGATTTAAACCATTGACCTCTGACATAAGGAGTCCTCGCAACTGTATGTTACCACATTTATGTTCAGGAGCTAAAGGCTTCGCTCTAAGGGAATCTCATAAATGCTTAGTAGAGGTATAGGAACACAGTTCTTATTCAGTCTTTAAGCTTTATTGTGGTGATCAGTAGTTAAATCTCCTTTCAGGCCATTGCGGATTTTAGTGCAGAGTATTTGTGAGCAATTTCAAGTCTTTGTGTGCACAATAACACATCCCTTTTTCTTGAAAAAGGTGTAGCTACTTAGTGTCAGCTTGAGCAGCCTCACTATTTTAAGCTGAGCAATCGTCCAGTCTTTCAAACTACTTCCCCACACTGGGATCTCTGTTAAATATGTCCATTTCTGAAACAAAAACCCTGATAAAGCAAAAAGCTCTGGGATATATCAAACGCTGCTTCCAAATTATGTATATGCTTCAGTGTTCTGCTGAGCTAAACCCCCACTTCTGCAGTGCATCACGATGCGGGAGAACGGGAGGATGGATGCATCCAGCTGCTCCTCTGCCTGTGAGACAGGTGGCATCCAGTACGTTATCAAGCCTTTTTGGAAAACAGGTGTGAGTGAAGAAGAGGGGTGAAGCTGATGCCATGGAAAGTGCATTGAAAAGCGATGTCGAAAGGAAAGGACTGAGCTAAACGCAAGCTGAGGCACTGCTCTTGTTAATCAGCAGGCTGTAGCCTGGCCTGTGTAGGAGATCACAGTACTTCATTGCCTTTCTTGCTGTCTGCTTTTTTTTCAGGCAACCCTGGCTAGCCAGCTGACCCTCTGAGTTCAGGCAGAGAGTCTCTGTGCAGTCTTGGTCACTGCTCATGGTGTTCACGATGTGTGCTTCCGAAATTATACATCATTATGAGGGGCACATAACCAATTAGTATATGGATTTGTTCTGCATGTGCAAATCTTTTCTTGGGCTAAGGAAGAGTCATACAGAGACTTGGCTGAAGAAAAAAAGAAAATAGTTTAATCTTAAATGGTAATTGCCATCCTCTGGCTAATGATAAGCAATATTATGGCTTGCATATCAGGTGCAATTAAGCAATAAGACACAACAAGGTGTATGTTACAGAGAGATAACGCAGTGTTTAAGAGCCAATGACCTGCAAAGCACATTATCTCCCAGCTGCACAAGCCCTACAGTCAGCTTGTACATGTATGCTAGCAAATCCACTGCCCCCTCTTCCCCGCCTTCATTCGGGTTTTCAAGGTGCAAAAATTGTGAAGGATTTTCTTAATTTTTGTTGTATCACATAATATTTTTTAAAAGCTGTCTTTTTTTACATTAGTCAACTTCTACACATTTGACAAGCCCGTGTGAAGCGTTAGAAGGGATCCTTCACTTGAGTTCTGGGAAATTAGCATCACGTAAAACGAGGCCCGTCCACCCTTCGCTAGACACGGAGGTGTGGGGTGTGCAGGAAGGGTTTTCACTGATGATGCAAGCACCAGACTGTCAGTAACTCTTAATTTGCTCCAGGAAAGACTTCATGTTGTTTTCAAAGATAGCAGGGGGAGCTTTGAGCTGGAACATCATTTCAGATGAAACTTGCTTCAAAGTAGGATTGATTTTTGGTTAGAATTAAAGGCTGGAGGTGTGAAGCTCGCACTGTTTGTACTCAATACACAGACCTCTCCGATCGAGGTGCCATTTCCATGGAAGTGTTCCACACAGATTGACCGAGCCGTGGTGCTGTGTGAAGGGTCTCAGTTAAAACCAGGGCTGGCAGCGCGGCGTGGCACTAACTGACAACAACTTTGTTGATGGACAAGATGGGAGGGCAGTCGTCTTGCAGCCCAAGCTGCCCCATACGTTGTCAGAAGCAAGGAGAGGTTCTTGGGGTCTGAGCCTGTCTGCACCCTGGTTTCAGCTGGATGTCCTAGGTAGTGCTGTGATAACAATAAAAATAAATGTCGTTAGGCTTGATGTAAGACCAGAGAGACAGGACAGAGGCAATAGGAACAGCTGTCTGTTCCTCACAATCCTTGTGCTGGGTGAGACTGTTTCTGATTACAGCTATAGCACTGTAAATGCCTGCTAGATGTCTGGTGATAATCCATTCAAAGCAATTACAAGGCATCCGTCACCAGCAGGGTCTGAGCCACAGGCCTCTTATCTGGGAAAATTGATGGAAGGGAAAGAGGCAGTGAGGGAAGAAATCAATGCCTTTCACCAATGTTATCTGCCAAATTGAATTAAGCAGCATGGGATCCCGGCTTTGTACACGATGAGAGTCAGAGCTTAAAGAATCTGTTTACAGCAAGCTCGGATTGTGGGCAGGGCAGGTGAGGGAGCCACACTTGGCTTCTGCTGACCTGCAATTTCTTGGGCAGCCCGAACACCCAGTAACGTCTGTGGGGCTCGGGTGGGCAGAAGGAATCCAGAACATAACGTACAGAACACTTAACCTCATAGCACCAGTTCCAGTTGTGAACCTTGTGTCTTCTGGGGTCTTAACGTGTTGTTTCATGCTCCTTCTCTTTTTATGTGTAGCACAAAGTATCCCATCGCTCATCGTGTTCTGATTTTCACGTGTGGAGTATTGTAGGGAAAGCAACTCCAGCGATGGAAGCAGAGGTGCAGCAGCTGCACACTTCAGTGGCAGTACGAGCAAAGCTCCACTGCCTACAGACGTGTGTGGTGAGCCTTCTGGCAGTGCACTGATGCAACAGAGAACGTAGTCCAGGACTGGTATTTACTGAAAGTCAACAGGTCTTGAGTTCAAGGGCAAGGACGCAGCCTACAGATGGTGCTTTATTCTTTGTGCTCGGTTGCTTGCTTGTTGTTTGTTTGTTTGTTTGTTTTTGGTGTGAAAGGAAATGCCACGCATTGTTGTGGGCTCTGGTGTTCTGCGTTCATTAGTTTGTCACTTCACTTACCTTATGGGTTGGGAAGGTAACTGAAATGAATTCTGTGTGTCTTCACAGAACGTCGTACTGGTTCCCTGTTTTGCAAAGCAGTGTTGAAGTCCAAGACACAGACTGAGGAGTGCTTAACAACGTCAACGTTTTTCCTGAGGTAACGATCACTTGGACTCATAGTTCTTAAGGCATTTATAGAAATAAGCAGATTTTTTAACAAATCTGACCTTTGCAGCCATAAAACCTATTTTTTCCTTTGATCCATGTAGGTTAGCTACCTTTTCTGTGGTTTCCTCTTGCCCTGCACATTGTTGTTGTTTTGGTGTTGTTTTTTTTTAAAGGTTCATACCTATGGGACATACAAGACTAGAGCTTTGTGATAAGTGCTTTGTGATAGAAGGGCCAGAGGACTGAGGTGGCTGGGTCAGAACAGGCTCAGGGGAAGTATTTAAAAGCACAAAATTCTCAAGTTTGCAGATTAAGGACTGACTCAGCAGACAACAAATACAAAAGTAAATCCAAAAAGATGAGCCAGATAACCCACAGATACTGTACAGAACAATTCAACTAAATCAGTTCAGTGCAGGGAGCTGTGGAAACTTTTTTTCCTCCCAAATACAAGTCTGTGGGAATTTGCATTGCAGTCAGGTATACTTAAAGTGCACATAAGCCATCTAATAAAAATTCCACTGGAGTGTACGTCATACATCTGGGTTTTATTATATTTGTGCTCTCTTCCCACTGACAGTGCCTTTATAACTGGATTACTCACATATCATCATTAACTGTGACACTCCTGGGTTTTTACTGCTTCCCTGGTTCCTATCATCTTCTGCAAGTTTTATCCCTTCCTTGCAGATGTGCCAAGATGTATTTCTTTAATATCTTTTCAGCAAATGAACATGGGAGCACATAAAAAGTGTGGCTTGGATAGCACGGGCAGTAACGAGGGCTCTCATCATTTCTACCAAACTCTGTATCAAACTTCCACCCCGCTATGCACACATTAAGGTTTCCCTTTGCTCCATGCAAGGTATAAATAAGGGGTGCTGCTTCCAGTGAAATGGAAATGACTGAGCCATGGTACTAAGCTGTAGTTTGATCCTGGTTTTGATATTCTGGAGCCATTTTTTCAGTTGTTCTCCACACAAGGGTGTTAATTGAGGATGTGTACTGTGGCCGATCTGAGGTCTTTGTTTTTTCTGGTGGCCGAATGGCACAACCTGTTGAATAAGACATGAAGACTTTTTTGTTTCAGGACCCAGGAAATTATATTTTTTTAATTTCTGATCTCTAGCAACTAGTTGGTGCTAGATGTTGGTTCATCTCACTTCGCGGCTGTTTTTTTCCCCCACTCTCCTCATTGCTGTCCCTGCTTGAATGAAAGCTCTTTCTTCACCATGCTCCTTCTTCAACCCTGCAGATTCCCTGTGGGAGCTGGCCTGAGGTGCCAGCTGTGCTCTTAGCCTCCCATTGAGAACTCCAGAGACCTGCGGGGCCCAGGCTGGGTGACCTTGTGCTGCCGTGTGAACAGCGGGGCTGGCAGGTGGGTCTGGGCGTATCGGTCACTTCCAACCAGTCAGCAGTGCACGTACCTGCAGGGCTTCTTGCAATGCAGAAAATATATCTAATCATAACAGTCTAACAGCCATCATATGCAAAAACATTGCCTCCTCTGTTGGTCCTTCTGTGTAGCTTACACAGGGAGTGTAGAAAGAGAAAATGTATTGACACGCAATGCACCACTGCAGTGACAAGGTGAGTGCATGTTTGTGGAGGCACTAGATTCGTATCTACTTGGCTCCCAGTATTTTGGTTCTTATATTAAGAATTTTCAAAACCCAATTATTCTCTTAATCAAAAAACCAAGACAGTTTGACTGGTCTCTGCTACCAATAGGTGTTGCTGCACTCAGAGTTCCTTGGTGACAGAACATATAATAATCTTTTCAGCCTGCTGTTCAGAATTATCAATCCAAATCTGGGTTTATACTTTGTTTCTGTAATGGAGTAGCAGGAAAATCAGTTGCTTTGACAAGTAACACCAGGAGAGATGGCTGATCTCGTCGGTGTGTAGCTCTGCTTCAGGCAGCCAGGTTCCTTGAATGGTAACAAGTGCTCTGTGACTTAATAAAACATGTTAGATAATAAGATCTACTACAGAACTACCTCCATGAAACAGACTAAGTCATTTTCCATTAACTCATATTGTTATTGAACAAGCAATCCCAATGAATTTGCTTCATTTTCCCTTTCTCACTATCTGTATTTTGCCCTGTATTGTAGAGACCAGTCTTGCTCTGGTTCTTATGTGCAAGTGTAAGCGTGTAAGCTGGTTCTTATCTCAAGCGATGTGTTGATGAAATGTTGCAAAGGTCCTTGCTACCCCTTGAACTGTTGCATGGATAGGGGCACATTGCCAAAAGGAATATGCAAGGAAAATGGAGTAAAATAAAAGCTTTTCAGGAGTGACAGTGAGCATTTTGAACACCTCAGTTTCTTGCTGCCCAGCAAGAAACTCTGACAGGCACCTAACTTAATGGCTTTGGAAAATATGATTCTTCTCAGTATGTTCCCAGTTGTCTGTTCAGACCCAAACCACTTCTGAACACCTAATTTACAATGTCAAATTAAACTGGCATCCTTGATACACAGCTGTAGCTGGCAAATAGAAGTTTTTGTTTTTTCCTATGATTTTCATTTCTATATATAAGCAAGTTAGTAAAAAAGAGAAAAAAAAAGAAAAGAAAAAAAAAAAGAATAATTGTGGTTTTGTGTGTTTGTTTGTTTTTTGGGCTGGGTCGAGTGCCAAAATTCACCTTTAGCTCTGTGGGCATGTCATAGTCGTCTTAAGTATCCATCTTCCATCCAAAAGACTTGAGCACAGGAGAGTGGAGGAGGCAAATGAAATATGCAGGTTTTTGCTTCATGTGTTTGTGCCTGTAATCTAGGTCAGTAAAATGAAAACTCCTAGAATACAGAGTAGCCAGATAAATTTGGGAGAGCTGCACAGGGACAGTCCAAGAATAAGGAAGGTGTCCAATAGGGCTGGAGACAGACATCTGAGATTTCCGTATGTGAGGCCAAGCCTTTTTTCCAAGTTAGCCTCAGCTAACTTCAAAAAGAAACTAAAACAAACAAGGTTTGCTCCCAAGTTCATTTGAAAACTGTGTTAAGTAAATGCTATGCCTTATCTGCGTTGGCAACCTAGCACTAACCCAGGACTGGTACAGATGCAGTTCTGTCTATAGTAACAAAAATACAACCTGTTCTCATAGGGGAATCATTCTCCCACCAGCAAGGACTTCTGTGGTCCAAAACATTGCCCCACAGCAAAACTGCTTTAGCACTGGGTGTTAGGTGAGCTTGAAGCCATTTTCTTGGTTTGGAAAATGCTGAGTCTTGACTTTATTGACTCGCATGATCATTTTGAAGTGTTCTTTAGCAGTGTAGTAGAATCCTTTTAATCTGTGGCTATGTGAATTTAGGTTAATCTACTGATTTGCAATACGATGGTAAATGAGGCTGAAGTTTGTCACCGTGTTCCTAAAGGAAGGAATTTTACTATTATTTCTTGTGAAGAAAATGAGCTGGTGAGCTCTATAAGGAGCTGGGAGTATGATTGCTGGGTATGCCCACTGCTAATATCCAGGTGGTAGAAACAGGAAATAAACCAACACCTTAGAAAACAAGGCTGGATGAGTCAGAAATAAGTAGATTTTTTAAAGCTCTGTTTGATCATTCTCTGGCTTTTCCACTGTTTTACAAGGGCACATTAAGAAATGTACCAGAGCTGTGGAAATTCTGCAGCCATTTCTCAGAAAACCATGAGAGAATTACTTTAACATATGTTTCCATCTCCTGCTTTTTGCATTTTTCCCCTGTTGTATTTCTTTTTCTTTGACCTGGTACAAACTTTTATATGCTTACATGTCTCACTGTTCAAAAGAAATTTGACTTAATTCATTGTTAAAATTTCCCCACGGAGAGGTACGCATCATTTCCAATTAAATTCCTTTCGCCTTACAATAGTCACATGCAGACCTGAAAACAATTGTCTGTTTAAATGATGCCTTAAGAAGCCTCATTACTAGGCTGGCTGGGAAACAACGTGAAGAAGGCGCCATGTTTTTAATGCCCAGCCGCAGGTTGGTTGTGTGCCTGAGAATGTTGAAGGCAGTAAAAGTTGGATTTTTTTTGGTGTGCCAGAAGAGATAAACCATGGCAGGAAATGTGAACTTCCTTCCAACATCTAAGACAATTTAATACTACTTCCACCTATAGGCAAAATGTTTTTTGTTGGTTTTAGGGGGTGTGTGGGTGTGCATTTAGCAGATGAATACGTGGCTAAGTTGCATGATCTCAAAACTGGAATGTAGGAACTTGGCTTGCGTGCTAAAATGGGTTAGCTATATTTTATAGGATATGACTACATGCAGGCAGCAAATATACATAGAGTATTATTAGCACGTAATAATAAAGTGTTCTGTCATCAGACTTGAGAGGTGGCACATGCCACGTGGCGACATCTGGCCGATGTTAGTCACAAGGTTTCTCTCTGTTCCTACATAGCTATGTAAGAGTGGCCCCACGCAACACCCCCAGAGGGAAGCCTGCGGAGGAAAAGCAGAGGGCGGCTGCGGTAGCTCAGCCCCGAGCGCTTCCACGCCTCCGTCACCACCAGGCTGCAGCTGGCAGAGCCAAGTGCCCAGCCTTAGAGGTCTCGAGGAGGTCCCAGTGTCCCGAGTCCACCACCCGTGGCCTCGTGGTCAGTTGCCATCACCGATGGCATTGCACATGCCGAGCACCTTTTTCCTCTGCGGGGTTTAAGCTGTTCTTGGAAGCTGGCACTGGCAGCTTCCCAGCAGCGAAGCAAGGCAGGGTTTGGTATTAGTGCTGTTTCCTCTGTTGGTGCTTTAGGTAAATACACTCATGTCACCTGGGAAATTAACTCAAGGGAAATGAGTACAAATTAACTACCTGTGTGCACATGCAGAGCAGAGTTTCTGTTAGCTTGCGGTGTTTAAATTCAAATACTTTGAGAAGTCTTGACTTTTCAAACAGAGGCACTGAGCACCTTTTCATATACCTGTGAGGTCTCTGGCATTTGCCTGTCCTGAACAATTAGGGCACAGCTGCAAGCACAGAAAACTCAAAAACCGTAGCATATCTATTTATTTTTTCTGGACAAACAATTTTATTTTAGGTAATGCGTCTATACACTGTACATTCAGTCACTGTGGTATATAAGCATAGCTATTTTCATACATAATCTCATAAAGTCCTTTATTTTACAATATTATCTGCTTCAAGGGGAGGGGATGTGGAAAAGGGAGTGGAAAAGGACTATCAAGGTACACAGCGAAATAGATAAATATGCCAAGCTTTTTTCTTATTTTTTTTAAATCAGGCATTTATAAACAAGAAAGCATACATTACTTACATAAAAATAGTTCTAGAATAGTAGAGTAAGTCATAATATTGTCATTAGCAGCAGCATAGGAGAGACCAGGATAACAAAAATGTGCTGAAATGCTATTGGCTATTATAAATGTAAAGATTTATTTTTCTTCAATTGAAAAAATGTCATTTCTGTGATTTCTTTTGATTAAAAAATGAACAACAAAAAGAAAAACAACAAAAAAACAAACCAACAAAAAACTTCTCTCTAAAACACCTGGACTGATGAGAGGGCAGAATGGAAAGAAAAATCAGCCTTTTGGTAATAAAATACTTTACAGTGAAAATATGGACAAATAAAATGCAAATGATGGAGAAAGGTTAACCCACATTTAAAACTTGCAAAAAGATTTTTTTGTTTTGTTTTTCCTAACAGACAGCAAAGATTCGTCTTAGTTAAAAACACAACTCATAAAACAAGACAACTACCAGGTAAGAAAGAGTTTTGAAAAAGTAAACACCATATACACTTATAATACAACAGTGTAAAATGAAAAAAAGTATTTACATGTTGAATTTACTGTTAACTTTTTTTTTTTTACATTGGCTAGTTCTGTTTGAAAAGCAGAATATTATGTTATACTAGTTAGCTGCTCCATAGATATGAATGTTATTGCTGTTGTTTTTTTTTTTCCCTTCGTTAAGTCTTCTTTCAGTAATAGAAACAATGAGTAATTAAACTGAATATACAAGTAATATATTTTTTAAGTACAGGGAGAGTCAACAGCCTGTATGAAACACCTCTTCTCCCTTTTAACTTCTTAAAGGAAACTAAAGAGCAAATGAAATGAGAAGATATGACTTTACAATTCCTACACTCACAGGTTGGAGTGCAACTGGAATGCAGCAGGGACTCAACAGTAAGTCGAAAGAAGAGCAATTCCATCTGAAAGGGCTAACAAGTGTTTTACTGAAGTGTAGCAGACACAGAAATTACACACAGAACTCCCTCACCTCAAGCACCTTCACAGAATTTTTCCTCTAAAGATTCCCACCTTTTCGACAGATATTTTCTAGAATTAGTGTCTCTATGGCTTTATGCTGGGAAAATTATTTTAAAATAAATTATGTGCACAGAAATTCTGAATTAAAAATAAATTATATATTCTGCAGAAATAATAAAGATTTTGTTGTTAACATATACTTAGGAAAGTCACAAAATCATTTAAGATGGATTCCTATCCTGTGAAACTCTCCTGTCAATTCACTGCTGGTGTAGAAGGTTTTAACCAGTTTTCTTGCACCTTTTTTAATCACATTGATTATTAAGCCTTAATTTACAGAGACATGTTTTACTAGGATGTTTCCACTCATCTGTTGTACTTAGTAGAATTATCACAATGCATGGCAAAAGAAGAAAAAACATTTTTATAACAACGGTAAGTAACTTCATTTTGGAAAAATCTTTCCTTAAATGTCTCACCCCATTTATGTGTGACACAGAGGTGGTGGTTGTTTGACAGTTAAAGAACAGTAAATAGTCTTAGCAGTTCTATTTTCTTATTGAAAAAAAAATGCAGAATTCATTTTGGAGGATAAAAGCATCATATGCACAGAAGAAACTGAGACATTGAGTAAGTACGCTCCCTCAGCCACATGAAAGAACAACTACGTTGTGCCACAGGTAAGGGGGCTGCATCTGTTAAAAATCAACAACAAATGGAGCTGGACGTGCTGCCATTGTTTGTTGAGTTGTAAGGGGAGAGACGCAATCAAAGGTCAGGGGAAAAATGAACACTATTAAAAAAGACAGGTTTCAAGGAAGCTGACAGTGCGTGTGGGAATAGATTTGTTCTGTGTGTAATTTCTTAACATGGCAGTAAAACGTAGCAAATAGGAGACTTGAAATGCACAATGATCAACTAAAGCTAAAATTGTTTAGTTTCCCTTGAAGAAATAAGTGAATAATACAAATCTGGAAATCATAAGGCTGAGAACATTTTTTATGCATACTGCATAACAAAATAAACCCTTTACATAAGACAGTAATAATGCCCATTAATGAATATACGTATGGCAGAGATTTTAATTCCATGCATATGATTTAATAATCGCAGAAAAAAAAAAAACATACAAAGAACCAAAAAAGAAAAAAAATCCCACATTTAAAAAAAACAACACTGCCTAAGCATAATCAAAAATCCTTTTGCATTGCACTTTAGAGGAGGAGATCTGCATCTAGCCTCAGTCTCCAGCATCGCAAACACACAGGGCAAGCCCTGTATAAACGGACAGGTTCACGTAATTTACTTGGTGTAACTGTTTCTTGCTCCCGACAGTTCTACATTGTCCCAGTAATCCTACGCCTTTTGTATTTTGTCTTTTTGTACCTAAAACATATATATGAACTTCTTTGTTAATGCTCACAGTTATTATAATGGTTATTATAATGGTTTCAAGCAAACAGCTCTTGTTTAAAAAAAAAAAAACACCTCTAATGTACTGTAAGTAAATACTGTAATTTTAGGATTGGAAGCCGCTTCCTGTCTACTGGGAAATAATTTTTAAGCTTACATAGTTTGTATTAATGTCCAAAAGCAAATAAAGATTACTGGAAATACATTTATTTGTTTAGAATAACTTCTGGGTATGATGATGCATAGGGTTTTATATTTTTTTTGTTTTTCTTTTTATTCCTTAAGGTTAAAAAAAAAAAAAAAAAGTGTCAGCATTGCCTATATAAGATGCTGAGAGGAAAAATGAACTGGAAGGCACATCTGCAGCCCCAGATCAAATTTTCACTTTATGCTGATAAGCTCGAGTATGTAAGAGGTGAGTGTTTATGGGTGAAAATAACTTGTCTCTTGTTCGGTAAAGCACCAACTTTATTTGATAAGCACTTCTGGGAGCATCTCTGCTGCTTCCCAACTCCTGTAACACGGCCATGCAAAACAGGTTTAAAATGCAACCAGTAGTGCACTGGTCTGGTGGTTTTTTATTTGGTGGCATTCCGGACCTGCTGAGCACGCGCTTTGCATAAATGTAAATGATGATGCGAGGTGTCACGTGCTGGAAAATCGTGTGGATGATGTTAACATCTGCAGGGTAGAATCTAGAATGCTTAACTTGTAAACTTTCAAAATATGGAATAAAATGCAGAGTAAGATTCTGACAAAGTGCAGTTTAAAAAAAATATTAACAACAACGACAATAATAACAATAATAATAAGACAAAGTGATGGCATGCTGCATTTTTATTCCGGGGCTGCGGCTTGGATCCCAAAATTAAAGTAATTTCTTTTTTTAAAAACAAAAGTTTTTCTTTTAAAAAAGATGTAGGCTTATTCACAGCAGCAAAAATGTTGTTTCTCTTTTCTGTAGTATCCAATAATGCAATGTTGCACTCTCCTTGGGCACAGAAATCCTGACAAACAGTTCAGAATAAAAGCAGGTAAATACTGAATTTTATGGTAAGATGGTGCAACAAAGATGAGTTTTCCAGAAAACTGAAAGCTGAAGTAAAGATTCCAGAATGACTTCAAAACACGTGTCTTCTGCTTTATTTCTTAACCGACTTAACAGATCATCCATTTCCTTCCTTTATTTCCTTCTTTCTTTTCCTAAAGCTGAAGTGGCTCTTGGATGAAGTGAGTCTTTGAACACATCAATTAATGAAGATGTCTTTAGAAAATATGGCATGATTTGCAAACACTGAAGTCTGTAAGGCTGGGTTTGTAATTCTAAAGCATACATCTTCTCTTCCCGCCCTCCCCCCCCCACCCTTACAATCCTGCATCTTCCTTTCTTCTTGTGTTCAGGACAGGAAATGAAGGTAATTGTTTCTAAGGAAAAATATCAACTCGGAAAAGCACTCTGAAGTTCTCATACAAGCACAGGACAGGATTAAAACTGTGATGGCTTCCTAGATGGCTGGAAAACTGCTAATGAAATGGCATCATCACCAGAGGGCTTCTACATGAAGAATCCCAAAGCCTTTAACAAGTCATTAAAAATTGTGCATCGAAGGTTTTTTGTTTTGCTTTCAAAGGTTCATTATAAAAAATCTTGTTAATTTTTTAATACCAAGTCTGTGTAATGAATTATTTTAAATAGCTTATAACAAAAGTTTGTTTTTAAATTCCAAAATGTTCCAACAGGCAGAAGGGCAACATAAAAACACTGCCATGCTTGCCTTTCACTCTGATTTTAGTTGGACGATGCTGCTTGCTTGGAGTTTGCCAGTAGAAAATTTGTTGTGGACTTAAAAGTATTTTGTTTATAAACACTTTGTGTTTTATAGGCACAGTAAGATGTTGTGCTATATGGATTGGAAAAAAAAAAAAAAGAGGTGTAATTCAGTGCTTCTGTTATAAAGAGTAACGTTTGCCTTCCAACTAATAAGAATCCATATTCATAGCTCCGTGTGCTAAGACACAACTACTCACACATGCACTTACACACGTACCCACACATCCTCCCTTACTGTGCATATATGTCATTCTGTAGAGGAAATAGACGATGCTCTGTCTAGTTAGTTCTCAATGTTGCTCGTTGTGTTTTCACTGGTGGGTTGACTGCTTGATTTAGGCCACAGCTGTTCCTGAAGTTCCTTGACTACTTTTTCCAAGTGTTCTCGAGCCTCCCTCTCATGCATCAGGTCAGCTCGGAGCTGCTCCCTGTCCGCCTCTGCATGCTGAAGCTTAACCTGTAGGTCCTCAATCTAGGGAAAAGCATATGAAGAAACATAATGAATGACTCCAGCATTTCAGTTCAATTGTGATTTTGTAGACTTAAACAGAGACTAGTAGCTTAAACAAGGCCAAAAGAATAATAAAGCCCTGTAGTGTCTGCCAGACAGAAGACTATCAGCACTGAGGTGAGAAGGGGATTCTCTTTTCCCCATGTTATTTCCATGCAGGACTGTACCATTAGCCATGTGCATTACATGAACCATTTACCTTAGAAATGCTGAAATATTTCTGGTGGCTAACTCCAGAAAGGAAGGAGAGGGGTTTAAGATGCAAACACATTTAAGAGTACCTTAGTTTCCTAGAAGTCTAATCGATACATGTCTTCAACCATTACTCTTATTTCTTTATCAGACACCAATTCAGCAAAGTAAAGTAGAAGCTAAATTTGCCCAGGCAGTGACTTACTTTCAGCTATTTTATAATGCTTAATACAAGTGACCAAAACATTCTTGGCTGCCTATGTAAAAGACCCTTGCATCAGCCCTGTAATGTCCAACAAAAACAAGTGTTATGTCCTCCCGCGACCAGGACCCCTCCCATCTCCCACAGTAAATGTGAGGGACTGCAATGAGGCAAGATGGCCCCATGCATAGCACCTTACTAATTTTGACTAAAATTTGCACTGTTTCAGTTCAGCCATACAAAGCTGGACTTTTAGGGTAGGCATGGGGTAGAACGCGTCCTAACGTGCAGTAACTTCACACAGACAAGGCCTCGAAGAACTCCCTGTTCCCAAGACCCTTAGACGGGGTCGTTGGTGAGCTCTCACAGCCCTGTTCCAGCTCACAACAGGACATGCAGACACCCTCAGCCTCCCCACAGGCCTCAGAAGGAAAGCTTCTCGGTTGTTGCTTATTGATAACAAAAGCAGAGAAAAGCCCCAGTACTGAGGGATGAATAAACACAAAGAAAAAAAGGCACCTTTTTGAAATACACAATTTTAGGCCACCAACAGGTAAGATGGGCAGTTACCAGGAGCTGCCATTTAACAAAAGAAAGGAAAACTCTTGTGTTTTGGGCTAAAATGAAGGCTTCCCTACCCCCTCCATCCCTATTTGGATCTTAGTGTCAAGACAAAATGAGCACGAGGCCTAACCCACAGTGCTGCTCAATTACAGGTCACCAGCTAACAGGTTCAGCTTGCACAAAGTCTGAATTTAATGCCTTATTTCCTCGCCTGCCTGATGCTGTGTGTCCCAGACTAAGCCTGTGTGAAGAATTGTGGTTTCCTCAAAAGTACCAACAAGTGACAAGCACAATACAACTAAGTGACAAACTTCCTGTATGCATTTGCCAAAGTAGAGTTAAGAGAAACTGATGTACAAAGCCTTATTTTAAAATTTCTAACACAACTTTGGAAGTCATACTGACTTCTGGTAAAATTCAGTTGTTGCAGTTGGTTACTTTTCTATGAAGAGCCATGCAGAACTCTCTGAGGAAGCTGCTCAGTAATGTGTTTATTCCAGACCCTGAACCATTAGGTGCCCTCTAATATTATGCTCAAGCACAGCACTGCTTTATCTTGCCTGCCTGCACTGTACTCTGGTGCTAGGACAGGCAGTGACAGACATCCAACAGGACCCTGCAGGCAATACTGCAAATATGCCTGGTCCTTAGGAAAGACAAAACTGCTGCACAGTCAGCTCCTTGAATTCTGGTTTTAGCCTTTTACTTTACTTTTAGCATTTACTCCCACCCAAGGAAGGTAATGTAGTAGGGGATTGAACAGCCCCACTGTCACAGCTTCCATGCCTATTTCATGCCTCTTTCATTCAGCAAGGGGGGACACACCTGCAGGGTTGTGACGCTCTATTCAGAGTGTATGGAGTTCACTTTTATCTGCACTTGTTGTTGCCTTTTTTTTTTTTTTTTTTAAGCTAAAGTGGAAGTCAACTGCAGGTAACGCCCAGTACAGCAGCTCTCACTTTGGTTATGTTTAGTCTGGACACCTCTTATCAGTGAGACATCCTGTGATGCTAGAGAGGAAGCCCACATCATTTCCTGCTTCTGGTCTCCTGGTTAGCCATGTCTCATAGTGGTAACAAGCGGACCACTCCCCTTCCCGTTATTGAGAGCCTGGGGTTAGAAGGATTTCTGATTTCTATTGCTTTTCCTTTTTCCTCCTTCCTTAAAGTAACCACATCAAGTGTTTGCAGCTTATGCTCTAGGTGTAGCAGCTCCTAACACATGTGTACGTAGCAGCACACGTGGCAGAGCAGCTGCTGTAGTGAGTGCAGGCTACAAGAATTCCCTTTAACATTAATTCAGGTGGTTACACCAGGCAGGTTAGTTCCCTTGCAAATGCACGATACCTCTGTGGCATTTGCATCTCTGCCTGCAGGAGTTTAAATTTAAGCAAGCAAGCCCCATTTTTCAGAGACCTGTTGCTAACTCTGGCCCATGCCTTATATTACGCATTTCTCAGCCAAGCTTTCAGTTCGGGAACCACTGATGGGGAACCAGTGGTCTGACAGAGGGCTATTTAGGTGGGAACAGGTCAGAGCAAGACTACTGGGGAGGCTGATACAGCAAGGAAAGGAGGCTTAGGAGGAGGAAAGCTTAGGAGGCTTAGGAAAGGAGGAAAGCAAGGAAGGCTGCTTAGGAGCCCCCCTCCACAGAGGAGGTCTGGTTTCAGGGGTTAACAATGGGTATGGGACTGTGCCCTTTTATAGGAAATGCATTACTGGGCAGCTGGGACCGTTTTATCGGAGGAAGGGGAAGGCAGGGCATGCGATGGATTGCTCCTCAGGGCTGTTTCTCATGGAAAGCCAGGAGGCTGCCATCCTGCTCTCAGCTCAGCCTGTTACGCTGGGTCATTTCAGAGGCTTGCAGCAGTGGATGCCTTGCACCCACGTGCCCTGCAACACCAGGGCAAAGCAAGGCAGCTTAAGGACACGCAGCCTGAGCCCTGGGGTCACTCGGCTTTGGTTAGTTTAAATAAGCTTAAAAATCTTACATGAGAACCTGATGCAGAGAGGGTGGGGACGGATTTTTTAGTTTGAAAGCCTAAAGTACCCATGTCGCATGTGATGACATGTTCCTGCATTCCTAGAACTTTGTCACTGGGCTCACACTGGAGGGTTTCCTAGACCTGACACTTGGTCTTCTTGGGCTGTACGGCCCTAACAGCACTCTGGCCTGGCTGCAGCTTGCTTACTGATGGGCCCTGCCACCTCCTCCTGTCTTGAATAGATCCTGCATGTCTGGCTTGACCTTTACGAAAAACACTGTCAGGTAAAGTGACTCTGCCTATTATTTATAGTATTGAAATGGATCCCCATACACTGGCATGGCCAACAGAGTATTAGTGGAACAGAAATCACGTCTGGCACTTGTCTTAGTTCCCTGTAAATGGTGACTTTCAACTGACAGACGTGTGAAGTTCTGGGCAGAGCTGGGGGACTGCCACAGCTGCCGAAGTGCAGGCATGTTAGTAAACCCTGCAATTAGGACTAGGGCTGTAAACCGACACAATGGAGGCACAGAAATTCTATGGAGAGGAGTTGGACTTCATCAAATTAGACAAAATGAGACCACTGGCAACCAAGGCAAAACAGACACTGGAAGTACCCCTGAGAACTGCCGCAGCAGTAAGCTGACATGCCAATAGCTTTCCGCGTTCAGGTCTTACCTGGGCAGAGTACTTGGCCCGAAGCCTGCCTGCTTCACAGCCCTTGTCACAAACTCGGATCTGCCTGGCTTGTTCCAGTTCCCTCTTTAGCCGTATCCGAGACTCGTTGGCTTCCTTCATTTTCTTCTCGTTCTCAGCTCTCAGACGTTCAATCTCTTTCCTTAAGTTGCGCTTCGCCTCTGTTGCTTCTCTCAGTTTCTCCTTCTTAGCCACTCGTAGGAACTCCAGCTCCTAGAAGACACAAGCAGTAAACGTGTGAGAACGGAGGCGCAGGGACCACATCGGTGCAAGGGCACAGAACCGCAAAAGGAAGCGATCCCAACTGAAGCCCTCCCTTCTGGTTAACACCATGGCTCACGTCTAAACCTCGTTCTAAACTTTCTGCAAGCTTTTCTCCTGTAAATCAACAGGAGATCCTACGCCCAAGATACATACCCTGAATTCTTGGATAATAAAAAGCTGTGCTGCATTCACATTTTGCTTTGTCAAGCAAAATAGCTGTGACCATCTGTGACTGAATAAAGATGAACTGGAGTTGGAGACAGCTACCAGCAACATGCTGCTGCACACTAGTTTGAGGTTTCAAACAACCCAACTGCAATGCCTGCGCTTCTTGAACTGGAGATGTACCATGTGAAGACAGATGCCATTGGTGGATGCCCTTTGTGCACAGCAAAGCTGAACGGGACAGGTTATTAGTTGCTGAAGAAATCAATAAGCAACTCCATCTTACGAAGCTCCCCAAAAGAACACTTAAGGCAAGTATGAGAAATCACCACCTGTATATGTTCTTTCTAAGGAAACTTGTTCTGCTGTAGGTAAGTGGTGCATAGTCCTAGGTCTCCTGGCAGCCAGCCAGCCAGCACGCTGCTCTGTGACATTTGGGAAACTGCAGGCTAAAACCTTAAGCTAAATCGAAACCATGCTTTGCTCTGGAAAGTGCTGCCTCTCACTGTCCAGGTTCTTAATAGGAACTGCTGCCGTGAAATCCCATCCCCGGGGGAGCCATTAGTGGGAGTGATAATGACAGGGAGACTAACGGGACAAAGGAAGAAACCCCTAAGTTGTTAAAAAGTTGATGTGAAAAGACAGGTTCAACACTATACTTTGAAAAATGTGGCTGACTAAAGGCCTGTCTCCTAAATGGTTAAACTAGAAACTAAAGTTCTTTCTCTTTTTTTTTTTTTTTTTCTTTTTTTTTTTTTTCCAGAAGCAGCATTTCCTCTCTGTCAGACACAAACCCTCATGGCAGCATGTTTCTGTTAAGTAACACTGCAGTCGGGTCATGGGAAATTCACTCTTTTGACAATCTCACTTCCTAGCCAGGCCATTGTTAGCTCAGCCCTGCCTCTGGAAGCCTGCACACATGTACTTTCTCTGGCCGTGCAACTGGAAACCCACAGCTGCCCAACTGGAAACTGACAGCAATACCACATTCCCTCTCTTTGTGCCATGTTGCTGGATTTAATGCCCCAGTGCTCAGTTCTGCTGCTTCACCACCTACCTCCTATCATTCCTATTTTACTTTGAGTATGTGCTGTTGACTTAGTTAACAAGTTTGACAATTAGCTTTACGTATATACACTACATCTAAATGTTTAGCTGTACTTTTAAATACACGAAATTAAACAAATTTACTGAAATATGAGAGAGAAGCAATTTCCTCGAGATGACAAAAAGCGCAGCTCAGTTGAAGACAGCTCTCAGCTGCCATTCTCTGGGACTGGGGGCACACAAATCCCATCCCTGAGCCCCTGCCCTTTACTCTGTTCCCCAGGACCAGGCAGTCTGCACACCCCTGCCTCTGCCCAGCTGCACAAGTAGCAGTGTTCTGTCTCCAGGCTCGATGAAGCCGGGCCCTTCTTGTCCTGTGGGCACCCCAGGTCCATCTCAAGGCCCACACTTCTCCCTTGGTTACAGTTCCACGTACAGTGTTCAAAGGCAAATCTCCTGAACTGGCGCTGTCTGCCATTGCTGTGCAGTAATTTTGCCCTGTGTCAAGTGAAGCAGAAGTTCCCCTGCCATTCTGTTCAGCCACCGTGACTTGCTAACAGCCAGCAGCAGCACATATTTGCAGCTTTTTTGTCCAACTTCTCTTTCTTTGATGTGACATATCAAGGATTTAGAGAAATAAGGAGCTTCTCTACTCAATGGAACAGGAAACGTTCAGTGAGGCAAGGTCACTGGAAAGCTTAGCAGGACTTGTACACTCTTCACCAGAGCTTCTGCAAGCGTCTCTGTCCCAAGGATACCTTCCCTCCAGCAGCTGGGCAATACCAGGATTTTTAAAAATCTTTTAAACTACAAATAAAGCCTCCATAATGACAGGAATGTTTCTTGTTCAGTGAAATTAAAATAAAATAAACTGTACTGGAATAGAAGATTTTTTCTCAGTAATAGATGTTGATTTTGGTAACCATGGACTTAGACCCTAAAGTAAAAACAGGTGACAAGCTTAAAAAAAATGTAAGAATGATTCCTGCATACTTCAGTTTCCCAGATGAATTTACCAACAGTTCTCCAGTAAAGGCTGTTGCTATTTGGGAAAAATAAGGCATTTTTTTAACCGTGAGACTACCTAATGGTTTCTATCTGGAAGCGTATCTACAGACAGTGATAACAAAGCTATTCTGCAACTTTACCTGATGTAGGCTGCGTTTGGCTTGCAAGGCAGCATTTAGCTTCTCTTCCTGCTTCACTCTCATTTTAACAACTTCATGAAGGAATTTTTCTTTGGCTTCTTTTGTATCTAGGCCACTGTCCAGGGCCTGCCTTAGGTGCTCCAGCTCAGCTTCCAACCCACTGTTGTGAGAGTCAGAATGTGTTGCAACCTCATATGAACTGTTGACTGTGACTGGGGCTTGCATCCCAGGTGAGCTCATGTCCTTTGCAGAGCTGGATGAAGTAAAGGATGGGGAGGAGAGCGAGGATAAGGAGGAGGTGACTGAAAAATAGAAATATCTAAAATTAATCAAAAAATGTATAAAACAAATATAACTTAAAATATGCTGAGGCCCTTTTCTAAAGAAGAGACATTCAATAATTAATGAAAAAATGGAAGAAAGAAAACTCTAATTTTATATTTTGACACCTGGAATGTGATGACAATGCAAACCCGATTAACTTATGGGACCAACTTACAATTTGCCTGAGTTGTGCACTTTGGGATTTTTGTCACAAACAGTGTTTTCTCTGTGTGTATAAAGAAACCGGTTCCTTCATGGAAACCTGCGTGAGCCTGATGTTTTCAGTGGGTAAAATTTCTTCTTTTGCATAAACGGCACGTAGCAAGTGAGGAAGCCAGCAGCAGCAGTTTCTAAGTGACTTAATAATGAGGTGACGGCAATATCTTCATCTTTCGCTGAGGAGCCCAAGGTGTGAATGCTTTCTAAGAACAAACTGACTCTTGATCTCTGCTTTGTGTATACAGCTCCATGGATGCAGTACTGAAACCGAGCACGTCCTCTGCCTGACGGAAAACTGTGTGTGAGTATGTGCATTCTGGAATTGTTACGGGCTACTCGTGCATATCCCACAAAGGCCTTTATAGAGAGCTCTTGATCAGATAGCAAAGCATCACTATTTTTCTATGAACAACAACCCATTATGTCCGCCTCTGCACAACACTTACCTGCTCTAACGAAAGGCTATCTGCTTTAGTGAAAGCCTCCAGGTTTGTAGACACTTGTGGTTCAGGTACTTCTTTTTGTTGAGGCACCTCTGTTCCTCTCCCAAGAAAACACCCCCTCAACATATGTCCCAATCTTATTTTTCATTATTACTACAGACCGTTTGTACATGCTGTGGAGGCACTAGGCTTCCTGCATTCTGTTTAAACACAACCTAAATTTAGTATATAACTCCGGTGGATTACTAACGAAAATCCAGCACAAATAAAACAAAATAAAAGGAGGTGTAACTGTCACTTACATTCTTCCCTGGTTTCTACTTCAATTTCTGCTTCTGATTCCTTATCCTCTTCAGGGGCAGTAACAGTGGCCACTGGTTCTGGGATAGTCTGGTTCTCTGCAGCAAGTTTTCTTTTCCGCGGCTGGACGGTGCTGCTCAACGGCTCACTGCTCCGCGACACTACTGTGGCACAGGGGGGGTTGCTCACGATTTTCTGTTGGGCTGGAGGTGCAAGTGCCACATTGGGGGCCACAGCATTCTCAAAGCTTTTGTAGGAGTAAAAACTGTTGGAGAGGGGGAGGCAAAAGGAAGGAAAATAGAGTCATATTCTTGGCTTTAAAACACCTCCCAGTCCATGTGCTACACTGAAACTGCAAGACACAAGACACTTACAGGTGACAGTGAGGTTCCATCCATTTGCACCAGCTAAGAATCTGGCTATGTATTTCTTAAGCGTTATGCACTCACTTAACTGTAGAAATGATTTATACTGCTAATTTCCATCCAATTCAGGAGGGATCGTATTTGAAGTACCACGTATTCTAAGGGCACCAAACAGATTAGATCCCGAGTCTGAAAGTTATTATGCTGTTTCCTCATGATCTTCAAGCATTATTGATTTTCCTAGTCAGACTTCTTTAGTTCTGTCTGTCCACAAATATTTTGTAAACTTGGAAACAGTACTTCCTTAAGAAAGGCCACAGGAGTGCAAAAAGCATGTTCTTGAGTATCTGTAATTTCTTGACACAGAATGCATCTGAGTGCACGTACGTAAAGTCGCACTTAAAAACAACTATGTTAAAGAAAAGCAATTTGTATTGTCAAATACACAGAATTTTACAAAGTACAGATCAAAGACTGCCTTTGCAACTTTAATTCAGCATCCACAGTATGATGTATCCTCAGTCATACATTAAAACTTCTCCGGATCTGTTGAAGGAGTTTTTATCCCAAGACTTAGGTTGGCCAAAGGCACACTCTTACACCAGTTTAACCCTTCTCACCCTTCTCTCCTGACCTACTTTAAAAAATCTGTTTAAAAGCAAGGATATGATGGGAAGCTTTTTTAAAAAAACAAAACAAAACTAAACTAAACAAAACAACAACAAAAAAAAAAAACAACCAAACAAACAACAACAACAACAAATAAGAAAAGTCAGTCCCCGTAACTTCTAAGAAACTTGTTCATCGGGGCAGCAGAACATGTTCTCCCTAACACCCACTAAAACACCTGGCCACTTCAGTCAAACTTTCCAAAGAAACCACTACCCTCAGGCAGAAACCTGGCAGGAAGATTTTTCAAGCCGAACAGATTGCCCTGACACTTTCCGCTCTGTGACACCAGCAGCCCCACCTATGGGGGCAGTGACTCATTCCTGTACCGGTTTAATCATGTTGCTACTGAAGACCAGAATCTGGCTAACAGCATCAGCTCTTTGATGGGTTCTGCAGCCCGAGGACTTTTCCACTGCTGTGCCGTGACCCCCAGGACCACTTCCCACCAGGAGGGCAGGGGTAGCCCGCTGTCCCTTCAGTCCCCTGCCCTCCTCTGCTATTGCAGACACAGTTGAGGGCCCAGCCATGGCTCTGCTGGCGGCGTGCTGCCAGGCCCGTGCTGCAGAGCTGCTACAGCTACCAGGCAGCAGTTGCCTGGAAATGGCTGCCTGGTCCCTGGCCACCTGCCCCAAGAGAATAACTCAATCTTCCTGTAAATAGCAAGGCCCGAGAAATTCTGATGACAACCCCATTATCAAAATTATCAAAAGTTCATAGAAGCAACCTTTGTTTCAGACCTTCATGGCACATTTCACCACAGAAAACCTATTTAATAAATGCACAGAATACCAATTCCTATTTTTGTTTCCTTCCCTTCTGCTAATTAGAACACTGCAGCTGCAAATGCTTTTTATTCTGATACCAGTGGACTGACTGAATTACGAAGCCAGTGGTAACAGTGCGAGGCACCAAACACAAAGCAACTTGCTCTCAAATAAACCTCCACAGTTGCTAGCCCCATCTCTCCTTCAGTTCACCTCTCCTTACCTGTCTCGGATCAACGCAGGAAGATGGCTCGAAAGCTCTTTCTCATTTGCTGATACAGCAGGGGACCAGGGCCGGAAAGCTGAGAGACGCTGACGGGGGTGGACACAGCCAATGCTCTGAGAGAAGGAGGGGAAAGAAAAATGAGTAAATACAAATATTCTTTTAAAAGTATTAATCACAAAGGGGCATTAGTTGTTATTATTAAGGCCACATTTCATTACCCCTAAAACTGCTCCCCCACTGGCTAGGACCTACTTGCTTAGCAGGCTCCACTGAAGAGGTGACTGTACCAATGTCAAACCCCACTTTTTTTTCTTTGCTTTCCAGAGACCACACAAGGCTCCTGAGTCTTTCAGGATTCTTGTACCTTACGGGCATGGAGGAATTGCTTACTTTGTCAACACAATCAAGGGCAGTGAACGCTGGAAGATGGCAAGGAAATTGGGAGGACCGCCTAACTCTATGCTTACCAGGAAAAGGACAGAAATGTTATTAATTTATAAAAGCTGGGCGAGGTCTTTCTCACATTTTCTCTTATGGTTTTAGTAGAGGGATGTTATATGGGAATTTGATCTCTCTTTTGATTACAAAATACTCAGCAATCACCTTATTAGATGAACTGGATAAGGACCGTAACCAACTGGACTGTTTCTCCTTCTCAGTAGAAGCTGGAGTTTGGGAAGCAGAGTCATCTATTTTGTTTTTTTTGGAAGCAGGAGGATCTGAAGGGACCTGAAACAAAAAGAGTCAAATGTAATTACTCATTTTGCAATCAGCTTAGAACCAGGTTATAAAGCAAAAGCAAAATTTATATTTAAAAGTAAAAATCACTGCACTTTTTTCCGCATTTTTAAACCTAAGGAACAACAAAAGAGTGAAGACATGGGAGAGGCACAAACTACGACACAACGTGGTTTCATTCCTTCGTTTGGAACACCCAGATAAAGTGTAGGTGGTGCAGGAGTGACAGGGAGAAACATAAGTGAGACATTCACACCATGTTGCAGGGAAGTATCTGACTTTTATTATTTTTGTATGCAGAAAGGTAAGTTTTAATGTGGTTGCTGAACTGGAAAGATTATTTTAAACGAGAACAGAACAGACTTTGTTATTCTGTTTGCAGTGGTTGTTATGCCGATGACTTCACTACCCCACAGCTGCAGTGGATTCTGGGGGTGCTGCCAAGAGCTGCTTTGCCTTTTCCACAAGTGGCTCAGCTTGGCCCATAAATCATCCCCAAGCATAAGAAAGCCCTTTGGCAAGCAAAACGCCTTTCCTTCAACACTGTGAAGGAATAAAATTCCTATAGTCCCAGCGTGGCTTACAAAAAAATTGGTAACTACTGGTTTAACTGGTGTGCTGGGGATACCAGCTTGAAGCCCTGCCAGTACAAACACGTCTGTCGGCAGGGAGGGAGAAGGTTCTGGACCTTACTCTGCCAACAAGAGCAACATACCACCTCCGTTCCTCTTCCTTCTCCTGCCTTTTTTGCAGTTCTGAGCTCGCTCTGTTTCCATCAGCCTGGTTCTAAGGAAGGTGGCAGAACCACGCTGCGAGTACCAGGAACAGCTTGACTCCGCGCTTGATTGTACAACCCCACAGCTCACTGTGGTTTGGTGGGCAAGTATTTATGCCTGTTTTGCAGACACACCTGAATGGCAACATTTTGAGAGCTGAAATGCTTCAAAAAGAGGTGTAATCTGTCAGTGAAAGAAAGGATCTTACTTGCCTGTAGCTTGTGTTCTGAAAATCAGCCCCCTTTAGGGCATCTGAACTGGGAACTCAGAGACTGTTTCTGCGAATGGTTTTTCACTTCTGAAAGTCGTGATCCCAGTGACTTTACCTGAAGCATATGCGAGGGACTGAAAGCAGCATTGCTAAATTGCGCTTGTCCAGACTCCCAGCTGACTTCCAGGCAAAGCCAACATCTAGGTAACTAGAGCAACACCATCCCTTCTGCACACCTTAATTAGCAGGAAATGATGACCTGTCCAAGAACAGCCTGCTGCTCACATGGAGGCAGGGTACGAGTACAAATACCCAGCCAACGCGAGCTCCTCTGGCAGCACGCGGTGCTTTTAGGGCTCCTCCAGCCCCATGTGCATAGTAACAGAATCAAACCAAGGCTGGAGGCTTTAGTAAAACATTCCCTGGCACTCTGGAGCTTGGGACAGCTTTCCATATGTAGCAGATGAAATAGTATGACATGGGTGTGTGTATGTGTAACTGCAAGTACAAAATTAGCCCGTAGCAGTGCCAAATGCCAGCCTCGGTGGATTTGCAGAGGATTCCTCCGGCACAGCCTCGGGCTTTCTTGGGGTTGACGCTGGTACTGGCTATGGCGTGGTACCTCCCGTCTGACCCAGCTAAGACGAGGCATTCCAAAACACTTTTTGTAGAAATCACAGGACAATGCATTGGAAAAGGTTTGGTTTTGCTTTCAGAGATGCTGTCTGTGCAGAATTAGTGACAGCATGAGAGAAGTATTTGGCAAGTGACTCCTGATCCCAGCCCTATCCACTGGGGATGGTGAGCAGTGTGGGGAGGGGAGCCTGGGCGGAGGGTGGGGAGGAAGGGGCTTGGAATGAAAAAGGCAGCAGGTGGCAAGGCTCAGTGCGGAGACCCCTTCCTGCCCCGAGCACCACTGCCCGCGGAGCAGCCGCCCCGACACTGCCCCTCCAGCGCCATGCGCCCAGCGTGAGCTGGACCCACACCCCGGGGCAAGTGCAAATCCGAGCAGCCTTGGGAGAGGAGAGCAAAGTGCCCGGTTCTGAAAGGGCTGGGGGAGAGGTTTAACGAGAAAGATCTCATTTGCACTTTAAAGAAATCAAGTCTCCTCTCCAGCTTCCTCCACTGTCCCCCTTCTTTTCCCTGAAGTCGAGGCCGACATCCCAGGCGCAGGAGGGCTCTGAGCACAAAGCCCATCAGCAGACAAGGGAAAGATGCTCGACCTTTCATTGCCAGGAGCCAGGATTGACCTGAAAACATGAGATGCTGCAAGAAAACACGCAGTAAACAAGGTGTGTGCATGGGGGGAAAATGGTTTTTCCTTCCCCACAAAGAGATGGGAAGAAGGTGAAAAAAGGGGGAGAGGGAACAGGTGCTGACTGCGGATGCAGGTTTTGTACCTTCAAGTCATCTCCCACCACAGCACTCCAGCATTCCTAATGGGTCGGTGCTGTCTACAGGGGTAAGGCACTTCAGCTGGACTTAAAGGACTTCTACCAGCATAATTCATGAACTGCTGGGATGACCTTGGCCAGCTTTCTTTCCATCCCTCTCCCATTTTGTTTATACAGATCTCTGCTGCTTACAGCACGGATTGCCTCTTCCTACGTGCTCAGCAACACCCCTACATAAGAAACAACTTTTGGGTCCCATTTTATGCAGACATGCAGCACTTCCACCAGTTTTCCCACCTGGTGGAAAACATTCAGAGAATACATGTCATTATGTGTCAAAAAGGGGAGGATATCCCAGAAACTCCTGAATTGGAAGGGGTCTGGCTAGAGCCTGTAATCATCTGGCGAGTCATCACTCTGGTGTGTTCCTGTCCGCTTGGATATCCCCCTCCCGCTGAAAACGCTTCTGTCCCTCTCCCCCAAAATGTTGTGGCTGTGTCATGAACTCATCAAAAACTCCACCTACGAACACCAAAAGCAGGTCAGAGCTGTACTGTACTGCACTCCTGGAAAAGACAGAATTAAGTTGGCTGTAGGAGATACTGAGGGGAGGCACAAGATCACGTCTCTTGCGACTCACCGATTATATCCCATCCGGGTTAGATCCCAGGCAGCAACAAACAGCAAACCCTGCTCTGACACTTCCATCCCAGCCCCAGCCCCAGGAAACCTCGGTACTGGCTCCAGTGTGGATGATTTTCTTTCATTTTCTCTCTTTGACAAATATTGGAATATATGAAGTCACAAAAGAAATACAGAAAATCTGATGCAACTTTTTTTGCCATCTCTTCATGCATGACTTATCAAAAACTTCAACCCAAACCCTACAAGACTGGAATAAATATTTCCTCATTTCTTCCTCAGTTTTTCTTCCACTGCAGCAACTTAATGACTTGTTATCAAATAGGCTTTGCACTTGGCAAAGCGGTTTGTTAATACACATTTTCTCAAATCCACAGATGTAAGAAACTTCATGACACAAAGTGGGCCCAGAAATATTATGCAAAGCATTTACTTAAGCTTTTGGACCGTTGTTTTCTAAAGCAATTGATATTTGAGGGAAAAAACATACATAGAAAGATTTATAACGTTCCTTGAAAAGGAATCTCAAAGTACGTTCCAAAGGGAAATTTTGGCACGTGAACTTTCATGTCAGCCCTTTTAAGACAAACTGAGACTAAGCAGCCTAATTTGGCCTCTAGCCAAGCAGGGCCACATTTGACATGTCAGATCAAATTTCCCGGCTCAGTTCAGCAGTGGAGTAACAGAGCACAAGACCAGTGGAAAGGATTTTTGGCCCTCTACTTCTCACACAGCCCGGCCCCACAGCACCAGGCCAGCATGGGGAAGGGGGGTGAGAGTTGCTTCTCATGGCAGAGGACAGAAGATGAGCCCAGAAGAAATCCTTTAATTTTGTGATTTGGGACTGATCATGGAGAATATCCTTGAAGCCTGAGGATCTACCAAACTATGCTTCCTGAAACAATTTGCCTCTTTTCCCTACCTTATTTCCACTGCTACGCTGGGCTGATGAGGTGGCTTGAGCCCTTCGCTCCTTCCTCTCCGCTCCGCTGCACCCACCCAGCGCCTGCCGCACCTCTGGGGCACTCTGTGATGTGAGCAGGTATCCACCAGGGGATAAGCTAAGACCACTACAAGCAGGACAGTGCTCCTCTGGGAAGGAGGCCAAGCACAGGCCCAGTCCTGCAAAATGGTGAAGCCAATGGGACCGCTCACAGAACACCATGGGCACTGCGGTGGGGAAGCTTCTGCCTTGTTAAAGGGGGGAAAATAGGAGGTGAAGACTTGCCTAGGGAACTTAGCTTAGAAACGTAACTTCAGACAAGAAGTCTGTGCTCCACCTTCTGATCTGTCCTCTGGGGATAAAACCTCACCAGAGCTGGGAATAAATTTGGCATCAAATTCCAGAACCTAATTGAAAACACAGAGCTGTGAGGACAGGGAGGAACGGCGCATGTTTATCTGTGTGTGTAACCTTTCCCAGGCTAGGTGTGAACGCATTTCTGCTGCGTGTGGTGATGGGAACGAGTTGGGAGAAGAAGGAGGCCAGGCTTCTGCTCTCTGAATTCAGCGCTGCTGTGCCCTGGGGACCAGGAGCAGGTGCTGAGCCCCGCACAGCGCCGCCGCAATTCCTCCCTGCAGACACCGAGTGTGCTCCGTGACAGTGCGGGGTGAAGGCTGGGACCTGTGCCCTGGCCCAGTCCCCTCTGTTTAGAAAGGGGCTGGAAAGGTGGTTCCCACACCAGCACAAGTCACAGCGTCCTAAGTGGCATCCTTAGAAAATTTTGTTTCTCCTCCCAATTGGTTTAATGTCCTCCAAGCTACCCCGATACCTATTTCTGTCTCCACAAACACATTTTGGAAGTAGTGGGAAGCTGAAGAACTCAATTTCATCCTCTGGTGTAAATCAGATGTGTCTCCATTGAAAACTGCAGCTAAAAAAGCATGTAAAACCAGAACAGGCAAAATAAAAAATGGGCTCTGAATCTACAGACAGCATAGCAGCGTTTTGCTCAAGCTATCTTTTTGCTGCTAGCTCATGCAAACAGCTGAGTTCAGTTATACCATGAGAAAGGGTGGGGCTTCCTGTCTCAGCTAATACTCCGTCTGGGTGTGAAAATTAAGCAGCTTTCTCATTAGGGGCACAAACCACAAGACCAGACGCCCGTCTGATACGAGCATGGAGAAACCCCAGAGATAGACTGCTCGGGTTCAAAACGTGTCAGACATCCCAAGATAAAAATACACGAGAAATGAAAGAGAGGAGCTGGTGGTGAGCACATTTCACCACCAGCATCTAATGCCCACGCTGGCACTCGGTGCTGAAGCAGCAACCCAGCTGGTGCTGCAGTGGCTCAGCACCCCACTGACCTGATCTGCATTTGAGGTTCATTTCAGGTTTGCTGGGTGGGCCAGGTCTCCCCACTGATTTTGTGAGCCTTTGGTTAAGAATTATTTAATGTGTTTTTCCTGTTACAAACTAGCCCTGGACCACCTCAGCTCACATTTTTCCCCACAGGAGCTTGGTGTTTGGCAAATGCCTGGCACAGCACCCGTCCTACAGCCGGTGGTAAGGCAGATGCAAGACCGTGGCTTTCCTCACCCAGCAATGGAAGTGAACCCAAGCACTTAGCCCGATCTCTCCAGTTCATGCTTCTGGTAATGCCTGCAGAGCCCTAGCAAAGTCTCCGGATAACACTTGCTTAGATCACTGCTGAGAAATCAGAGTATCTGAGCTCTGTTCCTGCTCCATGAGGAGTGCACTGGGTAACAAAACGGGAACTGAAAGGCAGGACTTTCAGGTGCTATTCTAAGTGGCTTTACTTGGTCACTGATGTGACCATGGACCAGTTGCTTACACTCAGCTGACCCCCAGGAATAACACGGGTGCTGTTACTCAGCCATCTTACAGGGGGCCAGGAGGTTTTTCTTCTGCTCTGACTTGGAAGAAAAGGCTGCAAAGTCTGCTCGTAAGCACAGGGCGATGATTGTAAGTTGCACAGCCTTGTGACATGCCATTTCAGAAGAAACCTTTACCAGTGATGAGTATTCAAAGGTGCTTCTACAGGCTGCTGAGATGACAAATCCTGAGCTTGGGAACTGCCGCTGGAATTCTCCACGTGCAGCTTCTGTGAACTGCAGGCCTGGGTCTACCTAGGAAGAGGCTGAATCACGCAGAGCTACAAGAGCTCTGTGCTTATCTCGTTTGTCCTGAGACTTCTTTCAGATTTCTAGTCAAAATCAAACTAAAAAACAAAACCAGAGGTATCTGAAATATGGAGAAGAGCCCTTGATCTGCATCCTTTAAGCCTCCATGGGCACACCACCATGTGGTGAGAACACCTGCCTCCCAAAGCCTCTTTGTGACTTGGCCCAGAAATGATTCCTAACGTATCAGACGCCTTTAGCAGGACTGCATTTTCACATGGATTAAAGGAAAATCAGCTACAGACTGATAGCTGTCTCAATAATACAAGCTAAAAATAATGCTGTTCTGTGGAGCCGTAAGATTTACTGCTTGTCTACTGCATGTTTTTAAGACAGAAAAAGCCTACCCTGCTGCAGTGTCAGTCCTAGAAGTGTATGTAGCGTTTGTTTTATTCTCCTTTTTTTTTCCCCAGCTGTGGTTTTGCTGGGCAGCAGCCCAGGCAGCAAGACCAGGGAGCTTTCCATCTTCCCATGTTTAACTGCTCTGGTGGAAGCACAAGCACCCATTTTACCCCATCATCGGCGAGCGCACACCCACGGGAAGCATTTGCTTTTGTTCCTGCCTTCGGAGCAGACGCTGCCTTCAGACCAGCTCTGTGCGGGGGACCCTGCTGGGAACCCCCCGGCTGCAACCAACCTGCTCCCACTCCCATCACCGAGCCCTTGGGGCCTCGCCGTGTCTCTCCTGGAGGGAGATGTCCTGCTCGTGCGAAGTGCAGCTTTTACTGCACAACAGCCAGGTGAAGGCGACTGCTGCGCCATCTGATACAAAGAGTGCTATGGCAGGAGGTGGCCTTATAGACATATGGTGGTATAGGAGGTTAGTATTCTCTACAACGCTTCTACATAGCTCCTGGCTTAAGTCACCAGCCATTTTCAGGGATTCTTGTCTTCTCTTTTATTTCAAGATTTCTCCCCTTGTATTTATCTTACTATAAAAGTTGGTTCAGGTGCCATTCGATGACTGCACTTACCCTAAGAAGGAGCAAACATTAATGCATTTCTATAATTCATGGTATTAAAAAAAAACAAACAGAAACAATGCCCCAAGAAAACACCAAATCCAGAAACTCAAAGTTGAAATGGAGGGAGAGAATGCAAATAACGTCACCACTTCTCTACCTCAGAAGGATCAGTGAGCCTTCTGGGATTCTTTCAGGCCACTGTGCACTTTTCTGCACCTCGCCAACTTTTCCCTGTCTGCAGTGTCAGGGAGGCAGGAAGGGGAGCGGGAGGACACAGCTAGTGCTACTGGAAACTTGTGCTGAGAAAATGCTGAGCCACTTTGATTAGCTGCTTAATTCCCGATTGCAACAATTACTCTCTGATTTCACTGCTCCCCCTGTAAATCTATCAGATAAAATTATTCTTAGATACAGATCCACCTAACCTAAACCCGGCTGCCAACCCCAGCCTCCCAGCACCCCAAACCCCACAGCCGCAGCGCCGCAGCTCACGGTGCACTCGGAGCCAGCTCTGCACCACCCCCTCGTCCCAGCAACATGCGGCCACGATGACAACACCGCTGCGCACAGTCCACAAACAATATGCTCCATTGGAGGCTCCAACAATGAGCTCTGTTGTGTTCTAGGCTCTGTGGCCTGCATCATTTGTGTCCCTGTAAATTAAGCTGAGTACCCTTGGACTGTTACTCAGAAGCCACAGGACAGGCACCCCACAAAATTGGCAGTTTCTCTTCATTTTCTGCTTTTTACGGTTTGATGGGAAAACATCAAGTATCTCAGGCCTGACAGTCAAACAAAGTAGGAGGCAAATTCTGTGTAACTGACCGACAGGTGGAAAGGGAGTTTTGGGTGGTAGGAAGGCAGAGAAGAAAAAAACAGAGGACATCCTCTGTGCCACAGAACCGTGTTCAGAAAGCACAGCTCCCTGCACCATGGCTGTAAGGACCGCATGGGTTGTTCAACCTTAGAAGTTGCCAACTCTCCAAATACCACGTTTTTAACACCTATTCCTTTAGTCTCAAAACTCTAGGAACTTTCGGGAGTTGCTCAACAACAGCAGGATCTCCCACCCCAAGTGATCTTGCATCTCCGGCTGCTCTCGCTGGGACCCCTCCGCAAGGGGCGAGGACGGGGAGCCGACGCGTGACACGGGGCCATCAGCAACATCAACGCCAGGTGTGGCTGCAGCTGCCTCCTATCCGCACGGCAGCAGTTAGCCCCTGAATAAAGCTCTCCTCTGATTTTCCTTCCTTCTTTCTTTAAGAGACATCTGAAAAGATAGCTGCTTATTTTCTAAGTGATGTACTTGGGATTTGGCTCCTCGTGAAGCAACTGGGAGCCTCTTTTCCACTGGCTACAAGTTTGTTTTGCCCTTCCTGTGGAAACTAAAAGTTATGGCTTGAAACGAATTCCCTGCCCTGTGGTTTCAAACAAAACAAAACAAAACAAAACAAAACAAAACAAAACAAAACAAAAAAAACAGCTCCCGCTTCCCACTGGTTGAGTCGAGCCAGTGGTGGAGCCCAGCGCAAAGCAGGTCAGGGGACGGCGAAGGAAAAGGGCCCCTCTTCCCCTGGCCGTTTGTGTTGGCAGCGGCTGGCTGGGAACTCTGCGATGCTGTGGCAGGCCGAAGGAAGGGGGGTGCGACTGACTGAGAAAAACAAATTAAGCAGGCATGTGTGCCTGCGCACACACAGGCACGGGGGCGCGAGGCAAACAAGGCAGGTTTGGCAGCTGGAGGGAACTGAGGGCTCGGCCCCCGCTGCAAGGGGAGCGGAGGGAAGTTCTGCCATCAGATTCATCAAGGAAAATCAAAATTTCCTCTGCGAACAGATCTGCTTTGCCTGATCCTCGCTGAATTGTTTGTGGGGTCATGGTTCTGGACGTTAAAAAGCCCTCTGTGGATATTTTCTCCTCACATTTTCTTTGAAACGAACCCAGGAGCTCTTGCCGTAACTGCACGTAAGTTCCAGCTGCACACTCTCTCCAAGGCTTCGGTTCCTGTACTGTGGAGACATGTCCACTCTGCCAGCCAAGAATCTCATTTTAATTTCAAACGTTACATAAAAGGGCAAATATTCCCCTTGCGGTTTCCACTAGTATCGGCTCTACCAGGCGCGGTGTTCTTCCTCCAACACCAACTGATACACCAAGGCTCTCAGCGATGGGGTGGTTTGGGAACCCCACAGAGGGGAGGGAGGGCTCTGCATGGGGCCGAGCTCTCCCCAGGTACGAGACCAGCAGCTGCAGCTCCAGGGTGCCCTGGTTTGGGTTCCTCCCCAGCTCCCGTGGGGCCTGCAGAGCTCCCTGCGGCACACAACTGGCCTCTGACTCAACGTGGTGACGCCCCCACAAAGCTCCCAGCACCCCACAGTTCGCATTCCTCCTTTTAGTTAATTACAAGGACGGTATTTGTCTGCAGAGACCTCCTTGCTCTTCAGCACTCCTTCCTCTTGGGTTCATCTGCCCTTCACTCACCTCTCCCCCTTCACCACCCTTCCTGAGCACAGGCCGTGCTCACGGGGTTCACGGCCAGGCCCATGGCACAGCGTTTCACCGCTCTGTTATGCTCCAGCTGGGTCCCCCATAGCCTTCTGTGCCAGAACTTCACCAGGCGCTCGGGCGTGAGCTGAAACCCCCTCGTATAGCACTGAGCATCAGGCAGAAATAAGGCAGGATTGTAAGGATCAACTTTATGGAGAGCTGCCAGAACTACAGCTCCTTAATCATTTTGTATTTTTAACTGCCTGTGTGCGTTCTGAGGCAAAGCTCTAAGGTCTGTGTTTAGTCTTAAATCAGAATAATTACGGGAGGGAAAGAAAAATAATCATAATGGCAGAGTCAGTAGGAAGCGCGTATTCTACAGCACGCTCTCACAATCCAGGGGCAGGATCAGGCCCTCGCATCCCACCACCTCAGCAGGGACTCACGGCAGGCTGCTCCTCCTCCTGGCCCGTGGCAAAGCCTGGCACATGTGCGCCGGCACGTGACGCCCAGGGGAGAGGGCAGCAGAGCCGGGCCATTCGCCAGCCTGCGCCAGGGCCGGCAGTCTGACACGTCACGATGAATTACTTCAAAGGCAGAAGAGCCAGCAGAGCGTGGCAAATACAACCCCACTTGTCTGCACTGCGACCCACGCTTCCTCGGGGTTATTTATAGGGCCCCTCCGACAACCTGCTCCGCATCCCCACCCTTCTGCGACCTCAGGAAAACACCGTTTGTCAGCAGATGTACTCGGGTTCTGGGGCCATCTCGGTAACCAGCACAGCAAGGCCAAGGGTAACAAGTGCAAGGGGATCAAACGCTCCCAGATCAGGGACTGATGTTTCCAGATCTGATGCAGGTTAAGGCAAAGTGCAATGGAAGCCCCTGGTGCTGATGAACAAGTGGTGCGAGGCCCCCATTAGCTCGCTGGTTCCCGTAGGGACTGCTACCTGCAGTCTTCACCAGAAGAAGATGTACAGACTTGGCTGAAGGAGCTCAGCAGTGACCATACAACTAGAGATGTTTTGGGTGCAGATGGGTTTAGGTGCGTTAGACACTGAGTGCATTCAGTATCATCAAAGAGAGGTTCTTCTCCTCGTATCTTTGCTGTCAAGACAGGCCATTGCTATAAAAACACCGTTTCTGAGGAGTATCCTCTTACCAGCCATATATAGAAGATAGGAAAAAACTTAATTCTTTACTTACAAAATGTTTTGAAAGCTCCAGACAGGCAGATGCTTCCTTAAGTCCCCGACAATAACGTGTTCTACAATTCTAGGAAAGCCACAAGAAGCTCATCCACTTTAAGTAACTGTTATTACTTCTGAAACCTCCCCAGAGCGCCGCGGATGAAGGCAGAGAACCAATTACAGCGTTAGGCTTCCAAAGCTGCTTTGGCTGCCTTGAGAAATGAGCATCACGCGCTCTTTGCTCCAGATGCAGAGTCGGGGGGCAAGTTAGGAGGGGAGAGACAGGACAGGAGGGCTGGGGCGACGAGACCTGTCCTCGTTTGGCAAATCCCTGCCGCATGTGGCTCCTCCCCGGCCAGGAGGGCTTGGTTCAGGAGAACCTGCCCTGTTCCAGTGGATGCCAGACCTCAACAGGCCTTGTTTCAGCTGGGATGTTCACCATGCATATGCGTTGGAAAAGACTTCTGTCCTTTACCAGGGCTGGTACCAACCACCACCAAGTGGAGTAACTGAGCAAAATGCTCCGGACACCTGACACGCTCACTGGTGAGGCAGGGGAAGCCGTGAGCAAATTGTCTCCTTCAGGACGCAACAGAGAGACAAAAAACCCACCCATTTTCAGTCTATCCCAAGATAAACTCACCTTTTGACTTCAGATAAAAGATCTAACAGGAAACACCCCCAGCCCATATGCAAATATATACAGCTGGATACACCTCATCTCAAAACACTAATTTTGTATAACCAAATGAGGCAGTAGAAGATAATTAGACGGGAAAAATGGAAGGGGAACGGGATGGACAGGAGGGGAGAATCTGGGGCAGCACAAGAAGGCTTTCAGCTCTTGTGTAACGTGACAGATTTTAAGCCTTTAGGGGGAGAACTGGCTAAGCAATATTGCAGTGCAGCGTGACTGCGCAGCCACATGGGTTGTGTCTGCTGCAACTCTATTAATAGGACGGGAGATTAGAGAGGTCTGACTCCGGATGGGCTGCATCCACCAGGGCGATTCCTGCTTTCTGTCCCTGCTGTCTCACCGCAGAGGCTCGCAGGGGCGTTCCAACAGGACGTGCACCCCGACGGGGCCGCTGGCCATGCTGCCGCCGGCTTGGGCTTCCCGTAGCGGAGCGAAGGGGTTGCCGGCCTGACTCATCCCCCAGATCCCACAACACATCCAGGCTTCTGTTTATATCTACTTCAGTTTAACGGACTGTAAACACGAATTTAATTTTAAGTGTTTAAGTGAATTGTAGAATTTAGGGCTCAGTTGGTACGCGTATAATGAGCTGGGCTTGTTGCACAGAAATACTAAACGTGAACACCCACCGGGCACGACAAGCACGTTTTTTCCCTCTTACTTCTCACTTCAGTGTTACAATGTGAGTTCTATTCCACATCCCTCTTCTGCGTGCGTAATGGGCCCGACCCCTATAAAGACGGTCAAATAAATATCTGGTGACCTCACGAGTATGAAAATAAGCTTATTTGAAACAAAAAGTATATCTTCAGGGGCTTTGGCACTAACTTTCAATTATTTTTAATTGCCTGGAAAATTAAAGTAAGAAAATAGTGTGGTATAAATGTTAGGGAACATTATTAAGCAGTTTTCATAATATCTTAGCCGTAGCTTAATGGACAAAAAGGGTTTTTAAACCTCGGTCATCTGTTCAATATGAATGGACTGTCTGTTCCCATACTTCCTCAAGGGGCAACTGAACCAAAATATTCCGTGATAGAAACCAGACTCAGTTTGACCTGGTAGGCATCGAGGACTCCACAGAACCTCCAAAATTTGGGTTTAATTACAAACCACCACAGAGCCTGGACTGCAGCCTGAGACCAGAAACACAAAAAAAGGAGTTAAGAGAAGGTTTGGAGCTACAAACACCAACCTCCCTTCCCCCATTTTCCTTTTCTTAGCCATGGGATGGAATTTTCTCTCCTATCACCAACAGAACTGACTTACAAACTGCGAAGTAAGCAAGATTTCCAAGGTAACTGTCTAAGTCTGCCCTTCTTGGGGAATAATGCTATCACAAGTCTCTGACATGTCATCAAACACATCATGGGAATCAACACAGAATTGAAATTCAGCCCTGGTACCGTGACAGCTTCAAAGTCTCAGGCTTTATTTTTTTCTTTTGTCTGAAACTTGGAAGCCTCAATCCAGCCTTGCAGCCTAGCCAAAGAGAAGCAAAACCTTAGGTAAGCTCCCATTTGTGGCCTGCTACATTCTGGGCTGAGTAGAAGCGTGCTACATTTGTGTCAAAGTCATGGTATAAATTAGCAATAAATACCTGACCCAGAAGTCTTGGGTCGTGGGGAAGACTGAATCTGGCCCTCGCTCTGTGAAAGCAGGCAGAGTACCGCCAGTACAAGGATGATCAGACTCCCGTGTGCTGGGAGTGAAACTGCTCAGTTACACACCTGCTGCAGTCAAACACCAAAAGAAAAAAAGCACAACCTGAACATGAAAGACAATGACGATGAAGCTAGATTGGCCGCCCTTTCACTTGGGCAGCCCAGCATAAAAAAAGGAGTTCGAGTAGACCAAGTCATAGAGTAGACCAAGTAGACCAGTAGACAAAGTTCAGATGCAAGCAAAGGCTTTGTATCGATTTTATTCCCTAGTTAACCAAGAAACTACACCACCAGTTCCAATGCCAAATCTTTACCCTGTATTAAGGACCCCTCTGCTCCCCATTCACAAGAAGGAACCTAACACCAGAGCAGGTTCCCCTGGAGGTTCACCAGGATGCCCCTATGTTAGAGCCCACAGCCCGCCCTGGAGCAGAGCAATGCACCCTTACACCACTCGCTTGCATGGGGCAAGGTGTGTGGCTGGCTGGCTGAGATTTGTCACCTGGTGCTAGGCACCAACATGGCAGGATCAGGCCTGAGGAGGTAAAATGCCACCCAGAGACTGAGCACAAGCAGACGAGATGGCTCTGGGGGAGGGCTGGCTGCAGACAGGGCAGGTTTTTGTCTCCACAAGGAACAAAGTAACAGCCTGCTGGGATAAATGCACGGTGCTGCCCACGGTGTAAATTCAGCTTAGAGAGTGTGCATCAGAGGGAAGTTGACATTTCACCTACAGAAACGCTACCGATGCTGAGAAATATAGAAGTTCATCTCCAGGAGAACCTTCCTGGCCAACAATGGGAACAAAAATCATCACCTGCAAGTAGACATAAAACTAAACTTACCACTGCAACAGCCAAAAGCTTCAAAGGCCTCAATCACATCAGGGCAACAATAATTCCTAGACATCTAAACTCTCCCGTGCATGGGGCTTGGGGGTTGCTTTCCAAGGAATTTTGCTCAGGTTCTCCTAACCACCATGGTGAGACTTCTGCTTAAGGGGGAACAGAACTGAACGAGGCTGCGAATTCACCACCTCCGCAAAGCTCTCTGCAGCGACCTGCTAACCCTGTTCTCTGCAAGGCCAAGTTCAGCTAACTTCCCCAGGCTGAGCCGTTACTGTACAGAAGCAAAATCCTGCAAATGGAACAAAACCTGAGCATAACAGAGAGAAAGCAGCAAATTTCAGGAAGTGGGAAGGAAAATTATTTAAAATACAGAACAGAAACCACAACTTTTATCAAGGAATACGGATTAATTTTGTGGGAGAGAAGTTTATCATTTCCACTGCTGCTGCTGAAGTGGGAGGAAGGAACTGCGGGAAGCCAGGCAAATAATGTCTGGCTCAGCTGTTCAGGGTAGCAGCTGTCCTGAAATCCTCATTGGAGGGAACAAGCCAGGAGGTCAGGGAAGTCATGATTATTTGGAATGAAGAAGGAAAACAATAGGTTGGGGCCCTCTGTCTGCTTGCCTTTCTCATGTCCTTTGTTAGCTGTTGTCTTCCCAGAATAACTGGCAAGCTGCGTTCTAGGCAGGTCTGGGCTTTGGCTTTGTCCGTGCCTTTTCTCCCTGCAACTTCATAACTAAAAAAGTGAGACCCCCTTGAAATTTGGCTTTCTCAGCCCCCGGCTTTGTTGAGTTTCTCTCCTACGCACGAGCAAATGCTGAGCTGCAGGTGACAGTCAGCGAAGCCACCCAAATCACTGCTGTGGCACCAGTTACCTCAGAGAAACTTCAGAGGGGAGGGAAAGGCAAGTGCAGCCGGTCACCTGGCTGTACACCGCGAAATTCCGCTGGACAGATCCTGGGGGCTGATGGCGTTCCTCGTTCATAGCAGTCAGTGAACAAAAATGGCCCAAACCCAGTTCGTTTGGGGTGCTGTGGCAAAACGTGGTCCTCATCCTGTCTCTCACAGGAGAGACTCACAAGATTGGGTGAAACAAAATAATAATAATAATAATAATAATAATAATAATAATAATAATAATAATAATAATAATCCACTTTAATTTAGGATTAGCAGTCAGTGGTAGAAGCTCTTTGCCTATGGATGTAAGGATGAACACCAACCCTGCTGAATGTTACACTGCAAGCAGTACTAGGGTAAAACTATGATCAGAGAAAAAAGATTTCTGGTTTTGAAGTGCTTCCCCTCCCCCTCCCCTTTTTCCTCCTCCTCCATACAGCTTTAATGTTGAACCACAGATTAAGGGTTTTTGTTGGGTGCCATCAGAATTGTTTAATGGGATGCTTCTTGTGTTCAAATGTTGGTAAAGAGACTCACGCATGGATTTGAATAACATCTTGGAAGAAGACTGAGAGTTTAATAAGAGGGCAGATGGATTGAAAGATTAAAAATTCATTTGATCCCCAACTCCCAGGCAAGTAACTCCTCCCCTACACGTACCTGATTCCTGACACGATATTAAGAGGCAGAAGGCACGAGAATAAAAGCCCAACAAAACCCAGAAGTTTTCATTTTATCCTTGGGACAGGCTTGATCTGGTTGCGCAGGAGATGAAACCACATTACAGTTAGGTGATTTCCATCCTGGATATTCACCATCAATAAACTTGAAATATCCTGTTGCAGAGCAGTGCTATGTGATTTACAACATCACCATACTGAGAGCTAAACCTTTTTTTTTTTTTTTTCTAATGGTATTTGGCTTGGCTTGTTTTTTTTTGAACTGCTGCTATTCAACAGAAGACATGTTTCTCTAAGCTGATTTCTCCATGGCTGAGGATTTAATCAGGTCAAAGTAGCGATTAAAGCCTGGACTATAACCACAACCCTTAAAGGGATCGCTGTAACATTAAGCTTTCCCCCACTCCCCTTTAAAATCCAAAGTGATGTAGTATCTATCTGTCGGAAATGTAAAAAATATCTCCGATTTGCTACCTTCTGTGTTGCCCTGGATAAGCTGTAAAACTATGGGTAAGTACCAAGAGACTAAAATATGCAAATGAATTAAGGGCTGTACTTAATGTGAATGCATTAGCACCATCAAGACGTCCCTGAAGGTGGGTTTTCTGACACTCACTTTACTCCAACACATCCACTGCGAGCTCCCAGCACAGCTACCTCAGCCCGTCAGGGCTCCTGACATTCTTTCCTACGGTTTTCCACTTGCTACATTGTAGGTCTGTGGTTCTTTCCATCCATCCAAAGACAGCACGACAGCATGTTCAGAGTGGTGAGAAACAGAATAAAACATGTAAATGGAGCAGCGTTTCCACAGCCCTGCACAGAGCAAACATTAAGGCCAAAAATGTTTTTTTTTTAGTGGCAACTAATGTCAGAAATTACACCTGACTTGACAGCAGCTTCAGGCATGACCTGCACGGAGAGCCAACAAGCTTTGCCACCTTGCACACCAGCCCTGCTCCCAGCCTCACTCTGCACAACAAAAGCAGGCCAAGTGACTCACTCCGGTGAACGCCAGAGCTCGGGATGAAGGCTGCTGCATTCTGGCTCCTGAGGCTGTGCTCCAACCACCAGAAATGACTGCAGGCTCGGTGGGTGTATTATAAAAGAGGCAGAGCACCACCAGCTTCTCCTGGGCTTGGTGGAAGACCCGCATCGGGCATACAAGGGACGTTTCCAAAAGCATCGATGGGGAGCGCGCGCCCCGCTGGCAGTCAGTGTTTGTCTGGTGAGCCTGCTTGGCGGCTCAGTCCTCTCCTCACTTCCATCACTGTGACACCTTTGAGATACCAACTCCTGCTTGGTATGTGGGATAACATCTTCTTCCAAGCTATTCCTGACACTCTACTCCCACTCCCCTTCTATGTGGTTAACCATTTTAGAGCTGATTTGGGTCATGACTAATAGGATCCGATACTAAAATCATGTGCTGTTGGCAGTATCCTAAGAGCTATCGGTACCCAGGTAGGATGCAAGTGGGGGCAGCCTTAAGATGGGTGGGAAGGCATTCGCATGGGTGTTTTCTTTCTTCCCCTTTTAAATTATATTTAGCATTAAAGCTGGAAAAAAAAATAGAAACCTCACCTTTACTCTTTTTATAGTCTATTTCTTTACTTTTTACATCAGTCTAAGCCCAAACTTCCTAACAAGGGCTGACAGAGTGGTCTCCAAGCATGGCTAGGATGGAGTAGGGACACTGAATATGGAAGTGCACACTGCTTAATTTAAAGATTCAATGAATTAAAGCAGTCATGCTTGTTGTTTAAATCTGGGATCACACACCTGGGTTTTGTACAAAATTCTCTGGTTCTAACTATTTCCATCTCATCCCAGTTAATGCAAACAACACGTACCCTTCCCGTGGAGAGCTCCAATTACCATTTCTTGTTTTCACAGAGAAACTCATGAATTTGAAGGAAGAGACACCCCTTCCCACTTCTGATGTTGGGAGGACGGCAAGAAGAGCACCCTAATGGTTACAAAGGGCAGAACTGCTGGCTGAACCTCTGCAGAACGGCTGCGAACTGGGGATGCTCAGCCTGGAGAAGAGAAGGCTCCGGGAGACCTCGTTGTGGCCTTGCAGTACTTGAAAGAGGCTTTTAAAAAAAGATAGAAAGTGACTTTTTGTATGGGCAGATAGTGATAGGACAAGGGAGGAATAGTATTAAACTGGAGAGCAGAGATTTGATAACATCTTACTGAGGCAACACCTCACATCTGGTATATTTTTTGCAGTACTTTCTGTTCCATATGAAACACTGAAGCTACAAGAAGGACTTGAATGACTGGCTCTCTTCTTGCCATTTCTTTTTTAACTCTGACACAAATAACCTTCTGGCTCAGAACAGCAAAGAAAACGATGCACACTTTTCCCCAGATACAGGAAGCCCTTGGGGCAGCAACCACACGGTGAGCGGCAACCCCTTCCTGGGGCAGAAAGGTGTTACCTGTGAATGCCTGGAACTGCCCCCAACATGCAGACCACAACTAGAGCAAGTTATCCACATGCAGATGCGGTTTAGCAGTCACAGGCAAGGTACCCGGCTCTGAAGGCTTTTACCACTCCAGCTACACGCCTGCCTCATTTTCCCTGCTCGAGCTGTGCTTTTGGCCAGCCTGCAGCATGTTTACACAGGAGGCTGCAGCTCAGCAGCCCGCCTCACGTCACCTCTGCACAGACAACCCCAGCAGGGCTGTCTGGCACGAGGACACCGCGCAGCCGTACACACACACACACTGCCTTGTTCCCCGTCTCCCCAGAAAGGATTCTGCAGATCACTCTCCGGGAGAGAAAGGAGCACCACCGTGCTCTGTAGAGTCAGAGCACTTCCAGTGCAGTGCTGAGGCTGCAGTTTTGCTCTGTCCTCTATTTCCACTTTCCCTTATGTCAGATCACATTAAAGTAACAATCAATTTCTCTGTCTGTCTCTCTCTCGCGCCGTGCAAGCACCACCTCTCTTCCCCCCAAGTTTTTCAGAGGCAAGGGAAACTTGGCTTGCAGCCCAACATTCATCAATAAGCCAGCGACATGGCTGGTGGAATAACCTGGCAGCAGTGTGTCTTCCTTCTTCTTTTTATTGGCTTATATTCAAGCCTCACACCTGCTAAGTATGATTACTACAAAGATTAAAATTTGCAGAGGTGCAAAATAAAAATAGCAGACACACAGCCTGGGCAAGGACATGGCTGTCCAACCAGGCAAGGTTTAACCCGAGAGACTAAACAAAATTAACCCCTTCTTACCGCTCCAGCATCGTACTTGGCTTTAAATAAAGATGTTTCAAATGCTCAGGCAGGCACTATGCAGGGCTGTCAGCTGAGTATTGACAATACCAGCAGTATCCTAATGACTTCTCATGTTCACTAGAAGCTGGGGGCAAAATCTGGTTTTCACATCTCCAGGCACGCAGGGATGGATCTGTGCAAGGAATGCACGGGAGCGATGGCTTCATCCCGCAGGAATGATGCTTTCATTGCACGTTTTCCTTCACCACAGCTATGCCATGTTCACAGGCAGAAATATTTGATCAGTATTTAAGGGTCCACCGCTCTGAGCCCTGCGTGAACCACAAGTTCCAATTCCACCCTGAACTGACCCGAGGGTCCAGCAGGGACGTGCCGCGCTGCCCACACCACAGCAAAGCCAGGCTGAGATTGAGCTCCCACGTCCTGGGCTCGCCCAGCACCCTGCTCGCCTGGACTGGGCACCATGGCTGGCAGAAGAGCCAGTTCAACCTGAGAAGGCTGCATGAAGGAAGACTAGCTCTCCACAATCTGCTACCTGTGCTGTGAACTCTCGATGGACATGGATAAAAAGCAGGACGCAAAGCCTCTGGGTGTGCACACCTTCCTGTTGTGTCCATGTTAAACTAGGGAGGGAAGGTGAGCAGACCCAGGTAGAGCAGAGAGGCACAGACACTCCTGACTTGCATCAAGCAGTGCAGCAGGACAGGTTAAATGGCTGCACACAGATCACAGAACAACCCCCAGCACCTCCCCGAGGCAGGGCATCCCGCCCCGCACACCTCTGTTTCCCCTGCAGATGGCAAACAAGCTGCCCTGCACCGTTCGTGCAGTTTGTGCACATCAATACAAACTCACAGAAACACACACTCTTTCAAAATATGTTGAAAATCTGTAATTTTAAACAGCAGTTATTCCATTTCTTGATTGGCTGGGAATTTTTGTAAAGAAAAATGAAATATAGCAAATTGCATTTTTCACTGTTATTGACAAAAATCCATCTGTTACTTAAGGAGAAGAAGCGATCTCATTTTCAGCTCGGGCTCTTCACTCTGGGTAACGATTGCATTTCCCCTGGCCACACGCTGTCCCCCCCCTTGCTCGCGGCTCTGCTTTGCCCAAATCCCTGCAGCTGTGCCGACAGCCTCGAGCCTCCGTGCAGCTCACAGCCAATTCGGAAAGGATTGCTGGGCCCAACAGCATTACTTCTCGCTACCAAACGGGGATGAGATCAGAGCAGGGGTTCCTGGCTCCCTGCTCCACGACCTGGAAGCCACTCTGCCCCTAAAGCAAATGCTCCTGCAGCAGCACCAGTGCCACCAAGGCAGCCGCCGGGGCTCTGCTCCAGGAGCAAAGACATCAACTCCCAGGCTCATCGGGTCCTGCTCTCCCCTAAGCCCTCCGTATAAACCCAGCAGAAAGGGGAAGCCGGCGTCTCCGAGCCTTGCTGATAGACCAAAGCTGATTATTTTAGCTCCTGCCAGAGGCTCGCAGGATTTTAGGGGGAAAATAAAAAAAAAAACATGCAGCAGTGCAGGTGTCTGTGAAAATAAAGAGAAACCACCAAGTCTCCTGGGAGGAGGGACTGCGAGGAGGAGGGGAATTATTGTGGTTTAGAAAAGGGAAGGGGCTGGTAGAGAGAAATGCTATAAAAGCACCATGACGACAGCGAAGGGTGATGGAAAGGTCAGTCCCTTTCAATAATGCTCCTTTTTTCTTTCCAAATGAAACACTTGGCCACGTCCATCGGCAGAGTTCAGCTGGAGGTAAATGACCAGACACGGGGCCATAAACCGTCTCGGGATGCAGCACTGCTCTGCCATGGGTGGGGCTCGCCCTTCAGCCCTTTTCCCCTTTCTCCTACAAAGCCAATTTCCACAGCAAAAGACCCCAAAATTGCACCAAACAAAAGGTGCTCTTCTGCGTGTCACAGGCAGAGCGGGGCTGTAACTCCTATTTACCTCTAGCAAACACCTCTGGATGCCTAGCGCCCGTCAGGAAGGATTGCAGGAGTGAAAAATAAGGTATTTTCAATAATGAACTAGTGATTAATCCTGATAGGCATGCAGCCCTTAGAATTACTTTTCAGCTGCTAGTGGTAGGTGGTCAAATTATACCTTTCCATCACATTTCCCGCCATTGCACATCTCCTTGGTACATTCTCTCATGAAACGCTGTAAGGATTCAGAACAATTAAACCTAACCACTGAGTAATTCCCACTCCTTTTTTTCCCCCTGATATGAAATCACTCTTTCTAGTGTGGTACTGAAGTGCTTTAGGAGAACAAATGTGAGCTCGGAGTTGCAGCTCAGTATTAATGCACAGAAATGGAGCGCTGTAACAAGAGGTGCAATGCAAAGGTTGATTGTTCCATGCACAAGGCGCTGTGGCCAGCTGAACAGTTATTTAGGGTTTTCTTCTGTGTGTGACATGGGGAAAAGCTTTCAGGAGGGAAAAAATGATTACTGGGTAGCTAATGTTTTTAATATTACACAAATGAGGCATTTCATACCTACCCTAATATTCCTTAAGACCACGAGTTTTTGTTGTTTATGCACTGACAATGGAGCCTTCTAATTTATTTGTTAGGAGCAGCGGGGTGCTGGCACATACGCAAGGATGGCAGGGAGCAACAGATCCAATATTCCTGTAAAGCCACAGGAAACTTTGAGTAGCTCTCCCTTCAGGGCTGCAGCTTTCCCTTCACCACTGGAGCGAAGCCTTTTACATGTATGGCAAGTTCAAACGCCCTTCATCTGCTTTAATGTATTTGTGCCTGCTGCTCCTCGGTAGATCTGGCGACTGCCCAGGTCTGCTGCCAGCTTCTACACACCGCTCGCTCTTCCTCGCAAGATCCTTCCACCTGAACAGGGTGGGTTTGGTGCTTTTAAACAAGGGGAGGGGGTGGAACAGTGTGGTCATTTCTCGCTTCTACCGAGCAAGTTGGTTTGTATTTTATTTATCGTTTGTTGATTAATGCTGTCCCCTTCTCACACTGCTTTGGAATAATAAAACGGAGTAGTTCCTTCCTTCCCAACTAAAATTGGAAATATGAAAAGAATACACAAAAAACAAAAAGCCCATTTTTTTTCCCTCAGATCCTAAACCTTCAGCTTCTCTTCGGCAAATTCTCTATCACTCTTTTCCCCTGTGATATCAGTTCTCTTCCCATGGTCACTACCAAGCATCTGGCATTTCAGCTAGATGGCTGGGCTGGGCCTGGGGGGGAAGAAGGGGATGCCGGGTTCTCTGCTGCCATCAGGGATCAATAATACAAGAGGACTTCTCTTTTCCATCAAGAATTAGAGGAAACACTGAACGTAGAAATACAACATGGGCTGTGGTGTTATTCTGCTTGGGAAGTTTATTCATTAGGATCCTGAGTATGTGAAAAAGGAATGATTTGTAGGAATATTAAGGTAGCATGGCTATGCCTACAGTCTCTTTGTTTACAACCTGTTCTTGGGCTCTTTTGAGTTTTGCTGTTAAAAAGGCTTTACAACGTGGCTGACAGCTTTTCCTCCCTTTATTTTTCATATGCTAACAGTGAGTGCATTTTCATGCATATTTTTCAGCAACACAAATCTTAGGATTTCACAGCGCACGACCTCTGCAGGAGGAGCAGGCTCTGAAAGTCCTTAAAGAATGGGGTTGGGGTGGGGGGGTGTTGGATGTGCCACCCCCCAAAAAAAGGGAAAATCAAAAAGTAGGGAATGAGCAGAGCTCTGCGGGCAGTAATTACAACAACACCTCACTGCCTTTCTGAGCACTCCAGTGTGACTCAGCCCCTAACAATGCCTCGGAGATAGGAAGTGTTGCTGCCGCTGTGTAATAAGTGGGGAAACCGAGGTAGAGAAATGGGGATGTATTTGTCCAAGGCCGCACACTGAGGTCGTACTGCAACAACAGAATGGCATCTGCCAACCCCCAGCCATGTACTTTCTTCTGAATTGAAGTTCCCTTTAGCCGGCAAATTGCTCATGCAAACCGAACAGGTTGCTGATATCCTTTCGGTAGCATCCACGCTGGTATGCCTTTGTGAAGAGCTCACCAGAATGGAAAAGAATTTGAGCTGTTAAATTACATAAGTGTGTAGTCACCACCTAGCAATGGAGAAAAAAGGGCTGGATATTTTCAGTTACAACTAGATTTTCTAACCAGATGGCCAGGAGAACTGACGTCACTCACATTCCAAATTACAGAGCTGCTTGAAAGCTGCTCCAGCGCTAAGGATGCAACCAGGCCTGCATTCTAAGTTGTTTTCCAACCCCACTCTGCAAAGATACCGGCACTGCTTCTGCTGTGATTTTTGTTACCGCTGGTGAAAATCTGCTTCTTCTGGGACACACCTGCCCCAGGCTCCCTCAGCCTCAGGGATGTTCACATCTCCTTCCACCAGAATGAGGAAAAATTCAGTTAAAAATAAAGCACGGGCTTAGTATTCAACACAAGCTTTGGAATATGGCTTGACAGGGTCATCAGAAATCCTTAGCCTGGGAAGTTTTCTAACTTTCACTGAAAACTTCACAGAAGAGACTGTCCACTGATGTCTGCCCAAACTGAAATCACCTGAGCGGTTCGTGCTGCGCTGCAGAGGAAAAGCTCAGGGAACACACAAGGATCCAGGCAGTGCCACAAGACAGTGGGACAAACAAAAAAGGGCATTTGGAAAGCCACCTGAAGTTTTAAATGTCAATTTCAACCTGGAATCAACCGAAATATTTCACGTCTGCTGTGCTTTTTGCTGCTTTTTGTTGGTTCTGTTTGTTTGTTTTGATTTTAAATTTAAGAGTGAAAAGTCAGTAAGAAGCCAGCAGGAGCTTTGCAGCACAGGGAATGCTGGATCCGATCCAAATGCAAGACTCCCCCATCCCAGCGAAGTCAAATGTCTGAACAAGTTCCAAACCCGCATCACTCACTGCCTGGACATTTTCCCACCTTCAGTGAAAGGCAATACAAAAGGGGCCTGCAAAGCACTTTTAAACCAACCCATTTCAGAGTTACAGGGGAGCGGGGGAGAAAAGCAGAAAGATCTGAAACCACAACGCATTGCACTCTTATCCTACAGCGCCTGATGAAGCAGGAAAGCAACATTACGAATTTTAAGATGCTGTTCCTCCTGAGATTCGCTGTTGTTATAGCTCAGGACAGCTGCCCACACTCGCACAGAGCGCTAAGGCTGACAGGCAGTGGAGAGCCTCCAGATGTAGCACATCCAGCTGCGGCAGGGCTAACAGCCCCGGCTCACAAAGCTATTCAGCAGGGGAAGAGGACAGCTTCTGAGCAGTATATCACAGCCGACGCTGTAGCATGAAGAGGGCTTAAAAGTGAGAGGAGAGTCAGGCACAGGATGGCGTTACCCATTAATCGCTATTTTTCAGCTCGTTGCAGTAACATTTTAAGGCCACCCACCAGGAGTCCGTAATTAACACGTATCTGCAAAGTGTTCTGGGCTCCTCCGGCAGAACTGCGGAGCACTATCGCTATTTGCACCAACATAAAAAAGAGCAACAGGAATGATCTCTTTCCACTGGCTACTGTCCTTAAAGACATACAAGAATGTGAGTAAAAGTGATCTAACTCTTGCAAAATACCCAACTATAAAGGTGGTAACAGAAAGAGCCAGAAGGAGTACTGAGAAGAGAAGTTCTAGCATTTCTAGCAAGAGTTGTAATTCTTTAAATCATCCCTCTGTGCAAAATAAGCCCAGTATTAGTTGTGTCTGGAAGCTGGCACGTGAAAGCCTGCCAAGTTTCCATGCAAAATAAAACCTTTTATTTGTTCAAATTTCTCCAACTCTATCTCTCTTTCCACACAAAAAAATTGTGGTTGAATTATACATTACAGTTCAATCAATGCGCAAAGGAGGGATCAAAATCCGAGGGGGGAAGGAAGGAAGGAAAGAAGGAAGGAAGAGGAGGCTGGGCAAAGTAAAAAGAAAAAAAGAGAGGAACTCGAGCAGCTTTTGGAAAGCTGAGAAAGGGTAGGACGTGCTGCTGCTCACAGTTTTAGAACAAAAGCCAAACAAAACAGAATAGGGAACGAAGGAATTTGGAGATGTACAATACTAGCCTGAAGTTACACACTGAAATGCCCCCAGAGCGCTGCTCACCCTGCAGGTTACCCAGCATTTGGCAGGGAGAAATCCCACCCGGCTCACTCGGGAGCAGCGCCTGTTTTGGAGCTGTATGTCCTGGGGAAGGAGCTGCGGTAACGCCGTGACCAAACTGCTAGCTGCAAACCTAAGTTATCTGCGATGGGAGAAGAAAATCCCAGTTACAGCACTGAACTCTTTCCTTCTCCATAATCACTATTTGCTGTACAAGGCAGCTGGAATAAAAGGCGTGTGTCTCGGCTGTAGGGGCCTCGTGTACGAGGAGAGCGAGAGGTACAGCGCAGCCCCTGGCACGCTTATGGCTCTCCCTCCCACTCACCTCCCCTCTGAAGCTTCCCCTCACCTTTTCACTGTTTGGCAGCCCAATTTTAACCATTTTATTTGCCAGAACCACAAGCCTCAGGCAACAGTGAGCACAAGGAAGGCAGTGACTCAGGGTGTAGGATACCCTAGCACAGTGTTGCCTCGTCTCCTTCGCCCTCGGAGCGGAGCAAGGCAGAAAGCAGTGATCTCATTTTTACAGGCCTCCTTCAAAACAGCTTCTTAGTGCTTTTGTTCAAATGGGATTTTACCTCAGAAACAGGTCTATTCACAGAAGTTGATGTAATGAGAAGAGCTAATAGCAGCTGTCATTTCACAAGACCTACAACTGACAATTACAGGGAGAGGGTGTGCCACCAAGCACTGGAAAAGCGCCGCCTGTGCTCGCACTACAGGCTGCTGCTCTCACACAGGAACACAGACATGCTTTGGTTTCTCACTGCCCACATTCCCGTGCTGCAGGACACCAAGTTTGGGTGCTAGCAGTGCCTCACGGCTGCCCTGTTCCTGAGAGGGCCGAGTCTCGCTGCTGGTCTCTCATACTCCTGCCGCGGGGCCTACCCGCGGCCTGCAGGCCTGCCTGGCAGTGCCATGAGCTCACCGAGAACAGCTCCTCATAGTAGTGGTCTGAAGGCACACACAAACCCATGTGACACATTTACACTGGAAATGGGTAGGGAAATGTCTGCATGTGACCAGCTTGGTGATGGAAGGTGCGGGGAGCAGCACACAGGCCATCCTGCGACCTGCCAGCCGCTCCCTGAGTCCCACAGATCACAGTGGAAAAATTCCCTGTGTGACAACCACCCCGCCACCCCAAATACTTCAAATCTAACTTCACAAACGGCCCACAGCACGAGCTTTGAAGTTTCTGATCATTATTCTTGTTAATAAGGAAAACTAACACTTGCTGAATAAAGTCATAGTGTCTAGAGGAGAATTTTAAGACTGCACCCCTAAAAAAAGAAAGTACATTTTGCTCACTTCTGTCCCAACCCCACCAGTGCAGCTGTACGTACACCACAGACACTAATAACTCCATGGCAAAAACCACTGCCCTTATTTATAAACTCCAGATGCCACACACACCCTAACTAAACTTACTTGTCTTCAAAAGTAAGTCTTGAGATGCTTTAAAAATACTTTTAATCAGTGAAAAACAGCTGTTAATTACAAACCTAATATATTGGGGACTGAGAGGGTTCTGTAAACTCAGGAACTCTCCAAGGAACACACTGGGCTCAAACAGAGGTCCTACAGCCATTAAAGGTTCTTTGCTTCTCCACTTGTTGGGTTTCCCTGTGCTGACTGGGGTGCTATTATGCATCAGTTGTCCTGTAAAATCTATTTTTTACCATGATCAAGGAAGGTGAAAAAGGCTTGTTTGACTAGAGCCATTAAAGATCCATTGGATTTATTATAAAGTCAATAATTACTCCATTGCTTCTTGAGTTTCTCTTCAATTTTCCTTCCTCGATGAGAAGAGAAGCCCGTTTTTATCCGGAATAACAGGCGCAAGACAGGATCACCTGCAGCTGACTTCACTGACTGCAGCGTGCCAGGCTGAATTTCCATGAACACTGCCCCCCTTTTTCAAACCAACAAACAAACCAAAACAAAACCCCAACAAAACCTACCTCTTATTACCAGACAATACAAATTCAACTAAGAAACAGCAGCTAATGCACTTGAACGGAGCTCCCCGAAATGCAACAGGCACAAAGTCAAGGTTAAAATGGGAACAGGGGCTGCTTGTACTGGACGGCCTGGTATATAACATCTGCAAGTGCTGTTCCAAAGAGACATACAGATTCTAGACTCTACAATGATTTCCCACTTGTAAAGAGATTCAGGAACAACACAGAAGTCAAATACATTAAGGACAGCAACTTCCTGGTATTTGCATTGTATACAGGATGTATTTATTAGCATGGAAACTAATTAATGTGAAAAATAAATGCAATACGGGTAGACAAAACGTTCTAGGAATTGTGCTCTTAGAGAGTTAACGTACTATAAACTCATCAGGCAATGGGAAAACCATCCCATGACAGCCCTTAAGGAAGGACTTCAGAGCGTTCCTATGCAAGAGTGTTCCTATGCAAGATCTGCCACCAAATAAACTTCAAACTCTGCGACTCGTGGTTTAAGTGCTGGGCTGGGCCAATAAAATGCCTGAATTCCTCCATTATTTATTCAATGACGAAGATGATCATAGCTTGGCAAAGCATGCTCAGTTCTTTTTTTTTGGCCAAATTTGGGCTTTAAGAAAACCAGACCCAGAAGACAGTCATGTAGGAACTGACTACACTCGTCCTAGTCTCCAGAAAAAGGAAATTATTCTCTATGAGCAGAATAATAGCACTTTATTATCCATAGATCTCAAGCCATTATCCTAACAGGTAATTATTATCATCACTAGCACTTTACACAGGCAGCATGTAGATGAGTGAAGCAACCTGCCACGTGGCACAGTCAGGAATAGAAGAATGCTGCTTGAAACCAAGCTTGGTAACATCATCCTCAAGGTTTTAACAAACACACAACCCATTCCTCCCTCAGTCATGTGCGGTCTGTGGAGACGAGTCAAGTCCTTGAAAGAGTGAATATTCCAGACATACAGACAAAATAAACAGCCTTACAACCCAAACATCCAGCACAATTAGACTAAATTGTTGATCATTCCAACAGCCTGAAAAGAATAGATGATGAAGAAACATCTGTGTAAATTAAAAGGATACTTACAGCCAGAGGAGCCTTATTTGAGATCTCAGGATGCACTATAAACACTCAAAGCAGTATTCCTGGAGCCTGTGCTAACTGTGAGACAGCTGTTACACGTTTATACTCTGTCAATATAGTTTACCATTGCTGTTCAGACTTACAGTAAGGTAGCAAATGCTTTTATTATAAACAATCTTTTGGAGAAACAAATGTTTTTTCCCCAGTTCAATGCGAACAGCTGGAATGATCGAATGCACAGATTACATGGGAAGCGAAAGAGAGCAAAGTAGGTGTTATTATTTTTACTACGTAACTGATGTGCTTTGGAATTCATCTTTAAAACAAACAGCAGCAGCAGCAAAAAAAAATCCAACCCAAACTCCAAATACTTTGACTTTCCCATCACTGCTGTTCTTCCCTAGACACAAATTTATTCCATGAACTCTTATAGAAAAAGTTTGGGGCATCATCTCCCAACCTGTGGAAGAACCTTTGCGGAAGACGACAGGATCGGTATGTGCATACTGATGTATGGACATGCCATCTCTGCATACAAGAAAAGCTTTCATTAGATGGAATTTTCCTGCTCGAGTTTACTCATGAAACCTCTATATAGAATGCGCTTCTGCTCTCACACCTACATGACTGTACAGGGTGCAGGGAGTTGGTATGGTTTACATTTATATACTTACATTTAGTACAGTGAGAAACAATCAGCTATCTTGACTACTGCTACACCTACTTCGCTTCATTTTCTGTTAAATTAAATTTCAGGAACACTTTGCCTCTATGCATTTAAAGAGCACTAAGCACAGAAGGCTATGATTGTGCCTTCCAGCCTCTCCTACATCCCAATAAGAACAAAGTTGGTCTTGGTATTGCTGTGAAATGCAACCTATAATTGCAACAGAAGATCAGAAAGGGACATACTACTATTAGCACAGAAAGAAACAAATGTCAACAAATGAATGCCAAGATGATGTCAATGGAGACGTTCCAGATTTGCAGACCTATCATAGAGAATAACATCTGAAACTTGGGGAAGAAAATCAGACCGTTCACTTGCACAGATTATCCTCCTGATCCACAAATACCCAGAAGTGGGAAAGGATTCAAATTAAGTTCAATTCTTTCAACTGTCTCACCACCGTCCTAGTTTGACATAAACCTGGAGTAATTCCAAACTCTTGTTGGGAAGAAAAAAAAAATAATTAAAATGACTAGCTGAAACTTAAAAGTGACAAATTAAGTAATGCAATTGGATGAATGCTGGTCCACACTTCTCTCAGGTCTTTGCAGAATGAGGCTTAATCTGTATGAGAAACAAATTCAGGATCATTTTTTTTCCCTTTTGAGGTCAAAACTGTCTGTTTAACAAGGTCTCTTTGTTAATTATATACGCATATGCAGTTTACAAACTGAGTCAAGGGAGACATTTTGTGCCATTTTTGATAACAGTTCAGCAAAGACTTAAACACCTATTTAGCACTCAATCTATGAGTCAACACTTCAGCACACTGACTCTCCAAGCTGCTGTTTTTCTCCTATGGCAACCACCATAATCATTTAAATGAAAACATTCTTAAAAAAAAAAAAAAAAAAAAGAAAGAAAAGGGGGGAATGGGATTAAATCTTTGCCAGCTCAGTTTCTTCTACGATCAAATTAAAAATAACAAATCCTGGTAACTAGATGGGGCACAGTTGTCTGCACATTCTTCTGCAGGTCATACAGAAACGCCTGGGAGAGCAAGAAGAGACACAAGTCTGGGAAAGGACAAAATCGAGCTCAATTTACGTTCTCTATAATCTCTTCGTTCTTCATAGCAGCTGTGGCTCAGAATGCTGATGCATGTGCCTTTTGAAAGTTAACATTTAACAGAGATTTCAGGTCTACTGAATTCCAAGAAATAAAAATAAACTCTTGTCCTGCTTTAGCTGCCAGCTGAGGCCAATGTTTACCGAGGGGAGCGCAAGGAAGCGAGGAGATTTTAGGGTGGCCAAGTCTCAGCAGGCTGCCTGGTGCCCCCCCCACGTACCCAAGCAAGGAGCTTGGACCCCGCACCTCTTTTCTCTCCATCAGACTTTTCCAGCCACCCGTTATTAGTGGAATAGTTACAAATAATCATGTTTACTGCGCTAATATCCGAGGATACAGCCTCCTGGCTGTGCCAGGCACTACTCAGATGGCAGAGCTCAGCCCTGAGCACCCCATCGCTGCCGCTCACCCACCAGCGTGTAACGGCACAAGGTCACTACGCCTTCCTCGGCCAGGGCTGGGCTGTTGAAATGAGGAGGATTACAACAGAAATGTCTCACCCTCCAGATCATGTTGCAATTAAGATATTTGAAACTGCCCTTGGTGCAGCCAGTGTCTGAACTGTCAAAATGCAAGGGCAAATGTGGTTCCGTTTACTAGTGAGTATTCTAGGCTTTGTTCTGAAACCAACTACTGCTGGGAGAAAATCCTCGTTTCCTAGGTTCTTTTTCATGCTGAGCTGTGGTCTGGCTAAAAAACTATTCAGATTGACGGTGTTCAGAAACGTCATGCCCCATCAGGGCATCCTACAGCTCTTAGGGCAGGAGCAGATTCTAAATAAGCTATCTGTGGGCAATTAAAACCAACACCAACAAAATCCCCTGTGAGCCAGTCCATCTTTTTCCTACCCCAAAATTACCTTCCACTGCTGGTGAGCCAGATGCTGATCTGCTGGGTCCATGCACTGTCCCGTACTTTCACCTCGCCTATCCCCGGGTAAGGCTACCAGCACACAACACACGGACGTAGCATTGTTTGTGAAGAAAAACCCAACTATTTGGTTAAAAAGGAAAAGATCCACTGGACTGCCTGAAGCAAGCACACTTATGTCTTGAGATTGTCTTTGACATCTTTCTGGTAGGCTTTTCTTTTTTGTTAAGCAACCCTTTCTCTGCAAAAACAATATATAAAATGGAGCATGTTTTGTGACTATTTCTGAGAATACATTATGCAAATATGTATGCTTACAGCATAAAAAATTTGTTCCTTGAATTCTCTTGATTTCTGACACAAAATGTGGAAGCAATAAGAGCCCAAAACGTGATAAATCAGCACAGGGAAGTTTGTACCCAGAAGCACCCATTTCTTTTAAAGGCAAAGCTTCCAAACTTTTGTGACTCAGCATTTCTGAGAGACGTATACCTTTAGGTCTTCAAAGGAGGGAAATTCCTTATAGTGAGGAACACCAGTACTCTGCTGCAAGGAATTCTGAAGTTCTGGGTTTTCACTTCAGCTATGTATGCTCGTATACGCCCTCTGACTATTTCTGAAGGCAACAAAACCAAAACTTGGTAAAAAAAAAAAAAAAAAAAAAAAAACAATACAGTACAAAATAAAACATAAATTCTGTCTGGTTTCTACACAAAACCATAAATTGCTCCCAGGCTTCCCTGAAACCTAGCTCCAGGTCTGCTCAGAAAACAAGTTCCCAAACCGCAGTGACCTCGGCCCAAGTTCAGATTTTATCGTGGCACCCGAGGCCCCCCCAGGCTGCTTCTGCTCTGGGGCTGGGGCATGGAGAGGGGGAACAGCAGCTCTTAGCTGGGACTGCTCCAGGTTCTGTCACCGGTGTCTGTCTGTCTGTCCATCTCACCTCTAGCCACAGAGTAGCCCAAAGCTAAATCGTGAAGGATGCCCCTGAATTAAGAAGACAAGGGTTTGCAGGACAGGTATCGATGGATGGCTGCAGTTGTTCTGCCTTAGGAAGACCAGAAATGCAGTTTCAGAAACCATCCCAACACACAGCCGCGAAATCATGTATTTAAAAGGTGACAACTCTCCAGGGGACAGAGGCCAGAGCATTACTCTGAGGGCAGAGAATTTCTTCTTGATTCGTTTTGCTTCCTCCTGCATCCTGAGCAGAGCACGTAATGCTCGAGCACATTACAGGAAGCTACAACAACTCCTCAGAGCCGGGGTCTCAAGAGACATCTTCTGAACCAGGCAGATGGGGAGCAGTGCTCTAAAGACCATTCGCTGCCATTAGCAGAGAACTTGCAGGGGCTTTTATCTGATGCCAGAGGATGCTACTGAAACACTTGAAACGTATCTGCTGAGATGGAACTGGGAACGCTGATGGGAACAAGTGTAGGTGAGGGAGGGGGACAGTAGCCCGAAACTGCTCCTGCAGGAGGGGAACACAGGGCTGGCTGAGATGGACTCAGAGCCTAAGAAAAGTAAGGGATGGTTCGGAAGCCACGTGGGTGGAACACGAGCTCCACTAACCTCTAATTGTGCAGCCCATCCGCAGCTTTGGCAGGAGCAGGCACCGAGCTTCCCTGTGATCTGTAGGGCCGGGCCCTGCTCCTTCCCACATCGCTGCGTGCACCAGCAGGGTTCGGCCAGCCCTGCAGTGGCTGCGGGGTCAGAAATGAGCTGTGCCGAGCACACCTCCGGTACAGACACGCCTTTTGGTTCGACTTCGCCAGCCTGAGAAGACAAAAGCCAGCAGGTACAATCCCCTGCCGGGAGGAGAGGGAAGGATCAAGCCTTCACCTTCCCGGCACGCCAGGATCACATTTCTTCTCCACCCCGTCCTCCCCCCACTCTCTCCTTCTCCTTTTTTAATACTCGCTCAGGTCTGGCAACCCGTGTGTTTTTTTTCCTCCATAGAAACCGCCATAACAGCGAGCCCGAGCCAGCCTCCAGCTCCACAAACACAGCCTGGCCTGAGGCAGACTCAAGAGAAACACGAAGACATGGAAAGAAATGTCCAGGAGAGCCAGGGGCTGCCAAGCACATGGGCTCCGTCAAGGTATTGTTCTGGGCTGCTCGGGACGAAGGCAGCAGGCCTGCGAGCAGCAGCATGCGGTGCCCTCCATGCCACGCCATTTTTCAGCCCAAATGGTCTAACTTGTTGCTTTTTACTTGCCTTTTTGGTTTTCTCCAGCAGAATGAGCTCTTCCAAAAGGAGAGGGGGATCAGGGATCCACACGTGGCCTGCAGCAGGCTTGGAGGGTCGTCCAAACAAGCAGACCACAGCATCATAAACCCCCCCCATGAAAAGCAAACAGCCCATTCACTTTCCTTTGCAAATAGGATTTGCACAAAAAATGGACGTAAATACATTCTGTTCCCTATTAAAAAGGCATCTGTGGCATGGGATAAATACAAAAACAACTCTCAAAAAGGCTATGCTGGTTTCCAAAGAGAACAAAAAGTAGAGGCCATGGTAGACGGGCACAGATTTCCAGCATGAAGTTGGCCCAGAAGAAGCCCCGCTCCTCCCTTCCCCCACGGGACAGCCTCTGGGAGCACACAGTGTGTGGGTGCTGCCTGCCCACTGGTAAGGGAAACAAACCCCACAGCCTGGGGTACCTGCACAGGGGCATCCACGAGCCCAGACTTCAGTCCTGTAGGCTTCTGGCAGCGCTGCCCCGATGGGATCGCTCTGGGACACCCTGGTAATGTCCGTAGGTAGGACAAGGTGACTCCCTCTGCCCTGTAGGGAAACTTAGGGTTCATCTAGTTGTGTTCATGTAACGCTCTTGATGTGCTTGTTCTTGTACATGGGACATTTCTTCGGGGTTTTTTGTACTCATAAGCAATGGAAGATGCTTGCTGGCCCTGCCCATGCCCTGGAAGGTGCTCACACATTTCTGCAGGTTCTTTCTGGACTCCAGCACCACCACGAGCCACCCCAGACACAGTAAATGTTTGTCCCGACAGTCAGTGGTCTCTGTTCCTTTCCCTTCCCACTTTCCCTTACGGTACCAAGGTAGAGGTGAGTGGAGTGAGAGGTCAAAGGTTTTTATGTGCATTGTGCTCCACCACTATGTGCAGACTACCTGATTCTGCAGCTTTTTCTACCTCAAGCCATCCTTAGACTGAGATCACTTTTGCACGCAGAAGAAAAATTCCTCCAGCACCTCTTCACATGATTCCTGCACTCCTGCTTCTAGAGCCACATGTGCCAATAAAAATAAAAGCTCGCTCCAAAACACAGACAATGTGGAAGAAAACTGAAGGCGCAGTAAACCGAAGGCTTCTTGGAGTCTCCATTTTAGCTCTTCAGCGCTCGCTGGCCCACGGTGAACCTCACAGCATCTCCCACCGACGCCGGCACTCGGTTGCCTTTGAAGCATTTCTGCAGCTCTGCTGGCAGCTCCGCGCCCTGTGTGCCACACGCTGTCCTGCTGCAACAAATCTCTTTACACTAAGTATCCAAAAGGACACTGTAAATCACCAACTGACCTTAAATTGCTGTTTTATTTGGGTCACAGCCTTCTAATACAGCTTAGAGTGAGTCACTGGCTGCAGCTAGCAAATAATGGAAGGGGGGGATGGGACATGGGAGGCTTCCCCCTTCAAACAGTGCCTTATGGGCAGAACCCAGGGGTGCCCAGGGCAGCAGGTGGCACATCCTGCTGCCTCCAACCCCACAAAACTGGGAACCAGACCTCTGAGCTTGTTTCCACCCTGCTGTTGGACAGTCCTGAACCTGCCTAGCATGTTTTTTTCCATATATAAAATGAGCGTAGTAATATCATGAAACTACCTAGCATAGGTAATTAAAAACAAATCCAAACACGACAGAAAGAATGAAGTGCACAGAAGTGCACCGCTGTACAGCACCGCAGTCAATGATCTGCATCCAACAGGGTGAGGCAAGAGGGGAGGACAAAGAAGCAGTAAGTGGAGAAGTGTTCTGTCGCAGTTTAAGGCTCCTGTAGTATTTTTGGTTTGCCTTTCAACACAAGAAGCCTCAAAGCTTTGAAGTGGAAGATTTCGGAGAGGTCACAGTGAGCGAGCTCCCAGCCTCGCAGCGTTACAGTGATTCCTTTGCAACGACAGGTAAGAAAACCAAGAGGGCCAGGCAGTATGGAAACGCCAAGCGCAATCCATTCCTGCACTCAGAGGCAGGCTCACAGCTCCCTCCGTGCTGCTTCCCCCCCAGGCCACGGGAAGCAGAACAGGGAGGACAGAAGAGGCCACGGGAGGCTCGCAGGCACAAAGCTCAAGGAATCCAGCTCTTGGGAGAGCACAGAAAGGGGCTGGGACTGCTCACAGCCAACCACGGTATCCTGCAGGCTGTGAAAACAGCGTGTTTCAGACAAGTTTGGTGGCTGCTGCTTTTGTGGGCTCCTCCAGGGCAGATGGGAAGGAGGGAGCTCCAGCCCCATCCTTGCTGCAAGGGGAGGCTGCAGAGCCCCGCCGGGGAAGCTGGCGTCCCACTGGACCCCATCTGCTCGTCCATGCTGCTTGAGAAATACACAGGTAAGAGGTAAATGCAGCAAGTGCAGATCTGGGGGATTTCAAAGCCCTGGGACTACCAGCTGAACCCTGCGAGCTGCTGCGCGCCGTGCCCGGCACTTGGGCAACCCAGCTGCAGCTGCACGCAGCAGGAACACGAAGCGGGCTCCTGGTGGCATGAGCACCAAATCAAGGACACCGTTGTGACAATGTGGTGACGCCGGTGACCAATTCAGCGCCGCACAGGATCAAGCCAAGGGAACTCCCTGAAGAGTGAAACAGCCCAGAGTGGGCTCTGACCGCATCCTGGTACAAGTCCCAGATTTGGTTATTTTGTTTTCTGCTGCTGATTTTCCCGTGTTGGTGGCCAGCTGCGACTTTATGCCACGATGCGCTGGGCGAAGCAGAGGTGCAGACTCACTTGAATCAAAGACTCCCCGTGCCCCCCGTGCCTCTCAAGACACCGCCACCTCTGCGCTCCTTTAACCCAGCAGCTGCGAGGAGCAGAAGCACCAAACAACCCCGGTGTCTCGCTCAGGTCACAGCGGAGATTCCCATCAGCGCTCTGCCATGTGACTTCCAGCAAGCTGCCTTTATTTACCCTAGCTCGAGAGAGCTCAGGATCAATCCAGCCGAGTGAAGAGTGGCCCTCCCTCGGTAACACCACTGATATTTCACCCCAACACCAAGAGAGGTCCCCTCCTGTGCCATCTCCATTCTGCTCCCATTTTCCCTCTTGCCCGCTGCTGCCATGACCCTTGCACAGTCACACATTTGGTTGGAGTCCAGCATGCAATCGCACCAGCAATAAACAACTCGTCTCAGGATTTTATTCCACACCCCCCCTTCCCTGTCCTGTGTATTTTGTCTGAGACTGCGGTTCCAACACCCAGACAGAGTTATTGCAACCCGTCTTTTTTACACACTGCGCAGACTGTCTCCTCAGCATGATGCATTTTTAATAGGTTTTCTAAACGCAGACAACCAGGCTGCTAATGACAAGCTTTTTTTTTTTTTTTCCCCTTTCCTCCTCCTTTTTAAATCTTTTTTTTTTCTTTTTTTTTTTTTTTTCACAAGGTAAAGCTGCTGCAGAGCTTTGATGCCTTGCTGCACCTTACCCAAAGGAGCACAGTTCAGGTGGCAAACAACTGCAAAATTTACAGCACTCGAGCGGTGAAGGCTGTAATGTTCACTCCACAAAGATTGTACTCCTCGCTTGCCACTTCGATGAGGTCCACCACACGTTTCCCTCTCGCAAGCCTGTTCTGTTGGAACATCAAGCGGACAAAAGCTCTCAGGATGCTGGGCACTGAACCAACACCAGCTAAAGTCCAAATTTAGCATCCTACAGGCAAAGCCCATCTCCTCCTGAAACACTTGGCCAATTTGGGGAGAGCTCCTCCTCCTCCTGGGGCTGAGACGGAGACGAGAAATGAGGCAGTCTGCTCAGGACACCTTTCATCTCCTTTCCTATCTCCATCTCTCCCACTTCTCTGCTTCTCCACTAATCCCCCTGCGCTCTCGGCACCTCGTAAATCGTGAGGCTGTCCTTGCACCCATCAGTCCCCAGAGCTCCTTGGCACAGGGCTGATCCCACGTTACAAGGTGTTGCTTCAGTGCGCACCAGGTGCCACGGGCAGGTCGTTAAATAACAGCAGCAGGGGAAGGAGGCTGTGGCAGGGCGTGGAGGTGGCTGCAGATAAGCAGAGGCCGGTGTGGCAGGCAGGCACTCCTTGCTATAAACCACCCTCCTTAGCCTCCCCAGCCCGACTTCAATCCCAACTTTTAGAAGTCGAGCTCCAATCTAGCCCAGCAAAGAAATCTGCATGTAAATAAAACCTAGGAGCACTGATGTCACTAACTTCTTTTCCCCCTGCTTTTCCAAAAACGGAACTTTCAAAATGGGCCAAAATTCAGGAGAAAAGGCTCTACTGTCTCCAGAGCGAAAATGTACCAGTTTGACTTGGCAGCTGCACAACTTTCCACTGATTTGATGCTTTCCCCCTCCTCGAATTCTCCCATCCAAATGCAGCTGGAAATGTCATTAGAGAAAAGAAGAGGCATTTCCTGTGCGGTTCCCCCTCCCCCTGCCACATTCTTGGCACAAAAGGGAAGGGAAAAGCTAAAGAGACAGTGTGCATACGCGGGAGAAAGAGAGGCAGTGTGGAGGGATTTCTGGCTGCTCCCCAAGAAATGTACAACAGCAATCGCACGAATCAAAAGAGCCAATTTACCCCCTTTCTCCGTGGCTCTGAACGCCAGTCGATGAGGCACTGGTTCGGTATGGGGTGGTGGTGAGGGACACGAGTGGCACCGCACCCTGGAAAGGAGGCTTAACAGATACTGCAGTCCCTAGAGGAGAGATCAAGGATACGGCCCGTGACCAGCCACACGCAGCTCAGTGACCTACACCTGAAATCCAGCTGCATTAAAACCCTTCAGCGGTCCAAATGGATAACAAATAATGCAGGAAAAAAAAAAGAGGGAGAAAAAGGCATGTTTTAATGCTACAGAGACCATATCTGAGTGCCTTTTTTTATATCATCGCTATGGCATTTGAGAAACCAACCAAAGAGCAAACATTTTCAAAAGGCAACAACTGAGGTTTTTCATATGACAAGTTTCATGCGTCCCATTTTTCAGAATGTGTGCGTTCAGCACTTTACGAAAATCAAATCCCTCTAAGTTATCCACATCCGAGCACTCGGAGGGGCTGGCACTTCTCGAAACGGCCTGAGGAGCCCCACATGTGCTGGGACACTGGCTGCTGCCCAGTCATTTTGCACTTTTGTGCGCTGCAAAAAGCAGCCATTGTCCCGGCTCCAGAATTCACGATGCCACTCCCAAGCTGCCTCTAACACTCAGTGTGCTTTGTGAAACCGATCCTACAGCAAGGGCCCTAAGCTGGGGCATTGCAAGCTGACTTCCCCTGGTTTCACTTAGTCACTCTTCTCCAGAATGGATCAAAGCCTTCACAAAGGTTGAGTCAATTTAAACATTCAGTTTGCTTCTTGAGCTGTGAATTAAATGCATTCTTTGGTGGCTGGGTAGGGATGGGTGACTCAGGCTGTATAAACATTAACTGCCTCTAAAGCTAATGGGAAAAAGAAATATGGGAAGGAGAAAAACAGAATCGTACATGACTTCTGGTTTCACATGGCAGGAAAAGCAGACTGGGTTGGTGCACACTGTCCATGTGCTTGGTACCTCTGTTATTTCTAGAGGACACCCCTACCTTTGAGATTCTTTAAGTTTCGGCCTGAAATCCACAGCCACGCAGGGCAAGGGAACGTATAAAGGGTGTGGCCTAATTACTTCCTTCTTTGTTCAGCAATCATCGCTTAGCAGTCCGAGGATATCTATACCCTTTCTTCCTCCTTGGCAGAGAGGAAGAATTCTCGGTTCACTGACAAGACCTTGCTCTCTCAAAAAACTTTGAATTTATCCTCTTCTTCCTGTAGTAACACTGCAAAAGTTTCCACGTATCTTAAACAAGGGCACAGTGTTACAAATACACGCATACACAAGCAACTTCTGTCCCAAAGAGTTTACAATCCAAAGAAGAAAAGACAGACCCCTCTCTACAGATCTGGATTATGCTCAGAGGGGATTTATGTGGCAGAGGAGCAAAATGGATATATCCTGAGTCCCAGCTTCTGCTGGAGTGCCTGTGACTCTCCTCTGTGCTCCAGTACCACGCGCAGATGGCATCTAGATACAGCAAGAGCCAGGAGATACCAGCACCACGTGCAGGCCACCTGCGGATGCTGCCGGCCTCTGCTCAGCGCAAGAAGTGCCCTACCTGGAGCCGGGCTGGAAAAGAGGCAAAGAAATAGCTCCTGTAACGACTCACTAAATTGGTACCAACAGCTTTGTAACCAGCAAGGGCACTAACCTCTCCTTATCTGTGGAGACACAATGCAGTACGGGCTTGGCAGGCGGCGCCGGGAGCTGTTTAACACTGTTGGACTTGGAGATGACTCCGAGGGTCAGCCCCTACCTGTCTGCTCTGCTGGGGCATTTCACCATCTTCTCTGCCTTCCATTAGGGAGGGAGGGAGGTGGTCCTCAGGAAGTTAGCCACACTCGAACAGCTGTTAATTCCCTCATTTGTGTGCTCGGGAGCTGGTGACGGACTGCGCAGTGCATTCTGAATTGCATTAAAATTGCATTAAACCTCTTTACAGTAGCATAAAGGAGCCTCAAAGTAAACAAGAAGGGCCCCATAAGAATAGATCTTAAACAAATGGTTTCTATAATGGGGCGAGCTCTGCTTCAGTCCCGCCACAGGTATAGCAGTGCACTGTGCTGGTGGCTTGCACACTCCCAGGGTATGCCTATGCTGAGAGACGAGGCTGCTCAGGCTGCTCTCAAGTTCTGGCTTACCAAGAAAAACAGCTCACATTGGCAAGACTGCTGGTGGATGTCCACTTCTCTATGTATGCAGGCATCTGAAGCCCCACATCCATCATTTTCTGAATGCTTATAATGCTTAAAGATCAATTCAGGGGAGGTTGAGAGGCCAAAGCTACAAGCTAGATCATTGAGGGAGAGCAACTGACAAGGGGCATCTTGGCCTCTTCTTCCTCCACTACATCCAACAGCATCCCACACACTGGGACCTGTACCTGAAGGACAGTGTGCATATTCCCTAATATAAATAGCACAGGCTATATGAAAGCTCAGTAAAGCCGGCTTTCTATGTATTTTTCTGACATCTTCTGTAGGCATGCATTAAGGACAATTCAAAGCCTCCTCGCATATAAAAGGAAACCCACCATGAATAAAAGGCAATTTCATAGGGTCCTCCATATATCAAGGCAACCACTAGAGCTTTATGCATAGGAAAAGAACATTTTGGAATGAAAGCAAAAGTAATTCACTCCCATTAAACAGAGGTGGTTTACTTCTCTCCCCCTCGCACCGACTCTCCCCGTGCTGCAGCACAGCCCTGGCTCTAAAAGCACGCATGCGGGGCATACCGGCAGCAAGAACAGCATTTATCTACGCTTTGCTGTTTTTCTAGAAAAGGAAGTGAAAATGCAGGAACATGGAAAGAAGCTTAAATTAATGCTGCAGATCAACAAGAGCTGCACCACACTGGCTGGCTGGCTCTCTTGGCTCCAGCTCACTGTATTTTCAAGCAAACTCTTTGCAGACAGTCGCAGTCACGCCAAGAACATGTAAGTAACTTTCTTCCTGTGGATGTCCTTCTCCTCCCCTTCCCTGCATGTTTAGAGGGGGAAGGTGTCCAGCCACAAAGCACCAACCAGGTGGAAATGCAGAGCTCCCTTACGCAGCAAAAGACAACTAACCCCAAAGTCAGAGGCTGCTCCTGAGGCGTACAGGTGAAATTTTGGCATTCAGGAACCCAGAACAGTTCAGACCTGTGCATTTTCAGGGACAGAAATGGATGGAGGACACCACAAAGCTGCTACGGACAGTGAGAAACTGGAGGCCTCACTCGAAACTGGGACACTTGCTCACTACAGCACAAGGCTGATGCTGCCTTGCCTTCACTAAGAATTAATTTGAGCCGCTCCACCTAGGAGTTGAAGCATCCTGAGCCTTCAACTCCAGTTCCTTATAACTGGTCACGTACACACCAGGGCCAGCATCCATGGGCAGAAGAGAGGGAGAAGTGGTGTGAGGACAAAGCTGCTGGAGGTTCCCCACCACATCAATTCATTAAGGGCCTCGGGCTGCTCCCCTCTGCCTCAGTTTTCCCAGAGCAAAAATAGGGTAACAGAGACCTGCCACTGCAAAACTGACATGCAACAGGCAAGGCTTAAAAATCATTAACTGACTTTTTGAACTCGCTTCAGAGCCTGACATTCTGATACCTCTAAACTCACTTTGGAGCAACGAAGCCGAAGGCACTGCTCACGACCGACCCCGAGGTCACGCGGCAAGTTTCGAACTAAGCAGGTCCCCGCAGGTTCATTACGCTGCTGCAGCTTTTCCTTCCAAAGTTGCTAGTCTTTACCACGATTACCAGTGTGGTTAGATTAAGTTAAGAAACTGTGGTTAAAAATTTGTGGTCATAGCAAGTAAGTGGAACAAAAGTGGTTAAACTCGGGAGAGGTGAGGTGAGCGGAGAAAAGGAGGAATAGTCTGGTACCTTCTCAAACCTTCCTTATATGCAGCCACGCTCACTTTGTTCTGTGAAAAATGAGGCAAAATACCCTCCTTTTTACTGGCAAATCTCAGTGGTGATAACCAGATGTGTTGGAATTTACCAAGCAGCAACATTCACATGGAAATAAACACTTCAGCTTTGTCAGGATGTTTATCCCTGGTGCGTGAACATCACTGCCAACTGCACTTGGATACTCCCAGCTGTTATCACCGTTATTTTGCACTACGAAACTGGAAGGATGGAAACTTCCGAGCTGCCAGGCCGTTATCAAACAGCAAGGGATCTTTCTTCGGATATGAACTGCCAGGCAACGTTACACCAGTCACCGTGATTGCCACGTGCAGGTAGCAGAGCAGCCCCGCCGTGCCCTCACCCCGAGGGACACCCGGTGCCACTTAGGCCAGTCAGCACCCCTGGGTGACTGACCCACCTGACACGGAGCAGCCTGGCTCCTGGCCGCTCTCTCGGAGCCCTTGTTGCCTCCCTGGGACACTTTGCATTCCCGCTGTCTGCCGCCACTTCCTCCCGAGGCCAGCGAGGCGTGGGCCCAGGGCCAGCTCGGCGCAGAGCAGGTGGCAGCCAGGTGGAACCAGGGGAAGGAGAGATGAGATTTCCTCTCGTCTTGAGGAGCTGCGCTCCCTGCACCGAGATCATGCTCAGAAAACAGGTGCTGGCATGCCATATGTCTCAGGGAAAGTCACGCTAAGCAAATTCTGCCCTGTGACACAAGAATCCCTTTTTCTTTAGGTATCAAACCCCTGAGACGCTGGGTTTCTTAGGGAAAAGGTGCCAGGAATGTAACATGTATTGACAAACCTTATAGCTGAGTGTACGTGTGGCGATATTTAGTCCATTACTCTCTTTCTGTATACAAGATAAAAACCTAGAGCCTGCCGTAGCACGGTACCAACGCAGCTTCCTTTTCACTGCTTCCCTTTCAGACCCTTTAAGCCAATGAGTAGAAAAGTGATCCAAAAAAACTCTCAGACATAATTATGTTAAACTTTATTAGGAAGCCATTAAAGAATCCTTGGGGTTGTCAGAAAGGCCTAGCAGAAACACTTAAGTTATCTGCCTCCTGTCCTCTCTTTCACCCCTCTTCTTGGCCCTTCCTTTGCAGATGAGTATCTTGCACAAACAGAATTACCTTTGATTGCAACAGCTGAACTTTTGAGAGCAGTGAAAAGAAGCTTGCTGACTACAGGGAGTGGGTTGCCACAGACATAAACACAGGAGAGCGGACAAGAAAAACAAGTTTTAATTAAAGCCACTTCTACATAATCAATTTTCCTTTTTGTATCATGAAGTCCTAATATGCATCCGAAGAGCCTGATACAACTGACACACTGCACAAGCTGCTTCAGTGACTGAGAGCAAGGTGGCAAAGTGTGAAAAGCCTGATCCTGCAAAGTGCTGAACACCTTCAAAGCAGAGAGGCTGCTCAGTGCAGCTGGGGGAGGAATTCAGCCAGTGACACCAGCGACAGGACTCCAGGAGCATTTCAGCCTTGCCTTCAAAGCCCGAGATGGAAATGCAAGAGCGGTGACCCCACTGCAGCAGCACTTCAGGGGCCCACCAGCAGCTCAGGGACCACCTGTGCTTACCCTGGTTGCTCTGTGCAAGGCTCATTCTCCCAAAAATCTTGTAATTTGATGTAATCTTGTGGATAGAAGGTGGAGGAGTTGAGGCAGCTCAGTTCAACATCCCACAGGTGGCCAGCCACAAAACTACGCATGGCTCCAGTGTCCCTAAGCCAGCGCCCGCTACAGCCTGGATCCCAAGGAGCCATAATTAATTCTTACACAGAACTGAAGGGTCCACATTTTTACATCAAATGTTCTAAGTTTAATTGATGTAATCCGAGAGAAGAATTTGGGGTTATTTTTAACCAATGGCTGCTGCTGCTTTTTATGTATATCTACACTGAGTAGCCAGCTACTGCCAGGATCATTTTACACTGTGCCCGTGCATAACTGGATATATGGCCTTATATAAATACACACGGATAGACACATACGCACGCTCCCTCCCTATTTTATCTATGCATTTTAACATATATGCTGGAGAATAATCACACGTGCAAGGAGCCCAAGCATATGGTATATCATCCTCCCCGTCGTTTAAACGATTCCCCTTAAACCAATCAGCTCTCGCAATCCTTAGAGACTTGTAAGTTGTCGTGACATCAGAAGAGAGAAATTAGTCTACAGCGTTATAAAAAAAAAAAAAAAGAGCAAGCACAAAGAAATGAAATTTGCAATTCACAGGCTGGGTGGTTTTTGGTGTGGGGGCGGAGGACGAGGGAAGCCGCTGAGCCTTTAAACCCAGAGGACGGGCTTGCCCCCGGCCCAGCTCCCCACCGCCGCCCCCAGCCCTTTTTCCAAGTGCACAGCGCCTGTAAAAATTCCTGCGCGCTATTTGCAGGCAAGGTCACTGCGAAAGGGCATGGCTGGGAGCCAGGGTGTTTTTCAGCCGAGCTGCAGGGAGGGGAGGGGAGGGGAGGCTCAGGAACTCAATTAGAAGTTTCTCCAGTCTAGCCAGGAGGCTGGGAGCCCAGACTGCGGCTGTTCCGTCCTGCGAGCGGCCGCCCCGTCTGCCCGGCTCGCCGCCGCGCCAGGCCTGACGCATTTCGCAGGCATCCTCCCAGCCACAGGAGGGAGGCCCGGGAACGAGAGGCAGCTCGGCCTCGGTGGCCTGGTAAATCCCTGGGTGGTTTTCCGGCAGGACACACCGGTACGCACGGCGCATGTCACAGGGCCTTCACCGGGCGTTCGCGGGCATCGGCGTCGCTCTGAGTGCGGGTACCTGGTTAAGGAACAGCGATCTTTGGGGGCAAGCCTGCCTCGAGATCTGCTGAGCTGCTCGTGCAGTGCTGCCCTGCCACAGCCTGCAGACCTGAGCCTTTGTCATTCAGCAACAAGCCATCCCCAGAGCACATCGATTCTCCAAAGCCTCATCTGTCTCAGGGCAGAGGAGGAACGCAGGCGGGTGCAGGAACGCGCTCCGTGCCTGTGAAATACAGTAAAATGTCACCCAAGGGGAACCTTTGCCCTAAAATTGTCGCACGATTTCCCTGGCTGGGACGAGGTCCAAGGCAAACCCATTCAGCAGCCCCGCATGACTTCCTCCTGTGCCTTCAGGACAGGCAACCCCCTGCCAGCCGCTTAAAGGCGCATTTACATGGAAGAGGCTTTCTGCATTTCTCTGCATGCAAGCACACAGCTGCTCCACCCCAAACTTTACCTTGAGCTTCTTTTCGGTTTCTGACCTGAATTCCCAGCCTACAGCTCAGCAGCAGAGGCTGGTAGCACGGTTCTAGCCCTGAAAACTGCCAGCCTCGTGCCTGGGAACGGAATGCATCAAAAGAGCTTTTGGATCCTGTAAATGTAGGGCCTGCTGCTTAAAAACAAACAAACATGGGCATATCCACTTCACACGGAAGGTTACTCACCTTCAATAGTTTTGAAACCAAGCTACTTTTCTAGTTACACTTTCTAATTGGAATCAATTTGGCACATCATCTGGGAAACGAAATGGCATGTTTAATCACCCACAGAGCGTTTCAGAGAGACATCTTGAATACGCATCCACATACATCCATCCACATCCTCCTAAGCATTCATTCTGCTTGCTGAAATACCATGAATTTAAACCTCAAAACAATAGGTTAAATGAAACCCTAGGGTTTTTCTCCCATGCCTGAAAAGAGCAAGTCCAGAATTATGCACACCGAATCCTCCGCTAGCAGATGCACACAACAGTCCAGAAAATCCAGAAGCCCAAATTTGCTCTACACTGTAAGGTTTTTTTTGCAGGCAGATTCTATCTCAGTGAGGCTTGTATTGCTCCCCCGGAGCCAGTGCATACCAGTGTATCTGAAATTAGAATCCATTTTCTGAAGTTTTTAAGGTCATGTCACCTTAGATTTTTTGATAAAGAAGGCTGAGTAGTGCTTGCCTGAGAATAAATTCAGCCCGTCCTCAGAGGCGTTGTTGCATGCCAACTGGAGGAAGTGATTAAAAATTAATGCAAGCTAGGAGATACAGAAACCTGAAAGGGTGTGCCCGTAAAATACACTTTCAATCTGTCTCATCAGCAAAAGAAAAAAAAAAGCAATCAGATTCTTATAATACCAGCCTCTTGGGAAGCGGTTGGGGCATGAACTCCGTGTTCTCCTGCAGATTCACCTCGAAGAGTTAATCACAAGAAACGCCACGTTACCACTCGAAGGCTTGTCTCACTCTGCGGGTGGGGTGCTGCTGTGGGTGGCCCCTGCCCTGCTGGCTGGTGTCACCGAGTCCCTGCCAGGAGGGGGGAGCTGTCCTTGCACTATTCCCTTCTGGCTGGTTTAGTTTGTTGTTGCTGCTGCTTAAAATACATCACACAACCTCGAAAGAATACAGAATCTGTTTCTCAAGGCTTCTCATGTTGGGCTGCTAGGGCACAGAAACTGTAATACGTGCAGAGCAGGAACCGGGCCCACCAACTACTGCTTTTTGGGAAGTTAGGTTGGGGGCAGATACGTTGTCTTACCTACACACAGGGACCTATATTTAGGGCTCTCAATTTGGCTGGTAACCACACCTGATGTACCAGCAGAAAAGCAGAACCTCGCACTGCCCGGTAAAGCAATGCTCATCCTCAAACCAAGAGGTAACTTTCCCCAGAGCAAGCAGCCCTGGGTGGAAGTTCTGTGGCTATTTGGATTTCAGTAATTTAATTAGCAGATATGGTTTCTTGTTTGGTTTCCTGGAAACAGCAGGATTCAATCTTAGTCTCCTAAACAGACTGAACAGTTTATCCAGAAAGAACGTTAGGTTTTGGCTTGGTCAAAAAAAAACAAAAAGGCAGAAAGAGGTCTCCGGTTGATTGGATTAGCAGGAATATTCACAACTAAGCTTCATGAGCCTTTCCTGGAAGCTTGGGCTGCTCTCCTTCCCCAGCCTCCTCACTTTCTCTCCCCACCACTACGAATCCCAGTCATTTCATTAACAAGTCCAGACTGCTTCTGTTCTCTCCACTACAGGGCCTTAACCTGTGACCTTTGCCATTTTCAAGCCCTCTCAACTCCCTCCCGCACTATCACCTGCCCCTGGGACTTCCATTTTTTACCGCTCCCTCTGCGCGGCTGGCAGCACAACGAGAGCTGGGGACACGGCCCGGGAAGCGGCGATGCCACACGCGTGGCCTTGGCATCAGGGCAGAGGTTCTGCTACAGCACAAACACCTCACTGCCGAGACCCGCACGGCCGGCAATGCCTTGGAAGAAGGCGAGCATTGGGCCCTTGGGTCAAGCCCTTATTGCCTCGCAGAGCTGCATCCCCACACCAAAGGTATTAAAAAAGAAAGAAATTGATTCTGCAGCAGGGTCGGCAGGACCACTCAGGGCCAACACGACACGGGCTCCAACAAACCTCCCGGTGACCACGGAGGGAGCGCCACCAGCACACACAACAAACCCCGAGCAGCAGAGGTGTCACTTAGAGGAGGGAAAGGAGAAAAATTAGCGAAACGTCCCCTTATCGACAGAGAAACGGTCCCCCTCACCACTTCTCTCTAGCATAGAGCACACTCCACTTTTCTTAATTATTCCTGATGTTCATTGTAGGTTGCATCATTTTGGAACACCGACGGTATCATTTTTAAAACTCTGGTTGCCATGGCAGCACAGAATGTGGCTCTTAAATGTACTCCGCTTGCACATTCCTCTGACAAGAGGCTGCTTTAAAAAAAAAAAAAAAAAAAAAAAAAAGGCAACTCCTCTGAGAAACATGATATAATGACAAAAAATCCTTGAGAACAAGCATAGGAAGAAAATGGTGGCTTCAGAAAAAAATGGAGGGGGTGGGCAGAAGAACCAGGGCTGAGAACCCAGCTGAGGGGACGCTCTTCTTTCGAAGGCAGGCTCTAAGCGGCGCGGTTGGCATGGTCTCGGGAAGGCTGTAAACTCAGGCAGGCCCGGCCACTTCCTTAGTGGCAGCGTTTATGGCACTGCATTCAGCCTTTGTTTCCTTTTGTCACGTCTTACGCCAGACTGGTTGCTCAAACCCAGAACTTTAAACCTTTAGCAACTTGCCAAGCTGCGGTGGCAGGCGATAAGGGCAGGTCTGTACGGCAGCCAGCGGGCACTCCCTCCGGAGCTGCCACCTCTCCTGACCCCAGCTCCTCCCTTCTTCACACATCCCCCGGCACTACGGGCATCGCTTCCAGTGGGGCAGTGATTTGGACCTGCTTTGGGACTCCCGAGAGCTCACTCCCGATGGAAACGCCCTCCATCAATCTGCTGTTGGACACCAACGACCTCTGCCATCACCACCGGGAAGGTGCTGCAGAGCTCAGGGTCCTGAGTATATTTTTCTGGTCCTGCCTTCGCTCCCAACCCCTTTCATTAGGAATCTCCTAAACAAGAGCTTTAGCTCAGATTAGCAGGGTGCTGAGCAGCCCCTGGCTGAAAAGGAACAGGGTATTTTTAGCACCTCATAGGACTGTCCTTAAATATCAGTGCTGGGGCCTAAAGCTTCGTTTAAATAAGAATGCAGTCTTGTTGGTGATTCTCCAGCCTTATTCATTAAAAACAAGGGTTGCACCTCTTTCATGAGAGCTGCTACTGCTTTCCACGAGCCCTACAAGAAAAAAAAAAACGCGAGTGAGACTTGCTTTTTGAAGTACTGCTTCCCTTCTGGCTTTCACTAGCAACAAGAGTGAAAATTTAAATTAAAATCAATTTCTCCAAATGTTCAGTGCAGTCTAGTTTTGGCACAAGCACTCAAGTCATTTTATCCTTCTCTAACAAGCAGCCTATCAAAAAAGATAACCCTCTAAGTGCTTCGTATAAGTCTATAAGCAGCATTATCTCCATTTTTGCAGATAGGTTAACAGAGGCAAGGATTCTGAGTCCATCACTCAGCAACAGACAGAAATAGAAACCAATTGTTCTGACCTTCATGCCTGTGCCCAGTTCTTAAGATCATCATATACTCTGACCGTAAGAAAATAAGTGATGTCCTAGGTCAGAAAATCAGCTGGAATGATGTAAAAAAGGCAGATAGCAAGTGAACGGGAATTGCAGTGACATAGCTGCCTCCCGATGTTCATAAGGTCGTTGAGATGTTGCTCCAAGTAGACTGACCACGTAACAGTCAGGGCTGCTGGTAGGGCTGGTTCAAAACGTTAAGAACAAAGGATGATTTCAACGTGCCTTCATTTCTGGGGGGCAACAGTGAAGTTAACCTAAAATCAACTACCAGAAGTCAAGGCTGAGAAATCTGATTTCCAACAGTTGCCCGGTCCTTACTTTCTTGAAAATCAATGTTCTCAGGCTTCATGTAGTCAGCCCAAATTCAAAAGGCACTTTCAGAAAATAATGAAAGCTCCTGGATTGAAAGTTACTGTAATTTCATTTTTTTTTCTTGCAGATTTTCATATAGCAATTCCACATTTCAAATGCCCTGGGGTTCACTCAGTGACCACTATTTTCACGATATAATTACAATCCAAGAAGACGTCTCATCCTACTGCTGTATTATAATCAAGAATCATCTTTTCTACGTTCTGAAGTCTCCTTGAAGAGGTATTTCTCACATAAAAGACCTAAAACCAGCAGTCTTGTTCATATGTTCAAAGGATCCAAGTTATGTGTTCAAGAAAATTGCACAAGACTTACACAACCCTGCCCCTTCCCCTGTTTTTCTACACAGACAACTTCTTGGGAAGAACACTCAGAAAGAGCTAACAACAACAACCATGAAAAGGAAAGCAAGTCAAGACACAAACGCAGGAACAGGCCTCTGCTGATACAATATCAGACCCGCAGTCACGACTGAGTCAGAATTTTCCATGTTGACATTAAAATATTTCCGATTGAACCAGGCTTTCATTCAATGCCGCTCTTCCCCTTCTTTGTGGCTTGCACCGAAGCAGGCAGGTCCTCATCAGCTGCTGCCACAGCTGCCAGAGAGTCCCCAGGCCTGACCCCAATGGCACCAAAAGATGCGATTCTGCAGCGGGAAGGTGGAGCTCACCTTCCATCCAGCAGCCGTGGCACGAGTCTCTTTGGCTGCCTTTGAGAAAATGAATTCCCTCGTGACATTCGGCACAAGCATCAAGTTAAAAAAAATGTTTTTTATTCCCTTCATACAATTTTTAACACAACTCCTGATCCAACAGCAGTACCTAAATAAAGAGCAATGGGGGGAGGAGTCAGGTGTCAGAGAAGGGGTCTAATGAAAAAGTTACACCAACAAATCTTCCCTGCCAAAGATCCAAGTTTTGTATGCCTGAACTGACTACACAGCCTTCATACGAGCACTTCCTCAATTTATTTTTATTTTTTAACACTGCTGCTCTACGTGCCTCACAGCACAGGACTAACACGCTGCCCCTTCTTGGCCCTCCTCTCAGGCGCAGCGGCCTCCTTGCTTTGTCTGAGCAGCTCTACCAGGAGGAGCAGTGCCCTGGCTCCGTCAGACAGCTGATGCTGCTTTTATTGGTGGAGATTAAGGTATAAACTGGATTGTGCCCCGGGTTCAGAGTTCAGCCTTATCTATGGAATCCTTCCCCTCTTTACACATTCCAAGGGTTCTTACGGCCTCAGCTCCCTCCAGCCTGTACCATTAACCCCTAAACACACGCTCGCAGAACTGTTTGTCGGAAGAGTGGCTTTGGAAAAAAAATTGATGACGTTTAAAAATGCTCCAGCTTGTAGAAACAAACCAATTCTCACTTCCTTCAAAACAATGTGCCCTCCTTTTTGTGTGTCTGTGCTATCTAATGCAAATCTCTCCGCTTTCATGTCGTGTACAGACCCAGACCAGGCACTTGTCACTGGGTGCACCACAATAAAGCAAGCAAATAATCTGGTAACTAGTTAGGCAGCCAACAGGGACATCTCCCTGTGACCCTTCATTTTTCAAATTTCCTCTGCAAGTGCAGCTGGGGATGAGATCTGTTCCGTATTCAAGCAGTGACAGGCAGATCTGATGTGATCTGAATGCTGCGCTGTTATTATTCTGCTGGACACAATGGCAGCATGCTCCCAACGCTCTGGTAAAGCTGCTCTAGTCTGGCAGTCCAGCCAAGGGAACCTGGAGAGCATTCGGGTTGTTTTTACAACACACACACCACTACACGTTGGGGAATTGCTTTTTCTTCCTCCACCCATCCCACACATCCATCAGCTCGCTCTGGTCACATACACTGAACTTCTCCAGAGAGGCAATGTCTACCCTTCACGCTAACACCATGGCCAGGGGACTTCCAGTTTCTACAGTAATAACCTGTGAATAAAACCATGTGCAATGCTCAAATAACGTTTTGTGGAAATACCTAAATACACAAAGTGCTCACTGCTTCCCAGAAATGGAACCCTTCTGAGGTGGTTTTGGTTTGGACAGCCACAGACAGATATAGTCTGTGAGCCTTCTGAAAAGCCGCTTCCAAAGACCTTCGGCTTGCTCGGAAGGAAAGACATCTGTGGGGCTTCACTGAGGAGGTCGGCCTGGTCCCAGCACAGCCTGAGCAATTCCACATTTGGTGACACAAAGGGGACAATTCAATAGCAGTCAAGATGCTCAACACTGACCGCTGAGCTTGGAGCCCTGCGGCCACTACCTGCAGGAGGACAGGAGGTGGCAAGAGGCAAGGCTGGGTCCGACGAGCTTGGAGCTGGCCCCGCTCTCGCTGGGCAGAAATAACCAGTATGTTCTAAGGCCTTCCAAAGAAGTCTCTCTACAAATACGAAATTCATGCATGCAGAAAACAAAGCTCCATCTGGCAGTGGTAAACCCCAGAAAAGCCCATATTACAAGCCCTGTGGCCTAAAGTCGACCGTCTCAAAGCCGTGTTCCTCAAGAAGATGGGTTACTACGAAAACCCAAAATACCACAACAGGAGCGCTACAGGGACTAACTCGGCACGTCTTTCTCCTCTCCAGGACACCGCTGCTCTGACAGCACCTCAGCAAAGCCTTTTCTTGCACTGCCACCTGCAAAGCACAACGTTACTGAACAAGAAAGGCAACATATCTCATAAACAAGACGGAGGTTTTCCTGGAAGTATCAGAAGACAAAGCAAAAACCCAAACTGCACCAGCAGCGGACACCCGCTGCTTTCCCTCAGGAGATCTATGCTGTAATTAAACCCACCTTCATCCTCTGCCTGTTCACAGCTGTAATACTTTCCCACTCTGATGAGCGACTGTTTCTCTTTGGGTCTTGTGGTTTTTAGCTTTTGAGGTAAAAATGCTCTTACTCAACATTAACCTGTTTCTGAAGTAGCAGGTGAAACACTAAGGCCTGTGCCAACATTTAGGATATTTTTCGTTATGTACTTACTTAGTCTGGCTACCTCGGCGAAAGACCAGATTCTCTTTCTGCTGCCTTTTCAGGGTGTTTCTTGGAAGGTGACTGATGGATTTGAAAAGATCCTAGTGAATTACAAAAGCTAGTAAGCAATTCAGTAGCAGGCACTTCTCAAACACCTGGGTAGAGTTATCAGTGCCCTTAGCTATTTCTCCAGTGAAACAAATTCTGTCTATAGAGCCCAGCAGCTTTGCTGTACCTCTGCAGAAAAACAACCCGTTACTGCCTCTTATCAACACAAGAGTCCATTTGGAAAATATTTTCCTATACTATTTACAAGAAAATTAAAATAATTTGATTACAATGCATAGGAATGGCAAGACGGATGTCTTTAACAAGCGGGAATATGTAGCCCTGGTGTTCAAGTGCTTCAGTGGTTATTTGTTTCCTTTCTGTTTAAATACACTGGGGAAAAAAACAAAAAACGAACCTTTTTCTGGTACAAAATAAGGGTCTGAAACCCACAAGGAGTGCCCCATGCAACAACACACCACTGATACTTAAACAGAGCAGACCGGCTCCTCCTTTGAAAGGTCACAGTAAGGACAAAACGTGTTTTCTTTCTCAGTAAACATCTTGCTTTCTGGCTAGGAGCTTTCAAAGCCAACATCACAACGTAAAGGTGACACAAAACATGCTTTACTTACATATTGTATGATCCAGTAGAGGCAGAGCAACAAAAGGAGGCAAGACCAAACAGTGTTATAGTGCACCACCAAGAAATCACAGCTTCAGCATTCAACAAAATGAAGGGGCAAGTTCAGCCCCCGGTCCTTCCAGCAGTAATTTCACTTAAATGGGTAACACCACTCCCACAAGAAAGGTTTGCAAGGTTTTGCCTTAAATTACATGCTTGAAAATGCACTGCACGAATGGCAACGCATTGCAATTTCAGAATGTACTTTCCTAAACTGCGACGTGATCCCATTTTCACCATTGGTACTGAAATCAACAGGAATCTGCTGGTTTCTCAGCTTATATATATATATATGTATATATATAGATGTATAATTTATTTATTTTTTTGGAATCAGGTCACCGATTTAACTTTCTATGTTATTTTTTTCACACAGTTCTTGCTCCTTCCCCCCAAGACTGTTCACTTCTCACCAGAATTTAGGTGTATTTTCTTTGTGTTCCATTCTCAGAATTAACTTTCCAATTTCCATGAAGAAAAAAAAACAAACTCCTGAGAGCTCTTCAAATGCTTTATGAATTTACTGGACATCTGTAAGCAGAACCTTTCACTGGGAGGACGAAGGATTCCTATTGTTAGGAAAGGCAAAAATGATGCATAGCTGTTTCTCCCCTGTTTTCAGCCCTGCTATTTCCCCTACACTTAGGCTGTTATTCTAGGCAGCTGTGAAGTCTCTCAATTGCTTTGGGTTTTAAAGTTTTTTGTCTTGTTTTAAAGTTAAGGTAAATACTCGGCTTTCCTTAAAGAATAAAAATGTTTAAGAAGTCGATAGCCAGGGTTATTTATAGAACTTTCAAATGAGCTTGTAAGAAAGAGAAAGAATGACTACCACTCCTAAAAAAAACATCCAAGAGTCATAAAGAAAGAGATAACACCCCTGACCTGTCTGATGCCCTGGCCAGGACTGATGGTGGTCATGAAATGGGACTCCTGAGAACTGAACCGAAGGCAATAAACGCATGCACACAAAGGAGCTGTGACCTTTTGAGCTCGGGGGCTACACAAAGGTACCAGACACCACAGCTCTGCTGGGAGAGGCTACCTGCGAGCTCGCTGCCCTCGCTCCTGCCGCTTGTGAGTCCTGGAGGAGATGGTGGGTTTGAAACCTGGGAGCAAGGCAGGCAGGAAGGCTGTCCTGATGCCAAGACAGCCAGGGGTGCAGACGCACAGCATAACCAACAGCCCACAAATGGGTCCATTAACAGGGACCATTCACAGTGGAGTGGATTATCCATAAATAACCTCATGGGTTATTCTAGCTACGTGATGCCAAGTGTCACCTGCGTCCCTCTCCTGCCCTGTGCCATCCTCCCCTCAGTTACGAGGACGCCGGCAGAGCTCGTGAGCAAGCAGATGGTACCTGATGGTCCCCGCAGCAATCGAGGAGGCACGGCTCCTTCCTGACCACTTTCACACTCCCTCCCCAGCGACAGGCACAAAATCCTGACATAAATCACTCACGCCTGCTTCATCTACCCACCTGCATAGCAGCTCCTAGCTGCAAAATGGGGATGTGTCAGCCTATTTCCCACAGAGCCATCATTCCAGGCTCGTCTTTTACAAGAAATCATACGTCCTGTACTTTTTAACGTGCTTTAATAAACATTCCGACCAGCCTTTCATGCTCAGCAGTTGATTGATAGCAATTAGTTGGCACTGACAAGGATATTGCTTGATGTGACAGACCAAGAAAACACACCAATTTATGCCAGGAAAATGTGTTCAAAAAAAAAAGTGGTGTATCTGAAGCTCTACCAGTGCTCCAGAAGCAACAAAAAAAATTTAAATATAATGAGCAGGTTCAGTGCAGAAGAAGAGAAAGTAGCACCTCGCTGCATTGATGTAATTGGATTTAGTAAGCTATACAAACTAGGCTTACAAGAGAGGGGTAATTTTTTTTCTTTAAATAATCACTGTAGGAGGAGTATCAGGGCAAAATGCAGTTTTACGCTAACAAGGCAACTTCAGAGAGCTGTATTTTCATCTCTGCACTTAACATCACTTTCAGCTAGGCCAAGTCATTCAAATTAAGTGATTTTGTATGCCAATAGTGTTGTTAAATAGCCAGCAGAAAAAGACAGTTCAATTGTCATGCATGTCAGGAGGCTGGCATCCACTCAGCTGGAGATATAAACTTCCTTTTTAAAGGAGAGCAATTAAATCGTGCATGAGGAGAGGACACTGACGTCACTACTGCACTGAAGAGCTGCACTACTTTCAAACTAAACTGGTGTCAGCTCCAGTGGACTCAGTTTGTGTTGCTTATATTTGATTTTAAGATGTTCCTAACAGACAAACCTAAACAAAAAGGCCATTCTTATCAGGCCTGGTTGCGCACATACCAAGTACAGCTGCGCTGACTTAGCAGTAGGAGATTAAATTCACCCACTAGGTTCAAAATTACGCCAATTTTCCATATGGACACAGCACGCTGTGGATCCCAGATGTGTAGGATCTTAGGGCCTGACTCCACACGCTGCTGAACGCTTTATGGATATCCGGAGCCCACTCTGAGCTTCGGTGTCAGCTGGGATGCTAACCAATGCTGTTTGCTCCTCTTAGCTAAAAAATAAAAATAAAAAAAATCTGAAACTTTATTTAAGGCAGGCTTCACAGGAGTTCTTGTTATCCCAAGCTGTTGTGCTTAATGGCACACAATACGCTCTCTTTCTTTTCTTTGCTCGCACTTCTTATACCCCATACAAGCATTAAAATTAGTAAGATGAAATATTTCATCTGCCACTCTGAAACACAGGCTGCAGCACAGCTTTTACAAGCACAGTAAGCACCAGCTTCTAAAGGCTACTTCTTACAGAAAATACAGTAAAAATGAGGGGGGTGGCTTGTTTTTTGTTTTGTTTTAAGGCAAAGGTACCAGAAATTCCCTTACTGCTAAGTTCTCTGACATCTGGGAAAAAGGGGAAGGAACAAAGGGAGGTGTTTTTCAGACACCACACACAGCTGGGGAACTCACTGCCACGAGGTACAGCGGATGCCGAAAGCTTCTAAAAGCTACAAAAGTAATCAGAGAAATTTGTGGAAGAAAAAATCCACTGAGATGTAATAAAAAGGGTCAGGACTTTCTGGATCTGCAGGCAGTACCTTGGAAGGATATGCGAGGAAGGTTCTGGATGTTTGCCTTTGTGTTATTCTATAGCTGGTGCTCCTTCCTCAGTGCTCTTAGAAACAGACTACACCAAATCAACCTGCGAGCTAGTCCAGCAAACTAGTTTTGGGTACCCACTGTTGAAACAAGAAGAACACAGCCATTTTCCACTGGCTTTGGTGTCAAAGCACGTGTTTCACATGCAGAGCGGGACTGTGACCTACCAGGCTGCCACTAAGAGGCAGGGGGGTATTTCCCCTATGGCACAACTGAGTAACAGTGGGACAAGTTCATTTCTCTGCATACGTGTGTGCGGTACTCACGTGCTGCCCTCCAGATCGAACTGATTCCCAGCATCAGGCAGCCCATTATGTACTAAAGCTGCAGGAAATACTCCCGCAAGGAAAGCCATGAAGGACAGTCACTGGGAACTGAAAAAAACATTGGGTTTCTTCTGGCTAGGACAGACAGGAACTGCGTCAGTTTTCCTTCATCTGCATGCAAATGTGTCTCTGCTGTGAAACAAAGGAAAAGGTCCTGGAGATGAACTACCTGCATGTAGCCTCTCTGCCTCTCCGAGTCCCTGCTTCTCTGTGCGACAGCATTTTAAAACAAACTAAAAGGAGGCAGTTTGTGCCAGAGCAGGATATAAACCCGTGCACATTCCGCAATAGCTCCTGATTTCCCCCATTAACACTGGGTAAGTAGGGAGAGCACTTTGCATGAGGACATGCAGAACTGCTGGACAGGAAAAAACCACTTGGCCAACAAAGTATGTTGTGACTGTACGTCTGCATAGATTAAGGAAGGTTTCTGCGGTTTTCCGGCAGACAGTTGTGACTGACACAACGCTAAGAAATCAGCCCTCCTTCTTCCCCTTCCTGTCTTATGACCTTTAGTGCCACTTCTTAGGGTTTACTGTACCTAAGCAGCTAGGAAGCGTGCTTTAATTGGAAGCTCAACACACTTACTTCAAGCACTGCTTCTTGAAAAATGCTGCAGAAGTTTTCCTCATCCACCAAAACAACTCATTTAATTCTTGCAAGAGGTTAATAGAAGTACAGTTTCGCTAGCAGTTACTTCTAACTTTCTGCTAGACATCTCCCCAGTACGTCTACATGAAGAGGCATCTTCATGTAGAGAAGTTGCACTTTTATTTTTTAATCCATGTTTCGCTGAGCCAGATTTCTGTCTATATTAGACCCAAGTTCCCACTTTTAGACCCAAATGGGGGAAAGCATCGCTCGCCAGGCCAGACCAGTGTTCTAGCATGAAGCACCTTTAAAGCATGTTGTAAATCTCACTGCCTTTAAGGCTCTGAGAGAGTTATCCTGGGCAACTTCTACAGCCATGTCCTGCAAATTAGGATTTCAAAGTCTGCATTTCCAATCTTCCACATATCATTAAGAAACCATTCAACCCTCAAAAGTGACCCCTGCCATGCTCCCCTTGACTATCTATTGGTTTAAGTCCCCACCACTGATTTCAGAGCCCAGCTCCACCCTGACTACTAGCTTAGTCTGGGTAGGGATATTTTAAGTTCCATGTTGCTCAGATCTGCTGCAGCATTCAGGCCAACTGGTGGTTATGGTTCCAGCTACCAGCCCCCTGGCAAAAGCTCTCAAGATGGCAGCAACGAGTGGCTATCCCAACAAGAAGAGGGTGGACAAAAGCCCAGACAGCCCCAACCCATCCCCTAGCACACTGCTCACGCTCAGCCCGTGGAGCTTTAACAATGGGAGGGAAGCTGTGCGTAGATTTTATGGTATTTTGAGCTCCTCAGCAGGACACTAGATTGAGCATAAACTGGCCGTTTTAATAAAAATTGCTTGGCAACGGGGGTTTTGTATAATACAAACATTTCTACATAAAACCCAAGGTAGCTTTCTCCATGTGATCACAGGCGGGCCTGCAGTAACGCAGACCAGATGTGCGCTCTGCATTCCAGAGCGTGTGTTAACCGGGAGGTTCTGCGGCGAGAGGGGGCAGAAAGCTTATGGGATGATTCACATTAACCGGGTCCGACTGCTTCAGAATGGCCCTCATTGCTCGGAAAAAGAAACTAAAGGGGTTCTCCTCCATCACCGAGGAACCTTCCCCATCCCCAGCTGAAGCTCAGCTCACGGCAACCTCCCTTGTGTCCTGTACTTGCTCCTGGTTCAGCCGTTTCTGAGCTGCTGCTGTCAGAACAATACCTCGCACCTCATCCGCCTGCCCACTGGCTCGGCAGTGGGCGTAGCTGTGCACATTCCTGTCCTCACTCATCTGCTCGGAACAAAAACAAGGCGTGAGGGTGAGGATTGGGCCCGCTGCTCACGGCGTGCTCTGGGTGTGCAAAGTCTCTGCCAGATGCGTGCTGCCACATCTGGGACGTGTCGGCCTCCAAGCGAGGGCACCCACACCGCTGCCGAGTGGCTGCAAGGAGGAGGTGGGATCGTATCCTACGCGCAAGTCAGCACTATAGACTTACTGCAACTTTTACTTTCCAATGGTATAACTCAAAGAAGCAGCAGACCTGCTGAATCACCGACCTGCCTTCCCCTTAATGCCACCTGCTTTTGCCATCGCGCTCCCCACAAGGGCTGTGCTGACAATGCCTCGGCCCCTTCCCAAACCAGCAGCCTTGGAGATCTTCAGCTGGTTGTTCCCCTCCGAGGTCTGCTACAGCCACGTAACAATCTTTTATAAGCTACTAATTGTGTTCAGGGGGGAAAAAAAATGTAACTGCAAAGCAGAACTTGCCAGTTCATTGTTTGGGAGGCAGCCTGGCCGCTCCATCGAAGTACAGCGTTTCACAAAGTTCAGGCCATGCCCAACTCCTCTGCTCCCCATTGCTGCAGCCACCCGAGGCCGTGCTCGTAAGGCAGGCAGCGATGGACAGAGGGGGAGAAAGGGGAAAGGGGCTGCCCAGGACCAGCCCCCACACGGCCCCTCGGTGTCTCAGTCCCTGCCTAAATCCCATCTTTTGGAGGAAAAAATAAGTGTGGGGGGGGCACGGCCTGAACTTTTGACCCGTGGTGCAGACACCCAACCAGAACAGAGAGCGGCCATAAAGGTGTCTATGTAGGGCCCTGAGCTCATGACAATCGTCTGCAGCTTGTTTCCTCACCATCCTCCTCCAAAAAATGTTGATGACTTGTTTTATGATTGCCAGATGGTGGGCTCTCTGACTGCGAAGCTCCCTCCATCCCCGGTGACTGCCTGACCCCACATAAAACCGAGACGGGCTGAACCCTGCAGTGCCCACCCCGCTGCAGGATGCGGAGGCCCACGAACCCCTGAGCCGACCCCGTTTGTATCTCCACGCTTGCAATTGCTTGACGAATTCAGGCCTGGATTTAGCAGCAGGTTCATAAAAACCTGCTTGTACCAAACGTGTCATGGGTTTTAAGAGGAGGACACCGAGGCAGAGGAGGCAGTGAGCCCTCTGACCCCCACGGACTGGCTCCGATCCGAGGGCACTGCTCCTGCACACAGCTGGGTTTGCTGTAACATTGTGCTGTCTTTTCCCCAAATCCTTTTCTCCTCTTGCTCTACCCCACTGCTGTAACCAGCTGGCAAATGCAGCACAACGCTGCTGCCGGAGCCACGAGCCCAGCCCAGCTGCACGCTCAGCCCCCATTCTGCCTTTGTGTGGTGAGCCGAGGTGCCTGACCTCCTCCTGCCACCACATTCCCTCCGTCCATTCCCCCCTCTGCCATTTTAACTGAGAAAACTCTAAAGTTCACAACCTCGCTGTCCGAGGATTCCCCTCAGATATGGTGTCCTCCCCCACATCGGTGCTAAATAAGATTTACAGGGACGCTGACTGCATAAGCCTCTAATTTCCCCCCCAACATACCAACACGCCATAAAGTTTAGTGCGCCCCCCTTTCTGTTGTTGTTTACAGCACAATCCTGCCTCAGCTTCTGTCTTGAATAGCCATCACGAAGGTCAGTTAGATCTAATTGCTCTGGGTGCCTCCTAATGACCACAAATAGCACCTTTTTAAAGAGAAGGGAAGGGAGAGAAAGGAAGAAAATGAAAAGAATTCGGCCTTTCAAAACCAGAGAAAGCCACAGCTCCTTGCTCCTCTCAATTACCCACTTCTTTAACTTCTCGGGAACTTTACGAGGAAATACAGGTGCAGGAACTCCAAAGGTATCTTAATTTTGCCTACCTAGGTTTAATTAGGGGACAGATTCCCCTCTCGTGTACCTTCAGCTGGATTTTAGTGCTTGTAGGGACTCTCTTGTCCCTTAGTTCTCTGTTCAGTGCAGTAGGTACGTGTCCTGGCACAGCAGCACAGCCTCACCAGAGCCAGCAGTTAGCCTCACAGTCACAGAGGAACAAGCGCCCAAGCTTGCTGTAGGTAGAGTCTCTTATTCACAGGCAGACTTGCTCAGGTCCAATCATCGCTTCAATGTTAGCTCCCTTGCACGCCTTCATCCTGGTCTGATACAATTTTCTACCCACAGCACTGTCCCAGAAGATTGCAGTGCTCACTGCTCCTGCTTCCCTTGTGCTCCTCGTCTTAACCCTGCTAAGTAACAAGCCCAAATGTCAGAGGTGTCCTCAAGATAACACATAATAATGCATCGGAGTCCTTTGCGAACAACACCCACCAACACCAAAGAAAACAAACATACAAACACAGTCCGCTAAAGACAGCTTCTACAGATTTCTGTAGATGTTGTACAACTGAATTAAACCGTGAGTAACTCCTGAATGAGTCCCAAAATGAGATCTGTTGAACAAATGACCGCAACCAAAGAACATGAGACAGTTTTCCCAACTGTTCCGTTTGGGAACTTCGCTAATCGCTTTACCTGGGGAGTGTGTTGCTGTGGAAGAGAACATTTGTTGGCCTTAAGGATTTGTCTTCACTTCTTTGGGAAATTCGGCTTTATCTGGGTGTTTTTACCCTTTCCGCACTCCCAGAGACCTGAAGCTCTAATTCTGTTCCCCTGTTTTCTCCATTACCCTCTGTACCAAAGGATCCGTTATTTTGACCATTCTGAGCTCTCTTGCTATTTTTTGTAAAACCTAGACAGAGCTGGAAAGTAAATTCTTAGCACACCGATTTTCTGAATTATTTGTCTTTTTCCATATAGGATTTTGTATTTTCTCTTTTAATCTGACATCTGGTTAGCAGAAGGGCTGATACATCCCCCTTATTTACTGCATGCCTGTAACTTACATCCTAACGCTAAACAAAGACCACATGAGTCCTCCCAAGAGTGCCAAAAAGTCTGATACTTTTCAAATACTTATAAAAACGTAGAAGTTATTTACTGAATTTAACATGTACTCTGCCTATAAATAAGTTAACACCATGGAAAAATAAAAAAAGCCTTTTATTAATTAACAATGTGCTGGGAAACATTTGGAGAGAGGGGCATGTGGAATGCGGCCACCTTTTATAGCGGCGCCTGAGCACCAGCGGCCTCTCCATCTTTAACAAGTTAGGCACTTACACACCCACCCCTCATTTTTCTTCAGCAAAGTGACAGATCATCAGGATCCGGTCCAAATTCGAAAGAACACTGCTCAGCCATAGTATGTGCAGCTGAACGAGAGGAAAGGGATGTGAATCCAAGGCTTCCTACAGGTAAGATAGGTTAAGTTTCAGTGTATTTACTGTCAATTCTTGCTAAAATTAAGAGGCCCACTTAGGTATTTCCTTCAGTGTCTTCTCTATGGAAGTACCATCCTGTAAGCATCTTTCACCACAATAAATTCCAGTTTGCAAAGCATGTTTCCATGGAAAGCTCTCACAACATGTAATGCCACATAGATATTTTTCTCACACCAACTTGAAATGAAATCTGGGGAGAAACCAGAGCTCCAACGCTAAGCACAGCCTCCATTTTACAAATAAACACTGTATATGGGAGCGAGTATTGTGACCTGTCAGTCTAGAGCTATTTAATTACCCCCTGTAATTTACATTTCTAAGCAACTCTGCTTTGAATGCAGCTCAGGGCATTTTGATAGCCATCCAAACTTTTATCTGTCTCCTACACTGAGGGCTGGTTTCTGGGCTTTTTACTTCTCTAAAGAGACGCCATGTTACCAAACAGGATCCTGCTCAATCTTTTTGTGGGTACAGAGGGCAACAATAAGTCTTTCCAAGACCTCACCGGGCCAAAGGTGTCATATGGATTTTCTTTAAGGTCTATCTTTCTTGTGCTCCCAACTAACAGCTCCGTTCAAGCCAGCCCTTGATCCGGCTGCCTGTCGCGGCGCTGGGGGCAGGAGGAATTCGGAGCACTGCATTTGCTCTCTCACCTGTCACGACAGTGCAGCATTTCCCAAGTCCATCTGCAGCTGTTCAAATGGGTAAAAGAAAAACAAACAAACCACCCCCGAGAGCGGCACGCAAATCGGGCGCTCACTGGAATAACGAAGGCAGGCTTGGGGACAAGAGAGCAAACGCGACACAGAAGGGAGAGAAACTTCATTGGAGAGATTTCTTAACACAAAGCCAGAGCTGTGCATTGCTCAAAACTAACCAGACACAAGGTAAGCTTTCATAATTTCATGGTGTTCATGAAATCCTGGAATTTCTGGAGAATTTTGCTATCTGCTTAGCAGTTTACAGTTTGTCAGCCACGGCAAAAGCACTGTGAAGGAGCATGTGGAACAGCACTGCTCTTAGGGTGAGACTTTCCGATCCTGCCCTAGGTGCTCCTAGAATTTCATTAATACTGTCAGCCATTAAAAAATAAATAAAATTACACAGAACTCCAGGTGTCATCAGGAGGACTTCCACGTGTCAGCCTATCTGGCCCAGAACCACAGCAGGGCTCGCTGGGCAGCGCCCAGACGTCGCTCCCACAACCTGAGCTGCTGCACGCATCCAGCTTCAGAGCAGCCCCAGCAGCCTCCTGAGGAAGGGCAATAACAAAGTTTGGAGCCCATTAAGAGGAAAGCCTACATCCCACCAGATGAGATCTCCGATATAAAGCTTCCTTTATATGCCAGTTAATTGGGATCTCCAAAGTGAAATGGCGTAACATCTATTTTTACCCCTGGGAAATGACTGAGAGGAAGAAGCAAAGATGAAAAAGAAACTGCATCTACTTGTGCACTACAAAACCACCTCTTAAACACATCTGGTTTTGCTTCTCTGGTCTCATAATTTTCAATAGAGTGTATATTTATCTAAACAACGTAAATATTATACACCATCTCAGGTTCTCTTATCTTTGGGAACCTCTAAAGTGTTTGTGTATTTCATTTGCTACCAAAAATGTAATTTCCTAAGAACCCATACAAACCTAGCACACGGAAATCAAGATCTAATTTTAAATTATTTAGATACACTTATCAAAAAAGCCATACAGAGATGAGCTGAGAGCTAGACTGTATGCAGCACAGAACCGCTCAAAAGCATCAAAATTATGGTTAAAGAGAAAAGCTTTTTGACAGAAGCCGGGTACTGGTGTTTCTTGCCCCCTCTTTAGGTTTCTTATCCTCTTCCTCACCCCAGATGACTGCTTTACCACTGATTGCCATATCCATACAGGGGTCAGACCCTCAACGGTATTCCCCCTGTAATGTACTCTGTCTGAAATGGCCAGCCCATTCGTCAAGGCTCCTCTGGAACACCCGATACAGGTGACACGTCCATGCAACACATCAATGTACCTGTTCTGACGATACTTGGTAGCTTTCCAGCTATGCAAGGAGCACATGATTGCCTGATAGGAATGTCAGAAGTGTCCAGGAAACACTTCTTAAAATGCTAAGTGATCTTAGAAGGCTTTTAGGTTTGGATATTCTCCCTGGAACGTTTCAGTAGGACTTTACTTTGAGGGTGCAGGGCAGCCACCTTCTGAAAATCAGACCCTAAGGAGTATCCCTAAGCTGAAAACCCCAAAAGGGAAAGGGAAGGGTGGGAGGCAGGGGGCAGGAAGAGAGAACGCCTGTCCTTACTGGAGCAGTACTGATCAGAGCAGCCAAAAAGGCTCGAGCAGCGCCTAGGGAGGCAGACGAGCCACGGGTCAGCCACCAGTGCTGCGGCGGTTTGGCGGAAGGTGGCATGTCAGCGTCCTCATCCACCACCCCGTTCCCTCTGGGCACCCGAACTGCAGCCTGCTGCTTAGCCACGACACCCAGGCTTGTTTGCAGGGCTGGAGGCACAATGGGGAGGTCACAACACAAGGCTGGAGGTGAAGACTCCCTGGTCTGAGGCTGCATGTCTGGGGAAGAGCTGACCAAGCCCCCAGACTCTGGGGTTCTCACTGCAGGTCCCCCAAATAACGCCTTGTGTGGCCACAGCCAAGCCCCCGGTCACTCTCTCTCTCAGTTTACTATTCCTTGGAGGAAATAATAAAACTCTTTGTCGCAGGGTCACACAATGGCTGTTTAACGTATGTAAATGATCCCAATAGTCTCGGGCAAACTACCCGGGGAAGGCAGAGCTGCTGGTGGTGCTGCTGGAGCTGTGGCACTGACAGCCCGTGATGTCAGAGCGACCTGGATGCTGAGCAAAAACACATCTCACAAATCCTTCCCGACAGCACTGGAGAGGAGAGGAGCCACGGCTGGATCACAACAGCCGCCTCGAGTGACCCCTGCTCTGCCTCACAGAGGGTTGTATAAGCTTTGTGTGGAGCCAGGAGGAACGCAGCACACCCCAAGCAGGGGCTGGCTTGCCAGTGGGTTCCTTGCGGTCGCTTGCGGGCACCCCTGCACAAAACTCTCCTCTAAACCACCCTAACTTGGGGCTGGCCACCCGCACGACACGGGTGGCACCAAGGAGGGGAGTACAGCCCCTTCTGTGTCAGAGAGGTGAGATGCAGGTCACAAAATCCAGCCCTCTGAGCATGCAGGCATATCGGGATTCTTCAGTTGTGTTTATCAGGAAGCCCCCAGACAGAAAAATTACCTCCAGCAGGTTGACTCCTGCTTGGCCCTGCCCCTTTGCCCACGCACAGTTGTTTAAGATCCATCATTTGATGGACATGCTCAAGTTTTGGGGCTACTTAACCACATGCTCCTGACTCAGGGGTGAAAGAGCCAAAAAGCTGTAGGTCAGCTCACAACAAACCCCGCAGAAACGTGCAGTAACACCTCCTGATCCCGGCTGGGCTGAGATGGACCAAGAGCTCGGTGCCTTCGTTTTGTTTCCCAGGTACCTCCACAGCCAAACCGGAAAGTGGCAAAGGGCAGCCTGAAGATCTCAAACACGCCTTATCCTGCAGCTGCCCAAAATAGCATCTTGTGATGTACTTGTGAAATTCTGGAGAAGCCGCACAAAAGCCTGGAAGCCACAGGCTGCGGAAAATGGAGCAGAGCAACGCAACTTCTGATCACACAGACCACGGGAACACATGCAGGAGGAGAAAAGAGACATTCATTCTGTAGATGAGCAGTGAATGAGAGCCTGGGAACCTCGTGGCTGGGAGAACTTGAACAGAGGGACTTTTAAAGGAGGGGCACGGGCTTTCCCAGCGCCTGCCGCCACCAGTAAATCACCGTGCGCTGGTTTATCACCACCGCTGATATCACGCTGGCTGAGAACCTCATCTGTTTCCACCAGTATCTGACCCGAACTGTGAGCTGCTCCCAGGAGATGCCAGGGCACAGATGAAAGAGTGCTGAATGCTTTTGAAGGCTTGGGTCAGGGCTCTATGCTGCAGGTAACTTCAGTAATAGCACCCAGCACGTGACCACTGCCAGCTCTGGGACTCTTCAGGCCCTTGGAGAATCACCCACAAACATCCCAGGAGAGAGAGACACTTCCCCTTGCTTCTCAATCCTAGGTCACTACACAGAGCAAAATATGCCAATAAATTACGAGAGAATCCTTCTTGCTAAATCCTTTTTTTTTTTTTTTTTGGCAAAAGCAGAACTGGCTTTTAGAATGCACATTCAGGTAGTTCTGCTTTTGCTCATTCAAATGGAAAACCAGTAGAAAAAGAGAGGCACAAATAATACGGACAGCCTCGGTAGTGCCATGAAAAAATCTGCCTACCAAGCTCTGTAAAGCATCCTTAGATGAACATCGCATTGTCTGGCTCTTTTAAAGGAAGATGTGAAAGAGCACAGGCTGCTGAATATTTTCCTTTATCTCAGGAGAGCTGCAGAAGGCTGTGTGTCTGAGAAAGATGGCACAGAAGAAAGTTACCTTGTCTTCTCAAACTGTCTTTTTTTCCTTTATTTTATTATTATTTTCCTTTCAACTCTCCTGGGCAGGACCACCCCTGTCTGATCATTCCCCGTTTCTCCATGCTCACAAGACTACAGAGGCTCAGTGGCATGGGCGAGTTTCCAGTTTCCAGTGCTGTACAGCAAGCAAGAGATGAAGAAGTGGAACAGATTTTTCTTCAAAGGTACTACAAATGTCAAATTACATTTCCCATACCAAATTTTGCTTGGCAAAAAGCTCTCTAAAATTTCAGCTGCATCAACGCGCACAAATAGGGTTGGAAGCTTCATTTCACTATCCTCTTATTTAAACTGATGATGATGCATTACACTACAGCCATTATACAAAACAAAACAATCCCATAAAAAGAGGCTGAAAAGCCTGCCAGACCTTGCTCTGCACTCAGCTATCCACAAGCAAGCCCATTCCCATCAGCAGGAATAAAAGAACAGGGGCTGTCACTGCTTGCCAGCCTCACGTTCCATCTAGGAACGAGCCTGAGGACTTCAAAAAATTATTTCTATCAGCAACAGTCAGAGATTTGGGATGCATCCGTTTGTTTCCTGAAAACCAGGCCGACACAAAGCACGTCCAGATGTACACCCAAACTCACCAGGGTCATTTGAAAATCAGAGGCAAGGCACAAACGATGCTCCAGTTCTGTCAGCGCACATCCCAGATCTCACTGAGCAGCCTCTGCCCTAGTTACTGCACCAAGCACAGGCGGGCAGCTGCTGTCCCACTGGCACCGGGCTGAGTGCGAGCAGCCCTGCCATAGGAGCGTTTAACGCTATGCACATGACCATGAGCATTTCGGAGTCACCGTTTTTTTCTTTTCCCTTTAAAGAGGAGGAATTCCCCACCCCCACCACCCCTCTGCACCTCGTTTCCATCTGGCTGATGCTTTGTTACTGCTGCACCTCCAGCTGGATCCCCCAGCGTTGTCTCGAACATTTTGTTCCAGCAGAGCTGAGCTCCCCGAACACAAATCCCAAGGCTCTCTGTGCGCACAAGAGCAGCCTCTCAGTGACAGCCCCATGCCCCTGGTACTGTGGAGGCCAGGCTGGAAACCGGGCTCAGTCATAGAAGGTGGCCAGTTGTTGTGCTCTGGGGTTTGTTGTTTGGGTTTGCAGACACCGACTCTTTTCACGGGGAGAAGACGAACAGGGGAGACTACTCCTTTCCCAGCAGAGCTGGGGGTTGCTCAGCACCTCCTCGAGCCTCCCGAGGCTGTGTTGGGAGGGTGAGAGCCCCCTTCTCCACGCCGCCACTGCAACAACCCCTTTTAAAGCAGGGCTCACTGAAATCAGGGAGTGAATTATGAGCACTGAAGCTGCAACTCCAGATATTTGCATTTCTCCTCTCCTCCAGCGATGCCTGAATCCTTGGCCAGGCACTGGGTGCCCAGGACTGGCAGCTTGCCCTGCTCACCCTGCCTCAGGGGGACACAGAGAGCCTCGCAGCCAGGGTTAGCGGGACCGGACTGCTCCCACGCCTCAGCTCTTCACACGTGGCAGGGACCTCCCGTGCTGGAAACTCGTGTGACCCACTTAAAAAAGACAGTGACCCAATTTTGTTATGCCAGGAGTGAAGCCTTTCTCATTCTCCAGCGAGAGCTGTCTCCACCAAACAATTCGACTACATTCGAAGTAGCCCTCTCGCAGCGTAAGAATTTGCAAAATGCCTTTTTTATTGCCACAAACCTACCCTGGTACAGCACCATTTGGGCCAGTGTGTCTTCAAGTGCTTTACAAATTAAGAAAGCCCATTTCATACAGAATAACTGCCCGTACTCAAATTCCCCACTCACTTCCAAAGGCAAGGATCCAACATCCAGCTATGAGATCCTTCCAGTAACCGAGCGGTGATTTCAAGGCAGCAGTGCCCCTGTTAAACAAAGCTCAGATTATTGCTCATCTTCATTTTTATTTCTCATCCCTTTGTCACTAGCAGAGAGGTAATGGAAACGTGCCATGAGATGGCGAGGGGCGCGCTGGAGCGTACCCACTTCACAGGAAGCCACCTCGGACGAGAGCTGTGCAACGAGCCTTCTGCACGGAAGGATCAGGTGCCAAGTGACACGCGGGTCTCGCTGTAAGGATGAGTGTGACAACGTGAAAAGGCAGCCACAGATGCAGAGAGGAAGTGCTAATCAGTGCACTCGGGCTCAAAACAAGGAAATGCAGCAGTTGTTTTATGTGAAACTTTTAGACTCTTGTGGAAAGCTCTGATTTACACCAATCTCCAACCTGGAGCTCTGCTGCTGGTGCAACCTTAACGTGAATTAGTTGCACTACGGCTTCTCAAACCTCTCCTTGCAGCACAAAGCAGAGAGCGAGGTAGCCAAAGGGGTAGGTAGGCAAAGGAAGGGGTCAAGTAACAAAACCCTCTCGAGCAGCAAAACAAAGTGAATTCAGCCAGCAACCTCTGTCTCTAGCGAAAGGCAGCCAGCCTTTCCTCTTCGGTAGGCAGCATGTGCATGGGAGCGGTTTGCTTTGCGCCCAGGAAGCAGAGATGCATTTTGTGCAGAGCAGCCATTAGCAAGAAGAGCACAGCCCAAATTGCTTCCCATCTTCCTGCAGTGAAAGCGTCAGAATAACACCAGTTGTTACAAAGCACCTCGTACTCACACACCTCTTTCAATGACTGCAACCCAAACAGGAAGTCCTAAAACAGCTCAGTGGTTGGGGTTTTTGGGGTCAGGTAGACAGGACAACTAAAAGAGTGAAATGCTGGCAGGGATGAGTAACCTAAGACCTTAAGAAAACTTAAACTCATTCTTCACGAGGCATCCTGGAGCATATATGTGTTAAAGAAGCCCTGGCTGTCTATGGCAGCACCAGTGCCCCTCCAGGTGCTCAGCCCCAGGTGCCGGCCACACCAGGTCTCTCCAAGCCTCCTCCCATCCCGGGAGCCCCACAGTTTGCGAGAAGAGCACCTCCGGCAGGCTCGTGGACATGACTTTCAGCTTTCGTCCAAGGAAGTGCTCCCTCAGCACCACGGGGCTTTTGCGGTCACCTTGGCAGCGGCCCCGCCCCTTCTCCCCTCTGGAAGGACACGAAAGGAGCCGGGGCTCACCCCTTGTTCCCCTTGCAGGCTAGCCACCTCCCAGGCACAGCGCTGAGCACAGCTGCACGGCAGCGCGGGCTGGAAGAGGAAGTTTTCCTTGACACCGCTGCAGCGACACCCTGGAGACGGCGCTTGTGCAACCTGCTCGCGGGTTCCTGCGCGGTTGTTCCCCTGCTGTGGTGGTCTGTCGGGACTCAGAAATACAACTTGAGCACCACGTTTCACCATTTCTTCCCTGCTCCCTCAGCAAGAGCTGCAGTTAGGGTCTCACAAGAAGTCTGTGGGGAAGTAACACGCACTCAGTTTGATGGGAGCCCTCCCAGTCCCCATCCCCCAAACACTGCGTAATCAGAAAAAATACATTCTTCTTTTAATGCAGTGCTAATTAGGGAGGGAGAAATGGGGTTTGCCACTTTCTCTTCTGAGAGTGTCAACAGTTTCTGGGGATAGCGCTCCTAATCTCTTCCATCTCCTCCATTACATAAATTCACAGCAACCACAGCCTGTAATGAGTTGCGTGTGAGGCCCAAGGTGAGGCAATGTCTTAGCACCTTTCATACATATTCATAAAAAAACAACACTCAGCAATAATAATATAATCCTGCATGCATGTAAAACGCTTCACAGAAATCCTCTCGACAGCCCTGTCGGGCAGTGAGGAAAACATTGCCGGGCCAGTCTCACGGAGGAGTGAAGGAACTCGCCCAAGGTCACCCAGTGACATGGTGCCAGGAGCGGGGGCCACAAAAGCTCTCTTGCCTCAGCCTCCTTGCACCCTGGGTAACAAAGGGAGGACAGTTCCTTCCCCACCACCCATGAGCAAATTTTCCCTAGCAAACGCCAAGTAATTTGAGAGGAGGAATGAATGAACTCCTATGGAGGTAATTCCACCAGCGGATCCAGCCTGGGCCTGCCCGCGAACAGGAGGAAATTCTTTCACATACGCATGCATGGGGGGGAAAAAAGAAAGGAGACAGAGAGACAACATTTAGGTGCTAAAATTAGAGCAAAGCTTAATAATCTCTGAATGGGAGATGAAACAGATCGGCAGCCCTACCAAGTGAGTTGTCTGAACAGGGACGTGATTTTTCAGGTACCCAAATTTCTTGCTAACCCGACTTACCCTGCAAAGCCTCTGAGGTGTGCTTGTGGCTTTAAATATTTTCTTGTTGCTGCTTTGAAGGCAAGAACAGACACGATATCCAAAGCATCCGCTGATATGCAGCTGAAGGGAGGGGGCCGGAGGAGGAGGAGGGGGAGGAAGAGGAGGAGGAGGAGAGCGGTGCAGCTAGCTGAGAACTGTCAGATCGTGTTTGCCATCAAGGAATGCCATTTCCCAATGCCTGAGTTTAACTCTGGAATGAGACGCACGCTGCTGCTGACCCCTCTGCTGACATTCTATAGATTCCCTTATCTCATCAGCCCCTGAGCATCCCGTCCTCACTCCTCCGCGCTCGTGTTCCCAAACTGTCAATCTCGCGGCAGTGACTCACGAGGTTCTGAACCCACCACTCGCCTCTGTGAGTCGCACTATTTTTTCATACACGTCCTTCTGGTTGAGATGGAGAGGCGTCTTATTCTTCTGAAAAGTTAAAAACAAAATTAAAAAGAAGCACTGAAAGCAACGTGCCCTCAGCACAACAGCCTCCCTTCGAGCGCTGCGTACTTCAAAGAAAAACACACGGATCTCCTTCGGCTCTCCGGTTATGGTGCTGTGAATTAGGGATAACTCCACTCAAGTCAATCAAGCCACAATCATTATGAAAACCACCGTGAGCAAAAGCAAAGCTGGGCCTGCATCTGTGGGCAGATTTCGGGAGCAACAAGGCATTGCAAAATAGATTGTAAGGGTGTATTCGAGTTCAGGTCAGCTCTGCAGGTTCTCTCCGTACTCCCTGTCCAACCCAGGTGAAGTTGGGATTGTCTTTATGCTGCAATCCTCGTTACAGACGGCAGCAGAGTTGTTTGTGCCTCTGCTGGAACTGTTCGGAGGCAGTGGTGCACCCACCTCCTGCATGGCACTGCCACACTTCTGAGGAGGGCGGAGCGGTGCAAGGTGGCTGCCAACAAAGGCTTCCTCTGTCACACCGCCATGGCATGGGTGCACCTCGGGGATGGCCTCAGCTCCTCACCTTCTGTCACCTCGCAGTTCTGGCTGTCCCACGTGAAGGCTGCATTTCTTAAACTGGAAGAGCTGAGAAACTGGCAAGGGAGCCGCTTTAATGCCCTCCCATCTGACACCACTGCACAGAGCAGGACGATGAGAAGAATAAAATAAATCTGATCCCCCCAAGGCATTTATCTAAACGCTCTGATATTCTGTAAGCTACTGAGGGGCTCAAGCGAAAGAGTTAAAACCCAGCACGCTTAATTTTCATAGAGCACAGACCCAACCATGAACATGCACATCCATATGTTATTGGATTTGCTGGTTTAATCAGCAAGTACCAGTGACTCAATTAGCCTCTTAGCAGTGCCTAAATGCCACTAATTCAGCCCGCTGGCTGCTGCAGCACACATACACAAGCTTGTCCCCTTGGATTTAGCGGTAACAGCACCGCTATTCTTCTCGTGACAGCACCGGGGGCCCGGATGGTCTCCCTGGCTCTCCCTCTCTCTGTTCTGCCAACCACACAGAAAAAAAAGACCCCAGGGCTGGCTGTGTGCGAGCCTCGAGTAGGACGAAAAAGGAAGAGGGAGACACTATTTCTATTCATGTTAGAGCTTCAGAGCTTCAGCCACCAGAAAGCCTTCTTAAAAAAAAAAAAAAAAAGAGAGAGAGAAAATGTATTCAAAGAAGCCCCTGGTTTAGAGCAACAGCCTAATAAGGTGTAAAAAAATAATATCCTGAGCTAATCTTTACCATCTACTATACAGGGCTTTAACAAATTAGAGGAGCTAGGGCTGAAGAAGCACTGTTTGGTTCCACCCAAGCTATCCTCCCACCACTGCTCTGCTCCTTGTGTTGTTTGGCTGCATGATACAGCACCAGCCCATAGGCCAGCACTTAACGTTTGTTGCTTTGGCAATCTCAACAATGCCAGGGAGCAAAGCAACCAACCCTCCCCGACCTGCCCACTCCGTTGGTTCACCAGAACATTTGTTGGGTTAATTTTTGCGACTCTCCTTTATAGAATGACTAATTTTCAGGCAGATCGATTCCCTAGTGAGCTGTTGCACATTGTGCAGCCATAAAAGCAGGGCTGACAGTCAGAGGAAGTGACAGGAGCAGTAGACTGGTGTTAGGGCAGAAGCCAAAAGGAGTTTTGGCAGCAGCGAGGTACATGTCAAATTAAAGTGACCAAGCAACGACGGCTTCAGAAGTATTGACTCAGTATGAACAAAATGTGCTGTCAAAACACAACGTGTCAGAACTGAGCCCTTCGCATCCATTTTACTTGATGACTATATAGAGAATTACAGGTCAGAAGACACACAGGAGATCCCAGAGGAGGAAAAAAGAAAAAAAAACCACTGTACTAATTAACTTCCAACGTGGAAAACAGAGTATTCTTCCCAGAAAACAGAGCCAAAAGACACACAAGCTCTTCCCTCGCTTTTTTGTAACCCTTCTCGTCACTTAAAAATGAAGGTTTATTAATAAATGGTCAAAGCTGAAGTCCCTCTAGGTTTTGGAGCCCCAGCACTTGCAGAAGAAGCATTACTGCTTTCACTCTCTCCCAGCAGCTCCCCAGCTGAAACCCACTTGGCATCCAAAGGCTCGGCAGGGCCCTGCTAATCCTACAGGAGGACCTCCACAACAACACTGCAAACACAAAATGTAACAGCCAAGGTACCAGACAGTGAGCAGACCTTGCACTCCTACTCCCCTTTCCTTGTTAATATTCATTAGTTTAAAAGAAAGATGCCCAGGAAGGCAGGGGATGCACAGCCTCTGTTCAGCCTTGGGCACTTCGGCTCAGCAGCCCCAATCCGAGCAGAGTGCTGCCAGACCTGAGCCTGGGGACGAATGCAGGGTGGTTTGGGAGTTAGAAAGGAGTAAAGGGAACACAGGGTCTTAATTACTGCAAACCAACCAACCTGTCCCAGTGAAGACAGGTACACGCACAGCTAACGCATCTCAGCATTTCTCAGAACCATTAGGTCACCAGAATATGAAAACTGCCGACGGTATGGCAAAAAAAATGGCAAAGTTTCCTGCTTTGCCCTCTGTCCCCTTCCTGATAAACCCCATTACTCGCTGCTCCCAGAGCACCCCATCGAGCAGAAACCACCGCTTCTCTTACAACTTTGGCTTTACAGAAACAACAGAACGAGACAGGCAGATCTTTGCAGGATTTTTTATGTTTAAATGGTTGGAGCCCAGCCACCCAGGGCGGAGCATGAGTGAATGTGAGGGAAGCCTCCTCTTCTGAAGGTGCGACAGCAATTGCAACCGCTGCCTGGTTCCTAGGGAATGCTGCATTTCCCTAAATGCTGTGGCGAGCAGGCCAGGCAGAAGTTCTGCCCAAACGAAGATCCCAAGCAGCCAGAGCAGAAACGCAGAATGTTCACAACCCTTCCCGGGTAGGTGATGTTACTGCAGCTCGTGGACATTTTGTCTTCCCTTGTCAGAAAAGCTGGCTTGCTAATTTATGGGCAGAGTGGGAAAAGCAGAGGGAAACAGACAGACACAGAATACTTAAAACAGGCCTCAGAATGTAGACAAAGCTCCCCTTTCACCTCCTGCTGCTATTTACCATCTGGGATCCTGAAAAGGGGGTGATGGGTAGCTTTGTGATAGGTTTGGCAAGGGGCAGGTCATTTAGGATTTTCTCTGTGTAACGAGGTCATGTGTCAGCGCCTTCACAGCACATGGGAACACAGTCCCAAAGAAGGTTCAACAAAAGGGTTGCCCTGGCCAAACTGGAAAGAGATTCTATTAAAAATAGAATGGCACTAATACAGCTCCTTAATGAGATTAATAATAATAAACTGGACGAAAACGTCCCTGGAATCTAGCTTAGAAAACCACAGAAAAAAATATGGAGTTAACACTCCCCATTACAAGTTGGATGCTATTTGTTAGCACATTTTTAGAAACGGGATGATGATTAAAGGTAAAATGAAGCTTTTAAATCACTGCATCTACACTTCTGTTTGGAAACCCAGCAAGCCAGTAGAGTCCATGTTTGTTAACTTTTGCTTTCTTGACCAGCCCACACTGCAATCAGCAAGCAAGATGGGACTGTACAAAACGTCCTGCAGCTCTCTGCGGAAAGGGAGCAGCACCCAGTGCCACAGTAAGCCCTGATATTCCCATTTGTACTACTGGGGGACAGACACAGCAGGGCTGAAATACTACACGTCAGAAGCGTACCTTTATTTATTTATTTGTTTGTTTATTTATTTCTCACGTGGCTTTGTTTCACAAAGGCATTTCATAAAAGCAGATGCATGAAACGAAGAGCACTGGTTTAGAAATGTTTTCCCCATTTTTATAAAAAGAATTATTAATAGGGTGAGCTTCTCATCATACAGTACCACCGTAAGTCTCTAAACGGGGTCCTTTAATCAAACCTCCTAGCCTGTTGCCCAGGCTGGATGTCTGCTGACTGCAGTGATTTCACCAACACTGCTACTGCTGGCACTATCTGGGCACTTGGTAAATTATTTAAGATCTATGCGAGCAGCACGGGTGCTGAACTGCTCCCTACAACTAGTGCAGGAGTTGCTTATCTATGAGTCTAAAGAAATTCTTTAGAAGAGTTGCTGGCAAATACCTGCAAGGCTGCGGTGCAGAGGGCTCTAAGTGAAAATGTTGCTCTTGTTCCTCCCTAGCCTCTCCTCTAGGCACAAACGTGCACACACACGCGGTGAGCCACGGCTGTAGGCTGCAGGCAGGAGAAGGAGTCGCCATCAGCACGTCGCTGTGATACTGTCCAGCTGCACTAGGGCACTCCTGCCATAAAAGCCCTACACCTACCATCCTAAGAAGCTGTTGGTGAAGCCACCCAGCTCCAGACGTGCTCCCAAGTGTCTGCTCCTTCAGGCAGGGTGCAAATGCAAGACCCCAAGCCAACAGCGCCCTGGTACTGAGATCGGGATGGCAGGGACAGCCTGAAGTGTCGCAGAACGAAATGGTGCCGCTCACACATCCCCAGTGAGAAGCTGGGATACAAAATCCAGCCGCAGTTCTGCACCAGTATGGCCATATTTTGGGTTTTCGTGCCGGGTTCCCCCAGCTCTGCAGCTGACACAGCACCACGCTGCCTTTCTGCAGCAGGGCAGAGAAACGACCTGCCCAGACAGAACTGGCAACAAAGGCAACGAGTTAGCGTAAGGCAGGGCAGCTCGAGGAGGCAGCCACCCCGATACCACAACTCTGGTGTCACCCAGCTCCCAAAGCAGAACAAACAGACGGCCTTTCACTCCACATTTTAAGTAGAAAAATCCTTTTTTTTTTTTTTTTTTTTTTTAAAAAAAAGAAAAAAAGGTATTGTTCTACTCCGAGACAATAAACAGTCTGCCTTCTCGCCACAGCTCTGAAAAGAGCTTTGCAAACAAAGGGGCACACACACAGCGGCAGTGCAGAGGTCAGGCCCGCGGGGCAATACCCAGCGTTCAACGTTACCCCTCCCCACCCCCCCCCAAAAATCACAGTTTTGATAGTTCGGTGGAAAAAAAAAACTTCGCAAATTTGCAACAAAACTGTTAAGTAATTAAGGCAAGACACTTCACACATGAACTTAAACTGCTAATTAAATCCCCCCTGCTTAATTGACTAGATTTGCATATCATTCAGCGAGGAACAGGAATGGCTCGGGCGTTACACAAGCCCTTTCTTGTGCTGCAGAAGGCTAAGGAATAAACCAAGGGTAATAAGAAGCAATGACAGTTTCTGAATGAAGGGGAAGTTTTCAACAGATTTTCAACATTTTTTCTAAAACATCAGCACACGATAGCTGACTCCAACCGTAACATCCAGAAGTGCAGGAAATGTTTTACAGCCACGCCAACTCCTGCCCTACTTCAACCTGCCGTCGCTGTCTGCTCATGTGCACAGCTCTCAGTTACTCTCAGCACTGGTTTTATGCCCAAGAAAATCAATTCCTACATTAAAAAAAAAATATTGATTTTGTTAACAACGGAAGAAGTAGTAACAATGTTGGCCCCTCTCTGCCACTAAACTTAGTGAGAACTTCAAGAGGCAAAAACTTTCAGGCCTATAGTAGGGGGAGAAAAAAAGCACCCTTGGACTGTGAGATCAACTAGAGTCAAGGAAAACAGGCACATAGCTGCCAGCTGCAGTGCTTATACACGACCGACAGCATGCAGGATGGAACTTCCCTGCTCCAAGGATGCCAGCTGATGCTTTTGTAATTGTGTTTAAGTGGACCAGGATTTGGAGTTGAAACACAACCTCCTCGCAGCACAAACGGACTCCTTGTTTTGGGCTGGGAGCACAGGAAAGTTAGTACCTGCTCCCACCTGGAAGGTTACTACTGTAGAAATGATGCTAACACACTTCCCTTCTTAAATGAAGGGACTCTGTAGAATACAAACCCGCTGTGCACGCCAGCAAATTCAGATATCTGAAACCCAGATGTATCTGCTGTCTGCACGACAGCACTTCCTTCCAGCTCTGGATGTTGTACTTGCACAACAGAGATACTTCCACGGCTACAAAGTGGTGTTGTACACTATCAACTTCTCTCAGTTCTGATCTGCTGGATTAGAAAAAATAGAAGCAGAACAAAACCCAGTTGTCTCATTTATCTCAGGGCAAAACGATTTGCTATGTAGCCCCTGATAACAACATCAGGACACTTGTGATGCCTAGCGAGTTGCACCGTGACTGTAACAGGATTCTGCAGGACCACCACCAAATTTACTACTTGTAAAACATCCCAAAAAAAGGTTGGTGATCTGAGCTATCTCTGAGTAGCCCACTTTTTCAAGTGAGGCTTCTTAACCCAATAAACTAAGAACTAACTTGTTATCCTACCAGCAGCCCCTACCAGAAATGGAAACAATCGCATCCTGGAACACGTACATGAACCCACAACAAGTAGTGGGCTCGCTGCCACAACTGAGTATTCAAACAGCAAAAGCTGGGGGCTGCACCTCCCCTGCATGGAGCTTTTATATGACGAGATGGACATTGAGGTGGATTTATCAAAAGTCCTTATGATGATCTCTTTAGCGTGACGCACATAAGCGGTTTGGTTGGGTGGTTTTTAAACCCTGAAATTGTTTTTGAATTGATCTCCTGCTGCCTTGCTGAGGGAGGGGAACGAGGACTGCGGACAGAGCTAAACACAGCTGCCCACTGTAATTTCTGAATGGTCCTGCAACTTGCCCATCTGATCCTTGTCAAACAATCAGCAATGTAAAAAAAAAAAACATTTTCAACACTCATCATTTGTGCAGACTTTGCTGCTCCCAGCTGAAGCAGCCCCACATTAAGCCTGGAAGAGCTACTCTCTTCTGCTAGGGCACTTGTTGCACTACCTAGGAGAAACTGAACTGCAATGAAGCTGCACAGAGCTCACGCTGCTGGGAGCGACACAAGAACCGTGGCCACTTCTGAACTCCAGTCTGAGAGGAGAGCCCATCACAACGCAGCTCGCTGAGCTCAGGGGGGCCGTGGAAGTCGGGCTGGCAGCCACCGGCAGCGCCTTCCTGTCACATACCCAGAAGGACAATTTTTATTTTCTTTTTTTAAAAAAAAACCTTCATCTGATATATATATATATCCATCTTTACTTCACTTGTAATGTTATTTAAGCCTACTCTAACATTCTCCCCAACGAAGGGGGCAGCTGCCATGCTGGCTGAAGGCACGGCCGGTTTGGTGCAGCGGTTCCGAGCATTCCCCCCACCCGTGTGCCCTGCATGCGAAGCAGGCGGCTGCCCCGCCGCATCCAGGGGGACCTCACTTCCTCCCTGGCGAACAAGCAGCCCATTCAGCAAAAGGGAAATCCCAAGATGCACCCGGGCAAAGGGCCTGCTGAAGGAGCTGGGAAGAAAACCAACCCCCACCCCACAACCAGTCACCAAGGCGGCAGGAAGAGCAGCCCCGGAGCTGCAATCGCGAATCCACTTCTGCAAACAGCTACTTTAGGACGCGGATCTGCCGTGCCCCTCGTTTAAGAAGTTTTCCAGCGTAGCATTTCAGCTCAGTCCTACAGAAACGTAATCCCCAGAAAGGAGCATCAGCCCCAGCAATGGCACCACAGGAACGCCAGCATGCCGGCTCAGGGGAGCGTCTGCACGGCTACTGAGGTCGACTGCAGAGTGAATTTGGAGCAACTCGATTGTTGCTTTGCAATTATAATCTAAAGCAAATTTTGTTGCAATTTTTAAAAGGAAAGCAAAAAACGTGCATTTTTTTCCCCTAGTTAAGAAATTTGGTGGAAACAGCATCCATGTGTCTCCATGTTTCTCTCCCCTGAGCCCCAATGCTCGCATGGTGACACCCAAACTGTCCACCCAGAGATCGATCCCAACGTGACTGCACATTATGGGTTTAACCAAGGGAATCACAAGTTTGAGGAGGGGGCTGATAAATAAAAGAGCTCATTTCAAGAAAAAAATCCCCCCTAAATAAGGGAGCAACATAAATGTAAGGGTTTTCACATCTGCCAAGATGGGATCCAGCTGCTCTGCCAGGAGATGAATGAACATCCCTCTTAGAATTTCTTTTCTTAGAAAGAAACAGATGAAGTTTGATTACTGTGAATCCACGTAAATCAAATCGAGATGCCTTAGTCCAGCTAACAAGAGCAAAGTTGATGCATTCTTAGAAAACCTAAATGTTAAATTTGCATGTACGTTTGTAAAAGCAGAATGTGAATGCAGAATAGAATTCTGGAAAGAAATCCCACTGAACTCCCGTGAATTGATCGGGACTTCCCCTTGCAAAATCTCAGCAGAATTTGACCACCACTTTATAACCACAGAGGAAACACTGGCCACAGGCAGAAGCTAAGACAAGTGATTTCCACACAAAGATGCAATTGGAAGCACTTGGGCCAAGCCCACTGACTTCACTGGAGTCAAACCCCCAAACACAGCATTGCCAGAATGACCTTCCCCGACATGAAGCACGGCACCACCGCACGCCAGTTACATTTGTACTTCGGGGTCTCTTTTGAAGCATCTCCTATTTCTTCCCCTTACTTGATTCAGTTCCTGGCATGGTTTGCGTGGCAGCATGACGACGCTGATGCCGTGACTAATCTTCATGGACAGCAGACAAAATAAACCAATTAAAGACCCCCAAGGTCTCAACCACTGCATCATTTAACTATCTTTTATATACCAGCAAAAGTTAAAACTCGTCCACACACTTCTAAACTTGGCAGTTGAGTGGTGTAAGGCAGGGGCTGCTGCCCCCAGGAACTCCATATTTACTGTCCCTGCAGTTGGCATCGGTGTAGCTTCCCCAATAGCTACACCCAAACTGATGAAGCTTTACCAACTCCACCAAAATCAATTTCTTCCCAACCTAGGTCTAATTGACTGGGGTTTTTTGTTTGTTTTTAAAGACCAGGCTGTTCCTCAGTTCACAGAATTAGAAGCTGTTGTCAGAAAAACCTCAGCCGCGCACCACAGCTTGGGAACACAGGTGGGGCAATAACCCACTGCTGGGGTGACCAGCAATCTGGGCAGAATAGGAAACCACAGCTCATGCTCCGGCTCCTTCCAACTCTTCCAGTGCAGTGGCCGCGTGTCGCACCACTGGGAAAAAGATACAGAACATTTTTTCTCCTGAGCACTGAACTGCTGTATCCCAAATAAAGGGAAGCGTGACAATCTGTACAAATGCAAATGTCCCAAATGCCAAGACTAACATTTCTAAAACCTAATTCAACTCTTTCATTTCTTAGCTGCGGGCCGTTTACTGCCACTCCTTTTTTCCACCCAAACAAAAGACGAAAGGGATGACTCAAAGCAACTTGAATTTCAAGCTAAAGCCACAAAGCACTGAATGCTTGAACTTTAATATTAAACAGGTGTGCAGATGAGATTCATTCAAGCCTCATCATGGCTAGGTTAATTGTTAAAAAAACTGCAAAAAGACCTAATTTACTTGAAAGACACATGGGTAAGATAAACAGAGCTATAAGGAACGACCAAGGCATGTGGTAAATACAAGCAGAGCACTGCCAACTCCCTCCACCCCCTTGTCCCACCAAATCCCTTTTTCCTTTGTATTCCAGTAATTTTATTTATTTTGTTTGTCAGAATTTAATAATACCACACATGATCTTTGGTCTAGAATCAAAAGGGCTAAAGACAGATCAGAAAGTCCATTACAAAGTAGATGTTCACCTAAATATGAATCTAGAAATCAAGGGTTTAGCAAAGGAACTCCTGATTTTCTATGCTGCATGCACCAAGTCCTCTGAGCAGTAGCTCTGCATACCCCCAGAATGGGATAATCGAGCACATTACACCACTCATACCACTATCTGCTGCTGAATACAAAGATTTCCTCACTTGCATCTTCAGTCCTCTGTTTATTGGCCTCCACCTTTTTTTGAAAAAAAAAAAAAAAAAAAAAAATACACCGTGTAGCAAAAAAGAAAAAGGCAAAAAGCCAAACAAAGCTACATCTCTGGATGTATTAGTGCAGGAACCCATTGCACAGCATGTTTCTTATTAGGGAATGAATGGGAACAAAGAAATATCTATAATGGACCTAATGCTGCAGTCTGGGCTCTTTTGAGTCTGATTTACTTCTCACAGCAGCTCTGCACCACTCTAAATCCATTTATTTCAAAAGCATATTTCTAAATCATAGCAGCATGGGTGAGATAATTCACACCCACCAAATAAACTGAAACTGCTAGGGGGGAGTTAAGAATGGTGAAATTTTTTATTTTTTTCCCCTCCAACTTACACGAGACTCCATTATCTTTGAACTCAGGCGAGTTTGTCAACTCTAGAGCAAAGGGATTTTAGAAAAGTGTGCTTAACATACAACAATGAGAAATTCTTAATATCAGAAGCGTAAATCTGAAATGCATAATATCAATGAAGGCTACTGAAATCAGACCACAATACTGTCTATTTTCTGCTTTTCTGGTCAATTATTCTGTATAAAAGCTCCAAAATTTATTCTACTGCTATAAAGATGAAAACCTCTGGAATAACCCAGAGGATTTTTCCATTTTGTTTTTTAAAGATACTTGTCAAATAAAATACTGGACCCAGCAAAAGTTAATATGTAAAGGAGTGTGGTTTTTAATTATTTGAAGTAATTCACTGTTTCTAATTGGCACTACTACAATATCTGTTTTAGTAAGCAGCCGGCTCCACACATAACCTATACATTTTAATACAGTGGAATTAATTTTGTTAGCTAGATCCTGGAAAAATCATCTACAAGCATTATGTATGCGGTCCAAGATACTCAGCACTTCTGCATTACATAATAATAGAAAGAAAACGACTATCAGGATCTCCTTTCTGCAATCCGATCTGCATGGGCAGCTCTTTCAATCTGTGCAGCTCCCCCAGTGAAACTGATCAGGGCTGCAGGCACAGGTCAGGTGCCAGATTTCGCACAGCTCCCATTTAACCAAGGTTAAAGTAACGAGGTTACTTTGGCCTCTTCAAATTCAGTAAACGCACGTGGGTGCAGTAGCTTTCTTCTCCTGCATTAGGTGTCAAAGAACAGCTTAACTGTGCTGAAAACCAGAAGGAAAGTTTTTACTCAATGGTCACAGCTCACTAAGAGCAGCATTACAGAAATATTTTAGACCCTTGTCTTCGCTGACGGAGCTGGCCAGCTTCGCCACCCATGTTTTCTGTTTAATGGCAATAAAGGCAACATCTTACAAAAGGAGAAAATCTAAAGATAGAAAACAGGTGTTACTATTCCTGATTTTATCAGTGCCACTGGCACATACCGCTTTTTTTTTTTTTTTGTCTCCAGATATGAATTACAAATTCTGCAGATTCCTCCCCAGAAGTGTCCAACTTCAGCTCCTGGCTGATTCCACCTGGGCATGAAGAGTCAGAGCCATGAGCACGTAGTAAGCGGAGGGAGCTTGATGAAAACACGGGTTATGACAGTGGAAAGATAGGAAATGTTTCTTCTCCCAACCCCAGCAGATGTTGTCCAATTAAGGATGCAAATAAATCACCCTCTGCATTGCAAGTCAGAAAACACATCCATAAAAGCTCTCTAAATACATTTCAGTTTAAACTTGCATAATTCTCCCAGTGGAGAAATCATCTTAAACTTATGTAATCCTTAGAAAGAGACATTACAGACAATTCAGTGCCACAAAGAAACAAGGAAGACATCTCTAGAAAAGAGGTGCACCCACACACAATTAATTATATAGGTGTAGGGGGGAAGCGCTGGGAGAGCGACGCAGAGCCCCGAGCCTGCTGTTTCCACAGAGACCGATCTGTAACCGAGCTCAAGGGGCTGCTCCCCTTCCAGCAGCCAGCACTGTCTGTTATACTTAACCCAGACTTCCTAACACTTGATATCCTGTCTGCTCTTTCAATGCCCTTACTCAACATTTCAGACAGACATTACACAAACTGGCTGGTGAAAAGGGTTGAGAAACCAATGAGCAATCCAAGTCAATGACCTTATTCTATAAAATGATACCATTGACGGAACAGAGGGCGAGGAACAAAGCTCAGGGGTGCAGGTCTTCTGCACATATCCCTGAAATCTTCCCCAGGAGAACTAAGCCAAGTGCTTTGCTCCACCTGAGGATTTTGTTTTGTGGCGCTGCTGCTCTGTAAAACCTCAGCAGTTCTCGTGCTTCCAGTCCAAATGATGGTCGCACCAAAACAGAAAGGGTTTCAATTAAAAAATAAATAAATGTCACATTTTCTACAAAGCATGTGCAAAGGTAACTATACATCAATCAATGAACAACAAAGCCAGAACCCGGGCTATCGATTCGCTCCTTTGCTGCTTATCTCCAGCATGCAGAGCGAGGCTGCAGTTTCTGCACAACCTCTGGCCTCGTGGACGTCTCTCCTGACTTTAAGTATAACTGCTTAAGCAACTCAAAGACTACTTAATATAAGTAAGGGTGGCAGGACACCTGCATTTAACAGAAAATGCCATTATGTTGCTTAGCAGGTTGTTTTAATACACACCCAGCCTGGAGAAACCCAAACAAAAGTGACAGCGACCAAGCCAGAGATGGAGGCAGCGATAAGAGACCCACACGGGGGAATTCCCATTGGCTTCTCCCAGAGCCCTGGCCATGAAACGCTGGCAGGATCAGGGCTTCAATTTGTATCTGTTTTCGTTACCTCATCCAAGCAAAGGTCAGAGCAGCACGATGAGCCGGGCACACAGCGGCCGGCAGCTGCCTGCCAGCAGGTTTGCCCAACGCGGGCACACGAGGCATGTTCAAAGAGCTGCACCTGATGCAATTCTGAGGCTAAGTTTATGGCCCTTCAGCTTGCACTGGGGAAAAGCAAGGCTGGCCCTGGTCCCAGCTGCAGAGATTTCCCCATCAGGAGAAAAAAATAAGCTAAAATGCTGAAACATAGAGATTGACAAATCCTACATAAAAGAACAAAATCACCATTAGGTACCTACAGCAACCTGAAACCCCAATGGTGCATGGAGCAACCAGCAGGCAAAGGCCTCCCTGTCCAGAGGCAGCTCCAGCTGCAGGAGCCAATGCCCTGCTCAGTAAGACCTGCCCAGGTCACAGCACCCCCAAACACCTACGGGACCAAAACCTAGTTATTGAGCAAAACAAAAACACTGCAGTGCCAAAACAGGCCCACTCCCGGCTTTGGCACAGTCCTGTAAAGGTGGGGGCACGGCCACAAGCTCACTGCAGCCACTCCGTGTTAACCCTGGCGCATGTCGGTTCAGGATCTGCCCCTCTTCCCCACGGCTGCAAGCACCGCCAGCACGCACGGGAGGAAGTCTGATACAGAGACAAGTCTGCTGTGGTTTGTGGGCAAACTGGTTCCAATTAGTGCGCCTGCTGATTGCCTGAGTGAGAACTGCTGAACGAGCCCCAAGCCCCAAACTTTCAAATTAACCTCGGATGCTCCAGAAAATATCTCAACAGGTGATTTTGGTAACAGTCTGAGGCTGAATCTGCAGTGGCAATGAAGACAAGAACCATACAAGACATACCTGCCTACCCAAGGTGGGCACGAAGATAATAATGCCATGAATTCTGTCCACCCCCAGAGTGACACACACTAACTATAGCAGAAACTGAGTGGAACAGCACTAAAAGTAAAAACGGAGATACACGCTTATTAATCTGTACTTCCAAAATGCAGAAAACAGATGCAAATTAGCAATTCTCTAATAAAATGTATTATTAACATTATAATTGGTAAGTTTAAAATAAAGGCATGTTATATTACTACGCATTAAAGTAATGCTTCCTTTACATGAAAATCAATTTGATTTAAGTGTTCTATGGCCACTCAAATGAAACAGGTTAGCTTAGCAACTGACAGTACTCTACTGATAGATTTCCTACAGCCCAGCTGGAGTTCCTTCTGTCCATGCTTTAATTTCTTTCCAAGAACCCCGTCAGATTTAGTGCAACTCTTCCATGAGAGCTCCCTCTAAATAAGAATTACAGCATGAAATTCAGGAACTCAGTCTGCCTTTAAAAAAAACACAAGAGTGTAATGAGGTTTTTTGTGTCTGATACTTTGCATGGAGATGCAACTCGGTGCAGTGGCAAAGCAGTTGGGCCGGCTAAGCCAGCAATGTGAGTTCCAGTCCTTCGTTATCACCAGCAGCAGGGAGCCAGCCCACTCCTTGCTGTACTCGGTGCCACCGAAACCCTGAACTTCGGCACAATATCCTCGCTAGGAGGCAAAAACGACACGGATTTTCAGTAAGAATGGACAATGGACCTTGTCGAGTCCCCAAATCGTGCTCGGCTCAGCCCCCTCGATGCAGCCGCAGTGCTGCTAGCGAGGTGCAGATAAGGTACTGGCGGCTGCCAGGAGTTTCACCGCTGCGTTGTCTAGACATGCTCTGAGCAACCTCACGCAGACACCGCCAGATGCTTTTACAACGCCGACGTGAACACTCATCCCAGCAAAGGAAAACACACCCTCGCCAGGCAGCCCAATAACCGTGCCCGGCTGCCAGTGGCCAGGCCAGGTGCTGCAGGCTCCCCGACCGACACACTGTGTTCACGCCACCTTCAAAGCGCGCTGCTCTTTGGGGCAGAACACACGGCCGAGCCCCAAACCACTGAGATGGAGAGGCGAGGGAGACTGCCCAGACAACGAAGGCAGTGGCATATATTTTAATATTTTGGGCTGTGATTGTCTGAAGTATAGATTTTGTGTAATTCCCTCCCTAACTCACAAGGGCTGAGTTCAGGAAGTATAGAACAATTCTGGGGTAACAGAGAGCCACAGGTGACTCAACATCATTAGCTCATTATTTGCAGCATACTCTGTGTCTCGCACACATGCACGTACCTGCTTCTTTGTTCTCGACCTACAACATCTGTAAAACTGTTTGCACTCCTGGCAAAAAAATGCTGATGTCTGCTTAAACACTGACATCTCCTCAGGTACACAGGATTTCACTTAAGCTTGGCATGGTTTTTCAGGTCCTATTCCTAAGGTGTAAAGTGTTTGTGAACTTAGGGTACTCCTTCAAGGCTTCAACACTTGTGTTTTAGGGACTTCAACATTTTTACTGGGTATTTTCTAATGAATTCTTAAGCAGCAAGCAAGAGAGCAAATGACTTCTGTGCTCCATGGAGAAACACCTGAACCCATAGCTCTCAAAGTTTTTCAAGAGCATTCATCAAGCCAGTTGGTACAGAGAAGAATAAATCCATCCAGCAGCCTGAACACCAATGCCTGTGAAATCAAAAATGAGAATCTCCCTGCTATACCCCATTAACAGATCAAGAAACTCGCTACTGCCAGGAGGCAGGACTTGGGGATACGGGAACAGAAAGATCCGCATTGTAGCTCCATCACGTTTCACGTGGCCACAAAACACAGCGCAGCCACCGCTGCACGGCACCTGAAAGGCCCAAGCCACCCCAGTGCTCGGCAGCCCCACGCTCTTCCACTTTCGGCAGCGTCTGTTCTTCGAGTTGGCCGCACACTTGACCTGGCTAAACCTCTCTCCAGCTGAGAAAGCCGTGTGTTGTGGCAGCCCGGGCTTGGGAGGCATTGAGAAATGAAGTGCTCATTTGTGTGTCAGTACCCAGAAGGCTGCTTCCAGCTCCCAGCTGCTTCACCCGAGTGCTGCTGGGCCCCGAGCTATGGGAACACGGCCCCGCTGGCATTGGGGGTGCTCGCACGCGTGCAAGGAGAGTTCTCATCCCCCCTCGCTGCCCGATCAGACAGTTTTACTAAACATACAGATGTCTGGCACACAGCTAGGAAACGTGGAAGCACCAAACTCTGCTCAGTTCAACGTTAAAAAGAAAAAAAAGTTGAAAATAGGCAGAGGCGAAGCCACCCTCCTCTCCTGGAAACAGCAAACAGAAAGCCTTGGGGCGTGTTTGTTTGAACTAGCTCCATCAGAGACATGCCTGTGTACAGAGCACGGTGCTGCTCCATGTGGGGTGGAGAGAAGATCTCAAAGACAAACCAAGGCCACAACTACACCAGCAAGAGGACACAACGTGCACCAGCTGCTGAGCTCAAGAAAAAGGCTTTGGCACTGATGGTGGATTCCTAGGACCCCGTTTTGAAATGCTGTCAGGTTCTTCACATTTTGAATCTCTGGAAATAGCCCAGAACACATCGGTTGGGCTCCATGCTGGTAACCATGGATCACATGCAAGACAGGTAGGGAAACGGGCCTCCCCCTCATGTAACAGCAGTGCTGGTACTCTGAGACCGGACAGAAATCACAGCAGAAAAAAACCTGTGTGAGCTCGTGAGAAGGTGGAAAACCCAGCAAAGGATACAAAGGATGATGGAGAGGTTATAATATGGCTCAGGAAAAGAAAGGATCTTCCGCTCATCCAAGGATTAACGAGGAGGATACAAAAATCAAAATGTTGAAGGGGGGTAAGGAATGGGGCTGAGACACCTCTGGTTCCTGCTGTGGTGGGGCTCCAGCTGTTAGGACCCATGCCAGCTTTTGGTGAGGACCCTTTGCTGACTTCAGAGCTCCAGAGGCAGATGGAAGCTGCTTCTGCCAGTGGCAAGACCGGGCAACACACATCTCGTTCAAGCAACCCTGCTGAGCCAACCTATCTGGCTGAGTACAGCGATGGACAGATAGGCACAGCAGATGCTGCACAGGAGCACACGGTGAGACTTCAGTATCTAGGCAAAGCTTTGCCTTGCAGCACCGCTTTCGGACCAACCCAACAGGAGGGAGGAGGAAAAGGCAGTTTTGCCAGTATGTCCAATCTGCAGCGGGGGCTCGTGCCAGCCCAGCTCCTCCATTTAGAAGTCAGAGCCTTAAAAGGCAGAACTGTGCTGGCAGAAGCCTCCAGACCTCCCCACACAACCCTCACAAAGACGCACGGAAAGGTCAGAAACCTTGCTGCTTCTTCTACAGCCCAGCAGTCCCATCCATCCCAAGCTACCAGCATCCCAGCAGAGCCCCGAGCCGATGTGTACACAAACACACAAATAATCAGGAAGCTGATAAAAAAAAAAAAAAAAAAAAAAAAACTCTTGCAAGTAGAAGACTGAACATCTGACACAGCAGATTACGGCACACACCACACCACCACCTCTGTATGGAGCAGAACAAAGCAAGGCAGAGATCTACATCAGAGAGGAAGCCCACCACAAAGGCACACACTTCACACTTTCATCCCCCGAGACAGACAGACAGACACAGACAGACACGGGGCCCAGCAGACACACGAACCCCCCACAGGCCGGCGGTGACTAACGTAACACCCAGACACGGGATCATCCTTGCGTTTCCTTACGAGGAATCTAAACGGCACCCCGCTGTTCCTTGCCCATGGCCACAGTCTGCCAGCCTGTGAGCCAGATTAAATCTTGCCGTAATTATCTGCGCACACGGCTCCAGCACAAATGACCTTAGCATATGATATCCGCTGGCTAAGGCCAATGGACAAAGACCACAGAAAAAGGCAGGATAAGCATCCAAAGCCCCAGCAGCGACGTCAGGGTTTCTTCAAGACTGCGCCACGTGAATAAGAGCTGCGGGGACAACCCCGCAGCCTGGCAACTGGGAGCCCATTCTGCACGGATGCGGGATTTGTGCCCTGACCCCTGAGCACGTACCAGCCGGATCTTCCCCATCAAACTCCTCCCAAATGAAACTATCCAGAGACTTTTAATGTTTTATTATGACAAACTTTTGCATTTTTTTTTTTGGAAAAATGTACGGTTGTGATTTTCTTATGTCATTTTTGGTGTCCACTGTGAGGTGCCTTGAGGCCACCCTCCAAGGGGCTGTGTGCACATTGTGGTGGGTGGGTTAGGAGCGCTTGACATGCTCTGAGCTAAGACCTGTTAAAAGGTCACCAAGAGCAAGGCAGTGCCCAAACTTGGCAGTCTTTTCCTCTTCTCCACCTGCACCCTCACCTGGGGCACAGATCAGATCACACAACTGAGCAGTGCCACGGAAGCCTTGCAAGGAAAGGCACTCAGCCCTCTAACAACATCCATTTTAATCAAACTGGGGAAATGACCAAGCCAGGGCCATGCGACCCTACCGGAAGGAAAATAAAAAAGCAGAGATCGTTTTATTTTGCCCCCCAAACAAAGCATGCCCTAGACAATTCATTTCCCAACCTGGGAAACGTCTCCAGGTCCTGAGCCCTCTCCTCCCCTCGCAGACACCTGCAGGCAGCTGCCCTGCCAGCCCTTTTAGCACGACTGCCAGCAAGCAGCCAGGCCATAAAAACACATCTACCTCCAGCCACGGGGAGAAGGGGGCTCCGCACAGCCTCTGGCTGCTGCCACCCGGGAGGGAGGAGAAGGAGAGAAAAAGGCTGAAATGGGGCTAAGAGACAGGCCTGGGGAGCACCTGCATGCAGCTGGGGGGGCTGGTCCTTTTTGGGGGGCCCAAGCTGCTGCCCTGGGTGCCTGGCAAGCCTCCTGTGTGTTTGGTTTTCAACTCCAAGCTGTGTCGGAGCCCAAGCGGGTGTGCACGTTTAACATTATATTCATGAAGTTAATTGAGGGATTTCACCGAGCGTTCTCCGTGGGCTCTAAACACTGCTTCTTGTGTTAGGGGTTGTGTCACTGCCCTTCCACTCCTGACACACGCCGAGGACAACTCCTGCAGCCTGCGATGTTGGAGCCGGGATGCGGCCCCAGAGCCACAGGATCCTGGCCCCCCACCTCTGGGATCCAGCTTGGAGCGAAAGGCAAACAAAGGCCGTCTAAAAAAGCCGATCCGCAGGGGCTGGCTGGCCTGGGGCCGGCACGGTGTGCCCTCAGGTGCTGCAGCTGGCCGTGCGCAGCTCCGCTTACCCAGCCTGCCACAACCCAACCTGCAAAAAAAGCCCGGCTGATGGGAGCTGGGGCTCCCTGGGCTCCCCTAAAAGCACACGCTTCTCCATCCCCGTCCTGCGCTGCATCGCACACCAGCAGCCTGTGTGACGGCCAGTATCTCTCGCAGCAGCCCCGTTTGTGTTCCAGCAGCAGCATTCAGGCAGCCCAGCCCCTGCCTCCCTCCCTGGAGGCACGCAGCAGACAGCTCGCCGTTGGGGCTGGAGGACCCAGCGGGATTTTTCTCCGGCTCCTTCCTTGTCCTGACCCCTACCGAAGCTCCTCCGAGCTGAAATCACACGCTTCCTGCTTGAGCAAGGGGTTGCAGGGATCAGGCTCCACATCCAAACCCCCCAAAAAAAACACACATCACCCTGCAGCCCCTGCCAGAGGCGCAGGGCAGGGGCCCCCCAGCACACGTGGCGAGATCGAGGAAGGCGATGAGACCGCTCCCCGACCCTACAAGGAAAGCCAGTGGTAACACATCACCCATCGACGTCAGCGACATTACAGAAGATTGCTTTTCTCTTTCTCTCCCCCCCTGCCCCTATTTAAAACAAGAATTAAAGGCGTGACTTACCCTGGGGGCTTTCCTCTTGTATTTGTTGTTATAGTCAAATTTTTCTTTCATTTCATCTAAGAGCTGGCCCAGCCTAGCCTTCTCCTCTTTCCCAGTGTAATCCTGGCTGAGGAGGATGTAGGACCTCCAGTTTGCAGAGTCAAAGCCCCAGTGGCAAGTCCTGTTTTCCAGGGATTTGTGCGAGTGGACCACGAATTTGTGAGGTGGGTACATCAGCCTGCAGTCCAAGCACTGGATGCAGGCTGCGCTGGGGTTACTGTAAAGCTCTGGTACCAGGAGTCCCTTACACTTCCCAAAGCACTCATGATACACCTTGAAGCTCTTCTCCGTAAGCTCCAGCTCGATCGTGCTAGAGAATTCCTTCTTGCAGTGGGGAGGATAGGTGCCACCATAAAGCAAGGCGTTACAAAGCCTCTCGGCATCAGTTTTAGTGATGAGCCCGCAGGAGGGAGCGGAGAAGGGCAGGATGCCCATGACTTTGAGGATCTCCAGCTGGTCAGCAGTGCACCTGGAGCAGTAAATATGCAGCTCGTCACACACCGAATTGATCTGCTGCAGGGAGAAGTCCCTGAGCACCGAGTTCAGGATCTGGGGCAAGCAAAGCCGCTTTTCTCCACCCACCACGAAGCAGGAGATGGTTTCCCCTTCCAGGATGGTCTCGCACCTCTCCGTGGACCTGTCCGAGGGCATGAAGAAGGGACCAGGCATCACCGGAGGCGGCTGGATGGGAGGCAGATGCAGCACGGGTTCCGCTGGGTCTTTCCCATTGTCTTTCTTGTACATCTCCTGTGCCCATCGTGCTGAGAAAGCAGCAGGGCCACCCAGGGAGCTCATAGAGCTCAGATGAAACTGTTCCAAGGTCTTCTGCAGTCCTGGATGAGGCTGGAAGCTGCTTCTACTTACAGTCTCCATTTTTTAGTTTCTATTCCCAAAACAAACAACAAAAATCCCTGGTTATCTTCCACGCCGGTACAAATCCACTCGAGGGATTTCCCCCCCCCCTCCCAAATAATTTTTTTTTAAACAAAACAAACCAACCCACCCTCGCCTTTTCTCCTTCCCACGCGGCTTTAGCAATCCACTGTCGCTCCTCGGCGGACTCGTGCCTCTTTTCTTCTCTCTCTTTCCCCGCCGGGTTCGTCACGATCTCGGCCCCCCCGAGGCTGCGGCGCTGGCGGGCCGGAGCAGGGCGACCCGGCCCGGCCCGGCCTGCATCCGAGCGGCCCCCGGCGCCCCCCCGGCCCCCTCCCCGGCTCGGGGCCGCGCTCAGATGCGCGCTGGCGGCTGCTGCTCTGCGGCGCTCCCCCGCCTGTCCATAGCCGCCCAGAGGAAGGAAGGAAAGGAGCGGGGGAGGAAAGGAGAATTTAAAAAAAAAAAAAAAAAAAAAAGCAGCAGCAAAGAGGAGGGAAGCTGGGTCCAGCCTGGGGGGGGGGGGGGGGGGGGGCGGCGGGATTCAGGGAAGCGGGGCGGCCCCGAGTGCGCGGCGGCTGGGTGGGCAGGAGGGCGCCTGGCCCCTCAGGGCTGCCGGCCTGCCCGGCACATCCCCGCCGCTCCTCCTCCTCCTCCTCCTCCTCCTCCGGCACGGCGCGGACTGCGAGTGCCTGCGAGCTGAGCTCATGCGGCTGGCCCAGCCTCCTCCTCCTCCTCCTCCTCCTCCTCCTCTCCTCCTCCTCCTCCTCCCCCCGCTGCCTCCGCCGCCGAGCCTGGCCAGGAATGCGCCCAGCTCTCCGCGCTCTGCCGGGAACGCCGCCCCCCCACACAGCCCCGGCGGCTGCACGGGGCACGGAGCCGGGGGGGGGAGCACCGGGGGGGCACCGGGGACGGCTTCTCGCCCCCCTCAGACGGGTTCCCCCTCCCCCTCCGGGCGGCACCGGGGGCGCTGCGGGGCCGGGGGGGGCCCCGGCGGGGAAAGGAGCGGGGAGCGGCGCCCCCTGGCGGGGCCCCGGGGCCTGGCCCCAGCCCCTCCTGCTGCCCCCCCAAAAAAACACGGGGTTTGGGGGGGCCGCTCGGGGTTGCTGGTGGTCCTGGTTGCTGGAGACCCCTTCTGGTGAGGGGAAGAGGCGGCGCGCCCCACGTCCCGGCCAGAGAAGGGGAGCCAGGCGGGGTTGAGCCATGGCTTGTGGCCTCCCGGCCTGACTCTCAGAGCAGCCCCGGGCTGTGCTCACAGCGTGCGGCCCGTGGGGTTACAGAGAAAAGTTTGAGAAGCCCCACAGCCAAACTGCACACACCTAACGCTGCAGGCCAGGCGGTCCCTGCTGCTGCAGGGTGACCAGAGCAGGGCCAGGAGCATCCCTCCCAGGGTACCAAAGAGCTCCTGGTTAAAAACCCCTGCCAGTAACATCCTCTACAACTCTGCCTATCACCTGGAATAATATGGAGCACATCCACGACATTCCACCCATTCCATCGCTCATCAACCAAGCGGTGTGCTTTATTATGAAGAAACCCTTCCCACCATCCAGCCTCACCTTAAAAAAGCCCCAGCTCTGTCAAGCAGCAGACACCCCTCAGTCCATTAGGGGTAAGGCACACGCTGACCATCATCAGATAGCAGCAGAATAATTCCCTAGATGGATTTAATTGTCTTTTTTTTTTTTTTTTTTTTTTTTAACTCGCTGAAATACAAATGCCCAGATAGACTTGGCCGTCATGCATGGAGCCCCTGATTTTGTTAGAGCAAAATTAACATTTGCAGGAAGTCTGCTCAGTAATGGGAAAGCCTCTTACTTCTGGCTGCTGGAGTTTTGGTTGTGTGTTGTGTTTTGTTTTGTTTTTCCCATCCAACTCCTTCTCCTTTGCCTTTTGTAAAGAAAGGACAGTGATAACTGCAGGTCAGTTTAAGAGAGGTATTTTTTTCCCTTCCGACTGCCTCTTATGCCAGTAAATCACTGGGTCGTGCAAGAGACCGCTCATGGGTGCAATTCAGAAATGGAATTCCTGCAGCAGAGGGGACTACCAAAACGACAGGAAGGATGGTCTTGTGGTTAAGGCAGAGAACTCAGGACATCTGGGGTCTATTCCCAGATCTCCCACAGACTTCCTGTTGCCTTGGGCAAGTTGTTTAGTTCCTGCGTGCCTCAGTTTCTGTATCTGCAGTGCTCAGATGGCAACCAATTAGAGGGGCAGCTTCTGAACCTAAACTCACGGCGTGACAGAAACCAGTCTTCAGCTCGGGCAGTAACGATACAGCAGAGCCTGCGTTTGTCTCTATCCCACAGACTTTGTGGGACTAGGCAGCAGAAAGGCAGGAGAAGGGGGAGCGAGGAGCACTGTCGCTGGGGATTAAGGTGGCGGTGGTTTCTGGAGGCTCTGCCTCCCCTGATGATGGATTGTGAGCGCCGTGCATCTTAAAATCCTATTAATCTTTCCCCCAGTAACTGTTTGTCTTGCTCCCGTTCCAAAGCCCTCTAGCTGGAGAAACAAGAAGGGAAAAAATATCTCGGAGGAAGGGCCCCAACACCACAGTGTTTTTCTCACTCTCTCCCTTTTCTCCTCCCCCTCTCCATTGGCTTCAAGGCCAATAGCTCCTGGAACACAAACACTCTTGTAAACTTCTGAACCACACAGCCCTGTGGTGGGTGGGTGTTTGCTCCCTGCCTGCCAGTTCCAATCCACCCACAGATTCCAAAGGCCCAGAACAAAAAGCAGACTCCATTTTCCATATTTAACAGGCGATTCATTTCCCCCCACACCTCCACATCGCCTTCATTTTGCGGATCTCGGTGCATCTCGCAAGTATCTAGTCCCACCCTTTACGTGTTCCCCAAGCAGAAGGTAGCATGTTTATGTATATTTTTCCATACACTTATGAAAAATATATTCTAAACAAATTCACTGCAGTCCCCCTCTGGTTTCAGATGCCTGCTTGGCCAGGAAGCCCTGGGGACTCAGGGACTGTGCCGCGTATTGAAGCTATTTGACAAAACGTTTGGGAAGGGCCGATAGCAAAGAAGGAAAATAAGTGAAAAAAGAAAGCACAGTGCAGATGTGACCCATCCAAATTCCTACCGTAGCTTCCATTAGATGGTAAATTCCTTACGGCAGCGAGCATCTAATTTCTCCATGTCTGCCTTGTATATATTAATTCCTAGTTGTGACACTCAGGTACTGAAGTAGAACCATTTCTGCATGGCTAGGATATTTCCTTCCCTCTCCTCCTTTAGAGATCTTCTGCGAAAGGTCAGTGTTTTCCCTGATACTTCCCTTACAGTGAAACTTGGGAGTGCCAAACTATCCAGAACCTACAGAATAAGGGTTCATACTCTCCACTGAAAAGGACTGATCTGAGAGTTGGGCAGTCTTTTTCAACCGAGTATTTCTTTTTTTTTTTTTTTTTTAATCAACATACAAATTCAGCTCACAAAAAAATTATTTATGTGTATCGACTTCTTACCTTTTTGGCTGTAAAAAATGTTTAAACATTTCTTTTTAAAAATAAACCACCTTTTAAGCATATTTCTCTTAGAATTGCACTGAAATAAGTGAACGTAAAAACATCTAGAAAGTCACAAGAAAAAAGAAATTTCATAAATCAGTGATATTCAAGATGAAACAAACAAAATATTCACTGAAGATGTCAAAAATGAACCCACATCAACAAAAATATTCTTTTTTAAAGTTATTGGAAAAAGCAACTATTAGATTTTTTTTTTATCAAAAAAAAAAAGATGCAGCTTGAGATATGTGATATGTAGAAGTGCTATGGGATAGTAACAAAGCCATCTAGGCTCTGCTATTCGTATCTTTAAGCCAAATTTTGAAGGCAACCATTTTTAAAAGGATAATCCAATGCATATTGGAAGGCTGCAATCATAAAGCATCTCTACTTTAGTTGCTCAGCAGCTCGAAAATCTAGTTGGGTGCAAATGAAGGGAGGACAGAAAAGCAGACCTCCTCTGTCACAGGTTATTCCCATTCCAGCCTTGCTCTGTGGTGTCAGTGAAAATATCCACGTTGGAAGCAGATCTCTGAGGTTATATATTTTGAACCACAAAGGCTAGGGAGCTGCAAGACTGACCTCCTCAGTCCTGGAAGGCAGGACCAGCTTGACTATGCCACATACAGTCTTGTACAGTTTGAGAGAAACTCAAGATCAAGGAATAAAGTGAAGAAAAAAAAACACAGTGGCAGAATTTGAGAATGGTAGAAACATACTCTGAGGCACATGTACAAAGTAGGTGTACAGAAAACAGAAGAGCTCTTACCTTCCTCCCTTTTAGTATCTGCGACCTGGGCATAGACAATAAAGCAGCCTCTCTCCAGAATACTGCCCCACTCTTGGGTCTTGCTTCTCCTCTCTCTGCAAAACAGGTTGGTTTAATATCTGATCTTTTCAGTGATGGCAGCTAGTCATGCTGTACTTTATGGTCTTAGTTCAGCTAACTGATGATGTTTCATTGTGCTCATAGCAGGTTCTGACACCACTAAGCAGAGAATCCCATGGATTCAGAAGACATTTTTGTTATTGTCCTAACTCCATTCACAATTCTCAGTCCCAGCTCAGCTCTCCGTCCTGTCTCCTGTATCTTTTACATCTTTGCAAAGCACAGAACCTCCTAACCCACATATGGCTCATATTCCTCTCTAGTTCGCATCCTTAGAGGACAAATTATCTAGTGTAAGATTCAGCCTTTTAGCTCATGTTAAGACAACTGACGGTTTGTTTGTTCTTTTTTTCTTCAGAAGTCCCTCGTGCTGGCCAGGAGAGCAGCTAGCACGCTAACACGATTCAGAAGGCTATTCAGAACAAAAGCTGTCTGACTCCACTGAACCTAAGAACTGGCTTGAGTCTTCATGAAGTTTGACTGAAGGGCATACATCCATGGCTAATACACGTAATGAATGGATGACCTGGTTAAAATAAGACTTGCTCACAACCTGTAATTCCCATTTACATGGCAAGAAACCATCAGACATCCTAGGAAATACAGGAGAGGTAAGGTGTTGTTAAAAACACATGAAAGAGCTCTCCATCTCTCAGATTTTTTTCGCGCCAAGTTGCCTGGTATGTTGCCCAGGGCTGCCCCTCCTACCCACACACTGTACCTACATGCCCCAGTGGATGCTGCCAAACACCTCATTTTAAAAGAGAGTCATGCTTTCTACTGCCAATAAAAGGAATAATTTACTGGAAACAGTCAGAGGGACACACAAACTGGAATTCTTGGGATTTCCACAGGAGCTCACAAGATAGCCCTGGTAGATCACCCAGAGGCTTTGTCATTTCTATTAACACAGATCTTTAGCTGCTCAGCATGCCCAGGAACAGGCAAACAAGGCATAGCATAGAGCCAGCAGAGGAAAGGAGAAGGATAGCAAGACAGAACCTTATTCCTGTGAAAAGGTAATGGAGCTGTTAGTATTCACCCTCAGTATTTCTCCCCAGTACAGTTCTCAGGCAGGATATCACCAAACAGTCACTAGCACCACTCTGGGAAAGAAAAATCAACACATTTCAGACAAAGTTAAATCTAAGACTTGGGCAAAGTATCTCATTTAGTCTATCCCAAAGCAATCAGTATCAAAGGAAATGAGTGTGCCAACCTTGCACTACAGGAGCTGCTGTTTAGCAAAGCCTCAGCTTTGAGCTTCACCAAAACAAACTGGGTTAACACCCCTCTCCTGCCCTCCCACACACACTCGATCATGCAGAGAAGCTGTGGGAATACCGATCTGATCTGCTGCAGCTGCTGTGGTGAGTAAAAGGGCAACAGAGCTGGGCTCTACAACTAGCATGTATCAACTTGCACCACAGCACAATTAATACTGCTTCATTTCCATTTCACCTGAAGCCCACATGCAACTTTAAGGCCAAACGTTTCCTTCCCCAGTAGCCTGTCACAGACTTTGGGGCATTTGCGTATCTTTTTCTCTAATCTCTTCCATCTTTAAGATAATTTCTCATCGTCACAGTATCCGCATTCTGAAAATAACATTGGTATCACTAAGTGCACCTTTCCTAGAAAGGCCCTGTAACACCTTATTATCTGCAAGTAGGGCTTTCATGAAGGCTGCTGGTTTTAGCATCTCTTCTCAGGGGCTTTGGTACATACCTTACAACAGTTTAAGATCCAAAACCATCATGGGAACGAGCCCCACGGTCTGCTTGAAAGTTATGTTATCTACTGTCTGCTGAAAAGCGATCTTCTATCTGCTGGTCTGACATATGAACCTGCGATTTATTTTAAAGGCCTATGTCTCCTATAAATATCACACAGCACTAGACACTCTATGGGCATAAGTGCTTGCATCATCACTTCAGTGATTCAGAACACGCTGTCCTAAAATCTGGAATTTCTACACCTCTTTCCCAAGTTCTCAAGGGTTCATCTCGTATTTGTTTTATTTATGGGCTTTCTGAATGAACCTGTGATTAAAGGATATGCACACCTCATTAGCATAATGAGATTTTCCTTACAAGCACATATTGAAAAAGAAACATTCATACAGTCATTTTACAGATGTGGCACTGAGGTACAGAGATGGTATCCAACTGGCTTAAGGTCACCCTACAGACCTTTATCAGAACCCAAATCTTTTATCACATTCAAATCGACTGCTTTCATCTAATAAGTGTTTTTTTTCCTAACAAAATTCCATTTATATTCCTAGAACTATTCCTAAATGAAATTTATGCGAGAAGAGAATTCGGTGCTAAATGGTCTGAGTTTTGTGTGTCTGTTTTTGGTTTGTTTTTTTTGGTCCACAAGACCTCTTTCATGCTCTAGTGAGCAAGACAGGCTGTTTGTTTTTTTTCAATTAGACACCTCAGACACCTCCACTGTGGTAAACTCAGGTAACGAAAGTCCTCCGTAACACCAGCATTCGCTGAAGCGTCTGTGACTTAACATGGCCCCATTCTCTGTTACAGGAAAAGTTGTTTACATTTTAGGTTCCAGGCATTTTAGGCTTAAATTGTCAGGCTAGTTCTTATGTAAAGCATTTTCATTTCACATTTTTTCCTTTTTCAATTAGCTATCTCAGAGAAGAGGAGTGCAGAGGCTAGCAACAAGAGATGTTCAGGCAGCAGCTCTCAGTATCCCAGCAGAAGGACGTTTCAGCAACCTGCCCCTTTGTAGCTACACCCAGCAGAAAGGCAATTGCAATGTCTGAGGCTGACTTGCGAGGGTACTGCCCAAAAGGGCTGGCACAGCAGCCTTTCAGTGAATTTCACTTCTGTCTTCAACAGCCCTCCCCTTTCAATATTCCCTGTGTCTACAGGCAGAGTGCCTCCATAGATCCGACCCAATTATCTTGTCTTACGTTGCCTTTGACAAACAAACTAACTAAAAAATCATCTCTGGAATAATTAGGGTTTAAGATTATTTTAAGCAAGGAATGAACTCATATTGCTAAACTTGCATGTATAGCTTTTGTATTCAAAACCAGCGACTGTGAGAGAAGGGGTAGCAGGAAGGGCTGGCCTCGCTTACATTTCCCTTTTTCATATTCAGTTTTTCCAGAATTTCTGCTAGATTCCTTTTCTGCATGCAGCAGGCCTGAGAATGGCACCCTCTCCTTCCTGCTATCCATTGTGTAATCCAAAACCCATGCTGAAGCAATGATCATGTCTGTACCGTGCATACTGCAGCATTACCATGAGGACCCCAAATCCATCAGCTAACATGCCAGCTGGCACCTTTCCTTCCCCTCTGCTTTCTTTCCCTGAGCAGGAGAAACCATTCATTGCCTTCTGGGGCTAGCACTGGACCCACACTGTTCCTAGTAATGAATGCAACCTGTTCTAACGAATGTGAAGCTTATTTGTGAGTGTGGAGCTGCACTCAATTGCCTGACATTTCACATTTCTCACCATAAATCTGGGTAACACTTTATTTTAATTACTGGGACATTTTCTAACTTTTATTGTTTCTGGCAAACACAGGCAAAATGAGCTCATTCATTATATAAGGTATGCAAGCTATTTCTTCAGGGGAAATTGTGTTCTATATTATTCTTGCCATCCAACAAGATGGTCCATTCACCTCCCTTCTAGATGTCAGTAACTATCACAAAGGCTGAGAATAATTAACTAATCTGACAGGGACCTTGTAAGATGAGATATCCATCCATCCATCCATCCATCCATCCATCCATCCATCCATCCATCATTCTGCATTTCTAACACCCTCATGGATGTGCGTAACTCAGGGGCAGCATATATCAGCCTTTTTCTACATCCCCACTCCCAAATGGGTGTAGATGCCACAAAGGAAATTCCAAGCTGCAAGTTTCAGACGCTGATTTGATTTTGCTCTACATGTGTTACAAACACCAAGAGGAGAAACAGCAGGGTGATACCACTGATGAGCGCTGCAGTCCTCAGGAAGATGCTGCATATTAACGCCTAGGCAGCAGAGACTGCTGTCAGGGCCCTGGAGAGACCAAAGGATTTTACAAATATCTTGAAGCCTCAATGTAAAAATCCCTTTATATCCTCCCAGCAACGTTCCATAATTTCATTAAGATGAGCACTGTTACATACTGGAGAGGCTGAACTCCTCTAGCTCCCCAAGCAGAAAATAACACACAGCACCTCTGGACCTTATTTATCCCACAGCAATCAGTGCCAAATTTCAAGTGGCATCCCAACAAGGATTACGTTCAGTCCATCCCTACACCAATAATTTAGGGACAGTAGGTGCTGAACACTCTGCTGGCAATGCAACCTCTCATTTGCTAAACCAGGCCCAAAGCTTCTTTAACCAGGCCATCACTTATGTTAGTGAATTCAGACAGGACTGGAGAAATCATAACTCAGGCAACTTCTTCTGACAATTGTCTGAGCTTTGGAAATCGACTCCTGCTCTTGGACTCTCCCATTGTATGTGCATTACAACCCTTCCTCAGTCTGTACCTTCCTTGTTCCTACTGCTGAGCCCGAGATGATGGAATTGGCCGTTTGCCCAGGTGGAGAAGAAAAAAAACCTCAGTTGCTGTAATGGAACGGCTTTCTGACTTTTCTGAATGCAGTAAGTGAAAATCCCATGCAGACAGAACATAGCATGCTTAATGACTCACACTCCACATTTTCACCAGGGAAAAATTTAAGGCCTGCACTCAAAGTTAAAAGATGGAAATTTTTATAAAACTTCCATTGTGATATGTTACCATCTGTTCTGAAATCAACAACAACAACCAAAAAATCCAAGTCAATTGCTTGATTTTCTCCTTTCTTGTTTTTGTTGTAAGAGCTTTCTGGTTTATAGATAAGATATGAATCTCAGTGGGAGGGACACAAGCATATACAATTCAGCATTAAAAAAAAAAAAAAAAAGAGAGAGACCTCAACCTTTTTGTTTGCTGGCTTTGGACACATTTAAATCCTGCAGAGTAAACTGTTCTATATGTTATGGCCATTTTCTCAAACAACCACCAGTCGTGTTTTGTATCAGTCAGGGAGTGGATTTTATATCTGTATGCCTAAGTGTGCATGCATGTGCTCAGCCCAGAAACTCTGAATCGCCTCCAAGGTCTTCTGATGAGATGGTTTTACTGAAAAAGTGTTCTCTCTCTCTTGGGAACCAAGCCACTGAGAATTTGGATGAAATGCGTATAACAACACAAAGTTTCGAGCTTGCTTGGAGAAAAAATAAGAGATTGCAGTCCGCAAATTTCACCCCTTTCTTTCCTCCTTCGTTCCTTCTAATGGTTCGTAAAAACACGTAACTTCTTCTGCCTGTTTTTAAGCAAGAACATATATTTCTTTCTTTTCAGAGAGTTCATTTCTTGGAACTCATACCATTTTCATTTAGCTATTTTTACCCACCCTGCTCCTTCCTGTATCCATGGAGTTTCATCAAAACATTGAATTCCAGTCTCTAATGACATAACCTTCCCCTTTCCTTCCTGTTCTCATGTCACCTCTCATTTTCTCACTAGCTCCATAGACTTCTCTGATTTTTTAGACTTTTTCTGCTCTACGTTTCTTATTTTTGTTATGTCCTTTGCAACAGCACTGCCCTCTTCTCTACAGAATACTAACTTGGGTATACTTGGAGGCTGTTCAGATTTTTTGGGGAATACTAACAAGCCATGAACTTTTGTATAAACAAGAAAACAAACAAAAAAAATCAAACAACAACAACAAAAAACTTTGCCAACTGCCTTAGCTAAGGAGAACAGTTTCTCTTCCCTACTCTAGGGTAAAAATCTGACTTTAAAGGCCAGTTCCATCTTACATCAGCATCAAACTGGAATGGTTCAACTGTAATCACTATTGGAGAGCCTCATCTGCCACATTTTGGGATAAATCAGCTCTCGAACAGCCACAGGAAAACAATCAGAATGGCTGTGATTCCAAGTGGAGACAAAAGGACTGTGAAATACAGCTCACAGCTCCGCTGATGTATTAGCAGTTGAACGTGACATACGGGGCACATGCTAGTGATGCAGGCCTGAAGTTACTTCATGGAGTAACACGAGCATGGTATGTCAGAGCCTGGCCCTACCAGATCTTTCCACGTGCACACTACACTTTGCTACAGCTGCATATTTCTGTGAGACATAGTTCCTGTAGCATGTGATTCTTAAGGGTAAAGGTAGGAGCAGCAATCTGGCATAAATATTCCTCGTCTCAGAAAAAACCTGAACTGCAAATGGAATTCATTTGCTGATTTGCAGGAACAATGAAGTCAAGCAACAAAACTTAGCAAACCATATTAAAAAGTATCCTCGCAAGTGTTTTTGCAGGAGACAGAGGTGTTTATGAACCAAAAAAAGAGGTGTAGAAGTTCCAATTGCTCTAGGGCAAATTTTAACTGTTTTCCCTTCCTTATTAGATTTCTCATTCATAAAAAAAAATTGTTAGCTGACTTAGCAGTCACCGTACCACAATGGGATTTTAGGTGCTCCTAACCATCTGTACATATTTTTCCATTTGTCCATTTCCATTTTTTTCCAATTAATTTGTCTAATTTTATCTCTGTCTAAATAATTATCTGGAACGTCGAGACAAATCTTTATCTCAGCACCACTATGGAGAGCCTATTTGCTTAGAAGCAGGGAATACAAGCTCCAGGCTCTCACAAAGTCCATTGCCACTCTCAGCTGGCAGTACTAATGGAAATCCTTGCTTGATCCTGACACTTTTTCCTAGGCTCAATCCCAAAGGTTTAATCCTTCCAAAAGGTGTCAGCAAAGTTTCCAGGCAGATTTGCTCTCTGAACACAACATATGCACATTCAAAGCAATAGCACTATGTTAATCAATATGAGCTCTACACTGACAATCTGCCAAGAATCTAAAGCCCATATATAAAGACTGTCCCCTGTAAGGCATCAAGTGCCCCAAATTTCCATAAATTCAATAGCTGTAGGATTAGAACGTGAACTTGTACAGAGTTGCACCTACCCATAACTTCAATATAGGAATGCAGTACTGGAAGGCTACATGACTAGGTCCGCAATTTCTCCATCCTACAGTCTTATCTCTTGGTGCCCAGCTAAGTCCTTTATCAATAGAAAACAGTTGTGAAGCTTCACACAGAAGTTATGATTCTGCAAGATTTAGAATATTATTTGCACGATAAACTGAGAAATTAGGTTTGAAGTCTCCTCTGTATTTAAGCTGAAAATGGAAAGCTCAGTAAGGTACAGAAATGGTAAGTTTGGTCTCTTTACACAACGTTAACAGTCCAGCTGGATCAATGCAGACTACTTTGCGCTGGCCTACAGAAGCTCTGTGGGTTCATCCCACAAAAAGCATGCAAAATGGCGGAATATGATATGGATTTATACCACCTTTCATTTTCAGTTCATATCCGAAAAAGCTTGATGACCAACAATGTCATTAATAATGTTTTATTTGAAACGTTCAGTCTAATCTACATGCATGTTCAGGAGTCACCTGCAATTTCCCCATATGAAATCTTTGTCATGCCTCCCTTCCCTATTTACTGTGCTAAGATCATTGACACTTCTGTTAGTTGAAAACAAAAATAAGTGGCATGGCTGACTGAAGAAACCTGAGAATCAAACACCTAATTCTTCCTCAGATTTGCAAGGCCATTTGCAGCAAGTCAATTCTCCCTTTCTCCTTCCCTAAAGTGGAAATGCACAATAGGACTTCTTTTGTTGGAGCTGTACATGGGGCCACATAAAGAGCTGTGTACTACAGGAGGAAACAGTCTACTGGATTATGTTTAGCACCAGAATCAGAAGGGCAGCTTTGTGGTGACCTACTGCGTGACCTACCTTAAGCACGTTTTTGCTCCATGTCTTTATTCCTTCTCATACCCACTATCAAAAGGAGCTGCCCATTTAAATTGCCTCTGTAAAGAGGATCTCTCCTCACTTGGCAGCAAAAGCAATGAGGTCCCTAGCAGGTCTGGCTCGAAAAAATTCAACAGAACTCTACTGTGCTGGAGCAGACAATTTCCACTGAAATTTACTTTACTTAATTTAGAAAGGAGTATAAATGCAGAGAGTGCCACCATTGTCAAAATAGTTTTAAAATATATTTTCAAAGTGAAACAAGACCATCTAATTCAAAATGTCCTAGTTTTAATCATGTCCTATTGTACACAATACAAAAGTCAAAGAACTCCAAAAGTTTTGAACAATTTTTTTAGTAGCTTTCTTTCACTTCAAGTTGGAATAAACTTGTGTTTCAAAATCCTTAAGCCAATTCAGCCTGTGAGCTACAGTTCTGACTAGTACCACCAGACAAATGTAAAATTATGTGTGGGGACAGAGTGCTTAGCTGGACTGGGTTCTTCAATAATTCTTTGTTTCGTATGAAGCCCACAAAGGGACTCTGCTTCAGCACACACATTCCTATGTTGAAATGCTACTTCACCTAGCTGAGCACACAGCTATGTAAGCAAAATGTGCCTTTGCATGTGTTTTTTCCTCTTCCAGCCTGACAGACATGCTACATATGAGACACGCTCAAAATAGATGAAATTCATTTCCTACACCGAACAGATACAAATCTACTGACGTCTATTCAAGCTGCACCTAATTACACAAGAAGCCAGTTTTGTCCACAGTAGCCTAAGAAATGCAAGTACAAATAGGTAGAGCCTATCCTCTGTTTGTCTTACAGTTTAAGCCTGCCATCACAGAATGGTTTGGGTTGGAAGGGACCTTAAAGATCATCTAACTCCAACCCCAAATCACTCCTTGAAATCAACCCACCGGCTCTGCTGTAACAAAGGAGGCCCAGTGAGCGCCTGCTGCCTTCTCTTCCTAGTCCAGCAAATTCTTTCAGCTAACCTGATAATCTGTCAGGTTGGCTCAACAACTTCGTGCAGATGCTTTGCCATTTTTGCCCATTGCTTTTCCTTACATCATTTATTAACAGGGCCCCTGAAATTCCTCTGGAGGTATGTCAGGCCACATGTCCTTTTCTCATTTCATTTTAGTTCTAGGAAAAGCAGGCAAGTAAAATTGCTTCTAAAAAAGATTCAGCTACTATTCCTGACTGTGTTTGCACAGCCATCTATCAATAACTGAGTAACTAGGTCTGCCTGCCTTGATCTCAGCGACGGGCTGAGATTGTTTGCTCTGGCCTCAGTCACCTGACTGAACAACTGTCCTGATCCTTACTAATGGATTCCATTGCTACATAGTTTAAGCAAACAGGAACACCACCAGTTTTTGCAACTTCAGAATGCTACTTGAAAGTACTTCACGTGCACTACACACACTTCCCCATACCTCCATGTTGCCCTCGTTTTCCAGTGCTATACATTGCAGCGTTGGCTTCCATGTGAAGTGCCCATGAAGCTGTCTAAACAAATACACGGGCAGAAAATCTGAAGCAGAGCCTTTCCACCTGTTGAATCTCTGCAAAACTGACACTGGTAATGATCATCACCTCCTAACGTGTGGAAGACAGTGCCAAGCAAACACTACAAGTGGAAATTAGAACACAACTCGGAAAGGCTCAGTGACAACTGCAGAGAAAAAGTTAAAGGCCAGTTAGGATCACTATTAGCATGCTAGGAGGAGAGGACAGGGAGGGAACTAGGACCAAATAAGCTGTGGTTTACTAGCAAGGGAGGTCATTTCTGAAAAAAGAACACGATCCCAGTGGGAAAAACAATACAGGAGATAAATCAGTAATAGGGCCAATCATTCATAGGGCCTGCAAATATTTCTTAGAAGAATGTAGTAGAAGGAGAGCTAAGGGGCAAAATTGCACTGGCATACTCGGAGTGCACGGTCTCTAGAAATGTAACAGTGGCTCAGGGCTGGTGGTGGTCAACTGATTCCAAGGGATTGCTGAACAGAATGCAAGGCAAACAATGGCACGCAGTTCACACGAAGTTATGCTTTGTGTTTATGTTCTCAGCAGCCGAGCACAGGAGGTTGATGCTCTCTAGCAAGTTGACGGTTGCCTGCGCTACCTTGTGAAAATCCCCCCAGATAACTGCACAGAGATCTGTGTTACTAAGCCTAAGATTGTCCTGTGGGATTGTTTCATAGCCTGTGGCCACAATACACGTCCACATCTTCAAGTTACCCACCTCTACAACAGAAAGGATGCATGCAAAATGCCTTGCAGGAAAGGGCTTTGCTCACAACAGCTCTTGAACTGTTTGGGAAAGCGTTAGTTGGCCCAGCTAAAAATGTGCAAGAGCTCTTTCAACAATATATAAATATACAGTGAAGTTCCAGAGCCCAGAAACCTTTCCTTAATCTATTAACTTGCCAACATACCTGCAGCCTGTGATTAGGAGTTGAACTCGATGACCCTTATGGGTCCCTTCCAACTTGGGATGTTCTACAATTCTGATTTCTTTCTTTACTGCTTGACGAAGTTTTAAGTTTGGAAGCCATTATGCATACTGACAGTTTCCTGTTGACACAAGTAGTCAGAAGAGGGGAAACATCTGTAGATGTTGCTGTAGCTTAAGGGCTATCACTACACAGCCTGGACAGGCAGAACTATTCCTCTAAGGGAAACCTTTGGTGCCAACCTGCTTGACGTGGCTTGGCTCGAAGCAGAGGACTGGGTCTTAAACCGTCACAGACATCTTACAGCATTCCACAAAACCTTTAAAGAAGTACTGGAAACAGGAAAAGTACCAATGTACTGGGAGAACAATGAAGTGGGTTCTGAGCATGGAAGGCAAGCTAGTGTATTTCCACTTCCAAGCACTGAGGTGATTTACCAGCTCAGCAAGGAAGCTCCTGGTAGAATACAATCTATAACCTCCATCTAAGAACTTCAGCAAATCCTCCAACAGGGTTTCACAGCACCTATAAAAGTTAAACTGTCCTGACAAACTGAGGCAAAAGAAAGAAACTAAGTAGTTCTACCAAAAGTATAGAAGGTCTGGATGGAAGCACAGATTTTCTGTGCTTTTAACCTGTCGAGAGCGCACTGCCTCATCAAGCCCACACATGAGATGGAAACCCATCAAGGAGTGTTGTGCAAGAAGGAAGATATGAGAATGGCAAGAAACATTCACCCAGCAACTCGCTTAAGCCACAACTCAGAACAGGAAGTTTCAGTCAAATTTTCAATTCCCACACCAGGTTAAATCAATCTAAATCAAATACACTTAAAAGAAAAAAGCCTTGAATGGAAAAAACAGTCTCTTTATGCCACCCACTACCAGCAAGTTTATTGTTCTTGCTCGAAAACTATTTCCCATTTAAAAGTTACGTGAATTTAGAAATCCAAGCAGTGGATTGTTTTCTCTTTTTGAATTTCAACACAGGAAAACAGAGTATTTTGTACAGTTAACTAACCTAAGAAAGGATTGAGATACCCAGTACTGGATTAAAATCAATTCATGGTGGTAGCATAATGCTCAAGAATCCCACACTTTTAAGCATTTTTAACATTTTCAAATGTCTTACATCAGGCTTTATATTCCTTTTTCTTTCTCTCTCAGAAATTCAGTTCTCTCTTCCACAATAACTTTGGGACCAGGCCTATGTGTCTTGACATCAAAGGTTTTTGCAGGTTTTTTCAGCACAGAAATGGATGGAGCGTACCACATATAGCATCCACTGTCCTGTTTCTGACGTTGGCCATGACTAGCTGCTTCATACAAAGGTTGAAGACACTTCTGGAGGTACTGATCCAACCTGCAAGTCCCTCCGTCACCAGCAAGAGTTAAAAAGGTTCCCTTGTTGCCTCTCAGATGTTGCTGCATTTTATTTTAAAGCGTTCCTATAACCAAGCTGGGTGTTCTTGCTAGCCATACAAACATTCCAGCCTTTTCTGAATCCTTCCACACTCTCAACTGTATACTCAGCAGTACAGAGTTTCATACATACATAAAAATAAAACTTTTAGATAGAGAGAGCACAAATATAGATTGATCTGAAAAAAAAAATAATTCATTACATATGTATTTGTGCTTTATATATTATCTATATAAAAAATGGTGGTTCGTGTTATAAGCTCAAGTCTGTGATTCCACACAGAAAGGGAGCTGGTATGGGATGGGTCCATTTCTCCATTCTCCTTTTCTGTGCACTTATTACCAATGAAGGATATCAGACATGACAGCCCTGGAGGTGGAAGCCCTTTGTCTACACAGCTGGTCCAGTTCTGTCAGTAAGAAAGCAGGACTTCACTTCAGCACTGTTTCAATCTACAATGCCTCAAGAAACTACCAAGAACCACCAGTAAAAATCAAGGGAATAAGAAATTAAGACTGACCAGTCAAAGTCCTTTATGAGAACACTTTCTGAGAGCTACCAAGGAAAACAATTAGGACCAATTGCATTCATTATTTAGGTGGAACACATCTGAGATTGTGGAACTGCTTATTTATGGGTTGCTTAAAAATAACCCTACAGAAAGCAACCATTAAATTGCCACTAATACACACTAGATTCAGAACAGCAATTAAAGTTTCTCATTTCATTTGCAAGGCACTGAGCACACCAGTCCTCACCAAAAGCAAGCTTACAAAAGCTCGGACAAGAAAAGAATTACTAACATATATATTAAAATGTCAACAAAGTATGTTGTGCACGCTGCACCCTAGAGTGATTTGATTTTAGTTTTTCCACTAGCAGGAATTCCACAAGTGTGTACGAGTCAGAAAAAGAAGTCAAATGGAAGTAGTTGTGAAACTGCTCCATCTACTTTTATTATCCACATGGAAAAATGCACAAAAAGAATAGTAGGCATACACTGTAAATATTAAGTCCTAAACTTGTCTGTTTTTCATAGTTTTTAAGGATGTGCACATTCAGAAGGTACTCCATTCTGTGGAAGTACTGTCTCTTTTAAAGTTGGAATGTGTTGGTTTTTTTTTTTTTTTTTTTTTTTTTAACCACAAGAAAAAGTACAGTTTCCCAGGTTTTTACTGGAAAAGTTTTCTTGGGAAAATATTCATTTCCAAAGCGTTGTTTTTACACTTTCGGTTCACTGGTCATATGACTCTTAAAATGCTTTAATAGTGTTTTTACTCCATGAATGTTTCCAATAATTTAATCCATTCTATTTCCTACAGTATCTCCTTTTAAGGACAAGTATATCAATAATGCTTCTGACTTTCTGTAATCCAAATAATTTCTTTTTTAGATTTTCTTCTCAGTTGGGACATTCAACACAAGACTAATTGTTTATTCCTTCATCTCAGAGTTTTCTGAAAATGGTGCTGCACAATAAAACCCAATCAATAACCCAGTAAACATTAGAGACACGGAGAATTTTGCACAACATTTTAAGTTCCTACAACTTTCTTTTCTAATGAGGTTAGTAATCATCTGCTACATTTTCCAAGACAAAAACCTTATACATATGTTTTGTGTACAACACCTGCCCTACAGAGATTTTTTTTGTATTTATTTTACTAAAATGGGAGTTCTGTGTTCTGTGACAGGTTGTAAAAGCATACCCATAATCAAATGTTATTACGTATGGCTCTCAATAAAGACCCTAAAAGTATCTATTTATAACAGTAAACTATTGAAAAACCTTAGCATTTTTAATAAGGTTGCAGAAATCTTTATCAAAAACTGCATGTGGTCTTCAATGCAGAGTAGATAAATTGTTCAGCTCAATTGTTCCAAAACTTCTGTGCTTTTTTGCTACAATCAGCCCTCTGTATTTTTCAACTACTATTGGAATTCAGGAGCTAATACACTTTATGGTTTTGCAGACTGCTTTGGGAACTACTAGTTCATCGCTTCAAAATTTAATTCCTCCTATCTACACAAAGACAAAAATCAGGCCTCCTTTGCTGTCTTTTCTGATGCTCCATTTATAGTATAAGCTACCAAAATAGCTTTAACATGTCTGTTGTACTTGGTCCTTATTTAGAACGTTCTGACTGTAAATTGTTGTCAATTGTTAAATTTAATAAGAGTGATATCTAGTCATGTCAAATAAGATCTGGTCTTTTTTGTGCAAGGTACAAGAGTGCCATTAAGCAGTCTTTCTGCTGATGAGTTCGCAAAGTGTGGGAGTGATGTAGAGATGCAGTGACTCATGTGATATCAGTCAAAAGGCCAGCTTCAGAACCAGCGACAAAAGCAAGTTTCTCGAAGCCAAGACCAGGCTCATTGTACTTTTCTGCTTCCACATCACATTGAAACACAACTGTAGTCTAACTAGAAACATCTGGCTTTAAAGCAGCATTTGCAATTATTGATACTTAAACTAAAGATACATTCTAAGATGGTCAAAGAAAATTTTGGTAGGCCTATCACCTATTGTCCTCACAAAGGTCCTTTGCTTAATACCGAGTGAGGGAAGTGGTGAAGCTGCTTCTTAGCTGTTTATAAAGGAAACCAGAAGATACTTTGATAAGATGCTATCTTCTTTCCTTCCTCTCACTGTATTCACTGTTCAACAGGGGAATTTTAGCTTTTGTTCCCTGTCCTATACAGTAGTCAAAGGCTCTAAAGGGGGGACCTCTCTAGCCCACAAGATGAGACCAACACTCCTTAATTCTCTTGTTCTTTGTAAGATTAGAGATACTTTAGTGACATATCCAATATCTATCTGATGAAAATTGTTACCAGAATGTTTCAATATCAATCTCCCTCTCTTTCTCTGTAAGTTACAGAAAGAAGCCAACTGACAGCACTTGACAACATGGAGCACTGTGCCAGAACACAAACCAATAAAGTTTCCTCTTGAATGTGACAAAACGCTTATTTTAAGCATACTGAGACAATGAAGTGCTGATTAATAAGTAGCATGTTCTTGTATGACACTTATGAGTGTGTAGTGTTCTGCTAAACATAGAAGATGCTGAAGGTATGCAATCGCAAGTACAAAACCTGCTCCACACAGCTGTACTGAAAGTTAGCTCTGAACACACATTAATTCCAGTAACAGTGTATCTTCAGCTATGTGCAGGATTGACCCACTGTCACTGACATATTCTTAAGAACTTATTAAGAATAAATACATGTGTAGGGTTTCTCAGACATACCTACATGGTCTGCAGTCATGTCTTTGACTGTTGCCTTATCTGGGTACAAATGAGTGTATTGATTATTCAGGGACTGCTGCTGAGTGATTACTTCAGATTTAGCTAGAAATTATGAGGCTCTATTAGCATCATATCACACGTAATTGCACGTTAATACAATGTTCTGTAGAAATTAACATGGAGAGAGCTGAAAATAATACTCACCCACAGAGTCTAAAAATAAGCAGCAAAACTTCCCCTCCTCGCTTCTTTCTGATGCTTGTTTCCCCTCAGGTGATAGCAAAATTCTCCTTTCCGGCTCTCCTGAAATGCATCATGTGCTCTGGGTCACAGACAGTTCTGAGAAACCTTGTTTATGCAGGCTTACACTTTTGGGATGTACTGTGTGATGCAAATTAAGGGTCTTTTTATTAGACCAAAATAACCAACAGAACACACCGCTGTAACATGACCTCCAAGAAACACATTTAAGTACACATAAATAAGAAGCATAGGCACAAGAGTGGTATGCACTAATTACAGTAAACGTGGTGTTTTCAGCTGCACTACCATGAAGAAATATACTACTTTAGAGTATTTTTGGTGTGACAGAGTCTGTTTAGTTCAGACCTACACCTCAGCCCATTTCAGACTTCTAAAAAAAAAAAAAAAAAAAACAATTAACGTACCAGAAGCTTATTGAATATTGATTGTTTCAGGCAATCCAATGTAATGATTTGTTTTATACAAACATAGTAATTTTGAGAGCAAAGGATTTTTAAAATCAGCAAAAAGGATACTCATTTTGGAGGAGCAGAAACTATTTGCAGTCCCTACTGAGTGGACAAGCTTTCCCACAGGATGACAAATGGAGAAGAGTCCAGATGAAAGTGTATGATGATGAGTAGTAAAAATCCTACAGAGTTTGGGGGTAATTGATACCTTTGTAGTATTGATATGTCCTCAGGCATATACTTTATGAACTACATTCTTCAAAAACACCTTATGAAGCAAATATAATGAGCTTCCATCCCACAAAAATAAAAAGTAGCGTCATAGGTGTAAGCACAGATGGAGCTGGTTCTAGAAGGGGGATGAAAAAGCTGAAGATCTGGGATCATGCTCCAGACTCGCTACTTCTGTGGTATTTAATTTAGAGCTTTTGCTGGAGGGAGGGGAGAAGAATCAATTTTTCATTACACATTATGCATATATGCATGCAGTCCCTGACATAAAGCTTTCCCAACCTGGTCTAAGACCTACCTCAGTGCACGCAGTAAAACTCCTCATGCCTACAGGACTGAAGCAGAACTCCATGGTGATGATTTTCTGCATGGAGGGCACACCGCACCCCATAGGAAGAATGTCACGCTGCCAGATGCATGCTCCATTACATTCTTCTAGTCCTGAAGGAAAAACACTTTACGTTCAGCATATATAATATTCCTGTTAATGTGAGACAGGAGACTGGCAATACGCCACTAACAGAGCCAAGAGATGGAAAAAACAGTGAGCTAGTAGAGCCTCCCAATCTGAAGCAGACAGACCTATTGTAAGTTGTCTCCATCCTAGGGGCTGGATGGTCCAGGCTGATTTATGAGCACAATATTTACAACTAACACACATGAAATACATTATGGGTAGAAATAAATCTCCTAACATGCAGAGAGAACAGTTAAGATAAAAGAATGCATATGGTAAACTAGGTGAATGTTTGTCATTAGAAGTGTGGTACTAAAGCCAGAGCACGTCTTTGGGGCAAAGGATACTGTACGTTTGCACTAATGTTTATCAATACTTGGGAAGACATGAGATGTTAGGCAGACTTCTCCTTTTTATTTTTTTTTTCCTGGTGAATTCAAAGCTGATGAAAGGCACTGTGTTGAAAGCCTCTAGGAGTAAAACGCTGCATTAAAGGAAGGTTAGCCTTCTGCCTAATCAAAGACCCAGAGAAAAACAGGCCAGAGTTCAGGTCCCAGGTCTTGTGTTATCTCAGGCAATATCCTTAATTTCTGTGCACCTGTTTTCCACCTCATAAACAGGTATAAGTACGAAAGAGGATAAGAATGGACTACTTTGAGACCAAAAGGGATCCCCGTAATTAAGTACTCTGGCTTACTGCATCACACTTGAGGCAGTAGAAATTCCTTGACTTAATTTCTAAATGAAATCATTATTGATGTGTAAGCTCGTCAGAAAAATGACCATCCCTTACTATATAATGCAACTATAAAATGGGGATGTCAATCCTAGTTTCATTATAACTATAAAAAAAAAAAAAAAACAACAACTCCCAAAAGAACTGATGACAATTTCCTGCTGATCTCTGCTGTCTTTTGAACCTTGTACAGCAGACTTCTTCAAGCAGGCTCCCTAAATCTTCCTTGGTTTTAGGAGGAATGTGAGACAGTTCTGTCACTTGAAGTCACCTATGTTTGGCATTTCTGCCTACAAAGCTCCATTTATGATAGATCTTACATCATCATGTCCAGCCAATCCAATTGGGCCCAAAGAGTTGCCTGTAATGCCCTGGATTCAGCTCTTTCTTTAACACTATGGCTTAACAGAGCCAAATTTTTTGCACCGCTTCATGATGTTGATTCTTGCCCAGTAGGGTTTCAGAGAAGCTAACCAGCTCACTTTATGCATGTTAGAGAACAGCCACAGAGAGCTGTGAAGCTGCTACTACTCTTCCTCACAATCAACCTTCAATGTTACCTTCTAATACAACAGCTAATTACAATACGGCAGGACTTATTAATGAAGAACAGGATAATAATGGAAGCACTTGTACAAAACAGTAGTTATTCTGCTAACTAAACACACCTCCTGTCCTAAAGCAGCATTGTGACCTGTTGTTGCACCTACTCCACATCCTCTTGCACAGAACTTTCCACTGATTAAAAAGAAGCTGTCAAATTTACACCAGATCAGCACAGATTAATTGAAGGAATGGCAAAGCAGATTTGGGGAGCAGGAGATGTCAGCTGGGGAAAATTCTCCAAAAGCAGCCTAACTCTAAGCTTACTCATGAAAGGAACAGTAGCATGAAGCTCTGGTTTGACAGCAACATTGCTTGGATGTGACAGGAATGCATCATCTTCTGCTGTTTTCTTTTTTCTTTTTTTACTGGAAGTAGTCTAAATGGTTTTGATTTACAGATGCTAGGAGCTGCAATGTGACAGCAAAGGCAAAAACCTACTTTAACATCTTTAACTAGGTGTCACAGTCCTGTTAGTACAAGATATAATCCAAGCAGAATGACCTTTCACATTGACAATGGCACAAGATAGTTTCAGTTCACTGGGCATAAAACAATGTAAATAACCCAAGCTCAGGTCAGCCTGAGTCTGATACAATTAAATAAGTGACATCTGGAAATGGGAAACTATAGCTCTACTGTATTGTCCTGTCAGGTCTTCTAAATGAGTCCCAGTTCGTATTTCTTTTATCGAGTCAAGCTCTAATGAAGGAGATGAGAACAAGTATGAAAAAGGACAGAATTTAGGAAGAGGAAGGGGGACATCCTATGTATTTCCAAGAGCTTTCTGTAATGCAGCATAATTACCACGACTCCAGATTGCAATCAAAGTACACTCTGCTCAGTGAGAATATTCATGGATTGCATTCTTGGTTTGGATTATACCTGCAGATTTAATAGATTCGCTTTCTAAAACACTACCTAGTACTTCAGAAAAAAAAAATAAATCACAGAACTAACTAAACCTATTATCCACATTTGTTTAAGCAAGAAATATTCTTCCGTTCAATTACACATTCTCTTTAAAGCTTATTTTATACACCATCCCAGTTATGGATACCAGCACACCACATTAACTAGCACTGGCATTTTTGCCCCACTGTTTTGTGGTTTCATGCCTGTAAAAGAAGACATGTGATCTTCTGTAATTACTACTGCTATTACTTATGGATTTTTTTTTTTGTGTGTGTGTGGAGCCCTTAAGTACATTGATTTCAGATGAAGGAATGATGCAGAGCAAACAGGAAGAATCCAAAGTGCTATAGGCTACAATACTGCGAGACACACTTAAAAAAGAAAGATAGAAATGCGAAGACCTCAAGCCATTTTTGATCCTAAATTCAGAGCCGAAGTCCTTTAAAGTGTGGGGTGATTATACAACTCCCTCAACAGAATTCGAGGCTGGGCCACAGAATCCAGGGCTTCATGCCATCAAACCTAATCTTTGTTTGAGATCTGAAACATTCTCTCCAACAGTTTTCAGTCACATTGCAAAATTGTAGAGGAAGATGAAAGGCAGATTCTCCCCGCCTCTCTTACACTAACCCCAGGGCCTAAAACATCAGGACTTGATTTAACCAGACACACACTGGGCCAGAAAAATGATGAGTGATACCAGGACATGACTGAGACACAGAAGACTTCATCTGATGCACAGTTTTCCAATACAGTCATTGGATCTTCTCAGAACCTTGGGCAGATTGTGCCCAAATTAGCCAGCCAAAAAGCATCCCCTCGCTGGCCAAAACAACAGCAGAGTCAGCAGTCTCCATCAGTCAAAAATATTTCTTCACAGGGGAGAAGCATGCTCGTTACTAAATAAACAGCAACTTCACAGCTTCAAAAGGGCAACAAACATCTCAAGAAGCTCAGCCCTCGTGGGCCTTCTCCCTCACCAAGCCACTATTGACAAAAAGGCCTCTGGGCTGCCAGCTCAGCAGCCAAACGCTCCCCAGAGTTTCTCCTCTACCAAATTTACTGTCCCACCGTGTACTGCATAAAAGCTGGGCCAGGTGAAGTCTGCTGGTTCCCAAACTGGCTTCTTAAACTTCTGTTGAACCAAGAGTAGGATAAATCTCCACAGGAAAATTAAGCGGGGAGATTATAACCCTTACAGCCTGACATCTGCCAACCATTCTCCATGAAGGAGGCATGCGTTCCAATGTCTGGAAATCAATACCTAATTAATTCTTTATCCAAGGTAGCACGGCACAGATTACAGCTGCTAGCTCCCTTGGTTTCTGTCTGCATAGGAAAAATAAGAGTTTTATTTCTGAGAAACAAGGAAGAGGATATAATGGTTTGTTCTAGTGACACCGTTCCTTTCCTGCTTTGTTCCTTCGTGTCAGTACGGCTCCTCAATAATTGGGTCTGATCTAAGGAAGAACTGAGTGTTTGAGCTATAGTCCAAGACATTTCTTCCCTGATCTCCCTCTGCTTCAATTCCCCAAACAAAAAATGAGGTCACCGAGTGACTTTTCCATATAAGCTGTGCAACCTGCCTTGTTCATAAACTCTTTGCATTCTACATGGTGTCTACATGTAAACTGCATTGCACTGAGGCAACAATCTCAGCCTGAGACACCCAATTTAATCTTAACACAAATTAAAGTGGTCATGTCACAGAATTATCTATTTGTTTACAACTGCAGTAGTGTAACAAGAGTGCCATTGTTACTTTGGGGGGTAGTTGTGCAAGCTTCTTGTCAATTTGGTTCAGGCTGTCTAAACCGAAGCCACACAACTCTTACCATCTTTAGCCGTGGACGGTAACGATGACTGCATGGACCATTTTCTGTATGTTTACTTTAGGCCATCAGCCAAGAGCAAAGCAGCCTTCCTTCAGCACACCTCCTGCAAAGAGGACACAGGAAGAAAAATGAACAAAGAAAAATAAAAGGGAAAAAAAACCCACAACATCATTTGCAACATCTTTTCGTGCAATAGTAACAGGCTTTTGGTGCCATCATCAGCCATGGCATTTCATTCACACAAAACACTTGTGGGCACATCACATATGCTTTTCCACTCAACGTATTTTTAAATGTTTCCCAGGCAACTGTTTCAATACAATATGCCTCCTTGGCAACCCGGTACCCACAAATGCCATGCCACTCTCCCTCTTTTTAGGTCTTCTCATCTTGGCATATAAAAATCCAGTGGCTCGATTTTCAATGTGCAGCCACGCAGCTACTGATCTGTCCTTACACGTGAAAAGGGAAGGCTGAATGGAAAAGATGAGCAGTGCTCTCGACTCTGGACATTATCATATGCAAGCCCTGGTAAGCTACCAGAGGAAGCGGGTTTCAAAGCTTCTAACTGAAAAGACTATGTCACCTACCACTAAAATTAGGGAGAGCTTACAAAACCATCTCCATTCATCTGACTTTCTCTGGAACACCACCGAGCCTTCTCAAAGTGAAACTGCGTGTCATCTTTGGTCTCCTGACCATGCCAGAGGAAGTATTACACAGCATTCGTAATTCTGTGGCTTGAATTGTAATATAACAATGAAAATAATCACATTTTCCCATTTCACTACAGCTAGAGAAATATGACTGAGTTACTCTTTCCAGTGCTACATTTGCTGCTGCTCAGCTGTATAGGATATAACCCTGGCAAGTCCTTTGGCTGCAGAAGCTTTCACCAATGCTCTACATACATACTTCAGTCTCCCTTATAATATCTTTAGGGACATTTTCATTTACAGCATTTGGCAGAATGGACACACTGATTCTTGAGTAAAGCCACAGAATATTTGACAAGAACAAAAAACTGCCAACATACACTCCTAAACCAAGCATGGGTTAGACATAGGAATCAGAACACAACAATGTTCAGTTTTCTAGCAAAGCACAATTTATCCTTAACATTCTCCTCTGATCCTGGAGCTATCACTACAGAACCAAAAATATTTTAGAAGGACCAAAACTATCTGATACCATCAGTCACTATAAAAAAGACTTTTAATAAAACTGCATATGCTTTAGCCTCAAAGTAGCACATTAAAAATACATATTTATATACATATATTTATATACAATTCACACATGCAATTACATCAGGCTCTGAGAGAAACCCAGCAGAAACTATGGCATCTCTTCTTCATTGATTACTCCATAACAACAGCTGAAAATTACAATTTTTCCAGGCTATAAAATGCCTAACACTCCAAATTCTACACCGGCAGCAAAAATCTCATCCCTGTCTGTGAGTTGTTGTATCTGTAATAGAGACCCTGCATTACCAGGCTTTCTAATTCTTCCCAAATGCAGGAGCTCTCATTCAATGTTGCAGCTGTTGGGTAGGAAATCAGAAATAGCAGAAGGCGGATTAGTTGATAATGTACCAGTTCTTCCCCAGCAAATGCTGCCACCTGCGTTTTACACTCTCCTCTTTCCCTCAACCCAGGAAAAGATCACTTGGTTTGTTTGGCAGGCAATTTATAGGCTTTAATGATTGTGGAATTGCAAAAGGATTAGAATTTGTTATAATAGCCCCTTCTTCCTGAGAGCAAAAGTTAAAACTGAGGCCCAATTTACAGCAAAAACCAGGGAACATGTAAGCAAAGATTAAGCGTGTGCAGCTTGATGAGACTCTACAGGGAGTAGATAACTACACATGCTGGCACTCCATTTACAAGGAAATCCCTAAAGATAATCTGCAGAAGCATTCTAGCCTCCAAAAGCTCAAATCCTTTGACCATTGGCTAAAATCCAGTCATGGCTGCTGATGATAAAGCCGACTCTTTGCATTTTTATGAGAAGTTTTTTCTAAGATTACAAAACATTAGCATTATTAAATTTAGCAATACCCAAAATCAAGTGAGAAGCAATAGGATTTCCATGTCAGCAGAGGAAACTATAGAAATGATCTTGTCCAACATGGCAGAACCAAGAACAGGTCCTATTCTACACTTCACCTTCCTGCTACAGTAAGTACATTTTTAATTCTGAAAAGATGCAGAGTAAAAATACTTAGTACAGATAATGGGTAGACATTTCTAGAATGCTAGTTTAAAATCTACAGTAGTTACATCAACAAACAGAACAAGAATGACAACGTTCACTAATGTGCTTGCCTTCAAAGGCTGCAATAGGTATGTATTAAACAGACAACAATTAAAAAATCTTACTGTACCACGGTTTTGATTAAATCCACCAATAATAAAAAACTACAAGCTACAGTTGCTACGGATGCAGGTTTGTTTTGTTTTGTTGGTGTTTTTTTTTTTGCTTTTGCTTTTACAGTCATGGGCTACAATAATAATTTTCACTGTTCTTTTTATGATATTCTTTCACTTGTGGCCCTTTTTGTACAATAACTGACTTTTTTAGTCTTTTCCATAATAGAGCTTTTGCAAATGTTATAATGCATGAGTCACAGTACTAACAGTAACACACTGCAACACCTTCAGCATGAAAAACAGACAACACTTCAGATGTCTCTTTTTGGAAAAGTCACATCTAACAGCACAAACCTGTTAGTACAACGTATGAGTTAGGAGCAGAGGCCATCAAACTAGCATGCACGGGGTCGTAAGATGTATAAAACACTAACACAAACATCTCAGGAGCAAAAGAAGAAACCCTGTGGCTTGAGCAATCCTTAACACAGATAAATACACCTAGAAATATGTACAAATGCCTGCACAAACTAGCTCAGTAAAAATAAATAAATAAATAAATAAAATTTAAAGCAAGGTTTCCATATTATTTGCTGCCGCCAAGTGGCGATTATCAGTGGTGTGACATAAATTACAACACAGTCACAAAGGCCAGCAAGTAAAAGCAAAACAAAACACTTCTTGTTTTGTCTTCTTCAATTAGCATCTGCTGTGGTGAAATCAGAGCTGAACTCTCCCTCTGGTATGGAAAAGGAACATGGCCTTATCTGGGCTTCAGAAGTTTTACAAAAAAAAGAGTGCTGTGTACCTGTTCCCCCCTACAAGGGCCTATTATCAGAGAAATTGGGATGTTTATTTCCTCATACAATTATTCTCATAACGATTATGAAGAATTTTATCAGCGGTTACTTTCTGACCCTTTTACCTGTTGGGGAATGGGGGAAGGCGCTGACAGACTACTCCCTGCCGGCTGCATTCCGAAAGGCTCCAGCCTGCTTAGTGCGTCTATCAGCTTCAAAAACTACCAGTTATGGCTCAGCTCTTACACGTGTTTTATTTCAAGTCATCCAGCGACATTCCTGCCAGGAAAGATAAGCAGCGTCACTTCTCCTGAGGGAACTAGACCAGAGACGCATTCCCAATCTACTTTACTTTTTGAATTAGCATATTTTGGCTTCAGCCACGTACCAACAGCTCTTTGGTGTCGGCACAACAATTATTTGCTGGTGAGGAGCACCGCCGATCCCACAGCCATTTTGTGGGGCTCGTCCCAAACCCCATTTTCCTCATCCCCGCCAGGCCTGAGCACGCTGCCTTCGCGGACTGGCCTCGTCCAGCACCCCCCATCTCCAAAACGCTACTCCCGTATAAAACTTAAGGACTAAACCCAACACTAAGGAGTCAGACAAGCACCTAGCAGCTACTAGGAGCCGAGCCGCCCGCTTGTCCCCTCAGGACGGGCCCCATGGCGGAGCGTGAGCGCTGCGAGGGGAGCGCTAAGGCGGTGCCTTCCCGCCCAGCACCGCCCCCTGACGGAGCGCGGAGGCCGGGCCGCGGCCATGGCTGAGGAAGGAGCCGCCAAACTGCGCCTGAAGCCCAGGAAGGCGCCGGCAGCCTGCAGCCGGGAGCCCAGCCCTGGCTTGGAGCCCCCCCGGCGGCGCCAGTGAGTCCGGGCGGGACGGGGAAAGGGCTCCTCAGGAGCGGGGGGGGCGGGGGGCGCGGAGCAGCGGGGCAGCGGGGCCGCCTCAGCCTCCCGTCCCCGGCCGAGGGTCGAGCACGGCCGCGCCCTCAGAGCACGCCGTGGTCGTGCCGCCAGCACGTTGCTGGGAGCGTAAAAAGTTACTTCGTAAAACGCCGTCCGAAGCGTCCTGAAGAAATTTAAGTCGATTGCACTTCGTTAAAGTGCGCTGGGGCCCTGCGCCTTCTGCACGTTTCTTGGCACCAAGCAGCACCCCCAAGTATGGAGCCTGCGAGGAATGCTTGCTTATAAAAAACAATTTATGTATTTTTTCTTCAGAATAAGACTCACAGGGACCAGAAATAAATTGTTTTATTTATTTATTTTCCAGCCCTCTAGTAACGGAGGGTTGAGAAAAGGAGTGAAGAGGTAGGGTTCAGGTCTTGTTCCAGCCTGTTAGGATGAGCAAGTGTTCAGTCAGCTTCACCCCTTCTAAAAACAGGCTTCAAAAGGCTGCTCTCTTCTCTCTTTGATGGCTTGTAATAATTGTCTGTGGTTTCTTCATTGTGCAGCATCATTCCTGGACTGTGACCCACGAAAATGCAGCGGTTGAAGTGAGAACACTGGAACTAGAATTCTCACATTGACAACCCATCCCTCTTTTCAGATTGGCTTTTATACAGCATTACTAACATAAAAACCCTTTTATTCTTGCTTTATAGTTAATCCTTTCTAATGCCTTCCTAGGAAGGATTAGATCAAGTTGTTTAGAAAGCTAATCAGTAATTTCAGAGTGCCACATGGGAATGACCAAGCACGCACAGGAACCGGCGCAGTTTCCTTCCTTACTGTGAACACTCCATGATTTCTGTGCTCAGCAGGTGTCAAGCTCAGTCTCTGAGAAGAAAACGCCATGCCTACGCTTAACTATTTCACTTGGAAGTAAAGACTAATAAATGCCTATATCTCCTTTGTTATAAGTAGAAAGCAAGATGTTCTTTTTAAAAACTGAGTGATTCTGAAAGCTGTAATGCTTATGTAAGTCATGGTAGACTATAAAATGAGTTGATGGGCTAAATTATTTGTGTTCTAGAAAAATCGTGCTGTAGGCTAGACAGAGGTTCCCTTGGTAAACAAATGGTATAATAAACAGCTTTTTTTTTCCTCTACAGGGAGCCTTGGCTCTCTTTTTGATTGAAAAGTCTGCATTTGTGCACTTACTCTTACTGACAAATACTTTTTATGCACCTCTTGGTGGTTTGACATGTTAAAGTTGTCAAATACAATACTCATTTTAGCACATATAGTGCTACTTGATCAAGAGAAAATAGGTAAGAATGGAAATGTGTTATGCAAATGGAAGAGTTACACCAATTTGCAGTCATAAAAACCCTAACATTGTGCTAAGCCATTAACAAAAGGGATCACCACACTTAGCCATTGAGTTGGGCTGGAACTGGTTAGTACACCAGCAGCTATTGGAAATGTAATTTTAAAACTTCTGCCTTGATAAAGCAATATTTAGGAATAGCTATATCTTAAGAAACCTCAGAGTTACTTGAGGGGTAAGTCAAAATAATTAAAAGGCAAACTAATAGCAATGAGAAGTATTTCCTTCTCTCTTTCTCACCCCCAAACTATTGGATTCTCACTCTTCACAGGGCATTGGCTGACAGAAGTTCCTGGTTTGAAAAAGATGATTTAAGTGAGTGTGAAAAAACATGGATTTTGCTTCTGAAGAACATAAGTCAAGATTTACAGTGCACAAGTTGGCAAGCAGTGTCCAGTTTTCCAGAGTTCTTTGGAAAGGCAGAGGTAGTGTGCTGTATCCTTCTTGTCCTCACTTCGTGTAGTGCTTAAAATGCCGGACAGTGAATGCTGTTAAGAGGGGAAACAACAACCTGAAATTGCCTTTAAATAGATGTTGGTTGACAGCTCTTTGGCCTCTACATATTGTAGTGTGACTGAGCCTTATGTGGCATGTAGCATAAGGACAACTTGCTGGGCTTTTTTTTTTTTTTTTTCCTACAGTATGGCAAAGTTTAGCACTTCAGAATGTTTTTCTGGAGAGGTTACCTGCGTAAGTATAAGCATTAGCACCTGCCTAAAGGAATGAAACTGGAAAAAGCAAACTGTAACAGAGAGGTTAATCATACCGTGATGACCTTTACAGTGCTCTGATATCGTTAGGCAGTATTATAACACAAAATACAGCCCTTCTGAAGTAGATTTTTTTTTCTCTGAACAACAGCAGGTGGTTGTTCTTGTTTTTTTTTTTTTTTTTAATATCCTTAGCCTCTGAAGGACATACTAAAAGTATGCTATTCATGTTTAATTGGTGGGAATAGTTCAGAAATGTTAAGGAAAGACACACATTGCATACATTTCAGAAAGTTAATTGTTTTGCAAGTGCTGAAGATGCATGTAAATAAGATGCTTATTGCTTCGATGTAGTTTAGCTTTCCCTGTAGTGTTTGTAATATGTCCAGCCTCGGTTTTAATCTATGGATTTAACTGCATTTGTTCTGAAGACATTCTGTTTATACATCACAGAGCTCTGAGCAAGAGAGTCTACAAAAAACAGAAGTCTTTAAAATTGGAATGAAAGACTTTGAATGGGTATCTTTTCCATCTTTTTGCAAAGAGGAATTTTTTAAAACCGGTCTTAGCTCCCCTCAGCTATCAGAAAGCCAAATTGACTGTTTACCTGATGAACGGGGCCAAGCAGATGAACTGAAAAGTCTACCTTCTACAGCTGAGAAAACAGGCTGTGTAACTGCTACAGATCAGGCCAAAAACACGGTTGGGGAGGACACACAAGGTACCTCAAAAATGGCTATAAATCTTAAATCAAGTAAAGTCACTCAGCATAATACTTCTGCGTGCCACTTGATGTTGTCGGAAAGCGCTGCAAAAGCTCTAAACTTTCAGCAGCACTGCAGAGGGAGTGTACAGAACAGCAAGGAAAACAGGAAACAGGATGAGAGACAGCATCAAGCACAAATGCATCAAAGCAGTATTTCATTTGGTAAGGCCAAGACTGTGCCCACAGAGAAGACGTCACCTCTTGTGAGCACACCTGGAACTGAAAGCTACAAGGAGAAGACTGCAAACCAGAGCGAAGGCTCTTTAACTCTCAGCAGCTGTCCAATGTGTCAGATTCAGTTTAGTGGAATGTAAGTCTGCTATTATTTTTGAGTAACTTAAGAGTATATGAAAAACAATGCTTTTGGTTGCATTCTCTCTATATAAAGTAATGAAAATAAAGTAGGTGAAACACTGAAATATTTTTGAATGGCAGAATTGCCTACTTCCAATTCAGTTTAGAAGTTCATGATTACTAAATTGTGTTGCTTCAAAAAGAAAGCTAAATTTGAGCTACACATTGCTAGTATATCTAAAATTAGGTATTTAAACTACTTAGTACAGAAAACCTTTTTTTGTGAAATTTGTATCCTAATCCATAAATTGTTCCAAAGCAGCATTCTTGTTACTTAAAAGTTGACTTCACAGCTAGATGGATTCACCTCTTCCAGGTAACAATCTCTTCAAGATCCAGGCTTCACTGTTACAGCTGCACTGGTACCTGTTCAGTAAGTACCTGGGTGCTTTTGGACGAGCAACTGTACTCTGAATTTTAGATGTAGCTTTCTAGGTCTGGGCAGGTTAGAAGAAATCTGATTTTCCTTATGGAAGCCCTGATTATTACAATGAAATGACTTCAGTCCTCCATTGCAGTCAGACTACCTCTGTTTAAAAAAATCCTCCCAGACATTGAACATGTATTCTATGATATGAATTACATTGTCTCTGGAAGTGATACCCCTTAGTAGTGTTTAGGTTGTCACAGTTGCTGAAAACTAACATGGTTTTTAAAAGAACCTTTAATACCGCTGAACAAGGAGACAATGATAGCTTCGTTAATATTTACAAAATTGTGATCATTGTGTCAAGAGATATAGGCAGAAAAGCTAAACTTAGTTCCTGTCTTCATATTGAGTTCTCTGCTACTGGCTACTCTGTACTGATCAGGATTACATTTTATACAATCCGCTTTACAAAAGGCTGTTGGCAGTGGGGCAGGTCACTTAGTCCCAAAAATAGCCCTCCAGAGGAAATAAGGCAGACAGGAGAAAGCATCCTGCCTCTTGCAGGAACCTCTGTTTGATGGCCTCGGGTTAGAAAATTAAGGACGGGTTTTCTCTCCTATATCAGTTGCCTAATGTTTTGTCTTAGATCATAAATGTCTACACCGACAACTGATACTGAGATCACCAAGAACAGGAAATTGCATGCAGATGCAACGATCCTTAAAATCAGTATGCACGTATAAGTCCCAGTGTACAGCACACCAAAAATAGACTTACTTGTCCCGAGCATAGCGTGCACGCATGGTCTTCTAGTAAATTCCATTAGCAAGCTATCTAGCAGCAGGTAATAGCAACTACAAGAGGCTGGGGCAGGCTGTAATGCTTCCAAGCATAGGAGTGATTTATCCACCAAGCTGGTAAAACGATGCTGTGACTACACAGGAAATGAGAGCAGAGGTGAGAAGTTGCATAAATAAAAGGATTTGACTTTGTGTCTCACTGCAGAAATCCTCTGTATCTGCAGGATGTCGCAACTGGACATTGACAGTCATCTCGCTAGATGCCTGTCTGAAAGTGCCGATGATATCATGTGGTAAAGCCAGAAGGATGAAGAGCAAATGCACAAGCTGAAGATGAACCGTTCTCAAAAGCAAAGGAAAAAAGTTTGTCAAGGAAACAGGTTCTTGTCTCAAACTTCTTGAAGGATCAGAAATTGGTAACTGAAAGGAAGGTCAAGTGCCACACAGCATGGGCCATGTATAGGGTGTGATTTTTTTCCTTTCTGGAGGAACACCACTAAATTTGTAACCTGACTTTGTAGGTTTCTAAGTCAGTATCCATGTGATTAACATAACTACAGCAGAGTAACCAGGCCCTACTAGTTTCATAGTAGTGAAATGCAGTTAGATTTTAACATACTCAGACAAGATGGCTGTTCCGGGAGGTCTCCCCCCACCTTATAACCTGTCATTGTTTCAGAATAAACAAGCTGAGAGTTTGTTAAGTCAAGAAGGTATCACAGAAGACTCATCCACTGTTTTGGTAACTTTCTCGTAGTAGCAGGTAAGCATTTTGTAAGCTTGAGAAGAAGTAACCTCTATGAAGGAGAATGACATTTAGTGACAGCTTCCTAACACCAAAGAGAAAAGGTTCCCGCAACTGAAGTTACCTGTTTACTGAACAGGGTAATTCATTAATTGTTCAGGCAGTATACCACAGCTCAAGTGACAGCCTTACAAGTTCAAATTAATTTCTTTTGACAAAGGGCTGTATGCAAGAATAGTACAGTTGTGCCTGTTTCAGAGATTTTGTTTACAACTTCATTCACAAAGTGAAGAAGAACACAACAAACTTCACTATTGAATGGGTTTTGTGTCTCAACAAATGCGAGTCTTGGACCTCAAAAGCCTGCGGTTCAGATGTAATCCAAATATGTAGAATAAACAGAATATAGTATCAACATACAGGAAGAATCCTAGAGCTGTTTTGTTTTTAATTTACAATAGGGTCTCATTAAAAAGTGAGAGTAGGACATAGCTCAGGTAGCTGATAAATAATAACAGTCTAGTAACTTTTCATTAAAGTCTTTAATAGATGTGCAATATAAATGATCTTAGCTGTTATGGATTAGAATACCATCTTCTGCACAAATAAAACTGGTCAGCAAAGATCCCAACTAATTAATCATACAAAACTACAAGAACATATTTACTGTTTTACAATCATTAAATTAGCTAGAATTTTCATTTACTATTTCAAATAAGACAACTATATATCATAACCAGATCCATTTGTAATATATTAGGATTTTTTTCAAACCACACATTTAATTACATCCTTCATTTTCTTTTATTTATAAAACAAGTACTTTATATAAAAAAATTTCCCCTTCATTATGAACAGAACATTATTCATACACTTGCACATGAGCAACCAAACTTGTATCCAGCAAACTATTTGGCAACACAGCAACATTGTAAATGCCTGTAAATTTTTAAATAAATCAAGTATTCTTTACAATGTTTGTTTAGCAAATGTGTCTGTTCTTCCTTCCCTCCCTACCAAAATGATCTGGCCAACTAGAAACAAGGTTTAAAAAAGAAAAATAAAAACAACCAAGCTGCATTTTTAATATTTCCATTTAAAGTTCTATGCTCCAGCACATCAAAGGACAGCTTAATCTGTCATATTTCCATTTATGAGCTGCCTGCAGTCACTCTAACTTCTTTTTTTTAATCAGTTGTATAATTAGGGGAGTTGAAACAAAGAAAAATTATTCAGGGTAAATAAAGCAGTTGCCATGGAGAAGGAGAAAATAATTTAAAAGTGTCAGATTACAATTAAAAGGTAAATATTGCCGTTTTTCTATTAATAAAGTATCTAAAGTTCAGGCATTTGAGGCAAGTTCTTCTCACTCGTAAATTATTTAATGCTGATTAAAGCACATCTTGCTTAATATAAAAAGCTACAGTCCAGTGGAGAGAAACCCACAACTTAGACCTGATGGGATTAATAAAACTAAATAACCACACTTCTGCATAACTGTGGCTAATGAGGGGATACAAAATGTAGATTGTTAATCAATGGTTAATTGAAAATTTTAAACAATGTTTTGGCAGTCTCGTCCTAGCACCTCATGACTTGGATGCGAATCCGAAAGATGTCATGTTCAGCACCTAATGCAATGCTGTACCCTGAGAAAACCATATGTTAATATAAAGAAAGTGAAAGTGTTGAAAGTGTTGCAACTTATCCTGCAAGTTACACCAAATTAGGTGAGATGACATGGCACAGGGTTTCTCATTTTTTGCTTTCCACATTTTTATCCTCTATCTACAACCCACAACATACAGGTAACCAAAAACCCAGCAAGAAGAAATACTGCCTCTGCTGTTACTACCTGCAGAGGCAGGTAAATCTTCACAAGCATCTGAAGTTTTAGATAGCAATGCGAACTTACTAGTCCTCAAATGTAGTGACATGAGTTTTTCCAAGCTGATAAATTAACCTTTTTGATGTAATGAACTCTTTATCCCTACCTCCCACACCCCACCACCCCTATGGTTTCCACAAGAAGGGGTTCGATAGTTATCTTTCACTTACCCAAGTTCTTAGGTATATACCTTTTTGTTCCATTAAAAAAGTTACTACTTTGATGCAAACCATTTTACCAAAACATCCCATTCTTTTATGTAGAATGATTAGTTATTAATATACACTGAGTAATTGTAAGCAGACAGTTTATCGTAAGTAGGAGGTGTGCTTTATCAGGAAATTGTATTTTTTATTATGGTTATTCTAGATTTACTATTTAACCTTTAAGGCTATGCTTCGTTATGCTTTTGCTCTATTTCTGAATATTTGTACTGTTGATAAAAACACTTTCCAAAAATCTAATATACAACCCAATATCACTGTAGGTGTAGGGACTGCTTTAAGTGTTTTCAGAAATCCTTTGTGTGCAAATGTAGTTTTCTTCAAATCCACACATTTTGGTAAATTTGGAGTTTCAAACAGATTGTGAAATTGATACTGGAAATTCTAAATTGGAATTAATATTGCTGAGTCACTGCGTTTCAAATTCTATAAAGAAGCAAAGGAACATTAGGTTGCAGCTGTGAACCGTATGTTTCATACGTAAATGGTTACTGGAATATTAACAAGCAGAACTTACCAGGTTTAAGAATGTTCCGAATATGTAACAATTCTTCAATGCAGTTTATCCATTTAGGCACTTAAATCTTGTACCCAAATTTACATTTTGATTGCTAATAAAACACAACTCCTTTTAAATACATCTGAGACGTTTAGACAGGTACCACTTGTGAAAAAAGGCATCAAAAATAAGCTTCAACACCACCGTAATATATTTTATTCTTCAGGATGTTACACTCTAATATTCTTCAATTGGTAGCTCATTGCATCAAATGTTTGTAGAAAGTTCGCAGTTCTCAAAGTTGTTCAGAATCTCCTCCCCAAGGGATGCAATGAATGTTTCAATCCTTCATGAAATAGGCACAAAATGCAAATTCCTTCATTAATGAAGCCAGTTGTGTCAGTGCCCAGAACATAAGAATAACTTAAGTGGCGGAAGACACCCACCAAAATCATTATTCTCTTCTTTGATTTTCAGCAGCAGTTTTTTTTTTAAATCATTGGTCTCCATCCAAAATCTTACAGTTCCCCAGCCTCGCATGCATATACTGTAGTTAAGGATAAAGTTAAAGGTCATTCATATTGTCTACAACGAAGATGGCATTCCTTCATACTGTTTCTTCTGTTGACAGCAACAATGGATTGATGTATTCAAACCCTTCAAATTCTGACTGATCTATTCGTTTTATTATATCTCTGAAAAACAAATAAAAATACCAATTTAGTTTAGTCTTGCTGCACCAATTTCAGAATCCTGAGGTCTTAGATTTCTAATAAATGCAAAATTTGCTTTAATTCATTTTACTTCTGTATCTAAATGGGCAGCAAAAAGTTTCATTGTACTTTTGACAGAATTGCACCACACACTAAATGCTTCACAGACAAATGACATCAACAAGAGTACTTTCTTTCTCAGTTTTCCCTGTACTGCACAGAGCTTTCCTTTGTTTTTCCAGCTCCAAACTTTCCAACCTTAAACACTTCAGTAACCCCCCAAAACTGTATGCAGTTATTCTACTGGAGTTGGAGTATATTCTACAGGGCAAGCGAAGTCTCCTGTCTAACTACCAAACCATAGTCTCTCATATTCCATCTGCTATCTGAAGCAACTTTCCTCCTGTGCACAGGAATGGCTCCTCAGCCTTCAAATTCCTTTAACAGAGCATACTTCTTCCTGGAAATTTTTTCCACACCACATTTCAACAGGACGTTTCTATAAGATTTTTCTGCTATCTCAGGTTCACTGAGACATGAGAAACTGTGTCAATTGTTTCTCTACTCAGGACAAATTTAAGCTGCCCAGGTTAGGAATCCAATTTTTGTGTCTTCATCCAGTGCCAAGCACACGCTCAACAAGAAATCAATACAGTGTTCTGATCACCTAATAGATTACGAGGCAGTCTAATATATAAAAAGTGTGGGAGGTTATGCAAGACACGTAGAATTCTTCAAGAATTTCGAAGTGAATTTGGTTCCTTTCACTTGACTGTGTTTCTAAATCTAGGTACGTATTTAGGAATTACAAAGAGGAAACTAATTTCATAACTTCTAAGTTCTTAATATACAATTGTATTTAGGGAAAAAAACATACTCATCATCTGGGGTTAGCTGCACAGGTTCGCTGGTAAACTGCGTATCAAAGTTGTCCAAACCATAATCATCTGTGATCTGAGGCTGAAATGGAGGGGTTGCTTGCTTCTTTTCCAGCTAAGAGAAAATATAATGAGGAAAGGAAAGAAAAATTTAAACGTTAAGCATTTAGTAGATCTAAAAACAGACATATACATTGGCACTAGAGTGCATGCACAGATAAGCCACTGAGGTTATTTTTAATATTGGTAGAAGATATAAACAAACTAGTAAGACTTAAGAGTAATAGATTTTGACACTATATGTTATATGCTTACCTGTTTACCCTATTGCTATATTTTAAATACAAAACAACCCTTGAAAAATAGTAAGAAATTAATAAAACTAAGACTACAGAAAAACTGTTTCCCAAGTCTTTCACCATATAAATTAAAAGAAGACATTGTTGCTACACAACTTCAGCTTCACACTTAAAATCAAAAATATATTCCAGAAGCTTTCCAGTCAAGCCAAGATGCCTTCCCAGAATATAATTAATTTTTCTCTTTTGTAAGCTCCTCTAAAGCTGCCTCTTGTAAAAGCAGCCTCTTAGATTAGAAGTTGCATTTAAATCAACCTGTCAAGTCAATATAACCAGGCCTAATGTTAGATGCAGCACTGAACAAAACCAGTAAGCAGAATTTACTAACATCACATCAACGGCTAGCCACGTGGCTAAGCAGTCATTAAAAGCAAGTCACACCAACCAACACAATAGCTTGAACAGCCCAGAGGCTTATTCTGCAATTAAAATATAACTATGAGGGTATTTACAGATAATATTTCCTGCTACAGGAACTAGAAACCAGTATTTATCTTCCATACCAGCAATAGTCAATTAAAAAAATGGTTCTGACTCAAATAATGCTGTTCTAATAATTAAGAACCTTTTCTCATTTGCTGTAACAGTAGCATGTTCAACAGTAGGTTTTTTTTGTTTGTTTGTTTTGTTTTGTTTTAGTAGTTTTCTAATTAAGGCAACCCCCTGCTATCCTCCACTTATCAGAATGCTCTTATCATGGGTTTGAGTGACACAGGAGCTGACGACAGTTTAAATGTCATTTGTTGAAATCTCGATACACAGCACTTCCAACAAAATAAATAAAAATGGAGGAAACAACTCCACCTGGTTTAGCTTTCTTTCAACCGGCCAGTGTTCCAGTGGAATACCACCACAGATTGGGGTTCTGACTTTGGGAAGCTGGCAGAAGCCCATGCAACTGATCCAGCTGAGATACTGATTCACAAAACCAGTCAGTAATCACATCCAGGATGTTGTATGACCAGATTCATTCTTGCCAGCTAAATCACGTTTTGCCTCAAATGCAAAGGAATACCACCATATTTTCTATGTTACTTCTATTGTATTGTAATATTTCAACTAGGAGACTTAGAGTATAAAGCATCTTGAATTACACTAAATAGCTTTTATAGGATTGCCTATGAATTATTCTAATAGATTTGTATACTTCTCAGGTTTTTCTTGAAGTTGTTACACAGCACTTACATTTGTGAGCAGAATTTTCTTCATCATGACTTGAAATTTCACACTGTGCTCTCTGAGCTACACTCTGAGCTTTATAGCTACATTCTTTGTGCTTTCAGAGTTGTTTGAAGTGATCCTATGAAACACTACAGGCTTCCCATGTACACCACAGTTAACAGTAGTTTTCCCATTTAATGTTACTGAATGAAATTTGAATTCTAAGAACAAGGGAAATCAATGGGTAAGTAAATTCAGGCTTCTGGTACTAACAGTTCTGTTTGCTGCTATTAAAAGGCTACCAGACTCGATCATTATTCTGATTTGCTAGGGCCTATGTGGTATATACACTTTGGGTTAGCTGGCCACTGGAGGTCACCGTTCCTCTAGTGAAATACCAGATAGAAAAAATCAACATTCGTAATTCCCTTTGGAAGAGACCTAATGACACTAATGGAAAATTGAAAAACCACAATTTGTTCTCATGCAACACATCCTCAGTGACAACAGTATTAAATGACAAAGTAAAAAGACTATCTTAATATATGGGTTTTTATGGAGATTGAAATTTAAGTTTGGTTTTCCTGTTTTCATGTATGTTTCACTAAACATACATTTAAAATTGGAATACTTCAGGCTATTAAGCCAACTAGGGCATGCCTTTTGTTGGAAAAGCAGCAGGTAGTCTTCCTTCCTATTTCACCATTTTTTTGAAATACTAAATGCTAGGAAGCATTTAGTAACAATTGCAACTCTTTCAATTGCAACTCTTTTTTTTTTTTTTTCCCCCAACAGCTTTTGGTGTCTGCTCATGCAAAAGCAATGCCCAACTTTCTGATATTAGTTACCGTGAATTTGCCAGAAAAATGGGATGGATGTTAAAGAAAGGGTGGGTCTGCAGTTTGTACTGTCTGCATGTGCCTGCACTGATTAAAGCTGAACTGCAGCTACACACTGAACATGCCTTTTTCTTCTGAGATTTGAAAAATTCAACACGCTTGAGTGTTCCATTCACTGTCTGGACTACAGCCAGTAATTTCCAGCCTTTTTCTACACTTGAGCCAAATATGGTAAAGTAAAGCAAAAACGTTCTTAAGTAAATGAGGAATTTCAACACAGACGTGGGTTAAAACTTCGTATTTGGATATCTGTGTCACTCAGTTACACTACTTGCTTCGGTATATCACAAGTACTGACTTTCTGCTGTGAGAAACATAATATTTTCATGGTGACATTTTCATCTTCTTTGGCCCCAGTAAGACAACACCACAACTCCACAAGTGACCTACAACAGTCTGTTCAGAGTACAGGAAATTCAGTAATGGATTTACAAGTCATGATGGTTGTTTGCTATCGTTGAGAATTAATAAGTTATGCAGCTAGATCAGTTGCTAGTTTCTGAGATGAGAAAGGAAATGTAGATACTATTTCCAAACAAGAAATACTTAAGTAAAGTAGAAGTCAGACAATGAACACCAATATAGTTGGTGCTCTGCATTTAAAAATAGAGGTCCATAAATAATTCAGCCATTTAAGCTTTCTTCTCTAGCTTAGTACAGTGTACTCAAGACTGAAATACTCCCACACAGATATTTAATGCTGCAGTACAAGGAGTTAGCACAATATATTTACTTTTCTTCCTGAGGAACAGCATTTGTGTGCAATTAGTAGGCTAATCTAACCAACCTAATATTGCTGATATCTCATAAATGAAAATGAGAATAGTAATTGGGTCCTTAAGACTTGCATCTTCTGCAACTCTGCAGAACATTAGACTAGAAATTTAAGACTAACAGGCAAAACTTGCGATTTAAAAATGTAAGTGTACAAGTATGGGAATGCTGTGGACTATATTGAGCAAGAAGGAAAACGTATGCCTGATGAAGTGCAACACATCTGCGAAGAGCAAATAATGAATTAACCTGGAAGTCTTACTATCTGAGCAGAGAATACATTTATCCTGTATTCAAATTTGTAGTAGCACAGATTTGAAACTAATTCTAAAATTTACATTCAATTAAAAAAAAAAAAAAAAAAAAAAAACACAAAAATCCAAAGCTATAATTTAACTTAAGAACAGATGAGCATGATGTAAGTGATAAGTAGATACCACTGACCAAAATAGGTCCTTATATTACTAACACGTTAGGAAGCACGGTTTTAGGCCAGGACATCTCATCATGCTTGGCACCAAATAAATAGCAAAAACGTGATCAAACAAAAATTCTAGCTCTTGTGTTTAAGACAACACTGGTGAGTACAAATGAGGATAGAAAAAAATTGTGAATCTATACCAGGCCATGAATCTCAGTACATTAGCATCCCATCCTGTATCAGGTCTTAGAAAGCATCATGAAACTAGTTTAAGACAGACAAAATCTGTTCCCTCCAAACAAGAATAGCAACATGAAAGAAAGAGCAAACTGATTTTCTAAAAATTGCTGTAAGGCATTAATACCGTCATTATGAGTCAGACGTAGGTACGTGTTAACATTTCAGCAGCAAGGCGCTCAACTAGATGTTAAACATCAAACTGTTTATTTGTTACACTTAGTAACCATGGCTTAGTAGTACTTTTTCCATTATGTAATCTATAAACAACATAAAAAAGGCACTAGGATAAGAACAGCCTGTGTACTGAAACAATCAGAAAGGTTGTTTTGGTGTTTCTCTGACTGCCATCAAGCCATCCTATACACAGAGTGAGTAATCTAAAATGTTCTTAGCTGTGTCACGTACATCTACATGACCAGCACCTAAAACAACATTTATGGTATATGGATTCACTTTACTATTCCTTATTTTTTTTCCGTGCAACTCAAGTTCCACTCAATTTTTTAAATCAATTTTAAGCTAATTTCCTTCTTCTTCACCTTATAAAGATACAAATAACTTTTAAAGTCAAGTCTTCTCTACTCATCATCTGCTTTTCAAAAAACAATTCTGATTTAAAATGTTATCCAAATATTTAGTTTTACCCTCAATACATTTCCCAACATTAGAAATTTAGCTTACGTTTTTTCTGACATTTTAGATCAACCTGAGCAACATTGTCATAATAATCTTGCAAAACAGTACAGACAACTACCTTTTTTTTTAGATACATACTTAATACCAAGGTTTTCTGCCAAAAAAAAGGTAAAAAAAAAAAAATCACAATTCAAGTTAAATTAGCATAAGTGTTGACCAAGCAGCAGTTTCAATTTAGAGGTTCTTACACAAATAAACAAAATAAAAATCCAAGTCTTCTATATTAAAAAAAAAAAACACCCTACAAAACAGAAACCCTGCAGCAGACGATGTTTATGCCTTACCACAAGCTATAGCAAGTTGCATTATACACCACTAGAAATAAAAATCAAGAGAAGTCTGATAGAATTAAAGACACCCTCATAAACATGGTAGAAATAGCTTTGGTTCCAAAAAATTCCAAAATTCCAAAAAAAAAAAGGCTCCTAATGTAGTGACTATCTTCTCTGAAGAGCGTTAACAATGAATGTCTGAACAGGCCTCAAAGTAAAAATGTAATCATGCAGTTCTCTCTCCTCTGAACTTCTTTCATGTTATTACAGGCACTGTTGCTTGCCTGTTTCTACATTTCCTGCAGACTTCCAAGGACCAGCAAACACCATACACATATATTTTCATTCTTCAGCTAGGTATTAAAAATGCAATGCTGGCAAGGAAGTATTCCTGGCTTGTTTTGCTTTGTTACTTTTATTGACATTTCAGCAATGTCATTTCCCTGGTGATTTTCTATGAAAACAGAAGTAGGCACAATTACAAAGAAACAGAAGTTTTTATAAAGCTAGTTTTAATATGTTTTTATGCCTGTAAAAGCACTGAAATGCACATCGTCTACTCCATCATAAGCTAAACACTTCTCTAACAACTGTACCAAAGAAAACCTGAAATTATCAGATAATCATTTTAAAGAGCCACAATGCTTTCAAACCACTTTTTTTTTTTTTTTTTAAATGTACATCAAGTAGGATACAAACGCTTTCCCTATGTGAAGTACCTCCTCTTCCACAGCTGCATACAGACTGGTTTCATGGCTCGGTTAAATACTATCCTTCCCTCCCTTCAAGGCTGTGGTTCCACCAATGCTTCAATGTTTTTTGAAGTATTCTCTAAAATTCATCATGTATTTTAAAAATGATACGAACAAGTTTTAACTATTCTTCAAGTTTGGAAAGAAGCCAAATCTCTAGTTGGGGAAAAAGAAAGCCAAAAAAAAAAAGCCAAAAAGCCTGTTTGCATTACCTTACATCACCTGAAGAAATGAAAATAGTTTTACATGTATCAATCTGAAATACTTCTTGATTAGTGCTTCTAATGGGGTTGCTACATATATAAAAAGAAACTACAGAAAGTGTTCCTTTTGAATATGTATAAGCAGAAGTAATTATTTTTACCAGATCCCAGTCTATGCTGCGGAAAAACGTATGAGACTTGATATCAGAAAATCCTGTTTGTGGCTGACAACCAAGCCTTTCTTTGGGATCCTGCAAAAACAAAAACAAAAACTAATGTTACATACTGAGTCAGTTACAGCCGTTTTTTTTTTGTCAAAAGCTCATCTACACAACTCAAGCATGTCCCAACAGTAAATAAAATAATGCAAGAAGACGCACATATTATGGCTACCAAGTAATTTCATTCTTTTTTCTTATTCTTTGATGATGTTTTATGACAGTTCATTTTAAACATGGTATTTTACAACTCAATATAACAAGATTTATTTAAGAATTCATAATTAATATCCTTCTCTCCTTTAAAATTATGCTTCTATGGATTTCAATCAATTTACTTAAATGAGTAATAAGCATTTCAGAGACAAGTTTATAAACATCTAGAACAGTTTTTAGCTAGGCGTGGGCTTTCAAAACAAGTCTATAATGTGAAATTTTTCAGTAATTTAGCAACTAAGATGTGGCATGTTGTTCTTTTAAACATACAGGATGCCAAGGTTTTATAGATTTTCTTAATAGTAAGCAGATTAACTTCTTAACCATATTCCTTTCAACAGGAAGCTCTGACTTCCAGATATTAGATGCTAAAAATAAGAGAATGTTATTTACCTTGTTTAAAAATCCTTTTAACACATGGGAGGCCTTGACAGAAAGAAACCTTGGAATCCGGATTGGCTTCTCAAGAATAACTGTTATAGATTTAAAAACAGCAATACTTTTTGTTTGTTTGTTTTATGATATTGACCATGATTTTAACACAAACATTATACTGTTTTAAAATGTTACCATTTGGAAAATGGGAAGATATCATAATTATTTAAAATAATGCAAAAAAAAGGAGCTACAATAACACAAGGACTATTGCACCAAAACTTCAAGATTTCCTAAAAGAAATGTTTTCTTATATTTTTTTCTGTTCTTTTTAGTACGAACAGGGAATAGAACATCTTTAGATTCACTAGCATATGACAAAGTATACTTCTAAACAATACTTCAGTTGATATTAAACTCATCAAGAAGACTGTAGTAGAGTGTTATGCAACTGCAACAGTAACTAGCTTAAAGAACAGTTCTGCATTTTAGGGGAATAGGCAACTCTACAGTTGTTAAGCTTTAGAAGTTTCAGTTGTAATAAGCATTACTAGTCTTGTTTAGAGAGCTTCATATCACTATTCCAGAAGGGTACAACTGATTAACAAACAGTTATACTAATTCCCTAAGAAGTAAAAGAAAAGTTATATGGATCCAAACTATAGCTTGGTAAGGTTCTTTCTCAAGAGATCCTCCTATCCTCTCACATAGCATTGAATTTTTATTCTTGGACTGTAGAGTGCCTTTGAACAAAGATGCCATTCCATGCAACTTCTGTTGGTTATTTCTACACTCTGAGCATTCTTTGTCTGCAGCAGGCTTCCTAATTCCAGGCTGCTTTATCTCAGTTCAACAAAATTAATTTCTGGAATGAAGAACTGAAAATATTGGAGCCCTTTACATATAGTAGGTCTGCAGGGAGCCATGACATAAGAGAAAAAGAAAACAAGACAGTTCTAAGTGTTTTACTGCAACTGATAACTTCCATTGTTCCTCCCCCAAGAGAATTCGTGGGGAAGGATAAAAGACTGTACCTTGGAAGAGGTAATCTTCAGTGTTCATGTCTGGATTGTCAGTAATGATATCAAATGGAGACCTTCCTGCCATCATTTCAAACATCAACACACCAAGAGCCCACCAATCCACACTGAACCCTGTAAATATTTAAAGAGAAGATTTTCAGCCAGGACTCCTTGAATTTCATTGTTCTCTCAATATGAAGATTAATGGCCTGTTTCTGCAGAGTACTGAAATTCTCTACTGTCACTGAAGCCACAGAAATACTGAACAGCATCACTGGATAAGACTTGACAGTTCTCAGAATTTGGACAGCAGAGGCAACCTGTATAGGATTTTGTAGGCATCTGCCAGAGAGCAGTCGTCCACTGTGTTTAAGCTGGAAATGTGTGTTTTATTTTTTTAAAGAAGGTTGAACATTCTCGAATTTTGTAACAGTACACAGCTCAACCTGCTGATTAGATCAGTTCACAACTAACACTGGTTAAAAGACTAGTTTTGATTCTGCATAAGCAATGAATTTTGACACAGCATTCTATAACTTCACCTGGGGGACAAGAGCAGCTGGGATGTAAACTACATCAAGGAATGGGCTTGGTTTTGATACAGTATCATTGAATTATTCTTTTCCAGGGAAAGTAGGATTAAAAGAAGCTGAAATGAATGACTACAGGAGAAAAAATACTTTTTCATTTCAAAAAAAATTAAACTGCGCAACATTCATATTTTCTCAAAATATACTAACAACAGTAGTATTTGAATCAACCTAGAACCAGAAATTAAATTTCTGCTCGATTATAACTCCAATGTCAAATTGTTCAGTCCTTGCTTACCATATTCTTCTCCTCTTAGGATCTCTGGTGCAATATAATTTGGTGTTCCACAGAAAGTGCTTGTAGTGTCACCAGGGCCCAATCCTTCCTACATACACAAAACAGTTAAAAAATAAATTAAAAGTTGACCTCTATTTGTCACATAGGAAACAAAATAGAAATTTAACTGAGCCAACAAGGTCAATTTATGTCCTCAAAAATGACCCACATAAAACATAAAAAGGAAAAATTACAAATGTGGTCCTATTATTCTTGTCATTTTTCAGAGTAAAGTTGCTATTGCACAACTAAATTCAGGCTTCAGTAACACTGGTGATAAGCAAAAGGTAATTTCTGCCAGTTTCTTTTAGTATCGTTGAGTACTGTATTGGACTTAGAAGCTTGAACAGAGATATACTGAATTACAGAGAGAGACGAGAAATGTAAGAAAAATCCTACCTTGCACATGCCATAATCTGTTAATTTGATATGACCCTCTGCATCCAGAAGAACATTGTCTAGTTTTAAGTCTCTGTAGATTATGCCTCTTTCGTGTAGAAAGTTCAGAGCAATACAAATTTCAGCAGCGTAAAACCTGAAGTTGAAAAGGAGAAAATCACATTAACAGAGATTGTACACACAGCAAGTGCAAAGAAAAAAAGATCTGCTCTTAAAACAAGAGCTTACAGCCAGCTTTTCTCTATGAACAGGATACTGAAAAGCAGCTACTTTTATTTGCAAGGCCATTGAACTCATTTAAAAATGTTCCTTACAATAAGGCAAATTATTTTAATTCTATTAATGAAGAAAATATTCTGTATCTCACATATTTTTCAGAAAAATCTGTAACGACACACAAGAACCATATTTTCAGCTTAAGACAAGACTTTACGCAGTGCATTATAGCAAGCCAGGTTTTTCTTCCTTCTATCACCAAATATATTAATTCAACATATGATCAAAAGAATTAAAATAGCTACATCATCTACCAACCTATCAAAGAAGTGTTAACTAGATATGAAGCAGTAAGCAAAAATAAATGGGAATAACTTGCTAATTATGAAATGCTTTCTTAACTTAAGAAGTATGTATCTTTTTTTTTTTTTTTTTTTTTTTAAAAAAAAAAAAAAGTTAACATTTCTCCCCATGGCACAACATTCTAAGCTTTAAAAACAACCTTTCATTCTTCCTTTGCTATTCATCCTCTTTTATAGAATAAAGTTTTGAAAGCATTTCATACAACATTAAACAACACAGGAAAACCACTACAGCTGGTTTAATAAAATACCTTGCATGTTCTTCAGGAAGTTTTCTTTGCCGTTGCATATGAAACATAAGATCTCCCCCATTTACATACTCTATGACAAGAAATAATCTGAAAGTATATAATACAGTTAATGGCTTCCAGTGAAATTCTCAATAGGAAAAAAAATATTTGTACTCTTCCAATTCAAGCCATTTTCAACTTCCACTCTTGAATTAGTCACTCATATTTCTCAGAAACTATTTAAGAAGGGAAAAATATTTATTTAATCCACGTTACGTAGGATCACATCCTTTATTTAAATGCAAATAAAAATGGTGAATTCAGACTAAATGGAAAGAGGCAGCTGCATTCAACAGTTTGGTGTTAACAGATATACACAAATTGTTCTCCTACTATAACTTGTTTTCTTTGGACCAACTAACACAATCTGACGTCGATGAGCTTATGCGCTTGAAAACAGTTTCTTGCTTCTCTGTTTCTTTAGTGTAGGACACGACAGCTATAACCAAACCAAATTCAAGACACTGCGAACCGATTCTGCCACCTTCCGTAGATTCGGGTATTATAAAACTCACATAGCAGCTGTTTTACCCATATATCAATGATCAAGGTTTATAAAACAAAATTTCATATCTTTCTTACCGACTTGTTGTTTGAAAGCATGAATGTAAACCAACTAGGAATGGGTTACTGGATGCCTGTTCAAACACATGTTTCTCTGTCTGTACCCAATCAATATCCTGAAATAGAATAATTGAACAATCAGAACTTCTGCTAGATAACCACTGTGGGTATTCCCAGAAATTGTGAACATCTATTCACCCTTATATAGTGTCAGTGCTATGATATTCTTAAGAAAGATAAAAATCCCTTGATCTGGAAGATAGGAAACAATTTAATTCAATTATATATTAAATTATATAAGTTCCTTAACCATTTAGAAAAGGCTCTGCACAAAATTCACCTAATTCCTGTCAAGAATAGTTTCACTGTAGTGAGATATTGTATGAAGGAAAGCAAAGTTCAACCACAGGACAAACAGCCTGGCTGAGCAACTGAAGTCTCAAAGGGAATCAAGAAGTGTCTCCATCAAAACCAGATCTAACTGGTTTTGTGCTGAGACACTCCTGAACATAGAGCACCGCAGAATGGTAAATACAAGTGCCAATATGAACCTCAAATTCAATTTTGAATAAAACAATGCGTCCACTTTGGTTTTAATGAATGAGCATCTCCTAAAGAGACTTCAAAGGAAACTCAGTTTTGTACATACGTGCAGTACACTAGTATGTGCTGCCTGCTCACTGCAGACCAGTTATCCCATCCCCTGCATATACCCACCATGGCATGTTCCAGGCCTATGGCACTGCAGGTGATTGAAGCCTTCCTTCTTTCTTTGCTGGGATTTGTTTATACCCATTCTATTCCACCCCCAACTGTTTTTGTTCTTTTTGTAACTTACGCATTTGAGTGTGCTGGTTTTTATAATCAACAGATTTTTGATGATAATCAAGATGTGCAGCACCGATTTGCATAGACTTGTTTTTTTTAAACAAGCCAGTTAAAACCTTACTGACCTTAAATGGTAGCAACATAACTTTTAAACCTACGGCAAAGAACACTCCAAAGTGCTGTGCACATACACACTGTAACTGTAAGAACAGTTTGAGCTCCCAGTCTGAAATACAAATACTTTGCACATAAATTATATAAATTTGTCTGCCTTTGAAAACATTTTTTTCATTCTAAATCAAGTGCCCGAATTCTACCCCATTCATCTCCTCTCACAGATTATCACACTCAAGTTGGCACATTCGTCATGTGCATTCTACTAAAATTAAGATTTTTTTTAATTAGAATAAGGGATATTTCTCTCAAATTTCATCCTGATGTTAGAGTTTATGCAGTTGATGATGCATTCAAAACCTACTAGAACTTCTATTGCACAAATGCCATCTAAAAACTTCAGCTTATTTTTTTTTTTAATAGTATTAAGCTTTTAAAATATGTAATGGAACACAATTAGCAGCCTTTTACCTCATCATCATGGACCAATTCTTTTTTCACTACTTTCATAGCATAAATTTGATCATTCTTTTTTAATCGAACTAAAAGAACTTTGGCATAGCTTCCGCGTCCAATAACTCTGATTAAATCAAAGTCCTGTAGTCCAAGCCCCTGAGAAATCTTAATTCCATCCATTCCATCAATGACTGGTTTGATATCCTGTATAAAAAAGGAAACAAATTGACGCTAGAAACAGATGCTTTTATAACAAGTAGCTATTACAGCAGAGGTCTTTAATCACTGGACAGAACACGCTAACTTCACATGCTGTTCTCACTGCCACACTGATTTTAATGGTCAATTATAACCGACTTATTTAGAAATGTTTTGTTGGTATTGCTTTTGCTCTTATTAGTAGCTACTGTGCTCTTCGAAGTTCTAATTTGTTCAATGAATTCTTCAAATATTCCCTACTGGAAAACAGAAGGCAATGCCTTTAGAAATGGGGTCTTAGTCATTCTTGATCTGTAAGCATGTAGAATTACACTTTCAACTGAGCAAAGAGCATCTTCCGTATTCTGACATGGATACTGCAGTACAAATTAATGAAAGCTAAAGAGAAGACATAAAACAGTAATTTGCTAAAGAATATACCCATCTTGGTTTCAGTTTAGAAAACTGTCTAAGATTTACTATGGTAATTTGAAAATTTTAAATAGGTGCCTGTGAACATACAGAAAGAAATACTAATTTCTCAAAAGTGAGGATTTGCAGAAAATATTCAATGATGAAGAACGTTGTTTTAAAATTCCTTATTGATTTTAAATGACAAATTTAATTCCAACAAATAGTTAAGATAATGTGAGCATGAGACTGAAAAGCAAGAAGTTCAATTAGACAAATACACTATGCATTTGCACTTTCCTTATTCTACCAGGGTATACAATGCTTTGACATACTTCTATGGCCTATTTTTATCTGACCTCAAACTACAGTACTTGTAGACAGATCAGCGTTCTGCTGAACTAAGGAAAGTATTTATATAAAGAATCTTGATCTAGGATTGACTGCTATTAGAAGAGATTGGTCTGAGCCTGAAGATTCCAGTCAACAAAGCTACCAGAATACCACATCCTCTTCGCAGGACACCTTAAATCATTTCAGCAAAGCTCAAAAGCAATATGTAAAAGTCAGAAGAGCATTCAGGTCAGCAGAATAAACAACACCTATCCATATTTAAACACTAACAGTATCTACCTGAGCGGAAGTCAGTAACTTCAGATAGCAATTAAAATTCTGATATATTTTAAATTTCTATCTGTCAATCCATGAATTTGAGACAAATCCTAAATGCACACGACTGAAAATAAGGCAGTCGCTTAACCAAGAGCAGGAACTATTCGAGTGTAAATTAATAATAGTGACAAGCATTGTATTGGAGGTAGAGACAAGGTGCAGGCTTGTTTAAGAGTAGGATAACTAAGTGCTAGCATTCTGCAGAATGCATTTATCTCAAATATGCCAGAAGCATTTTTAGAAGCAGCTTCTTGAAACCCTTTAGAATTTAAGTGTGTTGGAATCAAACTGCTCTAAAGGAATAATGCTCTTTGTATGCAGAGGTTGTGTCAGAACCTCTACAAAAGCTGAAAAACAGAGCTCAGGTCTGTTATTTTTCTTGTACTTCCAAAGGAGCTCTCCATAAATTATTAGAGACAGCTAGATAATTAAGGTACTATCAGATTGAACCAATTTTCATAATGTTAGCCTGCAGAAGTAGCCTTAGGGTGATAAGGGGTATACATCCATTAGAGAGGGCAGATAAGATGAAATGTCAATGCCACCATATGTTGCAAGAACCAATAAAGTCAAAAACCTGTTAAATCAATGTTGTTTCAGCATGAATGAAGAGAAAAAACATCTCTCACATTATGACTGAGATAAGAAGAGCTGTTTACAGAAAAAATCTGAAAATCCAAAAATACTTTAGAGATTATTTTCAGAAAAAAACAGGCCTCTCATGGTAGCAGAAAAAATAGGACAAATAACTAATTACTTCATAGAAGGTCTGTGACTAAGAGTGCGTAAAAGTGAATTACAAAAGTAATTTTAAAAACATACCTCAGAGTCATCTTTAATGCTGTCATGTTTCCTGTTTGAAGGAATGTAAGGAACTGCAAAATCAAACAAAAGTAGTGTAATTAAGGCCTTCATTAGAAGTCATTACAAAACTGTTAAATGGAAAGATGATTTAGTGGTTTGGGGTTAGCAGTTTGCTAGTCCAAAGTAAACTTTCAAAAAAAAATCAGGTAAATTGGAAACTGGGCCTCCTATACTAACTTTTTTGGTATAGGATCCAGTCCATCAGACCACACTTGCTAATAAAGAGAGCCCAGCCTAGATGAGAGTTTAACTCCTGCAATACTGAACATAAAAAAGGCAACTACAAACTCAAAGATCTCATCCTCTGAACTAATTACTTAAGGATGTCACAGGAGGCAAAGTTACCAACTTGATGAACTTGAATAGTGCTCCGATGTTGACAGATTTCTGGACTATGCTACCGTCACAGTACAAGTGAGGAAGCGCATGAATTCCATCTTTAAACATCCTTTTTACCAGGAAAATACTCACTTCCATCAGCTTCTTCTGAAGGGAGGTCAACTTCATCATTTTTATCATCTAACTGAGGTTCCTGGGAAGGCATGACCGAATCCTTGTAAAACATAAAGCATACAGGAAAAAATGTCAATTTACGCAGTCCCTTTTCAGTCATCACGTCTTATCACATAACTGCAATATAACAAGAACCTTACATTTGTAGCTTCTGAAAGCTGGATTTTGTAGGAAGTACTCCAGAATATTAACACTTTGTAACACATTATCAGACCCATCTACCAAAAAGCATAAATGTTATTTCAACTGTTCTTTGTAACTACTGGAGATGCTTAGCTGTCTTCTAAAAGTGAGATTAGTACATTTTATTGCAAACTTCAAACTTTAATTGTATTAAAGAATGTTTCATGGGGAACTGCAACAGAGTAAACATACTTCAATGATGTTACATACTCAATTTAGAGCACTAGCCACATTCCTTTCCTGTTTAAAAAAACAGGAATCGTTACTCATTGTGCAAAGGTATTGAATAACTTGGTAAATACAACAGTATCAAGCAATTTTATAATACGTTTGGATCCTGGTCTCATCCGCAACTCGTGATGAGTCATGTATGATTATTCCAGTAGGTGCAGCAACACGCATGAATTGTGAAGAATCCAGTAGTGTCAAGGCAAGTCATATATAAACCCAATTTTTTCTATACTGGTGTTAACTTCCAGTTAACAAAATGATGATGCAAGAATCAGTGAAATACTAGTTAAAGTCTGGGATGAGTACATAGAAGAGCTGAAGTTTAGGAACACAATTTAATATTTAAAATATGGGAAAGATACTGGAGTTGCTGCTATGACAGAGACGAAGAAAACAGGATTGGAGAAACAAATGGAAAAACATCAGAGGTGCAAAAACCACACGAGTGCCTTGGTGCTTAAAATACGGTAAAATAAGCTAAGAGAAGCAACCACTAAGATTGTCAATAACTCTTTATCTGTAAAATAAAATTTCCACTGGAGAAGTGAAGTCAAACTCAACCTTGCTCACAGTCATATCACAGGTTTTCTTCTCAGTTTGTCCATACTACTCACTAACTAAAGGCCTATACTTCACAGACACTTTGATAACTGAAAATCAAATACTGCCCAGCGTTATAAATCTTCAACTGTACAGGATATGTATCTGGAATAAGCAAAACAGAACACAACCAAACGTCTTAGTTTTAGACAGAAATCAAACTTACCATATGCCTCTTGCAGGTCAGTGGAACAAGTATATGACAACGTTTATGGACCAACAATTTGCAGTTGATACACTTGTAACCTTGCCTTCCGAGACCCCATATCCTTTCACTGCACTGGCCACAGTATGCTCTCTAAAAGCCAGAACACATATCATCAATTTCAGTTATCAATTCCCTTCTGTAGGCTGGTAGTTAGCTGGCAGAAAGAACCCACCCTACAACAATCCATCCTATTCACCCCCTAGAAATATTCAATAACAATTATTTTGGAATACCCAGGATTTCATAAATAACTGAAGATTACACCTCATGCTTAGAATTGAGCTAAATTACACTTTTTTTTTAACTGAATGTTAAGAAAACAAATGTCTCAAGCAGATGGAATACATCACAACCTAACATTTGCAAATCATTCTTAGACAATAAGTCTATTCTGAACTACAGATACTGACAGAGGTTACCCAAACAAAATCGACAGGAATTTGCACACGAGTACACAAAAAGCAGCCAAACTGACTACTTTCAAGAACACTAGCACAACACATGAGTCTCCGCAAATTAAATTATGAAGACTGTTCTACATATGCACCTATCCACTTTTGACAATGGTAGAACATCAGTAGAAACTTTGAAAAACATAAATTAAAAATCTTATCTATCAAGTCTGATTTAAAGCCTCTGCACACTGCATTATTTAATATCAGAAATATATGGCCCTTTTTCTTCGTGCAGGGAAATCGCATCTGAATAAATTAAACCAAAATGACGACAAAGGAAGAAGTCAGACATTCTGCTGTTGACTTTAACAAGGCACTTCTTGAAATCATTTTTCCAGTGTATGTGTGCTGTGGTCATTTTTTCTACGTTACCCAAACTGCCAAACAGATTCTTTTATGCCAAGAAGCCGCCTAGTCACAGTTCTCTTTCTACACACGGTGCACAGATTGCCAAAAGATGTGCTCAGTGTTCACTATCTGCAAATTTTCCCTGGTAGTTCTGACAGGCAAAGGAGGCTGCCTATCACTGCAAGCTGCACAAGCAGTCCTGCGCTCATCCCCCATGCCAGGCTTCAAGCTCTGCAACTGTCTGAAAGCCACAGAACAGTGAAAGTCTGTTCCTCCGAGCAAGCAGCAGTTAGTGTGGTTATTCAGATCCTCAGACTAATGAATCATACAGTGTCCTGCCCAAAAGTGTTCAACAGCTACGAATCCTTACTGGTAGTATTTTAAAAAATAATGCAAGATTGGACTTATTTTTTTGAAATGTTTTTTGTATTGCCTTTCTCATATTTTGATAGCTGTAGAAAACCAAACATAGCTACATTCCAGTCAGCTATACAGCTAGTTCTTGACAGGGAAAAATCCAAACTACGCTATCCAGGCCAAAACAAACATAAAAACCATACTGCGTACGAGAGAGCAAGCCTTGGGTATCTGTAGCCACTTCTTTCCATTTCAAAACTCCTGCTCCACAAGACTACCTTCAGTATTCTTACATACATTTGGCAGCAGTAACATGAAGGCTAAATAAAATGTTTAGGGCCTGGAGAAAGCATGCAAGACAATCTCATTTACTTCAGTCAAATGCAGGAAAGCAAGAAAAAAATGGACAAAGGGGCAGCGTTCAAATTCCATGAGTAATACAGGTACCCCTCGTGTCTCCCCAAAATGCATACAAACACAGAAGTAAGAGTTAACCCTTATGTTATGCTCAACAGGAATACACTGAACAATATCAAGGCTTAGATTCTTGAACGTGTTCATTTACCTGAATTAACCAAAGTGGTTTTAAAAAGTATTTTGAAAAAGGAACAAATCCATAATGTAATACTGCAGTCTTAAAAAAGTCAATGTGAAAATCTAGTGTCTAATTCAGTAATGCTTACATATATGACTAATTTATTATTAATCTATGCATTTTCATGTCGTGTCAGCTCATGTCAACTTTATTTCTAGCTTCAGTTGGATTTTGTTTGTATGGTTTTATGATTTCATTTCTACAGAGACAGTTACAAAGTCTTGTTTAGGGCTGTTAGCAAATAAGCATGCTAATGAGGTTTCAAAATCTTCACTTGTTTATTCACCATTAGCCTAATCCCCATAAAAACTTATTCATATTAATAACACTGGATTCTTAATGTGGCAGATATGTATTCACAATGCTTCAAGGAAATGTTTTATGAGCATCTTGAAGTATGGAATGTTTCATACAATAAATTAAAAAAATAGCCTGTACACCACATTACGTAACTGCTTGTTATAATTCAGATAAATAACTTGTTTTTCCACATATCCAGTGATACTGAAGGGGCTTTTCCTTCTTTTAAAATGCAGTTTTGGGATGGGGAGCATTAAAAAAAAATATATTCCATCCAGGCAGTAGTAAAGATTTCATAAAAGAAATGTTACTGCTGATTCAAAAAATTAACTCACCTCACTGTACTCAGTTTTGTACCGAATTCCCAAAAGTGTACATTACATTTGTATATGTGCTGCAATACTTTGACATAATGGGCTAAGCCAAGGAGGAGCCTCAGCCTTAAAGCTACATTCACTTGCTTATGTGGATTAAGTCAGATTCTTAATGCAGCTGTATTTTAGATCACACACAGGAAGTTTTTTCTTAATTAGATTACATAATACTTCAGATTCAAAACAGTTAAAGGCTACAGCTCTTAGCATTAATTTCAAGAATAAAAAAAGCACTGAAGGTAAAAGATTATGCTGCAATCAAGCAGCACGATCACAAAGGGTGGAGACGAGAAAAGCTGATCTAAGCACATCAGTTTAAAAATTCAAAAAAACAGTTATTAGAGACTTTAAATCTGATTAGCGGAAAATGTATTTAAAGACCAAGTTGTATGATTTTTATGACCCGAATAACACTGCACAGACCACAACTAACATTAATAACCATCCAGCTTTTCCTCTCTTTTCACCACTCAAACACAGAAGAGCACGGACTGAGAAAACAATTACCACAGAACACTACTGAAACCCAACATTTTATACAACAGTACTCACTCTGTTAAAACGTTTGGCTTGAAACAAATGCCCATTCACTCTGTACAGCTTCCTCCATCTTCTGGCTCCACGTCGGTAGATTGATTCTAAGAAAGAAATTAAAAAGGTATAAAGCAGCAGCATGGTTACACAGTGACAGCAGACACACTACATTAAGTAAGTTGTGACTAAAAACAATCTTGCTTTTCTAAATATCAACGCACAGCTAAAATCCCTGATTTATTTATTTTTTTTAATTTTTTTAAGGCAGCCTTAAATGAGAGCTCCTGCAGGATGTGCTTTCACCATTGCCTCTCCCTTTTCTCTATCCCTGTCTTTTTCCTCACATGATCGTAATCTTGTTAGTTTCTTGGCTGCTTGCTGTTCAAGCTCAGGTGAGAAGGACAGATAACAGATAGTTAAAGAAACAGCTTCCTCTGGTAAAATTAGTGTCAACACAAACACTAAGGGTGTTTGGTGCTAATTAGGCTTTAGCTATACAGTATTGAATATAATACTAATTTGGAGAGTTACATTACTTGACCTCAATTTCATCTTTGTTAGCAAACATTACCCCAAAATATTTCTTCTGTTATGGAAGCAGCACAAGTAGAAGACTGCAATTATTTCTAATATAGTCTAAACATGACAAGAAATCATTTAAGCTGTTGCAGACAGATTTTTCAGGAAGCCATGCAAGATGCATAGCATCTACTCCAAATGTATTTGTTGTCACTTTTCACATATATATGAGCAACATTTGAGTGGCTAATTAGAGAATTTGATATTAAATACTAAGTGTTGAAAAATTCATCATGCAGCACCAGTCCTGCATGCAGCTGTAATGGTGACACAGCCAGTCCCTGGCACACAACCAGCACCATGGCTTCCCATAGCAGGCAACCTCGGGGGTACTGGCTGCAGTGGGAACACGGGTAGGTAGAGGTGGGTGGTGAGCTAGGCAGAAGAGTCAGAAGTCATGTTAGAATGGGCAATACAGTCCTGCTACAAAAAATAGTAACAAAACTAAAGAAAAAAAGTCACATTCGGCATGATTTCCATTGCTGAATAATTAGTTCTAATGACACCTACTAAAGGATTCAAATTTATGAGCTTGAGGTTTACTGTAACACAAAGTTAAAAAGCTATTCTTGACAGTGGGACACTCACGACATCTTAAACATTTCCAAGAATATGCATCTCGCAGTGGTTTTACTGGTAATATCACATTGCTTGCAAAAGAAAAATGAAAAACTAGAATACTTCTTATTTAGCTATCATTATTTTCTCACTATCCTCAATAGCATGATGAGAAAGATTTTCCAACACAAAGGTTTAACTGTGTGCCTTTTAAAATGTGAATCATTTATACTAGTTATAATGCAACTTAAAACAGTTGGCAACTTGTACAAAATATATTTCATACACTTCATACAGAAAAATTAGGACGTAATACAGTTTCATAGGGAATGGAGAACTAAGCACCTTAGGAAGCATAACTCCCTCTGAGAAGGTAGCAGCAAAATGCACACTTTCATGACACCTTGTGAATGGCAACATACGTGCTGTATGTCCTACATAGGTCTGCTGGTTCTGCGGATGAAAACGATTCCGTTTCCTAATGTGGTTCTATTAGGATCATCTTACATTGACCTTATTTCTCCTGTCATCCTAACAAGGTCTATTAAATTGCCTTGTACTTCTCTTTAAGAAGTGTTGTAACTTCTCTGAAGGAATCTCCATCAGTTGAACAGTTTGTTTGTTTAACCTAGAGTCTAATACTTGTTCTTAAAGCTGTCCTTTAATCGGTCTCATACAAGTGAAACGATATTGAATACTCAACATGGCACATAGGGAAATATGCAATGTTAACTAAAATGCCCGACAATATAGCAAAGAACACGTAACAGGAAAGATTTGATAAGACCTCATTGGTAACACCTCAACACAGAGCAGCGTGTAAAGAATGAATTTATAACCCTCAGAAATTAACATAAAACCATCTTTAGCTCTCATGTGTTGTTTCTGCCTTTCAAGTTCTAAATACTTACATTTTAAATATTTTAACATTTGACTGTAAAAACTTAAGGGTAATGCAGGAGAAATTATTGATTAAAAGTTATTTTCACTTCATATTGAGCCAGCTACAGTCATAGGCTATGGACGTGCCATGTGTGAACATTGACTGTAACAGTGGTCAGAATTCAAATATTCCTTCATTGTCCTTCACAAGCAAGACACAGAAGTATGGAAGATTGTTATCCCCCAAATGTGGGAATGTTCATACATAACTATTCACATGTGCAAATGTTTACTTGGCAAGTTTGAAACAGACATTGCACTAATAAATTGATTGTTAACCATTTGAAAACAATGAGAAGATGAAAGGCTGCCTGACACAGCATTAGCAAACACATGGCTACTAGAATAGGGGTGTCTCGATTGATATGCTCATTTGACCCAGAAAGCTCTTCAGAATCTGCCAAATATAAACTTTCCTTAAAGCAAGCAAACATAACCCTGCTTTCACAAGTGCAACAAAAATTTAAGTGAGAGCCTTGCAACGCTATTGTGAAGTTTTTGCTTAAGCACATGCTTTGAAGAATAAACTCCACTCTCAGTAAAACAAAACAAACAAAAAAGCATAGGTGGAATTATTGCTAGCACATTTCAAACAAAACTTCGAAACTTTAGCTCCATTTATTCAGAAAAATCAAACCTAATTCAACAGTGCTTTGTGAAATACTACTTACTCTTCATATTTAATTACAAATCTTCCTGATTAAACTGTGAAATATGCCATACACAAACATCAATGAAAAACTGTTCCACCAGTTGTAGGATGACTTTTCACCAAAAGGTAGAAAACTTCAAAGATTTTTTTTCCCAAAATAGCTAATTGATTCATTAGACAAAGCACCATATGGAGACAACCTAATACATCTGTGTTCTGAACAGTAGCTTATCACTGACATGAGGAATACTAAGTGACTGGTAAGTTAACAAGCAGCTCACGCTGATGAAGTCTGTAAATAAAGGAGCAAGTCACCTCCTTAATTACTGCTAAATATTAAATCAAAGTCATGATTTTATAATATCCTTAGGAGGCAACAGTCTAACAGACGCTGAACTTAACACATCTTAGCTTTAAAAAGTAGGAACCAAAAAGGAGTGTTTCTTTACCGTACTTACATACTGAAGAGGACTACTTTTTTCATTTGTATTATATTATTGAATGCCTAAAACAATCAACCAGCTGCCTATATGTAAATACACAAAAATTGCAGATATAAATTGATGAGTGAATTAACAAGTCTATTGTTCAGACTTCAATGAAGACTAACTCATCTACGGAAGATACTCCCCTGTTCAAGAACAACCCCACCACAACTTACCAGAAAGGGTGTGAACCTTGCCTTTAAAAAATGGAACTTGGTAAAGAAGAGAAATAGAAGAGCAATTGTTTTTCAAGTGGCAATATACTTTCCCAGCACTGGAGAACAAAAAGAACTTAAAAGACGGGTCCAACCTCCCCCCAGGCCTGAAATATTATTTTTCCATCCAAAGAAGTTTGGCAAACCTTGTACTTTCCAGAATATGTGAGAATTCATCAGCTGTCTGAAAAGCGTGCTTTACAACAACGAATGGCAGTAAGACAACCACAAAAATTTTATTTCCTCTGCGTTTGGATTTTACAAATGCTTTCTGCAATTCCAGAGTCTGCTTTTATGTGAACAAACCATAATGAAATCTTTTACCATACTAAGCAAAGAGATAATTTGCTATTGCTGCAAATCACTTCTCAGAGATTAATGCAAGTTGTTTACAGGCCAATTACATTGCCTGCCAGCTGGACAGTATGAGAATGCCCAGTTTTTGTTTTGTTCTTTTAATGTTTTGCTGAGCAGACAAGTGAGCATTCTTTCAAAACCAACTCAGGAATTGCAACCAGGAAATGGATACTGGTATTTTGGAAGGTCTCTGAATTACATGAAAGGTTAACATACAGAGAAAATTACATATAAAGATAAGTACATTTTGGGAAAGCGAACTCTAGAGAACTTGGATAGTGCATTGCTCCAACATCTGTTACGTAGTATTTCCCAAGCAGTGGAACAAAACTGCTTTCTAAAGCACGTAACAGACATACATTGTAGGGTGTAGTAATAGGCCTTTCTTATTATTATGACTGAACTGCTACATACAATTGACATTCTTTTTCAGAAGCTAGAGAAGAAAATATCCATAACAATGCAAGCATCAACTGCTTTCACCTCTTGCAGTTATTAAAATGGTCAGAAGATGGCATTTTATTTATTTTATTTAAAACTGACTAGCATTTGGGAATCAACAGCATCCCCATTATACTTTTCAACAGACACAAAGATTAACCTTTATGGAGAGGAAAAAAACAAGCACAATTAGGACAGGAATAATGAGAAAGAAAAAAAGCAAGCGTGCTATGTGGAGCACGCTTCACAGAGCAGAGAACCAACGGGGGGGACCACAACCCACCTCAGACCTGCCATTTGTTGCAACACAGCCAGAACACTTTCTGAATACCCTACTCCCCACTGGCTTCAAAGAGGTCAGCCGACTCCCATTTCAGGATTGCTGGATGCAAAACCTGTCCTCCATACACACTGATTTGTCAGGCGTGAGCTCTTGGTTGCTCATATTCATACCCTTCTGTTAAAATGGCTCCGTGCCATCACAAGGTGATAAACCAGATTTAATAAGATATTGGCATCCAATAAAAGCAGAGCTAACATCTCATTTCTAAAAAGCTGCACTTCTGCTGTGTTCTCCTTTAGATCAATCACACCTGTTAATGCCTTATCCTCTTTCTTGGTCTAAGAAAAAGACCAACCTCATTTTAAAAGCTCATCTGAATGGTTATTAGAAAATCAGGATTGCCTCGTCACTAAAAAATACTGACTGTATTCAAAATATATGAGAAAATTAGGAATCTAAAAACTGTTTTCAAGAACACAGGTTTTCAATTTCAAACAAAAAAATAGAAATACCTTACATTCACAGAAATACCAGAAATAAAATGGTCATCGCATACAAAAGTTTCCCTTAAAAGGTCCCTTAACTTGTGACCGACAGAAGGACTGATCAACCAAAAATATCATGCCTGCGGCCTGAGACACACTTCAGAGGCACCCTGTATGGAAGGCAGTGACACATCCTGCCTGAAAAAGACAGCTGTCAAATGACCAGAAGACATCGAAGGAGTTGACTTGACTTTCTTTGCTCAAGAGATTCTATCAGCCTTCTAACTTGGGCACCTTATCTAATTTGGAGACATCTAAACATTCAGTAGAAAACAGTTTACAGCACGACTTCTTGAAAACTGTAACCCTACAACTATCACAGCCAACACGTATGTGAGATAGCTTGGCATGTTTCTGGAAATAGACAAAAATAAACTTTAAAATCCCATAGTCAGATATAACAAAAAAGACATTTTTAAATAGTCCAAACTGCCTTACCATCAAGTATAAGAACTGTAATTTTGGTTACGATGCTAAGTGCAATAAGAAGCATCACGGCTAAAGCAGCCTGGCTTAGGTATGATTTGGGCAATGCACAGAAACAGCTAATCACAGCTTGAACCTCATGCAAAACTCAACATCACCTTCAGCAAGGCACAACTGCACAATTTAGCATATCTACATAACATTCAAAAGTTTGATTCTTCTTATTAGAGACTGCTGGGCACTCAAGAGAATTCTTAAATACATCTGTAGTGTTACCAAAATGGATACATCTGGGATTAAAGAAGGATCAGAGTAGTATTCTCCTAATCACTGGCAGAGAAATTGTAGCAAGTTTGGGTGATCAACTTACTTCCACACTGAATTCTAGAACATCAACTGTGAAATCAATCACAGAACTTGCATACAGTTCTCTTTACTTGTGAGACTAACCATTTATTAACTAGTTGTTAAGAACTGTTACGAATCTAACTTGGTGGTTAACAGCCCAGTTTACTCATTAATATCTATTCAAAACAAAAATGTTTGACATTAACTTAAAAAAAAAAACTGGAAGAACACTGAACCAGTACTTAAATGATTTAATTTGCCTTAGTGTTGAATTACATCAAAATCCAGTTTGTTAAAGCGCAGCCAGCTAAGACTTGGTCAGATCAAACTTCCATCTAGTCTTCATTATCTTAAACAGCAAATTATAACATACCTATTGAAAGAGCTGAAGGGAAAAAACAAAGTTAACTGTTGATAAGCCTCCCAGACCACCTTTTACGAGATTTCATTTTTATAATCCTTACAGGTAATGGTTAATTGATTTCTCAGTGGAGTACCTGACTTTTAAATTACCTGTATTTCATTGGCTATCTTTTTCTAAGTTAATAGATGTTATTTCTTAAGTTTTCTTCTAATGTACATCAAATTACTCGATTTGACTTCAAGTGAGACATCCACACCTATTCAATTACATCATCAATGAAAAATGCAAGCCTACTCAAAAAACCCACCAGCTATTCAAAATGAATTTCACATTATTTCAAATCGATAAGGCTTGTATAAGGTAGCCTCCCCGATGCCCTTGAAGCCATTACTTGATTCCCACACTCAGTGTTAAGAAATACTTTGAGTTAGGCTGTTTTCCTTCACAGCATGATCCCATTACTTCAGCTTATGATCCATTCTAAACACAGCTCCATTTCCATTCCAAATGTTTACATTATTCCAGTATTAGCAGAATGGCAGCAGCTCAGTTTAGGTGTTACTTCATAAAGGTGTACTTTATCTCTTCTAATAAATCAGACTGAATGCATTTCTCTGGGCATAATATTAGCAGATTCAATTGGAAGGAATTCAGGAGCGTGCAGTATCTCAGTATGACAGGATACTATTACCTTGCAGCAGGATTAACATTCCATATCTATCACTTTCCAGCCCAATAGATACAACCCATCAGTATCTCAGAGCACCTCATTCTGCTTTGTGTTAGGAGGAAAGCTGAAATTAACAAGAATCCACATTTGTCCACTTATGTCATGAGTTCTGGAAGTTGTGCTCGATTCTTGTCATCCAACAGAAAAGTCTCACCTCAGAGATTCTCCCATCCATACTTGCGCTCCCCTTCTAAGCGTATTATTTAGTAACTAAATAAGAAAAACCTGAGTAATTTCAGAAGTTCAGCAGACCTGGTATACTCTAGATTAAATAATTATACACTAATAGCAAATTGAATCAGTCTACCAACATATTTTATGATGCAGAGAACTACCTTTTCCCAAGAAAGCAGCTATCCATCCCAGAGCTTCTCATAGTTACAGGGGAAAAAATGCAAATGATACCATCTTATGTACCTGTCCTCTCATCTGCTCTGTTAATGGAACGTTACAGCATTCTACATGTCAAAGAAAGCATGGTTAAATCTTTCAAGTTAATGATAGTATTTGTCTTTGAGCTTTCGGAAGGAGCCTTTCCATTCACCCCACAGAGGAAAGGAAGATAATTACACTAGATCTGCAAAGTTTACATGCTGCTTCCCACCTAAAACCCTTCTGATCTCTACTGTGTTCCCCATGATCTCTGTGTATACTATGAGAACTGCTGTGTAAAATCATTATAGTTATTTTTTCTAACAAGTTTGAAGTAACTTTGAGATAACCTGCAGTTCTATTGTTAAAATTGCACCTTGAAATTAATGGAGCAGGTCCAATGGTTCTATTCTGTAAGATCAGTTTTGGTTTCTGTAAGATCAGGTTTTTACTTCCGTAAGATCAGGTTTATCACTGCCTGGGTTTTCCCTTTCTTTGCAATCCCTATGGGTAAGAATGATTTTTATAAGAACCAAAAATCTAAAGTACAGGAAATCCTGTACCAGTCACGGGGTATCTGCACCTGCTTTACTTAAAGCAAGAGATGATAACCTGAATTACGGAGGAGTTGTATGACAGTATTATCATCATGTTATTGTAAAAGTACAGAACCATATTAAAATCAAGGTTTTGATTTCAAGTATTTTCTGGTTGACCTTTAAGTACATCCCCAGCTAATAAACAAAGGAAAGCACTTACAGGAGAATAAGTAGTGGAACTTCAGAACTACAGATCAGGTGCTTTCTGGTCACTATTGAGCATCCCAGTTTTTCCTTTTTCACTACCCAAGTCACTACCTTCCCCCTGTGGTTTAAGGACTGAACTGCACCGTCTGTTCAGCACTTAACTCTTGCACTGACAGCGATGATTAGGACTCTCTAATGTCTCTTCTGAAAACCACCCTTTCAGCAGGCCCTAAAGTAGTTGCTATCTCCTTATTTACTTCAGAAGACTTACACTCCACCTAGATTTGAACTGACAGCAAGTCTGCAGTGGTTAGCCAACCACTATCATTACTTATTCTTACAAAGCTTTACACCTGAAGTACTCTCCATTTCAAATCAGCAGGACCTGAAGTTTCCCCTCACAAAACCTTAGTTCTCACAAAACTCAAAATTCCAGAGAAATGCTGAAGAGCCCATTTATCTGCTGTGCAAGCCTCTGGGGCTATTTGTGGCTCAGTTAAAAAATGTTAAAAGACATAACTTGTATAGAGAATGTGATTTTAAAAAATATTAGAGAGCCCCAAGTAGAAAACCACCCTCCTAACCTTGAGCATATCCTGTAAGAAGGTTACACGTTAAATGGTTCTTTCACGCTACCAAAACAGAAGGGCCTAACAAAGGTTTAACAGTTTTGCCCATGTCCACTGATTGCAACAAGAAACACACAAAAACCCTTATCCCCTTTTCAATTTAGTTGCCCCAAATGCCTGTCCACCAAAAGCAGATTCTCCAGCTTATGAGAGAAGCATATAGATTGAGGTCTGAGAGGTAACCCTGGGGGCTGCAGCCAGACATCACATGTCAGGCAAGTTTTCTAAAAGCAAGTGACATCTCCCTTGTATGTCAACAACCTGAGAAACAGCTAATAGAGGAGGGGATGAAATAAATAAAAGGAATACAAGGTATTTGTTGCAACACCTTAAAGACTAGCTCACGTATTTGTTATTCTACTGTATAGTTTATGAAGTGGTATACAAACATCTGCTAAGGCGTCTGATATTTTCAAGTCAGGGAAGACATCAAAACCCACAAACTGATGCATGCTCTGTAATTTCTTACTTAAATTATCCAAAAGCAGGCCTATCTTTTTATTCATCATTGGACATTTCAGAACTGAGAAAGAGGTTGGAATTACTTTAGAATGAAAAATATTAAGTGATTCTAAACAATACAGATCATTAGCTACAACTCTGTATTCAGTGACTTACCCTGTCTCATGATCTGTACGTGTATTTTTCAAATACACCATATATGAAAAAAACAAGTGGCACACAGAGATGGAGGGAGAGATTTCAGGTATTCTTGAGAAACTATGACACAGCTATTTTCAATTCCTAGGCAATAATATAGCTTACATTAAAAATATTACAAAATTCTCCTCTGTCAGTTCAATTACTGAAAACCAGGAGGGGGTTACAAGCAGTTTCAAAATCGACTAATTACCCAGTGCAATCCAAGCTGTGTCTTCAGAATACTCTCTATGGTCGCTATAGTTCCTTTCTTCATTGGGGAATGAAATTGCTTCACGTGCTCTGAATAATCTAATCCCTGCTGCCAATACAGTAACAAATGAAGGGGAAAAACCTGCCTTATGAGCTAGAAAAATATTTACAGGCCACACTACTCTAGCAAGAAGCCTTTTGGAACTAGCTGTAGTGCTAGACAGAATATAAAGCAGAAAGCAAGTATCCATACTTAAAATAAAATAACTCAGGACAATAACTAGGTTAGTACAATACCTTTACTCAACCCTACAATGAAATTTTCAAGAAAGGTGGCATGGGAAAAACATGAAGTCCGAACACCTAATGCTAAAATATTATTCAGCTAAAGAGCATAAGAGACATTCACAACACAATGTAATCATTACAAAAAAGAAAGGCCAGCAAGATCAGCCAGGAGTATAAGATAACAACACTAGTCTACCGTCATACTAATGCTCTAAGTACTTGTACATTAAAACATTCGTTCTGTTTCATGAAATGATTTAAAGGTTCCGTACTCTGCATTCTTGTATTACATGAAAGCCACAACAAAACAATCATAACATTTAACACTAGCCACCCAAATCAAAGATATTTTCAGTATTAAATACCCACATTTTGTTCCAAAGTAAAAATACAGAGGTATACTAACACAGTATATTCTGGTTAAAATACTAGAGACTAAGTGAAGCCTTATTCAAAACAAGCATTTCACAATTAAAAAATCCACTAAATACAATTCAGCAAAAAGGCCTTAGCAAACGATGCTTCTAAAAGCATTCATCATTAGATCAGCAATCTTAAAATAAACAGGCCCTGAACACATACCATCAGGGTTTTTTGGATACATTTCTTTCATTAATCTCCCTTAGCAGCAGCAGCAGCAGCATCACTCACTCTTCTGTCCTTTTCCTCCCAAAATACACACCCCAGGAAGGAGGCTTTTCACTGCAATTTTATCAGCATTTCGGAGAGGTCTCGCCGCCACATCCCTACGCACAGGAGGCTGCAGGAATCTCTGCATTTGTAACATCTATGGCTGCAAAGGAGACTGGTAGGCAAAGCAACTATATCATACCCAAAACGCTGACTTCTATTATCTACCACACCACACGTACACACACACTGCATCAATGGCCTCAATTCACGACAACAATCACGATGATACACCAAATCTATGCACAAGGCATGCATTACTCACTGGGTTTTATTCTTCAGCTTCTTCAGCATGGAATTCTTTCTCCTCTACAATGCAGTAGGTATGAAATGAAACATTTTCCCTTTATTCCACTGATGCCGCTGTTTGAATACCATTAGATACCAAGGACAATAGGCAGGATCAGTTCGAACATTAAGCACAAATATTTAATGGAAGACTGGTTACCCTCGTCTCTCCCTTTCACATCTCTGCCTCATGTATCCAGGCACGGGTGGTACTGGCTCCCTTGGGAGGCTGTAGCTAGCAGCTGAGGCACAAACTAAAACATGGCATGGATGTCAAGGAGCTGATGTCACAAAAACAAGTATTTCTCTGATAAAATGGGCAATTCTGGCAGGGAAGTCTTACAAATCAATAGGAATTGTTCAGCTCAACATGCTTTGTTATACAACGCGCTGCAGCAGCGAGAGGAATACATCAGAGCAAGATCTGTCAGGGTAAATAAGCAGAGACAACAATAATTAACAAAACTGCCAATCAGGTATCACGCTTTGTATCAGGGTATCAGGAAGGCTCTCATTTAGGAGCACATACAAGAAACACAGAGACACTTCCCAACAGCCTTGTTTAATATTGATTCCAAATTAATTGCTCATCTACACTTAAAAAATAAAAATATTTTAATGCACTCAACTGGCCTAGAAGTCTCCCATCTTTATCAGGAAACATCGCGACAAAGTGCCTGAGGCTCCAAGCCAGCAGATGCAAGGCACACCTACAAGAGGTCAAATTCAGCATCTGGGAAGGAATGTGAGAGGTTTTGGAAAGCCTGCCACCTCACCCACACAGCAGGGCTGCCATGCCAGTTTGGGGTGTGTTAACTGCCCTGCTGAAGGTACAGGGACTGCTTCTCCAGCAGCAGCTGCACATCTATAGGAGGAGCTGAGTCTACAGGGGGAAAAGTGCAAAAATTCAGGAGCAGGAGGAATACAAAGATGATGTAAATCAGCCTGGAGAATCTGTGCAAGTTCGATTTTGCAGATGGCATTGCATTAATAAAAACTGAGCTTCTTCAAGTGCAAAAAGAACTTCTTACACCACATGACTAAAATTTAAATGCTATTTGCATTCCTTATTTTATTAATGATTCCGTGCATTTCTTTCAAGCTTCACTGGCTGGCACAATCTCAAAGCCACATCGGTTTCACAAAGTTCTTGGACAGATAGCAATTATATTATTAGATTTCAATATAAATGCAAAACACTCAGTACATATTTCTGCACTCTTACTCCAAAAGATTACTGTTCTGAAGACAGAGAGAAAAACCTTACAATTCCACAGAAATTCACCGCTAAATATTTCCAATTCAGAAGACTGCATGCAACTATAGTTACTCCATGACCTAATGTGAACAGGCCCGAGCAATATATTGCTAATTAAATAATTGAGCAGTTTGATAGTGCTGTTTAAAAATTTCATTTCAAACTGTCTGCAGTTCTGTAACAAACTGTAAGCCCATACTTACAGACTGCTAATTTAAGCAGAAGCCCGTTTGGGATAGAGTGACTAATTAACTGCTTAGTTGCCTCTGGAAGTAACTTGAGACCAACTTAGAAGCTCCTTGTATAGCAAAGGGAAGAAGCTCTAGAAAAGGATTTGTTATGAATGTAACTATAATGATAAAGCTGATAAAACAAGATTTAGAGAAATACTGGCGAATTTCTACACAAAGAACAGTATTTTAGTCCTGTTAACTTCATACTTTAGGCATACAACACAAACAATTAAGCTTCTGGGTATTTTTGGTGCACAAGAAGTTCTACTCAGTTAATCTGCTTGCCTTGCGTGTCCTTTAAGTAAGCAATATCCCCAATATCAGCAGCATCTCAATACAGTCTAAGTGTATGCATGCATGTGACAAGCAATAATGCTGAATGCATTAGTGTATGCTAAATTAGCACTGATGCAATTTAATAGCTCTGTTGTAAAGCAATTTGAAAATAGTAACAACCAGGCCACGGTACCAGATTTCCATCCAGGTTCCATGGATGCAAGCAGGCAATATGCACTGACTGAATTTATCTATTAAATGAAAAACCCAAATCACATATAGAGCACATCCTACTGAACAGGTGTTTTAAACAATCAAAGGATGAATCAACATGACCTGCAAAACCCTACAGACGGAACACTCAGGTCACCTGAACCACCTTCATCAATGTATTTCTGTGGTTCATCTGGTGGTTTGGGATAACTACAACATCTATAAAACAACATGAAAAACTTTTGTACTAGAATATCCACACCTGTAATGATACCATTAAATTGCAGAGAACTTCACATTGACACGATTTGCACAGATATCCCTTCAAGCAGCAGCTTTCCCCTTCCCACTCCTTTCCCTCCAGTTTGTATATTCTACCTGTCAGTATTTCACATGAGTTTTGTGTTTTTGCAAGTAATTCTACTTCGAACAAGCACCAGTCTAGAATGGTACAAGGTAAGTCTTTCCTCCTTCTGTCATTAACCAGCTGTAGTAACTGAAGCAGAGCTGGAATCAGCTGGTTCTTTCAGTTCTTATATTGGGAACATGGAATAGCATGGATGCCCACGAGCTCACTCCCTACTGTTTTCATCCAACAAAAGCAAATTAGAAAAATAAGACAAAATGAATGGGCTTAATACATTGGGAAACAGCCCTAAACACTGGGGTGATGTTGGTTTGTTCTATTCATAGCTGTGGAGTTTGGGTGGAAAAGGGGAAAGGACAGCACCCCAAAGTCAGAAATTTAAGTGAAATCAGCTCTTACATCTTCACTGAAAGGCAGCTGTTTCACAGAACACAGCATGGAGACTTACAATGGAATATTAATACTTGTCGTTACCTGTGGCATCAAAACCTGCCCAAGACCACAGGCATTCTAAGGCTACGTAATCTCTAAGTCTATTGCTTTGTTTTACTGTAACACTGACAGAAGTCAAAGGCACCCAAGGTATTGAATTACCCAAAGATCTGAAAACATCATTACCAAAATAGGATACAGGACAAGTAACAAAACACAGGGAGGGAAAACCTTACTACTGCTAACATTATCTTCTGTAGACAGAGCAGTTTGTTTTTTGCCTGCCTATGCAAATCTGTCACCTTTCCAGTCAAGACTGGGTTTATTCTGAGACCTGAAGGTGTGACAGTCTGAAGTAGTGCTCCTATTACAAAATTCACATCAAGAATGTATTTAAACCTACAGAGCTAAGACCGTACTTGACAGAATGATCATGAAGCTTAAGCCTGAAAATATTTCCCCATATTTTCAACCTGTTACTCTTAATTGGAAAGTGACAGCATGGTGAAACCTACACATTTTCAACATACAGTAAAATGTAACAAGTCCTCCTTTCAGTTTTAACTCATGAACCAACAAGTATTGAAATTAAGTTGTATTTGCCTGCTCACTCAGTAGAAATACATTATGTGATGTAACAAAGGGGACCAGTTACCAATTCTCTTGTTGAAACCTGAGCAAAATTAATAGAAAACCACTGAGCTACTATTTTGACAGGTACAAAAAAGTACACAAAAATATTAAACAATGCACTAACACCACAGATATATAGAAAACCATGTATTATAAACAGCTACACACATGCTTGGCAGGTTCACCCTAAAGACCGCTGGGAAGACCACAGATACCTTTTTTTCCTTCTGAAAAGAAATGAAATGTCTTTTAAAAAGTATTTCTTTAATATTTCTGACCAGTGTAAAAAAAGTCTATTTTCTCTGATTAGCTTAATAAGGATTCCAAATTTTGTATTGCACATTTACTCCTTTCTACCAGGTAAGACACCTATAATTATCTAGTCACAACTTGAAACTTTGATACATTAATAAGCCTTTTCTATAAAAGGCTGTAGTTCACTCTTCTTCAGTACATCACTTCCTTTTCCTGCAAGTAAAAAAAAAAAAATATATAGGCAAAAGCAAGGACCATATTCGAATCCTGACCTCTTTTCCTGCCAGTGTACCAGCAACCAGAAGCCATTATTAATCCTCAAGAATATTAAAATACTACAGTATTGATATACATCATTTCTCTATTGAGATACATATTAAATAATTGACTATTTTATATTCTACTGAAGCACAAAACTGATATACACGTACACAAAGCCAGTTTATGAAAATCTTTCAATGTATTTCTTTTCTATATGACTGCAAAAATGCAAGCTAGACATCGATAGCATTCTAGTACTCACTGTCTTCTCCTGGACAAGGCATGCCTGGTTTCTCCGGAATACTTGGGAAAACTAAAACAAAAAACACAATTCTTAATGAAAACTTAACAGTACTCAGTCATACTACCATTTCTTAGATTCTTGAATACATTTACTCAAAAACTGAAGTTTTCGGAAGCCATTAAATAATTCTGCTTGAGAAGAAGTAATCAAGACTAGTGCCCGCACTAACAAGATCTTATACTTGAGTACAGCATCAACAAGTCAGTGCAGTTTAGCACTGTATGCCCACTGCATTGTTTCAGCTTTGAACTCCACACCCAAAGTAACACTTCCATCTTACAACATCTAAGAACGGGGTACCAGCTACATACAGAAAAATGGGATTTGTCAGCCTAACAAGTCATTCCAAATTGACATTTACAAAACCATTAGTTTTATCAAGCAATGTACACAAGGTTCTCAAACTGGATAATACTTGCCATGAATTATCAGCCCTTCATCCCTGTTTTGACAATACAAACGGAAGGCTTCTTCCAGTTCCATCTGAGATGAGATAGTACATGGGTCACCTAAGGAAAAAAACAATCCATCAGTAAATTTATGACTGAAATATTGAGAATTTCAGTTAGTAAGACATGTATCAGCCTTCAAAGTTGTGGATGGGATACAGATATGCCAATGTTAATGTGGAAATAACAAAATTAATAGTCTCTAAACTTTTCATGGTTTGTGTGGACATTTTCAGGAAAATTGGTTTGTGGTTCTTAACTTGCATTTAGTAGAAAAGCTAATAGAAAAAAATCATGAGATCTGCTTAGCCACAACAAATCCTATCATCAAAAAAATACTTCATTTAAAGTAATATCTTCTTAGTGAGCTATGCAATTGAATGCATTTCATTATTTTTGAAAACTTTGGTATAATACTTTGTGAGCAAAGGTCTGGTTCTAAGCTTAGTTTATTTCAATTATTTCAATTGCTCTTATTTCAATTATTTCAACTGCTCTTAACGGCTGTCACAGCTGAAAAACCTCTAGGATCCATAGATCCAAGTGGAAGAAGTGCATAATTGGCTGCACTTACTAAATCATTCTTCAGTCCTATCCAGCACCTATGCAAAGGTTTTTGTTGAAGTTTCCATCTTCCCTGAAGTCAATCCTTGCGAACTTATCTGAAAGAGCTGCATTTTAAAATTCTTAACATATGTATTCAAAACCCACTGAAACTGTTTAGAGATTTTTAAACAGGTCAGAAAATTATGTTTACATGTACATAGGGAAAAGTGTAAACATTCGCAAATACCTGTTTTCAAAATATGCTCTCACTATCCCATAGTTTCTTCTGAAAAGCAGTCATAGGGATTAAGCATGGATATCTGTTTCTTTTCTTCCCCTCTTTTGAAATTATCTGGTAGGCATTGTCAGCACAGGAAAGCCCCACAGATTTGAAACATTTGTCTTTTTGTGGAAGAAAACATCTGTACTTCCATCCAACTGCATAGCAAACCTCCCATACTGCACCATTTGTTATAATACTTGCTTTTTCAAACCTCCAGCAATATCTTCTATGCATCTTCAGACAAAGGAATGCATGTTAGTTTGTCATCATAATGTTATGTATGCCAGCTATCTTTACCATGGCAAGAAGAACAAGTGTCTTCCCGACAGCGTATGGCTTTCTGACCAGCACTATTAAGTGAGAGCACTAGGTAGTGCATGTAAACTCATTTCAGATAGTCCTTTTGAAATTTTTTGATTTTTATTTTTTGGCTAACTTGTCATACCTGATTAGATACTCACTGCTTTTACGTCTTGAAGTGGCTGACAATGAGCTCATACTTTAGGAATAGGAGAAACATCAACACTGCCAGTTTGCTGGTGCTTACATCATTAACATCTTGTGATGCCTATTTTGATTAGAACTGGATGATAGAACTCGTAAATCCACTTAACCAGGCACACAAACCACAATATATCACATTGCACTGGAAGTGACCAAACAAATGAGGAGCACTACTGTGAACTCCAACACTGTGGAACACCCACTTCTCTCCTCAGCATACCTTGCCTACCCAAAGTGACACTGACCATCTGGCAAGCAAGGGCACCAGTGTTCATCTAGGTATTAAATACAAGTTAAGCTTATGTTTTTATCTTTAAGTATAAAAAGAAGTCCTATTATTTTCTTCCTGCATACCTATGGATCATACTAAACACCCCCAGGGTGTGTTCAGCCCACCCAGGAGACCACTGTACTTGGCAGTCTGAATACAGTAATAATGCAGGGTGACAGACAATAGAATGATTTGTGCTGCCAGTCAGCAATCCATATTCCTTACAAGTTTATGGGATATTATTATGGATGGCTTATTCCTAGTACAAACTTTTTTGATCTTGTCAAAAAAAAAAAAAAAAAAGTTCCTCACAAAACCAAAGATCCAAAAAAAAAAAAAAAAGAATTTAAGTTTTCTTTATCCATTAAGCCATCAGCAATTCTGTTTGCTTTAAGTTATTTCAAAGAGAACATCTGTTCCTGCAATCAGTCAAATGAATTTAAATTACACATGGCAGTAAGTATAAACACTCATTGATACACAAAAATAGGATTACTCTTAAAACCTGTGACAATTGAGGGCAGCCAAAACAGTAGATTGACTAAAACTTAACAGCCAAAATGAGAAGTTTGAGAGGGTTGCACAGGTACATATTTAACCAAGACTATAAGGAGATGATTACTGAACAGCAACTAAAAAAAGAAAATTTGTTGTTTTAATCTAAGTAAACCTCCAGAAGCAGACATTGAAACCAAGAAACAGTTACAGTAATCATGTCTCATTTCCCCAATTCAAGGCTTTAATTTTCTGTCCTACTTAAGTCTTCCTTTTATCATGCAGTTCAAATAGCTAATGCAATTTAATTACCAAGTGCATGCAATATAAGTACTCTGTGGGCACTTCTCAATCAGGTTACTTTTTATTAGACTACCATACACAGCAATGAAACAGTATTAGGAAACTGATAAGAATGGATGCCTCTTTATTGATGATTAGATGATGAAATTGAGAGTGAAGAACAAAATGAAAAATTTATACTTTTCCTTGGCATCTTAAAAGGACTGAATTTTCTTTGAGTACAGGCTTGCTGCTTCCTCATAATCATTATGAAATTCTGTTCACCCACCAGAATGCACTACTTAGCTAATAGCGCAGTATATGCTATTTTACTTCTGTTAATAAGAGTAATTTTAAAAAGCGTTAGCCAAATCAATTTAGTATTTTCTTTTTACCTTTCTTCACTCCAAGAGTTCTGCTGCAGACTGCAGCTTTGGTAAGTTGGAGCAGGAAAACAACCAAACACTAGCACACTTGTATAATTGTATGGTAAACGTTCACAACCCACAAATCAAAAGTTCTGCCCATCATGAATTACGGCTGAACCACACTTCTAGCAAACGATAAGCAGATAAGTCCTAAAGAAACTTATGAAGAAAGCAAAAAAAAAAAAGTAGCAAAGGCACACAATGTCAAGCATCTCCATGTCACTCCTACTCACAGCAACCAGAAGGCTCTAACTAACTTAAGGCTGTAGAGAAGTGCCACATTTTGCAGCAAGAAGAAATATTCAAAGTCATCATGATGACATTTCAGAGCCTACAGAAAGGTTAAAGAAAAAGTGTTTCTCACATACAGCTACTTGTGGAAGAAGACTAATGATAAACTGTGTTACACAGTAGGATAATTTGGAACAATAAGATCTGACATCAGCCTTTCCTTTCCTGCAGGAAGAGAGTAAGCAGCCAAGACTTACACAAATCATTTTTACAGGACTTTATGAACCCCCTGTTGCACAAAAATTCACTGTTTTTCCCCACACAAAATTCTCCCCCCAGTTTTCTTTTTCTGGACATGACTTACCTGAGATACACCAGACATTTTCTCCCCTCCACCAGTGGAAACAACTTGTTTCTGATAAATTCAAGTCCCTTTATTTCATGCTTAGTCATTGTGTTTAAATAAACAGGATATTAACAACCAATTGAATAGAACGCTCAACATCTATCTACTCTCTAATGCTCAAATAGGCTACATCAGACCATTAATATAATCAACACTACCATCAACACAACCCACAGAAAACGAAATCATGTCACCACTGGAATTCTTAACGCTTACCTTACCTCACACAAAATACAAAAATTCTGAGTATAAAACAGTCTCCTGATGTACCATCTGCAGTACTTCTCAAAAGCAACTTATTCTAGAGGCAAATCATAATTCAGAACGTACAAAAGCCTGTCATACTGAACGCTGACAGTTAAAGATACAAAAAAGTCAGCTTGCTGAACTGAGACTATTGAGGGGTACGAAGCCCATGAAATTCCAAATGAACACATACTGAATACATGCTGAATGCAATGTATGTACTAGTAAAATACTGAAGTTCTACAGAGCCTCCACTTTGTAGAGCTGAATTCAAATTGAATACAACCTTGATGTTTTGAGACTTTTATCCAAGATTCCTCCTTTATAAGACAGGGTTATGTCCCGTGGCATTTATAAATTAATTGACCACACAACAGGAATGGCTTTTAAGTTGTTTCAATGCCTCTCTGTACCATAACATTCAAAAAATGAGAATTATTAAAGATTTCAGTACAATACCTTCATCATCAATCCACTTCAGGGTGATTGGCTGCTCCTGTTGTAAATTACACATCTCATGCACTTCATCACAAAGTTCATCATAGCTGATCGATGCATCCAGGTTTGTTATCAGGATGTCCCTGCATGAGATGAAACCATAAGCTTCTGTCAGAAAAAGCCGCATACTTAATGTTCCATCTTTAATGCACGTTGACTTCAGCAAGTTCAGTTCCCTTATACTATAACTATCCACGTCTAAAGTATAGTAAGACACAGATTTCAAAAAAAAATAAAATTGATCTTGGCACTCATTCCATTCAGAAATAAAATTTCAATTACTGCAAATTTTTTTTAAAAATAAGTGAAACTCTGCAGCAAGACCCCACCACACCATCTACATTACAAACTTCAACTGAAGCTGAAATTATATTAATCAGCCTCAAACTATTAAGGTTGTGATAACAGAGAGCAGTCATTCTACATATAAATTAACAAACCCCAGATTGTACTAAGTAACAGCTAAAATATGCTAAACATCTATAGCTGATACGAATTACCAATGAGATTTATTCAAATGATTGATGATATCTGTGCATTCTTGAGACTGTTTAATCTTAATGCCTGTGTAGTCTCATGAGACAATCATGGCACAGATGAACAAAAATCATTCACTGTTTAGCTCTTAAAAAATCTCACAAGATGCTTTTGTTGTCAGGTAGCTGAAACTGGGCACTATAAAGTAACATGAAGAACTAATGACCAGCAAGCTGTATGTACAGGCAAGTTACATCAAGAGCATTCCTCATATTGTTTGATTGCACTACCATTTAGAACCAAGGTAATGCACATGAGATAGCACATGAGATACTGCGCTACTGCTGTTTAAATGAAGTGATTTCAAGTAAGTACAAACAAGCAAGACAAACCGAGTAACTGAAACAACACAGTGAGGAATACACAAGCTTACTTTCCTTTGCAATCTATTTATAGAGTAATTTATACTGTGCTGTGGTATGAAGTGCCACACCCAGAAACATGAATACCTGCAATCCTAGGACTCCACATGCCTTTTTTTTTTTTTTTTTTTTTTTTTTACAACTTCCTCATGCTTAGATTTTTAAGCTGGATTTCTAACTTACTACATACTGTCACTTACTAACAAGTCCTGTTTTACTTTTTGAAATGTGCCATTAACTCCTATTATAAATTCTTTTAGCAGCTACCAGAATAAACTTGTCCCCTATAACCTGAAATTGTCCAGCATCAGTGACATCTTGCAGTTTATCGAATTTGTTTCAAGATGTGCAGTATTTGAACAGAGATACTGTGACAACCAGTTTTACTGTGTGTTAACGCCAAAAACAGTGAGCTCTTACTGAGTCACAGACACTTGATCAATAGATTAAAGTCAACATTCAGTGGTTATGGAACCTTTGTTTTCTAGGTTCACAGAGTTACTCTGCCTCAAGAATAGCATTAAACAAGCAAACACCAGAGGGAGATGACTACAGTGACACCAAAAATGAATAAATAAATAAAAAGGAAACCACTGACTATAGTGGTTGCAGGAGGTACACTATTACAGTAGTTTATCCTAATAAACCTTGCAATTATTACACCTGAATTGCAATGAGACCAGTGTTATCACCTCCTCCATTTTTGAACAGACAAACTTTAAACAAACACCTTTCCCTTTATACAACCACTGTTTGTCACCAGCAAACTGTCTCAAATTGTTTATGCTAAGTTCTATTTATGTTTACAGTGCCTTCCCCTATAGAGCTAAGGCAACACTCCTCTTGTTGTTTCCCAGAAGCATGTATATCCATGCATCTCAGCAACATGTCACTTTTTAAAATGAAATTGCAAGTTTTTGCATTTTATTAAGACATGAGTTTTGACATGAATTCTCTCCACTAAAAGCTTACCTAATTTGTTTTTACTAAAAGATGACATGAAAATTCAACCTACACTTAAATGAATTGTAAATTAACAGACTGTTGGACTTTCAGTTTACTGGTGGCATACCAAAGACAAAAGTCAACTGACTAGACATAACGAAAGAACTTGTCAGTAGCACTGCCAGAAATTGAAGGCAGTGGAAATAATAAATGCATTATGCTTTTCCATACTACTATCATTATAGAACAAGTATTTACCAAGTGACTTGCATGTGTACATTGTTCCACTTTTGGCTTGACATAGAAGAGGCCAAAATCTATATTGAAAATTGCTATCGAATTCTAACCTCAGGACCCCACATTACTTGACACTGACCTGGTAAATTATTTTGTTTAATCAAGAAAGCACTTCGTTTTCAATGAAATTTGGTGGACTGACTTCCATAATTATATTTAATTATAGAGCTGTTTTCTATACCACAGCACTAAAAACCACAGTATCAACATTTGTTTAATAGGAAAGTATCAGAAAAGATTACTTAGGCTACTGCTATCATGTGCCAGTAATTTGAATCTAAATATTTCCAATCAAGTCTAAAGATTTTCTTAGGCCAAATATCTAACTCCTCAAATACCTTAAACTTTGGCTTTAGACTTAGACAGGCATCAAAGTAACATCAACTTAAAGTCCTCAGAGTGGCAGCAAATTAATTAGATAAAATTTGTCTTTCAGACATATTTAATGGTGAAATAATAAAAAAAAAGGCTTCCTGAGTCTGCCAGCAACTGACTGAAGTCATAAGAAGCAGGACTTATTTATTGCCTTAAATCAGAGTTGCCAAAATAAGCATTGTGAAGATAACGGAAGCAGATGTGTTAACATCTCACTGCCCTTCATGTAGCATTAGTCTAAACACTGCAAAGGAGGGGAAAACAGTTATTAAAAAAAAAAAAAAAGGAAGCCTAACAGAGTTCACAAGTTACAGATACAGGCTAACAGCTTACTTTGGGTATTTATTCATAGCAGAAAAGCAAAGGTTTTTTAATCTTTGGATTTTTAATTTATATTTTTTAATCACTTTTTATAACTGGAACTTCAAGCAGCTTGGATAGGTTCACCTGAATTTACTCAACATGAGATATAACAAGATTTCTTTAATTTCTCATTTACCTACATAATTCCAATAACCCTTCTTTTTAAAGTTTCTAAAGAAAAAAAAAGGAAAGATAAGCAAAATCAATAGCACCCACTTACTGTTTGAAGTATTACATCTTTACCCACAAAAAACCTCCTCTCATTTTCTAAGACAGGAACTGCTCTGAATTAAAAAAACATCTAGCAAACCCCACTGGAAAAGGAATCTGGTATTAAACACTCTACATTTTGACCCAAGGAGCTACTTTAGTCTCCACCGGCCTTCAGCAGTAAGCTGTAAATGTAGAAATTGTTACGTAACATGTATTACGTTCGATCACAGACAACTGCTCCACAATAAAGATAATAACTGCATCTGGATGCAAGAGATGGATACATCTGTGGCCACAAACATTGCAATGAAGCAGAAATCATTAACCTATCAGCCCACAATAACTGCATGCCATTCTTGCACATCTTCCCCCTTTTGAGACCGAAGAATAAACTACCAACCCTTTCCTAAGACAGTATGTTGCAGGAGTCCGAAGGATTTTTAGTGGTTGGGTTTACCTATCTGACATTAATTACAAATGCATCAACGCCCTGGTTACTTTACCACAAGATCAGACTATGGACTTGTCTCCTGTGTGTGTCAAAATCGGGCAGGACACAACACGCAGGCTTACCCACTGTAGTGCGTTTTCACTCTGATGAAGTCTTTGTTCAAATCAATTTTGGAGCCCATTTTGCTAGGCATGGTCTGTACCGAGCAGCCGAGGCGAAGTTAGGAGCGCAGAGAAGTGTAACTGCAATCCCGAAAAGCTTCAACACCAACTTCTCCCCCAGGTGATTCCCAGCCCAGCTGCAGGGGGAAGCAGGACACAAATGAGCACGCTCACCACCAAACCGGAGCACCGTGCCGAACTTTACAAACCCCAGCAGCTTTGGGTACAAAGCCAAAAAAGTAACATAAAACCCCACAAGACTCCCGATTTCCAGTTAAGTTCAACGAGACGAGTTAACAACGCAACGCGCGCTTAAGTTTTTAAGGAAACATCCCAAGCGTTTTAAACTTTTTTTTTTTTTTCCCTGAAGGATATTTTCAATCCAAGCATCCAACAGCTCGTGCCTGGTACGAGTCGCTCCCGTAAACCCCCAGGGTGCCCCCCTCAGCTCTGCCCCTTCCCCCTGCCTGCGCCGCCGGGGGTCCGTCCGTCTGTCCGTCTGTCTGTCGGTCTGTCTGTCCGTCCGTCCCTCCCCCTCCCCCCCCCCAAAAAAAAAAAAAAAAAAAAAAAAAGCTCCGGGGCTCCCCCAGGCCGAATCTGCTCCAAGTCCCGGCAGAAGTTCGGGCCGAGCTCCCTCCTCCCTCCCGCCCACCGTCCCCTCAGGATCGGGCCCCCCTCAGCCACGGCCCCGCCCCGCCGCCGCCACCGCTGGCAACGGCGCCCCCGCGCCGAACATGGCGGCATAGGCGGGCCGGTACACGCAGCCAATAAGAAACCTCCTGCTCCACCTGCCAGCCAATAGCAAGCCCCAACTCACGTGGAGCCAATCCCCGAAAGGATACAGTCTACCTGCGGCCAATCGCGGGCCGAGAGCCGTTACCTGGCGGAGCAGGAGCTTCCCGGCCAATCGAAAGCTAGAAAGGAAGCGGTAGGCAAACACCTGCAGCCAATCAGAGGAGCTAGCAGTAAGCGCACCCCTCCCGTGCGGGCGGCGGGCGAGCTGACAGGAGAGGCGGGAGGGCGGCTTTCGCTGTGCTCCGTTCCGCAGAGCTCCTCAGCGCTTCCGTTGACTCTCCTCACGGGGCAGCCCGACTCCTCTGGGACTCGCTCGACCCTTGCGGAGCTCTCCCGGGGGTTTCGTTCCCCGCCGGGCCTGTGGGAGGCTGGGCCGGCCCGGGGCGGTGCTGAGGAGAGGGGCGGCCGCGGGGAAGGACCGCCCAGGGGCGGCCGCAGCGCGCTGGAGCTCCGGGAACTGAAGTCTCTGAAATGGTTAATGTCCTCCCTAGCTCGGGTTTATGAAGTGTTTTTTTATTTTTATTTCTTAAACTATACCGCGTTGGTGTTCGAAGCCCAGCCGTCCCTCACATACAGCAGGAGATGGGACTGTTCAGGGGAAGACATGGGGGAGCTGAACCTGCAGAGTTCCCTCCTGGGCATGCTGATTGTGCCGGCGAAACAGTCGCTGTGTGCCTTAAAACAATCTTCCGAGCGATTATTTAAGGAAAAAGTTTGCTCTGGGGCCTTCGCTGGCCTATTTATACCTGTTACTGGGCAATAGTAACACACCAAACTTCCAAAATAAGACAAACTGAGGTGTCTGAATTTGTGTAACAGCTGTGAGACTTTTTGACCACCTTCAGTTGTGCAGTCATAATCTGGATTTTGAAAATACAAAATACAAACAACAACAACAAAAAAAAAACTGTTCTTAGTCTCCTGCCATTATTTTGTACTCACCTACATCAAGTTCCCTTTGAACACCACTTAGCACTTTCACAAGATATACGCGGGGTTTATGTGTGTGCATTTATATGAATGCTGCTTTCTGCTGTTGTTTCTACAGTCTTCCAAAATAAGCATAGTTCAGTGCTATTTTACTGCTTTAAGTAGCTGTAGAGTGGCAAAATTTATTCCCCTCAGTCTAGATGTATTCAGTGACACCAAGGAAATGCACCAGATGTCTTCATTTATCAATTTTTAACCTGAATGAATAGTGTATCCAGTGTTAATTTTAACTTAGTGGAAACTGTCAATGTGATTTCTTTTTTTCCTCTTTCTTGTTTCAGATTTCCTTTGCTTTAAATGGAAACTGATATGTACGATATGTCTACAAAGGTAATTTCAGAGCATGCTAGACTTTGATCTCCTTGTCATGTCAGTTTGATGACTTCAGCTTGTTGGACTGGGAGATAAAAGGTAGCAGAGTTCTTCAGAACTGCGATTTTGGCAGTTTGTGTGTTTTATTGTTTTTGTTTGTTTTTTTGTTTTTCTCTAGCACAGCTTACCCAGGTTAAAATACTAGGTGCATTTTCAGTGCTTAAAGAAAGTATTTACCATATTTTTTTACATCTTGCAGGGATTTTGTAGCTGATCAACCTAGTACTAATGTTAATTTAAAAATCTCTTCTAGTTGCAAGACTACTTAAACACTTCGATTTTTTAGTAGATGCTTTCCACTTCTGGGTAGATGGCATTTTTTGGAGAGGATATCAGCTTTCCTCTGTTCATTAGCTAACAAGGTTGTAACTGGTTTGAAAATGCAACCATTGTATGATCATTGTTTTAGGCATATTGCTTTTAAAACACCATCTTCAGTTGGCCTAGAACTGTAAATCCTGAACGTACTCCTGAGCTTGTTTGTTTGCTATTTCAGGTGGCAGATCATTGCATTTTTATCTCCTACTGAATCATCCTCTGCTTAATAAAAAGTCTTAGTGTTGCTGTCCACTACACCCGAACTTGAACACCTGGTGATATCCTTATTAACACCGCTATTTGAAGGGTCTTACAGGTAATTTCATTTTATTTTATATTTATTTTATTTTATATTCGTTATTTCATTGTGCCAGTATATCTGACAGTAAATTTGAAGCCTGTATTTAATTAAGCATGTATGTCTGGATATTTCCAGCAGATGGCAAGATATGCCCAGGCAACTTGTCTGGGAAACACAGTTGAATACACAGTGCTTATAAGTGGTAGTTCTTTATTTTAATGTTATAGACTTTTAAGAACTGTTCTTTTAAAAATTAGCTTAAGGTGAATACAAATTATTTGAAGTTAATTATAGCATTACTCTAAAGCACTGTTTCAGGCATAGATATTTGCATTAATGACTATAAATCTCGCTCCACTACAAGGTTTTCCTATCCGTATTCTCCTTTTTAAAGTTTTAAGAAACACTTGCTGTTTAATGGCTTTAGAAACTCTTAGGCTAGGCAGTACAGCTGTTTTAGTGCCTCTAACAAGAATGGAGTGAATTTCCTTATAATGATCCGTTTTTTTTTTTTTTTTTTACCTCAGTGTCTTGAAAGAAACAAGCTGCAGTTGCATAGGAAAGTTGTACAGCAGGGATATACACGTTCCTTTCTGTCTTGGGCCATTATTCAGAGAATATTTTGTCCTGCATATCTCTGCGTATATATATGCATAACTATATATGCAGATGTACATATATATATATATGTATATGTAATTCCCTTTATTTTTCTACTCATATACTTACAAAATGAAGCACGTATACACCTCACTGAATCCACAGAATTAAATTAATTTATTCCAGGGATCACATAAAGAAAGTAAGGCCTTTTAACCTTTCCTGTAAAAGTAATAATATTCTAAAATCTCTCAGAGCATTTTCTCTACATGCACCACTTAAAAGAAACAACTATTTGTCAAATAACATTTATATACACTATAACCAGGAGGAAATGAGAATATTTCTGGGTTTAAAAGTTAACTAGTTTAGTGAACTCTGTAAAAATAATTTAATCTCTCAGACTTTACCAGTATTCTGTCACAAATAGGTACAAAACCCGGAGGAAAAATTAAAAATCTGCTTTTTTGAATTGTTTTCAGCTCACAGAGAACTATTTTCTCATCAAGCTGGACTCTGCGTAACCAAGAGACAAACATGAGTTTTCTCATCTTCTTCATTCATCCTGCCTAAAATCTGTAAGTAACATGGTTTTAGAAGAAGTAATATGGTTTTGGAAGGTTGCTGTTGCATCTGAAATTTATTGCATATATTGAAAGTTATTGTTTTTTAGCTCTTGTGCTATTATTTCCACTGTGCATTTGTGTCTTCCTGATCTATCGATAGATGCATTTGTCTAATGAAAATGCAATTCAAGCTGTACAGATAGCTCCAACCTTTCTTCACAAATAATCTCAGCAGTCCTTTTTTCACATTTTGATGTATAGACCTGTTTGAGTGCTTGTACTTTGCATTAACCCCTTGTTATTCTGCCAGCTGTGGCTGCTGCAGAAAGAAAGGAAAAAAGGGAGCATCCTAGTGCCTACTCATTCATATTGTTTGCTTTCTCTTGTATAAGTTGGAATTGTGAACATAAGTACAGATCAAAAAAAAAAAAAAGTCTGTGAATCCAGACTACAACCAAAGGGGAAGAGATTTAAAGATGTTGGGTGTTCTGGCTGCATAAAAGAAAGTTTGGCCAATGTATAGCCATTAAAAGAATGTTTTTTCTTAGTAGAATGCATGCAGTAAGCCACGTTTCATAGTTCAGTAGGTGAAGGCTCATGCGGCTGGGCTAGTGAAGGAATACAGTGGCTTATTCTTGTGAGCACTACTTTTTGTCAACACAGGTAAAGAGATTTTCACGTTGAAATGATTTTTCTTCACTTTTAAGTCTTAACTATACATAAATTTAGAAAGTTTGTTTGATAACTGTTATCATTGTGTATCCCAGATCCTGAAGGGGAAAAAGCTCAGCTCTTGAACCCAGTGGGGACTCCTGAGTTGAATATTAAAGGAGAATTGCAGGTTTCTGAGAGAAACACTCCAGGTCTGCTGGATGCCTTGTGAGTGGGAGGCAAAGGCGCTGTTTAACTGGAAGCATAACATGAATTCATAATCCTGTGTTAGGAGGCTCTTGGTTTACTATTACTGCCAGTTGATCTACCTCATCTCCAGACCATTATCTCTGATTTACAGAAAGCTGCTTTTGAAAGAAATATATCAATTTAGAAATGAAGATCAAAGGATACATATTTGTTATGGTTCGTTTTATTTCACAGGTGATAAATTCAGGAGAGCCAAACACACTGTCTGTGTAGTTTGGGGGCTATTAGTGCTCTGTTGGTTTACATTTGCCATTTCTACTGGGTATAAGAAACAAGGAGAAGAAGCTGTCTGAGTTAATTCTGATAGTTAAATGAACACATAAAGTTGTGCAATTAATTAGCAAGTGACTCAGCTAGGTCCTTCAGTGCTTAAATGACTAAAACTATTGGGAATGATCCGACTATTAAATGTCCTTAAAGAATCATTGCTCTATGTGGACTCCTCATATATTAGACGATGTACAAAGTTCTTATAAATTTAGACAAAGACCCAGAGTTGTAGGGTTTTAAACCTGATGACTGGGTGGCAGGACTTGTGGCTTTTTCTACGTTAGCTTTGCTGAAATTAGTTTTTATTGTTTTTTGTTTGTTTTTTTTTTAATGGCTCCATCCACAAGTACTTGTATATTGCTCACAAGGTTGACAAAAAAAAATCCCTCTCCTTTTCTCTCCCATAAATATTTGAATGTAGACATAGTTATGATAAATAGTTCTTAAAGACAGTTATTGAAAAAAAGAATAGGCCAATTGATACGACTTTTACCTTAATAAAAGGAGAAGACAGTTGTCCCATTTTTACTTGAACTAGTGACTTAAGATCATCAGATATTTTAGGATCTGTCAGCTTTCCAAGGTTTTAAAGATTTATAGGGATTAGAACTGATGATTTCGGACTATGAACAAAACAACAGATAAAAGGAAAGGGAAAGCTATTATCTTCAAACATACGTGAAATGTGCGTAACCAGTTCTGTGTCACTCTAGAATGAAAATGCATCTCCACTGAATTTATTTGACAAATCAAACCAGCAGCATATGCAGACATGCGGATTTCTCTTCTGCCTACTTACTTTCTTTTTCCCAGGAAAGGGACAAGCTATTCTTTCTATTGAAATAATGGCATTGAAATCACTGAATCCACTGGGAGCAAGTATGGGCCAAATGCCTCTGAGTTTGGATTAAAAAATATATAAGGTGAATCATTAATATGTTTTAACATACTCTGGAGTAAAGAATATATCCTACATACCATCAGAAATCACCATGGTAGTTCCTTACTGATTTCCTTGCTGGGTTGCATATTAGTGGTTTTCTAGCCTATGCTAAAATAGAGAAAATGAATAATGTTTTAAGACTATTTTAAGACAACACATCCTTTATTTTTTATTTTTTTTTTTAATGGAAGATAGAAGCACCCAGAAGCTAATTTACTTTTGTTGGCACCACATTAGCCTGGAGGATAAAGGAGAATTCTATGGGTAGCCCAAGCTATGCACATTTAAAAACACAAAACTAAACCTCTATGCTTCTGTGTTTATTTTTCCAGGATATTTAAGCAACCTGTCCTGTGAAACCACATTTTTTTTCCCCATTTTCCTTTTGTGTATGTACATCAGCAGACAATACACTGGAAACCATAGAGAATCCTTTCTTCTTGCTGCATAACCTGATCCTAATCCTTTAGAAAGCAATGATTCCACTTCTGAAAGGTAACAGTGAAAGAAACTGGAGAAGAAAGGAAACAGATGTTTCTGCAACTGAAGACACATAACTGGCACTTCAGAGGATGGGAAAAAATGTGAAAATTTTAAACAAAAAAAGACAACCCCGGGGATCAAGTTTTCACCTTGGTTTCTCGAGTATCCTGATATTATTGCTTTCCCTGGACTGGACTTAATTACGCTTTTCTAAATTCTCATTATTCTCAGCTAGCATTGAGTTTGAATGAAACTCAGGCATTCTTAGTTCAAAATATTGCAAATCCTGAAAGCACCCGATGAGTCCTTCACTAAGCGTAAACAGAAACACCACTGGAGGCAATCTGAAAATACTCATAACCAACATATTAAATGTTTTTTTCTTTATAAATATAGGTTCCATTTTAAAATACTATGTGCACTGTAGTTTATAAACAATATGTAGAATCTTCCTGGCTTTTACATGTAGAATCTCATCTGTGTATGTATATTAGCTGCACACACACCCTGGAAAGATGAGGGTGGGATAACCCTAAATAGATGCCTATAAAAATGTGGTAAGTTTAAGAGGTACAGAAATAGATCTTTTGTGTTCAGCTAACTCTAAAAGAAATGTAACAATAAAGGAAGAGCAGCCTGGATGGAGTATGGTGCCAGATGTTTTACAGATTACTTTGTATTTCATCACTCAATCTTTATTTAATCTTAAAAGACTGTGGTAATTCTAATACTGGAACAGCCCAATGGCCTATATGTTGGCTTGCTATGCCTGTGTCTGTTCCACACATCTCCCCCTTAAAGCTGGTCACCTTTTTTTATAGTTTAAAGAAAAACATCCTCCTCGCCCCCATCTGGTAACCCAATGCATGAATATTAAGGGGTTTATGATATTTGTGGTAGCAAAGGTAATTCCCAGTGCTCTTGTTTTTTTTTCCAATTACTTATCCAGTAAGCAACTAACGCAAGCCTGTGATTGTTAGCAACTTACGTTACCCAGTGGCTATGTTAAAGGTGTTTGGGCCAAAATGATAATCTTTAGAAGAATTTATTTAGGAGCGTGGAGATTTTTTGAAGAATGCTGTAAACTGCCTTTTTGTCTTTATTGCATACACGTAGTTACCCAGTGTGCAGTGCAAGACAAAGAAATGGGAAGAGATTGTGTGTTTGCTTGGGAATGTGCTGGTCAATTTATGGAATTACTACAGTGTTGAATCTCTTTTATGTTATAATATTTGGATAATATTATTAGTCAGTCCCACACATTGGTTGATCCTAGATCTAGAATGATCAAAAGAGTTCTGAGATAGCTCAGTGATTAGGGCTATTTGGATGGCTTGCTTTGGACCAGTGTTTTGCTGAGCAGTGAACTCTGTTAACAGCTGATTAGTTCTCTTGGTGCTATATTTTCTGACAGACGGGGCTTGACTGTCTTCTCAGATTTGTTTTTACTGTGTATAAGTTAGTAGAAGGAATAACCACAATGTAAAGCTGGTGTAAGGAGAGAACAGATCCCTGATGCATTATGTAATGATGAGCTTAGGTCTTCAAATTAATTTTGTTTAAGACACTAGCTATACAGGCAGAAAGACAGTGTCATGCATTTCAGCTACGAAATCCATCCACATAGATACATTCATTGCCAAATTTTTATTCAGTCTTCATCAAGAGGAATTAGCTATATATGTTTGTAACATATATTGGACATGGAATTATTATTACATCAAACAAGCTTTCAACCACAGCAAGTGTTTTGAGCTACTGTAATAAAGAGGGCATGAGGGGAGTTCCTTGAGATTTTTTTTAAAAGGAAATAAGCTTTGTTATCTATTCCACCATGCAGAGAAATACGCAGGGGCTGCTGTTTTCCTCCTAATGGGGAAGTGCTTTCTTAGGTTAATGACTCTGAGTATTTAAAATCAGCAATCGTATTAAGTGTTTGGTTGTACCGACAGTAGAAGCCTCATTGAGTTAAATTGGTTTTGCTACATTATCTGTTGGATTAGCAAACCTGAGAAGAACTGATGTGAGAGCTTTAACTTGGATAAAAAGGCTTGCGTTTTTGCCCAGAAACAGGACAGACATATCTGTATATTGACCTTTTAATGGTGCTGTCACTGCAAACATTGCTTTCCAACAAATCAAGCAATGTCTTCTTCATCTTGTGCTTTCTGATTCTTTTCAACCTCTTGAGGCAGCAACAGCTATTTGTTGTAACATAAATACAGGAGTCTGCATAAGTGCCCCCCAGAAAGCACTCATGAATACAGAATGGTGCTTTCTTCTCTGTTGTCAAGGCCAAATTAGAGTTTTATGAACCCTTGGGCACTGAAAAGGCAAAGCTTCATTATGGGATGAAATCTCTGAGGTTATTTTGATTTTCCTTATAATGTCTTTTATCTTTCGGTTCAATAGTTGGAACATCTATTTTGTCTGCTTATAGAAGCTACAATTTCCTTATAATCTACACTTTATTAACACTTCACATTTAGAATGATCCCATTAATATGTACCCCACTTTCTTTGTCACAGACACACCAGTCCATAGAGCAGTACTCTAGTGTGCTGAAAGGAACACAAATGCTCTCAGGTACAGCACAGAAACAATTCCTTCTATGCACTGTTTTTTCCTCCTTGGCATTAGTACAACCTATGCAAAGCTTGGATAGCCTTCAGCAGATAGCAGATTTAATTTAAGTGTACCATAAAGTTAGAATTGATTAGGGTATTGGTTTTGGATGTTAACACTGCATTATGGTTTTTAAATAAAAACAAAAAAAGGTAAAACACTTCCAAAAGTACAGAAGCTTCAGGTTTGTGCAAAACTCCAATCATTACAGAATGCTCCTATACTGAAGTTCCTCCTTAGAAGAGTTTGTATGGCATCTGACTTTTATATCTCTGGGTTTGGAAACTCTTTTTAAAAAATGCCACTCTTCACAATGGAAGTGTTTTGTCTTGTGCTGCTCATGCAAGTACAGTAATGGGAGCTGAAACACCTGTTCTCCTCTCTGAGTCACCTCATTCCTGGAATGGACACAATTGCCATATGTGTGCTCACATTCTGGCTTCCTGAAATATTCTGAGGTGCATATATATATATATGTATATATTTAGGTGACAGCCTAGCATTCTAGCTTTGGTTTTGGGGTGGTTTTGTTGTTGTTGTTGCTGGTGGTGGTGGTGTTTTCTTTGAGGGAAGGATTGCTGCCACCTTTTACTTTGATCAGTCACAAGCGCACCTTGAAGATCTGCAATCAAACTGCAGAAAAATTCTTTGAATATATCTTTTGAAGAAGTCAGCAGGGCACGCAGCCTGTGACTGTCTCCCAGATGGAGAAGCAACTAATTTTGTCCAATAACCCCATGTGATTAACTCACTTGGTTTCAGGGTAAGGAGTGATGTCAGGTGCATGATTACAAACTATTACTGCTGAAATAATTAGATTAGACATTGCCTTTATAATATATGTGGCTGCCTTTTCACTAATTACTCTAAATAACCAGCCATTGTACACTAGAGGGACCGGGTCACTGTTTTTTCTCTGTTCTTCAATAACTTTAATCCCAAAATCATGGATTACTTTCTTATGATTTATGCTCCTTGGAAACTTGCTACAAGTATTTCCTCTGCTGGATTTAGTCAACAATTTCACTTGTAGCAGTAATTCCTGACCCCAAAAGGCAATGAATTAAGCTAATAGGTAGACAGACCAGCAGGATACAAAAAGGTCAGACTGCATTCACAGCAGTAGTTATCTACTGGTATTAAAAAAGGATTATTTCTGATTTATGCAAGTATAATAGACGAGTAAAGCACTATGACCTTTCTAAAACATGCTGTAGTGATATGGTTCAAAGTGCTGAGCAGAATGTTTCAGACATGCCCACTACATCGCCTTGCCTATGAAAGTGCACATTTAAGCTTCCTTTGCTTCAGAGACCAAACAAATAGGTCAGGTGTAAATTGAAACAGCTCAGTTCCAGTGGAAAGGAGGCATAGAAAGGGGAGGCAAGATAAGTCAAGGACTTGACCCAGGAACATGGAAAAAGCAACAGCTTAGTAAGGAGAAGCCATTATAAAGTCACACTTCTGCTGTTTGCATCCCACTCTACTTAATCATAAACCAGTAAGCGTGATTGAGAAGAGAACAGAAGGGGTTGCAGCTCCAGCTGTTGAACTTTCTTTGGAAGAAAGTGATCTTAACTAAGAATAAACTTAGAAAAAAAAAAATGGTGTGTTTCTGTAATTTAACATTTCAACACCCTGAACAGAAAAAATAAAAAAGAAGGATGATAAGCTGAGGGGAGAAGAGAACCCTGATTACCTTAATTCATTAAAGCTTTCTGGATAAGATGAAAATTGTGTGATACAACAAGTCAGTGGCAAGAGCTTGGAGCAGAATCCAGGTGGCTCAGACCAGGGCTAGGCTGGTAAGAACTTTGTGGAAGAATGATGGCTTGATGTCAGTTTGTGCCTCCCAGCACACAGTTGGCAGAAAGTTTTTCCATTATAGCAGAAACTAACGATCCTAACGGTGAACCTAAGCCTGACTTATGATGGGAGCATATTTTCTGTTACAGCTCAGTTCAGGATCATTAATTTTTTTTCAGAGCATTCTCTTTACTTCAGTGATGTTGAACAAATCTCGTTTTAAGTTATTAATCTGTGTTAAAATGCTCTTTCAGTTCTGGTCATGTGAAATCAGACCATGTGTCACAAATATATGTAAGGCAGGAGGAATGCGTGCAGTGCACTGTGATTAAATGCTTGTTTCCTCCTCAGTGCAATTGCAACTACCACTCAGCAACCACTGCATTCAAGATACCCATCTTCAAAGCCCAGCACAGCTCTTCTCATATCTACATCTTTTGTCTTGTTTAATCTTGCACCTTCCCATGCTCCCTTCTTTCAGTCACTGCCTTAGTCAGATGCAAAAAGGAGATTTTCAGAGGCACAGATGGCAAACTGTCCCTGGAAACTAACAGCAAATTCTCAAGTCCTTCCCGAAATCAGAGTCTGAGTTCTTTTGTTACCAAGCACCTTTGAAATTTTTCGCAATCCAACATAGAAAGCTTGCGTTTCTAAGCCACTTTTGTCTACTTTGGGGCATATTAAAGTAATAAACATTACTTTGCTTAAGTGTTTAAACTTTCATTAGTGTAGATCTGAAATGTAATGCAATCATTATCAACAATTGTGTAGAATTCCGTGTAGTATATTTTATTTCATGCTGTGACTAAGAGCATTTAAATGTTTTCAATACTTGTATCCAAGACAAATAATAATTCAAGAAGAATCCTCCACTCACCTCTATTCCCTTTTTACTTTGATCATGAGATTTTTATGATTAAAATCTCCAACTTTACCACTAGTGTTAAACCTGGACCATCTCCCAGAAAGCAAGATGCAGAAAATCACTTGTGAGGAAGTGAGGAATTAGCTGTTCCATTAAGAAAAAGGAAATGCTCTGAGTGTGAAAAGCTAAACCTTCATTACTTATCAACTCTTCAGGTGGAGGAAAATCATGGTAATTTAAGATTTAAACATTTGCTGCAAATATATACATATTAAAAACTGTCTCATGGCAAGTGAGGAAACAAAAGGAGCTGGGACTATTTGGCAGAGTACTGTTATTAATGTATCAAATCAGATCCGTAACAAATTGTTCCTCTTGCTGCTTTTAGTAGGAATTGATTGTAGGAGTTTCTTGACTAGAAGTGTCTCAAGCTCATCAGAAAATATTTTGAGAAGAGATGGAACAGTACAGTTTCAGCAAGGACTTTTCAGTGTGTAGGTATTGTTCAATTTGTAGCTCTTCATATAGTTTTTTTACATTGTGTAGGCAACCCAGTATATAACATTGACTGCTGCAAAGGCTGCTGGAAACACTGCTCTGGCATATATGTCAATGGTATCAGCATCAATGGGCTTAAAGAGGGACTTCAGACCACTCTTTCTATCCAGTTTCATTTCTGGCCGCAGTTTTGTCTCTCCAGTTTCTATTTCTATTGTGCCATATGATCCGGGCAAACTTCTGGGAATGCGGTGGTGCCTGTTGGAAATGGCCAGTTCCTGGTGCACACCAGCTATGGAAAGGGAAAACAGAACGATGGCATTCTTCACATTTACCTGCAAAGGAAAGAGGAGAACCTGTAACAGTAATTTATAAGGCAAAGGTATTTTGGCCAAGCTAGACATCGCTGAGACAGCACGTTGAGGCACTCCTGACTGCATATTGACTGTCTTCGAGATGAAAGTTATATCACTGTGTGGCCAAAGCTAGCAGGCAGTTTACAGGCTCTTGTCAAAGCCAAGAGAATGTGGAAGTGGGACAGAAAATGAATGCTGATCAGTCATATCTGCTACAGTTTCCTAAAACGAAGTAATAATAAGACTACAAGCCTACTTTTTTGTTTTTGCAATGGCTGTAGAAGACCTAAAAGAGCCTTAGCAGAAGAAACTACGAAATAATGTTTTGATAAAAGGCTTTTCTTCCCCATCTTTTATAATAATGTCATATTGATATTGCCCAACCCTAAAGGAGTAACTCTAGGTTACCTTAACTTACACCGAGGACTGGACAAATATCAAATGCTCTAAATATATTCTCCAAGTATAAGATGTAAAAATCTGGCTCAAGAAATACTTCGCATCTCCTCTTACTCATTCTCTCTTATTCTCCATTTCCTATCTGAAATACAGCAACAAATCATGTAAGAATATGTTGCATTTAGTGTAATGCTAACCATGCTGCATGGGAAAATTAACAGCTGCTTTTAGCTGCTTGTTATATTAACGTGACAGAAGTGTTAAGTAAGAAATCTTCCAAAGAAGACAAAAGTTGTAATGCAGAGCCATTGCTTTTGCAAATCTTTTCACAGTATTTAACTTACTGACCTCTCCACTCTGCCTTCTTGCCTTGAGCTTGTTCTTTTGCTTTTTCATGTAGTCAGCATTGAAATGTGCAAATGCATATTCTACAAGTGCAGCGAAGACAAACACGTAGCATATCCAGAAGTAAACATCAAGTGCCTTGATGGCAGATGCTCGTGGAAGTGAAGACCGGGCACTGACCATCAGTGTAGTCATAGTAAGAACAGTAGTTATACCTGCAGTGAGGTGTGAGAAAGTTCCTTTAGTATACCTGACTAAGCATATTTACTCATCTGAAACTGAGGAATACTTTTCACAGTAGGAGACCCTTAACGGTATGGTTTCTGATTTTCCAAACGGGATTTAAAGAGCTTGTAAAGACTGTGGATTTCTATGACTAACACAGCTTTGAACATCTTATCCTTGGTTTTGCTCTAGTTCTGGACAAACAAAGCCAGAAGATTTAACTTGTCTCAAAAACATTTGGATCTGGACTTGCAACCCTTACTCAGACAAACGGATTAACAAGCTCTAGGAACACTTCTGTCACGGTTCCAGTTCCTTCAAATCAATTATTTCATACAACTGCCTTATACTCACTACTGCTTTTAACCACCTTTAGATGTTCTTTATTGAGGCAGCTGCTCTGATAGCATGACAGAAATCAAAGCACGAAAGAAATATTTTAAAGGACACTCCCTTCTGCAAATTTTAACACAGCATTCATAAATGTACCTTCATAGAAAATGAGTTCTATTAGAAAGCATAATTGTATAATTACAATTTCAGCATAACCTTCCCTGTTAATTCCCCAAACTATCTGCTTTACCTAATGACACTCTGGCAGGCACCGCTGACTGGCTGATCCAGAAGGATACCCATGACATGGCCACTAGTAAGATAGAAGGAACATAAGACTGAATGATGTAAACTCCTCGATTTCGCCGAAGGTGGAAGTGGAGACTGAGCCTGGGAAACTGACCTGCTGATAAAAAGAGCAGACAAAGAAAGATTTTGTCTGTGTAAATTGCAGTTAAACTGGTATTTAAAATAACATTTCCTATAATGATGCAGAGTGACATTCTTAAACAAAATTATTTTGGCTAGGGATCACAAAAAGCTTCTATGCATCTTTTTCAATTAGTCCTCATAAACCCGGCACGAGGTAGTGCGGTTCTCATCAGCACAGTTAGCTAAGAATAGGTCAAATGATTTGTCTCAGGTCATATCAATGCCAGATCTGAAAATAAAATCATGAGTCTTCTCGAATAACAGTATTGCTTCAAAATGTGTACTGTCTTATCATCTGCTGTAGAAAGTCCTCCAGATACTAAATTTAGATTTTTTAAAAGGCCAAGTTAATTTCAAACTCAAAAAAGAGCTTAGAGGAGATGTGCAGCATAAATGAGGATCTGAATACATGAAAGAGGATGAAAAATCAGCAGGAAAGAAATGACTCCAATCTTTTACAAACATTGCAATAAAGCCAGTGATATGCATACACACCACTGACTTCTACTGGATAGAATTAGAATGATCTGACTGTACGTCATAAGCCTCATAACATCAGGCCTAATGGAAATTTTTCTTTATCCGAAGTTGCAAATTAGGTCAGGAAAATGTGAGCTATACCTCAAGTGTTTTTTGTCAAGTGCTGTCTGGCTATTCCATGCAGTATTTTATCAAGCACGTAGAGCTAAAGGACATAATATGCTACAGTGGCTACCTGAAAGTACAAGGTTAGAGTTTTTTACAAGTATGAGCTAAAAAAAAAATATCAGGAACCTGAAAGATTATTTAAATCAGTTACTGAAGAGGAAGGATTTTCTATTATACATATAGGAGGCTTCCCCATGCAGGAAAAGATCTGCTACTGTCCCTGAATCGAAGACTGATCCTGTTACCAGATTTGAAGTTCATCATTTCTGTTGTGAACTGGTAATTGGTGATTGTGAATTGAGCAAGCTGCAGCTTATCCAGCCCATGGATTTCATCTTGGTTTTCTGACCAGTGGTAGACAATGTCCTCTGAAGAATAGCCATCTGCCAAAAGAAAGCTGAATAAATACAAAGCTTGGGGAAGAAATTAAGAACCTGGGAGGCTCATTGTGGAAGTCTTGTAGTTCCTTTGCTACACTGATTTTCATTGGTCCCAATACAAACATACTGTGATTCAGTCTACATAATTCACTATCCTGGCAAAACCAGTGTTTCCAGGATCCCATCAAGAGTAGCTTTCCTACAGGGAGAATAATCCAAGTTGATTCACACTGACTAACACTATGTGGTATGGCACAGTGCACTTCAGTGTCATGAGAAATATTCCAACTCTCTCAAAAAGTTTCTTTGTGTACAAGATGCGAGATTCTTGCAAGTTTGGTAAGAAATGGTGTGTTGAGAACAAAAAATCAAATTAGTGCATCCAGTAAGAGAAAAGATTATAACACAGACCCATGTCCATTCTGAGATGCAGAAGCTAGGTTGACAATCACCATGTATATTGACCTATAATTGTTGCAGTTTGGCATGGGTGGCAGCTGGCAAATAACTGCTAGGGAGAGGTGCAGGGTACCAGGGACATGAGAGAAGGGTGGGATATGCAAGAGTGGATTTATATAACATGTAAATCCATGGGAAATCAGTCTCTGCTAGGTGTGATTTTTGTTAATGCACAACTTGCTACTAAACCATTCATTGGTTTAAAGAGGCTTTATTTCAACTTCTTTTGTTGCACTGAAATCAAAATCCTCAAATTCAATTAAAAAATTCAACCACCATCAAAATTCCCTGCCGAACTTGCTGGGAGAGAGAATTGATCACTGCTTCACTGTCTACTGCCTCTGCATTTGGTGATTACATAAGTGAAACTGTAGATTGCTATTTTTGACAGGATAAAATGGTATTGTGGTTAATCACCTAGCAAACAAAGTCCTTGTTAAAAAAGAAGAAAAACTTGCATCAAAGGCTCATGCTTCTGGTCAGAAATTGCTGTTCACAAATCTCTGGAACTTCCAGGACCTCTGAGCCCGGACCCAGAGGACTCCCAGTCTTGCAGACTCCTTCTAATATAAAAATCACAAAAAGCCAAATTCATTGCTAGTAATTGAGTGTCCCCTGCTTCTGTCAGTGAACTTCATTCAAAAGTATTAATGCTCATGGGAATGCCAATCATACATAAAATACAGTTTGGACAAAATATAAATTAATTCTTCACTCACCTTTCTGAGTATAAATAAATTTAAGCCAATCTCTGCAGTATACTGACTGATTTTGGTGTAACATGCAAGAATGCCTAGGCAAACTAAATGGCTATGCAAGAGTTAGTCACAATCTCATTCATTAAAAACAGAATTCTTTCTTTTTCCTATTTTCTCACAAAGGAAAAATAGCACACCAAATTTTGCCTGTGGGCTTCTTTACTTCTACTCACTGGATTTGGTGGAAACCTCAGTAATGCTACTAAAAAGACTGTCACAGTTCCTCTAGGTTTTACAAGCACTAAGTTCCAGACATCTGTCATCAGCAGGACTGTAGGTTGTTCATCTTCGCTGGATTAAATCCTACACTTTTGAATTGGAACAGAGCTGAACCATCATTGAAACGTCCACAATCTAATGCCCAACAGAGAATGAAGGCATTCATGTTTGTACCCTTTATTTGTAAATCCTAAGCACCCCTTACATTTCAGTGACTAAAGCAGAATCACTCCAGCGAGCGAAGTACCATATATGCAAGCTTTAAGCAACATGTAGGTTATACAAAACACTGTATTCAGCCCTTACAGCTCTCCAAATCCAACATGCATTCTTGCTCATCCATTGGGTACTTGGAAAGGTCCATGTCGCAGGCCACCGTTGAGGTAATCCTGTCCCAAGCAAAATGAACAGCAGTTAGCTGCGTGCAGATAGAGCTGTCGACTTCATTTTTTTCTCAGAACCCAAAGTCTAAATGGAAAACTGAAAACCTTAATAATACTAATACAACACACTCTTTCCAAAATTCTTAGGGCTATTGTCTTTGCTAAGAATGTGGGAAACCCAAAGATTGGGAGGGGACAAGGAGCTGAAAAGTCAAATGACTTGTCTAATGTCAGAGTCAAGTCTGCGTGCTGATAAATGGACTTTTCTGAGCCAAGTTTGGTCCCTTCCACTGTCTCTAAGATCATAACCAGTATCATAAGGATGGCTCTGGACCTTCTGCTTTTTCTGTTCATAAGATGCAGAAGCTGAACCTAAATCAGCCTCATGGTTCCCATGGAAAACATCAAGAAAGTGGAGAGCAGAATCTTTGCACTCAGCATCTCCCTACGTGGTGCCCAAATAGTTATGAGAAGCTTCTTTTTCATTTTGAAAAGTAATTAGTGGTTACTCAGTGGAAAATCTGGTAGTGTTGCTGAGGATACATTTTGGGCAGTGTAATCCTTGTAAAGCAAAGGGATCTTTCAATAGGAGTGAGCAACCAACTTGGTTTTGCTTTGAATTAGTAGTTATTTTATGAAATTATTGTGGGAAAAATGAAAGATTACTTTGAAGTCTGTTCAAAAAGTTAATACATGACCAATTACACTTGCACCCTCTCTTGCTCACCTTATGCTGTATAAAATGACCCCATCTGGCTGGAGCCTGATAAGTTTGTTTTCCACAGTCACATCATGGAACCAAGCAGACTTGGCATTGACTATGAAAGTGTCTGGCAGCCAGAGCTTGTCCACAAACCGGCTGTCTAAGCCCAGAGTTTCATTGGTGTGGTTGTAAGACAGACGCTCATCTCGCCAGCTCTGGTGCAGAAATACTGTCATGGTATATTCCTACGCAAAGAGAAATCCCAATTAACAAGTAATGCTAAACAAACACAATGACGCCTTGGGAGGTGGTCAAAAATCATTGGATTGGTTTAGAAATGTCCTAGCTGTTTCCTGTGCACATTTTATACTCAGCCCATTTTAATTTAAACAATCAATTACCTCTCTCTTTAGTTAGCCACCTTCACTTTCTGCCATTGCAGTACTTACGGTCACAACTTGGTGAGTTTAACTCATAACGTACCATGTTCACCTCTGAGATGTGGTCGATGCTGGCTACTTCAATTGCAAGAGCAACGTTAACAGGAGGACCTGAGAAAAAACATTTGAATAGCATGATGTACATCATCAGAGCAAGTTAAGTATGTAGATGACCAAGGACTGTTAATTCTTTCATACGGAGTGAATTCGTCAAAGTGTTTTCTATGGAAAATTGCACTTTCCAAATGAAATCCGCATTAAAGCAAGAGACTCCCATCTTCTGCAGACTGCATCCTCAGTTTTCAACAGAACACCTCCCTTCAGTGATAAGGGAAATGAAATACAAGCACAACTACTGAAACTTGTGGAATCTCTTCTGGAAACCACGTCCTCTGGCTTAATGACTTCAAGCAATTGCAGAAATTACTGTCACGATACAATCCAAAATGACTTCAACTTAGTTATCAGGCATCTAAGAACTATATTAGCGAGAAGACTGCATTGCTAATTATGTTGTACAGCAGAATGGGCAAATTGCTGATTGTTACTTTTTCCAGTATCCAAGTATAAGATAACTACAAATTTTTAATCATGTAGAAAATGAAGTTCTGATAAACATTAGAGGGTAGAAGAATTGCAAGAAATAAAAGACAATTCTCAGTGTCTCACCTCCAATCCCAGGCCTGAAATTCCGTGCATAACCTTTCATCAAATCATCTAGGTTGGGTAACCAGGATATTTCGATGTTGGAGCCTATGTAATCTCCAATGTCAGTCATAGCTCTAGGTAAAGAGAGTAAATATATTTTAAAACTTGCCTGTGTTTACAGACATAAAAATAACAGAAGACAACACCTCTTTTACTCCAGAGATCACTGACAGTGTAATCAGCTAAGCATGACTGGCAGTTGAGTGGAACAATACTGTATATAGATGGGAAGACCGTTTCAGATATTTCTGTTTATATCAAAACATTTCAGGCAAGAACACCGCCTCTTTCTGAGATAAAAGCACATACTTTTTTTTTCTTAAAAAAAATAAAGTTTTAGAAATGTAAAGAAAGCATAAGGAAAAGCAGGATACTTTGCATACTGCCTGAAATGCATGTGTGGATGCTGAAATGCAGCTACCTGGTAGCAGGACACAGCAGCTGTGACAGCTCCTAGCACCACTATGGAACAGTCGAGAACAAGAAGGGACGTGTGTCTTCAAATGTGATGTGCACAGTCTGCAGCAGTGAGCTGTCTGTCAAACCAACACATCTCTGTCCCACTCCACCTTCCCCCAGGGGCCCCAGAGCTCTGGGCACAGAGGGACGGTTCCATCATTCTGGGAGGCCCCCAGCTTCTGCTGTTCTCCTCTTGCCAGCATCAGGCAGCACAGGTGTTTGGCCTTATGTCCTCAGGTCAGGAATGTGGGATGCTGCAATGGACATGTCCTTCTGCAGTCACTCTTGGGACACAAGTGGTCCACCAGCAGTCAGTGGGCTTTCCTGGGGAGGTGATGTGCTGCTGCCACATCTGTGCAACATGCCACAGGCCCCCTCCCAGAAACAAGGCTCCTTCTCTTGGGTACAAGGAATACACTTCTTTCTGACCCAGTGACACTCACTGAAGATATTAGCATGTTTTTTTGTTGCCTTTCCAGCACCTGGCACATACCAGCCCCTCAACCCCCTGGTAGAAGGAGCTATTCCGTAATCTCTTAGAAGCAAAGGCAAACTCAAATTGTCTTCATTAACTGTTTAAACTGAGCTAGCAGACTTCCTTTGGAGCAGATCCGTGCCTGCTCACATAAATCCCTCTTGCCAGCACTGTGATTGACAGGACAGGAATAGATAAGGGAAGGACTGTGACAATGTCTACCACAACTATTTACAAAGAGGAATATTGCTAGTGGTTTGAAAGAGGCACGGATCTGAATGCAAGTACTACAGCGGAGCTGTCTGAGCACTGTTTTAGCAGTTTTTTCCACTGAGGCCAGCAATAAATGTGGCATTTGAGAGATATATGTCACTAGTAACAGAAGAGAAGCTTGTTAAACACTGACGGAAGACTGCAGAGTAATATACCATAAATATATTCTGCCTTGGTACTTACATAACTTTCTTATAGTGTTCATGTGACATTGACCCACATAAAGCACGTGTTTTTTCTCTCCAAAATATGCCAGTCCGGGCATTCAGCTTAGCCCCTGCAGTCACTGCTAGCACGGTAACAGAGTATCCTACAATAACCAACTCTTCTCACAGGGAACTGAAAGAAAAGTCTTTGATCACCCTGGTGATGAAATTCTTGCCCCATGTGTATGGAATCAATTATAAAAGGGAGGAGTTGTGGGATAACAATGTATAAATGTAAGTCCTGAGCAGCTGAGACACTTAAAATTTGCGTTAACAAAGTTGTTAATGCCTAAGTGACTTTAAATATAGGGACATGGCTCATGAGTGAAACTTCGTTAGCTCACTGCAAGATGTTGAAATTGGGGATATATATTAAACACATTTGTAACGCTGCCTTGCCATAAGCAGATTGCTGTTTGTTCACCTAAAATGACAGTCCCAGACATTTCTCACTTCCCCTTGTCTCTTCTGAGTACGGATCTTGGGAGACTCAGCCATATTCTCAACTATATACATTGGAATAACATAATTGATTTAAAGAAAAGCTTTGAAGATTTATAATAGGTGTCGATAAAGAATTTTCCTTCTTCATTGCATCCCACCAACTGTATCAAACACGTCTATCAGACTGCCATTTCCTATGCTCTGATCTTCCACATGTCAGTTGTAACTTAAAGAAAATCACTGTTTCATAATCCGTGACAAGGGCTAAGGTATGGCTTTCTTCTGCAAGACCCTCAACCGCTGCAGTTCAGAAATCCTTTAATTTATTTCCTTTTACATCCACCATCCTATTTCTGGAAATACTAAGGCTGTCAGTTAATGCAGAAAACAAAGAATTATTTAAATTAAGACCTTGGCAAATTAGAGAATGAGACCATCTTTAAAGTATTTTGTTTAGAAATGTACTCATTTATAAGATGTAAGTCTCAGCCATAGATTTAGTGGTATTACTAATCAGTAAAATATATAAACCTCTTTTATAGGCAGATACACCTGAATGAATATACACTATCTATCTGCCAAAAATCTATTTGTCTTTTCAGTTGAAGATGGTGCTTTTTGATGTATCTTTCTAAAACTGCAGCCAAGTTCCTCAGAGTGTTTTTAAAACGACACTTAAGTCAAAAGGTGGCTGCAGTACGGTGAGCTGTGAGGGTGGCAGAATGTAACTTATGCTTCCTCCATACACAGTGGCAGTGCTAGATACAAGTTGTAAAATTAGAATGCCATGAGTAATCAAGCTGACAAAAATAATAGAAAAAAAATCTGCTTCTCCCCTTCCACATTAGGTATCTCTACATGCGTGCATCAAGAAATCATTCCCAGATAAACGATTTACAATCAGTCACTTGCTGTAAGAGAAATAATGCCATAAGAACTGCCTCAAACCTCATCTTTTTTTGTTTGAAAGTGCATTTACAGTGTGCAGCAATTATCCTGTGCCAGTAGTCTATTGTAATGGCATTATGGAGAGCCACAGAGCTGAAAGCGAGTTCAGATGACAGAGCTGGGTTAAAAACTGTGGGCTAGAGCTTGCCATGTGTTTTAAGCAGATTACAATCTAGAGGGAGTTTTACTTAAATATCCATGACACAATTAAAAGAATCTTGTTTCTATTATTAATAAAGCCTTAGGGTCAGATCATCAGTGTAACAAATCTACTGAAGTTAATAGTGCTATATGCACTTAATACCAGTGGGGGTTGTTAAAAGTATTACAGCTGAAATAATTTTATGGGTAGATTAAACATTGTTTATGTTTATACTGCTGGTTCATTTTTAAATTTCTACAAATGGGCAGCAAAATTCCTCAGTTACTGCTGTTCTCACACACTGGCATGGTGTTGGCTGAATAGCTTCTAAATACTCAAAGAGAAGCTGGGAACCACAATCACCTACAGTTGCATTTACAGACAGCTATCAGTGAGTTAACAAAAGCTTTTGCTAACATTAGGCTTTTCCAGGAAGATGAATACGGGACTAGAGCACAGCAACAGACACAGGAGGGATGGATCCGGGGCTGTATGCTTGGGTGTGTGATTCAGACTGGTGGAAATGCGTCCAAGTCCTGCTTGTGTCAGCCTGAAGTGCGCTCCTCATGTCTAAAGTTATCCCGGGTCCTCTAGCATCGTAGAAATTTCCCATTCCCCTCTTTTTTTCCCTCAAGAATATTGAAGGGGAAGAAAAAGACCAAATTCAAAAATATTCTACATATAATCTGTTTTTGGTTTTTGTTTTTTGTTTTTTTAATCTGATCAGAAAGGGTGACTTGGAAAGCAGGCCTTCAGCTTCACGGCACTTTACAGACCAGTCTGGGGTAACTCCACTGAGCTAACGCTCTGTACATCACACCCAGTGCTTTAAAGTTACATGAAGGATGGTGGAAGAATGTCATTAATCCTTGATAAGCAGTAGGGATTATAATGGCCTAAAATACTGTTCATGTGTTTTACCTGAAAAAGCAAGACCAGCATATAAAATACTCATTGGAAGGGATTAACTTTTTGTAATGTAAGCAGTAAAAATTAAAAGAAAGGAAACTATTAGTGGAATTAGCAAGTTTGCTTCCTGATGTAGGCTGCTCTAGAGCTTGTTTTAGTAAGAAAAGGAATTTCTAAAATTAAGCTATTGATTTGTTAAGTTCAAGGGGCGTAACAGCTCATCAAAAGCTTACCTTTACTTTGCACCAGGCCAGAGCGGGGTGCCTAGGTGACCTAACCACAGCATATGCTGTTCACTAATATCTCTCTGGAAATCATTCCCAAATCTGAAGCTGAGAAGGATGTTTTTTTATCTACATTCTCACTCTGCACCCATCTCATTTCAAGCAGATATTTCAGAGAATGTATTTTCATCCATCCACATGTGGAGTTTCAGCATTTTGAGAACTTTAACAGAGCTGGTTGTTAACAGTAGAAAACTAATTTCTGCTGTTCAAACTCTGAAAAAAAAATAATTTTCTTGCATAGTAGACAAAGTAAAGAGGAAGCCGCCACTGATAATCCTGGGAAGGCTGTAAAGTTCTTCTTTGCCTAACAGAACTGTCCTTGACACAGGTTAGGAAAGCAACTCTAAGCAATGGATAGTGAATGACAGAGCAATGAAATCCATCTCCTTTAGAGCTCAGTATTGTCAGTTCTAGAATCAAAAGTAGGTATATCCTAGAATCATTTCTATTCAAGCTGACACCTTTCTCCCAGCTGCTGTGGCACCAAGGCATTCTGCTCATCTGGAATGCTCTGGAGGAGAAGCATTGATCAACTCGGACAGCACATCTCAAAGAGGCTTGTCATGCAAGTGAGATGTTAGCCTGTCTTCACTGTCTTCAAGAACACTGCTTGAAAATGGTTGCTGGATATTTATCAACATTACTGGAAAAAATCTGCTAAGTCTTTAAATTAAACCAATGAAAGAGGCAACCTATATATTCTGTGTGCACTACAGCAGCTGAGTAAGATACAACATTAGCAATATTATTTTTGCACAGCAGTGCCAAAAGCTCTAGCAGCAGTGCCAACAGCTCAACAGCATCTCTGAGTTAGTGGCCAATGAGATACCGATTTTAGGTCACACTTGTAGGGAGAGTGTGCTAACCTTTTGACAAATTTATACTGCAGTATGATGTGGAAAGCGACTTTTTGCATCTCTGTTGCTTCTTTAAATCTGCTAGCTTGGCTGATTCTGTTTGGGGAGGTGACATAGATGCTGTATGAATCTTTTAACCTGGAAGATGGAAATGCCAGTTCGACTGATGCTAAGGACTGGGATGGAGTACGATTCCTCTCCTTTGAGATAATCTCTTTTTGGGGGCAAAAGTCCCAGATGTCACTGCCACTCAAGAAAACCTTTTCTTGAGAAAAACACAAGGAATATCCAGCAAGGTCAGTGAACAATCTGGCCTCTGTCAAGCTCCAGGATTATCCAGGGTAGCGTGTGTATCCTTCCCATCTGCCATTCCAGACTCTTAAGTGAAGCTCACTGTAAATATGCTCTGTATTTTGAAATGTAATTGAAAAAGCATTAGGCTAAATTCACGGCAACCTTTTGAACATTAAAGCCCCATCAAAGCACTAAAATTCGGTGAGTTTTAAGCTACAGAAAATAGACCACTCTTTGCATATATTCACGTGTTAAAGCTCCTCCATTTCCATGACTAGAAGTAAAAGACTGAGGGAGACACAGTACAGGACAATTTTATGCGAATGTATAAAAGCCATTTAATATAGTACAGTCTTAAATAGAAATGATACACCTGTTTTTAATTAGAGAATCATTCTTCTGACATTTTTGTTATTGTGACACCCACAGCATATCAAACTGATAAAATGGTCTTTGCCCCAAAGAGCTCTCAATCATATAACTGCCAAATTTCTTGCCACTAATCACTGACAAAAGCAGACCAAAAAGTACTACTTTTATAGAACTGTTTACGTGAAAACAATATTGGCATAAGTAGACTGTGCTGACTTAGGTTGAATTTGGCTCATTCACTTCAGTCAAACAGCACAGGACAGAGAAATTGCATCATGTACAGCTCTTTTAAGCACCCTCAAAGGGTACTCAAAAATGCCATGAGGAAGCAGGCTGCATGTGTTCCTCACTTCTCTCCTCTGCCAGACCTTAGTGTTATTTTAATAGGTAGCTTTCCCTTTGGAACATCTTATGTCATACTACTGAGTTCAGAATTCTCTGAAATATTCGTCTTTTTTGATACGTTTTTGCTTACAGCTGTCAATATACAGGCTGTAGAACTCATGGTCAGAGAATTTTGTGGTTTTGGATTGCCTCTGTCATCATAACTATGAATGACGTTACATTTAGAAAGCAAAATCAGAGCAATACCAATGTAGCTATTGGTAGTTTTGCACATTATTCTAAAACCACAGTATTTTACTAATACTGCTCTTTGTAAAAGCACCTCTGACCAAAAATGTCATCTTATAGGACTCCAAGAAAAAAATAAGAGTTGATGTGCTTCTTGGGCTCTTAGAAGGGGAATTATTTCATAGGTCAAGAGTCATCTGTGTATGAGCAATTTTACTGATGCAAGGGCAAAGTTTTGTTTTAATTCCATATAATTAACTCATCAAAAGTACACATGCAAGCAAGCTGACTCAATTTTTACAGGATTAAACAATATTCTCCCATAGCCTTGCTAAATCCTGAATCTTCAGAAAGCTGTGTTGTACTAACCAGTGCAGCTTGCTTTGAGCACTGCATGTCTTACACTTTCGCATATTTGAAAAACTACTAAGAACCAGGCAGTTTGAATTTCACAAGATAGAATTTGCCTTTCCTTGCTTTCTGCCATGAGTATATATATTTCTAACAAACAACTCGTCACTATTGTGCAACTGGAGGAAGAAAGTCAAGTAACTAAGCAATTAATCCAGTGACAATTTACCTAAAAAATTGCAGGTTGCACATATCCTGGCAGTTTCTGTGCCTAGAAACAGAAGCTGAGAAGACTGATTGTTCCATAACACTCTTTTTAAATTTATGTTTTACTCCAACACTACTTTTTAACCAAAATAGTGAGTGCTAGCCCAAGTGCAGTTAGAGAAACAGGACCACTGAAATTAGGGGCAAGATATTTATGCCCTTTGGTTATAAGCAGTATCTTCTTCTCTGCCTTTAGAGTTCTGCCTTTAGATTGTTTCAGAGCATGAAGGTGGCAGGATCTAGCCCTGGTTAACAAATTCAAGGTCACAGGATAAGTCATTGTGCCAGTCCTGGATAAGAGCAGTTGACTTGACACTTCCTCTAATGCAAGATCTTTTTTCTTCCCAGTGAAAAAAAGAGCTCACGAATTAATTCCAAAGACTGCGACCGCAGTGTTGTGTCTTCCTACAGTAATCACTTTGCCTCTTCTACTTCTCTGAAGTTATTAGCAATGTCTATAAAGCAGAAGTAGGAAGACCCCTTTAACATCACAGCCACCTCTGCTCTGGATGATGTGGGCATGTTTTTCCATGCAGCAAGTCCTTTTTTACTCCCCCTTCTGTTTTCATTGCATAATCATGGCAAGCTTTCTCCACATCCAGCCTCCAGATCTGTACAGAATATATAGAGAACATAGCTGGTTGCCTAGCTAACACCTCCTGAATAAATGCGACTGAGGATCACAAACATTTATCTTTGAAATTGATTATAGAAAGAAATGGCTGGTGCTCTTCAAACTTCCTGTAAGATCTTTGCCAGGCCCATCCTCTCATCCCAGGTCCAGGAGCCATCCCGAGCCCATCACCAAGGGGATGTCAGTGTGGGGTATTGCCAGAGGGATGTCGGTTTGGGCTTTGTCGCTGGGGCAGCCCCAAGCAGGGCTGCTGGGGCAGTGCCCTGCTCCTGCTGGGCTCTGCGGGCTCAAGCGGGCACCCTCCGGGGCTGCTCCGGGCTGCGTGGAGCCACCGCACCCAGCGATCGCCCCCCGCTTCGGGTGGGTGCCTCAGGAGAAGTCCTCCAGCGGCGTCCCGCTGAGAACACCCCTTCCGTTCCCTCCGCTTGGCAGAGGAGCATCCTCACGCGGGGGAAGCAGGGGTCCCTTACCCGGGAGGACCACGGGTCCCCAGCCGGCAGGAGCCGGGGACACGGCACCGGAGCCCGCGGTGCCCTCTCCCCGCCGAGCGCGCTCCCCCTCGGGGCAGCCCTCGCCGCTAAGCCCGCGGAGCGGCTCTGCCTTACCTGATGCACCTGTGCTGCTGGGTGCACAGCAGGACCAAAGCGGGGAAAAGCCAGGTGAGAAATTCCATCTTAGCGCCGGTCGTTAGGCAGCGGAGCACGGCACCCAGCTCCCCCGGCTGTCCGTCGGCACCCCGCGGCTCTCCCGGCGGCTCGGCAGCCCGGGCAGCGCTGCCATCCTCCCTTAAGTTGCTGCCGGCTCCGTCCCGCCGGGGACAGCGAGGCTCTCCTCGCAGCCTGCTGCCCCAAAACGGCCCCCGAGCTCCCCGGGCTGGTCCCGAGGCGAAGTGGCCCCCCTGAGGCGTCCTGCGCGGCCGGGCGGGCGGCAGGAAAATGGAGGGAGGGCGGCAGCGCGGCCCCGCCACCTCAGCCACCTCAGCTCGCAGCCACCTCAGCTCGCAGCCACCTCAGGCGGCGGGCAGGGGGCTTGGCGCCGCCTTTTATCCCCTCACACGCGCCCCAACGCCGCCCCCGGGGGGCTCGGAGGGGCTCCCCGCTTCCTCCGAGCTCGCAAAGTTGTGCCCGGCCGTCTGCCGTCGCTGAGGGGCCCGAGGCAGGCAGCGGGAGCGGGCTCAGGGAAGTTGGGCGCCGGGGCAGGCTGGCTTTTCTCCTCCGTGTCCGCGCCTTCCTCTTCTCTCCTCCTCCTCCTCCTCCTCTGCCTTTTGCTGCCGCTCAATCCACAACGGCAATTTTAGAAGCAGCCCACGAAGGGAGCGCCGCGGAGGAGACATTTTAAAGAAATTGTAAAGGAAAAGTGGATGTGCAGATACTTAAAGGATATGCCTGGGGTAAAGTCCTTTATCTTTTCCTGTGCTCGATTTGATCCTTACTAATTAGTACCAATATTTTAAATGGCAACAAAGGGCTGATGGATGAGGGGAGTAAGAGAGTGCATTCAGGAGAATAAATGTACAGATTGAATGAAGGAGATTAAATGTACAGATCTGAACACAGGCTGTGTGCAGATGTAGTCAATACATGAACAAAAGTACATACACACATACAGAAGTATACGTCATAAATGTCTAAGACTGAAGTGGGCTTTCATTTTCTTTCTGATCTCTTCCTTTCTCTGCACATTCCAGTGGTCGTGCCTGCACCTAGTGCGTGCTAAGGAGGAAAAGACCTGAATTTAGTCATTGGGTTGTTAGATGAAAACTGGTGGTGGTGGAGGAGGGAAACCACAAGATCTTTAATGGAATTTACAGGATGATACAGAGAACAGAATGATTTTGCCTCTATAATAGAGCAGATTTACGCCTTTCAGGATATTTCCAGTTGACATTTTTCCAACTCAAGGATGGCTTTCCAATGAGCTTGTACCTACTCTGAGAATTCCTTGGTACTGCTTTTCAGCTGCCATCTCGTTCACTAGTAAAATATGAACACAGATTTCTATACCTTTAGGATACAATTGTTAAAATAGCAAAAAAATAAGTGAAGGCAATTTGAACATTTAGAATGAGCGTTGGTATATGTATGGTATGTAGCCAAGCGTGTGAATATGTGTATTTAAGACCATGGCAGCATATGCTCTAAGGGGATGGACCTTGCTAAGAATTTGACCATGGAAACAAGTGAAAATACAATGGGGATTCTCTAAACTGATCATTACCAAAATAATCATATTTCCACACCAAATACACTTTCCTTACTGGTTGACTTTGCTTCCATTAAAAAGTTCTCTGATGTCAGTGGTTCTGATATTGGGGGAAAAAAAAGAAGAATATCATGTACATATTTTCTCTGAAATAATTAAGCAAGGTCTTTTTCTTACTTCTTCACCTACCATTTTGCTCCTTTTTCAGCAGCTCCGTAGCCAAAACTGGTAAGTAACTGCCCACAAAATCTTCAATGGAATTGTGATAGGAATGTGTTTGTGTTCAGGAGTGTAATAACTTATGATAATCAAGGTATATTATCAGGGTTCTGATTATCCCAGGAAAAATTAACTATCCCATTCATATCACTGGGCATTGCATACGGATATTTATCCATTTTCTGTAATCATCTTGAATGATCAAGGTCCTATACTACAGATTTGGATTAATAATGACAGCATGAATGAGAGCAATATACATGGGGAGTCTTCCAGCATCACCATGATAGTGCCTGGGCTTAGCAGGATGCTGTGTTATTTTCACAAGACTGATTTAGCTGCCACTTTGTGTCCATATTTCAGAAAAAGAGATGTTCTAAGATTCATTCGCACAAAATCCTAAAATAAATGTGTAACTTCTCTCAAATAAGTAAACTACATTTGATGTAAATGGGCCTTAATTATATCATCTGTATTATATAGAAGAAGGACAAATGCTAGGTCACTCAGCCTTGGGTTTAATTGATTTTGCCTACAAATACATACTTAAGCAAAATATGCGATTTTCATATATATATGTATATATATATATATACAACCCACTCAAAATAAGTAATTCCTCTTCGCCAAAGGGAAGAGAGGGGATAAAATAATAATGATCAACAATATATTTAATTTCCTACAATTCTAGCAGAATATCCCAAACTCTTTACAGTCAATGACAGATTAAAATTGCTTGAGAGATTAAAAAACAATTAAAATTGCTATTAAAACATCAAAACAAAAACAAAATAAATAAGCTCCCCAAATCTTTCTCATCTAATCCTCTTGAACATAATTGAAGCTTTCCTTTAGCTACTGGCTTGTAACTGTCCAACAGTCTTAAAAAGATGGCCCACGATAGCACATTTTTCTTAAGCTTTTGTGTCATTCTGCTAAATTGCTAACTCTCCTCCATCCATATGGCTGCAGGCACTAACTTTTATTAAAGTATTTGTGTGGTCTGACCTTGCATATGGAGTTCAGACAGATAATAGGACTGCATGGTGGTCCAACAAAGCCAGGTTTTCACTTCAGAATCTGACAGTTTGGAGCTGCCTTCCACATTTGCTGTTGTACTCATGGAGAACCAGCAGAGCTGGCCAAGCAGTGTGGCAGTGACCAACATGATACCCAAGTCAGTGTTTCTATCCCATCGGACCATGTCAGTCTATGAAAAGTTGGTGGGCTCCTCCCATGTCTGCACAATTTTGCAAGTAAATATAATTTAAGCCACTATTATTTATTAAATGTTATTTTTGCTATGTTAATAATAAACATTTTTACAGTATTTACATTTTCTCAAGTAGTAAGCAAAGATCACAACTTTGAAATAATATTTTGCTATAATTGAAATTAGAAGCCCATGTTTCAAAAGCTGTCAAGTTTGTTTTTTTTTTGTTCCTGAACATGTAATGTGTGCGACTCCTTCCTGACTATAGTGCTCAATTCTTTTGTAACTGCTGCTGTAAAGTAATTTATTGGAGAGCATAATTTGGTGGGATTCAGAAGAAATATGCTCAGTGCTAAATAACAAGTTTTCATAGTCCTTTATTACCTCACAATTTCGGGAGCATATCAAAAGAACATTATTTAAATTAATTTTACAGTTGCACTGCATTACCTGATATTCTTAATAGATCATTTTCTAAAAGGGACAGGTGGTTTTGCAGCCAGCAAAGTAAAGATGTCATATTGCCATATATAATTTTTAGAGGCAAAAAAATGTACCACATGGATAATTAGTTTCATTCTCCCACGATTCCACATAAACAGCTCGTGAAAGACTGTTGTGGCAACGTCGCCAAATGTCTCTAGATATATAAATTACACACATATGCCTATTTTTATAAATGAGATTTGGAAATAACGGTAGCAATCATATGGTGGAAATATTTAGCTTATTTCAGAGGTTGTACAAAAATGATTCTTGGTGCTGTATCAATGTCCCATGGCCCCAGCACAACTGTGTCTGTATTTAAATATAAGTATAACCACAATATTATCGTTCCTTTCACCTAAAGCCCAGGATCAGAAACGGAGTTTTTAACTGCTTCCAAATGTTCTGCAGAACATCCAGTTCCTTCCCAAATCTGTTTTTTTTTTTTTTAACACTCATGAAGTGCAGTGTGGCCACTTGGCCCTCCTCTTCTCTCCTCTGTGCAGAAGACCTGGGACAACATTCCCCACTCTCCCCCAAGCCAGGGTTAGCTCCAGGACTGGAGATGGTTCCCTCACTGCAGCTGTGCTGCTCGCAGTGCTGCGCTCTCATCCGGTGGCATCTGGCTGTCCTGCTGTGGGGTGCACTGACAGCTGTGCCCCACTCAGTCTTCCTCGTAACATTTGTAGCAATGACTCATTGGTAAGGTGCTTGTCAATGTTTTGGCATTGTTTACACTCAAATGTTGATCTGTATCATAGAATATGGGCAGAGAAATTGGTTTATGTAATCTGATGAGAGCCACACTGCAAAAATTAAGATGCCATTATTGGCATGTCTTCATGCCTAAATGCTAGAAATCTCCATATATGAGCTGCTGTCACCTTGGAAACGTTCAGAAAAGAAATACCAACTGCCTGAAGAAGCACAGTATGTAGCCATATAGCAAACCGAACTGTCCAGTTCTACCATTTCAAATTGATCATGAGTTGCTACTAAAGTAACTTCACTGAAATGCCTCTAAATTTAATTTCACAGGGAGAGAACAGCAGGATCTTCATTTATACGTGCTCACTTTTGTACCCAAATTCTCAGAGGTGTATCACTGGTGGTCAGTGCCTACAGGATCTAGAACAGCAGCATCACTGATGCCTTTTTTTGTAAATCTCCAGGAGCTGAAAGCTGGAACAGATTCACTGATTTCAAGTTGATAAACTGTGATTTGGGAGATACGAGCTTGTCTGGGGAGGCATCATTTAGCACCTTCAGAGGAAGTGCAGATATCTCCTCTCTTCTCGCATCTATGTGTGAGAGGAAAATCTAGACTACCTTGCCCTGGTGACAATTATTCACCCGACATAAAATCACAACTGGCAGCGTGGCTAGGAGATGGTGCAGTCAGATATAACGGGTAGCGTGCCCTGAAATGACCGGTGCTGATGGGAAGGGGGCTGTTGTAAAACTTAATAATAATCTTTCACATACTAATTATGAGAGTGTGAGAACAGGTGGGCTTAGAGTTAACAACAGAATCTATTCTAGATCTGCAGAGACATCTATACAGTTAATCACTGAATATTTTTAGCCTATATCTTGTAGCTTTAATCCTGCAAATTTCTGGAGGTAACTTGTTTCATGTAATAGGAATAGATGCCATAAAATCAGCAGTTCATTGTATTTTGTGTAAAGAGGTAAGAATGTCCACACATTGCTAAAGAATGAGGACCTATAGCACAATTGTAGGAAAGGAATTGGTGGCTGTGATATGTACTGTACATGTTAAATATGTAAATTAAATACTTAAGATTAGCAGCATGTGCTTTCATGTTTAATATAAAAAAAAATGACCTTCTCTTAGCAAGTATAGGAAAACAAATAAATATTGCCTACAATGGAGTAACATTTTCAATATACCCTAAGTAAATTTGGGAATGCCTCATGTACACAGCAGTGTTTATTCCAACATAGAGCATTGCTCAAGGAACGATGTCCCAGTGTTTCAATAATTTAATCACTCTGAAACTTTGATCAGCTGCACTTCCATAGCATGCCTAGTGCCAAGAGTAATGGGACAAGATTCTGCTTTTCTGTGAATTTAATGGCATAATTCTTTGACTTTGTCCAGATAATATGTGGAATAGAATAGGAAGGAAAGTTAACTAGTTAACACTCGAAAACTAAAATCTGGCAACTGAGTGCCTGGTAGCAAGAACGCAGGTTCAGATGGTTCCTCTGAGGGAGTATTCCAACTGGGGCACATTTTATGAATAGCGGCATTTAGCTTTACTATGCAAATTACTCAAATATCATCTAAACACTTTTCCACTGTGTGTTTTTGTGCATTCGTGTAACGGTTATTGAGGTGTTGCAAGTGTCCTCCAGGTCGGCAGTTTCTGCTGAAGCGAGGGGAAGCGTTGAGAGTGGGAGATTATGATGGGCTGAACGATCACTACGCGTGATTTTTGCTGTAATAACCTTTAATTAGAACTAACGGTGAAACCCTATTGTCCGACTAGGACACGCTTATTCCCGAAAAGACCGAAAACTCGGACTCCGAGGACCCGCCGCCTTCCAGGACCCAACTCCCTCAGGCGCCGTCCCTCCCAGCTGCCACCACCCGCCCAGGCACGCACCACTCCGCGGGTTTGGGGGGGGTCACGGGGCGAGCACCGCCGGACGGCTCCAGCGGCTGCAGGGGGGGCTTCACGGGGACGCCCCCGCGACGCGCCCCCGCTGTGGTTTGCTCCGTTGCCGGGGCAACGCATCCAACGGGCGCGCAGAGCGGCGGCTCTGAGGGGACGCCCTGAGTGGATGTGGCGGGGCTGTGAGGGGAGGCGAGGACCCGGGACCAAGAAAGTGTTCAAGGACGCTCAGGATAGCTGTTTTTTTGAGCCATTCCTTATGAATTTTAGGTCAACTGGTTGCCTAAGTGGAGAAAGTGTGTTTGGAAGGTGTGTTTTATTACTCAACTGCTTGTTATATAGATATATATAAATGCTTTGGCAGTGTGCTCTATAAGTGATTTGTTGAAGTTAATACCCAAAATGTGTGTTTAGTAGAAAGCCGTGTGATGGTTTCCAGTTATTTTGTGTGAATTAAGTACTTACTAAATGCTATTAATTCATCTGGAAACATAGTCATCACTATTGTGAGTTCTTGGAGATATTTGTGTATGTAAATATGGACTCTTGTCTTTGTTAGCCTGTTTTTTAAAGAACCATGAATATTGAAGATAGCAAGTTCAGTGATAATAATGAAGAGGACCAAAAAACTCCTTTACCATTTCTGGAAGAGGAAGAAGACCAGGCTGGTCAGTGCTCTGATGTGAAAGAATGCTGGAGAGGTGAAAATGAGTAATCATATTGATAATATACAAAAAGCCTCAGTTCTAGGAGTGACACGATATTCTAAATAAACGCAATTGTTCCAGTAGTCTTTTTTTTTTTTTCTTCTAGTATTACACTGCATCAGGTGTAACTAGTTCAAATCTAACCTTTTTTTTTTTTTTTTTTTTTTTTTTCTGTAGTATTAAATTTTCACCTTAACTCTGAAAGGCATTTTTTGTTCAGAGTAATTGATGGTGAAAATCAGTATTTATATGGGTTTGATTCAGCCACGAATATATTAGGATCTAGAGCCACTTGGGGTGCTCTAGACATCTAGCATAGTGGTGGCATAGGTCTCCCACTGATCCTGATCCAACTCTGTGAAGTGGCCGGGTGGATTCAGATATCTAAGCTGACAACAGCTGCCTGTCAATAGGCAACTGATTTCTCTAATTGTGTCCAAAAGTATGTTTATGGATGTTATATCAAGCAAAGTATCTACCATTTTATGGGTTATCATGTGTGGTATAGAGCTGGATACAGATTTTTATGTTAAGAAAGTGTTCTTAGGCTGTTCTTTTTTTCCCCTGTCCTTTTCTTGACTACATAAATATTTAACAGTATATAAATAATACTTATTAAATAAAGCTTAATAAATACTTCTATCTTCAATGCAGATCAGAATAATGAGACGTGGAGCAGGGTGTTAATGTAAGATAAACATAGTAGACTTGGCATTCTCTTGCTTTGGTTTCGAGGTGTACAGTAGCAGTCCTGTGTGGTTGTTTTGTGTTTTCTTTTTTTTTTTTTTTTGACATATACTACAGTAATGCTATAATACATCATCCCTGGACCTCTACATATTTTGACTTGGCAGCAAATAGACGAGAGCTTTGCATTTTGAAGCTCAAAGTCTCTTTATTAAACTGTTGTTTTGTTTTCTAGTAGAATACCAGCTTGAAGAAGAGTTGGCTGATGGTGGTAAGATGTGGAACAAGGTCACTTCTGAAGGAGCTGAAGACAAGTCTGAATCTAGCATGTAAATAATTCATTGTTTTGTTAGCATCTCTAACAACAGCTTCTTTATAGTGGTAATTTACCTTTTCCAGAGAAGGTTTGGTTAATTCAGCTGTATTTTTTTGTCAAATTAGTCATAGGCAATATGCATTTATCTAACACAGTGGTTGCACTACGTTCATGTGGCTTAATCATCTGCCCTTAAAGGAGCAGTTATTAGCCTGGGTGGTTTTATACCAAGCAATTTACGCTTGTAAAACCCAGCCAGTTCTCTGTAATAATATGCTATGTTCGTATCCCTATAGAACATTAGGAGTTGTTAGAAAAAGAGGATTTTGTCTTATGAAGAATATCAGTGTTGGATTGTAAGTTTCTGAATACATACGGAGTTTTGCACCACTGTGTAAAGTGGATTAGCATAGAACTGGTGAGATGATAGGTTGGTTTTAAAGAAAGTGATAGAGCAGTTTTATTCCTGGTGAAATAAATTTACATGTAACAAAGGTCACGTATGAAAAATAATTCAGTGATTTGAATGTGGCCTTAAGTAGCTGCTGCTTTCTTGACAAAGAAAGATCAAAGCACAGTTTGGCCTACTTTGACAAGACTCTTGATCTCTGCCCTGGAGTGACCTGGCACAGGGTTACAGAGCATGATGAAAAACTGAAATAATGTTTATTAATATATGTATGTGGGAAGTTGCATAGCACATATGCCTACTGCCAGTACATGTTGACAGTGTTGCTGTACTCAACAGAGGAAGTCAAAATATGCCATGATTTTTAAAAATAAACAAACATCAACAAAACAAATAAACAACAACAAAAACCCACTACCTTCAGCCCTTTTCTTTCTGGATGTTTAAGTAGACCAAAATGGTAAGATTACCTCACTTGCAGACTGAAGCATTCTGTACGATGTTCTGAACTAATTTAGAATGTTCCCTTTAAAGTTTAAAACTACCGTTCAGGAAAACTGGAATTTGAAAACCTTAGGTATAATCAAGAGGAACTACAGGCATTTAAAAACAAAGACGTGCAATTAATGCATTAAATGTGCGAGTAAACATTCAACATTAGATACTTAAGTCTGGAAAATCTTGGCTTAAGTGCATGTACTCAAGCTTTTTGTACTGATTACCTTCATTTTTTTTCTTATTATATTAATTATATTTGTATCAGTTTGCTAGAATGAGTAAAACTGAAATAAAGAACCCATGAATGCATAAATGGATGATGCACAAACTTTGCATACCTTTTAAACTTGTCATGTTTTCATTATTCATCATGTCTTTCAATTCAAAGAGAACACTGTTGGAGTGACGTTAATGATATTGGGGCTATGAAGTATGCAGATAGAATTTCCATAGTAGCCTTATACAGGAACCTAAAACAGCTCAACAATGTAGCCAAAGAAAAGGAACTTGTGGTCACAAAAATCAGGTTAGTGTTGAAGCAAACATAAGGCATCAGCATAAATGTGCCATCAAATGCTGGGTTACTTTACCTGTTTTGCATATGGTTATAGTAATAATAATTTACACTTTTCAAAAAAATAAAACATTAATATTGATATTAAAGAAGAGGGGTTTGATCTGGAAGAATTACATGTTAATTCCTCTGCTATGTTTGCACAATTCTGTGGGTTCAACAGTCAGAAACAATAAATGGAAAAATCATTGTAAACATTTTCTTAACTGTGATGGTAATGTTACATTGGAATTGGTGAAGTTACTCACCTACTTTAAAATAAGCACCTGCTATGAGTGTTTTGCGGTGTAAAGGTCAAAAAACTTTCATTGGCAGCAAATGTATCTGAAGAAGGCTAGTGTAAAAGTGCTGTTTATGCTGTTGTCTTTTTTGGTAATATAGATGAAGTTAGACTAAACTCTTGTTACTCTTCTGGATTTTTAGAGAAAATAATTGAAATTAACAGGGGCTTCTAAAGAACCTCATAAGATGTAAACGTGGGATGGTAGTGGGGAGTTGGGGGGCTTGAAGGAATCCCAGCTGTGATTCTTGACCTTCAAAGAGTTTAATGGGACAGAGCAGAGAACTTGGAAAATGTAAACAATCTGTTTATTTGTTTCAGAGACGAGCTGACTACCTGCCAGCTGCGGATCAAAATGCTAGGAAAGCAGCTGGAGTACATAGACGTTGAAATACAAAAAGAGAAGGAGGCTGGCAATGTGTAGGTAGAGAATATTTCTGGATGCCAAAGACATCCATATAAAATCCAAAATAAAGACATCCGCTGTCTTTATCGGTGTGTAATTGATGAGCTAGTTTCCTTTTTTCACCGTGTCATGTTGTTGAAAACCTGATAGAATATTTAAGCATGTACAATTGAGATATTGATTGGTCAGTGACAAACCCCCAAAGTGTTGCATCTTGTGCTGAGAATGGCAATAGCTTGGAAGGCTGTTGTGATACAAGCTCTGTTGTGTGTGTGTTCAGCCAGCCAGCAGAGCAGTGCGTTCACTCCCAGCTTGGTGAATGCTAATACTGCAGTCACCTTCCAGGTGAGTTGGTGTTTTCAGCAATAGCTCCTCCTTCTGAAATAAATAGTGGTGCATTAGTTGGGAATCATCAGTCTCTTTGCTTTCAGCTCTAGAGGTAATATTTGGTTAGTTAAATCAGAGTGCCATAAGAGGTGGGGATTTACAAATGGATAGGGAAGAGGTATGTGTTTTGAAGTGGAATCTAGCAACAACTGGTTATTAGATCAGCCTCATTCATTAATCTCAGTTACGTTTATCAGTCTCTCAATCAATTCTGTTCAGTATAGTCAACCAATACCAGTGTGCTATGTCACTTTGAGAGGTCATGGTTTTCCTTCTGATAGCTATTCCAACCATGGTTTATATGTATGCTATTTTAAAAATTGTTTTATGTTGTGAAATGCACGAATGCCTTTCAGGAGTGGTTCTGCATGCAGGAGTTGTTCTAAAACACTTTTGCTAGGAAGTAGGAGGCAATTTACTGTACTCCTCACATTTGGTTTAAATAGAAAGAAGTGGGTGGCTTGTGTACCGGGAGCCAGTGTATTGTGAACAAACTTTGCAGCTGCATTTTCTGACCTGTGTTATTCTTAAAGTTAGTGTATCAATGAATGACAGAATAAATAAAGGTAGGTTAATTGCCAAAATGGAATGGAACAAAAATAATGAGTTGAGTGCTAATGAGACTTCTGTGGTGGGTGCTAGTACTCCCCGTTCAGGGTCTCTCAGACACTCTTAATAAGGAAGACCAACAAGAAAGACTGAAAAGTATTGTATGAGGTTTCTATACTTATGACAGGTCAAATTGTGAGGACTAGATATGCAGGAAAATACCACTTTTTGCATTCTATTATATTTACCAAATTAATAGTGAAGAAAGAAGACCTTGTAAGTTTCTGGCTTCTGAAGCTCAAATGCATCCTCTTTTAATGCTAATGAAAAATACTAGCTGCCATTAGCATTACTGACACCTAGTACAAAAGTGTGAAGTTAGAGTAGTAACTACAGGTGGAAGATCCATTTCCAGTTTTTATTTTTGGGATGGAGTTTGTTAATATAGTCAGCTCAGTGCCTGTGGATGCTGTACTATCTGTGCACTAATTTTCCTGTGTAGAAAAGTCCAAGGGAGATAAGTGTGTTGCTATACTGCAATTGTAGCCAAAGTATAGGGAGGATTATATTGCCATTTTAAAGGTGAAAGCAGTCATGGTTCTCTAGGTTTGCCTAAACTTAATAATGGTACTTCTTTTATTAGTTTAAGAAATCAGTTAAGAATTAGTTTAGTTGCTTCAAACTACTAGTCGGTGCTTTTTAAAGAAATACTTTTCTGTAAATTTCAACTGATGTGTAATAGTTTAAAGAAAGCTATGCCTTTGAAGGAACAATGGACACTTATACAAAGTCTCTTACTTTGCTTTCTAAATTAGTGGAATTCTAATACATAAATGTCAACTTCAAGCCATTATTTATTGTTGCTGATTTCATTGGGGGAGGGGGGGGTTCTTTCTTTAATATTCATTAGTTCCATTTTCTTTCTCATTGTTTCTTTTTTTAATGTACCAGTGCAGCCCTGTTCCGCCTACGGGCAGTGCACAGGCGACTGTGCACTGAACTGGAGGATGAGAAGGATTTTGAGTTGAAAATTGCTTTGATGCTGAAAGAAAACATGTAAGTGAGGGAATGAGAAAACAGTGTGATGGGAGTCCATCTTTATTATGCTCTTCATATGGTGTTTAGAGAGAAACTCATGAATCCATTAGAAATTGTTTGTAAATACTAACTTATGTGATTTGAGGTCATGAGGTTCACTGCAAAGCCTTTTAGCTTAAACTGTTTCATTGCTTAGGAAATGGATTCCGTGGCCCATGTCCTGAGTTTGTTTTTCACACATAAAGTATTTATTTATTTATTCACAAATTGTGGCTCTAAACAAGTCCCAGTTTAACTGGAAAATAAAATGGATTAAAGGAGACCAACTTCTGAGGAAGCATAAATACTTCTAATCTATGCTTCTTACTGGTTCTCAAAGAACGTAAAGGAAAAGGTAGAAATTGAGAATGATGGAAATGATGTAATAGTACTTTGTATCTTTATGCTAAGTTGATATTGCCACTTGCAACTGATTGCTCATACATGCTACGTTATTCATTTATATGAGACTTAGTAAAACTGTCTTCCACAGAAGGTAACAGGCAAATGTGTTTGTATTTTTGTACTAGAGGTACAACTACTGATGCAACTACATTGGAGAAGATCATAAGCATGAGCTTATAGGCACATTTAACCAAGTGATTAACAAGACTACAGTACATTCTGCTGCGATGTTGCATAATAGGTTTAAAATGCTTGACTATTTATTGTGAGATTAGTGATAACTATATTAATCTGTTTATATGTATGTGTCATATAAATTCCTGCAAAGCATGGAAGAATAAAAACTTACAACTTGTCCTTGAAGCTATTTCCTCTTGAAAAGGGTGGCGGAGAGAGAGGAGGGGAGCTGTTTCTCTGGTTTTTCTTTTTTCTTTTTTTTTTTTTTTTTTTTTTAATATGTTTTCTGGGTAAATGTGAATGTAAAAGACAGAAGAAGCTTGAACTTTTTTTTTTTTTTTTTTTTGGACCAATGTTTTTGATGTCTTTAAAACTAGATATGCTGTTACATGTGAGCCTTAGTCTGAAAGGTACAATTCCCAGGTAAGTAACAGTATGGTTTAAAACATAAAAAATGGATAGATTGTCATGGTCACCATAGAGCCTTAGCTACTCAGTAACCTCAAGTAAGTGAAAGAATGCCAATATTTTGATGCAAACAGATCACACTTTGTTTTAAAGGCTTGAGATGTGGCGGATAGAAACTGAGCAGGGAAAATATGAAGCCCTCCATAAACAACTTCAAAAAGATGAGGAGGAGCTAGAGACTCAATACCAAGAAAAAGCAGAAGCACGGATTCATAAGGAAAAAATAGCAGCACTGCAAGCAGAAGAAAATCAGCTGTCAAGAAAAAAGTAAGCGCCTACCAGTCAGACTCTGCTTCCTTTCTCTCTTTTACTTTTAGCTAGTTTGTTATTTTTAGGAGTTGAAAAGATTAGTTAATGGAAGTAATAGTGGTATTGTGTTTCTGAGCCAGGTGTTGGCTCTGAAATATTGTTATGAGCAGAAAGAATTAACATAAGAATTGCTCACGGTCTTATAGTTACACAGGTAAAGATTTCTGACATAACTTACTAAAGAAAAAAAAGAATGACTTTTGACTAAGGAAACCAAATTTATTAGACCAGACTAACTGCATATGTCTGCATTATTGTTGGATGCTGGGACCTTCTACATTTGGGATCAAGTTCATTGAAGCCTGGAGAGAAAATGGACAGCAGTTTAGCAATTTGTATGGTTTCTGAAAATGAGACTGTACAGAGGGCAGAAAACAGGCTGACCCCATTTAAGTACATATTGATAGACTCTTCAACATTAAATATCATGATGATGGGATAAAGGTTTCCTTAATCCTGTTTGTTTGCCTGTCTTTTGTAGAAAAGAAGAAGAAGCCCAGAAAGAATGTGAAGAAAGGCATAAAAAAATGCTTGAAGTAGCCAAAAAGAACCGTGAAAAAGCAGTCTCTTTCCTGAGAAAAAGCATGGCAAGGTAATCATTAACTCCTCCTCTCCCCCCCCCTCCATCATTGTTCTTTCTCTGATGTACAACTGTCTACCCTGTAGTCTTTGAGAAGTCAAAATTTTTCTGCTAGACGTGTCCTCTATGTTACGCTTGGGAAGTTTCTTCCCAGCACTGGCACAGTGGCAGCCCTCAAATCTTACATGGCACAAAAGGACGTTTTTGATGAGATGCAGGGGCTTCTGACCACGTGTAGGCATTACAAATTATTTGAAAAACTTTTATATGTGTGTGGGTTATTAACTGTAACAGAATCCCAGGTTTGAAACTTTGCCAGGTGTGAAAGCATTCTGCCTTTCTATTATTACCTCTGAAATGTGGTAACATAGCTGTCTTGCTGTCTGGCAAAATAGATTCATATGGCATTTCTCTGTGTTCCTGTTCTCTTATGGAGGATGGCAAATTAAATGTTTCCTTCATAGGTTTTTGTTTATATAATTACTATGATATTAAATTATTTTGCATCTAAATAAACTGTAAGCATTTGTTACTTTAACTTGTATATTAGGACTTAATTGAAAAAGTGATTGAAATAATTGTGCTGTTTTTATGGTAGTTTATTTTTCTTTAAATGACATGTACAAACTCACAGTAATTAAGATAAACAAACTGAACCAAATCAGCTGATCTTTTTTTGCTGAATAATGTATCAAATATATACGTTAGTAATTATTTTCTAGTTTACCATTAAATTAACTTGACTTGATTCATGCTAACATATTTCTAGGTCTTACAGTTTCTAGGGTTTATTTTTAGCGTGGCTACAAATGGTTGGCTTGTATAAAGTTCAATATGTAATTGTTTAGATGTCGATTATATGAGCAACACCTGTTTTCTAGACATATATCATAATGTGAAACGCATTCTTCGTATTCAAAATTTGAGTTGTTGAGCAAAATGGTTGAAAGCCTGTTGGCACTTTTAATTTGAGTGATACTGTATATAGAAGATTCAACTGTTCCACTTTACCCACACCCAGTATCATAGTAAACACAGAGACTTACAGAGAGTATGTTTGGTGGTGATATACACAATTACTATCTGTCAGGTTAAACATTCTAATACTAAAATCTTCCCAGGATTTGAGCCTGAAAGATTTTACTCTGCTTACAGAATTCATGAGGAGAATGCAAAGGAAGAAGTGAAAACTCAGGAGCATATGGAGAGAAGGATACAAGCTGTGCTCTCCCTGAAAAACAGCATAACTTCCAATAGGGTACTGCTGCTGTGGCTTAGATGGGGAATGAGGAAATTAACTTGTTAGACTGTGAGGTTTTAGTGAAAGTAATTCAGTTTTCACTGCAGAGTTGTTATGTGATGATGCCATATTGTAGACCAAATCTCTTTTTAAACAGGAGAATTTAACTATGGGAGTAATGATGTTAGTATGGGCAGTATTAGTATTTTGACACTTCTACTTACAGAGTTTATTCTGTGAACAATCTAGCTGCTGTGGTAGGGTAACTTTTTTGAAAATAATGCATACTACAGATCATTCTCTAAACTTGGCCAGAAGTGTGCCCAGTTATTTAGATCCCCAAAGAAATACTTCATATGGAGACAACAAATGGAAGAAAAACAGTTACTTAAGAATTTAAATAATGTAAATTAAGAATTTTAGAGCTAAGCTACCTCCCTCACATGTTCGTGTTCTGTAGAATCTGAGGGAGTGATCTTAATTTAATGCTGATCTGACAGGAGCTGTAAGGGTAAAAATGTAGCCCTGACCTAGTCAGAGCTTTCTGCATCTCCAGCATATGCGCACTACTGACAGCTTACTTGACTATTGTGTAGATCAAAAAGGAGTAAGTTCTATTTCAGAGAAAGCTATCACAAATTTCTACTTGGAAAAAGGGACCAAATTCTGTTTGATTTTCTTCAATATGTGAATCAAATATGTAACTGTGGTTTATTTGGCTTCATAGGAAAAACTTCAAGCACTCCAGCCTTGGAACAAAGCAATGGCCCTTGAGGCTAAGAAAGAGGAGTTGAAAATGAAGGAGGCCACCTTAGCAGAAGGAGGCAATGTTGCCAAGGAAATTTTTCTCCATAAACGACTGTTACAGCATGAAAGAGAGAAACAGTAAGTATTCATTCTGATACCGCTCTCCCAGTTGCTTACTGATGCTCATGCAGAAACACATTGGATCTCTTAATCAGATTCTGAAAACATGACACACATAGTACTGTCTCAAGAGAGAACTCATTCTTGTACTCTGCATGTGTGATATATGTGTAGCCTGTTTTAAGCAACTTGAAATTTGAGCTTATGTATTATTCAGAGAACCAAAGTTTGGAGCCTGTGTTCTGATTACTGCAAAGGAGATAAACTACCCCAGGAGGGCAATTCAGTGAATCTAAACTGGATGCTTGAAATAACTGTACTTCTGTGTTTCCTGAACACTGTCCATATAAACACTGAGTGGCTTTCTTAGGCTTTTACAGACCAGCTTTGGAAGATTGCACTGTAGTAAGGTCAGAAACGATGTACTCTCCTTCCTGCTTTTTTTGGTCAAAATCGCTCTTCTGCCTTTTAGCACAATTGACAGGAATGTGCTTGTATCTCCTCTGCTCTAGTGCAAAGCTTAATAATTTCATTAACTCCATATGAAGATGAATTTGAGCTAAGGTACTAAACAGAGACTAAATAAGGCTTCAGTTTTGATAGCAAAAGTGGTATTATATGCATTCTAAAAATCCTTTTCATAAAACAAGTGGATCAGTTTGTACAGATCTGCAGGAAATATTTAACTCTTCTTAACTTTAATTTTTTGTTTCTTTTCACTTTGCTTGGTTTTTCGCTTTTACTGTTTCCCTTTGCAGGCACAGGGGAGACAAGGTTGCTAGTCTTAATGTTAGCTGTGTTATATGAAGAGGTGAAAGTCTGTATTAGAAGGGATCTTTAGCCTCCATAATATCTGTTGCAGAAAATGGTGTGTTAAGCTGCTGGTATTAAAACAGATTAAATGATCTGCCAAGTGTGTCACGGAAGTATAGTCATACACAGCATTGAATTTCTGTCTTCCAAGCTCAGTATGTATGGCCTTACCTTTTACCCTTCTTTCTCTCTTTATTAAATCCACTGGATTTCAGATAGGCAATTTTCTTTAAACTGCTAATTAAGTTTGGAAAACTTTTTTTTTTTCAGTAATGATGACTGATATGTTTGAGAACTCCTCAACTTTTAAAATGTTCTAATTTAATGTTATTAGTAAATAACCATGGTTGGTTTAATGTTTCTTAAAATATTTTATTACAGAGCATTTAGAGAACAGCAAAAGTCAAGAAAAATTGAGATTGTATCTCGAATTTTACAAGAAAAAGCATCTATTTGTAAGCAAAAAAATCGTCAGTCATGTACTAAGGCAAGTAAGAGTGGTGGTAAACTTACGGATTCTTTACTGTGGAGAAGGAAGACGTGGCACTATATTGAGAAGACCTGCGGACATCCAGCTGGAGCAATATCACAGGTAAGCAAAGGTCTAAGAATAACCATCTTTTTAGTGTTTTTTTTTTTTTTTTCCTCTTGTTTTTGTTTTTGTTTTGGTCTGAAAGATAGGAAAGTGAGGTTTTCTTCTGCCTCTGAATAGCACAGGCTACAACCAAATACCAGACAGTAAAGTGCAAGTGGAGGGTAATTTCTCCCATTAGATCTCTTGATGGTTGCTAATCTCTCTTTTCTAGTATTTTTATGAGATAAGCTTCCTGTTTGTTTTTTGCTTTTGTTCTAATTGATTTGTACAATATTAGAGGGAGTACTGGCCTGGAAAGAAACAGTGGTATGAATTGAATCCCCTAATGAAACTAGTGGTCTTCAGGTGTGTTTTAAAAAGGGGGAGAGGGGAGTAGTTGGTGGTGGAAATAGCAAAAAAAAATTGCACAGCTGTTATTCTTGTGCCTGAGGTCTAGTTTCTAGCCTCCTATAGATGTTTGCTACTATAAGATTTTGTTTGAGTTGTGTGCTTTAGGAAGGGATTGACTTAAGTTGTCCTCTTCAGCCCTGAAGGTTTATAGACCAGTCACTTTGTATTAAAAGATGCCATAGGAGGCTGTTAAAGTAATTGTCCTCTAATAATTTTTAATGATATCTTCAAAATTTATTTTCTCTCACAAAAGTTAAGGTGCTCACCAGCTGAGGAACAAGCTTATGGAGAGAGAACTGCTTTTGTAGGAGATGATGTGCTCTGTGAAAGTGTTGAAGATGAGAAAGAGAAGGACAAGACCTTAGTAGAACCAGAGTTCCCTGGACTTTGGAGTCAGGAATATGACTTGCACAAGGTAAAAGTTGTGATATCTTCCCTTAAAAATCAGAAATAAATAGATGTGGATATAGTTAATAGATGTGGATAAGTTAAAGTCTATAAAACTTAGAAATTATTTTTAAAAACATGTTAATGGATTAGAAAACTCTCATTTCCCTCTCTAGTAGTTATACATATCTGAAGTAATGATACTGGTAGCTGCTGTTTTATGAACCTTGCTTAAAAATAATTAACCGTTCTTGCAGTTAAAATGCAGTCTTTATTACTTAAATACAGAAATTCGGACGTGAGAATGTTATTAGGATACTTGCTGTTTGACGCTATCTTTGTAGTTTTCTCTTAAGGAGAAAACAACACTTCAATTTTAGTTCAGAGATACGTGAAGACATACATCACATCATATTCACTTGTTTAAGTTTTAAAACAAAAGAAAACTGGACATGACTTTCTGTCGAATTGGCAACACAGATTACTTTATGTGGAAACAATCTTTTCTATCCCAAACCAGACAAAGAAAAGTATATTTTCTCCAAACCAACAGTATTCTGTGCTTTAAACAAAGTAAATAATAAACAGGTAGAGTGGAATTTTGTAGTTACAATCTTAAATGTTATTCCAAGGTATCCTTCCGTATACTGCTTTTTTGAGATGTTGATCTTTAAGAGCAGACTTCAGAATCCATCAGAAAGTAGCAATGTCAGTATGTATCCATGTGCTTCAAATGAAAGAAGCACTGTACCATAACTGAAATGTTCCAGGGAAGTTAGCTGATTCTCTCTGAATGTTTGTTCAGGAAGTGGAGAAAATAACCCATTTGCTGCCATTAAAAACAGAATGTTCTGGTGCTGGATGAATATAATACAAAACAATTGAAAATAAATTAACTTCTTCATATACAAGTTGGGAAGCTGAGTTTGATCTGGAGAGTAGCAAAGGCTGGCCAGGTACTTAAAGATTCTAATCACAGGAATTTCTACCTTGATCTACCGATTCTATGATCACAGTTACTTCCTTAGGTCACAGTGGTTTTTATTGATGCTCCTTATTAGGTATCCAACAAAGACATGGATACAAAGCAGGTGGCTCTGAGTGCAATGAAAAACGAGAATTGTGAGAAAAAAATGGAGGAATTCCAAACTACAGTTTTTCACAAGCAAATAGTGTCTGGTCATGAACCTAAGGGACGTACTTTCTATAGAAAACCAAGCTACGTTCATTTCAAGGTTAGTGGCCATTCTGCACAGTGTCTAACCCTGCCTACCAGGGATAACTTGGGTAGACAGCTAAGCACCACACAACCACTTGCTCGCTCTGCCCTCCCCCAAGTGAAATAGGGGAAGAGGAAAACTTGTGGATTGAAATAAAAACTGTTTAAGTGAAGTGGAAGAAGAGAAAGAAAATAAGCAATCCCAAGGCAAATGCTCAGTACTCCCCATGTGTAGACTGATGCCCAGCCAGTTCCCAAGTGAAAGGTGGCTAGGCATCTATTGCTGAGCACGATTATATGGTGTGGAACGTCTCTTTGGTTAGTTTGGGTCACCTGTTATGTCCTTTCCCAGCTTCTTGTATTCCCCCCAGTCTATTCACTGCAGGGGCAGGGTGAGAAACAGGAGGCCATGACTCTGTGTCATGTATTGTTGGGCTGTAGCTGAAACGTGAGTGTATTATCAGCATGGTTTTGGTCACAAGTTTAAAACACAGCACCATACCACTTGCTATGAAGAAAAACAAGTCCATCACTGCCAAACCCAGTGCATTGAATTGAACATATGTTTAGTCAAACCTGAAACAGTGCTTGCCTTTTTCTCTAGCAATCTGTCGGGGAAGTTATATAGTCAGATTAACTAAGATACTTAGTTTTAAATACAAAATAGTTCCTTTATTAAGGAAATTTAAATAATGTTGGAAAGATGAGCAAATGAATGGAGCACGGTCTAATGAGATGTTTCATCCTTTTAAAAGGCAGTACAACTGTTACCTATGTATTGTTTGTAGATGCGTTATTAATATAAGATAATCAAGAAGGCCATGACTTCCACTATGAAGTGAAGGTTACAGTTAGCAAGTGATCGTAATACTACAACGGTCAGGAAGAATCTGAGTTTATCAGTTTATTCCTGTATTATAAACTGCAAGCATAAGAAAGTACAGTGTTCTGCCTGGTTTTTCTTCGCACTCAAAAAGGCTGCCAGTGCAGCCAATCAGGCAGTAATTGGAACTGTCAGAGACACGTGCTGCTGGGCAGACAGCCTGCAAGGCTCTGCTTGTCTTGTGGTAGTGAATACCCAGTTACACAACTTTCATGGCAGGAAAATACAGACCAGCTTGGCACATTAGCTGTGCATACACCAAGATAATGTTGCCATGTCTATGAAGTATGAGTTACCAGCTCTATAGGTTGCATCTTTGAATTGGATTTGTTTGGAGCAGGGCAGTGCTTTCTGGGTTCATACAATACTTTGCACTATAAGCGTGACTGTGGTAAAACTAGTTGCCTTGGTCATTACATGTGTACGTGCTACTCACTGTAATTCACACCTTGTGTGTTATTCCTTTATAATGTGTTATTCCTTTATATAACATACCTTGTGTTTGATATTTCGAGGATTTTGATGTTGGTAAAATCTACAAAAAGAAGATAGTTTTGACAAATGCATCCTACAGTGTTAACTTTTGCAGACTGGTGGGAATCAGTGAATGTCTGAAGGACTTCATCAGCATTCAGTAAGTAAAACTGATTATAAACAAGTTGCTTCTTTTACCTTTGTATCACAACAGGAGATATAACCAAGTTCCGTAGCAAATTAAGATAGATAGATCTTCATTAGATACACCTAAATTCCATCCTTGTGTGATGTGGAAAAGAACTGTGTCTCAGAGCTGAGAAGAGACTTACAGTCTGAGCTGTATGTCATTGGCTCCTGTAGTGGTGAGAGGGTGCAATCCCTAATCTGTGGGAGGCAACGTACACCCATGGATACTGCTAGCCCTGAGCAAGTAGAAAGCTTTCTTCAGAAATGTCAGACCTATTGGAAAAAAAAAAGAAAAGGATCTACTTGTAGGTACAAAGAGGTAAAATACTTCTGCCAGGTACCTAGCAACAAATAACCTACGCATATTTTGAAAATATCCGATATATCTAAGCTTTCATGGTGTCAGCTCTTTATATCTCTTGCACAGTTACAGACATAACATTTGAGAACTTATTTCAGTTGACAGATGCTCTGTTTTCCAATGTAGCAGTAATATTCTAATGCTTAAAGAGCATTATTACATCTCAGTGCAATGGCAATCTATAGCAATTTGTTCTTAGTGTCGTGTGTCTATGTGTGTTTGTATATGTAACCCATGGTGTTTGGCAGCACATACTCTAAATCAAACTTTTATTTTATCAAGGTAACATTTGAAATAGAAGGGGCTATTCCTTCAGGTCTTTCTCGGGAGAAAATGTTAAGTGACCTGTTCTGAAGCTCAGCATACAGTAGCTTATTTGCCTGTCTGCTTAGATTTTACATTTCTGTATTGTGAAAAGTATTCCATTTCTGTTTGAAAACATTTTCTCTTGGTTTTGTTGTTTTTTAGTTCTGTTTTAACACAACTGTGATTAACATATATATTGTGTTTCAGTGTGGCCCAGTTTGCTCAGGTATTCCCATGGCTAGCAACATCCAGTTACCTGTTTTCTCTAGCCTGTTTTCATCAGGCAGAATAGGGCTCTAGTTGTGCCTTAGTAATTTCATTTAGAGAGCAGCTGTGAGACTTCTTGTCTTCTGATGGGCATTTTGTTTGCATCCCAGAGACCATGAAATGAGGCATTGAAGTGACTGGCGGTTGCTATTCAAGATAATTTTGATGCTGCTTGCAGCAGGCAGCACGTTCTCTGATTATCTGCAGCAACCTGCTTTTTTCCTCTTCATTTCCTTTTTGGATAGTCGGGATGTTAGAGTAGTCCAAATTGATAATGGAAGACTGCTTCCTAGCTGTTTGAATAAGCGATTGCTCCACAGTATTAGTAATAACATTACTGAGCTACAGCTTCACCAGTTGCCTTGTTTGTAAAGTGACTGCAATAATTCTTTCCTTTTAAAAGCTTTATAAGACTTTCTGAGTAAAACCTCAAAGAATCAGCCTTTGTTGTTTTACGGTTACACTAGAGTTCTGTGGTTTTTCATTAATCTGTCCCTCGTGATGAGACTTTCTGGAGTAATAAATTAATCCAAGTGGAAAAGTATTATATAAATATTCTTTGTCATGTTTCATACGTAGGTTCAGTTTGGAATTTTATGTTGCTTATCTCCATAGGTTTGAGCCACCTGGCAAAATGTCTCCTGGAATGTCCTGTGAAGTAGGAGTAACCTTTAAGCCAGCGGTAAGCGCACCTAAGTGATGATTACACTAGGATTCTCATCACTGTGTAACTCACTAGCCTGATTAACAGTTTAAGAAAAATATTTTTATCAGGAAAACAAACTACAATTCTAGAACTGTGTGCATGTTCAAGCGCTGTTGCATTGTAATATGACGTTTTCTAAGGGTGCATTTTAGAAAAATGCTTATCAAAAGATATTGTCCAGCTCAAATTAGCCAGGCAGTTAACAAAAACTGTCTTGGAGTGCAAATGTAGAATCTGTAGACATGTATTTCAATATGTTAAAGAATGAGTAAAAATATTTTTCATCAGACTTGATCAAATAGACTGAATCTTGCAAATTATTTGGCTGTGGTTTTTGTTTTTGTGTTTTAGATAGATGAAAATCTGGAAGGAGAAGTCATGTTTATGGCCCAGACAGGTTCTTTTTCTGTTCCATTGAAATGTACAGCCAAGACATGCATTGTAAGTGACTGCTTAAATATTTTCAAGTCAGCGTAACTGCAGAAAACTTAAGATAACATAAACATTATTTAAAATATTTAGTAAGAGGTATTTATATTTCTTTTTTTTCCTGTTAAATGGATAGTCTCTTCACAGAAAACAATTTCTTAGCTTCCAGTAAGACCTTCCCAGTATTGGGAGCAGGATACTACTAGCAAGTTAACCAAGTTGTCTGTCTGTTTGGTGCTTGAGCTTGAATCGTATGCCTTTTGTTATCACATACCCAGTAACAACACAGTTGGTGAAAACTGGGCATGAAGTAGCATATTACTCTTTATACTGGTTGTAAACCATGAAAGCTCAGAGAAACAAGATAGGCATGGTAAAAACTGATATGTAGTCACTGTATGACATTGAATGCTTGCTTGGCAGCCTGATGCTAGTAAGACCATCTTACTGTAGTACAAGAGTAAAAATGTTGAACTGTTCTGTAAATGTTATCTACCTCCAGAGTAGCTACCTGAAGAATGAAGAAAGCTGCTACTATGAACAAAACTTAACCTGTTGTTCCCACTCTCATATAGTGGACTGAAATGCAAGTGGCTCAGTTTAACGATACATTTTTCAAATTAGTTGGCTTCTACAAAAGGACAGAGTGCCCATAGTTTGTCATTATTTGATACTGTCTTTGAAATGATAACAAGAACTTTGAAGTCCTATTCTTGAAAAGGTGGATGCTTATTTAATTGACATGGCTGACTATCTAGGATAGTAGTAATGAATAGTTTATCTTCCTACAGCTGGCACTAGATAAAGTGCTCATTGACTTTGGCACTCATGTGGTGGGAGAGACAATTTTACGGACCATCAACCTGACAAACAATGGCGCTTTGGGAACAAGATTCAAAGTTCAGGCGTCAGCAGGTGACAGTAGTACACGCAGAGCAACAGCAAAATCTTCTCCTGGAAATACTGTTCTTAAAACCAAGTTTGAGCTATCAGGTGAATCTGCATTTCTAGGCATAACAAAGTCCAATACATACATTATCCTCGTGAAGCATTGTTATCCTGCAATGGGAGGCTTGGTGCCTAATATGGACTTCTGGACTAGAATGAAGTTGTATGGCTAAATAGAAGTTTCTTTCTAGACATTTCCATTTTCCCTCCTGTGGGCTATGTTCTTAGGTTTGCGGTATTGACCAAAATCAATGTATTTGTGCTGTTTGATGTTTAGTAAATAGATGCACAATTCCCATATTTTTTATTTTTTCAGAACAACTTACTCAAGGTGCATCAAGTTTCAGATCAGACCTAGACACAGATAATGCACATAATTTAATGGAACCTTCTGAAGAAACACCGCATGAAATTATGCTGGGAAAGGTAGCAAATATCCTGAGTTACAAGATTTTCGGTAATCTAAGCCTCCATCAAAGGGAATTGTCTTGGCTCTAGTGTGAACTGCTTAAGTACACAGTCTATTTCAAGCCCAGTATTACAGTTAGTTGTTAAAATGAAATAGCATTACATATTAGTCCTTTATTTTGATTTATAAAAAATATTTGAGCTGAAGGAGTTTCCATATACATTTACATTTCCTATAATTTAACTTTTTTTGTAGTCAAACTGATTTTTCTGCACTGTCAGTTCATTGTTATATGAAGTCACAAACTTGAGCCATATTGAAGAATGTGGGTATAAGAGTTCAGATACTAGCTCTTATTAGCATTTATAGCTTCTTCCTATCCATAAAAAAGCGGGAGCACTTTACACTGCAATCAGCAGCCCTAGGCAGATTCTTTATGTATCAGGTACATAATCACCAATATGATGGAAACACTTCGGTTAACTACATAATCTACCTGTCATACAGAGTTTTGCAGTAAAAAGGAGCTCAATAAGATTCTGACCATGCCTGGCTGTGAAAACATGTCATCCCAAGCTTTTCCCCCAACAACAAACCTTGTAAGGAGTTACGGTACATTTTTCCCTTGGGCAGTTTATTCCATCTAGTTACAAATGAGGTGTAGTTGTGTGTTTGTATAGTAAGAGCATAAACTCCTTATTTATTTCATTACAATGTAGAGCTAATGACAGTAAGAGAATTTGACTTTTATTAAAAATGTGTTACTTCCTGTTTAGGTTACTGAAGGGGAAATCGGACCCTTCAGCTCAGTCAAACTTCAGATTATATTTATCCCAGCTATCCCTGGGGCAGTATGGGCAGAGTTTGTGATCGTGTTTGACAACTCAGACTGCAAACCAGTAAGTGAATTTGTGTAAGACTTGCTTCAAAACACTGCTGAAATCTTACTTCTGCTTCCAGTAAGAATTACAAGAGCTCAGCTTCTATATTAGAACCAGGAGAAGCAGGTAGAGGACAGATACGTTTATAGATGTAAGAAATAACAATGAGGGCGTTTAGAATTACAGTTCTGTCAGAGCTGATGGTAGGTAACTATAAATCATGTCCCCATTTTTTCTGATGTGCTGTGGTTGTCAAACCTGTTGAGTCTCTCAAATTTCTATGCAAGTCATCCCAATATTCCCATTTCATTAGGCATCTGGAAAATATCTAGTGTCCTGGATATAGAACTGAATGTATTTTCCTTTATTCCCAACCCACACAGTTTATTTTCTTTCTGATACATCAGCATTGGAATTATCTAGCATGCAGTAGTGAAACTGATGTGTGAAGGCTGGGACAGATGACAACTTTAGTTACCGCTTTAGCATATTTTAATTCTGCATTTTAGTGAAAGCCAAATTCTGCCTGGGAACAGTTCACAGAAGCTTGCCAAAAAAAAAAACCCACCACCTTCCAAGAAGCTCAGTAGGCCAGTCTTGGCTCTCCCCGTGGTCTACAGATGGAGTAGTCTACAAAAGGAGCTGCAGAGGCATACTGCAGCTTCCTGTGGGTACCCTTTCTTTCAGCCCTGGCAGGGAAGGGTCGTTTTTCTCCATGTTTGAGTTATGTGGTTGCTGAGGTTTGTGGTGATTCTGCTTGAGTGAGCAGCCGAGCTCCACCACAACCGCTCTCTCACTCCCCCTCCTCAAAGAGGAATGGGGAGAAAATATGATGAAAAGGGCTCAAAGGTTGAGATAAGGACAAGAAGATCACGCAGTAATTATTGTAACGGGCAAAACAGACTCTGCATAGGGAGATAGTAAGATTTATTGCTTATTACTAACAAGCTAGAGAAGTGAGAAACGAAAGAAACCAAAAGCACCTTACCCCCCCATCCACCCTCTTCCACCTCCTCCCCCCAAGCGGCATGGGGGAATGGGGGTTATGGTCAGTCTACAGTGCTTCTTCTCTGCCGCTCCTTCTCGGTCACTCTCGTCCCCTGTGCTGTGGGGTCCCACCCACGGGATGCAGTCCTTGCTGAACTGATCCGGCGTGGGCTTCCCACAGGCAGCAGCTCTTCAAGAACTGCTCCAGATACGGGTCCGTACCACGGGGTCCATCCCTCAGGAGAAAACTGCTCCAGCCTGGGTCCTCCATGGGCAGCAGCTCCTGCCAGGTCACCTGCTCCTGCGTGGTCTCTTCTTCATGGGCTACAGGTCCGGCCTGGAATCTGCTCCGGCAGGGGTCTTCCACAGGTGGCAGCCTCTGTTGGTGCAGGGCCACCTGCTCCACTGTGGTTTCCTCCACGAGCTGCAGCATGGAACCCTGCTCCACCGTGGTACTCCATGGGCTGCAGGGGGACAGCCTGCTTCACCATGGGCCTCACCACAGGCCACAGGGGACTTCTGCTTTGGCACCTGGAGCACCTCTCCCCCTCCTTCTTCACTGACCTTGGTACCTGCAAGGCTCTTCCTCCCTCCTCTCACTCTCCCAGCTGCTGTGTGGTGCAGCGTTTTTTTTCCCTGTCTTAAATATGCTCTCACAGAGGCGCAAAACAACATCGCTTATTGGCTTGGCTCTGGTCAGCAGTGGGGACCTTACCAAACATGGGGCAGCTTCTAGATCCTTCTCACAGAAACCACCCCTATGGCCTCCTGCTACCAAAACCTTGCCATGTAAACCCACTACAAGGTTAAACTTAAGATCTTTATAGGAAACATAGTACTACAGCCATTATTGTATTTCTTTGCTGGATAAAATAGCAGCAGTCTCTTGAATTTCTGAATTGTAGTGCATTCACTTAACACTTTAAATATTTCTTCTCAATATCTTGGGCAGCATGTTCTTCCTTTACATTTTCTGGCAAAGAATCCAAATGGAAGTGTAATTAATTGTTGTTCTGTGGCACAGTGATACCTAGGTTTTATTTTGTGAATTATTTCCATCAGTTTGTCTAATTAATGTACCTTTAATACATATTTTAGTCAGGTGTAGTTTATAGCAAAAATTCTTGCTCTATCTAGATCAGTAACAAATGGAGACTGATAAAAATAAATACACTCTTGATTTGTGTATTAACAGTTGTGCTTTAGTGCCATTGGAGTTTCTATTGATGTGCCAGTTTGGGTGCCCAATCCCAACATTGATTTTAAGATCTGTATGTATGACCGACTTTACCAGGACTGCGTTGTCATTCAAAGCAGGTAAGCTGCCTTCTCCAGCTAATGAATGACATCTTACATCACTAGGTGATGCACTGGGCTTCCACTGTGTCAGACACATCTGGTTCTCACAGGAGGCTGATGAGCAGGTTTGTTTGTGGTTTTTTGTTTTGTTTTGTTTTGTTTTTCTTGGCCTTTCAGGAGGACATCCTGACTACAAGCCCTCTGAATTCTACACTGCTGGGGAAGTTGAAATTGTGTAACCTGTGTTAGATCCCCAGGATCAGCAGTAGCTGTGAAGTACCTGGGTTAATTCATGCCTTCCCACTCCTGTAAGGTCCCCTGTGCTGTGCCTGGTCTGTGATGTAATCATTAAGTCCCTAGGGAATAGCAACCCCGCTGAGTTTCATCATGTGCAGTTGCACATGAAATATGCAATAAAGATAAATGTGTCTAAAGTTAAGTGCACAGTGGGTATAATTGATTCAGCCAATGAATTTTATGAAGAATTTTTATTGTTCTTATTTTTTTAATTTCTCACTTATTCTATGTTTAATTAACATCCATGGGAGATTTAAGAACTAGAAGGCAACCTTCTGTCAACTGTTGCTTATTGAGAAGTTCAATCACCAGTCTTTCCAGACTTGGGATATGATGCTGGATAAATCATGCCAGTCCTTTTGCATTTCCTATAAGATAGGAAAGGTGCAACTTTTCCTAACCCATACAGGTATTAAGGACTTATTATATGTATTTCCATAGCTTGGATCAGTAACGTCTGAAGACTCCTTCTGTTTGCACGGTAACAGAAGGATAATGTTTCAGCTCATCGTCTCCCAGGCATTTCTTGCTGTAATGCTCTGTTATGTGAACTCTTACTCTGTTAATTGTCTTCAGGTGCTGGGTGTCTTCACTCTAACTAATGCAGTCACTATACTGTTCCTGTTTTACCAATCTGCATATTTTAGGCTCTTTTTAAACAAGGTTGGGGTGGGTTTGTGGGAGGGTGGGGGAGAGGTTGGTTCTGTAGAAGGCATCCATTCTAAACCTCTTACCAGAATTGCAGACTGCAGAGATTCTTCACAGTTGGAAAGAAATGAGTAAAGCTGTTATCTCAGAAATTCAGCCTACAGATATGAGAAGCACAAGTTATGTAAGGGATTTTACTTGGTCTAGATAACCCAGGGATAAAACTTAAAAGTATAGAAGCAAAATAACTATCCTAATGAAAACATAAGATTTCAAAGGGGTCCCAAAGATAGAAGCTGTCAAAATGATGATTAGGTCAAAATTTCTTAACTGAAAGAAAAATCAGCCTACTGATCCTCTCTTAACTTGTGATAAATTAAGAGCACTTAATAGGTAACATGCTGCCCTTAGTACCTTGGCAAATCAAGTCTTTGATTTATCCCACTCTTCTCTCTAACTAGATGGGGAGAGAAACAAACCTAAAAGAGAGATGTTTTTTAGCTTTTAGGGTAAAATCTGACCCAGACTTGAGGGAGATGATGTGTTAGAACATCCTTTTATTCACCACCAGTACACAGAAACATCTAACAGAAGCAGAACAGAAGGAACTTCTGTACCTGGCTGTATCATAGCACTGCTGCTGCAATTTATGATACTGTAGTCTGTAGCGTAGGTAGAAGATCAGGTTTTCAAGGTAGGTAAATAGCTTTGGTACTTGAAGTAGTCCAGCAAGCTCTGTAGAATTACAAAACTTTTTTTTTTTTTTTTTCTTTCTGGTCTCATAGAGTACAGTAATCGGGAAGCATTATGCAGCATAAAGGGTGTCTCACCTGAATGCTCTCCAATATAAATCACTTTGAAAAGTAATTTAATTGGAGGTTATAACATGCACTGATGTAAAGAACTAGCATATAGCTCTCTTAGACTGTCAGCAGCCAGAAATCATTCCAGGCTCCCAGTACCTCACGCTGTGGTTGTTGATTTAGAGCAGGCCATCTGGACTGACAGCTTGTAAACCAGTCCAAGAGAAGGAAAACGAGAAGTGAAATATTTGTAAATTGCTTGGCAATTCTGCACATAGGCATAAAATTCCAAAGCAGGGTATGGTTTGTGGCTGTCACCCTATTGTAGTATGGCCAGAATTCAGTAAACTGGGAGATGCTTCCTAAGCTTCCAATATGCCATTCGTAGGGCAGATTGATCACAAGTAGTGTACCAGAGGAACTGGTAGCAGCAATTTAGCCACAACAGGACTTCTAGCCCTATAGAATCTGCTTCTGGAGGTAGAGGAGACGTTATAAGAGATCTGTGAATTCACACCTATTAAGAAGTCACCACAGTTTTGGGGAGAAAAACACAGCAGTTCTGTCGGTACGTCTCCTGACATAAGAAACACCCCTTAGGACAGCTGAACTTGTGTAATTTTCCCTACCTGTACAGACTTAATTATCTATGGTGAAAGTTTTGAGATGATGTGGATGAATGGAATTCACAAACTGGGTCCTTGTTGATGGTTTAGGTATATCATGGCCTTTCAGGTTCATTCTTTTGATTCTTTTGACTGTGTAGTGGGACGTTGGTCAGTGTTGGTTAGCAGCTTACGCAGCATTTAGTCGTTTTTGTCCCCACATAGCGGTTGCTGGTCTTCATTTTTCTGTTTCTCAGAGTATCATTGCTTGAAATACAGCTGGGTTTACTTACAGTAATTCCAAAATCTTGTTTGCTATACTTAACATAAAAGACGACAAGTGTGTGATTTTGCTGTAGCAGTTTTACACGCCCTTCATTTTCAAAGGAAGCTTGGAATAGTTATAATTGTAATGTAGAGCAGAGATGCAAGAGGGGGAGAGGGAACCAAGCTCCAGCATTGCCAAGATAGCAGTACCAGTAGCTTCGAAGCCACCTGAGCATGTCTGATCTGCTTGCAGAGCAAAAGCTACACTGCGTCTGAAGTTTGAAGTCTGCAAAGAATTGAGTAAGCATATGGAACTGCTTCCGAAAACAGGTTACATTCAGGCTCAGTCATCCTTCACTGTGCAACTGAAGTTTTTGCCCAGGTAACCTAAAAACTTTGGTGTTTTTGGCCTTTAAGATAATGTCTGTAGGAGGCTGTCTGTGCAAAATCTGAGCAAATAAAGTATTTTTCCTTCCTTCACATCTAATGACTGTAGCAGGCTGGACTTCACACTGCTGGTGTCAATGCTCTCTTTAAAAAAGATGCCAGATGCTCATGGAGGAAATTAACTTGGATCACTTACCTGTGAGGAAATGCTTTTCCTGTGGCGATGACAGCAGTGTGAAAATCTAGCAGTTGCGTTCCTGGTAGAATGTTTCCATTTCTGTGGCGAAGCTAATCTTACACAAAAGAGAAGTTTTCAAGGCAGGTGGCTACTTCACGGATCAGTGATTAAATCATTTCTGGATAAGCACTCCTGCCTTGCTAGGTAGAGTAGGAATGGTTGGACTTACGTCACCTCTGTATATTTTCTCTAAAATAGGAATGTATTGATCTTGAATTTCATTTGGCAATTTATATAACATCTTCAAAGATGCTAAAAGCATTTTCTCAGCAAGTTTTTCTTTTCTGTTTCACAAAACATCTACATATACAAACATAACTCAGTTATAGAAACAATGAATTCCAGTTCTAAAAATGTAAATACAATATCTCTTATTCACCATTGTCAATTATATTTACCGTTCCATTGTCATCCTAAAGAATTTAGCAGGACATTTCTCTACAAATATAAATTAAATGATAAATATTCTGGTGTACAGCCAAAATACTTCAGTGGCTTCTGCAGTGATTGCTGCTGCTAACCTTGCTGCTTTTTTCATAGAGGTTATTACTGGTGTGTGTTTGGATTTTCACTGATGTGCTCAGCATCTCTGGAAATCAGGCCCAATTGTAAACTGAGAGTCTAAGCACAGACATCAAAGTTCTCAGCCAGGTTAGCATTCAAGGAACTAGAAGTATTTACAATTCTTTCAACATATCAAATCCTATCAGATTACAACAGTAACCATTACGACGACATTCTTCTGTTCCTACGCTTCAGAAGCTGTAAAGCACAGCTATACTTACTGAGTGGATAGAAGCATAGCTTAGATTTAGAATATTAATCTGCCTTTTGAAAAATGAGGAAGTTTCAGAAGGGAGATTTGAAGAGATTAAGGCCACAAAATAAGTATCTGACTGTTTCACTATATAGATCATTTTAAAAGGCCTAACACACCAGAGAGTATGCGTATGGCAGAGAAAGATGAGCTTGCTCCAAGCTGATGTAAAGTACTGAGCTAGTGACACGTTTCTGCAAATGCCTTCTCATTGACTTAAGCTCCGTTTTCTCAGAAGAAAGAGCAATTGTATTAAAAGCAACACAAAAGTAAGAAGTACTTATTCAGCAAGCCCAAGAGAACAGACAGATGACTGAAGGCCCAGGAAGCTCTCCCAAGTATTCTGTGATGCTGAAATGCTTGGTCAGATGTTACAATACTAATATAACTATCTGGGTGCTTGAAGCAAAGACATATTTTCTGCTTATTTGAAGGCAAGTTCTCTAATCTGCTGACTTTCAGCATTCCCAAATACTGCATCTTTTACTTTTTCTGTATTTGGAAGTAGTCCTGCAGATGCTGACAGTCTAAATCTGATTGGTCTCTTATGCTTTTCTTTAATTGCTTTAAAGCATGAAGATGCCATTTTCAGTGAGCTATCTGAAGGATTTCAGTACCTCTTCCCTAAGGCGTAGCAGCTAATTTAGAACCCATTGCTGTGTATGTACAGTTACAATTATATTTTTCCCTCTGGAATATTTCATTACACGTGAATTTCTTCTGCTATTCTGATGTCCTGTGACAAAAGGAAGCTGATACTTTATTCCTACTTTATATTTAATTCCGTTTTTTTATTTTCACACAAGTTAGCAATCCATTTGAGGATTACCTTCTAAAGTCACATTTCAGACTTGCAAAACAAAAGCCAGCAAGATCTCAGATCAGCATGATGATTGTGAGTGGGTGGTGCTATTTATTCCTTAACATTTCTTTAATAATATATTAAAAAACCTGCACACAATTCCAATAGTAGTAGTAGGAATATTATCTCTGTGGAGACCTAAAAACAGGAAGCAATTCACTCTGATTCTGTAAGACACCAGAAATAGACCAGCAGAGCTAAAAATGCTGGAGCTTTTGTATTGTCCTGGCTTGAAGCTCTGAAATTGAGCTTATGATAGCAAGATGCTTCAGCAAAAGAGAACTCGCATATTTCTTATAAATGACTAATCTGGTATATAATCAGACCCTATTAGTCTCCAAGTTTGTTTCACTTTATTTATGTCGCGGTGCTTTGTGATCCAACCGGTACTGCCTCAATTGGCTGGTAATTAACTAACGTTAGTGTCAGAAGGAAACAATTGCCTAGGTCGGGTTGGTTATGTGCTGTGACTGCAGCAAAGATGCAGAAGGCTAATGCTCTGCTTGTGAAGTAAGCTTTAATTTTTTCAGAATTTTAAATGACTGTTTGGATTATGTTTTTAGAAGAGCATAAATGGGTGCAGTCTTTTGTGACTTGCAGTGACTCCCTTAAAATCCTGTGCTTCCAAAATTCCATCTTTTAAAAAAAATTACACCATTGATATATAACTTCATCGCTAGATACCCTTGTAATCCATGCACACCTGCTCAGAGCAGATTGTCTGGATGTATGCCATTCTATAGGAAATCTGTGACAAGTCCATAATATTTCTGATATGACTGTGTTTCTTTTCTTTTTTTGGGGGGAAGACAGAAGATAGAACTTCATAGGTCACTTTAAGGTCTTGATCGGAATTTTCTTTTACCATTTTCCCTAATACTTGTTTGTGTAGGGCATACAAACTTTTAGCTAGTCTTGACATTATTGAAGCATCAGAGTTGGTACTTAACCAGAAGAAGAAAACTTGTAGACCTTAAGTAACAAAGTTTTTTTTCAGTTGGTTCAGAAATGCACCCATCAAGAGTTTATTATTCCCCTTAGCTAGAAAATAGTCCAAATACTTTTGAGATGTTTTTTTTGTTTGTTTACTTCAGGCACTCTCTTCCTCAAGATGCAGGGAGCTATTTTAATGAAGAGACGAGTGTTCTGGAAGTTCCAGTGACAATTCTGATTGCAGATAAGGTTAGGAATTTCATTTCTTATGCCGGTTATTCAACTAACAATAGATGTAAATCTGTTATTGTAGTTAATGTTCACTTAATGATACCTAATCTTACTTTACTAATTGAAGTCCTATGATGATAGTAAAAGGTGCTTGCAATGATAATACAGATCTGATGATATTTTTTTCTTGTCAGCATGTTTAGAATACAGAAAGCTTAATCTTTTCTAGCTAGCAATCATTTATTCCCTAGTACTTTCTTCTGTAACGGAGAACTCTCAGATACCACAGCACAATTTCTTTATTCCTTTCTGTACTGCAGATGTAGCATATTCTTTGAGTTTGTTTCCTGGAGATGCAGGTGTGATTCCATCCTAACATACAGAATTTCAGTATGAACTACTACCGCATGGTGGTTATTTTTGTTTGTTTGTTTTTGCAAATTGATTATTTTTGAAGAACAATGAGGCTGAAGTTCAAGATAGATATGTTACATTTGTAACTGTCAAGGAATATAGTAGAACAGCTTTTTTGTAGTACCTTTTTCAATGATGTTTCAATTAAATCCTGTTCTCGCAATGCTACAGATATTTATTCATTGCTCTTCCATTTGTCTCAGACTAAACAAGTCAATTTTACTGTCCATGCAATTGTTACTACTTCTGAATTGGAAATTAGTCCAGCAGAAATCGATTTTGGATACTGCACAATCTATGAAGCTGTGCAGACAAATGTCACACTAACAAACAAGTCCATCTTGCCACAGGAGTTTGGATTTGTGGGACTTCCAGAGGTAGGCGGTTATCCCAAACACACCTCTTCTTGTATTAAAATATAGTTAATTATTATGAAATGTTTCAGTGAAAGTGTAAATAAATCAAGACTGGTTCTGATAAACTAGTGGAAATATTTCTGCTAGTGGTGCTGGGGAAACATGCAGATAAGTTCTGTTACTGATATATGGAAATTTGGCTTTGATATACCATAAACATTTTCCAAGCAGTATAAATTTCTTCAACAAGACTTTACTAGCCTTACTTACATAAGATTAATAATTTTATCCTGTTAGAATGCCCTTTTCTTCCACCAAGAAATTTACTAATAGAGTATCTGGTGTCTTTTTTGCACAGTTTATGTCCAAATGTCTAAACTCTTTGCCCTCAAAGCAGAATGGCTGTGTCCAAACTGCTTATTAGGAATCATCCCATGAACCATGCTTAAGCATTTCCCAAGTGACTGTAAGTTGATGAGAAAGCTAAATTAACCACAGGAGCTGCTAGTTTCCTGAGGGCTTGGTCTACTGGATTATTATTATTATTATTATTATCATCATTATCATTATTAGAAAAAAATAAGAGTTGTTCAAGCTTCATAATGGCATGACAACCACAGTACAAAATAGTTTGATATGCTGGAATTAGAGCTAGAAGGAGCCTGACATTTAATTATGCGTTCTCCCTTTCTCTGCTATTTTAGGGATTAAAATCAAGTAGTTAAGTGAATGAAGTTTGAATCTTTGAAAAGCTTTAAAAAGTAAAGCATTAAAGCTTTATTTTGAAGGATGTGTTTTCATGATTAAACTGTAATGGTAAGACATTCCTGAATCATTACCACCTAATATAAACACAGAACAATGTACATTTGTAGATATTATACTGGTACTTGTCACCATGGTATCTGCACATCATACAAGCATCAGCTCTTCAAAGATACAGGGGAGCAGTTGAGATCTTTATCATATTTCGTTCAGTTCTCTATGAATAGTAAGTAAACACCATTAGAGAAAGGTGATTACCATAGACAGTAGGAAGCCAGCGAAGAGATTCTAGTGAAGTATGAGTTAATAGATTTAAATTTCAGCCTTTCAAGTTACTCTGAGATTAGAAATTGGCAAATAATAGTCACTAACTCCCATGAAAGCTTCTCACTAGTAGAGTTCTGTTTTCCTGACATTTGTACATTTAATAACAAAGTTTTCTTATCTTGACTATATTTTCTTGTTAGTCTTATTTTATTAGTACGTTTAATTTAATCAAATTAATTCAATTTAATATTATAATGTTATTTGATAATTTATTATTCTAATAACAGTAATTTCATATTTTGCCATTTTGAAGTTTGTTGAAATTCAACCAAATGACGGCTTCGGTGTTCTTCTTCCCCTTGAAAGCCTGACACTGGAAGTAATCTTTAAAGCCAACAAGGCAAAAGAGTATGGCTTTGAGCTGACCTGCAAGTCAGAGAGTAATAGGTATGTGAAGAAACTGGTCAAGTAATAGGTAATGTAGAAGCCTAAATCACGCTTAATTTCTACTGTTAAGATAAGTCTGTCCAGAAGTGAAATCTCTGCCTGCTAAGAAAAGGTAAGGCTAAGATAAAGCTATGAGGCAGGTGCAAATTCTTCAGTTGGTAAGAGTTGCTCATTTTAATGTTATTTTTTATCTGTTAATTTTATTCTTCATTTGTCTTCTGCAAGCTTGCCCCGAGCTTTCTAAACCTGCAATGTTCTGCTTGCTTTGTTTCAGCAGAACTCCCAACGAATTTTGTTTGAAATTACTTGTGTGTATGTGTGAGAGAGAGGGAAAATGCTTCATACATAAAGCTCATGCTACTAAAATAATGATGACAAAAACTTAATGATTTGACCGGGTGTATTTCTAGAAGTTCATAGAGGAAGAATTCAAGTAAGGACTAGCCAATTGAGTATTAAAAATAGTATTATTGTTCATCTTTAGGCAAAATTCCCATTGCAGGCTTGAGAAATTCAGCTTAAATAGGGACTACAGGATCAGTTCCCTATTTTCTGGGCTGATGAAGAGACTATTTTATGCTGAGACAATTTATCATGTGTTTATTTTTAGACGATTCAAGCTGTCATGCAGAGCAGTTGGAGTCCACCCACCTCTTGAATTGTCTCATTCCTTAGTTCAGTTTGCTGCAACAGCTCTAAATGATGTGTCTACAGCAACACTGTATGTGATGAATTCCCATGTGAGTGTCAACCACTTTACTCATGCTGTCCCAAGAATTGGCAGTGGGGAAATTGCCCATGTTGGACCCACTTCGTTTGAATTCTATGTGCCAGAAGACTGTCCTGTGACAGTCACGCCTTCTGTTGGAACTGTATTGCCTGGGAAGGTAAATTCACTTTAAATGTCAAGTGTTCAAACAAGTCTTTTGATCATTCACATCTCTACAAGTTCTGTCACTTGTATATGAAGCTGAAAACAGAAATTATTATTAGCATAGCTGGAAGACTTTGTATTGCTTGAAATAATTTTAAATTGGACTTGAGTGGTTAACCATCAAATGTAGTTAATGATCGATGCGAGCTGTCACTCTGAATGTTCTTTCCCCAGTATTATCATGATTTATTTGAAGAAATTTCAGATATCAAAAAATACTGGTCATGTAAAACAAGCCCACTGTAACGTAGTGGACTTGCGGAAAAAAAAAAGAAAAAAAAAGCTGTAAGTGAACGTTGTCTTTAGGTTCATTTAACTGGGGAAAAAAATACTAATTTTTGCTGTCACATATATGCTCCTATTGAGCTTTGTAGGTATAATACATGTGTGAGGGATGAATTCTGCCTATCATTCTTGTGCATGCTCTCACACTCCCAGAAAAGCTTGATTCAAGTGTCCTTCAGACCAACATTGTCAGATCAGCTAATCAGAGAAGAGGCAGCTCGGAGGCTTGGCAGAGCAGCTGCAACAGGGGCAGAAATACAAGTAAGGAATGCTAAGAACTAGCACGTGCTCTTGGTCTATTACTTCCAGATATTTCTCTAGATGTATTTTTATCATTAAACTATTTGCATATTAAATGAAGCCCAAACTTATCATTGATGTAAGACCTGTCTATACAAGAGTGTGTGTGTGCTACTGCTCTTACTGCTTGGTGAACAGACCACACGTCAATTTTATTTCATTATAACATTTTCAAAAGCATTTGCAGAGGATTTTTTTTTTTTAAATGTTAAGTGCAAGTATTCCTCTAAAAATAAAAAAAAATTTACTCCACTTCTTACAGATTGATTGCATACATGGACTTCATATGTAATGCTGTGGGTCAGTTAATTTATGTGAGTGCCTATGGTTTTATTTATGTGGTTAAATAGGTAAAATTCCAGTGAGCTGTACAGTATTTTTACTTTTCTGCTCCAATAGGGGAACTCTTTTTCAAGATGGGGTAAAATAGGTCCATTTTAACGTAACATTATAGAGCTGTTTGTGATAACTACTGTGTCTATGGCTTGTTACTGTTATCCATACACCGTACCGTGTTGCCTCTTTAGTTCTGTATCCTTGGGCCATGGACTGAGTATTTGTAAACAGATGTCCATTGCGTTATCCGTGATCAGTCTCAGTGTATAATTTTAGTGTATATTTGCAGAAAAAGAAGAAAGATGAAAAGAGAGGGGGAAAGAAATTAAACGTTCCCATTACCAGACAGCATTCTTCCAGACAGTTTCTAAGGGACGGAAGCAGCAAATACCCGAGTTCTTCAAGTAGTTCTGAGCAACCAGAATCCAAAGAGATAAAGCCTGAGTAAGTCAGCAAAAGCATCTTCTACTAATTAGACAACATTCTTTTTATGAATGCTTAATAAATCTACTAAAACCTATAGGTAGACAAGAAACCAAACTGTAGTGAAGAAATAACTTCAGCTATATTGCAAAGGCTGTTTCCAAAATTAGTACTGCTTATAAGCCATGCAGCTGTAACCTCTCATGTAAGGCAACGAATCCCTTTGTATGCATCAGAGAAACTGAAGACTTCAAAGAATATATCAGAAAGCATGAGCATGGCTGCACTGGTAAATTTGGCTGAACCAACAGGAGTATTATTTTAAGGAGCAACTAGAGAGCTGAACTTCATTACCAAAAGAAACTACGACACAATATACCTTTTCTGAATAAGTGGAACAGGGCTGAATAAATTCAGCCCAGATGGAAACTATCTGATGGTCTGTATCCGTGGGTATGGGTTAGTTTGTTTTTTTTGAGAGCTTAAATAGTCCATCATACTAGTCGTGGCCGTCTTCAATCTTAGAAATCTTACAATGCCACAGTATGTATGTTTTTGAATAGTCATTTTTTAATATGTGTCTCTCACTGAGAATTGACATTGACGCGTGCTTGCTAGCAATTTGGATACTTGGATACAAAATCTGCTATTTGAGGTCCCTTGTTTAGCATATAATTCAACTTTTTAGAACCACATTTCTGCTCGCCAAATCCTGAGGAATTTATAAATAAATGTTTGGAAGTAAATACGTGCTTAGACACGTTGTGCTGCACCAGGTGTTAGATTTTTCACTAAAATTCCAGGTCCATTGTGAACCATTGATTAGAATTTTTATATACTTTCAGTACAGGTCATAAAAATACAATTTATATTTGAAAGCTTCCATTTAAAAGTATTGGTAGGCATGCTGTGTTAGAGAAATGTGATGCATGTGTGCATGTAATTGAAACGATGTGCAAGTACTGAAAGGCACGGCAGTACTTACATATTCAACATAAGGGAATTGTATTGAGGATTTTGGAGCCTTTAGTAGGGCATCTATAATGTGGGTTGATAATTTTATTTTTGACCAGAAAACCAAACCATTTAGTAGGGTGAATCCATTGCTGTGCATCAAGACAGTCATTTTGTATCACTGCTCTGTTGCATTTTGAATGTAAGACAAAGTAAACACAAATAGCTCAGTATAGGAGTTTTGATTTTTTTTATACTTGCTAAGCATAAACTCATACTCACTTGCTATGTAAAGCATGAAGTATAAAATTTACATGTATACTCACTTGCAAAGATGATTTATATTATTCCTGCATTTTCTAGTTCAGAAGCTTATATGGAAGCCCAGGCTTTCCTGATGAGGAATTTCAGAGGGAGGCTTGAAAAATACATCATACCATGCTTTGTTGCAAGTGGAGATATTGATGAAAAGAAAGACTCAGAAAGTCTCACCTGCAGGTATTCTAAACACAAATGACTTGAAACAATATTTGGAACAATGCACAGTATTTGCAATTTATGATACTTCAGAAATTTCATAGGGAAGTGGTAGTGATGTTAATTTATTCATCTGAGGAGAAAAATTGTTTTCTTGTCTTAATTATTTCAGTAGTCAGTGGTAGAAAGGTATGCTTACGCCCCACTAGTAGGATAAGAATCTAAGACGTGATTATCAAAGCAGCTTGAAAAACAATTGTATGAAAAATGTAATAGCTAGATGTAGTCCATCTTTCTGCATAGGCAATACACGAAAAAAGCAGCCACTAAGAATTGTTTTCTTTTGTAATAGCATTTTAATGAAACCCTGTCATGTGAACAGAATAGGAACAGATTTCTGACAATAGCTTTTTTTCTGTGTGATGTATGAGCAAATATTCTTTTACTGTCTCCTCAGCCCCTATAACACCTTGTATTTGGAGTTGCACTGTCCAGCTGTAGCACCATCTGTTGTGGTCACTTCAGATAATGGAAAAAACACAGTAAATTTTGGTGATGTTGCAGTAGGTATGAAATTTGAATTCAAGCTTTGAGTTTTTTCTGTCTGATCTTAATTTATTCAAGGTTGTGCATTTTATTTTTACATTCAGTGGATTTTTTAAAAGTCAGTATAGAAATTAGCCCTGTAAAAGGTGTTCAGGAGGAAAATTAGGAGTCTATCTGGACAGCTGGAGCATGTAAAAAGCTGACCTAATCCTGAAACATAGAATCAGGAGCTCAATAATTGACTGTCCAAATTTGAAAAAGTTTGATGAGTTCTACTGTATATTAGCCATAGAAACAGAACAAATGTTTGGTGCAAATAGGAGCAGGAGTTAAAAGAAGTGGTAGTGTAGAGTGAGCTTCATCGTGTTTTTGAATTTTGTTTTCATTCCTACCAGGCCACACAATGATTAAGCAAGTTACAATACAAAATATCTCCCCAGAAAAGCTGGAAGTATCCTTATTTGGAATATGTGAGTTAATCTGCCATTCAGTTACAGTTTAATTTGAGTCTTCATCTGTAGGAACTGTTTGACACTAAAGTAAGGAGGAGGTAGCAGATTTCAGACTTAATTATTATCTTTCAGAGTGAGACAGGAGGTGACGTGAAGCTTATTTTCCTGAGGATATATAACCAATATATTCTTCTTCTCTCTTAGTTACTGATCTCTGGAAGTGCTTATGAATGGTTGATTTACAATTTTTTTGGTCTGAACAATACTTAGAATCTCTTTTTTTGTTTGTTTGTTTTGTTTTATTTTATTTCCAGTTTCTGTATTAACTTTTTTCCTTGAGTTGCACTGTTCTAGCTAGGATTCTCAGTTCTGAATCCCAGTGGTCCCTTCCTGTTGGTCAGACCAGTTAGAATACTTGAGCCAGGTGAAAATAAAGCCCTCATCATCTCTTTCTCTCCAAATGAGAATAAATTGGTGAGTAAGAGATACAGCAGTAATGGGGAAAAGAGAGACAAAGAGGGAAATAAGGGGCGGTGTAAGAAACACGTATTAAATACTGGGATGTGTCTGTAGAAAAACTTTGGTGCCTGTGCCTAGTGCCTCTCAGCATTTACATTGCTGTCCGTGCACTGTGTCCAGGAGTTTTGCAGTAATGGCCCACGGGAGCTGGGGGAGTAGGGGCAGAGTGGGGAGTGGCCGGAGGGGAGGGTGATTTGGAGCCGGTGCTGCTTTTGTGGGCGGGTGCGGGGTGGGGTGGGGGGGTTCATTAAGCAAATGAGCTAGCGCCAGCTTCTTCTTGGCAGTTTTTTGAAGCGCTAGACATCCGGACAGCACAAAAGAACTTAACCCTAAGTATCACGGGGTGTGGGGTGATGCCATCAATTGTTTGCTCTGTGGAGGAAGTACTGGATATGGGATATGTCCTTGCCAGAGAGAAGACAACTTTCACGTTTGAGGTAAAGCCCTCTATGCTGATCCAGAAGGCACGTCAGCAGTTGTTGTAGGTTGGAAGAGGAGCTCTGTAGTTTCCAGTCTGGCAGAACGTGAGGCTGAATAGCAAGCTGTAGACAAAAGAACAGCTTTAAAAGCAGCACGTCTGGCAGAGTAATCTGAGGCTGAGACAGTTTTGGGCTAAAGGTAACGTGCTGTGCAGGGAGGATCTTGTTTGCTAGAACTGTGCTGCCTGCAGGATTCTGCCTGTGCAAATAACAGGGATGCAGAACCTTCTATACAAGAAGAGAAAGGGTCTGTGTGATCTCTCTCATAGATCTAGCTGATATGTAGACATCTGTGAAGCCAGAAACAGCTTTGCTTTCAGCAGTGTTAGAAATATTTGCCCTCTTTCTTTATTCTGTCCATTACTCCCCTCACAGTTAAGGTTGCTCTGTGTCCACAGGGACAGAGATACATTGACAGATACATTGGTGAAATGCAAAATTGTCCTACAAAGAGCACATGGAGGTCTGCCATGGTACAGTGTAGGGAACAGTTTAACTGATCACTCGTTCATATATTGCAGATTTCCACAAATTCAGAAACAGGACAAGATTTAGGCAGAAATTTTCTCCTCTAAGTACATCAATAATCAAAATACATTACTTGCTGCAAGACTTAAAAGGAGGCTGGTCCCTATTGCTGAGGGGTAGGAGCAGATGTTGCACGTGGATGGCAGTAACGCATGCTGTGTGTGGCATCTGGGTACGCAACTGTGGAGTAATGCAGCAAACTAAATTCATCCAGTTTACAAAGTATGGATCCTACAGGCCTGAAAATCTTCTTAATGAAAGTGCTGTCGTGTAAATTCGTGTTATCAGATACAGAACACTTCTACACTGACCCTGCAATACTCCATCCAACTGGATTCACTTTCTCCAACAAGGAACAAAGATCAGCAGAGACTTCCATCCTTTCTTACGTCCTCTTTGCAAAGAACAGAGATTGTTGGTAATTTTTTTTTATTTTTATTTTTTATTTTTTTTTAACAAAAAAGGACTCATGAAATATCTAGTAGCAGCAATACTTTGTCCTGGTAGATCTATTCAAGGTTATGCAGCCTGAGCAGATATCCACAAGTAAGGAGACACAAGCGTTTGAATCTGAATATGCCCCTACTGCCTTTTATATAGTATTTATATTAAAGAGTATATTTGGGGATATCCATCTCTGTAAAAATATGCTGGAGAGTATAGGGAAAGGCTGGTGATGCCTCTTCAGCTTCATTAGAGATGAATGCATTAAACTAAAAAATAAATAAATCTAAATGAAATTTAGACAAAACAAAAATGAAATGAGTTTAAAAAAAAATGAAGAAGTAAAACAGAACTGTTCTTCTGTACTCATATCATTATTTCTGTTTACCAGGAACAGAGAACTATAGTGGTTTAAGCGTGTTCAGCATCTTTCCGACACAAGGAGAAATTGCTGCTGGGAAGAGCCAGGATTTTGTTGTTACTTTCAGTCCTGATCATGAAAGCCTGTACTATTTGGACTGTCTCAAGGTTGTGCTCTTTGGCAAGGTGGGGCAATCAAGATACCTGATAATGAAATGGAACTCTAAATATGACCTACAGTTATTTTTAGCAGCATGGGTCTTAGTAGGAGTTTCACATAATTATATCCAGTGGACGGGATTTGTAGGCAGAAATATTATCTATATTAAATTGATGGGGGTAGGAAGTGAGAGTTTTGGGGCTCACTGGCTTTTTTCAGGCTTTAAATTCTCAGTTCCTAATTCATACCAATTGTGACTTGGGATTCAGTCCTGTCTTCTACCCAGCTGTCCACACTGTGTACACGGGAGGTGATGGGAGCCAGCTTGCTGCTGCACTGCTGAGCACAGTTCCAACCGGGTTCTCTGCAAGCAACATTTAATTGTAGCGGAGAGTGGAAATAAGACTGCAGAGTGCAAACTGGCAGGTGCGCTGAGTACCAGGAAGCTGCTTCTGCAGTCACTCAGCGTGAGGGAGGAGGTTTCCATCTGTAGAGCAGCAGTTGAGCTTAGACAGAGCCCAAATCAGGATACACAGGCTGGCAGCATTGCAGGTAGCTTTGTGCCATGTTCCAAAAGAGATGGCCCAAAAGTTAATGAAGAGTGCCAACTAATGACTGTAAGCAGGCACTGCGAACAGTAGAAACTGGTAGTGAACAAGTAAGTACTGCTGCTCTCCTTGCAAGTTTTGTATCGCCAGGTTATCTTTGGATCTGCAAGTAAGAATGAAAACCAGAGTAAGATGAATAAAAACTGTCCTAAATTCACAAACTTGAAGCTCTCTTTGGCAACAGATAAATTTTGCCCATTTTAGTAGCTTTAGTATAGTTTGTCCAGTCTCTTCCTTTGGCACACTGCCCAAGAATGAAAGGCTGTAGAAAAGAAAATTCCTTAGTGACACCCAAAAGACAAAGGTAAGATGCAGGATCCTTGTGATAGTGTGGGGCACCTCTTGGCGTTAATATAGGCAGATGTAATTTTTAAGAAGCTGAAGCTGTTGTATCAGTATTGCAGTTACACTTCTACTTAAGCTGTAACCTGCATCTAAAGCGTTCTTGTCCTGTATAGAAAATAGCCCATGTAATCCAGCTAAAGGGTGCAGCAAGAGAACATCCAATGTTTGTGGAAGGTGGAATTCCACTTGATGTGCCCATCGAGTCCTTGGCTGTAATGTTACCTGTGTCATCGCAGGAAGCACTCAAGGAAGGTAATGTGCTGCCACGTTATTACAAAATAAAGATAACCTTTCAGTATCCAGAATGAATAAGCATTATGGTGTAGCCTATATTCGTAACACACACACACACACAAAAAAAAAAAAAAGAAACCTTCCCTTAAGAAAGGCTTTTATCTGAATTCTAACGCAATGGTGTCTTAATATAATCTATCTGTGTACCTTACCTTGCAAAAAGCTATTGTAATTATTACTAAGACAACAGAGAATTAGGGTGTACTTGCTTTCTGCTACTTCTCCTACTTGCATTAAATATTTATAAAATTATTTCCCATCTAATAAAAAAGCCTGGACTCTCCTGACTGTACTGTTAAGAAGTTGACATGCTTTCAGGGGTATGAATTTATCCTCCCTTAATTTCCTTGGACAGGATTTCTGTTCAGAGATGGTATGTAAGCACCTTCTAGCTCCTGAGCTATAAATAAACACAAGCACTTACCATACACAAGTAGGACTATAGTACACACAATGTATATGCCATGGGGCTAGAAAACAAACATGAATTAGAAGTGATGGTGGTGTAGTTTAACCCTGGCAGACAGCTCAGCACCATGCAGCTACTTGCTTGCTCTCCCCCCAGTGGGATGGGGAACAGAATCAGAAAGGTAAAAGTGTGAGAATTTGGGCTGACATAAGGACAGTTTAGTAGGCAGAGCCAAAGCTGCATACACAAGCAAAGCAAAATAAGGAATTAATTCATTATTTCCTGTCAACAGGCTGGTGTTCAGCCACTTCCAGGAAAGCAGGGCTCATTGTGCCCAACAGCTGTTTGGGAAGTCAAATGCCATCATTCCACAAGTGCCCCAGCTTGTCCTGCTAAGCAGGGCACCTCGTGGTGGGGACATCCCCTTGGGCAGCCTGCACCCGCTGTCCTGGCCCCCAGCTTCATCGCTGGCAGGCAGCAGAAGTAGAAAAGGCTTTGATTCTGCAAAAGCACTGCTCTGCAACAACTCAACAGTAGTGTGTTATTGCCACTATTTTCATCAAAATCCAAAACACAGCATGATACGTGCTACTGTGAAGAGAATTTACTCCATCTCAGCCAAAAGCAGGACAAATAGAAAACTTGGTTTTGCTTGATTCTTCACTAACTCTGTAAGAGGGATCTCCTTATCTATGCCAACTCATGAATGTGCCACATCACTTTGTTTTGAGCCATCTTGGCATAATTTATTTCTGCTCTAAACTGATAATCCTTCAGTTTTGACGGTCTCAAAATCTACCTGATTCATATCTGTTTAGAGCTACAAGAACCAGTGAAATCCATTCTCCTGGTACTGGAGCACATCGAGGGAGAGAATTCTCTGGTGCCAGCAAAGACAGAACTGAGAGTTGGAGCTATACGGACAGCTCAGTTTGCAACTAAGAAGGTGAAGAAAATAAGAAATTTATGTCAGATGCTGCAAAAATACTGATAGAGTACAAATGGTTACTAGTTCCTTCTGTCAAAAATTTGCTCTTTAAATTAAAAATACAATTCTCAGGGTCTTTAACAAACTTTACATTATAAAAGAATCAGCATATGAAAGCAAAAGGTGTTTTTTTTTGTTTGGTTGGTTTTGTTTGGTTGGTTTTGTTAGGTTGGTTGTTTTTGTTTGTTTGTTTTCAGGGTTTAATGAGAGGAATTAGCATTATGGTATTAAAAGTAAACAGAATTCAATTACCAGTTTCCTTCCCTGATACTAAAATACAGAAATTTGAGCACAGAACTGAATGGCAGTTCTGATCCTCTCATTTTTTATACCATATTTTATGACAACGTGTGACAGCAAACAGGATGGATGTTTGCAACTTCAAATGGCAGAAGTAGTTTGGCAAACAAGGGTCATATATAGCATCTGTGCGATGTAAACTTTAAGAAACAGTGACTGTGTGTGAAGATGTTGAACTGGCTGTAACGAAGATGCATTGTGTGTCTCTTGTAGAACGTGGAGTTCAGTTTTGATAACCTGTCACTCCTGCAGAAGAAGGGATTCACTGTTGAATTTGTCAAGGGAACCGTTGATTGTGGTCAAGTAAAATGCATCAGCGTTTCTTGGGTGCCACCTGCTGACTTGGATGTAAGTAACAGTTGCACACTGCTTCCCAGACTGCAATACAAAGGCTGATGATCTTTGAGATGTCAGCGTACCAGGCAGCTTGGGCACATTAGGATGATGGAACACTTCACCTAAGAGAGTTTAGGTTGGTATAAACACTGGTATGGGAACAAAGTCCAGGAATGGACTTTAGGTAAGTATACTTTTAGGTATACTATAGGTATGATTTTGAGCCTTGCTATCTTGTCTTAGACTTCAAATCATGTGTGATGGGAAGAGCAAGCATCATTCACTTGCACGTTATAGGACATAAAATAACTTTTTACAGGCCACCGCATTATATATATATAGTGCCAAAATACTGCTGCTGTTCACTAAAAGACACTGCTTTGGTGACAGTGATGAAGTGAGCTTCTTAATATCCCCCTTTGCAAGGAAATTTGCAGTCCTACTGACAGAGAACTGTTTCCATGGATCATTCTGCTCTGGGGTCCACACTTCTGGCTGTGAGTGCCTCTTTTTTGGAATATTCCTGGAGGTCAGTGAGACCTGTTTGATTTCCCACCTCATGAACCTTGCTTCTGCCTTTTTGTTTTGCAGTCTTGGTGAGAGTTTGAAACATCCCTACAGGGCTGTAATTGCCCTTCCTGATTCATCTTCATGGGATGGAAAGAATTCACTCTGCTGCTTTTTGTTGTCAGCAGTGTGTGGGATGGCAGAATGAGTGCTCTGATGCAAAATTACAAGGATGCTGTCGTCATGTGTGGAAGGAAGGAAGGCACTAGAGTTCCTGGCATGACACATGAGGTTGACATAGTGGTTTTTGGTAACCACGGGGTGTTACACAAGATTTAACGCTAGCTCATGGCTAACAGGACCCATCTCTTCCCTAACCCTCACTGCAGCACACTCGTGTCGCTTGCCTTGCCCAGTTGTGGTGGTAATGTGGTGACAGTATCGGCAGCACTCTGCACGTAGAGCACTTAGTCATTGCTGCTTTGCTTACTGCAGTGTGAGTGTTGCGTGAAAACATGAAAAAGCCAACCAAGTAGGAAGAGAGGTAACCAACAGCTTTAACAGGCACCTCTTACAACTGAAACATACACTGCTTTAGACCTTGATCAACTAACCTGCTCTGTGTGCGAAAGAAATAGGTTGGTTTTGTGTGTGCATTTTTTGTAGACCACTGGCCCTGTGATGGAGACAGCCCTCCTGACCTTAAAGGGTGACGTTAAGGAATCTTACCGAATCATCTGCATGGCGAAAGTTATATCAGCGTGTGCTCCCAGTAACTGACGGAACCAAGCTAAATGGGAAGGAAAATGGAGGCTTATATTTTTGGGGAGGTCTTTGGATCTCAGCTGGAACATGAAAAGATTTTGAGATTGTTGCAGATATGTAAGGGGAGGTAGGAGAGAGAAAGGAAGGTAACTTGTACATTTTCTGCCTCTTTTTTTTCTTTACAAAATTCTGTATAAACTCTGTTTCCAATAGTTTTATTCTCAGACTGACTGTGACAATAACCTTGTAGTAGAAGGAAGAATTAATATGAGGGGCCACTTGGATGCATCTGCTGTTAATCCCAGTGTTTTCCAAAGGTGGGAACTCCCTCAGGCATATTTTTGTTGAATTTCTAAATGTGTGAGTTTCAAGCAATGTATCTTTTTCTGGCCTCATTTTCACATATGTAGAAAGTCCCTGATATTTTTTTTCCTGTTAAGACTACAATAAAGCTTTTATTTTTAAGTCTCCTCCAATTCTCTTGGGTAGTTATTTTCACAATACAGTGTGCAATCATCCTCATGACACATGGTCAAGGCTACAGTGACCACACTGTGTACTGAATCACTGAACGTGCTTAGGCATTTGATCTAGATCATGCCTATCCAGGAACTTTGTACATCTGTTTTTCTCTGAATTTTCTCACTGAGAATAGATTTGTGCCAGCTGCTGGGGAAGCTAGAGTGTCCTTCCTCAAGAAGCAGTATCCAGTTCAGGGAAGAGCACAGAGCAAGTATAATATAGAGAATAATGTGTCAGTCAGACCGCAGGAAAAAGCAGTAAAGCACTTGTCCCCAGAAATGTTTTAACTATTTTTCCACTTTGTGTAGGAAACACTTGTGTAACTGATGAAAAAGAGGAGAAAAACGGATGAGATTCCTGCAACTTGTTTCAAGCCACATGAATGCTGAGCTGTTCAGCTGGTCCTTGGGCTGTTGATGTTTATAATGCATACAATACAGAAACAGCAGCTAGAATCAAATGTGGATTCTCCCTTTCTGATTCTGGCTCTGCTGTGTCAGGCACCAGTCAAAGACAACACAAGTAGCTTTTAACATCATCTATTTTTCCTGTACCAGGCTGAGCTCTGTGAACTACGTTTTGTCTGTGTACTCCTTAATACAAAGGATCCTGATTATAGTTCCAAGCTGTGGCTTGTGATGCATATTGTAGTAATATTCTGGAAACGTAAATGTTCCCAAAATACGCATAACATCTGTTAGTTATTTCTGGGAATGCTTTCAAAATGAGCACAGGATTATTCTACATTAATGTTTTTTAAAAACACTGTGAGCAATGGGCCCACTCTAAAACCTGGGTTCTCCCACTACAGACAGCTGCAGATCTCCAATTCTTCACCAACACCAGAACGGTTCATGATATGGCCTAACGTCAATGATTGGAAAGAAGGAAAAAAGAGGCAGTGGGAAGCCAAGACAGATTTGCTCCCAAGCACAATTTGAAGAGGGAAGTGCCACAACTGAGCAAATTGATCTTCACAATACAAAATTGCAGTTACCTGAAAAGCACACCATAAGGCTACTGAAAAGTTAGGAATTATATGTGGATGCTCCTACCTAAACAATTGTTTTATATAATGGATATGAAAATACAGGAAATGGAAAATTGACTGACACGAGTGACTATAGGAAACAATTCTGCTGCCAATTTAGACACATCAAGCTGAACTAAAAATTGCGGGTTTGTGGGTAATTCCTTGAGGACATCAGGTGAAGACAGCTGAGAGCCCTATTGCATTACATTTGCATGGCTTCATGCCAAGCTCACAACTACCAGAAGCTCAACACAGCAGCTTAAGCCTTCATGCAAGTTTTCTCTTGAAGAAACAAAAAATCCTGTTCAGTGCTGGCCAGCAACAATCATAGTGCAGTTGGTATCAAAAGTGCCAGGAGAAACTCAGTGTGATCTGATGTTCCTGTTTCCATGTTGTAAGACTCCAGGAAGGATGGAGCCAGTGACTTCAGAGATTGTTTCACACTTATAAACGGAGCTTTTCCTAAGTGACCAATGATCCCATGACCCTGGGTGGTCCTGTAGGAAAGTAGTCCAGTCACCAACACGTGACATTACTGATCCTCAGAGCACTGGGCTTCAGCCCTATCAGCTGGAGAAGGAACCACTGAACCCAGTAACTTCCAAGCTACTGGGTCTGGCGTTGTTCCCAGTGTTTTGGCACCAATCCATGGCTCTTGCAGAAGAAACCTCTGTCAACCCAAGTCCAAATACATTTCCTCCTGTTGCATTAAAATCTCAGGGAAAAATAAGTAAATATAACTTGTGCTTTGTCACACTAATTACTGGAGGAGATTTTATACAAGCAGCCAAATACAAACCACTGAGGCACCTGAATACCAGCAAAATGCTCTTTTATTAGTTGATCTTCCCCTTTGTTCTCCAACTAAAACCTTTCATAATCCATTAATTAGTTCCCTGCTTTTTAGCTCTAGTTGTCTTTTTTTGTTGCTAACCAGCCACATAGCACGGCCACTGTGACTGATCATCTTTCACATGGGCTGGCAGGAGGGGTTTTGGCATGTAACTGACCTCTGCTGTATCGGTGCTGGCAAGGTGTCTGACCTTTAAGTCACCTACTCTGAAGCAGAAATAAGCCGTGTTCATTCATACACAGTGGATGTGGGTGACCTTTGATGGATGTTTTGCTCTTCCCTGATGAGGGCAGGACTGCTGTAACCAGCCAGGGGAGTGTTTTGATGCGATGGGCTGCGTGCAGGGCTTCACCATGACGGGAACTGCAGAAAAGCTGTCATTTAGAAGGGGAAAAGCTGCTGTAATAATTGCTATAGTTGAAGTAATGAAATAGTTTCTGGAAAGTTTCTACCAAATAGTATCAACACTATTGCAAGGCAGACATAACAACATGAAGGTCCTTAATTTATACATTTGAAATGTTGAGCACGGTTAAATTATTTTGGAGCAAGGCCATTTCCAGGGAGTAGATGATGCCTTTTCATTCATCTGTGCGTTTTAAAAAGGCTTTCTACAAAGGGAAACACTCTGCTTTCCCAAACCTTTTTTAATTATTTATTTTTAGTATTTTCGATCCTTTTCCACGACTCCTCCACCATCTCTCGCACGCTGCACACGCAGAAGAGTGTCCAGCACACGAAGCCGCCGCCGGCCTCCCGCGAAAAGCGCCGAGCCGCAGCCCCGCGGCCGCCCAGCCGGAGCCGGGAGCGTTGCGCACCCCTCGGGGCCGGCGCCCCCGGAGCTGCTCCCGCAGCAGCTCGGTCCCGGCCCCGCCTCGGCGGCTCCTCCCCCGGCGCTGCCGCCTCCGGGCCCCGCTCGCCCTTGAGGCGGTCCACGGCCCCGCTCCTCTCCTCTCTGCTCCTCTCCTCCTTTCGGTGACATCGCTCCGGGCCCCTGCCCGCGGCTGGAGGCGCTCCCACCGGTGAGTACCCAACGCCGGGCGAATCTGCGCCCACCCCGCTCCGGTGACCTTAGCGGAGCAGAGGGGGACTCGCTCCTGGCCGCCCAGTGCTGCTTTTTTTATCCCCCAGACCCGCACCGGCTCGCAGACGTGGCCCGGCTGGCCTTGCTGCGCCTCCCCAGGGTCTTCTGCAAAGGCAGCCCCCTGCCACCTGCAGCTCTGCTGGGACGCTGCACTCTGAAACGTGTCAGAAGCTGTCCCCTTTTCTTTGTACGTAGGTAGCTCTGAATAAAACATTCCCGGAGCTACGGAGTACACGGAGCTGTGAAGCACTGAAGCTTTCATAGCACTGGAGCTATGAAAAAGTAATTTAAAAGTATCTGGGAGAAGTAGGAAGTTAGGCTGGGTTAAGGAGCTGGACTCAAAGATCCTTGTGGGTCCCTTCCAACTCAGGATATACTGAGACTCTGTGAGCGTTTGCTGTGGCACTTCACCCTTGTTAAGGTGAAATAACTGCCTCATAGTTCTGAGAATCCAGCACGTGTAGTTCTCTCTCCTAAGCAACAGAAAAGTTCCACTTTGAAAACAGTTCTTCACCTAGGACCCCGCTTACACAGTGGGATTTGTGTGCTCACAGCTGGAGTAATGTTACAACCACGAGGAACAGTCCTCTGAAACTAAATCAGGGGTGTTTTTGTTCCGTATCCCAGATGATTGCTTTTCCTTTTTCAACTCAAAAATGTGTTCCCTGACATGTATTCCCTGCTTGAGTGCAGATACTTAAACCAGTGAATTATCCACCTTCCTTCGCAGATGCCCTCAGAACATGTCTAACTGGACAAGTCTGTGGTATGTCTGGTAAGTCGATTGTTAATCTTACTAACCTCGGAGTAATTTGACATATATTATGAGCAGTAATTGCAGTAAAGCAATGGGAATGCTCCTTTCAAGACACGATGTGGGAAAGGGTTTCTCCTGTTTTATGAAAGCCACCAGTGGAATGACCGCATCGCAGAAGAGATACGGTGTCAGGCGGGACGGAGCATTCATCTAGGGATATGTCATCTTTCCATTCTGAGTACGCTCAAGTTCAGCCATAGCGCTTGTTTGTTCTTCCTAAATAAACAACTTTGAGCACAATGGCAGCTGCCCAGAACGGGCTCGTTAGGGCTTGGCACTGCGCTGCCTCCCATGCAGTCCCCAGCTCGCTCCCTTTTATGGGACACAGCACTGTTAGCTTGTGGCGCGGGTTTGTCATTCTGAACTTGGGATGATTTTACAAACCTGTTCCCTGGCTGCTTGACTGAAAGGGGAAAAATAATGGTGAGTATAAGGCAAAGGGCTTGCCACAAGTGGGTTGGTCTCTGGCCTAGGCCGTGCATTGTACGTACCCTAACATTGGAGTTTGCATTCTGTCACATACCATTAATTTTGATGACATACAGAATGAGTTGGTTACTTTTCATTGTCATTCTTTGCTTTCTTAGAATGTGTTGATATAGAGCCGTTTAAAAATACATATTATACAATGTATTTTAAGGCTTCTGCAATTAGGCAGCATTGAAATCGTGAAAGCTAATGAGCCAGTGCTGAGACTGATAGCACTGCGATACCTTTCCATAGGTGATTTCTGCCTCCATCAGAAGGCAGTGTGTGAGGGCTCACAATCCTTTATTTCATGGCACAATAGAGGGCAGCTCCTGGGTGTGAGGACTTAAGGATTAGCTAGTGCTGAGGTAACGCTCCTCGCGCTACAGGGATGTTTCATTGCAAAGTTCTAGTAGGGCAGCATGCACTTCTGGCATGTGGTTTTAAATTCCCTGAAAGCATTTTTCTAAAACAGTAATTTGCATGAAAATGCATGAAATTTTTGGAAGTTTGAGGCCCTCAAATCTAAACTTTGAGTGTAGTCTGTGTGTGCATCTGACTCATGCTAAAGAGAAACATTCTCTCTTTAAAACCAAATAAAACAGTTATTAAAGGAATGTTTTGTTTGGAAACATGATTCTTACGGACAAGTACTACCTTTGGTTTGGAAAAAAGAACAGAATGCTACTGAGGCCTTTTCTACAAACCCTTGCCATTGAAAGTGGAGCCGTTCTCACTGCACGTAACCCAAGGTAATTAACATTACAGCATCTGTGAGCCAGAAAGAATTGTACCAACAGTCAGTAGCACTTCGATTTGTGATTGTTTGTGATCCAGTACCCATTCAGAACCGCGCCTGAGAAGGTTTGGAAGGTTTGGCCTGTCTTTCACCCATTTAGAACAAAATTATATTCAGCTCTAGAAGAAGCAAAACGTAAGCACTGACTTTACGATGTTGTTCTCCATCTGCTTTCAAGGTTAATCTTGCTGACTATGTTCATGCTCCTGCTCTGTGGGATCACAGCCAGCTGCATCAAGTTCTGCTGCCGGAAGAAGAGGCCTCCAGTTCAGCCCTTCCCTCGGCACCCCTACGATCTGACTGGTGTTGCTATTGACAGCGACAGCACAGCCCACAGCACAGTGACCTGTAAGTACCCATGGGACTCAGCTACTCAGCTGTGCTTTGTGGTAGAGCGTGTGTCCAGAGTGCTGTGCTCTGTTCTTGCAACAACAGGAACTTTCTGAGCTCTTCTCAGAACATCTTCCAAAACCACAGGGAGGGCATGGGAAAACTGAGTGTCATCAGGGCCACGCAGTAAGTAAATGCAGATGGCAAGTAGGATTTAATGGTGCAGAAGTTAGAATAAAGTCTGTGGGGGGTTAAACTCTCGCGTGTCCCCTCTCACATCTGCTCTAATTCTCACTGCTCCATTTGTTTTAGCTCTTTCTGCCCACCTCACTGCCCAACTATTTCAGACCACGTTATCTCAAACCCTAAGATGTTGTTCCCAGCTGTTGGTGTAGGAACCCAGCTGGAACTGCCTCTGTTACAGCATACACCTACAGTGTCAGGTGTTCTTCAGTAACAGCTGGATGGCAATATGCACAGACATTTTCTCTTCTGACAGCTCTTTTTTTGGACAGTGTACAGATTACATAAAGTAACTCTGTAGTGGTAGCTTTTAGTTTACAGTGCATACGTTCTGCAAACAAAAATTGAGTCCATAATTTATTGGAGAAGAATGGGATTAGTCTTTTCTATATCAGGGTTCCATGCAACTGTTTAATTTTTTTTTTCATTCCTTTTCTTCACAGCATACAGCTCATTCCAGTACCCTCTGAGTGTCCCTATTCCTTCATTATTTGTGGGCATGGACAGGAGCACTGTGTCCCCTCCAGCTTACAGTCCCTACACAATGGAGTTGCCACCTTCTTATGATGAAGCTGTCCAAATGGGTAAACAATACATTGAAGTAGCACTGGTCAGCCAGAAGCTCAGTGACATCCCTGAACAGGTGACGCCAGGCGGGCTGAATTGCACCCAGTGTTCACCTGATAGAACCAACAGAGATCCGGCAACACAGCCCAGCTCAGAAAATTCAGAAGATGTACCACAAGAACAGCCTCAGCTCTAGCTCATTTCACATTTGGAGTAAAGGAATGCAAGGCGTGAAGAATTTGGTTTTATAAGACAAGTTTCGATGAAAAGATGTTTCCTCCCATGCAGTTGTAATGATCTGTCAGAAGAAATGTTTTCTGCTGTAATTTCCTGGTTAAGCTTCTTCAGGGATATGAAGGGAAGTAAAAGGGCAGCAGTTTAAAAATACCTGTACAAGTGGAACAGGGATGCTTGTTCATCATCTCCTGATTAAGAAAAATGATTCCCTGTGCCCAGCATATGGCAACAAAAAAAAGGTCAGGGCGATTTTGACATCTTGGAAAGAACGAGCAAGTTGTTCAAGAACAGAACCTTCCCAAACTGGAGTTGAAAGCAGAATCCTACGAACTTGTTCTGAAGAGTCTGTGATGCTCAGATGCTCTGTAGTTTCATTTATTTTGGGAACTTTAACTGTCCAGCAAACTGCTGAGGTGCTAAACTTGTTGCTACACAATGGCACATGTTCCTACACTGAAGGAAGATGGCAGGAATGTATTTGAAGGAAATGTATGATCTTGTGTTTCCCAACTAGAATCATTAGTTATGAGACTTGACGGTGTTTGATTGTTGTTGTTGTTTTTAATCTTTAAACTTCTATTTTTAAGATGCTTTGGCTTGTGTGGGATCCTTTTACAGAATCACAGAATCACAGAATTTCTAGGTTGGAAGAGACCTCAAGATCATTGAGTCCAACCTCTGACCTAACGCTAACAGTCCCCACTAAACCATATCCCTAAGCTCTACATCTAAACATCTTTTGCTACATATTTTGCCAGTTAAAGTACAAATTAGTTTTGGAGGAATTTCTGCACATCGTTAAGTATTACTAATGTTTCAAATATTCAATTTCTTTGATGATTAAGCCTGGTGGATTTGAAAAACACCACAAATTGGAAAACGTCAATTGTTTCAGATAGCCAAATATATATTTTCTGTATTTCACAAGAATATGATACTGCCATCATCAGAATTTACCTTAATTATCCCTCCAAGTGAGATTTTGTAATGTGAACTTGACAAACACTTAAACCTCAGGGGAAAAAAAGGCTGAAATAAATAGCAAGATAACCCACATGGCATCAGTTTAAAGGTTTATGAAAAACTATTAGCTATTCAGTTGAATTATATTACCTGCCAGTGTCAGCAGCAAGTTCATAATGATTTTCTGCAGTGTGAATTTCTCCCAAATAAAACATTTATTTCTGTATTGATAATGTTTGTTTGCATTAAACAGGAAAATCCATAGTGGGGGAATTAAGGATGAAAGTAACATGTACCGGGGCAACTAAAAGAATAGTTAGTTAGGTGCTAAGCAAATGTTTGCATATAGGTTTGTCCAAACCACATGGAAGTTCTCAGGGCAGCAACAAACTTTATGTATTTGGAGAAGCAAGATGAGAGCTAATGGATCATACAGAACAACAACAAATACCAAGAACAATAAAATGAGATCTTAATGATTTAGACAGAGGGTGAAAGTTACTTTTCTGACTGCTTGTGGGTTTGCATCTGTACATATAGTCACCAGCACCTGAATAATACATTGTTAGCCATTAGCTCTAGTGTAGCTCTATCTATGTTTCAAAAATACTAAGCTATGCAAGACTTCAGTATTAGTAGCGTTTATCAATGAAAATGTATTTCCTGCTCACCTCAGATATCCAAGCAGATAAGAAGCAAGTGTTATTTTTAAGTGAAACTAGATTAAATGAAAAACTAAGATCATGAGATACCCATAATTTCTGTATAATGTCTACTCAAGAATAGGATGGCACTTTGATTTCCTCAAGTAAACATGCTTTTATTGCCATCTACTGAAGGATCAGCTGAACTGTGTTGCATTAAACTGCTGTGTAGTGACCACCACTCCCTTAACGCTGATCAAAATCATCAAATAGCATGCTGAATTGCCTTCAGGTGCATGGTTTAGAAACAGGCTTTGCTATAAAGACGAGTGTTACAGAAACTAAGCATCACTTACATTGTTGTAGAGAAACTGGAAAGTACCCTGAAACATGATCACAGAGTTCACTTTCTAGTCCTCTTGCTACAAAAATAACTTGCTACTTGATTGGAGAAGTTGGTGTCAGCTGAAATCATATGTAATGCCCTACCTTATGTAGCCACCAGAGCTGTCTACTTACTGGCTTTCTGCATCCAGCTCATCAGAAGTAATGTCCTCTTAAGATTTTTGCAGACAAAGACCATCCCCACTTAGCACTTCTGCACATTTTGCCTAACTGGCAGTTAGCCAACATGGTATCTCTGTACGTTTTGTCTTCTGTCTTGTCTAAGTGATAACTATATGTCTGTATTACTCAGAATTTCCAATTTTGTTTCTTACCACAGCAATTAATGGGCTAAAACACTGAATTCTCCAAAACTGTTGAAGGGAAAAGGCAGAGTGCTCACTCACTAATAAAGACAGGAATATAACATCAGGCAAATGAAAAGAACAGTGACTGACACAAGAGGGCACTCCTTCACTTCTCAGTGTGTTGTTACATCGCCACTTGTAGCAGCTTCGTGAAGGATATCTCGGTGTTGCCAAGAGGCGAGAGCGGTTCTTAGGCTGGGTTTTGCTCAGGTCTGCAGAGCTCACCCTGCAGTGCAAGGACTGAGCTTGCTTGAGGAGTACAGGAATAAAATCACAACGGTTTGACTTCCCTGCATGCTTTTGCTTTTACAACACTTCTGTCCTGTGAGCTGCCAGTAGTACCTGGCCGACTACCTACCAAACCGTGAGGAGATCTCTTTCCATTTGGTTATGGGGAATGATAGTTCTGTTAGACCCAACATCAAAACACGAAATGCTACACACTCACAAATGAGATCTGACTCTTACAAATTCCATGTAAATACCTGCAGCAAACAGAGCTCTCTTCTTACTTTGGGGATAGCTGTATTTGTGTGGAAAGTCCAGGCCATCAATTAGAATCACTCCTGCACGTGGGAACACAGTGAGAGAAAATAATCACTTAATTATCTATGTTGGAAAAAGAATTAAAATGGAGATAGCCTCAATCCTGCTCTACAGATGTAACAGCTTGAAAACGATGTTCCCATATGCTTTGCATTACCCCAAATAGCAGGAAGTAGAATGGAAAAAGAGTGTCCATTGATCACCTGGGTCTCATCTGATTAATCGGGCAAGGCAGAGAAAGGCAAAAATTTCTTGTTAACGTGTATAAAATTAGGTTCAGGAACCAGCTCCTGTTTAACCTGTATTTTTGTAACAGGAATAGAGGAGAATATTACAGGTTCTTAACCCTCCTATGTGGTAAGTTAAAATTAATTTATTTATTTCAATTAACATTTTAAAACTCATCTAGAAAATATGAAAATGTGGAATGGAAATTAGTATTGTTTTCACTTCTATTGCCGCTTTTCACAAATGTTTCTTTTCTGATTTTTGCTTTGTGTTCTTGCTAGCTCTGTTTATCTCTGTGGGGGATCTGACTTTGTGATTCTAGAAAACCTTGTTGTATTGTCAGTGCCTCTTAGTGAGGCTCAAGCAGGAACAAAGATGCTTTCAGAAACTCCCAACCTAGACAGACATGGTGTTCCTTTATTTCCCCTACTGAGCCCATGAAGGGGAATGGAGAATAATGGATTCTTCTTATGTTTCAATTGTTCTCATGTATGATGAGTCTCTGGTTTCATCAGTGAAAGCATTTGGAATGTAGATAACTAGTTTTCTTCTAGAATTGGATTCTGTACTAGTAGAGGACATACAGTAAGCATCAACTGCAGAAAAAGAGCCTAGCTTACATTCAGTTTTGCTCCTGTTTCCAGTTAGGTATAACATCTTGATTTTTGGTCAGGAATCTTACACAGTGCTTCCTTTGGCTCTTTGCGAGCCATCAGAGAGCAACTGGAAGCAGATGCATATCAATGAGAATTAAATTGATGTCTATCTATGTATTATTTACAGCCAGTTCTTAAAAGTATTCTGAAGCTTCAAAACAAGACGCTATAATGGATACTATTTATTAGTGCTATGGTGGTCTTAAACTGTGAATTTCTAAAACAAAAGCCTTTCATGAGAAATGCGCTATCCCTGGTGGTAATATAAAAGAGCCTTTCAGGAAGATCCAGGATCAGCATATTTCCACTTGTAAAGAATTAATCTGTACATTTGCCCTCTCTAAAAATGCTTTAATTAAACACTTTAGAAAAAAAAACCCAGAGCAGAGAAGTGAAGTTGAATGGACACATTAAAGGTTTCAGTAACTTTTTAATCAAGCAGTCAGTCAAGCATATCTACATAATCTTAGACGAGGCACTTAGTCAAACAGGAGTTCACTCACTGTTAGCTCTGCTCAGGGTTGGTCTGAAATCACTTGTCACTGACAGGTCTACGTTACAATACATTGTTCACACAATGTGTGATAGACGTTTCCCTTCATTTGACCTTTTGGGTAATAAATAAATCTGCTGCTGATACTGATTATCGCCTGATATTCCACTGAGCTGGTATCAGAAATACCTTTACCACTGGCAGGGGTAAGAACAGGGCTTGTACCAAAGACCAAGATTAGTCTGGTTTATGCAGGAGAAGTCTGTGAATCCTGCTCAGGATTGCTTACGCTAATTCAGCTCTATGGTACTGGCAGTATTGGGAGCCATGATCTAGACAGCTGATGACCATGATTAACTCAGTGATGTTAAATACAGCATCGTTTGCTAGAGCTATGTTGACAGCATTGGTGCAAGTGGTTGTGTCTTACTGTTAGTATATCAGGCTGCTCTCACCTGTTGTAGGAATGCACTGAGAAGTGTGGAGTCCTGTCAAAAACACTGGTGTTGAGTAATTCGCCTTCATAACGCTGAAGTTTGCTATTCCCTGCCTAAGGAAATCTGCTTGCAGCTGCCTGTGGGTGTGCTATTGTCATGTTGTGTATAGAAGTCTGTTCAGTGACCTTCACAAAGCTGCTTCCTCTCTTATGTCCCTGTTTCTTTTCCCGTCCTGTTGGTTCCGTGTTTAAGGTGTGTGTCCTTTGACATGAGAAACTCTCCCACAGTGCCTACCATAGTGGGAATCGGTTCTTAGAGGGGAAAACTTATATAAAAAGTAATTAAAAAAACCAAACGCATCTGAGTTCTTTGAGTAGCAGAGCAAATAGAGCTTGGTTTTCTATATATTGTGAGAAATTCTTAACACTTAATGGTATGTAAACTGCTGTAGAAGCTTTTCTTATAGTTAGGACATGTGTAAGATCTTTCTTGTGTGCGTCCTCCAGTGCCAAACAAAGGTGAGCTCATGCTGCAGTCTTTACTGCAGTAAGAGTATTAAAAGATCCCTCTTCTCTGCCCAGCTCCTGTTTTTGTGAATCTTGCAGGATCTTTATGTCTTTGAGACCTCCAGTTCTCCATCAAACTTGGTAGAAATTGGTCAGTGGATTCTGAATTATTAGCTGGGTGTGGGGAATGGGAAGAGGGAAGGTGGGACAGAGTGAGTGTGATTACAAAACCTCACTGTCTTAGGAAACCAGGCTCAAACGGAACACTGAGCAGGAGACTTTGGTCACACAGCAGGCTGTAAGCTTAGCTGGAGGGAGGATCTAAGAACTCTGATTTGTCAGTCCAGCATTTTCACCATCGCTAGATCTGCTGAAGTCTGGCTATATCCACACAAGTTTTGTGACATCTCTAAGGCAAAAGCTCCTCTCTGTAATAACCTAAAGTGCATTTTTTGTTATGAATTGGATCTGGTGCTCATTTGGCACTGTTGAACATGCAATTCCTCCCCTGTTTGTCCAAAATAGCAGAAAATAACTACCAAAACAATTATTTGCTGGCTGTGTGCAAGAGCTTACAATGGGGAGATATCCTGCTGGAGCAACTCAGCGTTTCTATCACTGTCAGCAGTTTGCAGTCCTGTCGCTCCTCTCTCTCACACATGTGCTCACCGTGAGCACTTGTGCTCAGAAGGAAAATGCAGGCTTGGAAGTAAATTGCCTCAATAATTCATGGGCTTTATAGCCCAGAGCAAATTATACCTTGGCTCTGCCATGAAATTCAGGTTGCAAATCCCTTTATAGCCAAGCTCATTAACAATGTAAGTACAGTGGTACATCTATAATGGCTTTTATGATCAATGCATTATAATCTTTGGAGAGTAATAAGTGGTAAACTTGCAACATCAAGAGTGAACCATCAATAGGGTCTGGATGTAGTAAGAGTTGGAGAAAAGCCATTTCTTCTTCTGCCTTGCATTTGCCTTTGTCTGCCTCGCTGCCCCAAATACCATTTATTCACCGTGTAGTATGTGCTGTACTACCAATCAATAAAATAGATCTTACTGGCCTGAGGGCTGGTTTGCTGCATTAAGCAGCAAGTTTGAAATATGTAGACGGTCAGGAATTCCTGCAGGTGCAGGGATCTTTGTTACCTCTTCCAATAGTGTCTGTGACTTGGTCCTAGGTGTTACAATATTAATTAAAAAGGGGGAGGTGGGGGGTGTGTCAGCCTGAGGGAGGAGATTGCACTTAAATGGTTTAATCTATGGGAGTTTTTTTTGCAATTGCTTTTAAAACCTAACTCATGTTAGTTTTATATTAAAAAATCATTTGTCATTCTTCACTGAAGATGAGGTATGCCCTGGTGAAATGGATTCAATCTTGGTTTTGACTGCCACATGTTGAACCTATGACACCACCTTTGTCAGAGCATGTATCACAGAACAGGGGGTTGCTGGCTTCCAGCACAAATGGCTGTATACTAGGAGTAGATGACCTCAGTGTACATGCATGTAATCCAGAAAAAATAATAGTTTTTACTTTGTTACAGTCCTAATACTAGAATAGGTCTTCAGCAGAAATAAACCAGCACTGTATTACTGAAGCCCCTTATTATCTGGTCCATCAACTGGTAACTCCAGGTGAATAAACATTTGCACAAAATAACTGAAGAAAGACTAAATGTTTGCTGGCAAATAATAATTCTCCCATTTCTTACAAAACAGAAATTAAAAACTGATTTAAAAGAGTAAGATCTGGCTTCTATGCTATCTGTGAGTCTTGAATTCAAACTGTTGGCTAGTTTTCAGGACACATGTTAGTCACATCAATGTTTGAGTTTTGCTTGGCGGGACCTGACTACTGGCTCAAGTTTCTAATTAAAACTTTGGTTTTGAAAGTTAGAGTTCAGAAAGTTATAAGTTGGAAAGAAAACTTTCAATTTTTCTAACTCTTTCTGTAATTTCTGCATAAACCTGTTTCTACAATAATTATGTTTTTTTTTTATTACCCTTTTTACTACAAGATTTACAGACGTAAATGAAAAAGGGGCCCTGATCTAGGCAAACTAAGTGTTATGATCTGTCATGGGTTTTGTACTTCAAAGGCTGCATATGCCTCATATCAGTGCTGGGATTTTCGTTTTGTCTGTACCGCTTCAGAAGAGGGTCTTCTGGTATTAGAATTGCTAAGTAACCTGCAGCAAACATGGCCAGCTATAAAGATCTGGCACGTATGCTTTCTGAGAACCGCTACCAGAAAGTTTTATGTTTGTGGAGCGTTAGCTGCTGCATCTGCACCATACTACAGCTTTCTATGTGAAAACACTGTTACCTTAACAGAAACAAAGCTAGACGTGTTGGTTCAACAGAAAGGTTTCACTCTATACACATGTATCCCAGTCCCTAGTTTTGCAGTTTGCTTAACAGGGGGCTAAAAGAGCATAGAAACTGTAAAGTTAGTAATCACTTGAATACTAGAAGGAATAAATGGCTGGTCCAAGATGTAAAGGTGAGAATTCTGCGGCATCATTTCCAGTTCTTTCCCTACCTTTTCAAAGCAGTTGGGAAATATCTAACTGCAAATTCAAACAACGGGAAAAGAAACAGACCATGCAGTGTAAGCAAAGCACAGCCTTTGAGATTCGCACACTGGGAAAGTGCAATACCCAGCACAGCTGTACCTACTGGAAAAGCTGCTTATGAAAATATCCTCCTGATCATCTTCCCTTTGTTACCCATTTTCTTTCTAGAATATGTAAGTACTAAGCAAGTAGCTATGGACATGTCAGGTAGATGCTAGTCGCAAGGGAAGGAGCCTTTAAAGCCAGTTTTAAATAAAGGAGTAACTTAGAGAAATCTTACTTAAATTACTGTCAGGGGAAATAGACTACGTGATATTGAAAGTTCCCTTTGGGTGTCTTGGATAGAAGACATAACTTTTTTCAAAATGTACAAATGCCTGAATCCGCACTGAAGCACTTGGTTCTTACCACACTCTCCTCTTCCTTGCTTTCCTAAGTAGCTCAAATCAAGTAGTAGGATCAAATGTCCTGCAAGATGCTACCTTAGATATAAACACTAAAGAATACTACTCCTTTGACAGTTTGTACACTCACTTTTTATAATTTTGCTCATTTCTATCTTGTTGAAACTCAGTCTTTACTCTTTAGTCTATACATAATCTTCAGTCAAATTCAGTCTAGGTCTCTGGAGTCCGCTTTCAGCCCCACACTGTATCAGGTCAGACCAGGCAAGAAGCTTTGCGCAGCTCTGAGGGGCAAGAAATGCTGTCACTTACCCCCTGGACAATGCCTCCCAAATGGATGCATATCTTGTCAAAAGGCAGTTTGTCAGAGACACCCATGTCCTGTGAAGGAGGTAAAAGGAAGCTGTTCTGCACTGCACATAAGGTCACTTCAGCTCTTTTTAAAGCATGAGGTGGCAATACCATTGTGACTAGCTAGCTAACCAGAAGGCCATCAAAATAAATATACCATGCGTATCTGGAGAGCTGGCCCTCCAAGCCCGTTAATCCACCTAAGCTGCTTTTTTTTTCCACGAGATGGCACCAGTGAGCCTCAGAGACCCCGGTGAACGTTGCTTTTTCAGATTAGGTGCTGGAAAGTAACATTTAACTTTCTCATGAAATTTAATTAACTTTGTTTGGAGGTAAAAAGAAATATGCTTTTTACTGCTTACTTTAAAATAGCACATAGTGAGATCAAAAAGCCTACTAGATACAATGTCCTCCATACCTGCTGTGAAAGCCTGAAGTTCAAGTGACCATAGGGAGAATAAAGAAGTATATACTCCGTTATTTTCACTATAATATTCAAGAAACATTCTGTGCTAATAGGAAAGGCCATCTTTCAATCTAGAAACATCCTGGAATGTGACAGATTCCAGCTCTACCGCAGATATTCTGGGCATCTATACACACACCACTTTAAATGGCTTTTCCCCTACTTCCCCTTGGCTAAATACAGAAGTTACAGAAACATTGAACAGTTGAGGTTGGAAGAAACCTGGATGTCACCCAGCCAAACCCTCCTGCATGCAGCAGGGTCAGCTAGAGTGGCTTGCTCTGGAGCTAATCTCCCTTTGAAGAATTCAAAGTCAGATTCCATCTTTCTGAGCAACCTGCTCTAGTGCCTGACCACCCTTACAGTAAAAGTAGCTTTTTTTGAACATTTGAGTGGATTTTTTTTTTCCCATTTCAGTTTGCTGCTGCTGCTTCTTGCCCTGTCAGTGGGTCACTGAGGAAATTCCTCCTCTTCCTTCTTTATGCTTTCCCATCAGGTGTTGTATACCACCATTGGCATAATCTCACCTGAGCCTTGAGGCTAAAGAAACCCAGCTTGCTTGTCTTCTCATCATATGTCAGATGCTTCAATCCCGTAATTATCAAAATCTAATGACATCTTCTTTCCAAATTGCCTAGATCCTATCATTTAGGAATTTCACCTGAATTCAACTGTGACATTAAATTTATTTCTACCAAATGTAGGCCTAGAATAAATAGCTGCATAAAGCAAACCATGGGAAATATCAGGTGAGCTGGATACCTAATAATCCTGTTTACCTCTTCACACTGTGCCGGCAGGCTGTATGCTTTGATGCTACCTATGCAATGCTTTTTTATTGCGCTACTTAGAGTGGCATTGCATCATCTCATACGGTGAGAGTTCAGCACAGGCTTGTGATTACAGCGGTCAGCTCAGTGTGCTGCTGATTTGAGTCCCAGTGGTGAGAAAACTGGAACAACTAAATCAGATGGAGCAGAGGAGATGCTTCTACAGGACCTTTTTAATTAATGGTGAGCTGCTTGAAAGCACAAAAAATAAATGCAATCTACCTACTGCTTTGCATGGTGCTTTTGGGTGGAAGATGCTATGCAAGTACCCCCTCCTGTGGGAGATGTTTAGACGTACAGGAAATCATCTGGATTAAAAAAAGAACATGAGGAATAATGCTGTTGCAGCTCAGAAAAGAAAGAGATCTTCCTTTTCTCCAGTTTCTCTCATTGTCATCAACAAGAAAGCTGTATTTCATCAGTGTATGTGCTTGTTCCCATAGGTTTCAATCAAAATCATCAGCTATTTGGAAAAAAAAATGTTTTCTTAAGGGAATTGTAGCTAGTAATGCTGTAAAACAATTGTTTAGTGCTATGCTATAATAACAAAAAAAAATCTAAGTTTCATATTGATTCCTACCTCTTTTCAAACATATCTCACTATTGTAGGTCTGAAATTTATAATCCCAAATCTCTAAGCTTTAATCAGTGTGTGAGATGCTAAGTAACACTAATATAACTAAATAACAGGAATCCAAATCAGGATATGGATAACTTGGTAATTTATAGGATTCGTTTGGTGATATCTTCATTTATAATTATAAAATATAAAGCTGCAAGTGTTAGTTAGCTGAGAGTTCTATTTTCCACAGTCCCTCTTACTTTTTACCTCCCCTGATTGTCTGCTTAGACCTGGTCCTGTAAGATGGCCATTTGGTGCCCATTTTTGTTTTATCTCAGCTTGTGCAGTCATTTATCCATGTGCCCATGATTAATCCAGATGCCCAAATTAGCTACTTCATAAATCTGAAACAACATTCAGAGAAACGAAACTACAAAGAGGGAGTTTCTTCTCACTCTGGAGATGGGGTGGGGGAAGAAAAAGGCAACTGCTAGGTCTACAAATGAGTCAGATTGTTTCTGTTATGGATTTACAAAAAACACATGAATCCCTAATCACAGTTGTGGGGTCTTCCTGGCAGACAATCAAATCCTGCATGTCTGCAGTTCTAGTGATTCATATTTTAAGTTGTTGCTGCATTGTTTTGAATTCAGGGAAGGCTCTAGTATAAAAACTCTGGCACAGGAAGTTCAGCTTCCTCTCCAGATTTCCTTCCTCCACCTCCTTATATGCAGAACAGCAGGGAATATATTTAAGCCTTGCCTGTGCTGTGTGGAAACTCAGCTGACTGTAGAACAGTTAGCTTTTACACCCAGTACCTTCAGCTGCAGCGTACAGGACAGGCAGCACAACAGACCAAGTGGTTCTTAATGACAAGACTTAATCCCCAAAATATTCTTAACACTTGAGTTGCATTTTCTAGCTGTCTACAAAGCTGAACCTAGTCCCTAAAGCAAGCATCACCAAAGTGTGTGTCGAAGGTGACTGTTTTCACCATTCAGTCCTACTTCTACAGCAAACCAGGCAAAACCTTTACTGATGACAGTCGGTACTTTGCCATAATATAAACGTGCCACAACTACAGAGTAAGAACTACAGGAAACCAGACCTGGATCAAGTTGTCATCTAAGGTAAAACTAATTTTAACAGGCTAATCTCAATTGCTTGATTTTTATCTAGGTTTTGGTGTCCTTTAAAAACAACTTGCTAGTTTCTGGGCTGATGGCCAGTCTGCTTTAAGCCTCAGATTGAAATAGATATGGGAAAAAAAAGTACTACAACAACAAAAATAAAAACAAACAAACAATGTGTTATAACTAAGTTCTGGCAGCACGTCGTTAGGTGTGCTAGGAGAACAACAATGCAGAAAGTGTGACACAACATTAAAGACCTCTGAGCTAGGGCTGTACAAACTGGCACTACCTCGTGGCATTTGTGTACGTGCCAAGGTCCTCGCCAGGATGGCAGAGGTGGCACAGCTGTGGTATGGAAGCGCTGTACAGCTGGGCTAAATCCAGGTGTGGCAATACACAAAGGCAGCTTCTGATGCTTTCAGTTCTGAAACCTGCCTGTAGAGCTATCTCTAGGGTGTATGGCTGTGCTACTAGAGCTTCACTACATGGTGAACGTGTTCCCTACAAGAATGCTTTCTGGGTATAACAAAACCAGCATGAAGCATTTGCAGAGCGGTTATGACTAAGCTCGACAGGCATAGTTTATTCTATCACCGACCTACCTCCAGAACAGAACATGCTATGCTGGGGAGAGGAACAGCAGCAACACCTGCTTCAGTACCTTTTGCTAGCACAGCCAGAAGAGACAGCAGTACAGCAGCAACATGAGCAGGGGGGGAGAGGCCTGAGCGGCTAATTGCTCGTCATGTGTTGCAGGATGCAGACTCTTCCCACTAGTTACAATAGGAGGAGGAGGAGGACAGGAAGAGCTACAGCTCTCTTACCACCACCCCCTGCTCCAATTGAATCTATCCATTCCTGAGACCTCCCCTCGATTTTGTTATCACCATACCTGTGGGCAGAAGTACACGGGGCTGATTTAGCTGCAGCCCAGGTTAAGCAAGTGTGGTGTTGGAAATAAAATAGTGCAGTCCACGCATAGCAGAACACTGCCCTTGGATCAAATCTGACAGCCTTGTGTTACTAACGTGCAGCTTACTACCAGGCTGGCACAAAGCATGAAAGCATGAAACTGGGACTCACCTCAGTGCCAAATGCAATCGCTTGCTTTGGAGAGTGGCGAGTGTTTAAAACCCCTACCACATCACCCACTTGCTCATGCATATGTACGAGGAAAAAGGACTCACAGAGCTTTGGCCACGTTCAGATGCTCACAGTAGCAGATTAATACATAATAAATGGCAGTACAGTCAATAACAAATGCCCAAGGGTGATAGTCTATCTAGATGTAGACCTGCTGACTAGTGCATATTAATAAACCACATAATGCTTTTAGCTGAGACTCCAACATTAATTTTGATAGCGGAAAAAGATTTTATTAAAAATGCTGAAAATGTCATTCCTGGTTATTTGTATTACATTTCTTATGAGGATTTAACACACACATGCCCCTAGTAAAGAAATATAGGAGATGCAAAAACTGCAATTGACTAATCTGATAAAAAAAAAAAAAACAAATGCAAAAAAAAGCAAACACATTTTAAATTGTGAGAAGTACATTCGCTTCTTGAGTGTCTAATACTATAGGATGTTATGGATAGGAACTGTTTTTTGGGGTGTCTTTTATTTTTTTTTTCTCCTCTGACATATTCTTTAAAACATCTTCAGGCATATTATCATGGTAGTCCATAATCCATATGTCCAAAAATTTAAGTAAAAGGTATTAACATGGAAAAATGAAACCACTTGATCACTTGTTTTCTTTCCTTTGAATTTAGTATTTTAAAATGATTCTTAAAAACACTGCCCAGCAATCTAAGCTGTTCAAATAGTGCAGTAAGTTCACTTATTTGAAATTGTCACCATATATGTTGTGTTTTTAATTAAGTGATGAATAGCATATTGCTGTGTCTGTCTTTCATGGTGTTGTTTTTTTTCTAGTTCTAAACCTTTCAGGAGTCACTGAAGTTAGTGGGGAATTTTACTGACTTGTAGGCCTGGATCCATAACCTCAAAAAGGAAACTTCAACAATTCTCTAAATTGTTCTGCTGCTGTTATATTACCAATGCAAATCCCTACTGGTACCACTGTGGTAGAAGATACAAAAGATACAATAGTCTTTATGTTTTATTGCATTAGCATAATACACATCAGTAATATAACAGCATAACTCAGCCTAAACACACACAGGAAATATTATAGCTCTGTTGCTGAGCTTTCTTACGTAAAAAAAATTGTTACCATGTTGTTCACAGTATAATATAAAACCTGGTTTCCAGCTGTTACAGTTTACAAGTAAAAAATGTCTTCAATCAAGCATCAAAATTTGGCACATAATAATCACCTAAGAATAGAATTTATCCAAAACTATTTTGTTCAGCTAACTGAAAGCTACAGCTTCTGGAGAAATAACTAATCACATTGCTTGTTTGTGCGTTCTCTTCCTAGTTTTGTGCATGTTCATGGAGACCTGTTATCAGTGGGAAAAGCCTGTGGTTTATGTTACTTCGGCTATCTAGTTTGTGAATGCTTGCCTTAACCCTTTAAAACACTAGTCCAAATCTGTGTTCTAAGGTTTTCAAAATATTTTCCACCAAAATTGTTTTCAATAGTTTTAAGCAAATGTATACATGTAGAAGGGCTTAATTTATTCCATGATGTGTAATTTGTACAAGAAACTAGTTTTGCCTGCTGTTTATTTGCTCACACATTAATTCTTCCCGAAGAGAGACTTCCTGCTGGCTCAAGCACATATTTCCACATGTGAATCCCACCAAAAAAACCATAGTAACTTGTCCCATATCCCTGCCAATGGATTTCAAATCCTATTTCTAGAACTGACAAACAGAACTCAGTAACAGCAGCAACAATAGCTACAATTTCTTCCTTTCTTCCAACCTCCAAAATCTCGAAATATATTGGAAATGTTACTGTTTTAAGTTTGCAATACCATTGTGCATGATTATGTCCATTCCTCACTGCTGCGCATAAAACGAACTAAACAATTCATCCAAAATCAGACTCCATACCTAAGCCAAGAATAAAACTGAAAAGATCAGTCTCCAACTCCAGAATTTCAAGTCCTGTGACGTTATGGCTCTGTTAAGACAAGGGTAAAACTCCTGCATGTCATGTAACTTAAAATCTCCCCTGAACTCTTGGAATAGTACTGCTCGGCCTCAGAAAATCAGACTTTACTAATGAGGCCACTGCCTCTGTCAGTTCCCCTGACAGTGATGTTTTACTTTGTTTTGCTTTGTTGCTTGGAAACATGAATTTTATAAGCACATCTTTTTTGAACAGGTGCTCACAAGAAAGGGTCTTGCAGAATTAGGATCTCTGACAACTGGTTTGAGATTTGGGATGTTTACTGTACCCGAGTCTCAGAGGTCACAAGAAAGTTCTCTGTTTTTTTTTTTACTAAATTAGAGGACTTGCTCTCATGTTGAAAAGATATGAATTTTTAGAGAGCTAAGGAAGTAGATTTGTTTCAAGTCTTTTTTCTTATCAGCAACTGAACAGCAACATAGATTAGAGTCCTGCTTGCTAACATCTCAATTCTTTTTAGCATTTTTAGGAGAAATTGTCATGGTCTACAAATATCCTCTACGAATCTTCTATAACATAACAGATTTTTTTTCTTCTGAAACAGTAAGATTGGTGTATTTTATTTTTTTTTTCTCTTCACTGAGTTCTCTTCCACTGCATTAACAGAGTGGTTGGGCTGAATTCAGTTGCCAATTTTGCTTGACATGGATACTGGAAGTTGCCTATTTTTCAGACCATTTTGCTCAGTTCCAGTATATTTTCTGAAATAAATGCTTACTTTTGCAATACATAAAGTAACCATTATTGAATCTGCTCATTTTATTATCTCTTGCAATTAAATGAATAACTACTGAATTTTCTAAGCATGCCTCATCCTTTTCCTTTACCACAAACAGGCTTTGTTTGGCTAAACATAGATTCTCCAAAGAGAGTGATATGAGTCCCCTACTCCAAATACTTTTGCCTTATGAATGCAGTTTTTGTTTTCTGGAATCTGCAGCAGTACTGAAGCTTTACTGCAACTGCAGCAATGAAATAAATATAACTCTTTTTGAAAGTACAGCACCCTGCTCAGTAATTCAACATTTGGTAGCTATTTCACTGTGACACCTGTGCCCACTTTCTGAACTGTTATGTCACGGATTGAAGAATCTTCTACAGGAATCTGACATGTAGCTAGATAAGCAGATTCTTTTTTGTACTTGAAGGTATTTCCTGCAGACAAACTTCACCACAGGTCTGATGCATCTGACATCATGGAAAGTTTAGTAACTAGGCTGAAATCTCAATGTGGATTCTAAATTCTCAGCATCTCCAGGGTACCAGTTGTTTTCCTGTTAGTTGCCCAATGAGACAATTACACCCTTGAGGAAAGTCCCTTTAAATGGAAAAATAATAGGCTTTAGGCTTTTACTCAAATCGCTTCTTCTGCATTCATGCAACTGAAAAGATCAGTTACTTAAAAGTCTGTGTACAGTTGGTGTGTATGCATGTGTATTTACAAATAGATATATCCATATATGTACAGACCCTGTAGAATCTTATTTCTAAGACTGTAACAATGCCCTTTTGTTACTATTATAGCTGCAGGATGGGTGTCCATACAAGAAATATGTCCATTTACTTGCTCATTAATACCTGTTCACTTACTGCTTTGGATCCATCTCACCTCCAAACAACCTATGCTGGGTGTGTGGTAAGAAGTTTTTAAGAAGATGCTATTTTATATTCTATATATTTTAAATTCTATATTCTCCCCTGTTTTGTTTGCTGTGATTCAAACCAGTGCAACGTTTGTTTCATGCCACTAAGGGATTTCATCATGTTGCAAAACATCATTTGCCCAGAAAGGGCAGCTTTCCAGTCTCTTTGTCATGTTCCAGCACCAGAGGACTTTTAAGAAGTTGATTTATGGCTTGCTGAGCTTCAAGATATAGGGAAAAAATAAACAAGTAAACAACACACATTTGAATATGAAAGAAAAACAGAACAAGATCTCCTACAATCACAAGGACATGGAAAAGATTTCTGATACAGTTCTGGTTGTAGGAAAAAAAAGCACAAAAAATATTCTTCTGGCTCGCTTCAAAAAAAGGAAAAAAAAAAAAAGCAGTTAAGTGTGCAAACAGGCTTGGACCAACCTTGAGACACTCATTTATGCTTCAAGGTTGTAAGCTGAACATATAGGAAAATTCAGAACAGAGCTTACTCCCAGCAGATGAGCTCTGTTAGTTTGTAGAACAAGTATAAATATAGATTGCAAAATTATATATTTGGATCACTCTGTATGACTGTATCACAGTATAAAATTAGTATTCCTTGTAGTCAGTGCCATAGATCCAGGTTCAAGCAGCACTAACCTTTCTTTTCACTTCTTTCCATAAACTGCTAGGTGGTAGCGGCTAAATAATTTCACATGGTTATCCATCAGTTTTCTATGTCTAAGACAAAAGTAGTGATATATTTTGGCTTTAGGAAATGCTTCAAGATCTGCTAAATATAACAATCCCAATTAGGCAATGATTTTTTATGACTGCTGAAGTCAGAGATGCGTAGCGTTGATCTTAATTGGGTCACAAGGCGACAGGAACTGAATACGTTTTTTCTCTAGAAATAAAACTTTCTCAACCAGAATTTATGACAAAACAAAAATATGCATAATTCCTTTTTGGACATATGCTTGTCAGTGTGTACTGTCCCCGTGTAGCTTATTCTGCTTTTAAGAATGAGATTTACTGTCATATAATTGATATGCTTATTACATTCACAATAACACACGCATATGCAGTGGAATTAAATCTATAGGATAGTGTGGTCCTTCAGGACTGCTCTGCTTGGCTTAACACGTAGATTTTTTTTTTTCCAAAAGATTTTAGAGCAATTTTCCAAGTCTCTCAACAATTCTGAATTAAGTATTCTTGAATCAATTTCATAGATGAACCACAATAATCCATACCATAAGTTCAATATCATCTTCCAAGACTGTACTAGTTAAGAAACTTCCTGCCTTTTTGTGCTAAATTACATGACGACTTGCAAAGCTAGTTTATGCTACTTTAAAATCATGTCAATTATATTATATTCTCTTCTGACTAAAAATGTTTTGTTAATTTCATGTTTTGTTCTCAGAATTCATTTTAAAATAACTTTTTAGTTCCATTGTAATAGGCAAGCTGAAAGAAACTGTGAGACTGCAGAATGTAGCTAAGGAGACTCAGTTACTCCTACTTTTTCCTCTGCCTGGACTCACTGAGTGTTTCTATTCGGAAAGCTTTTATTTATTTCCTTTAACGAATCATCTTGATATTCTGCTACGTAGGTCCTTCCTAGGAAAGTAGCAGCATGATTTTAACTTAATTGTTAAAGAACTGGCAAAGAACAACAGGTTGAACAGTTACAAATCGGTTTAAGAAATAAATCAGAGTTCCTGATCCTCAGAATAAACTTGGGAATGATGCGTAGCTGAGCTGAAATGCACTGTATCGTTTAATTTTGGTGGAAAAATAGGACCAAATAGGTGAGAACTTGAAGCAAAATCAAAATAAGTGAATATTCTATGAATCTCTGCAGTTTTTGTAGAACGTACGCTATTCTGCCTACTAGAAATCAAGGAATACAAAGGCAGACAAAATACACTGCAATGGAAAATCGTGTTGGTGTGATGATACCAGAATACAAGGTGCTTTCCTGAGTTATTATTTTGGGTAAATTCATTAGAAACACTCACCTGGGATGTCACAAATGGAGAAGTAGGCAAAATAAATAATTTTCTATTTCTCAAGTATTTTTATACCATCTCGGGTGCTACACAGTTTTGGTAAGTGCTGGGTTTTGCCCTTTACAGTGTAATTTATACCTGTTTGGTGACAATTACTCTTTCAAAGTCCAGGATCATCTGAAGTTACCGTAAGAATCATGCAGTATATTTACTCAGACAAGAATATGTAAATTTTGATTACAAAAATGCAATAACAATGCTATTCGTATGCAAAAATGAATTGGATTCTAAGCAATTACAAAAATACTGACAAAACATTCAATAAAACATGAATGTAATATGTTTCTAAGCAGTATACAAGGCAATTTCACTTGCAAATAAAACTTGTACTCATTAATACTTTTGGGACCAAGTTACATCCTTGCTCTTCTTGTTTAACAAGAACACCTTCTCTCAGGACTATGTAATATCCGTTCTTCTATCTTTCTGCTTTTGAACAAGATTTCCTACTCCTGCAGTCTAAGACAAGCAACAGTTGTCTTTTTAACTGTTATATTGATCAAGATCCAGCATGGATTCCTCCAAAAACACTGTTCTATACATAACAGCATCACTGAATGAGAAATTTAACTGTTTCTAAACAGTTTCCACAGCTTTCAAAGGCCATCCCATGACATGGTTACTTGTCGTATGAGCTTCTGGACTCAGAAACTCAACTGCACCTTCCAGCTCTGTATTTCTAATTGCCTTAGTGGTAAAGATACAGCCATACGTTTGACAAAAGGTACAGTTGGGATGCCTGAAGCAGTTCATTAACGCAATCTGTCTCATCCACACATTCAATGAAGGTTATTACCTCTGCAGCGGAGATATCTGAGTAGGATGCCTGTGGCCATCTGAGCCCCCAAGTTGCATGGTGTGGTGTCCTGCAAATGTAAAACAGAATTTTACAGGTCTGATGACTATGATACAGATGTGAAAAGACCAGAAAGTAAAAAACATTCTGGGATTTTCCCTCCTAGGCAGTACTCCACCCTTATTTTCTAATTGCAAAACCATCTTAGATCAGGGAAGAAAAGTGGCATTTTTTTGGTCATCAAGATTCTTAAGTCTATTTCACAGGTGTTTTAAAGACTCTTAGTAACCTTTGTTTTTATCAGTGATGGCAGACACACACATATAAGAGGGAAAGCAGATCCTGGGGGCTGGAACCAAAAAGCAATTTTATATGTGTATGCAGTAACTGGCTCTCTTTAAGCAGATGTCCTATAAATCAGGAATTGATAAAAAATATAAATTTGTGTGGCATAATCGTTTCCTGTTTGGAAAAGTTTCATAGTATATATACAGTATTTACTGAGGTGGCCATTTTAACAACCACCTCTTTTGTGTTCAGTGAATAACTTGAAACAATGATATTCCATAGCTTCACCAGTGTGCTATGGTGCGCTGTAACATGCAGGTTTTGAATGACAGAGCAGCCTGCAAAAACAGGTGTTCTAGCAGCACACCAAATACTATAGACTTGGGCTAGTTTTGTCTTCATGTTTGAAACAATTGAAGAGACACATAAACCAGTGAATCTATCTAAAGATTTATCTAATTTGGCATGCTCTATAAAAGGGTTAATACAAGACGATTGAGAAAAAGGTGCAAGAGATTTTGCAACTGAGAATTATGGAGCAACCTGTTTACGGGAGGTTTTCTTCAGATCTAAATCAAGCTTCTTGAGGAAAAAAATCTCTTTTTGCTTCAGTTGACCTACTCCTAGCATGCATGGAAGCCCCTGGCATGAGAATTCTCACTCTTTTGTGAAATTAACGTGAGTTACATTTCCTATTTATTTCAGGTCTATTGAGCTACCTCAAACTGTACTCTTTAAAAAAATAATAATAAAAAAAAATCGTTAATTATGTGTATTAGGTCTTCAGGTATTAGCAGCTAATTTCAGCTAAAATTTTAGTTACCAACTTTTTTTAAAAAAATCTAAAATGGTAATGTGACACAGAAACAGATAAACTCATACATGGATTAAGTCCAGTTATTTCTGGTGACTGTTGCACACTTGCGCCAAATACAGTCTAGGATGGGTTTTGTATGTATCTATACGCACATACAAAAAAAAAAAGGTTAAAAATGAAAAAAAGTATTAAAAATAATGTACATACAGTAGCTTCCAGGATGGGACTATGTGAAGACACCAGAATGAAACATTCTGTGCATTGTGTTGCACGCAGTTATGTGCGATTCTTCAGGAAGATTTAAAAATGCAGCACGACTGACTTGTCCAAACAGATTTACTAAGAAAACCCCAATACAATCAAACCAGAAAAAAAACCACACCACCTCAAACAACCCTCCACCCTGTCAACAACAATTTCCAGTCTTCATAATCTCTTTTCATGCTAGTAGTATAGCTATATATCAATCAAATTTTTCACTGGAGATGAGACTTAATTAAGACACCGGATCAGAAACAGGAACTACTGCACAGTTGCGTTTTTACAAAAGAATAGGTGTGGTGAAAGAATTAGTTGTCACTCAGCAGATAATCTCTATTTGTCCTGTCCTATTTCCTTAACCAAACTCCACGGATTTTAAGAGTTGGTGTAGCACAGACCTCAAGACAGGACATTACCTTTAGCTCTCATAAATCAGAGAATGCATAGAAAATTAGAATGAAAATTAAATTACATATTCCTGGAACAGGATAAAATTATGTATATTTTGCTTTAAAAAAAAAGTTTAGGTACTATAATTTTATTATGATATAGACAATTCATACAATGAATCTTCCAGTTCAGTAACAAAATCTCAATACCAGAGCTCTTAGAGAAATAAAATGTTATTTACTGTTTGTTATGAACTTCAGAAATCTATGTTTGTTTGTTATACATATTTCTTCCAGATCATTCAGTGTTACCTAAAATTTCCGCAGTCAAAAACAACCCATGGACACAAAAAACTTGCACTTCCAATTTTGACTATTGGACTTAAATATTGTAGCAGCATGTACAACTGCTTTTTAGATCTCTAAAATACTTTGTATGTATCTAATAAGCTTGTTGTGTTGTTTCTTCAGTAGTTCAATTTAATCTGTATTTTGCTGATTGGAATGCAAGACAAATCTCTACCTCCATTCTCAAGCATATTTACATACATCTCCAAGTGCCTCCACAGATTTTAAGAGGGCAATTCCTGTTCATGATGAACACACATGCCTATTTCTTGGAGGGGATGGAAAAGAAATTATTTCCCTATGGCTGCCAAACAAAATAGAAGCAATTTGCGACTATAGGTAATGAATGTTTTATTCTAATTTCAGTAAATTTCCTATTTTGCTACTTGGAAATCTCAGGGCAAAGAACTAAAGCCTTAACAGAGCACATAAGTTATTTAAAAACAAACATTTGATTATTATAAAACAAAGGTTTAACCACACCAGGTTATAGCAGTTGTTTTTAACAGACAACCTGAATAATTGCTAACCCACTTTCCTACAGTTTAATTGACAAACCTATGCTTTCTCTTACTAATTACAGGTAACCAAACCTACCTTTCTCAGAAAGCATGATGGCAAGTAGCAGTTTTTTTGTTTTAAATTCTGCTAGGCTGGAACTTTGCAGAGAAAAAAAGTGGACTCTTTAACCTTTTTTAAATTAAATTCAATTTTATTAGAACATAATCTTTCCAGATAGGCTTTTAAGTATCTCTTCAATTTTTTTTTTTATTCCTTTCTAACTTTTTATTTTAGCTTTTTCCTGTTGTATGAACAAATAGTGGGAAAACAGATATATGTTGATAGGAAAAAAAATGATGCAATACTATGTACTTACTTTCTATTAATAAGTAATGAAGTTTTAGTGTATGAGCACTTAAGTGAAATGAATCCATATTGGTAACATCTGTCCTGCCTGGGTTACGTGAGGTCCAGTCTGTAAAACAGAAATTATTATTTTTTTTCCACATTCTGTTATTTTTTGATTTACTCTTTTCTACAATGCCTTCCAGAGGAGAAATGGATGCTTATCCTGGAAGTAGAATATGAAAATAAGTCCCTGGAAACTTTGGCCCTGCAAGTTCTCTTGAAAGTGATACCACAAAAAATAATTATGAAGGTGCAAACCTACAGAGCTGCCATAATCTTTAAGTCCCTGACAGAAATATGGCGATACAAAAGGGATTTAGTACTTGCTAGCAGCTTTTTAAGGCCTCAACCCCCCACCTCCGCCATTATTTGTGCGTAAAGCCCCACAATTCTTATGTTTAATATCCTCACACGCCAGTGAAAAAGGTTTCTCTGCTCTCCCTCCACGCTCTTTTTAACCGTTTAGCGCCACTTTCGGGGCTTTTTTTTTTTTTTTTTTTTTCCTTCTTCTTCTTCTTCTTGTTTACGCCGGGCTTTTCACCGCCGAGCTGGCGTCGGGCCTGGGCGCCCCGTGAGGGCGGGAAGCGAAACCCGGGCAGCCCGCGCCCTTTGTCCGCGCTGAGGAGGCAGCGCCCGAGGACGGGGCGGGGGAAAGCGACTCCTCCAGCGCCCTTCTCGACAGCAAACCCCCTTTTTTTGCAGCCTCCACACGCTTCAGAGGGGCTAAGGGAGCAGGGCGCTGCCTTAGGGGAACGAAGGAAGCCTTGGGCGCCGCCGGGTTGGGTAGCGGGGCGGCGCCGTGCCGGGGGCTGGCTGTGAGGAGGAGCCGAGCCGAGCCGGGGTTTCCCGGCCGAGCAGCACGGGCGGGGCGGCTGGGGGGGGAGGTTAACCGCGCCCAGGCTGCTCGCTTCCCGATGGCTGCGGGGAGCTAAGCGGGGACCGAGCGTGCGAGGAGGAGCCGAGAGCCAGCGACACCCCTTTGCCCCCCCCCCCCCCCCACTGCTCTCCGCTTCCGACTCTACGGCCCGAGCTGCTCGCTGCCTCGGCGGGATCGGCCAGACCCAGCGCGGACGGCTGCCTGCCTCCTCACCATCCTCCTCCTCCTCCTCCCTTCCCCTCCCTAGGCCGGCGGGGACGCGGGCAGGAGCCGCGGGCGGCCGAAGCGGCCCCGTTAATGAGCAGGTAACCGGCCGCGGGGCGGGTTGGGGCGGGTCAGACCCCAATAAAGCCTTGCCGGCTTTCTTCAGCCCCCTTCGCCCCCACACAGGGCTCACCGAGTCCTTCGTCCCCGCCGCAGCCCCACCCTGAGGCCATCTTCCCGCCGCCCCCCCCTTTCCTTCAGCTCTCCCCCTCCATCCCCGGTTCCTTCTTCCTCTGCGTGGCTGCGCCCTTCCACCCCGCTCCCCTCCCCCGTTCTTCCCCATCGCTGCCGCACTTCTCTTTTCCCTCCTTCCTCCCCTTCCTCTGCTTCTCTCAGCTTGCCCTGGTGCCCCCATTTTTCGCCCTCCCCCCAAAAAAAAAAAAAAAAAAAAAAAAAAAAAAAAAAAATTCAGCCCCCCTTCTCGCCTCAGCGGGCGGGAAGGGTGGCTCATGGCGGGGCCGCCTCAGCATGGCGGGGGCGCCGGGCTCCCCTTCCCCACCTCGCCCCTGCTCCTGCCTCCCCTAAAAAAGAAGTGTGGTTGTGGCTGGAGGAGGAGGAGAGAAAAAGGTGGGGGTGGGACCCTTTCTCTCTTGGAGGCTTTAAGGCGAAAAGGGAGGGGACGCTGGGTTTTGCGGGGATCCATTTTTAATTGGAATTACGCCGCGGTGGTCTGCGTTAAGGGGGGGGGGGGGGGGAGGTGGAGTGTTTTGTTAAAATACAAAAGGTGGGTTTCCAGAGAAATCAAGCCGATAGAAGGAATGCTTGGAGAAAACACTCGAGAGAAAGCTATGGTGGGGCTGCTGTAATGGTGGAAAGCTGACTGAGAGGAGAGAGGGGCGAGACCGACAGGGTAAGGCTGCCTTCAGCACCCCCTGCCCGGCGGGGGGCCCGGGGGTGTTTTCTTCTCCTTAAGATCACAGATGAAGATGCATTTTGCTTCACATTTATCGTTCGCCCATCTGTTAGGGTGCTGCATATTTTTGTGCGCCTGTAGCAGCGGTAATGGAGGGTGTACAATAGGAAAAAGGAGTTTCCTCCTTGGAAATGTTAAAAATAATATTTTGGTTCCCGTTTAACTACCAAAAAGGCTTCAGTATTAATTTAAATGTATATATATTATATGTTTTACCTGCTGAACGGATACCTAAGAGGTAGGATTTTTAATTCCTACACCTTTGTATGAAATGAAAAGATAGAAAATCTTGCATGTAAAAGAGATATTTTATTTAAAAAAAAAAAAAACTAGTCCAGAAGAAAATCAGAATGATATAGAAGTTATTCTAAGATGTCAATTTATCATTCTTGAAGCTGAGGTGAAATTTTAACGAATGTGATACTTCATTATTCCCTAACAAAGTCATAGGTGGGACTCATTTGAAATTAGGCATCCTTTTTAGGATGCCAAGTGCCACGTTATTATGTATTGTCCCCACAGTAGAAAATGGGAGGAAAGGACTGTGAATACAAGGTTTTAGTGGTTATTGAAACAGCTTTTGAGAATTGTTGGCTGAAGTTGGAGGGGGCGATTGAAAATCAGAGAATTAAACGTTTCACTGCTGTAAAATATCTGTCCCTAATCATGAAAGTTATCCCATATTTTAAGCTGATCTGCTCAGCACAAGGATGTGAATAGAGACAAAATGCTGTCGGCGCGTGTGAAATGCATGCAAAAAAACAGGGAGATTATGTTAAGCTCTAAATTTATTCTACATATAAAGTATCAGATTTTTTTTCCCCTTGTGTGCTTTAGGAGAGGAGAAAGAGAAGGGCTGATAATCGTGTAGTTGTTTTGGTGGCTGCAGATTAGCCAGGGTGTGTGTTTGATTTTCTTTTTGCTGTGAATGAATGGATCTCTCTGTGCCTGGGCCCAATAGCTGCAACAAGATGGCGTTTGCAGCAAGGCAGCTCTCATTTTTCAACTCCTCCTCACCACAGCTTTGCCAAACTAGATCTTATTTCGTAATTGTATTTAGATTTACTTTCTCGTTTGGTTTGCTTGCTTCTTTTTTTTGGGTTGGGGTAGGAGGAGCGTTGGAGAGATTATTGAGAGAGGTCGGTGGGTTTTTCTTCATTTTTGTGAGCTCCTCCAGATAGGAACTGGTGGGAGGAGTAACTACTTGTATTGAAATGTTCACATCGGCTGTCACTGGATAAAGGGGTGACATGATTTTTTTTTATACCTCACAGTGACGGCTTAGTACCAACAAAATGCTCTTTGTTTTTCTGAAGCCTGCTGCTGAAAAACGGCATTTTAAACCTGGAAGGCAGGTATTGGGAGGCTCTGCGAGGACTGTACACGGCTGCAGGCTCTCTGCTAGTCAGGTAGTAGGCCCCGTGCAGGCAGGTGCCTTCCTGGGGCACAGAGGAGTCACCTGGCTGCTGCCCAGTGCTCGCCACGTCTGGCAGCTCTTTAAGCTGCTTCTGACCTGAAATTATTGTCATGCTTCATGTAATTGTTCTTATGGGGAAGAGCGAGGAAGGGTTTGGGGATATTAAAAAGGTTCTGCCTCTGCGAGGTATTGTATTTTAAAGTAACAATGGAAAATTCTAAAACAATTTATATATATTTTTATATATATTTTTAAATGGACTTTCCCTTGGTAACTTTTATGATCTTTCACTATAGTGCCAAGCTTCTTAACTTTGGTAGCCTAAATAAAATAGCTTGGTCAATATTTGGTATACTGGACTTTGGCTTAAAATAATATAGTACCCAGTAGGAACAATGAAGAAATGGTTGTTATGTCTCCTCTATTCAAATGACCTCGAAACCCTTGGTAATATCAAGCTTTTTAGTAGTGTTTATGCATGACTTTATGTATAATCAGGTGTTTGTTACTTTACTGTAATAGCCTAGCTATAGTGCGTAAAGAAGGAAGGAGGCCCAATTTGCAGTTGAAAGTTGTGTGTGTTTTTTTTTAATTTTCATTGGGGGTGGGGGAAATCTGAGACTAGCCAAATGTGTTTTGGTCTATACAGATCCTGTCAAGGATATAGATTTGATCCTGTCAAGATCAAATTATTAAACAAGAATACTTGTCCAATAAATGGTTAGTTCAATCTAGTAGCGCTATTAATGTTCTGTTAAACTTGAAATGAACTGTACATTTAAAAAAAAAAAAAAGATACTATATATTTGGCCTTTCAGTATAGGATCAGAAAGGAGTAGGATGAAGTGGGATCCTGTAGTGAGTAGGAGAAATTACATTTATCCTTGTTTAGTCCTTGTAGCTGTTAGGTCATTTAAATCTTTGTCAAAATGTAAAATTAGAATTCCACAATAAATCCTAGCAAGAGCAGTTTTTGGATTTTCCGTAATTCATGGAAATCTGAAAACGTGTTTAGACATAGAATTTCTGTGTGTAAGTAATCAATAAAATGAGTGTAATTAGGTAGTATGTAGAACTTTGTGTAGCTTTGTTCTTAATATCATTCAAGAACGAATTTTCCACAGCTATTAAAACTTGAAACCAGAGCAATTAACACTAATCTACTTAGAATGAGAAAATTTTCCAATTAATGCAATTACTTTTGGGATCCTTTAATTATAGCAGAAATATATATCTGTTGTATTTTTTAGGGTGCCTTTTCTTGAAATTAAACCAGATGACGTTGGCTGCTGTATGTAATAACTTCCTGGTGCTTTTGAGCCTTTGGTTTGGTCATGTGGGAAACAATTCTGCTTCTTCTTAGGAGTTGTGATTTCTCAATCACAGTGCAAAATGAGCTACCAGTTCATGTGGAAGTAGTGTTGTTGCTCTTGCAGATGCTTAGTAGGCCTTTTGCTGTAGTTAGGAATATTAAGAAAGCTTTGAATTTACTTAGTTTTGTAGTCACCATGATAGGAGATTGGAGTTCCTTGCTTTCTGTGCAAGCGGCAGTAGATTTGTCTTCTGTATGTCAGGCCTGGCTCATGTTTAGTATCTGAATTGGATTAAATTCTTACTGTCCGTGGATTTTGGCTCTCAGCATTAGTGGATTGGTAATTGATATTCTCAATTTTAATATCCAGTTTTAGCCATATGGCATACCGTATTGTTTCAAGAATTCCACTTAGCGCTAGTTTGCTGCTGGGAAGTCGAAATGAGAAATCACGCGTTCATGTGGTTGAAATACGCTTAGGTGAATCTTCTTTGGAGCCTCTAATGCCTATGTTCATGCCAGCATTCAGGGTATTTATTTTATACTATTTTACTGCTGATGTTGGAAAAAAACTATAATCTTGACAGTAACTACCTTGTGTTGGCGAAATGTTAAACATTTGATTGAAGATAAAATGGACTATTTTTTAAGGGAGTCTCTCGAATGATCAAAACGAAAAGAATACATACTACATTCAAAATGTTTTTTTTCTCCTCACTGATAATGTTGGAACTTGTATTAGCCAAGGTCGAGATAAAAAACAAAAATACCCCCCAAGCCTCTAAGTTTCTATTTAACATGGAATCTCAATTTATTATTTCTTCACAGGGTGTCTAGTATGCTAGGGATTTGTGTGTGTGGATTTGTTTTTCACCAAACAGAAATGTATGCAGAATCCATAGGTACTTGAGCCAACTGGTAGTTCAGCAGAATGTTAAGAGGTTTTTAAGAGCATTGAGCTGGCTACTAACAGTACCTTTGCTTTAGATGCCAGAATAATCAATGTAAATTACTGTGGAAAGCTTCCTAGTACAAGAATGTTGATGCTCCAGAATAGGTTTTCTAGCAGAATATTGTGTTTTTTATTAAGCAGTAGAAGACTTAAGTAGCAAGGATATGGTTTGGCCTTTGAATAAAATTACACATTCAAATTTGGTGGGGAGGTTGACATACAGATATTTTATTGGTCTGCTTTTAACAGCTGTCCTTTTAAAATGTGTTCTTCACAATTAATATCTTGTAAAACAATGTGTATTAAATGTTTGTGTTAGTAGATTTGCTAGCGGCATAGCATGTTATGATAAGTCAGTCTCTGCTTATCTGTGAGACTGCAGCTGGAACCCTGAGTGTACTAGGTGGAGGGGGAAATGTTTGCCCTTCCCTGTGTATTCGTGGGTGCCCAGGGCTAGTTCGTCTTGAACCCAGCTAGAGAGAAATGACACAACAGCATCCATGCCTGCTGTCTGGGAGCAGCTGAGACCTCGTGTGGCTACAGATGTCTTACAGCATCCCCAGTAACACTGAGCATAATTGGATGTCTACAAGACAGCTTGTAAGTGTAAGCCAAAATATATTTTGGGGACATCACGGGGGGCTTGGAAATAGCTCTAAATTCTGCCCAGCGTTTTTATTGCTGACCTGAACGCTCAGTTGTTTAGGTTTTATAAATTTTCAAGTTGCAGGAAAAAAGGATACCACAAAAAATGTTCCACATTGCTCTGGTTTCTGAAATTACAGTTCATTGGTGGGGGAAATCAGTGACACACACAGCACAGGAGTAAGTGTGGGCTTGGGAAAGCAGTTAGGAAGCAAATGCTTCAGTTATTTAGATCTTGCCAGATTAAAGTCCTGTTGAAAACCAGTGCAAGTAACTGTAGCAGGTTTACAGTAGCGGTGCTTCACATGTTGCAGGTGTCATTGGAAGACCTGGTTTTGGATTAATGAATAGGTTAGCCTTGTCAGCTGATCCGTGGTAATTATCTGTGTCTGCACTCTTAAGGTAAATACAAGGTTATTAAAGTAAGTATAGCCCTTATTTTATGGAGGTCCAAATTAATCCCAATATCTCCAACTCAGCGTAGACCTAAAGCATGCATGTAGGTGACTCTTGCAGGGCAGCTGGCATCGGGAACTTGCTCATGAGCCTGGGTCTGTTTGGTTTGTGGGCAGACAGAATCCATGTAGGATTGCTGGGATTTCTTACTGACTTGAAAATTCAGGTAATCTTATTCTAAAAATATTTTTCTAAATATTTTTAGCTTAAGAATTGTTGAAACAAAATGTTTTTGCCTATTGTCACAGGATTAAGAAGAGAAGAACTACAGTTATTTTTGATTTGGTGGCATTGAAGAGCTAAAACTTGATTTGTCTGCCGAGTCAGTTTTGGAATCCTAATGTATAAATGAAAACAAGTCTGAAGAATTAAAGAAGGTGATCTGAGGGAGCTTAAAGGAGGTGATGGGTAAGGTGGCTTTGTAACCAATGGTGGTAAAGACAGGCTAAATCTTCAAATTATTTTCATAGGTAGTAATTAGAACTTGAATACAAAAAAATGAGGAATCAAAGGGAAAGAATTATTAAAAATCTATTTGCTGTTACAATAAGAAATGCTGTTTGTTGCTATAAGTGGTTAGTGTGAAATTGCTTCATTAAAAATGTTTTTGATTAATTAATATTTCAGCCTACCAAATCAGCACAATTTCTAAAGGTTCTCTGTAGAAAAGAAATACCCTTCATAAATTACAAGGATTAATTGAATTTTAGATAGCTAAATACATTTTTTTTTTCTTACATGTTCCTGCAGTGGTCTGAGAAACAGGAAGGCTTGCTTCAAACTTCTCACCAGTTATGTTTATCATGATGAGAATATCATTGAGCTGTCTTGAAGACTGCAGTAATGCCTGCCAGCTCTCGCAAAAAAAGAAAATATTAATTATCCATAATTAGATGGATTAGATAATTTTTGTAGCTTTATGTAATGCAGAACTATATTAAAAACTATGTGAAGATTTTTGTCACTATTTACAGCTTTTTTTTTACCCTTGCAAAGGGAAAAAAGAAAAAAACACTTGGGTCTGGGAACTCCAGCATACAGTCTTTCAGACTAGTTGTGAATATTTTACCAATTCAGGTCTCAGTGATGATTTTGCTCATCCTTACTCCAAAACCAAACTGTAGTGACTGTAGAAAACAAAATAAGATGTTCTGCAAGGCTCTCTATATGACTTTCAGAAAGGCAAATGCCCACAACATTGACATTGCTGACAGGAAAGCAATGCCTTGCTTCTGTGGCTTGCTTTTTCTTTTGTTGCATTAGGCTTAATTAAACAGCTGGTACCGTTTATTGTCTTTGTACAGAAAGAACAAGAATTTCTCCTTAAATGATTTCAGGTGAGCTGCTAACTATGCATTTTTATTGTAATCATCCTTTTCTGTCCTTTTTGGCTTATCTTGGGCAAGCTGTAAGGAACCATCTTAGAAGTCTGTTCATTACCACGTGCTTTGCGTTCACCCTGATGTTTTAGGAAATCAGTCAATAAGTGGAGGTTATCTAGAATTATTTGCAAGACCCTGATGTTATGTGATGAGCCGGATGGGTTTTGTTTTATTTTTGTGACATGTTGAATCAGATTTCCAGTTCTATCCTGAGAGAAGAATTTATAATTGTTCACTTCAAAATTGCAGTTTAACTTTAGAGGAAGCTGAAATATAAGCACCTAGTACTAACAGTGTGCGCTTTACCTTAAGGACTTTCTCATTCTTACTGGAACATGTGTGGTAACACAGTATGGCTTACTAGACTTCCTTTGCTGAGGGTTACTGAACAGGCTGTTAAGCCTACAAATGTTTTTGGAGAGATGTAGTCTGCTTGTATCTGTCCAGGTGTCAGGCATTGCAAACTACTACCTGAGGCGCTGAAATCCTTTTGTAATGGGTGGGGGAGATTTGGCTTTCCTTGGAAATTGGAGGAATTGAACTGCCCTGCTACCTTCTGTTTTAAAATCAGAATACTCTGTATTTAGTCCACCCTTTTGGGCAATTTCATTTAACAGTGTTTTACAGAAACGAGCAAGGGATGGATGGCAGGTCGGAGCTCCAAGATTGAAAAAGGACAGAAGATATCCACGTGCATTTTTTGTTATTTCTGCTACCTTAAAAGTTGATGCATAGTTATCTTCAGTAGCGAAATACCAATATTTTCTAGTAAGATCTTTTGGTTAAAACTAGTGCGGCGAGTCTCTTTCTGCCATAAATGTAATTAGTTCTGTTCCACTTAAGTTTAATTGCTGAGCTGATATGTCTTGGTTAATGCCAAATGATTTGAGGTATATGTTAGATAGCAAACATAGTAACGCTTTAATCTGAAAAATAAAGAAATAAGTAAACTTAACTTCCAGTGCATAAAACATCATGACTTACAGCTGCATAATATGAAACTTAGCGTTATGTCTTCAGTAAATACACACGTGGTCTGTTGAGTACCATTAGTTGGTGTGCTTCAAGGTGCTGAGAAGAAAGGTGATTATTATCCTATGGGATTTCTCCTGTTTTGTTCCCAGCGTTGTTTTCTGCAGCTAGCCTAACAAATGTGTTTGGGGGGCGGTGGCAATTTTTTCTGTTTGTCTAGAAAAACAAAGTAGATGTGATAGTCTGCTGAAACCTTTGGTACTCAAAATAAGATCGTGCTGTACTAATTAAAGAACTCTCTTTGTTGGAGCATATGTTTGATATTCCTGTTGCATGTTCTTTGTGAAGTGGTAAAATGCCGAAGATTTCAGCGGATATGCTGCTGTCTAGCAAAGGTGTTGTCTGTACGAAGATCAAGAACAGTTCGCTTGGTGCTTAAAGTAATTTAATTGTGCTTTGGGTTATGAAGTCCTAGATTTTGCTACAAGTTGCCAGATCCTATCTGGCCAGTGATTTGTAGATCTGTTGAGCCTGAAAACTTGTAGTTAGAATTGCTCTTCTTGCTTCTCAAAACCCAGTAATAACTAGTCTGATTTTGTGGGTGAATGGTGCATAAATACATCATTTTAAGTTATACATTCCGTGAACTAATTTTTAAATAGTACATGTTGAAGCCATAGTCTTTGTGAATTTAAAAAAGTTAGAAATGATATTTAAAAAAAAATCCTCAACTGTAACAGTCATTGACTTCTGCTGTGATTGTCTAGAGTAAAGAAAAATTGTCTTCTAGGTATTTGAAATCAAATGGCTGAAATGCCTGTTTCCTCCTAAAATGGGTACTTCAAGGTTGCTCTGCAGTCTTGGTGAATTTCTTTGTCTTTCTGTGTAGGTTTGACAGTTAACAGATGAACTTCTTGCACGAAGCACAGGTTGGCCTTTCACTACTGCACATAAATGCGAATGGTATAGAAAAGCAAGGTGCCATTGGCCAATGGCTTTGTCATGAGCTCTCTCACTTAGTAGGACAAGAAATGAACTATTTTGTTATTGAAATGGGATTTCTTTGTAGATGGTTCTGATATGAGAGAAGCTTTTTTCCCATGAAAGCTTGGTGTTTGAAAGAACTGTACAGGAATACAGAGCAAGGATATAAAATAGTACCAGCAATGCTGTACTAAGATCAAGCGATGTTTATAAAACCTGTGAATTTCATCCTGTGCCGTGCACAGGCATGCTCCTTGCTAGATGAGTGTGTGTGGGGGGAATAATGGCACATCTCTGCTTTCAGAGTATAAGCAGGGTAGCAAAACTAACTCACTATTAAGGTATTTTGCTTAAGAAATACATCACCTTTATTGATATTTATCTATTGCATTAATACTTTTGGCTTCTGTTTGTGCAGCTGTTAAGTAGTTTCCTACATATACAGGTTCTTACCCTAGAAAAATTGGTGGTGGCTTTTAAAACTACCTGCAGTTGATTGCCCTTGTTGCAGACCTTACTGTAGAACTTAATATGCAATGTTACGCAGTTAAAAGACTGTGTGATGCTTCAGGTGAAATAATGTAGAACAGGAACACTTAAAAACCTTTGGCTTTGGAAATTATACTTTTTGTTTACTGCTCTGGGAATTGAGCATAATGCATTAAGCTGTATCAGCAGTGACTACCTGTTTTCTGGATATGCACTATGGAGAATTCATTCACTTGGTTCTGATTTCTCAGTCTAATTTATCCTGTAATAGTTTTGTTGTTGTTACTTTTCCTTATCCTTGCAGTTGAGTTAAACTCCAAAGGGCTCGCTCTGGGGAAGCCAGTTATTGCTGCCCTCTGTTGCAGATGGTGGCACAGACATCTGCTGTTCATCTGCCTCACTTCACGATCTAGGCTGTTAAAGAAACCCGGATGGCAAATAGTTCTCGGCCGTGCACTGTGCTGTAAAACTGATAGTTCAGCTTCTAGTTAATGAGCAGCCCAGCTCTTGCAGAAGATGACGGAACTTAGAAGCAAACAGGGGGAAGCTGGAGCTGAGTACAACTGCAATCATGTTGTTCACAACTCAGTTGTTAATATTCTGTGTGAGGCTACAAACATCCCTGCTTCTATTTGTAAAGGACCGTGATGATTGGTGCATTGTCTGCTACAGTTGGTGTGTTTTCTTTTTTAAAAACAAGCTCAAAAACACCTTTTCCCTCACCTTCCTCCCCACAAAAAAACAAACAAACAAAAAACCACACAGTTCTGCACAACAGTAGTGTTCAGTGACTCCAAATAAGCATGAAACAGCCATTATGTAAAGTGTGTGTGCAGAGGATCAGGAAATAGGTGCAAAAACGTGAAGGGTACAGGTCTTTGTTAAACAGGCTTTACTTTCCTCACCTGGCACATATTTTTGTCTTCTGATATGTCCGGTTTTCTTTGTCTTAGTTAATTCCCACCCTGGCCTGTAATCCCAGCAGTCCTTTACCTATTAATTTTTTTATTACTGTGTTTTCCTTTTTATTTTGATCACTTACCCTGATTCATTCTATCTAGAGGAATACGACTGCAACCTAACCTGATGCCAGTTTTAAGAGGGTTAATGCAGTACTGTGGAACAAGGAATGTCCAAGGGTGAAAGCAAGTATTTCCTGTTGTACCTTTGTGCTTTCTCTGGCGGTGCTGTCCCTGGGTTGTACTTGAAGTTTACGTTCCATATCGGCATTAAGCATTGTTGCATTGTCTGTTCCTAAAAACCCCTTTCAGTCGTACTGGCTTTAAAGTCTCCTGTGTTACCCTACTTTTCAGTCCATCAGCCTTGTTTTCCTTATTGCTGTTCTCCTGTACCTGAACTGGTTTTATATCAACGGTACACATCAAAATACAGCAATTGCTGGGAGAAATCAATGAGCTACTAGGAGGTATAAATCATTGTTATCAAAACTAATGGAACTGCTTGCACATTGACTAAAGATGGATTATGTTGATTGCAGAGCTAGAGAACAAAGTATTACTCAATCTATTTTGGGTAAAAAGATTATGGAAGTCATGCTATATTTTAATCTCTACTTGAGTATTACCTCATGCATATAGCAGATACAAGATTTTTTTATTGGTTTTAAGTATAAATACTCTTTTTTATCTTCAGACTGGTGCTGGGAAGTGGTTATTTTTGTAGTATGCATAAGTTCTTTCTAATAATGCTTTGTTAATCGAGATCAGTGCAGTTCAATCATCTAAATTTTTATTTCAGTGAAATAAATGTACTTAGTAATTAGAAGCTTGGTAAGTCTCTAACATAGTTGTAAAGAAGAAATATTTTTCTTATGGTTATGATCTCTGAGGCCATGTAGTCTGGGTAGCAAAGGCACAAAGAGAGCAGACAGTTTGTTCAAATGTCCTAACTACCTTTTTTTTTTTTGTTGTTGTTGAAGCAGCATGTGATAATAGTTATGGTAGTTGTTAGTAGTTATTAAATCTTAACCAGCCTATTCAATAACTATCTACAAGATGGGGGTACCTTTTGCTTTTTTTGTATTTCTCATTAAGATCTTAATAGGGTAAAGCTTGTTTATTTTCTCAGAGTTGATCTTGATGAGAGTACAAGGAAGATTCGTGTTACTGAAGTACTTTTCCAGGACTGGACCCTAACAATTAAAACCATTTTGGGGGGGATACTCTTTGGACTGTATGATAAAACACAATTCTGATGTAATAGGTTTTAAATTAACTTTCTGCTTCTAAAAACAATTGTTTTTCATTACTGTTCTGAGGACCTCACTGTCCCATAAGACAGGTAAACTTGTGAATATCTTGACTGAAATTGGTGACTACATGCTTGGAAGAAAGGAGAATGCTTTCAGAAGCAAAACTGACTGTCCATAAAAGTCTGCCATATGTCTGTAAATGACTTGCTTAGCTCAAGGATAATAACTTGCTAATTAGATTGGATCTTGCTACTTATTTTAAATTGTTTGACTTTTAAGGATGTAAAAAGTAATATTGCTAAATGTAGCATCCTGAAAGTTGGTTGGTTACATTCTTTAAAGGGTGAAAATAGGAAGCAGCTCATTCTCCTTTGACTGAGTTGACTCTTTACTAGCTGGCATTTGTAGGATAAAATGAATGATTTGGCTTCTGTTGATTAAAATAGTTAAGCTGAAGTTCATGGAAATAAAGAATGCAACAATAGGAAGTTCTCATTTTTGGTGCTCGTACTTGTAGAGTCTTACTGATTTCATTTTATTTTCACTAGTATTCATTCTTTAGGTTGTTCTTTATTGTAAATAAGTGATCACATGGCCCGTTCCCTCCTCTAATAAAATAAATATTGTAGAGAAGATCCTAATGTACCTCCTGATGTCTCTGTAATGGTAATTCACGTGTTGTTTCACACATTTTAGTAGCGTTGAGAAGATAAATTGGAAGATCATGCCAACCTATCCCGATAGAAATGTGCTGGCAGCAGAGTTGAGAGCAATATTGTTTAGGCCTTCGGAAAATCTGTGCTCTTGTCTTACACTGTAACTGTCAGTGAATGTCAGTTTATCCACTTGATGGATTTTATTGTAATCTTAAGGATTTTTGGTAAGAGGAGATGATGTAATTGCCTACCTCTGTACCGGTTTTTGCATCTAGCCATTCATATGCCTGTTTGACATTACCTAGTTGCATGCTGTGCTCTCCTGAGCACCTGCTATGGAATTGCTGGGGGAGAATTTGAAGAAATGATCATGATAAATACGTCAGTCTTTGTGAGGATTCATTGAACGCACTTGAAGTCACAGAAAATGAATTGAAAACCTGCTGGAAAATTGATATCTCGAAAAGACTTGTGCTAGTTGTGTGTTAGGGAGATGGTGTTTGGATCCAGTAATACTTGGTTAGATATTGACCCCTTTAGAGCTGCTGCCCTGTTCGTGGCAATAATTCTGACTAGCAAGAAAATCTGTGAGTGTCAGTGGTGCTACTGTTGGTGTAGGATGGAGATGGCTGTATTGCACATGCTCTGCTGTGCTCAGGTACACTCCGGTCAGTTTACAAATGAATTGAAAATGCTCCCCAAAAACCTGGAGGTTAGTGGTGAGAGTCAAAGGAAACAATGAAAGGTGATGATTGAAGTTAGAACCAACTGTTTGGGTTCTGTAAGGCTCTGCAGATAAAAGCCTATAGTAATAAATGCGTAGTCATCTCTGTGTTGGTTAATTAACAGTAATATATTCTTCATCAGTGCTGACTTGGATTTCTTTTTCAGTGTGAAAGAGAGATGACGGGTAATACATGGCTAAAAAAAAAAAAGTGCTTCCTTTTGGATAAGGAGATATTTTATTACATGGTGGTTTTCAGAAACATTTTTTTCTGATACAGCTAGAAATTTATGTGCAAACAGGTTCTAAGTTTTCTTGACTACTGTCTTTCTTAATTGTAAGGTCAGGAAAGAGGAGAGGTAAAAGTTCCCTGACCAGTTTGATGAAGTTGATGCAGTTTATTGATAGATGTGTTGCTCTTCAGAAGTAATTGCATATAGATAACTTTGAGGGGGGAAAAAATAAAACTGGAGTGTTTTGGCTTTTGGCATTCTCAATTTAAAAATGTTTGTTGAAAACTGGTACTACGCATCAGTAATTTTTGTTCTTAAAACAAGTTAGGTTCCTATGGCAGCCACTTAAAATACTTTTAAATGTGAATTTCCTCCAGAACAATGCAGAAAGGATGTACTTAGAAAGCCTTTTAACTTGGATTGCTAAAGCTACAATAGTTATTGATATCAAACTACTTTAAAGATCTCATAAGAACCCTTTTTGGAAAATTATGTTTGCAATAGTTCTTCTATTTGTTTATGTAAATTCAGTGTTGTACCTAGAATTAAGATTTTTAATAACGTACCTAGCTTGCAGATGAATTTAGAAAGGATTAATGAAATGACCTGTTACAGGCCAGATTTTTATGTTTAAATATTGCATCAGTATGATTTTTTTAAATGTAGGTCATGGGATTAGCATCTGGAAATGTGAGTATTTTGGCAGTAGGGCTCTTGTCTTCCGTGAAGGCAGCTTGAGTTCGTTCACTGTTGGTGGCAGGAGCCAGGCTGCTGTGCTGCCGGGCTGTGTTACGCTGTTTTCTGCCCATCAATGTTACGTTTTAAGAGAATGGCAAACTACCCTCAAGGCGTATTTTCAAATACTGCTTAAATATAAGGAATGATGACTCCTCGGGTCTTAGAAAATCTGGGCTCGCAAGCAAAAGCTGGTGGATTATGCAAAGCAGATAGAGGTGGAGTTGGGTGATCATTTGGTAGATGTGCTGTGCTGCTGTACAGTGTGGAAATAGCCTGTGACACATGGAGTATTTTGCGTGTAGAAGTTAATTTTCTTATGAATCAGTTTGTAACACAGTCGGAGGAGACAAAGATAACATTTTCTGAGACGATTTTAATTTGGGACTTTGAATGTAAAACTGTGGTAATGAATGTGGGCTTTGCAAGGCATTACAAGGTTTCCATACTAGTTACCAGCTGGTTTCTACCATGAATTTTCTGAACTAAAAGCGGAATTATTTTTTGCTGAGCACTAGAAGCTATGTATGATGGTTTTTTAACAACTATTATTGTTACATACTGTGTGTTAAAACTGCTGCCCTCACAGCTTATTTGAAGGCAGACTGATCGAAGGCCATGTTGGCTGGTCACAAACTGTTTTGTGTAGACCCCTTCTGTCTGGGTTTTCCTGTTTCATGTGCTGAAAAGCAAAGCTCCAAGATGAAGGAATGTAGCCAGAACTGCAGTGAGGCCCTAGAACCTAGAGGTTGCTCTGTTCCCTACCCAGTGATCTTCCAGTGTTACATGCTGCTTTGAGTAAAAATTTTTTTTCCTAATGCAATGTCAGTAATGGAGGAAAAGTGCACAGATCTCTCCAGGAGGAAAGTGTTTCCAGATTTCTGGAAACAGGTAAGGAAAAAAAGGAAATGTCACTTGAAATGTTAAAGTTACAGCTGGCTCTTGGAGCAGCAACATCCGTGCAGATATTGACATCCTTCCAAGCTTTTTGCTGTCTGATAAAGCTGCTTTTATGATGAAAGTTAGGACCAGTCCATCAAACTGAGGGTAGTTTTGTGCGTACAGAATAGCACTGAAACATAGCTTTACATTTCTGACTTGTAGATTCTGTTTCCTGGTGGCATAGCTGGGATTTTACATTGTTGGCAGTGATTGGGAAAGGTCATGTAATCTCTTGGGTTTTAAGATACTGTTCTGTGATAGTAATCAGCTGTGTAGTGTGTAAGAAATAATTTTAATAAAAAAGCCTCCCATTGCTAGTGTTACTGCTGTTATCTCTGTCATGTAGCTTGATACATTAGTGTGGTGGTAAGTGTCGGGTGCCTGGCACGAAGCATCCTAAAGCAGTGAACGTCTGCCCAGGTCCAGCCCTCCTTGCTGGGCGTCCCCCTTCACATGGGTGGGTGTTGCTAAGGGAGATGAATTAGATCAGCAAAGTGACTTCACTTGAAGTTTTTTTCTACCTTAATAGTAACACTGATGGTTGCTAGCAGTCTTCTATTAGTTTAGATTTGTTTTTTTCCTCTAATGGAATTGTCGCTGGCTGAGTACCTTGGCTCACCCAACCTTATGTGCCAGTCTTGTAGGAAGATGGTTTATGTAATAATTTAAGATGGAAGTGGCATGATGGTTGTGGAAACTCGATTTTTACTAGTATTGACGGAGATCTAATTTAAATTATGTTGATAAAACCCCTCATCAGCCGCCTTCAGGCTGAGCAGCTCTCAGCACCTCCTCATCTGAGCAGTGCTTCAATCCCTTCTTCATCTTCATGGCTTTTGGCCGGAGGCTCTCCAGTAATGTGGTGGGTGTTGGGGTTGAGAGAGTTTGAGGCGAAGTTTTCACCTCCGTGTAACTACTTCAATACATTTAAATTAAAAACCATGAGAATTGACAGCAGTTAGTGAGTACCTGCAGGGAAGCTTTACCCAGAAGTTATGGTGCTTTTGTCCTCTGAGAGTTGCTGCAATCTTTTCCTTTTAGTCCAGCCTGCTGTGCAGAAGGCTGTGGGCAAGCGGACCCTGGTTGTTTCCCCAGTCGTCTGTGGGGCTGGCTGACCTCCAGGTGCATTGGTGTAATGGCGTAACCACTTGAACCATGCCTGAAGCATTCCGCGGTACTTTGTTCTCTCCTGTTTTAGAAACCCCAGTTCCTGATGCTGAGAACCTCAAGCTGTCAGCTAAGCAGGGCTATAAGGGCTGATTAAGGCACTGTACGAAGTACAAGAATTTCTTTTTATTTTTTTGCTGAGCCAGTACTGTGGTGTGATGAATGAAGTAGCCTGTAATTTACATGTTGCTTTTACCAGGCTACATTTTATCTAAAAATGGAAAGCTGTGGCAATTCAAATCTTTCTCTTAAGTGGTTTGTCTACTTTTGTTCTTAACTGAGTTCCATCTGTAATGTAGAATTGAAGATATCTGAGTGCCGGGCTTGCATTCTGCAGGCATCAAAGGATGCTTTCAGCATACCTAGGTGAAAATCTAACCTGATTTAAACAAAATAAACTGAATTTGGAAAAGTTTGCTTTACAATTCCTTACTCTTCTTGCAGGCTGCTTAAAGTAGCATTTTTTGTTTGTTTCAGAAAGCATATGAAATCTGCAACACTTATACATTAATGAGGGTGCAACACAGGACAATAATGGTGTGTGTTTTGGCCTTTGCTCTTGTGTATTCTATGTGCTGTTCCAGTGTAATTTTACTTGTTGATCTTTCAGGTAATTCTCTTGGAATTCCACTAGATTTCATGATGTTTGCAGTGTGGGTAAACTACCCTGTGAACTTTTGGAAGATGAGTTGTGGATCTTTTTTTCAGATGTTAAAACAGCCATGTCAGACATGTTTGTTTCCTTAGGGATGCAGGGAGGGGGAAGAAATTTGGCCTCCAAGCGTGAGTTACTGTTTTATGTCTGGAAGTGTGGTGTTCTGGCAGTAACAAGCAAAACTGCTTATGCTGGGAGTTTCATAATCGCAGTACTAACCTGTTCATCTATAAATGGGCTTGGATGAGGATGACCCATATCCTAAGTAGCTTAACCTCCATACCGAGCACTGAAGTAGGTGGTAATTTTTTCAGCTAATAGTGAACTGTAAAAAGCAGAAACTTGCGTTGCATGTAAATGGTTCAGCGTAAAGTATGTCAGGTTGTAGACTGGCCTTCTGATTTAAGATTACTTTGATTCATTATTCTTGCTTTATGCTTAAAATCATCTTTTGCTGTCCTGATGCAGTGGGTTTGAAGATGTACACTCAGGTTTCCATTGACGTGACTCAGGGCCCTTGTCTTGCTCTGTGATAGGAGAGATCCCAGCTCTTTCCAATGTATGCGTAGTTGCGAACAGTCCAAATCATGGGGTGAATGATAATCATTACTTTGTGCTGCCAAAGGAAGAAGTTGGAAATTTCTTGAAATCTTCTCAATTTGCTGTGAAGCCAATTTGTATGTTGTGTTATTACCGTCTTTCAGAGTGCTTGTTAGTTATTTAATATGTCCATTTTCACTCTTTCATATACTCTGTGGTTAGAAGTTGTTGCTCTTCTGGAGGGAAGTGTGTTGTGCTCTCACTTGAGCACATTAGTAGGAGGTTTATGTAACTTCTTTTGATAAAATAGATATCTTGATATTTAACTGTGCTTAGAAAGCAAGCATACCTCAGGAACAGTATTGAGCAGAAATCCTTTCAGTGCTTTGAAAATGTAGATTTTGCAGGGTGCTTTGTACAGCAGAGAAAAACTCCAGTGCTGTATGAGTGAGACCGTGTTCTGTCATAACCCTAAACACTGTAACAGTAGAGAATTCTGTATTCCTAGCAGAGGGAAGAACTAGTGATCTGACGATTGCAAGAGTTTTATTTAAAAAAGAACATTAAAAACTTCTTGAGCAAGTCTTTTGGTTATGTTAATATTACTGAAGCAGTAACCTCTTCTTCATGAACATAAGCCAGCTGTTCACATTAAGTAACAAAAAATATCTCTGCCTTGATAGTATTTGAATTTCTGCTAAATTTGTTAGGAAATTGATGCAATTTCTTAATCATTGGACTCATTCTGATGTTTTTCTTTTCAGAATTTACATGTTTGACAGCAGAAGTTGGCTTTCTACTGTAGTAAGAGAAAATGTAAGTAGAAGAATAAGGTAGTTCCTTTTTTTCTAGTGCTTGAGAAACTTGTACTATTTTTAAAAAGTGGCTAACCAGTTTTTTTAGCTATTTCTTAGTCTGTGCAAGTCTACCTATTTTCTACTGTAGTATGCGTGCTCTTATGTCAACAGGAAGGATTTTAAAATGGCCAGGAAACTTGCTAAATAATAGATGTTAGTGCCTGCCTGCCTTCAGAAATGGAACTGGCAAAGCAGAGGGAGACCACAGATGAAACTGTTTCATCTCAGTGGGGCAGGGAACTGTAATAAATAAGATGATTAGAACAGTTATTCTCTCATGAATGAAAAATTACTTATCAGCCATGTTTGACAAAACAAGGCCAAATTTCTTGTTAGTGAAGTGGTTCTTTGTGATTCTTTTTAGTCTTTCTGTATTAAAGCAGAACCAAGAAGTTTCAGAGTTTATATTCTGTGTAATTGCTACTAATATTCTTGGAAAAGTGGAAGTTTCATTACCTTCCAGACTATTAACTAAAAACGTTTCTGCATCTTGCGAAGCCCTTTAGTCTATGGTGAGCATTACTGGTTAGTTGTGTGTTGAATAGAAAGGAGTTTTTCAGTTAGATTTTTTTTTTTTCCATTACTGGATACTCCGCTATTTTTCAGCAAGGGAGCAGCAAGCTAACCCATCTCCTGAGGTGTTCTCTAATTACGTACGTTGGTCAACCCTAGACATCTTCTGTGTTCTTTTTTGGAGGTCTGGAAGCTGAAACTGAACTCAGTGTTCCAGGTGTGGACAAACTGTTGCTTTACATGATGCCATTATGATATTGCCAGTATTTTCTGTCCTATTTTCTGTGTAAGCTTTTGTTCTGTTTTGACCAGCATGCTGTACTAAGCCAGTGTCTATGAGCTATCCAGCACATGCTTTTTTCCTTCAAATAAAGCTTCTATCCCAGAAGCTTGTGATCCTATCCCTTTCTTATATCTGGAGATGTGTACTTGGGTCAGAAGGCACCTCTAAATGTTTGTCTTCTATTTGGAACATGCAAATGGTAGAGTGAACACCACAAATTTGTCCCACAAGCGATTCTGATCTTATTTATTGTGTTTTCTGTGGAGTAAGAGTCAAACAGAAATCAACATGTACTTGGTTTAAATAACAAAAATAAAAACCTACAGCTTTTCAAAGTCAATATGATGCCAAAACACTGGAACTATCAGTGGATTGCATATGATTCCTTTGTCATTGTGAAAATGTACAAGCTGCTGTGCATGTTACTAATAGGATTTATGGTATCAGATAGATTAGCACAGCTTCTTTTAATCAGATGACCTGCTATGAGACTGTTGGGTAGGCATAATGTGAAGTCACTGTTAAAGCTGTGAAGTTTTGGCTCTGTTTTCACAAGTGATACATGTTTTGTGTTTTGTTTTTTTTTTTGTTTTTTTTTGGCTGTTTCATACATACTGGAGTGATGTGTATTATCAGGAAGGGTGTTGAGGGAACAGATACCAGACAGCGTATTCATGTGTGAGAAAGTTGATTTAGCTACCCTTATGAAATGACTATACTTGGGTAATGCTTCAATGATATAAATTTCCTTTGTGTTACCAGACTTCACTTCAACAATGTCATGATGGTTTTACTTGTTAGGTAGTACTCAAGGGGTAGACCTTTCTAAATATTTGACTTAGCTGTGACTTGAGAAATCAGTGGTCTCTTAATCTGTGGAGGTTGTTCATAGGACAGGACATTTAGGAGAGGACTGAATGTTCCATCTTTTCTATAGGAATGGTGTGGGAAAGGAAAATTAAAATGAACTATGTTGTAAGGTTTGCTTCATTGCTCTTATCAGGTAGTTTTAGAGAAAAATCCCACTCATCTAACTCAAGGATATGTGTTTGGGTGAGCTCTTTGGAACTCATTGAACTCAGTACTTTGGATGAGTAGAGGTAAGCATTAGCCTACATACAGAAATTATGGTATTAATGATATCTCAGTTCCAGTAACTTGGCTTCATTGTATAAACAGCTTGAGATCTGGAAAGGATATTAAAGCTGTAGCAATGAAATGAGTGGGTTTGAGCTCTTCCTTAGCCCTTTAATTGTTGTACTGTCACTGTTTTCTGAGGGTTGACCTTTATCTTTAAATGAGAGTTGTTACACTGGTATCCTAAGCATATCTCTGTTTGCAGGAAATATTTGTAAGTTTTGTAGATTTCATAAAGTTTTTTATTTTTTCAAAGATTCTGTGCAGAATATTGTATTGTTCAATATATAATTGACTGCCTGTCTTGTGTGGCATAGAGAAAAGTGAAAATTTAAATTTGAGATGAGTGATGTGATAAATTCTTTTGACGTAACTGAGTTGCAAAGTTTATAATGTATGAAGAGTAACAAGTTAGCTGTAGACAATGCTTGGTTTTCCTAGGTGGGATACAGGGAAAGTGACTCTTCTGCAGGTAACTTGTAAGAAGAGATTAGAGACTTGTTATTTGGAGTGGTGAGGAGTAGTAAACTGCCTTGCAAGTACGCATATGATTGTCCCTAGCAAGAAGAGAATTATCTACAAGGTACACTTGTCAACAAGATTAGGGGGAATTATTAGGCTTAGAGCAGAGACACTTAAGCACTTCAGCCTGTGGAAAGGTCTTGAGTGAGTTCAGCAAAGTGAACGTGTTATTCTTGAGAAGCCTGCCTTCAAGAACACAGTAACATATTCAAAGGAAAGTGAGGTAAGCGTGAGTTTGACTGTTACCTATTTCTTCACATCTGTGGTGATAATTTAGAAAAGAGGATTGTGGAACTTAAGTAGTGACTTCTGGCACGAGGCTGGCTTGACTTGGAAATTAAGTAACTTCCTTCAAAACACTAGAAATAGAAGCATCGTCCTTATCAAACAGTTTCTCTTGGAAACCTTATTTTAGAATGTAGTTAAATGCTGTTAGAACATGCTAAGGAGCAAAAGTGTATTATTCCGTGATGCTAAATTGTGCATGTTTCAGGTGAGCCTCAATCCTTTATCGAAGTTCCTGCTGTTTCGGTCTGTAATATGAATAAATCTGTATAAATGTTTCCTTTGTATCAAGAGTGTCAATAGATTAAAATATTTTCCCATACAGTTAACTGACCTTACCTGTTCCTGCTCTTTTAAAGGTTGTAATTTCTTTCTCTTTTTTAATGCTGGGTACTAGTAATCTCTGCTGATTTACTCTACAGCTAGTCCAGAAATTCTGATGAGGATGAAAACCACGGGTCTTGTATTTTTGGCATAAATTTAATTGCATAAAATTTAGTGTAAAAGAAGTGGGGAAATGGCCAAGTTGATTGGCTGGTTGACCCATAAATTTTACGGTCTGCTTCAGAACACTCCTATATTTTGATGCCCTTGGCTTCATTAGGATTTTCATTTCCTTACTGTGAGTGAGTCCAGGCAAGTTGGCAGGAATTAGGACTTCCTGTTGATGTTCAAGCAACAAAGACTACAAAGAGAATGTGGAAATTGGGTCTAAACAATTCCTATTGATGCCGTGTCAGAAATGCAGTTCAGAGTTTGGAGCTGCTCGGAATGCTGAAATGTTAACTTAGAACATCAGATGTGGAAGTGTATTTAACTTCGCTTTGCATACTTTTCTGTGGATACATGGTATTACAGGTCTGGAAAACTTCCAGGGTTATAGGCAGTTAGCTACAGATCGTCATCCAGCAAATACTGATGTATGAGTCCTAGCAAGTGACTGGAAGTTGAGATCCATGTACGTATGTCTGGCTAAAGGCGCTTGTTGGTTGGGTTCTGTTTGTTTTTATTCTTAGGGGTTTTGAAGGGGTTTGGGCTGTTCTGTTCTTCCATTAAGTGCAAAGGAAATGGAGGCAGAGTCCTGGTGCAGAGTGCTGTCTTGAATTGGATGTGAGAGGTGGGAATGGAGGCTCCTTTCAGTTACTGGCATTGCAAGATGTAATGCAAGGTTTATTTGTGTGAAGAAAGGCATGCATCTGCCCACGTTATTGTGCCATCCTATCAACTGCAGGTTGTGCCTGATTTCCTTTCGGTTTCTTACATGTCTGTATCAGCGTCGCTGCTTCAGTGCTACCACTGGTCAGAAAACACCCAATACGACTGGGCTGCTTCCTCTGGCTTTGCCGCTTGTAGTGCCCATCTGTGCATGCAGTATTAAGCAATGAGGCACAAGCATGAAATAAGCTTCTCTGACATGGTTTGAACTCCTGTGTGTATGCAAATGACCCGCAATGAAACTACAAGGTTCGGTTTCTGTCAAGTGAACTTTCTCAATGTTTTTTTTTTTGTTTGTTTGTTTTTTTACTAGGGTTAGCGTTCATCTCCTTAGCCTTCTTTCTGTTACATACAAAGATGGTTTTTGTTTGTTTGTTTTTTTACTTAACTGTGAGAGGATTTTATTGCATAGCGCACAAGTTCTGGTAAAAATAAATTGGCATTGTTTTAAGCTTTCTGTTACATGCAGGAGGACATAACTGCTTTGACTGACATTAGATTATTCACCCTATTATATTTTTAAGTAAAGCTGCCTGTAAATCTTCAGTGTAATTACCTGCAACTCTGCAGCTGGAATTCTGTGTCCTAAATCTTTATCTTAATCCTGTCATTGAGTTGTTCTGACCTTGAGCAGAACATTTAAGTTTTGGATTGGAACTTCCTTCCCTGTAATAGGGGTGATGCCATCTTTAAAGTCTTGGTACTCTGCCTGGAGAGGTTGGTATTTGTTTAGTGGGAATGGGGCTATTTATTAACTTAGGGTATGGCAGAAATAAGATATTAAAAAGCTGAAAGATCTGGGAATTAGTTGCAATTTCTTTTTTTAAAATAGTTTAATTCCTTTGACAGAAGTAGTTCATACTAGTCCATAGTAGGGCTGGACTACATAGGAGCTGTAGACTGTCATGAGCCTGTGCTTAGAAACTGCAGGCAGACCCAACTGTAGGGTGTTTTGTCTTAAATTTACGAGGAACAAAACATCTTGAGAAACAGATAAACATTCAAAATAAAGGTGGTTAGGGGATAATAAAACACTCTTGACAGGTTTTGTCTTAACTGGATTTTGGACTAAGCTGAGCAAGCAATCTTAACAGGGCTTAAAGATGACCCTGGAAGCAGAAGAGAGAAGGAGACCTAGTTTCACAATAAAGTGAAGGGCTTTGAAGTTGAACGAATGGAGGCTTTGAGACAAACTAACTGAAATTGCTTCTCTAAAATATTTGGGGTTTCAGCCAAGAGTGTAAATTTGTAAATGATTATATGACAAGATAAGGCTTGTAAATTCCTAAAGGTCCTCAGTTCAGTATACTAGCAAAGAGAGCTTGGAGTTGTATCTGGTTGTGTGGGATAGCACTATTTAGGGAATGCCAAAGCTTTAGCTCTTGAAACTGTTTTCTTAGATAGTGATGTTTGCTCTACTGCTTTAACTTGCCTTCACAGTATGTTCTCTCCTACTCTGATTAGGTAAAAATTTGGAAGTTATCCTCGTCTTTCCCCTTGGGAAGGACTGCTAAGAGCTTTAAACAAAAACAAAAACAAAAAAAAAAAAACACAAAAAAAACCCTCATGCTTGCAAAGATAAATAAGCTGATTAGATCTTTACAGAATAATATGTAAAACTGCTAGCAAAGCATTTTCATTATTTAATAGTAAAGGGTCAGTTCTAATGTTCTCAAATAACTACCGGCAGCATATTTTTATAAACTTTAGGTACTCTGTGTAGTATTTGAAAATGGATCCAATACCTTGTTTCACAGTAAAATGTGAACTTTATTAGCATGCTGCTTCTTCAGCTTTTTGTATTGATGTCAAGCAGAGCTTTTTAAATAAAAAAGTTTAGGTACTGATTAGTTTTATTATAGAACACTAGTGAGAATGCCAACATTTTGACAGTGTGAAAATGCCAGCATCTTTTTTGGAACATACTGGGTGATACCTGTATGGGAAAATGGTCCAATTATTGAGGAACTATATATGGAATATTTGGGAGGGGTCAGTGATGATTGCTTTATTGAGCCTTCATGTTTTTGGCTGCAGAGTACAGTGACAGAGCGATACGTTAGTGAGTAATCCGGGACATACCAATGCTAGGAAAATCGGGTATTGGTGGGAAGAGGTGGCTGTTGGCAGTAATTGTTCAAACTCCTATCACCCTAACATTCAAAAAAAAAAAAAAAATCTGACAAAACGTTAATGTCAGAATTCTGTCTGGGAACTTTCAGGGTGATGTTTTAGTAATTTACAAGTACAAACTTGGACAACATTAATGAACTACCTCCTTCTATACAGATGTCAGAACAGCATTTCTTATAACTGCCATGTTTCAGACAGAGTTCAAAAAAGGCCTTTTTACAGCCTTTTGCAATTGCTTCTGTCAGTCTCTAAATACTTCCAATTCTTATTCTTTGATAGTGGGATTCCTTACTCTATTAAGTCCTACAGAGATACCTGAATTTTGTGTTTAACCTTTGTATTATCTGCTGGTAAAACTGAGTTCAAGCAAAGTTAAAACATAAAAATATGAATGAAAGAAAAGATGCCAAAAAGAGCAGCCTGGAAGAAAAAGGATAAGTCCAAATTGTATTTTATTTATTGTGTCTGGAAAACTAAGCATGCTCTGTGCTAACACCGTATTGTGAAGAGTTTTCAGGGAAAATCACTTGTATTTCAATGCTGATAAACCAATCACTGCCCTTTTAAAGCACTATTTGAGATAAATGAAAGGACTGTCTGCTTTCATAATTTTAAGTTGTGACTTCTACTAATTCTCATTCCTGTCACCTGTCTTTCAGATTTCCGGTTGTCTCAGAGGTGGCAGCGAAGCACACCTTTAGCACAGGAAAATGAGTGAGCTTGACCAGTTACGCCAGGAGGCTGAGCAACTGAAAAACCAAATCAGAGTATGTATTGTTACACAAATCATCGTTCATCTGTACTGTGAATCTTGAGGATGGCAGAGATGGAAAGAAATGATGTATTAAGCTGATGTGCTTGATGTTTTCACAGTGTTCAAGTTAGTCATGGATATTTAGAAAGTGCAAGCACATAGAACTACTTTAATTTTTGGTTCTTGATATTGCTCAGGAAATGATAGCTACACAAATCCACAGAATGTATTAGATTAAAATGAACAGTTACTGAAAATTTTCTGAGCCAGATCGTAACAGTTCTTTCCCTTCCATTGGGATGTTTATTTCACGTTCTCTTTTCAAGTGTTTTCAAAGAACAAATTTGGGGCAGTAAGTAGGTTCCAGATATTGACCTTGCGCTAAATAGTTAAATGGTAATTCAAAAACATATGCCTTGTTAAACTTCCAGTAACCCTGTGAGAAAACAAGCTGAAGAATGAAGATGATGAAAACTTCCTGAGCATGGTTAAAGGTTTACATAAACTGTATCTGTGGACTGTCTTGTGAAATAGCAGTATTTAGATGAAGATTATAGCAATGTAGTACATCTTTCTGAATAGATGGTGTCTGCTCATTTTCTGTTACTGAATAAAAGAAGTAGAGGGAAAACAGTCTATTTATTTAAAAGGACTATGTAGTCCAAATGACATTTGTTTTAGTTTTAATTTGAAAAATGTATTATGGAATGTAACATGAACTGGTATGTTGTCAGTATTGTAATTAGTTGTGAAGGGGAGCATGACGTATGCAGACCAAAGTTAGATCCATTTTTCAAAATTAATTCAATGATAGTAAATGATTTTAGTACAGACCAATTTTAAATGTTCACTGATGCTGAGATTCACAGAGACTTTGCTTGAGGTCTCATGCTTCTGTAGGAGGGACGTCAAAGACTGAACAGCTGAAACTGCCTATCAGTTATTTCTTATTCCATGTGATTTCTCTGTATATAACTAATATGTCCTTCTGTGAAATTCTTTAGGAACTTGTTCTTTGAAGTAGGTTGATGGTAACAATGCTCTTACATATTGAAAGGAAAAAATCCTGTACAAAAAAACTATTGGTTGTTTTTGTGCATCATAGGTTGAGATGTTCAAGACAAGCTCTGAAATACAGGCTGTGACAGAGGATTTTAATTAGTAGACTGGCTAGACTCTGGCTAAGGTTATGTCTGGTACACTTTCCTGTCCCCTCTTGCATCTTCCTTCCATCAGTCTGAAGCATCTGTTCTCTGAATAGCCAGTCGTATCTGGTAGTGATCTGTTGCATAGATCTGGGAAGATACAGTACAACAATAGAAACAAATAAAATTTCTTTCTGCTGTTGTGTTTGTTCTGAAGTCCTAGTCTTTAATCTAGGAGTTGTCAAAACTAAGTAGAATTATTGTCTGCCTCAGGCTGAGTTTGTAGTACATGCCTTCATTGTTCCCTTTCTGTCTCAAGCCTTTCTCAAAACTTGTAGTGTATGGGAGGTATCTTTTTTATTGCTTTCTGGCTAGCCAGCCAACAGGAAGCGTCTAAACTGACTGCAAAGCTCAGATTTGTCACTGGTACCAAATGCTACCAGTCTCTTACTCCACAGAATGAAATCTGTGTGCTGCAGTACCATGCTTACAAGTCTGAGTATTTGTTCTCATGGCAGTGGAGTAAGTAGGGACAGAACTCACACGCAATGTGCGTAGTCCAAGACATGAACTCCCTGTTCTCTGACAAGTTTCTTCACACCCTTCCACTTTTTCCCTGCCTGTTTCTCCTTGCTTGGGGAAAAAAAAAAAAAAAAAAAGGTTCCTTAGATGGTAAGAATTGTCTAAAGCTAGCTGTGTTGGTTCAGATTTTGCCAAAAGTTCTTCAGTTATTTGTCCATGGCAAGATCATAAGGTACTTGCTTAGCGTATGTCAGTGTAGTTGTTCAAAGTGTATTTGCATGTTCACCACGTGAATACAATTTAAAACTGAAGTGTATCCTTGCCAAAATTCATGAGGCTTTGATTTGAACTTAACTTAGAACAGGTGTAAAGCCATCTCACCCAGACACTGGCTCTTTTCTGGTGGTTACTATTTCCCCCAAGAGTGAAAACAAGGCATCCTTTCTTTTCCTGTAACATTCTATGGGGAGAATGTGATACTCAGGCACTTCTACGGCTTCTTGTCCTCTAAAAGCACGAGTTTCCATGTTCCAAGAAAAATTATAATGTTAAAACCTAAGGCTATGATTTCTGAAGTCCCATTTCCACTGAGAATGCAAACTTCAGTGAGGCGCACAGTAAAGGACTGGAGACTAGTCTGCAGTCTAGGACTGGAGACTAGTCTAATGGGTTTATGTACTGGCTTTTTTCTACAACTATATTTATTATCCCAGCCCCTTCAGACGTGAAAGCTGTATAGAAAAAGAGAATATAGTGTATTACTGCATGAAAACAAGCAAGAGCGCTCTTATTACGGAGTAGCATTCAACCTGAAATGAGCATAAATCAGTTTATTAGTATGACAGTTTGTTTCGCTGCTTTTAGTTTTTGTTTAATGCTTCTTTCAAGCAACTATGCATATTGCTGGTTACAGCTTAAACTGAGTCCTGGTACAAGGATTTGCATATTCACAGATGCGCATGTGGGTGCACACATGCACACAGAGAGAGGATGTTTGCATGTGCTTCTCGAGCAGAGTTCAGGCAGGTGCTGATAACTACAAAACCATGTGCACTTCACAGAATATCTGCACAAGCCTCTTCAATTTATTTTCCCCACTGCTAGCCTGGAATAATTCTCTGAAGTGTGTGTTCCTAAGCAGAAAACAAATCCACTAAGTCTGAACAAAAAGCCCCAAAGCATTTCCTCTGGAAAACTATTCTATTACCCAGTAGTTCTTACAGCAAATTTGAAGTTACTTAGCTTGTTTTCTTTTTCTTAGATGTGTTTTCTACTTCCTTCTATGGTTCAGGAACTTTTCTCTCAGATTTTCATGCTTTCAGATAGCAGTTTTGTTGTTTTCCCCGTTTTTCTCCCTTGCAGTTGCATATACTTGTCTCATCTGTATCAGTCCACATTGAGTATTTGTCAGATTCTTCCTGATTTATCAGTTTTTCTGGTAAAGAGAGATTCAAACGGCTAGAAAGCAAATGGGATTGCATCAGATCCACGTTAGGAAAAGGAAATTCAATATTGCTGAGCAGAAGATCCAAATTTTTTGTTTTTCCCTTTAATAGTTTTTCTACTATTCGTCTGAAAAAAAAAAATCCAGTTGTACACTTAGTGTCGTTAACTCTTCTGTACTGCTTTTAGGTTGTAATGGAAAGGCTTTGTTTCTCTTTAGTATCTGCTTAAAATGATTATGGTTATTTAGAGTTGAAATTGAAAAATCTCACATAACTAAAATAGATGACCCCTCTGAGCTGATTCTGTTCAAGCGAGGTGCTGTTGTCTGACAGTTTGCTAACAAAAGGGTAATTTGTGTAGCTAACTAGTTTGAGAAATGGATGCATCTCCTGTATTCTGTATTCATTATTTATTTATGGAACATAGTGAGTGCTGCATTTCATTATGTCTGGAATCTTTTGTTGGGTAATAGGTTTCATGACAAGGAAGTTTCAAATGCTCAGCATATTTTGACAGCAGTCTGTCATGTTATGTTCATGCTGGGGTTAGGATGGGTCCTCTCTGGATAACAAGCCAAAATGTTCTCTGAACCCTATTTTGTGAGGACTTGATTAACTTTACAAAACAGAAGTTGAGTACAAATAAATGTGTAGAACTTCCTCTGATTTCTTTCTTCTGTTGTAGGATGCTAGAAAAGCATGTGCAGATGCCACCTTGGCTCAGGTAAGCATTTATTTAAGAGTTTAAATGAGAATCGGTCTCCTTAATGAAAAGGAAATACAGCGGAAAAAGATAAGTGAAGTAAAGCTTGAAATCTGGGGAGAATTTAGACTGCTGCAGATGTCTTTGGCAGAGGTGGCTAGTATTGGCTTATTTTTCTACATATATCACGTTTCAGTTTATTCTTCCTGCCTACTTCAGTCTGTTTACTTGAGAGTTTGTTAATAATCCATGTGTCTGATTTAAATGTGTTGATACAGAAATGATTGGCAGTTCATTTGTTTAAAATGTCACCAGAATACCAAGTAAAAAAGAGTAATACCAACATAATGTGAATGTATATCTTAGTTTGTGAGGTACAGTGTTCCAGGTTGAACACACAATTTTCCAGGGTGAAAGTATGCAGGAAAAAGTCCAACAAACTGGAAAAACAAACAAACAAACAAAAAAAAAACTCCCACCAACCTCAGTATTACTAATAGGGGAGGTCCATCACGAGGAGTTCTGTAAGGGAAATGCTTTTACCCGTTCATTTAAGATCTGAACTGTTCTGATGGCCTTTGAAAAGAAGCAGAGACCCTTGCTCAAATGCTCTTGCTAAATAATTCTGCAACACGGAGACACAAGAAGTATGCAAACTTTATCCATAAAACAAATTTGTAAACTCTTGGATTTGTTGTGGTGTGTACTCGTTACATATTACTGGAAATGTGTGCTGTTTTAACTGGTATTTTTCTCCAGGCTGGAGAACTTATTTATGTTAAACTTAACAGCCAAAGGATGGCTAAACTAATTACTTCCTCACTTTGCTGTCCGCTTATTCCAGATCTTGCTTTTATCTTCCAAAAGTTAAAATAAAACAGGAGTACTCTGAATTTAATATTCCAATATTTGGAAGGAAAGGTTGTCTGGCTCTGAAAGCAAGTTATTCATCCAACAAAAGTAGAGGCATGTTTAAAGCCCAACGTATTCCACTGCCATGTAGAAAAAAAATATCCAAAAGGAGAAACACCCTCCATCACAGATCTGAAGTTTTAGAGGTCTAAGAAGATACCACCAAAAGAAAGTAGTTTCGGATAGTTTCTATACATGCGATAGGCTACATCTAGAGCAGATCTTTTTGCTTGATAAATAAGCAAGTACTTCATAAAATGAAGTAACTACTAGGCATTAAAAATCAGTCAATATTCAAAATGTAGCACTGCCTGATTTACATTGCAATGCTCATTTAAATGTGATTATTTACGATGTGTTACTTGGAACTGTGTAGTCAAGAACTGAGGGTATGACACAATTCTAATTACAGATCACAGCCAATATTGACCCAGTGGGGAGAATTCAAATGCGCACTAGAAGAACACTCCGGGGACACCTGGCTAAAATTTATGCAATGCACTGGGGGACTGATTCCAGGTGGGTGTTAGTGTTACAGAACTGGATCATTGGGCTTCACTGTGCTTTGGAAAGTTGAGTGCACAGAACTGTTATTTACCTGTTCTACCACTAGGAACCACTAGTTCCAAGAGAATTTAGGCAACCAAGAGAAAGAATTCAGAAGCTATTAATATCACTTTTTTCCTCCTGACTTGCATGTTCTTTTCATGAGAATAAACTTGTTGCCAGAATGCCAGTTATGTTTGCTTGCCCAAAAAATGTAGTTGTGGTACCCTGTGAATTCTGAGGAAATGTGGAGATACAGCAGGTCTTATCATTTCCTCTTTTTTTTTTTTCCTTAAATTCTTCTTGCTAACTGCTAATACTCAGTCCAGAGAGACGCTAAATGATGCCAGTATGAGCTACTTTCATTTTCTTTTTTTTTACAAGAAAAGATCAAAAAAAAAAAAAAAAAAAAGGCAAAGCCACTGGAGCACTTCAGTGATTGCACTGCACTTTTCAGCTGGAAATGGTCAGAGAGGAAGAGGTGTGGAACAAATTTGAATATTGTACTGGACTATTGTATCTGAATTTACTTAGAAAAGACCAAGACTGAGCAGATGTTTCATGCCAGTATTCCTATTTATCTTTAAACATAGTACAAGCACGTAAGAGAGTTCTGAACAATTAACTAGTACCTTGTGTCAAACAGTTGCTGAGTGTGGAGCGAGGTGTTGATTTAAAAAATAAACTAAAAAAAAAATCTTCCTAATGGTACCCCTTCCATTAGTGATATCTTCACTGCATTTCATTTTTACTTCCTTTGTATTTCAGTGCTGACATTGATTCAGGTTTTTTGGACAGCTTAGAACAGGAGTTAAAATTCTACAAACAGGAAAAGGGAAAACAAGTTGACAGTACGGATTCCCAAACTCAGTGAATCTGAAGCCTGTGTCTAGAACACACAAGCATCAATTCCATGTGACTTTTCTGCCTTGGTTTTCATGATTGAGATGCTTGTTATGTGGCTACTGTCTTTCTGAAATCTGAGCATGTGGACATGTTGGTGTCCCATCACATATTTTCACAATATTCATCACTTAAAATTGATGACATCCAAAATAATCTTTCTGGTGCTAATAACTAGAATTGAGTAATGACATGCTGTACTTAAATGGTTTCAAGTACCTTAGTTCTGATAGTGGAGACAAATGCCATCAAAATATGTTCCTCTTTGTCTTCCTGCAATGATTGTGTTTACCTTCTGTTTCCTCTCTAGGCTTCTAGTTAGTGCCTCCCAGGATGGCAAACTTATAATTTGGGACAGCTATACTACAAACAAGGTAAGACTAACTGGTATGTTGCTATATAATTCAGTTGTTAATAGGAAGGCAGGAAGTATCATCTGTCATGATTTTGGCTGCATTATTTCTGTAGTCAGAAGCCTAAATTTTGACTTTTCTAAACCACTAAAGAGTATAGCAGTGTCCTAAGTGTGTTGTGTATGAAAATGTGCACCACAAACAGAAAACAACAAAATAGTCCAAGGAAATGCTTTGATTTATTTTGATGCCACAGAATCGCTGATCAACAAAGAGCAAGAAGTAATCAGGATGTTGCACAAAAATAGAGGTTTAAGAATAGCCATGCTAATTTGTTGTCTGCAGTGAAGGATTGAAAGACCTGAAATATGTGAGTCGTTATTTCCTGGCTGCAGTCATATGATGCAGATGAGAATTACTTTTACTTTCACATGACAGTGGTTGGTATTTAGTGGTTATGTTTACAGTTAAAAGGGCTAGCAACAGTTTACATGCCGCCCCTCTGTTGGGAGCGATACTTAAGTCTCTGGGACACAGGAGCATGGAATTGACTTTTTCGAACAAATTCTCCTGACTTAGTTCATATCAGAGCCTTATAAGCAATTTTGCCAATGTGCATAAGCAAATGGCATGCTACACAGGGGAAGCAGAAACAAGCACTTCCAGTAGTAACTCCTAAAGCTGGGATGACTAGAATCTGTCAATTATTGAATCTATGGCCTTACTAATACTGTTTGCAAAATAAAAGTTTCCATTTTTTGCTTTCATGCTTTATTTTTTGACCCTAACCCGAGGGTAAATATATTCTAAATGACTGTAACACAACTGAAAGATGCTAAAATAATCACTGTGCACCATTATTTCTGTATTAGTATCTCCTACTTTGATACAAATGTTAATTAATGCATGGCATCACCAAGAGGCAGAGAGCAGCTGTCTTATCTAGATGGAATGGAATCAGAATTTGGTACCAGACAGATATTTTTTTTTACTAGAATCAGAGATGGAACTCCTCAGCTGCTGGAAACATCTCCTCCATAACTGTTGGCAAGATTGGTTCAGTGAAGTAGTGACTGAGTTGTGTGGGTTTTGTTGTTCTTGCTCTGTTTTTAAACAACCAAACAAAAAAACACCTGGAATTACAGCTAACAAATAGCTTGGTGTTAAAACAGTATTAAATTTGTCTGGGTAGCACCTGGAAATAGTTGATGCAAAACATTTGAACGATAGCCTGCAGATGTTTTTTGGCCATTGCAGCACAGAGTGGAAGTAACACAGCTGTCATAAAAAGATCTTTTCCGCATGATAAGTGACTCAAGGTAAATATTCTAGGTAGTTCCTTGTTAGAAAACTTCTGCAAACGATCTGGTCATGTTGTTAGCACAGTGTTCTCTAACCGTTGATCGCTGCTGCATCACCACTAACTGTAGCGGTGGAGGAACAGACCCTAGTTTTTGCTATTTACTTCAGAAATGTGAGAAGATTGTGAATATTGCATGGGAGCTTCACGATATACATAAGGATATGATCCCTTTCTCAGAGATGTTACAAACAAATTTGAAGGATGAATGCAATAAATTAACAAGATAGAAAATGTTTGGTTTCAATATTTTTTATAAAGTTTTGTTGAGCACAGAATGACAAGGAAACATGGGGAGTTATTTAAATACAAAGTCTGATTGCTTGCAATGGATTTCCAAAGGATTTAAATGGCAGCGAGAGTAGCATTTTCCTTACTTGTTCATTCATAGCATAGCATAGAACCTGTTACAAACCAATGGTAATCAGAGCACTGAAATGAAATCATTTAGTTTTTACCAAAATTGCTGATTAAACTGAATTCAGGAAAGGCAAATCCAAGGTTTTAATGACATCATTACTCGGTCTTACAAGCTATTTATTTTTTTCTTGTGCTTTTGACCAAAAGATGTGTGGCTTGAGAGAAAGGGAGATGAAAACCTCCTGATAGGGAAGTACTGAATAAGTTGTTTTGCAGTTGAAGGATTTAATGTATCTGTTTCAGGTGCATGCTATTCCCCTGCGTTCATCTTGGGTCATGACTTGTGCGTATGCTCCTTCTGGAAATTATGTGGCTTGTGGTGGTCTTGATAACATCTGTTCCATCTATAACTTGAAAACTCGTGAAGGGAATGTACGTGTCAGCCGTGAACTAGCTGGTCACACAGGTGAGTGCCTACTCAGTGATCTAAGTTACCTAAGTACATGGTGCAGATTTTCTTTTTGTAATCTATTCAAGTTTCATTGAAATGTTATTTTAGTGCCTGGTGTAGCATGACTTAGTTAATAAGTTGTTCAAACTCTTCCGTGTATTAATCCCTCTGCCGTGTTTATGGAATTCATCAAGAAGGGAGATGTAATTACAAAACATGCTTTCTAAATAACTTTCTAAATAATTTTCTCTTGCTTCCAGCTTTACTAGCTGTCATGCTGGTGCTTTTAAAAGTACCTTGAATTACTTGTTTGGTCCTTAGCCACTGGTAGTCATAAGCCTTATACACTGTCTCAGTTTTAACTGTTTGGATGACAACTGATTTTTTTCTCCTTTTTGCCTAAAATACAGTACCCTAATTTTTACCTTAAGTTTCTGTTTCTAAGGTGGACTGCCTTGTGAGTGAGGCAAGAAGGGTAGCCGTGTAGGCTTTGCCAGTTTAATTAGGCTGTAAACAGCAGCTGCAAGGTTCTGTTAGTGACAGATGAAGCAGAATTCATCTAGCTAGGTAAGAAGGACTAGAGAAACACAGCAGTTGCAAAGGTTTTTGATTTTTTTGTGTTTTTGTTTTTAGCTTAGGGGATGAGTTGAAATTTTTTCTTTCTGATCCAAGAAGCTTATTGTCACAAACTATCTTTTAAAAGCAAAATTGCTGACTGAAGATACTCTCTGCTTCCTAAACAATGCAGTTAAGGGAGATGAGCACCTGCCAAGTGTGAACTGCTTTTGTATGTTGTCTGATAATGGACATCTTGCTTTTATTCCCATGCTTTTTTTTTTTTTTTTTTTTGTGAATGGGATTGGAAATTTTTCAGAGGAAGAGTAGGAGGTGGGTGGGTGTTTCTTGAACTCCACTGGAAATGAAAATGCTGGCTATATGTGTGTTCTTGTATCTTATAGAGTTCTAGTAAAATACTGAGCCTACAAAACACATCAGTAGTTTGCTTTTTCTGTGGAATCAGTAATTCCTCCAGCAATCTGAGAAAAGGATTCATCTCTAAGGCTGCAGTTGAGAAGCTGCGCATCATTTTTCTTGTCCCTTTGTTTCTACAAAAAGCATAATCCAAAATGCAGCAGAAGAAACAGACACGGATTACTCTAGAGGTTGCCAGCTTGGCTCTGGAGAAAACCTTTAATGGTTCCTTTGGAGAAAGTATCAGGTGGATTCTGTGTCTGGCTGTTTTTTCTGTCTCATCAAACCTCTAGTTACAGGGTAAAGAAAATTGTATGAAGACTACTCTTTGAAGGAAACTAAAGTTACCCAGAAACAAATAGTTGTACATTAATGAATTTTTATACAGAAAAAGTTGACTGTATGTTAAAGTGGGCTTACTGCTATTTAATTTTCTTTCAGTGGGTTTTCTTCTGTGGTATGATTCATGTAATTTAGAAGAATCGTGTAATTTAGAAGAATTCTGTACCCTTGGGGTGGGGTTGAGGGTGTGGGAAAGCATGTTGATTGGACCTCCAGATAATAGTAGTGGTTGTGATGTGACCACTTAAGGTGATTTATTAGGAGGTCCTCTCCCCACCACACAAACCCCTTTCAGGGCGCAAGGAGAATTGGAATGATCTTTGGACACAGGGAGCTTTGGCTTTCAGTGTGTGGCCTTGTGTATGTATATAAAAGGCTTTAACGATAAAAAGAGCATTATTTCTGTGGTATTCCAGCAATTTAATGTTTTTTTTAAGGTTATACACTGTATTTATAGCTGGTAAGACATGGATTTTTGCATAACACTATGCAGAATGTCACTGTAAGGCAAGGGAAATCGAGAGAATACATTTGAGACCTGACCGATTCATGTGCAGTCTTCTCAAAGGAGCAGTTTTAATGAGCTGCTTTTCTTTTGGTGAATTGCACAATGCCTATAGCTGGAAGCTGATGTTTACAAATTTTCCTAGTTTGCCATAGCTTAAATTTTCAGAAAATTGATTGTGCTTTAGAAAACACACTGACATAGAGATGGCTGGGACAGGCTGATCTTGTAACCAGAGTTACTATGTTGATAGCTTGGCATCTGGTCCTTCAGTAGAAAGAAAGTTCACAACATTCAGATAATTCTTTGCTTCTTTGTACTTCCAAGAATGTAGTTCATTTATTTTTTTCAATAGTTGTATGATCCAGTCCATGTCTCAATCATTTGTTCCTCCTGGATGTTGTAAAGATCCACTTTCTTAGGTTCAGTGTACAGTGCCAGATAACCTGTACTTCCGTCCAGGTTGGCCAGTGGATTTCAGAGGTTTGCATCACTATTGCATCTCTTTCTCTCTCCCCTTCTCCTCCTCTGCCCACTTTGTACCAAAAGAAAAAAAAAAAAATATTTTCAAACCCCCTACTTCAGTAATTCTCTTCTGTGTTTGTTTAGATCAATTTGCTGATACTAGTGTATTACTGTGCTTGTGTAATGGTTGAATTGGGCATGGCCTGTAGAGAGCCTAAATATATTTTGTCTCAAACTTCTGAGGTTCCCATGTAAAAATTGTCCGTGGTGTATTTTACATATAGTAGCAGTATCTTACAGCACCTCCAGGGGAGGAAGAAAAGAAACATTTAAGTCAATATGCAGTGTAAAGAGTAGTCTCTGATTTTATTGATCAACATCTTTTGCTTTCAGGATACTTGTCATGCTGTCGTTTCTTGGATGATAATCAAATAGTTACCAGCTCTGGCGACACCACTTGGTAAGCAGTAAAATTGTGACATGATTGCTAGTAAAGACTTTTCTTCAATAACAGAGTTTAAATGTGAAAACCTAATTCTTCATAAAGCTGATAGTCATCCAGAAGATTCAACATGATTACTGCTCGTATGCCATGTTTTTACTAATAATGGAAAACTTGGTCTTTCAAGTGTTTTAGCTTTGGCTGTTCAGTTATGCCCATGTTCTGAAGAGCCTGACCTAGTTCTTTGTGAGAAGATGGTATGTGGTAATTTTTAATATAACTATTTGGCTTTCAGAAATGAATATACTAGACTCTTCTCCAAGTACTTCAGTATTCAGTTTTCATTACTTTTTCTTGAAAGTCATACTTGAATGTTTTTAATACAAAATGCTACTATTCAGAAGAGCTCCTAGAAAATATTCTACAGTGACAGCAGATGGGTTTTTTTGAGGAGAATGTAGGTGTTTGTCTTAATAAATACTAGCTTCGGAACGAAAAAGGCCTCAATCTTCTTTTCATCAATTTTTCTATTATATCTGCTGCCTGGGAGAGCTGCATTGCTTTTAAGAAGCAGATTTTACAGCAAAGGTTGTCTAATATATACCTCTCCTACACAGTGTCAGTCTCTTTGAATACCCATCTATTAGTCCACTGATTTTGAGTAGCTATTGAATATAGACATTTGTTTTTATATTTAGGCTATATTATATTCAGTATAATTTTCATTAAAAAAACAAACTAGCAAAAAAAAAAAAAAAAAAAAAAAAACAGGATCTGTTAAAATAAGGCTCTTTTAAAAGATTATACAACTGCTTCAGGTGTTATCATAGTAACTTGATGGTCGTCTGGATAAATTTGTCCTTGATAGCACCTCAGATCAGCCAGGCTCGAAGTACCATGATCTTTCATTTGTAAATCTGTTGCTGATGGATTTGGCTTGCTGAGAAATTAGGCAAATTGAAAGAATAGTTGCATTGTTTCACTCCTACGTACTCTTTGATCAGAGTAGTAGTGATTTTGCTGTCTTGGGGAAAATGATGTGGCTTTAAGACAACAAACGTAATTCACAAAGTTATACATTCACAGCGATATTTTAAAAAGGAGGCTGACTCAACTACTGCTGTAGCCATACAGCCGCTACTTTATCCACTGGACAGTGAAGTCATTACCATGGCTCAGGAGCTCTGTTTTTAATCAGCCATGAACATTAGTCTTTTTTTCCCCTTGTTCTGCATTTTAAAAACACCAATATCTTAAAAATTGAAGATGACTTTTAACATCCGCTATGTACGATTATTGTGTAACATAGCTAAGTAGTTCAGCAAAGAATGTCTGTTTTTCTACTCTCAATATATTTTTTTTATTAATACTTCATGGACATTCGCTTTTTAGAAGAGAAATTAACAGGTTTAGATGAAATCTGCTGTATAGACTTTCTAATGGAGCACAAAAGATAACATGAACGTGTTGATTTTTGCCTTTTTAATTATTTTTTTCAAGCGCTCTCTGGGACATAGAAACTGGTCAGCAGACAACTACATTTACTGGGCACACTGGAGATGTCATGAGTTTGTCTCTTGCTCCTGATGCCCGGTGTTTTGTTTCTGGTGCCTGTGATGCCTCTGCCAAACTGTGGGATGTTAGAGAAGGAATGTGTCGGCAAACCTTCACTGGCCATGAGTCGGATATCAACGCCATCTGTGTAAGTATCAGCTTGAACAGAGGACATGGGATCTAAATCTGGTTTTGTATTGCTTTCATCTCAGCTATGAAGCATGTACTATAAGGTGTAGTTCTCCACAGGTACATATCCGTTGTGGTAAGTGGAAACGGTGACTAAGGTAGTGTTTCTTCACTTGTTACTTCACTGTTTTTGCCTATATGCCAGTAGCGGAGAGGGGAACATTCTTTATTGCTGCTTTCCTTTCCTACTTGGTCTGTACAAAATAATATAGTCAAAAAGGCAGACATCAAGTCCGACCTGGGAGCTAGGGTAAAGTTCTATTCAAAATGCACAGCTGTGGAGTACTTTGGAGGTGATGGGCTCTATGCTTGAATGCCAGATGAAAAGCTCTTTGTTAATTTTGTAACTTCTGTGTCTTCCAGATATAATGTATGTGGCAGCTTTTGATTAATTTGTCCGTTTTGTCAGCTACTTTGAAATTAATTTGCAATCTTTTGTCTTTTTTTATTCCTATACCCTCATTGAAGTTCTTCCCCAATGGCAATGCATTTGCCACAGGCTCTGATGATGCTACATGCAGGCTTTTTGATCTTCGGGCTGATCAGGAACTTATGGTTTATTCACATGATAACATCATCTGTGGCATCACCTCTGTAGCATTTTCCAAGAGTGGACGTCTCCTCCTAGCTGGTTATGACGACTTTAACTGCAATGTGTGGGATACACTGAAAGCTGATAGAGCAGGTAAACAGTTGGTTTTAAATATTAGAAACAGTGACATACTGAATGTGTGAGTTGTGACATGTGCAGGCTTGTTAACAGTCCCAGTCTCAAGTTCAAAATTCAGTGATAGCCTGTTTTAAGATGACCAACAGTGTAAATATGGCTTAATGATGGTAACAAATCGATTGGAATACTCCTGAATGATAAAAGGGAACAATGGATGGTTGAGAACAGGAAGACTGCCATTAAAAACAAGGTTTTGGAGATGGGGGGCTATATGTATTTTTATTTTATTTAGCCCATGGCAATGTCTTACATATGAGTTGTTCAAAGCAATTCTACATAGCGTCTGCCATCTCCTCTACGGAGGTCTTACTGTTGCCTGACCTCAGCAATTGACAGAGCAGCTTACAGAAATACTACAAGTTGAAAGTTGGTAAGCTATCAAATCCCATCAAATATTTCATATTGCAATGAACAGTTGCATTGATTTTATGGTATTGTAATTGTCAAGCAGCAGTTTAGGTTCATTGATTTTCATTATTTCCAAAATTATTTGTACACTAAACACTTCTGCCAGAAAGGTTTTACTGAAATATACTCATTAGTTATTTTGTGTTAGTTTTTAAAGTAGAAACAAACTGGCTATTTAGCATGGACTAATAAAAGGATCGTTGAAGATGTTGCCACATCAAGCAATCTACCTCTTTTGTAAGAATTTTGCTACTCATCAATGTGGCTACTTAAGTAAACATGAGATTTTTTTGTAGCAGTAACTGTAGGGACAGCGGAATAAAAAGATTGTGCAGATTCACTTTTGAGGAAGTGAATAGGAATTATATGCCCAAAAGTTCAGGTAATTTAACTGGAGTTCTTTAAAATCAAAGCTTCTATTAGAAAAAAGGAGAAAAAGTACACGTTATGTCATGAATGTGTTGCTTTTTGCATCAGAACTGGGGATGATGATGGGAGCCTACTCCGTTATTGAAGTGTTCTTGGGCTTTTAAAATTATGTAGGTCTGCTTTAAAAGCAAACAAAAACCACCAACCAAGCAGAATATCCCTTTGTGTAGAGTTGGAAGGGTTAGTTCCAAGTACATTATTTGGTGCAGATTGTCTTACTGCTTTGAGAGGATTGTGTACTAAAGGTAGAAAATATGTAAGTATGTAACCCTGGACTATACTGAAGTAATTTCCATTTGATTTCTTAATTACGTTATCAGCTTTCTCTTAGCGCTCAGATTTTACTTCTTCTTCCAGAATTTATGACAGTTTTCTACTAGTGCTGAGAAATTGGAGCTGTGGGCACAGTAGCAGCATTTGGTTCTATTTGCAAGTTAATGATGCCAAACGCAATTACAGAAATACTGAAATGCATTTGTAGAAATCAACCTCACCCGTGTGAGATTTGTAGTTCAAGATTTTTGTACTTTAATTATTGAGACCATAAATGTGTATGTAGGCCTGTATGTATCTAAAACTTGGCAATGAATTGAGAAATTGCTCTCCATTAATGTTCAGATTAGTTTACAATTAGTTGTAATTAAGTACTGTGAAAATAAAATATTTAATGCTTTATTAAATCAAATTAGCAGGTAAGTCCTTTTACGCAACTAGCAGCTAGATTTAGGTTCACAAATGGTGTTTCACATGCTCTGGAAATATCATATATGTGATGGTATATGACAAAGTACTGAGGGAGATGACCAGGGAAGAGAATTTTGTCACTTACTGAATTGTTTTGTCCTGTATTCCTTCTTTGAAATTACCTTATGAAGACAAAGAATGGGAGGGGAGGGAATGATCTTGCTGACTTGTAGAAATGAGGAAAAAAATTTATACTAATCTGGATTATACAGTCCATGTACTCATGAAATGCAGTTTTTTTTACTGCCAAATCTTAAACAGATTTAAACAACTGCTTTAAATTTTCTGCTTATTGAAATGTTCAGAGACTTAGATTGCTGAGCAGAATTTACACTTCTCTAGTGCCTGATTCTATATTAAACACCTTTGTAGCTGATGTGTTCAGAACAAATTGTGTAAGCTTTTCTTGGCTCTCTCTCTCTCTCTGGTTTATCAAATTGCAGCACTTACTGATGGTGGTGGCAGACTGTCAGTTCTAATGCATTAATGCTATTTCCCAGCAAATTCTAGGTAACTCCTAGGCACTTGCGTCAGCTCTGGCAGCTGGCTTCTGTATCATGCTGAATTTTTGAAGATTGTATCATCCACTTCAACACTTAAAATTTGGTTTCTGCTGCAGAAGTGCAGAATTCTGTGCTGAGCTTTAGACTAGTATACAGATTTAATAGGCTCTGGAGATTAAGGGTATTACAGTCTTACATTTCTGATATACTTGATAAAAGCAGTTACATTTTTCAAACATCAAGAATCCTTGTGTAGGAAGTAGCGATTTTTACACTGAAGTAAGAGTTAAAACAAACAAACAAACAAAAAAACAAAAAAAACACTAATTCTTTAAATGTACTAGCTTGTATGTGAACTAAAACTTCCTTCATAGTAAATGAAGGGGAAAACCCCCCAAAATATGAAGGAGGTAAGTCCTGTGTGCAGTGTAATTTGATGTAGAAAGATTAATCAGTCTGTTATGCAATCTATCAAGTATATCTTAGCTCAGTGCAGTGGGCTGTGTAGAGCTCGAACATAAGCAGGTTTGGTTTTTACCTCTTTGAAACAGTTAAAGGGAATAGAGGTAAATGTTGGCTCCCTTTTTGCTGTTTAGTTTAGTGTCTTGGTTGTTTTATTTTTAATGGTACTATAATTGATTTGCAGCAGAACTCCGTATTGGCAAAAACCATGTAGGTGTTGAAGTTTTGTAAGTGCCTATAAACATAGTAAGATAAAAATAGATGGAAAATGCTTCAGTGTTCAGAACATAATCCAGCTTCTTGTTTAGTGCATTAAGAATTTTGCAAAATCTAATTGATCTTAACCACTGCGTTAACATGACACTGTTGGCAGGATTTTCAAGGCAATGATTTCACAACTCACAAGAAAGCAGTAAGGTCATAATGCGGGGTATATGCAAAATCTTGGAGTCAGGCATTTTCTGTGTTACTGTCTTGCAAACCTACCCAGTTATTTCTAAGTTTGTGCCTGAAAAAGCAGAAGCATTTACAAACCTAAACCACTAGTTCAGAATTTTTGGATGTATAGGGTGACTAATCCAAACATGGCTGCCTCAGAGTTACTTGAACAGAAATAAGAAATCATCAGAGCAATGTAATAGGTTTGTTGCATGTTCTTATTTATAGGTGTCCTTGCTGGTCATGATAACCGTGTCAGTTGCTTAGGTGTGACTGATGATGGTATGGCAGTGGCAACAGGATCATGGGACAGCTTCCTCAAGATCTGGAACTGAAGTAAGTACACAGCAAATTAATTAAGACTGTCCTTTTTTTGGTGTTCAGATGCTTTTTTCCAGGTCCAAGCAGTGCTTTTTTTTTAATTATTTTTTATTTTTGCTGATGCTGTAAGCTTATAGTTCAAGTTAAGAAAGTCATGGGGGGAAAAAAACTGTAGCGTTTTGTTTTGTTTGCTTTTAGAAGGCTGTTTGTTTAATGTACGCAATGACGTTTTTGTGGTCAGCTATTTATGGCAGATTTTATTTTCCTGGTATGGATGACTCTATGGTCTTTTGAGTCTGGGTTGGTAAATAAATGGTGTTCTTGAAAATGGGGAGATAATGGCAGAATGCATCAGTGGGTAGCAAGAGCAAAACTTGAAACCTGACTAGAATTTATCAAAGTGCAACTCTTAATACATTTTTCTGTGTGTCAGAAGTGCGGCGGACTCCGTGACTGGAAGAAGTTTCCAACGATTGAAAATTAAAAACGATAGCATATCCAATCCAACCATACTAACTTGGACCCCCATCCTCCCCAACTTCAAAGGGCAAGATCTTTTCCGTCTCCTGTTGCTGAAATGAAGAGCACAATTACCTTTCCAAGAAGAATTTCTGTGTTGTAAGCAAAATGAAATTGTGCATTCCTTTTGGGACCATTTTTTTTGTCTTGAGAATTTAAAAATCAAACACTATCATAAAAGCATGACCAGAAAATATACTTGAGCATAATTGTGAAACAGTTAGCTTTCACTGTAGTTTCCAAGTCAAAGTTAAGGACTTTATCTCACTCACTTACAAATTTTAAAGTCATGTTTGTAGCAGGATTTTTTTCAAGTTTCCTTTTTAAATACATTTGTTTATGTATTTAATTGAGCAAAACAAGGGAGTCCTAGCCCAGAGCATCTGGGGGTTATTAACGCTGTAAATTTAGTCCCTATTTTTTTTTTTATTTTATTTTCTAGTATCACAAATAATTGTTGCACAAAACTTGGCATATATAGGGTAATGTTAAGCAGTAAGGTAACCAAGCACATGCTGTACAAGGTAATGAATGCTTGTTTAAAGAATCCTTTCACCTTTTATGGATAACAAATGCAATCCTTGGTCCCTCCTACCCCCTCTTCTCACCACACTGATTTTTTTAATCTGTTTTGGTTTTGTCCACTTGAAAGGGCAATTTATATATCCTAACACTATCCTGTAGTCTCAACAACCAGGAATCTCTGTTTTCAAAAGAGACCTATCCTACACTTGGGTATTGAGTCAATTCTTTGTGTATGAAATGATGTACAAATCAATGTTTTGAAAATAATGATCTTGAACTTTCTAAGTTAAACAAAAGAACCTTTTTTGATTGTTTGCCATATTGGGTGGGTTTACTCTTAGAATCGCATGCTGTAGAAATGCTAAAAAGTGCATATTGGACTAAGTCCTCTAGATGTTTTTTCTTTGAAGAAATAACCTGTTTAAAAACTGTAACCATTGTCGCTGTATTCATTTATTGTTGCTACTCTGTGCATAAATCTATAAAGAACTCAAGTACAAAGCTATGCACGTTTTGGAGTAGCGTGATAAGTCACTTTTTTTTTATTTTAAAGAAATGGCCTGTTCAAACAATCGCTGTCAAAGATTCTGGGGTGTGGGAGGAGGGAACCTAAACCATCTTCTTTATAAATCAGTTCCTCGCAGCCAGTTCCTCTTGTAGGATGAGTCCTTTGCATCTGATTAGAGTCATTTTTGTAATGAGCAGGTTTTCCTGGCTTTCTTTTCAAATAAAATGTTAAAAGCAGCAGTGTTTGGACAGCGGATTGTTCTGTTAAACTTTCCTATCTTCTCACTGTACCCAGAAATGCTCCTTCCTAGCAGCAGTAGTAGCTTTTCTCCATTTTGTTTTTTCTGCAACATTCTGTACAAAAATGTGCTGTAATTGTGCGTTAGGCCTGGATTTGGCATAAAAGATGAATTCCTTCTTTCTCTCTTTCATGAAACTACTCTGTAGAGCTTTTTCCACACCCTGTATCCCTCTTCACCTTTTGTATTTAATTTTAAAGTCAGTGTACTTCAAGAAAGCTGGATGCAAGATAGATACTATATTAAAATGTAATGTTATTTAAGATGTAATAAAGCAGTTTGACATGAGTTTTGACTGATCTGTTTTGCAGCTTATTGTTCTACCCACAAAACTACTTCTGGCAGAATTTGAGTTACGGAACAAATACGAGAGAGATGTATACAGCCCGAGAACAAGTCTTTAATTGTTCAATATTTTAATTGGGCAGTGTATGCGTTGTTTGAGAAGGTTTCAGCTCAGTGTGTGACGAGATGCGGGTTTAGGTTTGTGGGGTTTTTGTTTTGTTTTTGAAACTAAAACCAGTTGCAAGATGAACTGAAGCCCTCATGGGTTTTGTTGTAAAATGTTTAAAAGTTACCATCAGTATTTGAAAATGTATGTGTAAATGTGAGATACATGCTAATGCAAAATTTAGTAGAGATGTGACATGTACGTGGAGTGTAGTGGCTGCAGGCATTTTTCCTTCTCCATTCTTAATTAAGATGGATATTTATTGGTTTGATTGCTAGGGCTTCTCAAGAGCTTAATCAAAAACAGCTCGTAGAGCTCTCTTAGCTCAAACTACAAATGAAAATAGCTGGTGTGATTCATGTGGTATACATCCCAAAAATTCTTTATGGAATGTGTGAAAGTAGAACACCTGAAATAGGAAATCTCAGTAAAATGTTCAGTAACTTTTTAAACTTTTGTGTCCTTTAATAGGAAAACAGTTGAGTTGAATATCTTATGTTCTTGCCATTTGAGGATCTGGCCAAATAAATTGTTATTAGCTGTCCTTTACTGTAGGTATTGAGAAGGGTAAGTAGTTGGCATTTTAATGCTCAATAAGAAAAAAATCTCCACGAGGCAGTATTATATCTAGAAAATAAAAATTTTTTTGTACCTACAGGAGCAAATTTCTCAAGTATTTAGAGGTGTTGAAATGCAGTTGATTTAACAACTTGGTATTCGTCTGTTTGAGGGCATTTCATTTTTTTTAGTGGGTATAATCTCTTTTTGTAACCTGACTTGAGTGGATTTTCCTTCATTTCGCATCAACCAAGAAAAATTCCATTGTGAAGGCTTGTTTTCATACCAAACTTGGAAATTTTCAGCCTCCATAGAGAAGGTTTTAAAGGCTGAGTATGGAAAATATGATGGTGGCATTACTGAACTAGTAGTCGTAACTGTGAGCTTTGGGTTTTTGGACTGCAGAGCACTGGTAAGTAGCTTGTGGCTGGAAATGCTTAAAATTTTGGAATTCATATTTAGTCTTTTTGCAGTTCCAAATGGTACAGCTGTTTTTCCACTCTTGGTACATCTTCATTACAATGGATGTTTCGTATGTGACTGTCTAGGCAATAATAAAATCAATACAGACGTGGTCTATATTACTTCCCTTAATTTCTATCTATATGTTCAATTAATGCTTCCTGTCCGTGCTGAGAGTGTCTTTGCTGGCAGTAAAATACCAAGGTATTTTTTGTGTCAAGAGGTTAACATGTAGGGTGAGTAATTTGAAATGCTAACAGTTGTCATTTTCTTCATTACGGACAGTGCTTGTGTTAAACACAAAGCTTTAAACTCAATTACTTAGATATCTGTATTTTCACATGCTTCGTAATTCAGAGCTGTTACTTGAGACAAATGGGTGTCCAAAGTGAGAAGCACTGAGCTATTGCATTTGTGACACGGCCAAGTCTCTAAGTCTTGAATGCTTTTAATTTTAAGTGGGCTTGGATCTGTAGCTGAATCAAAATGGCTTATGTAATCTTGAGTCTAGCAATCATAGTGGCATCGTAGCTCCTCTGATAGGCTTTGAAACTATTTAACTTAAAGATAATACTGGAATGTGGTTCCAAAAGAGCAGCTTCACACTAAAGTGGTGGCATATTTCTAGAGCAAGGTTTCTTAAGCTGCGATCAGTGATGTTTGTGAATGGTCTGTCACTGCTTAGCCTCAGTGACAGCCTCTGCAGCTCCGTATTTGTTGTGGGCTCCTGAGTATGTGTTAAATATATGAAGGGGTGAGGAGTGGTGGCTTTGCAGAGAAGAATGGAGTAAAACTCACAAAATGTGAAGCTTGTTAGATGACAGGAGTGGACAAGACCAAGGGATCTGAGGTATATGGATAATGTTTGGGTGTGGGAAAAGAAGTTAGTTATCTGGACCTGATTTGGAAAGGGTTTTGTGGTAATAGCATGGACATCTGTGGGTTTGGAAATGTTATTTGGAGCAGGGGAAGCAGGCATGTGAAAGAAGAGATACCAGGTTTTGCTATCTCAGTACCTAGTGATGAGTTTTGTTTTCTATGTCCCTACCAGGCCTTTAATTTTTTAGTAAATTGACTGTATTTTAAAAGGTCTGAGGAACTACTGCTAGTAAAAAAGCGGATCTGAGCTGTTCATTTTAAGTGTTGGCCATTGAGAAGTGCCCAGAGTGTATGTTTTAAATCAGCTGCGAAGCACACTTAAAATTGCTGATTGAATCATGCTCTGTCAAGAGCTGAAAATAGAATGATCTAGTTTCTGGGAAGTGGAAGAGTAAATAAAGAATAATAAAACTTGTCACCCTGGCTGAGTTCTGTGCAACTTGGTCTGAAACAAATGAGGATTGTGTGTTATTATGATTAATGCTGCTTTTAGTGTAGGTGTAATACTGAATTTGAATTAGAGGGGAAGGAATTAAAAAAAGAAGGTAATGAAGGGGTTCAAAGAGCAGTAAGTGATTTCTGTGTAGTGATGCTCATTTTTCTTTCCCTTCATATAACCTTCAGAAAGTCAGTGGTCCTAAGTTGCAGTGGTCATTTTGTGTCCATATTAGGTTCCAAGGTGTAGTAGTTCTGAAATGTGATGGGTTGAGGTTTCTTTCTGTTTAAGAGTTGAAGAATAAAGTTCGGGAAGAACAAACAATAGTTCACTGCCATTGTTTCAAAACAGGGAATACTTAGCCTATTCCCATGTCAGTTGTGCTCTGACTGGCCATCTCACATGGAAGTCCCCCGTATGCTTGGTGATGGAATCACATCTTGTACCCTGAAGGGCAGCTGCTTGTATCCGATCAGATGCAGTGTTTTTCTGGCAGTGTTACTTGCTCATTTCCATACTTTAGTTCCATGTTCCAGGCAAATAAGAGAATATTTTCTGGCTCATCCTCTTCCAATCTTCTCTTAAGCATTACTGGATGCTGTCTCTTTACTTTCTTATTGTTCTTGTGAAACCCAATCCTCTTCCCCCAGTAAATTAAAATCCTTGGGCATGCTATGTACATCACTTGGACTGAGAAAGAGGCACAGATTCTGATTTGGCTGGATGTTGTTCCAGGCTTTACTGCTTGTGTTGACCCGTCTCTCCAGGAAACACTGTTCAGACAATCTGCTGCTCCAGTTTCCTGGCAGGAGATGGTACATGACAGGCAAATTTCTGGCCATCTAACTTCCAGACCTCAGGATTGGATCTATACTTAGCTGCCTGCTGCTTTGTTACCTGGGCATTTAGGAATGTTGAATCATAGGCCAGAGAGTTGTCCTTACCGTGGCACTGTCCAAACTACATTCAACAGGCATATTGAATATCTCTGAAACTTTTTCTTCAGATGTCAATGATAAAAGTGTACACATAGAGTATTTGTAAAATTACTCAGTATGTATTTGTACATGGAGAAAACATCAACAACCATTTAGAAACATGAATAAAAGCTGGATGAGTTTCTAGTTTGTTAGACAGCTGGCTGCTAAAAACCCACTCTTTGGAAGCACCCTGCAAAATACTTGAGTAATTGCAGGTTTACACCAAGTCAAGTTTGTTATAAATTACAACAAGGAGTCTTTTCTTTCTTTAATTACCCACAAGCAATTTGCTCTAGATGAGTGCAGTGAGATGTGGTTGGCCCTGAGAGGTAATCACCTATCCATGTGGAAGTGGAGAATGAAAAAGGTATTTGATGTAACAGATCTTTTTTTTTTTTTTTTTTTTTTTTTTTAAGGCAAAATAGATAAGGTAGTCTATTGAAACTGTTAAAAGGCATGAACTACACAGGATGGTAAAATGCTGAGTTCTCACTGAAGTTGTTTATAAATATACAAATGGTACAACTCCATCTGGAGGTATAAATCATAAGTTGGGTGGTCAAGGTAGACAAAACATAACCCCTCCTTTCTTCTACCTTAAGAGATCACTGAAGATGTTCCGATTTTCTCAAGAAGGAAAAGCTTGTCTTGTTTGAAAGCATTATGGTTATTTTTATATGGACTCTAATTTTTTACATGAAAGCTTGAGGTGGTAGAGGTGGAGAGGTTAAAATCAGGCAGTATTGACTGGAGCAGAATCTCTTAGTCAACTCTGATTTAGAAGATAATGGCTGGAGGGTACCTCAGTAATTCTGTTTCCCTCCTCCTTCCCTCATACACTTCTCAACTCCCTCTCAACCTTTTTGACACCTTGTCACAAATCTACTTCCAAGTGCTAGCTCTTCAGCTTTCCTCCTCTGCTTTAAGTAGGAATTGGGATCTGGAGTTTCTAATGAAGATGTATTGATTGACAAGATATTTCTGCTAAGATCAGACTAAGGTGATGCCTGCTTCTAGCAGTGTAGAAAAGTACCTTCCTGCAGCGGAAAGGGCTATGATATGTACTGTTTGTGTATCTGTTGTAAGTTTTAAGTCCATTTAAAAAAAAAAAAAAAAAAAAAAAAACAGAACTACGTAACTAATATTAAACTTCTTGTTTCTTTTACAAGCAAGGATTCATGTTGAGCAAAGAGCAAGTAGGCAGCAGCAGATCCTTTTCTACAGTGGCTGGTACTTGACAGTGAGTCATGCTGTAATAATATGTGACTATTATACATTTATTTAAACTTTCACTGATTTTGACCATAGTTCCTTATTTTTTTAGACAGATTTACTTTCTGTGATACTGTAAAGAAAATGGAAACAAGGACCAACAGGAATAATCATGTTCGATATAACAACTCCCCGAAGTTGGTGATTTTACTTTATGCCATCAAATAATGCAGTAAGAAGAACAAGACAGGATTTACAGTGAGTGATAGACAATAGATAACACTTAAAATTACTCAAGTTTTATAACTGAAAGGTTTTTACACTGTTCTCTCTCATACACTAAAGGTGCTCAAAAGCATGCTAGTACCCAGAGGACACTAGTGGGATAGTGGATGAAGTGGTGTTAGATACGATTTACAGTTCACTCCATGAAAGGTTATTTCAGCCTTGTCTTCACATCAAACAATCGGTTTCTGTGCTTAGTTTTTATTTAAGTGCAATCTGTAGTTTGGGACTACAAATCTTGAATGCACTCACGTTACTTGGAGAAAGCTTGGGAATGAAAACCTCTTCAACGTGTTTCTTTCACATCGCGTTCTTCAGAAGGGATTAGGAAGACAAAATTCACCTTCTGGCAACAGGAGAATGAAAGCGCCAAGTTGATGGTATTTGCAGGATCTGAAAGCTGAACATTTTCAATTGTCCATCTGTCAATGCAAATTCAAGCCTATTCTGATTGGTATTTTATTTTTAAGTATTTAGTATTTTTCACGTTTGTTTCTTACACGAGGGGAGAAGTCATAAGTTAAGACTTTGAGCCCCCTTAAGAGCACCAGTTTCACCCTCCTTTGCTTCTCCTCCAACTGTTCTTGCAGACTATAGGAGCTATTTAACTATTAAACAGCTGCTGTTCTTTGCCTGGTGGGGACCTGAGCTCTTCAATGAACAATAAGTATTGAAGCAATGACAGCTCTGGGAGTGATGGACACTAGTTTGCACTAATAGAGATCTGGGAGCTTTTCCAAGAACAACTGCATTATGTAATTGAACAATTCTATATCTGCTGCTTGCATCAGATGTGTGGTTAACCTACTGCATTCTGAAGAGCTTTGCGGATCTTCTCCCAGGTTCCTTCTGTCAAGTAACATGACAAGTTGTCCAGGTTGAGATATTACTGAATTGGAAGGCCAAAGAGCTAAGAAAATTGTGTGGAGGCTAGGTTTGATGTCAGTGGTAATTCTAAAAAGTGATGTTGGAATTTGAAAAATAAAACTGTCTTCCTCTTCCCATGGCTTTTTCCAATCAAGTGACAGCATCAGACATGGTGACAGGAAATGGAGCAGAAGTCAGCAATTACAGATGGACTTCAAGGAACAGTTTTATTGGAATTGAAGGTTAAACTTCAGTAAGCAGAAGGATCATTCTTGTTCTTGTCAGCTTGTCACAAAAAGTAACTTAACCAGAAATACCAGAGAGGAGCCAGCCAGTCTTTTGACCTCAGTTCTTATCCTGGTAAAAGTGAAAGTTCCTCACCAAGTTGCATAGCTTAAATTAACAGGGCTAGTTTCTCTCTCTCTCTCTCTCTCTCTCTCTCAGCCCATTTTGTGGTGTGATAGTTGTATCCCTTTTGTCTTTGGATTCCAAATTACTCTGTTCAGCACTGTAAGCATCTCCAATTAATGTGCTACATACTGGACAGAACATGTGCAATGAGGGCTAGTAGCTGTACAAATGTTATAAACTTCCTTTCTCTCCCCGTGATGGTTCTGAGTAGTTTAACTTGTAGCCTATGTTTAATGCTTTACTCTTTTGCTAATATTTTGAATGGCAAGGCAGTTTAGCTTTCTTTTACAGCTATATTGCAGTAGCATGATGTTTGCAAAGAAGCCTCTATCAGAAACAGTTTCTACTTTTTTAATTAAAAAAAAAAAAAAAAAAGAAATTAAAGAAATCCCTTCCCAAACCTCCATGTGCCCTTTTGTATTACTTTTGTCAACTTGATAATGTGATGCCTGCATGTCTCACTCCAACTAATGAGGCAAAAACCTCCCAGTGGAATTAATTATGCTCCTGGGAAAGTTGCCTCCATTTCGTATGCTGGGAGTCAGGAATGGAGATGCTTGCAATTTACCCTTCCTGTGTAATGGCTGAGCTGGAACATGAACTGGCTCCCTGACCTGCAGGTCTGTGTTGAGCGAGAAGAGTATTCCTTTGCATTTGCTCTTCCTGCCTGACATCTGCTCGCTCAGGCTGACAAGTCTTGACAGTTGCCATCATTTTCCGCCATGCAGACTGGCATGCGTACTGGCACTTCAGCGCACACAACTGCGGCTCGTGCTGCCACCTGGTGTTCGTACCAGCTTCTCCTGGGATCATATCACACCGATCCATAATGCTTTGCAAGAGAAAGGGGCTTTCTCAAGGTCAGGGTGTACCCCAAGGGCAAGTAAGATCGCAAAAGATAGGATGGCAGCAGCTGTTGCCTTGTTATGGCTGGCTGCACTACCCTACTGGGGACATACCAGCTCTGGATGCTTTATAATACCACAATGTGGTCTTTTTTTGCTGTATTACCACATGAGAACATGCATATCTTTTCATGATGCACCTTCACAACAAGGTAAACTCATGAAATGTTTCATCTGTCCTAGCCCTGTTGTGGTAAGCACCTTGTAAATGCATGTAATACAGCACTGAAGAGCATGCACTGTAGCTATCGGGGATTTTTGTATTTTTATTTTTTGCACTGTGTTACTATGGTTTGTTCCTGGAGAAAGCCTATTTTTTTCTGCTCCACTTTACAGATTATAAGAACGTTGTTAAAAGGGGATATGACGTGGTGTTCTTGAAACCTATTCTTCAGACCTGTCAATCAGAGAAGGAAGCTTTACAAGAAATTTTCTGAAACATGAGGCTGCTTCTATTCATCCAGTATGATAAAGCTGCTGGAAAGACCAGCTTTTAATTTCTTGAGCTCTTTCTGAACTCATTAATGTCATTGGAACCTCATGCACTGCTCTTTCTGAATTCTAACCATAAGCCCTGACTTTGTCAGCCTTTTCCCTCTTATTTTTCCTGACAGGGTCTGATTTACATAAACCCGGGAGAGAGAGAGAGACTTTTTTTTCCACAACAGTTTCTGCCCACCAATTCTAAGAATCACAGGGGCTGACAACTTCCATGAGGACCCCACAAAAATATTGCAAACTTGACAAGCTACTAGTATGCAAGAAGGTAAACAGATTTGTATTCAAGCTTAGTATACCATTAAGGCTTCTCATGTAACCCAAGCTCTTCTGTTGATATAGTGTATTTTTTATTATATTACCTCATTAGGTCATTTTTGATTACAGAAATAAGCAAACTAAACAAAGTCATAGACCTGTTAGACAGTTTTTTACTCCAAAATAGGAGCGCCAGCAATTATACAGAACCTACTAAGAATGTGCTGTTTATTAGTGACTTCATAGTGTGTGTAGTAGGGTAAAATGCATGGTGATTTGCCTCTTAGCTGAAAGATGGCAAGAAAATGCTCAGGCCATCTTAATTTTTCCAAGACAAGACTTGCCCCAGGAAGTGTGTCCAATGGCATGTTTTTGTGTTTCATAATGGTTTGTAGATATATATCCCCTATTAGGGAATACTGAAGCAGACGATACTCTTTTTTTCTAAAACTTGAAGAAAAAAAAAAAAAAGCTATTGCTTCTGTCTCACTAGATACTATGGCAAAACATGCTGTATTTCTGGATCTTCTAGAGATGAAGAGTGATGAGGCGATACTATTTCTTCTGCACCCTCAGTCTTTGCCACCAGTGTGTAACAATACCACAAAGCCAACCTTCTGGGTGTTCCAAACTGGGCTAGCCTAAAGTTACTTGCAGGAAACTGTCTGGGGAAGAACACACAAGTGAGTTTGTTCTGGCTGATGGCCAGTCTGCTGTCACAGGGGTTGCGTAAGCAGCACTACTGAGCTTAGTTTAAAAGTTCCCCTTTTGTGCTTGAAACTGTTGAACTTTTTGAGCTTAATTTAGAAGTTCAGTTAAGACCTTTGCTTCATCTCATAAAGGCTAGAGGGCGCTGCCTCTATAGTGTTTTAATTGCAAGATCGAATAACTCTTATTGCATTTTCCTTCCTGGTAACTAGAACTGAGTGGTTAGTACTCCCTGTGCATTGCTGTGATGGTGTCTTGCAAAAGGGGGATGGGGGGAGGGGGGTGCGATAGGAGCAGCAGCACTTGCATTTTTTGCCACTGCCTGCGTCACCTCCCAGTTCCAGGCAGACCCAGTTCTGGGTACCCCTGCCCTGAGGGCAGAGTTGCACCTCCTGTTTTTGTACTGAAGCAACAGGGTTCCTCATTGCACAGCACATTGTGTTGCTTCAGCCTGTGACATATTTGCTGAGCTCTAAAGCAACTGGGACTCTAGGAATTCCAACACTAGATTCCCCGGGGAAATTCCAGGGCAAGTAAAGAATGAGAATCGGTACCGAGCAAATGCATGCAGGGTTACATTTATGATTACAGCTTGCTGTATTCACTCACATGTACAAGCTCAGTGTAAGTGGAAGCAATTACAACCATATTAATAAGCTGGCAGCATTGCATTTTGTCTGCTGATGTGTACACATTAATAAGGTTGTTGTTACTGATGCTGGTTTTGCACCCAAGAAAACTCTCTGTGGCAAGTCGAGATCAGTTAAAAACTGTTGCTCAAAGTGTTTGAAAGGAGGATCATTGATTCTAAAACTTCTCACGTATTTCAAATACCTTCATGTTTTGTCTTAACAAGTAAATGTCTTCAAAAATCAATTGCATTAAAAACAAACTTGCAAAAGATGTGAGGAAAATCTTTATTACTTAGTCAACTTTGAGTAGATGATATGAGATTGAAGGGGACTATAAATATGCTGGAGCATGCTGAAATCTGTAATGATTAGGGTGCTTAGAGAAATAGTCCAGAAAAATTAGATGAACATTGGTGGAAGAAATGATCCTACACTTGGGAAGAAATAGTAAAATGCAAAAATACAAGCTTGAGAAGACAAATGTAATTAACGGTGCTTCAGACAAGATCACAGAATTAAAACGGTCCCAGTTAAATATGAGTTGACAACATCATGCTATTACAGAAAAGACTAGCATTATCCTTGGTTGTACAGATGGAATTATTGAAAGCCTTATAAAGTAACTTTCTTTTCCAGTGCAGTGGTAGTTCCTTAGGCAGTTTAATGGTTGCAATTTCATGTGCTAATCTGCAGGGAAAAATAATGGGAATTTAAGTTGCATCAAGAAAGACTTTCATTAGAAAATGTTATTAATGCAACAGTTCCAAATAACACTGAAATATATTACATTCTTTATTCCCTGAGGTCGCTGTAGTGTTGCTACCATCAGAGATCCTTAAGAACAATTTTTGTAGATTTTTTTCGGTAGATGTGTGCTGGACATGACATGGATAATATCGATCTTGCCTTGGGCTAGAGGAATCTTGAGGTCTCGCTAACTATTATTTTCCTATGATTAGGGGCTGTTCTGTAATAGACTTCTAAATGCAACATCGTTGACCTGATTACTGAAATATTTTCTGAGTGACTAACCTGCTGTCTCACAACAGGTGAATATTGCGAGACAAAACAGGAAGTGAAAGCATGATTCAATGTCAGCCATGCTTACTGGAAATCTGAGTGTTGATGGAGGACAATGCTCAAACTGGAAAGCCTGGAAAGTTTGTTCCTCCAGAAGCTGAAGAAATGATCAGGCAACACAGGAAAATAAAATTTATCTTTTAGGCCTAAAAAGAAACACCTGTCTTTCAGGAGTAGATGACAGTCTGGGAGACTGAGATGGAGACATAGACCTAGTGGGAGATGGCAGTATTTGTGGATATTTTTGGATGATATTTGAATTTTAAAATAGATGTCTCACCACTGAATTAACAAAATCGCCTCTAATTGAAGGGGACGTAAATTGGTGCCTAGGTTTAGCTAGTTAGGACTGATTTGTTCTCATTATTACTATAAGAACAGACATGTGCTTCCTTTTGGTACTTTTTCTAGTGCAAACATCTTACAGAAAGGTAGGCTTCACTGGGGTCCATAGTTAATCTAATCCTTCTGTATGAGGTAGTAGGACCAGAAATCCTATCCAAGCTATTGTAAATGCAGGTGCAGACCTCTTGAGTGTGTCAGTCTTTTATCTGAAAAATTACCTCGCCCTTTGCTATGAAGAAGAGGTTCATTTAACTGTAGAGCAGGCTGGTTTTTGGGTTTTGTTAATATGGAGTGTTTGGTAGGTACATTTTCTTTTGTGCAAAGGAAGAGGATACCTTCACCTTTCTGTGGCTTTCTCAGAACTGGAATAAAGGTTTTGAATGGGAAGGTTTTCAAATACATCTGTGATCTGAGCATCTTCAAAATACAACAGAGCTGAAAACATAAAAAGAAGAACATTAATAATGCTGGGGTGTCAAGAATTCTAATGCAAATGAACCAGTAGTTGGCAGAGACTAATCTGTTCTCATTTCTGTTCTTGACAGAAGAATGCAATGTAAGGCTTTTATCCAGAATTAATCCCTATCTTAGATCGAAGCATTTGGATACCAAAATGGTTTTCTCTGCATTTCTGTTGCATTGATCATATCAACTGTTTTATATGCTTCTGTTTCCAGAATGGCATTTAAGTTTTGCCTTTGCACAGGTTTTCCAGTGGTTATTTCTGTCTCTGCTCCATGTTGCATTGATATCGGCCTTAGTTTGGCTTACCTCTTGGTAAAAAGAATACTGGTTCCCTATGACCCATACCAGCAAATCAGGATCTGGACACCATAAAGACTAGGTTTAAGGGGAAGAAGTGTGGGGGGGAAGTCACAAGATTACCAAGGCACTGGATGGAATTCTTTCTTGTGCTATTAAGTAACTAAAAGGACAGTTCAAACCTAGAGGTCAAGGGAACAAAGAACTTCAGTTACAAGAAAAAAAAATGAGGAAGAGTAATCTTTTTAAATCAAGAAACCATTTAAAGGAGAAAAGAGGCAGTATTTACTACAAGAATGCCCTTTGTAAGTGCTATGATAAGCCAGCCACTACAAAGCAGTGCTTACTTTCAAGGATTTTAGAGCCATATAGTAAGATATCCATGACTTTGTTGCCTGTGGACTTAACAACAAAGCTCTTGGCGTTAGAATTGCAGTGTCCCTGGGCTGCAAGAAACTGTTTCTTAATGGCCAAGCTGCAAATTGGGTCTGTAGTGACTTTCAAAGCAGAAATTTGAGTTTTAAATCATACGGAGTTGAAAAGCAACAGCTGCATTGCAGTAATGAATGTCCATGTTTGCAGTGCATCGTGTGAATACTTTATCTCATACCAGCTCACTACAGTAAGTACCAGATTTTGTTGAAGTTACTTAAACCTAAGTAAGAATGTTTCAGTTACATTCTCTTTAGAAAAATAACAGAATTTCATGTATGTACAGCACCTAGACAACAGCCTGCAATGGTAATGCTTTCACTTGTTGACCCTTGATAGTGACAAGAACAGGGTTTGGCCATTTTAGTTTCCATGTCATTTGTAACTCATGCCTCTTGCTATATCCACAGTTGCATAATGGTCTCCAGATGTCACCGTGACTGATAACACATGACAACAAAGAGGAACTGAACACAGAGGAACCCTCTTATTCTGTTTTTCTGCTACTGCTTCTCAGACTGTTTTCGAAGTTTGGGCATTATGAAAGCTTGTGAACCAACTTCCTCCACTATTACAATAAGGTGTTTATCTTATCTGTTTGACTTGGATAGTTCCTGACAAGTAAAGGACCAAGAACAATGTGCATACTTGACTCTCAGAAGCCTGCTAGTAGCTGAAATTGGACTTCTAATATTTCAGCTTGTCTTTTCCAGGTCTCCTATGAACAGTAAAGTATGGTGTAACAAATAGACCTGTTTTTTTAATTCATATTTGTATTAGGGTAGCAACTGCAAATCTTTAAAATACTGACTGTGCACTCCTCAGGCATGTGCAAAGAGGTAGTTCCTGCATCATTGAGACAACAGTCTTGAGAAGATTGAAAAAGAGGGAAGTAGTTGGTTTTATCTCTACTTTGGAGGCAGAAACACAGACTGCATGAGTCACACAGGCAGAGACAGGAGCACCTCCCAAAACACCCCAAGCTGTAGCCCAAGTCCTTCTCCATAGTTCTCTCCTGTATCCTGCTGTGAGATAGGGGGTAAGTCCCAGGTGTCTATTTTCATAAAGAATAAGATATATTTGCATAATTGTTTACATTTATTTTCATATAGAGAACAATATGGAGGTGGGAGAGATCTTTGCTTGGGATAGTTCTTACTAGTGATAAGACAAAATAAGTACTTTGCACTTGCTGAAACTTCCTCAGGGTTGATGACTTCCAGCTGAGGCATAATTCAGATGCCAAGTATAGTTCAAGCCAAATCATTGCTCATCAAGATAGAACAGTCATCTTTACTGATCAGACTTAGTAGAAATCCTCAGTTGTGGATGTTGCTCAATACTGTGACAGCTCAATACTGGTTAGAAATTTTGGGGGCAGCCCAAAGCCATGGATTGAATCAAACAGCTGCGAACATGTGTTTCCAAAAAAGAAACTGCCTTTAGTTACAGACTTACTCAGTTTAGCTGCCCTCTTCCATAATCATTGTACTCTTTGGGACAGGAGAACTTTTTGAAGCTGAATCCTCTGTGTTTTCATTCCAACACTGAAGCCTGTCAGCAGTGAAACTGAAAAACAGGCAGACATGCTCAGAATTTGCTTAGGGACTCTCAACTGAGCCTGCATCAGCTGATACAGTTCACACAGTAAAACTTATACAGGAGAAAACAGGTTATTTTGGAGCTTCCCAGGAGAGTATATAGTAGTAGAGTTGTTGTTTCCAATAGCTGAGCTATTCATACTGCCTTAGGGAAAGATTCAGGTGTCCTCTTAATTTCAGGTGCTCCTCCAGGGTCCCTTTTTACCTGGCATCCACTTGTTTCCTTCAGACAAGAAAGCTTTGACTACAGCTATCGGATTCCAAAGGAAGATGCGGAAGTGTAAGTGGCTGTTGGTCTTGTACACTAACTAGCAGGAGCAGGTCAGTGGTACAAACCCATTTTCGTCCCATAATCTAGCGTGAATCTAGATTGTATTAAGTATAGGATATTAACTTCAATTGGATGACCTTGAGATTTATGTTTAGCCACCTGTTTTGTCCAAAAACTGAAAATGTGGTCACTTCGGTCTCATCCCTGTTGAATAATCAAGTCCAACAAGGTAATCAGGCTATCCAATGCAGTGCTGCTTTTTGCAAGTCTTATCCCTAAGTTGTGTCACATGGCTAGCAGGCCATCTGAAATGTGGCTTTATATTACTTTTATTCAGCCATTAAAATTTCTCCTTAAACTCTTCTAAGAATATTTTGTAGTGAATAAGGTTGTCTAAAAATTGCTAAAATGTATTCAGAGACTATGAAATCTGTAGTCTTTGTTAACTGGAGCCAATGCACTTAGAACAATCTGGTATGTTTTTTCTAGCTAGCTGTTTTGTATAACAGGGCTAAATTTTTGGCCTTTCACTCACTCAAAGAATTTGCACGTTTCCACTTTACAATATTCTTTGCATGTTAGATTTCTCCTGCTTCTCTCCACTCTCTGATACCTACACGTAAGTTTTCTTTACTGTCTGCCAGCAGCCCTCAATCCTATCCTTGCGTTATCAAAGATGGTTTATATTGTCAAGTGGATTGAGCATGGAGCTACATGCCAACATTCCTGATTGCTTATCTCAGCTATGGCACAGATTTGTGAACCCTTCTGCAAGTCAATTAATCTAATTTCCAGTCTTTAAAGTGGGGATAAAGACATTTACGTAACTATTGGAGCTATTTGTAATCAGCCTGAATAATGAATGCAGTGCTGTGGCATGCATTACTCTGTCCTTATGTCAGTAGATCTGTAGTTTGGCACATTAATAATAGCTTATTTGTCACACTCATGACACTGTTTTCATCAGAATTTAAATTTCTTGGTACATTTTTTTTTTCTCGTGATTCCTCAGGAATTTTGAATCATCAGAGGCAGTTTGAAATGAGGTTCAAGAGGTAAGAACTATGTTCTTCAACCCTCTTAGGTGTCACTGAAGAAAATGTGTTATTTTTTTCCTGTTCAGTGGAAACACCTTTTGCTGAAAGTAGGTTTGAGTTGTAGATGGAGACAGAGCAGAGCATCTTCATACCTAGCACCTTCTGTGCAATGAATTGGGCAAGCAATAGCATTTTTGTTAACTTACCTCTTTTGTTAATCTAAGGCCAGTCAAATGTATTTCACAGAACTGAAAACCCGGTGGGGGGGGGATTAAGAACGATGTTGTTATGCTTATTTCTCAGTCTTACTGTGGATGTTTCTTTAATTCAGTTTCTCTTGATTCAGTCTTCCCTAGTGTTTTCTCTGGGAGAAAAGAAGCACAACCTGGATAATGAGCTATGCTGTTCTGATTACGTTCCTTACTGAGAACGTGCTCAAAAGTGATGTAAGACTTCTATTTCTCATGGCACATCAATCTGTATAGAAGGGAAGAGGGGTTACCAGTCTGTTACATGCATCCAGACCAGCAAGTAGAGCTGCCAAGATCATTGCTGAACCTGGGCAGCTCAGTGCTGCTATTGTAACTGTAGCCCTTTTATAAATAGGATAGGCTCAGCTGATTACACTCTTGTCTGATCTCTATCAGTTAATGAGGATAAGTGTTCATCAAGTCCAGAGTTCATGCATCTTGCAAAATGTTGCGTACCTGTATGATGTAACTGTGCTTAGAAAAAAACTACCACTTGGAAATGTTTTATAACCGCCAATATGTATTCTTATGGGAAACAGGTCTAGTGGTACTTTTATCTTTCATCTTTATGGATTTGGAAAAATCCCCCCCCATAGCCAACTCAAATGAAAATTTGCTCTTTTGTTAGCTTTTGTAGATGGTATTTGGGTATGGTCAGGCATAGTTAACAAAGGCACTACATCCAAGCGTGTCTCCTGCTGGAACATGTTTTACTGCAGCTTTTGAGATAAATGCCTTGATTTTGTGCAACTTAGTGCTATATTCATTCCTGATGCCATGTTCTGTTGTCCCTTTGCAGTTTGAACATCCCTTTTAAGTACCTGAAAGACGCGCGTCTCCAAGCTATCATTTTCATAGAACTGTGTATTGTCTCATTAACTCCTTGTAGACTGGGTCGTTAGTACAGCCTAGAAGGAGGAATAAAGCAAAAGTTTGACTCAGAACACTGGGTTTACTTAAAAAATTAAAAATAAATTAAAAAAAAATTAAAATGATATAACATTGGCTACACTATTTCCCCGTATGAGGCAACTACTTCCCCCTTTCCAAGTTTGCTTCTTCGTTTACTATCACTTCTTTGCAACTCCACACCTATATTTATGCATCAAGGAAGAGGAAAAAATCTAACATTAACACATTCTCAAATTGTGTAACTTGGAAACACTGGAGGTTTGCCCTGATATACAATCTACTGTACGACCTCTTGAAAATTGTATTGGTAGAAAATGCCATCTAGACATTAGAAAACCTGCTTCTTTAGCAACCCTGAAGGATCGCTAAAAAATTAGTCAAGGACAGAATGGAAAATAGTTTTCTGTATTTTAAGAGCTTCTGTCTCTTGTTGAGATAAGTTACCTAAGGAAAGATGAATGTCCAAATCCAAAACTGCTGTCATACAGCAGGTGTGTGTGAGCACAACGTGTGCAGGTCATGCAGGAGTGCGAGGTGTGGCATGAAGTGACCAGGGCCAGCTGGGTGCATAAGTCTGTGCCTGTCCTCGGGCCAGCCCAGGGAACAAGGAGGTGTGTTACAGATCCGAGGGCTGTGTGTGTGCATTTAGCTTGGAGCTGCCTGCTAAGGCTGCACGTCAGGCAGCCACAGCTGTGTAAAGCTTCATTTGCTGGTGTCCTCTGAGGGCACCGAACCCGTAGCTGTTCCACAGTTCCTGTCTGTGTGTCATGACGTGTGGGGTGGGCTCTTTTTTTTCTGCCTTTCCTAGCCTTTAGCTGGGGACTAACTCTAATTACAGCTAATCTCTAATTGCAAACAACAAGCAGGCGCTCTATAGCTCAGTGAAAACAACTTGTGCACGGGCCTTTCTCCACACAAACCAACAGCTACCACGCTGGCTGGCACAACACCCTCAGCTGGGCTGCGGAGCTGCAGGCAGGGCCCGCCCGGCCTGGCTCCACCTTAATTAAATTGACTCCGGTTAATTACACTTGCCCCCGGGCCGCACCGCCCATGCGCAGCCGTGGTCGGGCCGGCGCAGGCGCTGGGCGGGGAAGGGACGATGGAGGTGCGCTGGGGCCGCCGGCCCCGCTCCCTGCCTTGGCACCGGCACAGCCACCACAGGCAGAACCAGCGCCATAACCACCGCCACAGCCACCGCGGCCGGCCGGCCGGCCTCTGAGGGAGCCGCGGTGAGCGGGGGAGCAGGGAAGGGAGCGCTGAGGGGCGGCTGGGCCGGCGGGAGGGCGAGCGGTACCGGGACGCGGCTGCCCGGGGACTGAGGGGAGCTGAGGGGGCCGCCACCTCCCGGCGGGGACATCGAGCTTCGCCGCTGTCAGGGGGAGGCTATGTGCTGGGGTTTCTGGAGGGGAAGGGTTAAAGAATAGGCTTGTTTTCCCCGGGTATTTAACACGTGATGGTCATGCTATCTGTGGTGTGGTGCGTTTTTTTTGTTTTGTTTTGTTCTGTTTTGCTTTTTGTAGAATGTAATAAAAAAGATGCCACTGAATTTCAACTGCTTCCAGGCAGCTGGATCTCAGTACGGAATATTATTTATGTTTTTCTTCAGACAGAGGGTAGTGTCCAGGATACGAAGATCTTTCTTCACAGAGGGTAGTGTCTGGATATGAAGGTTTTTCCTCACATGCAGGATAGCGTCTAGGATATGAAGTTCTAAACTTAAAGAAAAAAGCCTCAAATATGTCATGCAGATGTTCCTTCTTTTTCTAGTTTTCTAGGTGAGAAGAGGTTTAGTGCCATGGGGATGGAGTCATGTGCATGTGAGCTCTATTGGAGTGATTTGTTCAGTAAAATGTAATAATAATACAAACTGCTACAGAATTAAGTGATTAAGTATAGAGGGGTCCGTAGCAGCAGGGCAGCTGATACCAGTTTTTGGATACAACATCCTTCTGTCTGCAGTGATAGAAGAGCTGATAACATGTTACAGAACGAAGAGTTTCTGTGGGCTTATGCAGTTTCCAAGAAATTAGGGGAATTGCTACAGTCTCAAAAGGCATGTTAAAAGTAGTGTATTTGGTTGGGGTGGACCCTGCAGTAATCCTCTCATTGTGAGGATTTAGGGTAATGCATTTCACAGAGGAAAACTTTGTTACAAAATAGTAGCCAACAAGCAAGCTCATGCAAAGAATGGTTTAAATTTCTGGATGATTTGCAGCCTTCTGTGCATCAAAAGTGCATGGTTTTCATGCTATGTTCGGTGTGATCTAACAGTGGTGAATGTTGCATTGTAAGATGAGTGCATATGATTCTTTCCAGGCTACCAGGACGTGGTTTACATATGTATGAAGGCTTAGTGAAATTGTTTCAAGCTTCTTTTATAGCTAGAATTCTTAGTGTAGGCCTGGATTCCTTAATAACAGTTTAACTTGTGGAATGTTATGGTAGCACTTCCTTCCATCTAAAGGTGGTTTGACAAAACCTGTGTCGAGTTCTGGTTCATGGGAGTGTTCATTTGTAATGATGGAGAAGTTGAAGATGGGATAGGCTGCAATAATATATTTATTTATTTATTTAGGACCAAGGTGACTCAACTTGCTACTTCCTGTCATCGTAACAGGATTTTTATTGTTCAAGTGTTAAATCTCTGTCAGTTGTCCTTCGTTCTGTAATGCTATGCTTCTAAATCTTTTCTTTTTCTGTTTTTCTTAATTTTGGATGTGACTTAGACCAGAGCAGCCTTTTCACTCGTTTGTTGATTTGTGCTTCAAGTTTTTGGATCCAATCCTGGGAGCTGTTCAGTGATAGTTTTGTCCTTATGTCAGGTCTGCTTATTTAATAAAGGTCTTGTGAGGGGATGTTAATTAAACAGTACATGGTGTAAGCTGTAGTTTAAAACATCCTGAATTGGAAAACATTACATGGGAGGAATATCAAGTTCTTAGGCTGTATTTAGTAGTAGATCTGCGCAATGTCTTTATTCCAGTTTTGTGCTAATCTAATTCTCTTCTCTGACAGCATCTGTCAGATCAAGTTTTCTCAAAGTCACTAGGAAGCACACCTAATTTATTACTTTTTATATAAATTATTTTTCTCTGCACCTCTTAGTTAATGATGATACTGTGGAATAGGATGGGTTCCACCTCCTGGGCTGTCAAATTTTTGTATGTCTATCTTTAGTGCAGATTTTTAAGAAATAATTAAAAATTGTGACTTTTGAGCATGTATGTGCAGGGGATATATATATATATATAAGGAATATATGAATATCTTTGAGGAATGCCCCTCTGAGAATAAGTAGCGGATGATGAGGGACTGCTCACTGCTGTTGGCTTGAGAAGCCTGTTCAGACCCCACTACACAGATGCATTCAACGCAAGAGTAATCTACTTGTTATGATTTCTGGTTATAAAGAATGATCCTTAGATTTAAAAATATAAAGTATTGTGCTTTTTTTTTTTTAATAGTCCAGAAATTATAAGTATGTGGTATGTTTGAATATCTACAAACAGATGGTAAATTAGTGTCAAGTTTTCTAACTTCCATTATGGCTTTTTCATAAACCTGATGAATAAAGTGCTCTTTGTTAAAATTCAGAACTCAAAATTTTTTATTCTTCCTCTATTTGATGGGGAAAACCATTCAGAATCCAGTTAGCCTGTAGGGGGAAAAATATAAATAAAACACGCATTCAAGACTTTATTTCAGAGGTTACAGACAGTGAACTAGTTTGAGATTATGATTTCAAGAACAAACATTGTAAGAACTTTCCTCATGTGCACACAGATGCTGAAAGACCCTTTCCAGACAGATACTGAGTATCTGATAAAGTCACTTCTTTTCTGAAACTTAGATATCTAAGCAACCTGTTTTCTGTACCTGGTTCAGAAACAACAGCCAAGGATGTATTCCTGAAACTTGATGAGGCTGTGATTACACATAATACAAATTAAAATCTAATAAAAATAACTTCTGTTAAGTCAGATTTTACAATATTTTACATACGTGCTTGCATGATTGGAGAGAATTATTCACATGAATCAACTGGTCAAAGATAATGGAGCTACATTCTTCTAATTTCAGCTGTCAAAAATATGTTGAAACAAGTATTTCCTGAGTCATGGTCACAGGTAATACTAAGCAATGAGTAACCAACAACTAAGCATTGATATCTTTACAAGCACAGGATCTTATCAATTATTAATGGTTGGCTCTAATTGTACCTCCTTGTAGTCATGTTTTTTTAGCGCAGGCATGAGGTGTAAGAGCAAAATAGATTCTAATGTGGTTACGTGGTGGTTCTGTCTAATTGAGTAATGAGCCAGTATTCCTTACAAATTACTACATTTTGTTGAGGCCTTTGTTATCTAAAAGTTGAGATGCTGTGGAGCATAGTACTTGTAAAATTATTCAGATGTTATCCTCTTAACTGTACAGCCAAATACCATTATTCCATGAGTATTTTCCAGAGCCCAAGTCCATTTTAACAGTTACAATAATGTCCTGATCCATTCTGTACAGGATACAGTAAGAAGCCCATCCAATGTGCTAAAAGCTGTTTTAGAAACATCTGCAAAAATTTAATGAGCCAACATTTTTTCCTGTGTTGAAATCGTTGGAGGAATGTACTGTTCCTCTAGACTTCATTATTTCAGATAATGCTTGTGTACAGTTTAGTGTTTCTTTACACACTGAAAGTTGCTTTCTAGTTTTGTGACAAGGCTTCTTCTATTCAGTTCAAATAATGATGGAAATTTAGATGTGTTTTATTTTTGGGAAGAATAGATATTTAAATTATTTCTCTTTTACTCCTGCAAAATTTCTTTCTACCCAGCTGCTCATTATCTTATGTTTGTGCTGATTATTAGTGGAAGTGAAATAATTCACATTTGTCCTTATTTCATCTTGTTTGGTTTGGACCATCTCTTCAGTTTGTCACAAATGATTTGGGAATTTCAGTTCAGTCAGAATTCTGACTTGTTTTTTCTCTCTTCTCAGCTTGGTTTTAATCTCATTTTAGTTGAAAACTGAGGTTTATTAAGATTGTCACTATTTTTTAATTTTTTTTTTCACTTTCACATTTTTTCTATTGTAGCTTATCCTAGTTTTGTTTGATGTATGTATCAGTTGGTAGGTGACTTTATAGATACCCCCACGTTCTTGATTCCTGGCAAATAGCTAAAGCTCTTTTTCCTCTTCAGTCTGTAAAATAAATTTATTTTTGCTGGATTTAACTGGAGACGCTCTGGTCTTGAACTAAGTGTTCAACAGCTTCATATGGAAACTGCTGTAAATCTGGGAACATATGAGTTCTAATTCTGATCTTTTTTTCTTTCCAGCATCTTCTGATGATTTTGAAGAACTTCTCAATTGCCTAGATGCTTTTGAGAAGTGTCTACCAAATTGTGTCAACTCAGTGTCTGATACTTGCTCTATTAGCTTGCTAATACTGAGATTTTTCTTCTCTCCCTTCTCTGTCCCTTTTCCCCTCATATTTTTCCACAGGAATTAAATTTGTCCCTCTCTGAGGTTCTTCCACTTCCAGTATGGAGGTGAATCGAGAAAAACTGTGCACCGGTAAGGCTGATGTGAATGCAGATTCTGCATATCACTGCTCAACGTGTCACGATGATGAGGAGTGGAGCAGTACTAGCAGGGGACGAGCTAAGTCACGAAGCCTGTCTGCTTCTCCAGCCCTAGGAAGCACCAAAGAATTCAGGTATGGCTCTTGTTTCTCCCTGCTGTACTATTTAAATAAATAAATAAAAATTTAAAAATGTATATAGGTTTTAGTTTTTGCTCCTCTTTTTATATAACCATAGTCTTACAGCTGTGTTACCTGATAATGAATAGAAAGAACAATATGCTTTTGTGGTAGCAAATGGGGAGAGAGACGATTAGAGAGCCATCCTGTTGTGGTCCATGCTGGATTTCTGAAGTGGCCGTGTATGTGGTCATCTCTAAATTGGTGTTCGTGTGACTAAGTTCTGACTGGTTCTCACAACTTGCTTGTGATTCAGTATTTCTTGGTAGATATTAAACTGCTTTTTTTGTAGATGTGTTTCAGCAACATTCTGCATGTGCATGTATGACTTCTTAAAGCAAATGGCTAATGTGTTGTCTTAAAGCTTTCAATTTGATTGATGTCTGAAATCAGTACGTCAGTCTGGATTCAAGGAAGTGTTTGTGTTTTAAAATGGATAAGGGAAACATAAGAAATCCTTGTTTTGAAGACAGACTGCACATGAAACTGCTATCTGTAGTGTTATGTGTTGAAAGTCTCTCTTAGTAGAGAAACTTAGTTAACAAACTATAGGTACATTTCCAAGTGAAGGAAGTTTTTAAAATACGGGAGTATATTAATACTTGACTTCCAGTGTCTTGGGATAGGCTTGAACTTTGAATACTTAAGTACATCATATTTCGACCCAGCTTCAGAAGCTTTAAGTACCTTCCAGAAATAAAATGCAAATGCATCTTTACTGGGTGATGTTAATTTATAGCCTGATAGTTGCTCAAGTCACAGCAAAGGAACAGTTTTGTTTGTAGTTCCTGATCTTTGACTGGTTGGCAGAGTTTTGCCTCTTGCTCAACCGCTTGCTTTTTTTTTTTTAAGGGAACTTTAAAATGCACTTTAAAGGGTTGTTAGCCTAAAACGAAATGAGAAATTTAAAAGTGGGGACTAAACTAGGAACAGACCTGTGATCAAAATGGCAAGGCTGTCAAAGCAGGTATCTGCAGTGTTTGTAGTGTCAGAAATAATCCGTGAACATTAGAGTGACTTCTGTGAGCTTTTATAACTGCCCTAGCTGGAGCTGTTGTGTGCTGTGCATCAAAAACCTGTATGAGAATTATGATTAAGGTAAGGTGACACAGCACAAAATAGGTTGGTGCTTGCAGATGGCATCACGACAGTGAGAAATGTCCAGTTTTTCTTGGAGCCAAGTTCCTAATCTAGACTCAAGGCTCTTGTCATGTGGACAACTTGGACAGATCTTTCACTTTTGTGATCTTTGGACCCATTGTAAATATCAAATGGCATGCTGTGGTAGCTGTGTGTCTAGACCTTGTGGGAAGTGTAGCAGAACTTCCTTATCTTGTGATCCTACGTAAGGCTGAGGCATGGACAGAATCACAGAGGCATTGCTCAACAGGTGAAATTCTCCAGAGTTACAACTTTGCTGGCAGAATTGCTGTTGCAAAGCAGAGCATATGTGGGTGAGACCTGAAGATCCCAGGGGAAGCTTTATGGTGAAGGGAGGTATAATAAAAGGCTTTCATCTCAAGAGGCTAATACTTGGAAATACTTGTTTTGCATACATAGTTCAGTCTGTATACTTTAATGTTTTTGGAAAATGTTCGCAAAGGACTGTGCTCTGACTGTGCTGCTCTAGCTGCTATGCTCTGTACAATAGTCAACAGGTAAGTCTTTACACTGAAAGCCTGCTGTGAAACTAGTGTGGTTTTCTTTCTCCACTTAATCTTTAGAACTGAGAAGTTAGGGTTATTGTTTACAGCGTTTTTTCATTAAGATGCTCTACATTAACTGTCTGTCTTCAAATTAGTGTAAAATTGTCACGAGGCATTTTGTAGAATGTCAGACAAAAAGTGATCTCAGGTTTGCTGTGCAGCATTCAAATTGAAGTAGAATCTGCTTTGAATGGGCAAGTACATCTTTCTGAAAGATGTGTAACTTCCAGTGCATTGCTGCTCATTCTTAGCAAAGGCCATGTTGAAAAAAACAAGCAAAATCTTAACTAAATCTATCCAAATTATTAATTGGAACTTTTTGTACACACATCAATAATAATAATATGAATTCTTGCTCATTTTTCTCCTTGAATGTAAGTAAGAAACTTTATAACACATATAACTGATCCAGACAGATAAGAATATTACCATATCCAGATTTATAAATGGAAAAAAATATTCGAATAACAGCTAGGTACCACCTCTATGTATGTGCTGTAGGAGACAAATTTTAATTATCAGTATTCAAATCTTGCAGAAGAATATTTTCTTGGACATGGAACAAATGAGATGTTGCTGCTATTTCTTAAATTTATTATAATTTTTTTTAACCTGTCATCTGTTTTTGATTTTTAGTAGATGTCTGTGGTTTGTTGTGGTGTTTTTTTTGTGTGTTATGACTGAGTCATCTGGCTGGTCTGAGCTACTTTACAATATACACAATAAAAGGCAGTGTGATGATGATTTATTACTTGCAAAGAATAGGTTAGTTACCAGTTCCTGTGTTAATTGAATTAAGCACAAGAAAGGTATATTTCCCACTTGTTTTTATTTAAATAATTCTAACAGCTTTTATGTAACATTTCAACAGTTACGTGATGCAAGCTAGTTTTACTCTCTAGCATACACAGATTTGCTGGGGGGGGGGGGGAGGGGGTAAGGCAGAACAGTTCTGACTTGCTCCAGATAATCTCATCCTAGGGCTAAGGGTAATCCTGTGGTTTGGGCGGGATTTAAGTTTGAGGATAAACGACTCTTCAGATCTCATCTCTTGGAAGACAAAGTCTGTATTAACTGTAATTGGATAAATGAAAAATTAGCAATTTTTCTACCTAATCCAAAAATACTTATTTTGAAGATTGGAGGCAATGATTTTTGTCTACATATCTTTTAGGTTTATGTAGGAGTAAGCAAAGAAATTTAAAGATTTATATCATCTTTCCTCTTCAGAATTTATTTTGAGATTTTTTAGTAATGAAATCCTGTTAGTGTCCTGGTAATTCTGATTTACTTCACAAATGTTAGGTATTAGCAGTATTAAGACTGTCATAGCTCATGAAAACTACTAGAAAAACAGGCTTCTTTACATCTATCAGCTAGTGAAGTGGAAATCTTACTATTGAAACCTTACTATTCCTTCCTTCTCTCCCTGATTGCTGGAGTTTCTAATTCAGGGTCAGTGCTTAAGGAAGTTGTAAAATATTTAGAGTGCTGGAAAACCATGCCCTTTTACAGTCCTGTGTGATTGGCCAAGGTACACTCCTGACTGCAGTAGTACTGTTAGCAAGTCTGCTATGTACTGGAAGAGGTGAAGTTACCAAGCAACCTAAAAGTAGTTTTGTGAAAGTGAGGTGTGGAGGGTCTATTCTATTATCAGTGTTTCCACTTGCCTTGGAAGTGGCAAGATGTATGCTCTGTGAGATTGCAGTGTGATCTGTTTCTTTATGTGGTGGAATTCATTCATGTCACTAAACGGTAGAAGGCAAAACTGCCCGAATAATGCTTCATTGCTTGTTCTCTTAAGAATTTTTTTTTTTTTTTTTTAAAGTGTTAGTCTCAGGCCAGGATGTTTTCCATTTATCTTTCAAGGGATTAAATTAGCCTTACAAGCACTCCTCTGTTAAATAACCTATTTTAGAAAAGTCAAAAGCCTTGTGTTCTCTGAGGGAGGTGGAAAGAATTGGAAGCTGTTTTTAACATGATCAATAAAAAGGAATATTTTTTTTAAATCAGGTAATCTAACCTATTACCTAATAAAATGTACTGAATTCTGATGTAGCAGATACATATCTCTGTATGCCTTAAAAATTTAAAGACCCATGTTTGTTAATTTATTAATCACAGAATCACAGAATTTTCTAGGTTGGAAGAGACCTCAAGATCATCAAGTCCAACCTCTGACCTAACGCTAACAGTCCCCACTAAACCATATCCCTAAGCTCTACATCTAAACGTCTTTTAAAGACTTCCAGGGATGGTGACTCCACCACTTCCCTGGGCAGCCTGTTCAGTGTCTAACAACCCTTTCAGTAAAGAAGTTCTTCCTAACATCTAACCTAAAACTCCCCTGGTGCAACTTTAGCCCATTCCCCCTCGTCCTGTCACCAGGCACGTGGGAGAACAGGCCAACCCCCACCTCACTACAGCCTCCTTTAAGGTATCTGTAGAGAGCAATAAGGTCACCCCTGAGCCTCCTTTTCTCCAGGCTGAACAAGCCCAGCTCCCTCAGCCACTCCTCGTAGGACTTGTTCTCCAGGCCCCTCACCAGCTTCGTCGCCCTTAAGTACAAAGATACAAACTAAAAAGCAAGCTTATGCAGTTGGGACGTTGTTACTATGATAGACACACACAAAAAGAGTAACAGCAACAAGAAAACCTGAAGGTCTTGTCCTGGTATTGTGAGATTTTTTTTTTTTTAACTGCTTGTCAAGACTTACACTTTTTCCTTAAAAAAGGAAAAACCTTAAAAAGCTGTGTTATGTGTCTTTATGCTGGATTTAATCATTCTGCATTTCCTGTTCTAAAACTGTATGCTCCTAGATAAGTTGTAGTTCTTCAGGAAATGCAGAGAAGACAAAACTGAGGAGTCAAAAAAGTGAAAAATGTGTTCTTCAGTTATTTAAATTCTTTTTTACTCTAACTTTGGAAAAAATACATATTTTAAAAAGATATATTACATGTCTAATTCTGAAACAGGAATTATTTGTACTTGATTCCATAAATGTAGGATTTTTCCTTTTCACAGTAATGAGACCTTGAAAATGGTTATGTTTTTATAATTTGAGATTTCTCTACTTTTTTTGTATCCCTGAGAGACCAATGTACAGTTTCTGTTTTGTACTGCCAAGGAGAGTTGTGACTAAATAGAAACTTTGCAGGCTTGCAATGAGTTCACAGAACCAGCTTGAGGAAAATTTGGCCATCTCTTATTAGAGGCTGTGGTGCTTCCTCTATGCACAGTGAAGTTTAAATGAATGCAAGAATATGTGCCTAGTACTGCCACTTAGGCTAGCATTTAGTCATGTCAGGAGGGCATAAACTGAGAGTGAGGTTTCAATTAAAATCACTGTCAAGGAAGTAGGTACAGGAGTTAAAATTTAGCTTTGAAATGTGTGAGCTAATATGTGTAAAATTATATTGGCTACCCAACCACAAATGTAGGTTTAAGAAATGGACTTTGTCCTTCATTGCCTAACGTGACTCTTTCAAAGATGTGGTTTTGGTGGTTGGGGAACTAATAATACCTAGTTTGACATAATGTTTCTTTTACTACTTAACTTTTTATGTCCAGGAGAACACGCTCCTTGCATGGACCATGCCCAGTGACCACATTTGGACCAAAGGCCTGTATGCTGCAAAATCCTAAAGCAATTATGTAAGTACTTGTCAAATGAATGCTTTCGTGCTTATTCTATGTGAAATAAGTTTAATTTTCTACTATTTATCCCCAAATCAGCTTTGTTTGTATTTTACCTGATGTTCAGAGACTTCTACCTTGCTTGATTGCCAAGCTCTAGGGCGTGCATTGCAAAAATTGGCATGCCATTTATATCACATGGTGATCCTTTGAAGAGTCTGAGAAGAGAACGTACAGCACTGCTGAACTGGATTCTCAAGTAAAACCAATTAAACGTGTGTTACCTTGATCTGCATATTAAAAAGTATATATATGAATGTCACTGGTTTTGTTTTGTTTTCTCTGTGTTATAATAGGATAAAATCAGTATTTGTCTGTATGGACTTCTAGTAATCTTGCCAGTTGGAATATTTCCCTCAGGATAACAGACATAAAACGGAATTAATTTTACTTTTACCTTAGTAATTCACGTGATGTTCTGAGGCCCGCAATCCACTATCTAAACTAATGGAGTTTACTCTTAACCCAATGTATATATTTTGAAAAGAAAATGAACCATTTCACATTAAAAAAAAATAGGACAGGGCATGCAAATAGTATTAAATACTGAAGTTTTGTTTAGACATGTTTTGCATAATCTTCAATCCTTAGTTTGTGGTCAACAGTGGCAACAGTAATAAAGCCTTTCCAACAGAACCAGTAAACTCCATGTGTATCAACCACCCATACAGCAATCTAATTATGGTACAGAGAAGCAATGGGTAGCATTTTACTTAGTCCACAAAGAAAAGTGTTTCTTTGTGAGAGAAAAGCAAATTTTTTTACGGACAGCACAAGGCAGAGGAATTGCTCTGTGTACTGTGAAATCTCAGCTGAGGAAAACCTTCTTCCTCTTGGTATCGGGCATTTGAGCCAGTGGTTTGATCTGTGGCACTTTCTGTCTGAGTGTCATCAAGGCAAGTTTTTGTTTTGTTTAGCCTGCTGATAAATTTAGTGTGAAAGTAAGGGTTCATTTGTACTCCGCAGGCATGCAAACATATTTTCTCCTTTTTAAAAGTTCTGTTTTATTGTTTGGACTTTACACTTAACATATTTGAATTAAATATTTATTTCCTTAAATCTATACCTAAAATAACAGTGGTCTTCCTCTAAGCAGGTTGGTGGTATCTTAACTTCTCCTACACAGGTGTGGCGGAAATCTTGCAGTATGTGGGAAGTCTGAACTTCCTTATTCTTTCCACCTCTTCTAACGTTTGTGGCTTGCTATACTGCCCTGCATGTTTACCCACCTGATCCTGATGAATATGCTCCTCCCTGTGGGCTGAGTCAGCACTGGGCAATATAATAATAGTGTCAAGATCAGTTGAGTACAGAGGCGGTAGGCAATCCTAAATGCACGCTACTTGCCAGGGAAAAGCCTGCTTATGCAGCGTTCAGAATAGCTGGGGAGATAAGGGCATGCTCGGGTCATCAAAGAATAGGGCTATTTGACAATCAAATTGCAAATTACTATTCTTACTACTTGTAAGATTTTTTCTGTGACTTCTTGTGGCTTCTAAAAACAAGCATATCCTTTTTGCTTGTGTTTTTTCTTCTCTACTGTCACTAGTAATGTGAAACTCTCTTCACTGGAGAGGATATAACAGAAAATCCTAGTTTTTATCTTTGGGCTTCAGTTAGTCAAGGGCTTGGTGTCTATTTAAATGTTAGCGTTGAAAAAAACTACTTTCTGAAGGCTGTATTTTTATTTTTATTTTTTTTTTTTTAAGTATATTTTCTGAACATACTATATATAAGGGAATTTGCTGTAAAGCCTCACAACGTTTTATTGGGACTGGCTGAAATATTTAGCTGAGGGGAAAAGAAAAACCTTCAAGGAAAAATGTTTTCTTTTGAAGTAGCAGTTTCTTAGGAATGTATTAATGCCTCAGCCTTTTTTTGGAACTGTTGCATTTGCCTGACTTCAGGAAAAAAAATGAAGATATTAAAGCATGTTATGAATAATTTTTCATTTAGAACTACGTGGAATTGGTGAGTATGACTGAAGTGGGCAGACTGTCTTTTTGGTTTGAATAAAGACTGTGTTAGTTCTAGGTTTATTAAGTGAAAAGCGATGCTGCAATCTTTAGTTCTCTGCCAGCTTTACAAGGTAGCCTGGTCATGTTGAAATATTGTTGGGGGTGGTTTCTCTACGGCTGACTTTTGCCTTTTAACGGTATTTAGATTTGAGGAATTATTTAAAATAACTCTTTTCTGTACTCAAGTTTATTTCTTTAGTCACAGTTTGAACTGGAAATAGCATATAAATCTTTGATTTGTTTGCAGCTGTTTGAAAGGGCTAAACAAAGTTGCATTAATCAGTGTTTTATTTTAGTTTTTTATTTTTATTTTTAGCTATTGTCAAGTCAGAAGAAGCCTTATCTGAGATTCAGGGTGATATTTTCGACCAAGTATAGTATTTTTCAAAACTCCCCAGCCCTGCGTCAGGGGCTAGACTCCAATTAGTTGATTGAGGAACCCTTCTAACTTTCCCTCTGTTCTGTGGTCTTTTGACTGTAAAATACAATGAGTTGAAGTATAAATTTGCTGTTGAAAGCCTCTACGCGATCCTGAGTATTTGTACTCTTCTGTGTTATGTAATATTTAGAGAGAGTGTTGGCAGTGTTTGTGAGTAAAGGCTGTTGGTATTAGACTATTAGTCTATAGTTTCTGCTGTATTTATATAGAATATAAGCATCTTACTTTTTTCTTGAAAGTAAAAGGAGCAGGTTATGCCACTTCCAGCATCAGTGTCTGTTTTATTTTAACCCCTGAAATGCCAAATCCAAATCTTTGTAAATTTGGCTTGTTCAGCATATATACACTAATCCGCTTTGCTTTACGGATTATATCTGCACCATATGGAAAAGGATGGGATGTCTGTAATGCACAAACTACAACTGTGAAATCATGTAGCTGAGAAGTAAATCCAAACGAAGAAAGACGTTACATCTGGGTATTCCTACATCAACTAAATGTGTTACCGAACAACAAGTACTAAACTCATTTTTACCCCTAGAAAAACACAAAAACAGTTGTGTACATATATTTAGTTCTTGAGATTCTCAAGTCTTTGAATAGTCTTGATAATAAGACTTGTCTTGGTTTTGTGCAGGGAAAAAAAGCATCATAATTCCAAACTACTGTATCCTTCTTTCTGTTGTTCCAGTAAGGCATGTGATAGGACATATTCTTAACTAGCCAGAATGTTGTCAAGGCAAAATGTAGTAATGATTTTGAAAATCTGTGGGCATTGCAGTGTCTCTCTGCTGTTTCTTGCAGTTACTCAATGCTTTTAGTCACCCATTTGTTTCTTTTATAATGACCTTTTCTGATAATAAGATGTTTTAAATCTAACTGTCCTAAATATTTATGTTACATTGTGCTTTTTCTATTCTTTAGGCACATTCAGGATCCAGCAAGCCAGCGGTTGACATGGAACAAACCTCCCAAGAGTGTCCTTGTTATTAAAAAGATACGTGATGCCAGTCTGCTACAGCCTTTTAAAGAGCTCTGTGTGTATCTTACTGAGGTAACAAAAAGTCCATTCTTTTTAAACTGTTACAAGAAACTTTACATCTAACCTGTTTTCAGCTACCGATTTGGTTAAATGTGGAATGTGTAGGACTGTATAATGCAGATGGAGATTTTAACTAGTGTTCATACATTTTAAACCAATGCAGATTATAGGCAGAGGCAAGTACTTTAAGAGATTATTAACTAGCTCATTTTACCTTTTTTAGGTGAACAATATGATAGTGTACGTAGAAAAAAAAGTTTTGGAAGACCCTGCTATAGCTAATGATGATAATTTTGGACCAGTGAAGAAGAAATTTTGTACCTTTAGGGAAGGTATGGTAATGACTTCTTAAAAGTAAAATTGGGGCATGGTACTTATTTGTCTTAACGTTTTCTTCGTCATTGAATTAAGTTTGTGATGTTAAGATGTCTCTTGCAAACAGTTGTTAACACATCCTAGTTTTTTTTTTTTTTTATGTTTATGAGTTAATGTTGGCATGCTGCACATAATCTATGTTAGGAATTTAAGACCTTTGAAAAATGGTAAATCAAAATTTGTATCTCAATGTTGCTTCTAGATTACGATGATATCTCCAATCAGATAGACTTTATCATATGCCTGGGAGGAGATGGGACCTTACTTTATGCTTCTTCGCTTTTCCAGGTTGGTCTTTATTGGAAATAGACTTAAAGGCCTCTTTTTTTTTTTTTTTTTTTTTGAAGTATTTTAAGATTTTCTTCTTTGTAATCAAGGACTGTGTTTGTTCTTTGTTGTTTGTTCTTTTTTGTCAAGCCTGTTTTACCTGATACCTTCTGAAAATAATGCATATATGAGCTGCTTAGTTTAATTGTAGCTTTGTTTTTTTATTATGAATAGTTGAAGTTGCATCAATAGTCAAAATATTTACAGGCAATTAGTTGAAGTATTAATTGCTTTTATTCAGTAGCTTTTAAATTCTTTTCTTTATTGATAGGGTAGTGTACCTCCAGTTATGGCTTTTCATCTGGGATCCCTTGGATTTCTTACTCCATTTAATTTTGAGAATTTTCAGTCCCAAGTCACTCAGGTTATAGAAGGTAAATTTAAGGAGACAAGGTGTGGTGTTTCTTTTTGTTACATTTTCTGTAGCTTTTTCCAAGACTGGTTAACCTATTAACCAACTCATTTAGGTAGTCCCATAAGACTGAGTCACAAGAAATATATACTAAACTAAAGTATTACATTATATTGACACATTCAGTGCTGCTTTCTATACTGTTGTGTAAAGGAAAATGGCTAAGAAATATCTTCGTCTGGTGTGGAGTAAGCAAGTAGAGGAAGATGCAAAACATACATTAAAGGACAGCTAAACTAATGAATAGAGTATAGCTGTGAAGTCTATGGTAGTTTGTTCCTCTAAGAAGTGTGGTGATTAAATAATGAAAGGTCAGGCATATGAAATAATTGAGGAAGGAAATAACCTGTTCCTTCAGTAGGAGGTAATTCGAGTTGCATCCGAAGTAGATTTCTGAAAAGATGTATAAAATTCTCACATTGCTAGAAGGCTTTTTTAATAGGTGTTTCTAATGCAGTAATTTTCTTCAAGCTAAGCTTTTGTCTCAGTGTAGATCACTTGAGCCTAACATTGTTTTCTAATCTTGATCATATCCATATAGAGCTTAAATATACTTTTTACTTTATAAAGAAAGGGAGGAAAGATAGGGTTCAAATTTGATTTTATTTTTGCTCATTACTACTAAAAATCAGCTTGGAACTTTAATCAAATGTAGACAATTCTCTTGTGAATGAAACTGGGAACATCGCACGGGAAATAGATGAATGATATTTCATTCAGGTTGCTAGTCATTGCAGTTTTCTTTAATACACTAGCATAACTTTCTTGTACTTTCTCCTATATTTTGCTTCTAGGCAATGCAGCACTTGTTCTGCGAAGCAGGCTGAAAGTGAAAGTAGTAAAAGAGCACAGAGAGAAGATGACAGTACAAAATGGTATAGAAGAAAATGGAGTGGCACCTACAAATATAGAGAAAGAAGTGGGCAAGCAAATTATGCAATATCAGGTTGGACTGCAAAATAATCAAATGAACTAATATGTGCCTTGTAATTTGCTTTATACGTTTTATTATTACGTTCCCATTTTTGTTAATTTACTACATTGTCCCAGTAGTGTGGGACAGATCCATATTGACATAGGGCGCAATGTGTGCACTAAATAACGAGGAAGTGTTGCACCTCATTTCTTTCTGTAACCATAAGTGCTAATATTGTACTTTCCTGTACTAATATTTTCCATCTCTTTTGAAAATGAGTAGCTCTAAAATGGGATTTCCCAAAGACCTTATAAGTGAAAAGCCTTGCACATTGCTAGTGACCGTCTTCTGCAAATAACTCTTAATTCTTAACATCCTGTAAGTAAATAAATGAAAACTCTTCAACTGGCACTTAAGGAAACAAAATTGTAAAGAGAATCTATTTTGACAGGTACCAAATCAGTATAATTTTTCAAAGATCTGGAAAATATGTTTCTGCTTGTCATTTAATCCATTGCCAAACCAGCAATAGCAGACTGGTGATACTTGATGTCATGGCAGGTCCTAAATGAAGTCGTTGTGGATCGTGGTCCTTCTTCTTACCTTTCCAATGTAGATGTCTTTCTAGATGGACACCTGATAACAACAGTGCAAGGAGATGGTGAGTCTTTTTCTTGAGCTAAATCACTTGTCAGTTCATGTGTAGACTGTTGCTGTTGTACTGGACAATGCTTTTTCTTACATGGAAACAAAACCTCAAGCTCCTGTTCTCTGTCCTGGTGACAGAAAACATAAGGCTGTAAAGAACAGGCCAGATTTTTAATTGTGGAATCCATAAATTATCAAGGAAGCCTTAAACGTAAGGTTTTTTTTGTTTGTTTGTTTATGGGCTTGTGGAGGCATGTGACAGCTTCTTTGTGTATGATATTTTAGAGCAAAGGGCAAGAAGTACCTCAAAAACTTGCTTGAATATCTGGAATTTGCTGAAGGGCTCAAATATAACTGATGAAATACAGAAGCTCTTAATTCTCGTAATTCTTAAGCTTTAGAGACAAATTAACATCTCTGTTCTAAATCCCAGGTTACACATATTTCTAAGTTTACACCATTTATGTGAGCCTATAGGAAAAACATGTCGTACCAGGATCAGAAGAGTTTCTGACTTCTTGTGTTTCACAGAAGAGTTGTAATATAATAAGTCAATGTATTGATATATTCTCTGTTATATTTTCATTAGCAGTCCTAATTCTTAGTCTTCTTCCTAAATAACAGCACTGATTCTAATATTAAAGGAAGTGAAATTTTTGTGCTTCCTCAGGAGTCATCGTCTCCACACCAACTGGTAGTACTGCGTATGCAGCTGCTGCAGGAGCTTCTATGATTCATCCGAATGTTCCTGCAATAATGATCACCCCAATCTGCCCTCACTCATTGTCTTTCAGACCTATTGTTGTTCCTGCTGGAGTGGAACTCAAGGTTAGCTTATATTATTTCTCTTTCCAAATTAAAAACTTTCTCAATAACCATGTGAACCTGACCAAAACAGAAGAGGTCAGGAATTACTGTGTGTATCCTGCATTCTTTCATTTGTAGGAGGACCAGATCAAGTCTGGTCGAAGAATGTATCTTTGTTTAAAATAATATGCCCAGTAGGAGAACACTTTACACTGCTTTCTGCTGGATTGCAGTTGTGTAAACTTCTGCAAAATGGCAGTACATACGTTTACATTCAGGCAAAGAAAATTTTAAATCATTTCTGCTAAAGCACATGTAAACCAGTAGAGTTTAAGGGAATGAAAAATTCTACTTTCATGGCTAAACAACAAATGTTCTAGATCTAGAGTATGTTAGTGGTAATACTATCTGTAAATCCCTGATCAATTTTGTTTATGTTGTTGTGCAGAAAAAAAGGGCATATAAAACCTGAATATAAAATTGACTTAATGGGTATTTTTAACAAATGCCCATGGGTAAGGAAGAAACCCTTCCAGCTTTCAATCTTCTGTAATGATAAGATAATGTTCTTAAGGGCTATAAGGGCTCTCCGAAGTATCTTGAAAGATTAGGATTAACAAGTGTACGCTGGGGTTTATGTTCTTGTTTTATGAAATAAATTGAATATTTTATTTGAATTTCACTTATTTCCTCTTAATAGGAATGCATGTTAAATATGAGCAAAACTTCCTAACTCTGACAGATTTAGATCCATTACCTATTAGAAATGTGTATTTCTGGATTAATTTAATATACTTTCTCAAAATTGATGCTAAGTCAACACATGTAACTGGGTTAAGACATGCACTGGCTGTAGCTGGAAGGTCTTTCTGTTTTTATAGCCTTGGTATACAGAGGGGTTTTTATTGCATATAAAAAAAAATATGTATATATCCCAAACATTAAATGAATGTTTGGAACTTGTGTGATATGCTACTGCATTGCTGTAAAGGACAGCTTACAAATTTTTGTACAGCAGTAAAATTTGAGGTGTAAATTCTTTACTACTAGGGAGGATGGAGAAGGTGTTCCCTGCTCCTTGAAAAATGAGGTTTGGGACCTGAAGGTTAGTTTTTCTCTCTTTCAGATAATGCTCTCCCCAGATGCCAGGAATACAGCATGGGTTTCATTTGATGGAAGGAAGAGGCAGGAAATATGCCATGGAGACAGGTGAAATATTTTTTTTGATTGTAGTACTTCTTTAAAAGTGTAGAAAATACTGACCCCTGCACTTTTTTTGACAGTCTGAGCAGAACAAGAAGGGTTGCAGGCAGTGAAGTAAAAAAGCTTTTATAAAGCCTAACATCTCTTTAAGCACTTTTAGCACAGTTTGTGCTTTATGTATTCATATGAGTCTTTTAGATCTTACTATGAAAGCAAATGAAGTATTAAGACAAAAGCATGTAACATTGCATGCTTAGAAAGGAAGATGGACATGTCTTGACACTCTGTCATGAACTGTCTGTTCCAGACACTCTGTCTTGAACTGTTTTATTTCCTCTTAGGTTGAAAAGTACATAGGTCAGATCAGGAGACTAGTAGGGAGTCAAGCATCACATTTGGCATTTGATCCTTTGTTATACACTAGACTCCTTAGTGATGTCACTTATTGCTAAAACTTAAAATTTCAAGGCCAAGGTAGTAGCTTGAATTTTCCTTTGTCCCAGCGTTGAGTTCATGATGACCAGCAAAAGAATGTGGTGCTAGGCTGCGTAGTGATTAGAAGATTTAAAAAGTAAATTGCTGTTTATTGCCCTTGACTGACCTGGGATATTCCTGTGTTGTTGCAGTATTAGCATCACTACCTCTTGCTATCCCCTTCCTTCGATATGTTTCCAAGATCCTGTGAGTGACTGGTTTGAAAGCTTGGCCGAGTGTTTACACTGGAATGTTCGGAAGAAGCAGAATAACTTTGTTGAAGAAGAATTTTGAGAGTCTACATCTAATGAATCATGGGAATGGAAAGTGGCAGTATCCCTTTTATATGCTTTTAAAGTTTTTGCTAACGTGTGTGGTCACCATCTCAGACACATATATAGTGATATACTTTATATCTGTCTGATCTGCTGAAGGCTGGAAATATTGTGCTGCTTCCTGTTCAGCAGGAAAAGAAATTGAAGAAATGAGGCGGATTGTTATAATCCACTTTGATGAATTTCCTTTAAACGAGCAGTCAGAAAATGGGTTACTTCAGATTGGTATTGACAACCACATCTGTAGGTTTGATTGTAACACAACTTACCAATAACGTGGTAGGGTGTATGTAGATAGATAATAGAAAAGTGGCAGTAGAAAAGAGGCATGAAAATAGTCTGTTCAATTTGTTATAGATGTAATTCCATTTGTTAAGACTTATATGCATATGAAAGCTCTAAAAAAAATTTACTTCAAAAAAACAAAGCACTTCTTTTTCTTTTTTTTTTAGCTTAAATACACCTCCCCCAGAACAACTCCCTATCAAGACAACTTAAAATACTTTCTTCTTACTTGCAAATGTGACAAAACCTGTGAAGGAACACAGCTGTTTTTATGAATAGATAAAAACAGTGTTAAAAAAGTATATGTATCTCCATAAGATATATAGTGCTCATGAAGAATGTTTTTTTTGTGAATAGATGGAATTAGTGAAAAACAAGTAACACATGCACAAACACGCACACACAGTGCCCATTTGTTTGAACAGTGTTTGACCCTTGGCTGTGATCACTGTGTAAATATCCTCCGCTAGCATGGACGAGCATTTGCTTGTGCTGCGTTGGTTATTTCAGTGATCTTCATTTTTGCAGCTGAGCTAGTTTGTAGCTCTGCAGTTCCTGTTAGTGGGAATCATCAGCATGTTGATTTTATTTTTGTTAATTTGCTAGAACAAATGGTAGTGTTAGGGACAATATAGTAAAAAGTAAATGAAGTAAAATCTCCAGGTATTCAGGAAGAATCTGGACTTCGCTTACTACTATATTGCGTAGTGCTACTATTTTCTTGAAGGCAATAGTGTCCTGAATGCCCTTAACTTCCACAGGTATCTTCCAACTCTGGGTGCTGAGTAATACAGAAAGGGATACTGCATTGGTAGGCTGATAAATGAGAGGACACATTCCCAGTAGAGTAGCAATGGTGCCTTCAGCACATTAAAGATATTCTAAGTCTCATATGTACTTTTTTTAAGATGCTTTCAGATGTTTCTAACTTCTCTGTACATATTTTATTGTATGTGCTTTTATGACAAAAAATAGTTTGGGAAAAAGAAAAGGGTTTGTACTGTAATTTAACTGAAAAAATCAAACCCAAGAATAATGTTTACATTTATGTTCTCTGTGGTGCAGTCTCATGGTCATACTACCCAAACTTCAGCATTTTCACAGTGTTGCTGTGTTGGCCTTTGAAGGAGTGGACATTATCAGTTAAATTTAAGGGTATGTCATAAAACTGCGGAAGAGATATTTTCTTACTGAAGAAGGTGGGATTTCCTCAAAAGTGGAGTGAGAAGCTGTGTTAACTTTTCATGATTGTCTTATGTTGTTTATGTGGTCCAAAGCAGTAACGGGAAATGTATTAATTTCTGAACTCTGCCTAACGTTCTGTGCTCTAATGGTTTAAATAATGTCTCTACATTTTGGATGCTGCCCTAATCTGTCTAATTGTATTAAATCAAGATGAGAGCACTTTTCCGTAAAAGAGGAGCAAACTCTTAGTTAATGATTTAAAAAAAACACAATGAAATGGTGTTAATATAAATGAATATTCATTTTGTAAATTTTGTAGAATAGAATATTGGTTTACTTTGGTCTAAACAAAAAACTTTCGTGATATCTTGAGAATGTCAAGATAGCTTTTGAGATTTATCTTTCACTTGAATCTGCATTAATTATTTTATCACTGTTTTGAAGCTGCTTACGGGTTTTCTAAGATGGGGGTATTCAGTTATTAAATAGCTGTTTACTTTTTGAGCTATGAAAAAAAGCATCAAACTTCTTGCTTTGAAACTATTATTTTATTTAAACATGCAATAATTGAGAAGAGGAACAGGGTATAGTGGCTAAATAAATATATTGTTTAGTGAAAAATAAGCAGAATACCAGGCACACTAGAAGGTGGAAATCATTTCGTGGAGGTGAGGTGAAATTAATGAGCCTTATCTATCTAGTATTTTTGTAAAGATAAAACTATATTCAGCACTTTTTATTTATGCTTTTATAATAGTAAAACTATCATTTAATAAATTGTAGAAGTTTAATTTGCAGAGTGCATAGTTCATGAAATGTAAACAAAACTTACCTATTTCTTCTAAATTAGATCTGCTGGAGTTGTCTTTAAATTTATCACGTACTGCAGTTGAATTACTGCCTTTGAGGCTTCTGCAGTTTTGCTTGTACAACTTTTCCTGCTTGATAACAATATTGTTTGGATCACTGCTCAGCCTAGTAGAGAACTACAATCACTGACCACAGGAAAGTAAGTCATATGATGGCTTTAGTCCTTTGCTTTTTCTTCAGAAAAGCTCCTTTGATTATAATTGTACCAGCTGCTTTGTATCAAAATGCAACACAAATTACTTGTGTTAATACATTACGAATTGATTGAATTGTACAAAGTCTCTTTTCAAGGCCTTTCATCTGCAAACCAGTAATTTGCAAGCAGGCTAGTGAAGTTTGATCAGCACTCAAGTTTTCTTCATATTTAACTGCTTGAAGTGTGGGTAATGCGTTCAAACTACATCTGAATGATAAAAGCTCTAATGCAGACTGGGTTATATTGGAGGTAAAAGCTTATTTTGTTGATGTAGCTTAATCAAAGTAGTTTGAACTGTATTAGTAAAACAGAGTTTTGCTGATTTATTTTTATTTTTTAATATGGTGGTTGGAAGTATTACTGTACCTGTAAACACTTTCCAGTCTACATAGGGCCAAAATGGAAGCTTGGAAATCGGTTTAAAAAAACCAGTCTCTACTAGAGAGTTCAAGTTATTAAAAACTGATGTGGTGTGGTATAAAGCAGAGTGTACTAAATTTTTGAAAGAGGAAAAATCTTGTTACATATTGTTAATGCTTTGAAAACTTGTTTTAAATACTGTTGAAATCAAATATTTTTCAATCCTTTCAATAAAATCTTTTTTGTAAAGTTGCATTTGTTTAGCAGCATTTGACTGAGACTATACAATTAGGTATACACAATTGCTTACTTGGAAGATGAATATCCAGTGTGGACGTTATCTCATGGATGGTAGTTTCTGTTTTTTAGAAATATATGTAAGGCTATTGTGATTGTGTATGTCTGATACAAGTCTTTTCTCAAAAGTTTCGAAATAAAAGTTTCTGGATTTAATGTGTACATTGAAACAAATCTTCCCTTCAGCTAACTGGGCTACATTAACTAGTTTTTTGAAGGTACAAAAGTGGAAATATAGCTGCTTTTAAATTTCATTTAAAAAAGGAGTTCATTTGCTTCTTTGGGTGCTTTAGAAAGAGTTTTCCATCTTCTGTTGCCTGCATAGCTAAAAACTCTTGCTGTCCATAGCCAAAATGATAACCCAGCATGTCTGTGACAATGGCACTCAGTGGCCTATGCAAGAAGCAGGGAAACAGTGACACCGAAGACTGGACCCTCACTTTTACAAGTAAGATGATTCTTTTGAGATGATTTATTTGCAGTCTGCTAGTCCTGAGTTGGCCAAAATGGGCGTTTCTTACTATCCACATGAACTAGTTCTAGCAGAGGGCTGCAATGCCAGGGTTTGTTTAATCAGTGAAAAGTACTCTCCACCTCCCAGCACTCTGGTCTTTCCCTGGTTTTTCGCAGCTGAGGAAAGTACTTACACAAGCATTAACTTCACTGACGAAACTGGGATGTAAGAGAACTTGTCCTCGTCTGATACCTACATGGACTTCATTGAATAGTTTAAGAAAAAAAAAAAAAAAAACAATTGCACTCTTGGCAGTGCAGTGTGTATCTACATAGAACTTGCTGATTAGCATGCTAGCTAAGTATAGTACTACTTCAGTATTTGTAAAGACCTTGTGAAGAAAGAACACATGGATTTCCAGAGGAACTTAACAAGACCTTTGTCAGGAATAAGAACGTTTTTCTGTGAAAGTATGAAGCTTAATTCCCCAAGGCACATTAACACAGTGCTGTTTTTGGGGAGATAAATGTTTGAATGTGATAACATCTTTTTTTTCCCCTTCCAATGATACAATTATTTCTGCCATCCCCTTGCTATGAAGACAAAAGGAGCATAGCACAAGCCTGCTTTCTTCAGATAATTTTGGCCAAGTACATGCTTCTTCCAGATTGCAGTCTTCCCTTATTGTTTCTGCTCTAGGCGAGACCTGCTGCATGTTTGCTTATTTTAGAAAAGCATTGAATATGCTTAATTGTTTTCCTCCATTTCAGCAACAATACATAGTCACATTTTGACTTGTGAAATGAAGTCACAGTCATCAGCTGGTACTCTCGTACTTTCTCTTGATACTGCCAGCTGTATGCGGCCTGACCATAGACATTTAACCTCTTCATGCCTCTATAAAATATATTTGTTTCATGTTGGAAAGATTAGGATGAGAAAAATACTTATACAAATCTTGAGATCTCTGTAAATTTCCCTACTAAGCTACAACAAACTATTTTGACTACATTTTGCAGTATGTGGGTACCTGTCACTTAATGATGTAGCTGAAGAGGAATATGATAGCAATGTTTACAGTATATGTAAATTGCAATTCCACTCCTACCCAGGGTAGTGTGAGAAAGCAGGTACTACAGAGCTCTTGGGACCTCCAGTCAACACCACCAATGAGAATGAAGGTAGGGCAATCCACTTCTAGCCTCAGTAAGAAAAGTCTGACAAGCAAATTATCTTTGTTATGCTGGTGTATTAATAACACCAGCATTTATATTAACCATGTGCCCCTCTCACATGCATGTCATGAACCTTCCAAAGCAAAATCGGGAAAAGGAGTGAAAGCTGTGTTGTCCTGTCAGCAAACCCCCCCTGAATGAGAGGATTACTCTTGATTTCCTGAGCACACTTTGTTTTATAAACTCTTACCAGCTGTTCTGCTCTAGTTCCATAGCACAAAACTAAGAAATATAAAGACACTTCTCTGAACAACTTCTTCTACCTCTGTGAAGCTGAACCCTTATCTTATATTCTGAGTGCAAGTACTCAATCAGACCTTTCCCAGTTATGATTTCACACTGTAAGAGCTGCAGTTGGAATACAAAGGGGATATTCAGGAGTTGATCCTTCCATAGGAAGAAAACATTGTGGGAAGAAAGGAAGAGGCAGATCAGTCAGCACCAATGCCTATCAGTGTGCATCCTCCTTTTAAAAGGTTTGGGTAGTTTAAGATCAGTAGTTCTCTAGGTCTATTTATTCTATCTCTTAGGTACTAGACATTAGACATTTTTACAGAATGATAAAGAAGAATTACCTGCATTTTGTATAGAGGAGACCTTCTACACAAGTCTATTTCTCTGGACAGCAGCAATTCCTGTATGGGTTTGACATACCAGTTTTCTTCAGGAAGATCTCATGCATGTTCCAACAAAGCTGTTGAACTTTCTCAGGCCAGTAAATTCCAAGACTGCAATACTGCCTGATGTCCTTAGGGATCTGCCTTTTATTGTGATCATCCCTAGCTGTTTTCACGGCTTGGCAAGTTCTCTACTTAATTGTGATCATGAAACAATAGGCTACAACCTTCTTAGTTAACTTTCTTTAGTACTTGCTTCTTTCTCTCAGCCCCTGCCCAGAGCTGCAGTAGACGTGAATCAACACCCAAAACAAAACAGATTTACTTGCAACAGAAATGCAAGAGCCAATGATGAAAGCAGCTTCCAGAGTAAGAATTCCCCTTGCCCTGCTCTTTTATCACCTGTGGGGAAAAAGGAGACACATGGCGATCAACACCTAGTGCCCCAAATCCTGGAAGCCATAAAATGCAATCAATCACTGAATTTCTGGATGAAGCCACATGATGGTAATTGAGAGGGAAAAAAATGGGTCACTTTTAAACTTTCTTTCCTGCTTACATGATTCTCTGGCTGCATACCAACTCTAGCAAAACTGCATTATACTTTCTGATCACTGTTGTGTTCAGATTGAAAAAAATAATTATAATAATTAGAAACAACACTTATTTGTTTGTATGGTTCTATCAGTTTTCCTGTTTGTACTACAGAGGGCTGTTAAGTAGCTGCAAGATAGACTCAATCTACCATTTTTTCAGAGCTGAAGTTATTAACGGTAAGTGCAGATTACTTTTTTTTTTTTTTTTTTTAATCTTTTAGGTAGTCAGATAAAAGGTGCTAAAAATGATTGGTTTGGAGAAGTGACTGTATTAGATTTCTCTGGTAGAGAGGAGTATTGCCTTGCATGACAATGCCCTCATTTGCTAGGCACTCCTATATTTTCCTTATTGGTATGCAAAAGAATAAGGAGATTTAGCTATTTTCAAGTTGCTACATTGCTCTTGCCTGTATTGCTACATTGCTCTTGCCTGTATTTTTCTTCCTAACTGCAATACAAGTAAAGTATAGCCACCAAAGTCAGTGTGGTCCTTTTGTGCTTTGCCAAAGCAAAGAGACCTGTGAACAATTGGAAGAGCCTGATTTGGCTGCACGATTTCATAAATAAAACCACGAGGACTTGGATGACTGCAGCCACTGAACTTTTATCAGTTTCAGAGAATATTTACGTGAAGTAAGAGAAACACTGGCTGCTATCAGCGGTTGGGCCCTTCCCATGATGAATAATCTTTGCCCTTCTTCCTCACCCCCTTTCACATGTGTTGTGGGAGCTGCTTGGGTGCCCCAGTGATAAATGCTTTATCACTATTACAATGCTAAAAATGCTAAACACTGGGCTTTGCTGGGCTTCCACACTCTTGTTTTGCCTACGTCAAGATCAACAGCTGGGAGTGCTACCTAGGAAAAGTCCTTAAAACATGACTTTAGACTCTGCAGCTGGTCAAACTGCCTGGTACCACTTGGAGATTTCTTGTGAAGAAGAGGAGGCATAACTAATTTGTGCTGGAAGAATTTGTTTTATTTTTTCCTAATCATTCTGGGTACGGTGCCAGCTGCAGAAAGCTCCCTCTAACTAATCAGTTCAAGAGCAATTTGACATAGCTCTTGTGTGGGAAGTTGATCCCAAAAGATGTAGGATGTGCCTGCTGCTCTCATTGATTCTAAAAGGAGCTACACTGAAGGTGTATGCTCAGGAACAAGGCACCATGTTTTGGGCCTAAGGATCCAGCAGCAAGGTGCAAGCCTCCAGCTTTAGTGTTTTCCACTAAGCTGGGACAGGAGTGATGCTGGCGAAATCAGAACTGGTCATTTTATGGGCACATCATGATAGCTGCGTGTGGTTTGAGCTATCTGTGCATCCTTTTGAGCCCTGCCTTCTAATGCTTCTAGTACAACTCCCAACTAGCTTAAATGGAGAAGCAGCTCTCTTCTAGAACAGTTGCATCTGAGCTGATATACTTTCTCTTTGGGTACACTCAATTTTTTTTCTAGCAAATTAATGTTTTCACAGCTGACAGACTAAACATGCTCTGTGACTTCTTCCCCCAGCTTTCTTTCTTCTACAGGGAAATAAAGTCAGTGAGAACTAAAATGTAGGAAAAACAAGAGGACTTAACTATCAGAAAAACTGAACCTTAGGGCTTGGGAAAGAAGGAATGATGGGCTGCTTTACAGCAGGCAGCAGCTTTCAGCAATCCTTAACAGGAAGGGCAGGTCTTAACAAACCAAAGAAAAACAGCTGAGTCACGATGAATGAAAGAAATGACTGGGCCAATACTACGATAGGATTTGATGCATCTGATTGAACACAGATTCCCCCAGAACCAAGACCTTCTGCAATTGTCAGTACATGAACCTCTACAAAATCATTAAGAGAACTCTCCTTTCCTTAAGGGAGCTTGTCTTTGCTCTGCCACCTGTACTACTGTCTCTGTTTTCTGCAATATTGCTTAGTGCTCCTCTTAGGATAAGACCAGAAGGAGAACACAGGCTGAGAAATAATGGGGTATAGGCAACCTAGGAAACTGGAGGGGTGAAAGAGAGAATTAGAACTTAACAGGAGAAAAGATAGGAAATATTATGAATCCTAAAATAAATAATGCAGTTATGAAAAATAATTCCACTGAAGGAAATGGGAAGGCATGTACAAGAATGAAAGAAAAATAGTGAATGACGTGAAGTGGCTTTGTGAAATGGCATATGGCATCAACCCAGAAATGAGGGACCTTGAGGTGAAGCTGTGCTTCCAGGTGCTGCAGGTATGGGAAAAGACTATGTATGAGGCGCTCCCAAGCTTTCCCTTCTGTTACGCTTATTTCCTTCTATGCTATATATTCTGGGGGATTTTATATGTCTACACACCTTTATTACACAACACTTCAATGGCAGGTGCAGTTTCTGAGAAGACTGATACATGTTGTAGTACATGTAGGTACAGTAGCATACCTTGACTGGATAAAATGTAGCTTTTGAGTACTTCTGATGCAGGCAGTCTTGAACAAACAGCAATAACATGTATTTACCCTCGGACATTTGCTATTACTAGTTGAACTATTAAGAAACATGTTTGCTGTTGCTGAAAGCATGAGGAATATCAGGTGTATTACGACATGAGGCCATCTAACTGAAGCGTCGCTTTCTTTACCTAAAAGAAACACTGCCTCTTTTAATGCCTATGGGAGAGTCAAGAACAAGCAAAGAACTCAAATCTGTGAAAGAGAGTTTGTCAGATCAACTTGGTTTCTGATGGCGGGGGGAAATAGTGGAAGGTTTCTATGTTTAATCCTCATAGGATGACAGAAAGTTCTGAGTGCTCCCTTCTTTCCACACCTGAAACAGTTTAACTGAAAGCAAAGATCCAGTGCCTTGAAAGGGTATGTGAGGAGCTCCTACAAGGAAACTAAGCTATAAGATCCCTATCTGCATGGCTGAGTGTCCACAGTTTGTCCTGTCTCCTTTTTTCACTACAGGATCAATAGTAGTGGCTACAAGACTCCAAAGTCCAGGAAAAAGATGAATCTGCAACTTTTCACCTGAACTTTTTTTAATGTTGAAAGCCCAGTACTTGGTGCTGGCTCCATTTTTAGCATGGAAAGCAAACAAATGTTCAGAAAGCTCTATTTCAGCTGTCAGGAATTTGGCTAAAGCAAACAACCAATGAACCTTAAAACAATAAAAGTAATAATAATAATAAAAATTCCCCTAGCTCTTTCCTGGTAACAGGATACTCATATCTGATGTGCTTTGGCACTGGTTCTGCAGTCCTTCTTAATTCTTGAGATTTCAGAGGGAGTTCATTCTGACTGACAAGAAGCACAAGTCCACAATTTCAAGTCCCACAAATCTTTATATTAACCTGAAAACTATCACTCACCTTTAAAGCTGCCCCAATAAAGGACCACTCATCTTTCTGGTGTGATTTCCTAAGGATATAAGGCCTGCATAATCTCACTGTGTCTGTATATCCATCTTCACAATAATTAGGAGGGCTGTTGCCAATTTCACCTGACTTTGTCAGAGAGGTAGAAGTACTAAAAATATTGTGATCCTGTGTGTTTCATGAATGTAATTTTTTCTTGTTTAATATTTAAACAGAAGGCTGGGATGCATACAACAAATTAATCTGCATCTCTGATGCCTGTTCCTTATTGACCCAGTTTGCTGTAGATATTTAACTAAATGTATCATTAATATGTAAGTTGAATAGGCAAATTCTGCTTTACTGTAATCTTCCTAGCTTGGCTGGCCTCTCTTCACTCCAAAAATAATGTTTGGATGACTTCAAGGAACAAGGAACCTCCTTCTCACATTTGTGATAAGAATGCAACCATAAAAGGGAAAGACTTCTAAGCAGCACAGCAGGGGGAAGTTAAACTACAAAGCTTAGTAAGATGCAGAATACAGTCCTTGTGTTACATTTTATGGTTGTGAAATACAAACAAGATAATCTGGAATGGCAGTACCTCCCTTAGCACACCGTATCCTTTTGTTTCCTTGCAGCAGGGTATCACAACTCTCTTAAAAACACAATGCTGCACTTACGGATGTTATGAGAGTGGCTAACGGCTGTGTCATTGCATCCAGACTTGAGATTGCCATTCCACTCATGGGTTAGATTTATGTGACTTTGGGACAGTTGTTTTATGGATGGAAATTTGATGTAGAGTAGGTAAAGTGAAGGTAGTAATAGTAATTCTGTAGTAATCCTATGCAAGTAAAATTATTTTTTATTTATGATACTTTCAGATAGTGTCATAAAGAAACCCACAGAATCACAGGAACACATTTGTCATTGTGAAGATGCAAGTTTTGTTATTTGATGATAGGAATAATTTTGCCTGATTTTTCTCATATCAGAGATGTCTTTCTAAGATTTTCACATCCAAGATTTGGAGGAAAGCAAAGTTAATTAAAGTCAGGAGACTAACCAGGAGTTTTGGGTTTTGCTCAGCAGAGAGAACTGTGAAGCTGATGATGGATTGGAACATTGCTAACAATAAGCAAAGACCAAAGACAATGAGCTCCTGCCCATTCTCCTGCAGGATTCCTCTGGTCACACAGTATACACAGAACACTGGGAAGGAGAAGAGAAAGGTCAGTTACAGGTGAACACTGATTGCACATGGTGCTATTTTTCAATATACTTGATCTAGGTGGCAAAATGGAAGTATCAAGACTGGGCAATATTTAGTCTAGAGCATATTTTCATTCTTACCAAGAAGCCTGGATCTGATACTTCAAGTCAGATGCTGTAAGTACTCTTCCCTGTGTTTAGCATACAAAGAATGAATTATATCATTGGACTTTTAAATTACTTGTGAAGTAACACTTCAAATATAACAACATATTAGCTATCCAAACTAATTAACAGCTGTGGTATATTTTATTACATGAATACTATACTGTTGAAGAATATATTTAGGTTAAATGAAGCAAAAATATTTTTATTTTTTTAAAGAATTGAAATGACATAATTTTTCCAGTGAGTAATTCAAGTGACTAGCAAGGACTGTACTACACATATACATACAGTATTGTTTGTGTGGCTTTGACAGCTACGTGTGTTGAAATTTACTTAGACTGGATTCATAACAGTTCATTTATGTTGGGGAAATTTTGAAACACACCACCCACCAAACTGCAGTCCAGAAAGACACTGGTTCAGGAAAGTTCTGAGGTAATGTTTTGTGAAATACATCAAAAACCACCACACAGTACCACAGTCAGCTGTCACTGTTGAACTCTACAAAGTTTAAAGTCTTTCCTTTTATAAAAACAGGAATCGGTGCTTTGTTCCTATGTGGGATGCTCCTGCAAACACTAGCTCATTCTTACCATAGACAAAGTAACAATATATGTATTTTTTTTCCCCAGAATTTTACTTCCTGTATTCTGCACATGAAGTAATCTAGTTTTTCTAGCCTGGGACAAAGGGTCATAAAAGTTTTCAAAATAACATAATAACTTCAGCTGCTCTAAACAAATTTTAAGGTGAATGAACTTCCTTTTTCTCTTTCATTAATTACGAGAACTGAAAATGATTAGCAAACTGAAAGTGAATTGTGAATTTTTTGCATGTTATGACCTCAGGAAGACCTGAAGGATGCAGGACGGTATTTCCATGTTTTGCAATTCATTTGCTAAAACAGAAGTCCGTACAAATAACTTGGAAACAAACTTTTCCCAGAGAGTTGTTTGCAGAGATAGCATATGCACGTTTCTGAGATAAAAGACATCCCCTTGCTTTTTGGAAAGTGAAGTCTACAACAAATTAAATTCAAAACTGCCTTTGAAGTAACTTTCTAGTGGTAAGACCAAATGATTGTTACAACTGGGGCATCCATTTTTCTTTAAAGGACTAATATCAATTTTTGTCAGTCTTTGTCTAGCCTACAGAAAATGCGGGTTTGGCATGTTTATGTTTAGCTTACACATCTTTAAAATCACAAGGCAAGCCAATTATAGTTTTAACCTGTTCCATGAACGTTATCATGACCAACTAATGTGTTAAAACAATAACTTTTGTTATTTTTGTTATATTTATTAATTAAAACTTGAGATCTGAAGTAATGTCTTAAAAATATATTGTTTCTCCTGACCTAAACCAGAGGTTTGTGAGAGGCGTGAATTTCTTCCTGTGTTTGCTGCAGTACAGAATGCTAATTATCAACAGGAGGTAGGAGGGAAAAAGAGATTAGAAAGCATGTTTTTGCCTTCCTGATATACAATATCATGATTCATTTGGTTTCTTATGAAGGTTCTTCATTTTTCTCTCTGAAGCACAAAACATCATTTGCTAACAAAACCAGTGTGGCAGATTGGAGGCACCAGTGTTTTAAGATTGCATTTTTTTGTTGGTATGCAGATCTGGTATGAAAAGCTGCTAATCCAACCAGCATTTTAGAATAAATGTGTTGTTTGTATGTGCCTAATTATAGAGTCTGGAGCAAAGCTATTGTCTTTGTTCCCTTTGGGTGGAAAACGTAAAGCTGGACAGCAATGACTGCTTATGATCAATGTGAAGGCCAGCTGCCCTGCATGTACACCAGGTGTTACACCCCTGAGCATTTTGGCCAGCTAGCTAACAGCCAAAACTTGCTAAAACCACTGACGAGGACTTCCTGGAATACCTATGGTTGCATTGATTTTCAAGTTTCATTTTTATTTAATATAAATGGACCCAGGAATATGAATATACAGTTTCTGCTGAAGCTACATGTATATTAGGACATATCCAAGAAAGTCTGGATTTTGCTTCTAGTAGGACATAAATTATTAAACAAAAAGAAGGCTTTAAGAAAACTGAGGTCCATATTTTTCTTCATTGAAATATTTCAGGTGAAGCAACATCCTTGCAGGAACTTAACAAAGAGAGAAAACTTAGCATTTTCTTATGTTTCAGATCAAATTGCATATACTTGGTTTCTTGCAAAGTAAGAAGGTTCCTTGAAACCAGCTACCACTCAGAAATAAGGACGGCCTATCTCAGGAGATGTGCATTGTGTGGCAAGCCTTGGAATGTGGACACCCATGAATTCCCTAACAGATAACAGCACAGACTGAAATGGGAAATGGGAATTTTTTTTTTCTGGCACTGATGAACATTCAGTAATCTTTCAGAAAATTAAAGGCTGTCATTGCTACATCTGCATAATTAAATACCATGAAGAAAGTACAACCTGAATGTTTTTTCACACTGTTCACACATAAAGGTGTTTTGGATGACAGCATATCTCTTGCTGATCCCCTCCCTAAAATACTACTGGCAAAAACAGCAATGGCAAAAGTATCTTACTCCTTAGCAGAAGATTCTATGTGTAATATATCATGCCAGATGGAGAGAAATAAGAAACTTCAATCGCTCCTTAATTACTACTTTGGTAAAAAAAATGTATGTTTGGAAATACACTTTGTTTCTTACCAACTCTAACTAACTGTGTAAGAAAAATGGTGAAATCTTCCTCAGTTTGTGGAACAAGTGTCTCTATGGTTAGCCCTGTTACACTTTACAGAGACAAAACAGTCACAGAAATAGATCTTCCTAGGAAATGATAGCTCTGAACAGGGCTTTATCTGCAAAGGAATAATATTTTTAATCTCATATCACAGCATGAACTGTTTGCTCTTCCTAAGAAACGCATTAAAGCAAATAGGTAATTGACACAAGTGCAGGGTTTTCCTGGGAAAAAGAATAAAAAATGTTTTACAGTGGAATCGAAACTTCAAAACTGCTGAGGAAGGGAGAACTCTGTTGGTAAGTGATCTCAGCCTAGATTTTTCTGCTTTATCCCGAAAACCCGCATCCTGCTTTTCCATCACAGCACACGTGGTCGGCACGTAGCTTTCTCCCAGTAACTCTTCCCGAGATTTTTAGAAAACGGGAAAGAAAGGGGCACGTTTCTGTGCGATGCACGAAGGATTCGTGCCTTTTTTTCCGAAGGATTTGAGGTGGGTTTTTTTCTGTTTACTTTTTGTTTTCTTCCGGGGGCGGCGGGGACGTCACTTCCCCGCCCGTTACCGGCAGCTCCCGGCGGCGGGGCCCTGGCTCTTTGCACTGGATCGACTTATTTATTCTCTTTTTACCCTAAAACCGCCTTGATTTACTGACTAAGCCCTATCCTGGGCTGCGGGACCGGTCCCGAGGTACAAGGTGGGCAGGATGGGGCCACCGGCCGTGCAGATGGGCTACAAGGAGGGCTTGGGCGACCTCAGCTGGTTTGGGCATCCCTTTGTGCAGGAGGCATCAGTGCTTCTAGATTGTGTTCGTGGTCTGCCTTTAGAAACGTCTTGGGTGCTGTGATTGTCATTTAGCAAATCACTTAATATTTACTGCTTCCTGGGAAGGAGGAATTGCATGGCAGTTGCTGCAGGCAGCGTGTGGGTGCTTTGTGTGCTGTGGCTGTAGGCTCCGACACGCACACTGACCTCTGCTCATTTTTTTTTTTTTTTGCAGTCAGGTTAGCCCTGCTTTCTCAAATACTTGCAACTTTTTTTGATGTTTTCTGTGTGGGATATAGGACTGACCTTGCAGAGGTCTTTCTGGATATTCTCAAAAGGTATCCGTGTATTAACAAGGGGTCAGAAGAATCATAGCAATGACTTTTTATCTTCCCTGTCAGATGGTGATCATTCCAAAGTCCAGAGCTCTTCCAGTCATGGACGAATGAGTGTGATAAGGAACCAGCGGTGTCACGAGCAATGGTGATAGTCAGAAACTGCTTAGCTGTATAAGACACAATGAGAGCCTCTGACTAAAAGGTATCTGCTTCAAGGTCAGCTCTATGAAAAGCACAATTTTATACTAAATCTGTAACTGTGCTAAGCTAGAGTTGCAAGAGTTAGTTAAAAAGCACAGAATCTGTAGTGCTGGAAATGTTATTTTTTATTTCAGCAGTGTCTAGGCACAATACATATAACTTTTAAAAGACACCATATTTCCTCTTTCACCTGCCTAATTTGTTTCTTATCACTGTATGTGTTAATCTTTAAACAATTTTAGCCTTTCAGTTCTAAGGTAAGACTTTGGCTATACTGAACACTTGTGTTATTGCTTTTTTTATTTTTGACAGTTTCTTAAAACTGCATTGTCTCATGAAAAGAAACCTAAGTGAATACTATTATGAGGATTTTTCGAGCATGCCTGATTATCTCATTGAAACAATTAATATCCGAGTTGTTTTTTTTTTTTCCTCTTGCCTTTTGGTTTTTATAAAACATGGCTGAACATGTTTTCAAACAAGATGAGTGGGGGTTGTTAGAATTGGGTGAAGGCAGCCCAGCTGACTGCCCTTCCCTAATCTGCAGCTCTGGTAAAAGCTCAGCAAAGGCCAGCTGCAGAATGTTTCAGGGTTTTGTTATGTTGCTTAGCACTTGCAATGGGGTTTTCACCAGCTGCCTTGCACTTGTGGCTTTGCAGTTGTTCTTTGTTTGTTTTTTTTTTTTTTTTTTTTTTTTTTTGTGGGGTGATGTGATACAAACCTGCTCTTCACCAGAAAAGGAAAACTTATTTTGCTTGCTTGTAAATTGTGTTAGACAATTTTACTGCTGTAAAACTTTACATGGGGTTTATTTCTTGTTTGTTCTCTTACCTACTTCAGTGTGGAGTGTTATAGTTGCATTTAAAAACATTTTTATGAAAACTAATGCAAAAATGCAATGTGCACGTTCTTGTTAATTTGTGTTGCCTCTGCATTTTATTTTCTGCAAAACATGAGGTGTCTTTCTGTAGTAAACTATTCATGTAGGCTTCATACTGCTGTCACAATGATGTGGTTAAACTGCATAGGTGTGGATTAAGAGTAGGTGATGTGCACTAATCCTAGCAGGGATTAAGAGCAGCGTTTTTTCCTGCAGCCTTAAGTTTCAGTGGAGAACAGCTTCCGTGGTTTGGTCCAATACTCATTTATTGTAGGAGGAGTGAGTGAAGGGGCTACTGTGTATTACAGAAGCTGTGAGCTGGTGCTTATTAAACTGTGACACCACTTCCAGAGAAGGTGCCATATAGAAATGACAGCTATCTGTATATTCATGCAGTCTGGCTGGCAGCAAAATAATGTTTATTCTTACAAAGGCCACCTGTACACAATAGAAAATAGTGTAAGTGATTTAGTAACCAAGCCATGATGGACTGGGTTCAATTTGATGCGAGTATAGGAGTCAGTGCTGTTTTTCTCATCCAAGTATGACTACTCTGTTAAAAACTGAGGGAGAGTAGTATTTTTTATTAAAATTAGATGCTTGAAGACATTAGCTGCATGTGCATTTATTTATTTTCTTCACTCTTAAAAGTTCCTTGAGAATAGGTTTTTCTCTGCTCCCCTTTAAGTTTGAAATGAATGCAGCCCTAAGTAAACTTTAAACCTTTGAACTACTACAAGTAGTTACTTCTTGTAAATCAAAATTTGAGGCTTTCAAAGTTTATGCTCTCTGTGTTTTAACCTTTAATGCTTTTTTTTTTTTTTTTTTTTTTAATTGTTAATATAGTTGAAAATGGGAGAAGCTGCAAGGAATAGTATAAAATGTGCAGCATGCTTCTCATTTTTGTGAGCTGGAAGATTCAATGTTTGCACGTAATCCAACAGAAACAGTCTACCAACTACTGCCACGTTTTCATCTATTGGTAAACATCAGCTGCTGGTTGCTCTTAAGGGAGGATGATTGAATTGCTTCCAGATGGAGAACTCTTTCAGCCGATTTAAGATTTCCAGTTGATTTAAGGCAGCAGGTCAGTAATTTAGGGGTGTGTTTCTTCTTATTGCTGTCTTGTTTCCTGCTACACGTGGAATCTGTGATATAAAATACAAAAATGCAGTGCTACTGAAGGTGGAAGTTTGTTGTGTGTAATTGCTTTTGTTTTTAATTGAGTAGTATAAATAGAAGAAGTATTAACAAAGTTTTGGTAGCTTAACAATTCTAAAGGTATAGTTTTTGTTTTTTTTTTCCTCATTTCTTTCTTTCTAAAAGACATGAAAAAGGACAAATAAAGAACCAGGTTTTCATAGCAAATTATCGTAAAAAATGCATCTTTTCTTTTTTCCCATATTATCCCAGTTTTGTTTTAAGCTGGATAACACGCTTGTGTGTATATGGTCTTGCATGAATGTGTCAAGTGTTGTACCTCGATGTGCTGCTAACGTGATTCTCTGATAAATAGAAAGGGATAAGGTGATGGGGTGGAAGTGTTCTGTGCGTGGCTATAACAGAAATAGAGCACACAAGGAATGGAAAATTTCCATGTAAAGTAGAATATGTCAACTGACATCATATAATTAATTCTTAGTGCCTCTTTATGATTATTTTTTGTTGTTGAGATGCCACATTGGACACTATGAAAGCATGAAGAAAATAGTGTATCCTGTTCACTTATTAACAAAATCAGGGCAGGTGCAGTAGCTCTTGTTTAGAACCCTTGTATTTTGTCTTACCATTGATTATTTCCTGTGCTGTCACTGTTTGATGCGCTGTAGTGTTATGATCTTATTTCAGACATCTTTTCCAGGAAGTCCAATGATTAACTATCCATACAAGAACCTCTTTATTTGCATAAAGCCCACCGTATTACCTGTCCAGCGAATGTACTTTTAGATTAAAAAACCACAACATTTAAACTCTAATTTCCCATAGTGCTTATTTGTTGAGGAGCAAAAGACTTTCTGTTATTTCATTCTCATCTGATATTTTTTTTTCTTTTGCTCCTAAAATAGAGAATGCAAACTAGAAAGCTATAAATCCGACCACATATTTTAATGTTGCAGATAAGCTGCTCAAGTGTTCTTTCTTTCTTTGGACTTTGTTAGCATTATGATACCAACAGACATTACATAATTTAGGAAAGGTAAAGGTCATAGCCACATTAACAGTGCAAAATTCAGCCAGAAAGACTGAAGACGAGATACTTTTCATCTTTCATAAATGGCAAGTAAAACTGTGGTATTTTTGTTGTGTTAGGGATTTAAAGTGTCATTATGTTCATGGCTAAATTTTGTTTTCTTTCTGTTTTTTCATTCTTACGTGGAAAAAGTGGAACGGAGCACATGAAGAGGCATCTGAAGTTTACGCAAGATGTTATTTGGAGGACCAAATGTGCTTTTAGAGGCCATTGGAGATGAAAGATTAATCACATGATATTTTTGTTCGCTCAAAGTGCTGTTCTGTGCTAAGTCAATGTTTTGTATTAAGGACGGATACTAGTTTGTTAATGTCATCATGTCAACTGCGACAAGTGCTGAGATACCGGATGAACCCAACCCTCCCCTCCTTGAAGAAAAGCCAAAGGGAAAACCACTCTTTCATTTGGGTTCACTCTTTGCTAACAGGAGTGAAAAATTTGTAATTGCAAGGAGTGATAGTGTACCAGAGGAGAACGTTCTGAAAATAACTATCACAGAGACTACAGTCATTGAGTCAGACTTGGGCATCTGGAATTCTCATGCTCTCATCTACCTCACTTTGTGGTTTTTCTTCAGCTTTTGCACTCTTTTTCTTAACAAATACATTCTTTCATTACTGGAAGGAGAGCCCAGCATGCTAGGTAATCCTACCTTTCATTTACACTTCAATTCCAGTAACGTATTTGACAATAACAGCTCCTCCTATATAAAGTTGAGGGAGTAGATGGTTCAGCTGAAGTGAAAAGGACCTAGTTAGGAGATGTGAGTGTGGATTTTGGGGCTCAGAACTTGTAAATTGTAATCTCAGCTTTTAAAGGAGTTTCTGATGGTGTCCCTTCCTTCTCTTATCCTTCCACTTGCTGGAAGACACAATGAAATTTTGTTCATAGAGAAGCTGTAAAATGATATTTGAGAAATAAGAGTTGGGGGGGGGGAGAGAGTGTAATTAAATTTTTGGTTTTCTCTGCAAGAGGGTAGTGTGGGTTCTTGAAAAATGTAATAAAACTGAGTAAGCTGTTGATAGTCTACAGAACTGATTAACTTGTTTGATTAACGAGATAATTAACAATATTAACTTGTTTGTGTGTAAAAACACAAGAGCTGCCTTCAAGTGGGCTTATTTTTCTGTTTTTTTTTGTTTGTTTGTTTGTTTGTTTAAGTGCAAACAAAAAGCATTTTAACTGTGATCTTGTTTTATTCTGCTGCCTTGATGGTAGATGTAGAAGTAAAGGGCTTTTGTGAGAATCCATAAAGTCTAGAAACACTGCAGATAAGTTTATGTAAGAAATTTTCTCATGATGCTTTATCTGTGACATTCCCATTGTCTTCTGATTTATTTTTTTTCCCATATCTTTTTAGGTGCTGTTCAAATGCTTTCAACCACCTTCATTGGCTGTATAAAAATGTTTGTTCCATGCTGCTTGTACCAGCACAAAACACGCATCTCTTATCCACCCAATTTCATCATGATAATGCTGTTTGTTGGATTAATGAGGTAAAAGGTTAAATTAGAGATATATCCCATTTGTTCATTGTGTTCTTCTGAACAGAATCTATGTTTTTATTCTCTCTTCCTTTTCTTTCTTGCTTTCATAGAAAGACTGGAAGGTGTTTGGAAAAGACTATTCATCTTTCTTCCCCAAAATCACAAGATAATCTTACTTTTAGTTCCTATTGGTAAATGCTATGTTAATTTTTCTGACTGTCAATTTTTGGCTAGCTTTGTCTACCACCACTTTAACCTCTTTCATGACATACTTCTCTTCATAATGCTATCTTTCCATTTACTTTCTTCCTCTTCTCTTTTGAGGCTGATATTTGTTTAGTATAGTAGTATTTCTTATGACATTTCTTTGTTCTGTCACCTTTTCCAGCAATTTGCCTCAAGTGATATGGACTTAACATTTACCTTCTAAAAGTAATTATTTGCTGTGTGCCGGAATTGCATCCGTCTGTGGTCTAGGAGAGAAAAAAAGACATGTAATTAGGTTTTCTCAGCACTGCACAAATGGTAATAGGATAACAGTGCTAAAATTAACCATCAGGGCACCATTTATTAAGTCAGAGCAGTTTTATTGTGATGTAGTTGTTTAAAGTATAGGTAAATATGTAGCATACCTAACTTGCAGCACAGGTGGATAACTGCAAATGATGTAATTTCCTTAGCAGGTGCCGTGGAATAAAGCTGAACAGTTACTGCAGTTCAGTCAAGCTACCACAATTTGATAACTTGATTGTTAGTTATGCCTCCCCATATTCTTAGTTACTGCAGGTAAAATTTAGAGAAAGTATAATGCAATTCTTTTCTGTGCTAGATATCTAAGAGCAACTGTTAAAGTATTACTTTATTTTCTACTTAATTTCATTTGGTTTTCAATTACAGATTTGCAACAGTAGTCTTGGGGCTTGTCAGCTTGAAAAATGTGGCTGTTTCATTTGCAGAAACAGTTAAAAGCTCTGCACCTATATTCACTGTTATCATGTCTAGGATGATATTAGGGGAATACACTGGTGAGTACTGTTCTCTGTTTAAATATGATTTTACAATCATATTTATATCTTGTATAATAGCGTCATTTATATGGCCGTGGACAGGGAGATACCACTGAAATAATGTAGATCATTGCATACTGCTGAAAGAATTGTTCTCATTGAACACAGTATGTTGATAGTTTATAAGCAAAAAAAGATTTGTTTTAATGTAGCTGTGTAAGGGCAGTGTTGCTCTGAAGTTGTTTTTCTGTCAAGAAACTGTAATTGGAACATTAAATAATTGAATTTCTGTGTGTTTCTTCTGAGGAGGACAGCTTGCCTCTCAGAACTTAAAAACCTTGAATTTATTTACTGTGTTCACTCTCTTGCTAAAAACTTAATAGCTGGCTTACCACAGTTCAAGTCCCCAGTATAATTTCTTTGTAATTTGACGTGCAATTGCATACTATTTGCTTGAAGAGATTTTGCTTCTAGCCAGCTATAAATCACAGGAATTATACAGAAGCAATGTATAGGTTGCTTTCTGATGCAAAACTCAAATGGCAAAAGGCTGAAATGAGCCAGAGGAAGAAGAGTAATCCAATCACAGAGTAAACAGGGAGAGTATAATTTTCTTCTGTCATTTGTTGAGAAAGATTAAATGAAGACAGTCAGTCCATTTTTCTTCTCCAAGACAGATATTTTTATCAGTCAGTGCATGTCCATATTGTTCTCAAGAGCATATTGCTGTTAACTGAGATCTCACTTTACAACCTCTGAGTTTTAAAATGCAATCAAATAAGCTGCTTTTACTTTCAAATAAAGAAGTTAAGGCCAAATTTAAACTTTTAAAAACTATATACTATATTGTCCTTGGGCATGAAACTAATTAGAACTTTTTTTTTGTCATTTTCAGGACTGCTGGTTAATCTCTCTCTCATTCCTGTTATGGGTGGGCTAGCTCTGTGTACAGCTACTGAAATCAGTTTCAACATCCTAGGTTTCTCAGCAGCATTATCTACTAATATTATGGACTGGTAAGGCTTAATGACAGGTAACTGTGTGGAATAAAGGGGGGGGTTGGCAATGGTTTATTTTTACTTAATTTATTTTAGGGTTATTTAATTTAGGGTTCTAATTGTTTCTGTTTCAGAGCAAAGACTAAATGGTTCTGAAAGTTGAAACTTAGGGTACATGAGGAAATAAAATAAGCATTTTTCATGTGCAGTATATCAACATTTTACATTAAGTCACAGAGCTGGTTGCAGTTTTCTGTGTAATAATCCTAAAAGAGCAGGAGATTAATGTAAAATACAACTACTTTGAAAAATGGTCACATTTCACCTTGAGAGTGGTGGTGGTATGATTCTCATGTTCTTATTTAAAGTAACACTTTGAAATAATGTATTGACTTACTCTTCTCATAAGGAAGTTACATATAGAATAAGACATGACAGCATGTTAAGACTGAGTATGAAATCTTCTAAAATATGCTTCAGAACTGTTTTTTTTTTGTTTGTTTGTTTGTTTTTTTCCAAGAGAGGTGCACTAGAGTAACAATGGTATGTGCTAGAGCTTTTTGCCCCATTAATATGTTTTTCTATCCTTTCAAACTTATCATACTTTAAAATATTTCATTTAAATCTATGTAGTATTTAGAAAAAGGTAAAATTTAAGCCTAGCTTTGGTTGGAGATTGGGTGAGAGGGTGGAATGTGTAGAAGGTATATCTACTTATCTAAGGGAAACAATTGTCTTTCTCATGGTTTGTTTTGTTTGCTGCAACTAATATCTACAGGTAAATGTCTTTTTTTTTTTCTAGTTTGCAGAATGTCTTTTCCAAAAAATTACTCAGTGGAGACAAATACAGATTTTCGTAAGTATTTAAAATTTTTCAGATTTGATTATAGATTGACATTGGGCTGCATAAGGAATCAATGTATTTACAATTATGTTGGAGTAAGCTGCCAAGAACTATCTGAACTTCTGAAACGTAAACTTTACCATAAAATTTGACGGCTTGTGTTGGTCTGGAAAATGCTTGCCTTTTATACTTCAGTCCATTTTGGCCGACACGGAACACAAAACACTACCTTTGCAAGAGATTGCTGAATGTGTTGTTCCCAAAGCTTGGTACACAACTTTTCTTTATTACTTATTATTGTATTTACAGACATCAAGGAGGCCTTTATTTAAATTTGATGCAGCTTTCTTCAGCTCTAAGAAAAAGGAAATTTTTTTTTTGTTTGTTTTTTCCTTTATAGGGCCCCAGAGCTTCAGTTCTATACAAGTGCTGCTGCAGTGGTCATGCTTATTCCAGCTTGGATATTTTTCATGGTAATTTGAATTTGCTAACACAGATATTTTTTTTTAACTTATGCATATGGATAACCTTAATTTTGCTTTTAATTCCTCCTTTTTTGTTGTTGTTGTTGTTTGTATGAGCTTTGTGGGTAGAGGGGAGAATGTTGAAAGAGGTGGTTTGTCACAGGCCTGATTTGACAGGTAACCCAAAAAGCATAGGTTTATTTCAGGATTTCAGAGAGGAAAAATCATGATCTTGTCTGACTGTATAAATGCATTTAAAGTTTTAAGTAAGATTTGTATTTCAAATCTTTATGTATTTGTTGACTTTTTATCAATATTTATGTGGTATGCAGGAATACTAACTCTCTAAGAGCGAAATTGAGGTAAGTAAAATGTATCACAATAAATATGTATCCTTTGTATTTTGGCATTTCATTGCCATGCATCAGTGTTCAAAAATACCTTGCTGGAAAGCTGAACACAATAGAAAATTCAGTCAGGTAAGAACTCTTTCTAATCTTTTAGGAGTGAAAACTTGGAGAACGTGAATGTCCTGTATGTTTTACATTTTGTTTTGCTGACATTTAAATGTAAGACTAATATCTTATTAAAATAATGAGGAGGGTGAAAATTCACTTTTAGATCTGTGTATAAATGAAATCCTCTTTTTTGCATTTAGGATGTGCCAGTGATTGGGAAAAGTGGAAGGAGCTTCAGCTACAACCAAGATGTTGTTGTACTTCTCTTAATAGATGGAGTCTTGTTCCACCTGCAAAGTGTTACAGCCTATGCCTTGATGGGAAAAATTTCTCCTGTGACTTTCAGGTAAAACTGCCTTTTCATGTCAAGAACTCATTTTTTCTTAGTATTTCTGCTTAGAAACTAGGTAATAAATCTTTTGTGCAAAGAAATAATGTAAATGCAGAAATGTACCAAAGGTAAGAAGAAATCTTTTCACATCCAGATGACCAAAACTTCTTGGTTTGTTCCCTCATTAGGTTTGTTCCTCAGTGAAGTTAGTTTTCTCTACCTAACAGGCTATAAAAGCATGTGTTTATATTTGTGTACGCAATAATTCTTGTTATTATAATATTGCTATCCTTTAGATACTGGTTCTTTTTTGCTTATACTACTATATTACCTGCATAGTAACAGCTCACTAGTGACTGATAGTTATGTTGCTGGTGTTGTGTTGGTATTGTCTGGGTTGTATGTTTTAGCTGGAATTGAAATTCTAATGCTATAGAGCATGCTTAAAAACAAAACTCTGAGATGACTCATTAATTCTAATATTAAGATGAGTTTAAAGATAGTAGTGCCAATATACAACCAGTTTGGCTACAGTATTATGTTAAGTAGGAAAAGTGGAATCTGACTCGGTGTTTTAATAGTAAGCAAAACAGAGACTCTACTGCATTAAGGTGTGATCATGTGTGGGATATGAGAGAATTTTCTTTGGCCCTAACTTCTGTAATTCCTTTCCAGTGTTGCTAGTACTGTGAAGCATGCACTGTCAATCTGGCTAAGTATTATTGTGTTTGGTAACAAAATCACAAGCCTTTCAGCAATTGGGACTGTTCTAGTGACAATTGGAGTTCTGCTCTATAACAAGGCAAAGCAGCATCAGCAAGAAACCATACAGAGCCTGGCAGCTGCAGCCCCACAACCTGCACAAAGTACGACTGATGATACTGAGCCACTGATTTCCAAGGATTTGAAACCATATGATTAATATGGTCACTTATTCTTACAACTTAGTGCAACTCAAAGGAGCCCTTCCTGAAAGCGGTTGTTTCTTCAGCTGTTGATGCTGATGTGGTTCCTTTGAATTCACAGCAGGTCAGACATGGGACTTGAAGCAGAGAGAAAACAGTGAGAAGAACCCAGTAAGCCTTGATTTACTGAGAAACTGAAATACCAGAGGAACTACTGTCATGTAATGTGGTAAATGTGGGTTTTTGATCTTTTTTTGACTGCAAATAACACACAAGTCTATATTAGAGAAGGAACTTCTGTGTCTTGTAGGAAAATGATTCCATTCTCCTTACCCATCAAAATAACGTGAAAACATTGCCCCATCCCTGTATTAGGTGTGCAGTGAAATGAAATTGGTGCATAACTGAAATTTCAAGTTGTTGGTTACTGTGTGCCACATCCTCCGTTATTTGTTTGTGTTGTAGAGATGGAAGGTGAACCTCCCTCTCTTTCCCCCACCCTGTTCCTGTCTCAGCAAATGACTTATTTTGGTATAGCTTTAGTTGAAGTAAACTGTAGAAGTGAGTCCCAGCCCCAAAGAAGTGATGAGGAGCTATTTCCAACTACAAAGCTAGCAATGAAACAGGATTTTTCTGCTAAAATTTAACATGCAACCAGGACACAATATTTCTGTATTTAAAATACTGAAATGCAACTATACATACTGACGCTATATAAACAGTGTTGGAATAAATATGTGCAGTTACTTACAGATTGCCAAAATTTATCTTTTTTTTTTTTTTTTTTTAATAAAGGAGCCAGGATCTCTATATTTCTATCAGAAACCATTTTTATATACATTTTTTTTGTGTTTTATGTATTTTTATGAGGATTTTTTTTAAACATTGCTTCCGAGACTGCAACAAAAATGCTGCCTTTCAGAAACTCGGGGTTATTACCCTATGTGCAAGGTATTTCTGTCATGTCTGGTTGTGTGAAGAATCTTGGAGGTATCTGTGACAAAGGTAACTAAAGGGGACCATAAACTGAGGCTGATAACGAGTTCTTTTTTTGGAGAAGTTTTGTTTCATGGTTGATCAACGATTAAAAGCTTTTGTCTTTTGTTTAAAATAATCTTAAATATTAGTAATTGATTTTGATTTTTTTTTTTGGGAAAACAAAAAAAAAAAACAACACATGTACCTACAAAAACCTTCAAGTGGACTTTTTGGTAATAAAACTAAACTAACAAATAGAGATGATTTTTCAGTAGTTGTCTCTGTTCTAAAAGATTGCTTGGCATTAAAAGTTTAGATAGTGGTAAAAAATAATTATTATTTGTAATAGGAAGTTACAAGTGGAGTTCTTGCAAAACTGAAGCTTGTGCTTACATTTCCGATGTGAGGTATTCTGTTAGTTTGAGTGAACCATTCCTGTGGAGGGCAAAAATGTGTTTGTAATACAGGCAATCTGAAGAAGCCTGTCTTTTGGTTTTGTTTGAATAGCGTGTGCTTGTGTGTCTTCTGCTTACTTCAGGTTATGTTCCTGTACATGACTGGGTGCCCAAGGTATATACCCTGAAGATTTCAGTGGGAGGGAAATGCCATTTTTTCATCATTGTATGATGTCTGATTTTATTTTGTCATTGCTTGTATCTACTTGCAAAAAGCTGTGGACTGTGAGGTGGAGATCTATTTTTCAGGTGTTTTTGTTATTATACTTTCAAGAATCTCTGTATTTAGCAGACAGCAGTCTGTTTTGTACCATGTTTTTACTCTTGTGGGAGTACAAAAATGTAAATGGCTTTCTGGTTGTCTTACTCAGTTGTCAGGTAATGCCTTTCATCAACTGAGCTCTGTGAGCTAGTAGACTTGCATTTTATATTATTTCATAGTAGTGGAAAACTTTTGTGAAACCACAGCTGAGAATACTCTGGAATTTTAACTTCTAACACAGCTGGGTTTTTTAGTGCCTGGTTTAGCCCTGCCTGTTTGGTGGCAGCATGATAATTTAGTTTTACTAGGGGGGTTGTTTTCCAGTGTTTCTCTTGTGTACTTTTATATGCAGAGTTCTTGGCCTTTATTTTTATTGGACTAGGTAAACCAGACATTTACTGTCCACTTGTAAGACAGACCTCTTCTTTCCCCAGTCAGACTAGTGACTGTTAACAGTTCTTCCTGTTTGGTAAAAAGGACCATTTTTTTCCATGTTGAGAACCCATTACAGTGTTATGCCTGAGCTCTCTGCCTTCTAAATGCTTTTTATGATGGCAGTCATACTGCCCAATTTCTTTTGGAAATTCCTTTCCAGTAACACTCTACGTTTCTACTGGAATTTAGCACAGCCACATTCCTGATACTTGTGCACTAATCAAGACAAGCTCCATGACAAAGAGTTAAGTGGATTATTTATTTTACGTTTGCTGAGTATGTTCTTGTAGAAACAGCACACCTTCCTTAATATGATGCTTCAAACTGTTGTGCAAATGGTAGCAGATATTTTGTCATATCAGTCTTCAATTTCACACATTATCTATTAAACCAAGGAGTTGACTACTTTGCACAGAAGCTCTTGGATTCTGGTCATTGTCTGGGTTACAAGGCAGATCTTTGAGATGTATAAAATTTCAACAACAGTTCTCTGATTAGCCTTCCCCTTGGAAATCATGGAAAACTTCAAGTTTCCAAGAACAAAAACGTATCCACAAAGTAGTGGAAGGACATTGTTAGCTACTGCAGAGGAACATCTGTGCATCAGCTTGGATATAGAGCTGTTTCTGGAATGCCATGCAAATCTCAGCATACAAATACCTAATTAATTAAATATGACTCCTGGTAACGAGCAGGATTGCTTCAGGTTTAACAAACAGCACCATTAGGCTTGTATTATTTCAGCATTTAGCTTCTGGGAAGAGGATGTGTCACTTCTCAAAAACAAAATAAAGCAAGGAGGTGAGATTTTGTTTCTTCCTGCAGTGTTGAGCTAACACAAGTGCTTGTTGCAGAATGCACACCCTGTGAGATGTTACCTGCAGTGGTTTATGGCACTAAAATGACATTATTTCCCAGCTCAAAGGATGGACAATAAAGAAACTGTATATAGTATTTCCTGAGATGTGATGTATTGTAATCTCTTTATGGTTACGTTCCCTAACCACATTAATGTGTTTCAAGTTCTAGTTGTGTATGGTCTTAAAAAGAGAGCTGGTTAGGAACTGCCCTCGTCACACTGGATTGCTGTAAATTCTCCTTGTATTAGTTTTGTTGCCATTATATGACTTGTTTAAGCGATCTTTGGAATCACGCCTTACTCGGAGGTACAATAAAATGATTTTTTGTGTTTTTTTTTTTTTTTTAATATTTATTTCTTTATTTTTTAAATGTAATTATAAGGATGGGCTTCAAGAATGCTACACGCAGACAGTTACTGGGTATTTTGTAAAAAGTGGTAAGTGGGCCGGGTATTTTAATTAGGCTGAGGGGGCTGAAGCGCTGTAGGAAACCGGCGCTCCGCCCCTTCCTTAGCGACCTGCGCTGCCTTAAAGCCGGGCACCAAAATGGCGCCGCCGGCCCTCCTCCACACGGCCTCTCGCGGCTCCCGTGTTCCCCCCGTTGCGTCATCAGCCGGCCGCGGCGGGCGGAAGTGACGCACTCGCGTGGTGCTGCTCGTCCCGGGGCCCGGCGGCGGTGGCGGTGAGGGGGGGGCGTCGGGGGCGGGGGGGAGGGGCCGGGGCCTGAGGGTCTCGGTAACGGAGCGGGGAATTTGTGCTTTATCCGCAGGGATTTGGGCTTGTAAACCCCAATGGGTGATGAAAAGGATTCTTGGAAAGTGAAAACTTTAGATGAGATTCTGCAGGAGAAGAAGCGGAGGAAGGAGCAGGAGGAGAAGGCAGAGATAAAGCGCATGAAGAACGTAAGCTGACGGGGGGGTCTCTGCGATCCCGGGGGGATCCTCCGTGATCCCGGGGGGCCTCCGGGCTCGTACACACGCTCTATGTGTGATCTCTGTGTCCCCCCCCCCCCCCGTGCCAAAGATTGACAGAAAACCCCGTTTTCCTCTGGTTTCATTTAATCTCTTACCTTACATGTGTCATTTATATCATTATTTTATACAATAATTACATATAACACTAATATATATTAATAATCGTTATATGTTTCTTCATTTCGTTTTTGTTTGTTAGAAAAATTAAGAAAAACCAACAATTTAATGGCAGCAGCACTTCAGCTAAAAGCCTTTTCAGAGGTTTTATACAAAAATGGAGTTAAATATTCTCAAATAACTTTTACGTTACTTTCTACAACTTTATACAGAGTAGCTTTACATTAAAAAATAGTACTAGTTAATGTAACTGCTTAGTAGTTGTTTGATCTTGTCTAGTTACATAGCTGAAGTGTTATAAATGTAATCTAGCTGGATTTAGCTGTGTACACTACAAAATCTCTCATAAGTTAGCATGCTGGACAGCTGGAGATTTTTCTTCCAAAAATGGAAGAGCCGAGTATTATTTTATTATTCACTGTAACATACAAATTATTTCCATTTTGTTTTTTCCCTTTCTTGTGTTTGTTTGGCAGTCGGATGATAGGGATTCCAAGCGGGATTCTCTTGAAGAGGGGGAGCTGAGGGATCACCGCATGGAAATAACGATCAGAAATTCACCTTACAGGAGGGAAGACTCTATGGAAGATAGGTAACGAGAGAACAGAGTTCTTATCTTAGAGCGTGTTGCTGAGATGAAATGGTAGAAGTACCAAGGAGAATGTTTAAAAGTATCTTAATGGGAAAAAAAAATAGCTTTTTGAGGAGGTTGGTGTACCATCTTACCTCCTGTTACCAGAAGATGTCTAGATATCTCTTTGAAGGGCTGATTCAGGCTTAACAATATAGCGTGGTCAAATTTTGGTTGCTATCTGAAATATTTTGCTCAAGATGTTAAAGGCATGCTGAGTTCATTTCAATGCTTAATTCAACCTCAGTTTGCTTGTGTGTTAAAAGTTCGTGTGTAACAATAGATTAACATTTCATCCATGTGACTACAATTTTCTGTAACTTACTGTTAATGCCTTGATTCATGAGTATTATAGAAATTAATATTAAAAAAGAGGAAAAATATGCTTTATATAATTTTATAATATAAAATTAAGATTAAATAACACAATTTGTTAGACAGTACACATAACCTTCCTAAGCTTATTAATTTGTGTCATGTTTTAGAGGAGAAGAAGATGATTCCTTGGCTATAAAACCACCCCAGCAAATGTCACGGAAAGAAAAAACCCATCATAGAAAAGATGAGAAGAGGAAAGAGAAGCGTAGACACCGTAGTCATTCAGCAGAAGGTGAGTGTTAGTTAATACGCTTGCCTAATGCTTCTTGTAGCTTTCTGAGGTCGAGCTGAACAGGCGATTTAGAGAGTAAATAACAACAATTAACAAACAGAGAAAACACATCAGATGGATATGACAAAGGAAGTTAAATTTGTGTTTTTGCTTTGATTTTGTCTAATGCCCTTCAAAGAACAACAGGTGCATGTTTATGTTTGAGAGGACAGTAACCACTTTTGTCAGGGACCCAGCGTCTGCTTTTGCTCTTTGAAGCCTGTTGTGCTTCTTTCTGGCTTCGCTGAGTCAGGGCAATGAACTATTTTTACCCGACTGTAGAGAGACAAATATCCTTTCAGTATTAACTAGTCTGGAAATGTACACTTTGTATTCCTGTTACAACCTTTTCTTGGTTGTTTTCAGTACGTTTGTGCAAGATCTTACAATCTTTTAATTTTTTAACACCCTTTCAGATCAGGATTTTTCTATAAACGAAAGTATGGAGAGCACAGAAATAGATTATCATAAGTTTCATCCTTTCTACTTTTACTTTTTGAAAACAGGAGCATTAAATGTTTTGAACAGTAACACACCAAAAATTAATTTTTGCTTGTTTAGGGAAACATGCCAGAGTGAAAGAGAAAGAACGGGAACATGAGCGTAGGAAGAGACATAGAGAAGAGCAGGATAAGGCCCGACGTGAATGGGAAAGACAGAAACGGAGAGAAATGGCAAGGGAGCATTCCAGGAGGGAGAGGTACATCTACCCGTGGACAGACTAACAAAGAGATGAGCTGATTCCTCCTCTAAAAGTATCTCTAACCTTGCGTTGCTCTGAAATGACACAAATTCAGAGCGAAAACTGGTAAGGTCTGGTGACAGTACCATGTTCCTGTGAATGTTGTCTAACTAAAGTGGGTTCTTGACTTTGATTGCCTTTGTAAGTGACTTTATTACAGGAGATGTTTCTAAGTGAAGTCATTTTCACTGTTTTACTGTAACAAAGAAAACAGCAAACCAGTTTGGCGTAGTAGGATTTATTGACTGAACTTCTTTACTTTCTGTTTAAATCCTGGTAAGGGTGTAGAAGCTCACGAGTTTTCAAGCTAATTTCTTTGGCTGTTTTTAAAGGATCAGCTGAAAAGCTCCATTGCTGTTGTTGCTAATGAAATTGAACAGCCTTGTAGCTGGTTAAGAAGAACAGTTCATCTTTTGAATTTGTAGTGAACTGTAACATAACAAAAAAATAACAAAAGTTCTTTTCTAGGGATCGCCTGGAGCAACTTGAGCGAGAGCGAGAGAGAAAAATCAGAGAGCAGCAAAAAGAACAAAGGGAGCAAAAGGAACGCGAGAGGCGAGCTGAAGAAAGACGTAAGGAACGGGAAGCCAGAAGAGAAGGTAACTGTCTCTGTATAAATGTTGTTTGAGCTTACTGTCTGCCACAGTGGTGGAACAGAGGTGTAGAAAGCAGCTTTTACTTAGGTCAGTGCCAGAATTAACAAGAAAAAAAAAAAAAGAGGGAAAAAAAAAGTGGGAAGTGGGGTGGAGGCTCTATCTGGAAAAAAAAATCTCTGAAGTTGTACAAAGGGAAATAAACCAATGTCAGATGTCCTGGCATATGGAGTAGTCAATGAGTCTCTGGTTTTCTATAGAAACAAGGTTTATGTAATTGCTGTAGTCATTGTGTGCGTTGTGTGTGTGTGTATCTGTCATGACTGCCGTTGCTTCTGAGGTCCTTGGCTGAGTCTAACCCGATTTAATAGAGGCTAAAGTCTCAGAATCAAGTGTGTTAATGTTTCTGGAAAATAAATGGTAAGGGGATGGGGAGAGACCCTCTAAGTAGTCCAGCTACGTAAGAGACTAATAGGAGTCAAGTGGGGAAGATCTGAGAAATTATCAATTTAAACTCACTTCTGTATGAGCTTTCACTTTGCATCAGTTCACTTGCTCTGTAAGTTCAGATCATTTTTGTTTAAATGACCTCTGTTTGTCCAGGCTTTCAGAGGTAAAAACCTGAACCCATTCCTGTGACAAAGATTGCTTGGGGGTAGCAGAAGAGATCATGTTTATTGCTCTTCTTTCTAGTTCCGCTCATCCTGAACAGCTCCTGTGTGCTGGGTATTTATGCAGGTCTTTCTCGATGTCTCTAGCCTTTCATTTCAGCTATTTTTATTGCTCTGAATGTTCTGTCGGCTCCTTAGCTGTTTTAATTCTTTTATGTATCCCCCTAGTCTGTCCACTTCTTTCTCGTGCTTTAAAGCCCCAGGTTTGGGGTGTTTACTCGGTAGGATAGAGGGCATCTTGCATCTAAATACAGCAGCACCTTTCTATAAGCAGTCCAAACCCATACTGTATTGTGCATGAGGTGAATCCTAGTCCTTTGTTCTCTTAGGTATCTTTGCTCTCCTAGACGCAGTTAGGTTCCACTTCCACCCTTCCCCATGACTATTTTGTAAGGAAAAATGTGCAAAGCAGGTGGCTGGGGCAGACAGAAGAATTTTAATTAGGGCAGGGAGATTTAACAACTTCCTTCGGTTTTGTTTTCACTAGTTTCTGCACACCATAGAACAGTGAGGGAAGAATATGGAGACAAAGTGAAAATGAGACCCTGGAGTCGCAGTCCATTACGACAGCAAAGAGACAAGCCTGAGCAAGGAGAGAGCAGGAAACCAGGTAGCATTTGCCACCTCGTAATGTCTTTGCCTGGAGGCTAGGAGAGGCGTTCTGGGGTAGTGTTTGATTTGTAGGATATATCCCTTGCGTGCTGTATGAAAAGTGATGTCCACTTCAGCCCTGGTGGCATAACTCTGGAGTGCTGGAGAAGGATGGCACGTGCACTGTTTTCTAAAGCAATGCTTTTCTGCAGGTAATTGTGTAAGTGACAAATTGAATGAATCTTTCCTGTTCAGTAGCAGGGGTAGTCATTAAAAAAGTTTCAAAGCGAGTTACTTCATTCAGTGATGAAAGACAGCTGATATTTTTTCTTTTGACTTCTGTAAATTAATTTATTTGCAGATTAAAAAGGGATTGTTTGCACTAGTTCCACTTGCATTTGGTGTTAGGAACTAAGTTACTTTAAAAAGCAACCTTAGAGGGAACAATACAGCTTAAGCATCACTAATATTGTCACGTTGTAGAAGAAAACAAGTGCTTAAAGCAGTGTTCTGGTTAGATGGTGAATTTTGTTTTCTAAGCTAGAATGTGGTATGTAGACAGTCCTAACTGTGAGGAGAGAAACTGCACAACTGACAAAAAGAATGTCTTCGTTTAAAGAAGAAATGTTCTGTGTCTGCTCTGTTAATGTGTGTAGCTGTAAAAATCAGTGTAACTATCTGAGGTAAGCTGAACGCCCAGTGCAGTCAGCTGGAATTCCAGGCAGAGGCAGGCAGCGAGTCCTTTGAACTTGCTGTTTAATCGATCAACATCTATTTGTACATGCCCTTTCATTGTGATCTAGAGGGACTGAAGGAGAACAGGAAGCACTGTGTACGTATGTTAACGAGGCTCTGTGTTGTGGTCATGCTTGTTATCATGTTACGCCTTTATTTTTTTTGTAAACATATATCTGACGTAGAGGGGTGTAGGCCTGTGTTACGCTTAAAAAAAAAAAAAAAAAAGTCAACATTCCACATTTGTAGCTGTTGATTGTGCACCACTGCAGCTCAGAAAAGCTGTCTGCCTTTTGAGGAGAATGTGAAATTTTTGGTTGCTCAGTATTGGATGAATATTCAGCACTAATTTAATGGCCAGAAAAAGTAAATTAGATATCCGGGTATTCATAGTCCTATAAGTAGAAGTGAAATTCAGCTGGCACCCTGTTTTTGATTTCTGTGGTGTCACCAGTGAAAGAAGAGAAACCAGAAGAGAGAGATCCTCTTTCAGACTTGCAAGATATCAGTGACAGTGAGAGAAAAACCAGCTCGGCAGAGTCTTCATCAGGTAATCAAATGCAATGTAGTAGATGCACTATCTAGTAACTGTGTTTCCTCAAACAGACAATTGTGTGATTAATTGTATCTACTTAGTTCCCTGTTTTACTATTCCTCAGCGGAGTCTGGATCAGGCTCAGAAGAAGAGGAAGAAGAGTCTAGCAGTGAAGGATCTGAGGAAGAGGGAGAAGAAGAGGAGGAGGAGGAGGAGACAGGAAGCAATTCTGAAGAAGTGTCTGAGCAGTCAGCTGGTGAGTAATGTAAAGCAGGTCCCAGTGTGGGTTTTTGTGTGTAATGGCTTTTCTTTGTTTCCCATCTTGTATTTTAGTTGGATATTTTCCTTTTCTCTTAGTCTAGGATAGGCTGAGGCCTCACAGGTCAAAATAGCTGAAAAGAAAAAAGGACAAGTCACATTTTAGTGTTTTATATAAAGGTAATACCAATTATTTGAGTAAGAAGTCAGATAAGAAAACTGAAAGCCGTTTGTGACTTCTAAATGGTGTAATGCTAACAGTTTAAATAAGTTTGTATTGGATGGTAACAGACAATCTGAGAACAATTCTGCACTCTACATGGAGGTGGTGAGACAGATATATCTCTGTTGTTTTTGAATTGTTTCACTTGCAAATAATCAGATTTTTTTTTTTTTTTGTTACAGTACAACTGCATGAACATAATAATAAAAAAAAAAGGCGTAGTAAAAGAAATCTTACAGCCATTCTCATCTTTAATCAATACAGAAAAAAACCACAGCAGCTCACTCTGGATATTTTTCTTTAAAATCCCTTAGAATTACTAAGCAAACATTCATTAGTCTCCCAACTAATGTTGAGTTGTTGAGTTTGAGGAAGCATTTGTTTTCTAAGTGAAACAGCAAGTATGAGGTCATGAACTAGACAGCAGTAAAGAAGGCACGATAAATTAGGTAAGCATTTCAACAGTGATCTGCATTGCAATCAACTACTGAAGTGCTGAGTTGATTTGGTTGAACTTGGTTCTGTCTTGCAGAAGAGGTGAGCGAAGAAGAAATGAGCGAAGAGGAGGAACGGGAGAATGGAAACCACATCCCAGTTGGTACAATGCAAATACTGAATGTATAAAGAAATGGTTGTCTCGATTTTTGCTGCTAAATCTATTTCTAAAATTATTTTAAAGTATTTTAACTTATTTGTTGCAGTTTTACCATCATTCGAAGGCATTGTGTATTTTGTGTTCTAAGGCCATTCTCATGTCAGAATCAGAAATTTCTTGAAATCTGAACCACGGTCTAGATTTAGAGGAAATCAGATCCTAGTCTAATGAACTACAATTTCCTTCTTTTTCATTTTGGGTCTCTTGTCTTGGCCTCTCATCAAAACAGCTTTGCAATCAGAACGAGAGATAGTTGGTCACTTTTTTCTTGTGTTCTGTTAAAAATTTATTTTTTTGATGTGCCGTGTTTGACTCAGGAAATTGTATGTACGTGACTGTAAACTGGGATGCTTGAAAGCATCATCTCTCTGCAAACAGGAGAAATTTGGCTTCTTTTCATTGATCTTCTGTATTCCACCAACAAAATTTGCATACTTTTGCTGTCTTATAATGATCAGTGTTTCTCTTCCTATATTTGTCTAAAGCTGAACCAAATTGTTCCAAATGACTTCCTCTTTCCACGACTGATTCTGACTTTTGAAGTTACAGAGTCAAGGTTTGATCGAGATTCAGCTGGAAGCGAAGTGGAAGAAGAGGAAGTAGGGGAGGGGACCCCCCAGTCCAATGCGATGACAGAAGGAGACTACATTCCTGACTCCCCAGCCTCTTCCCCCATTGAACTGAAACAAGAGCTTCCTAAGTACCTTCCTGCACTTCAGGTAGAGGATCTCTTAGAGGGTGCTTGAGCATGGCATACGCAAGTAGATTTCAGGAGCTGCTTCACTAACATGGTAAACATTTGCAGTAGTGTTTATGCATGAGATAGTTTACAGGCAGAATACGTCTTGCTGACTCAATGTCACAAAATACATGTTTGTGTGTGGAATATTACTGCCTTGACAAGTAAAAGACATGCATGGAGCACAAGTGACTTTTACATATAGATAAGAGTGTAATACCTTTGATTATTGCTAACCGTATTGTTGAATTCTCTTGGTAAACTTTAACTATTTCTGTGAAGTTGTGTGAGTTTAACTTAACGTCTTCTTAAAACAAACGAGTGCTACGCTCCTGCAGACACTTCAGAAGTAAATGTCGCCTCTCTCTTTTCTCAGGGATGTCGTAGTGTGGAAGAATTTCAGTGTCTCAACAGGATTGAAGAAGGAACATATGGTGTGGTGTACAGAGCAAAAGACAAAAAGACTGGTTAGTATAAGCGGTCTCCAGTTTTTGTCTTCATGGTATTAGCTAAGCATTGTGTCATAAATATCATCTAATGTAAGAACATTTCAATCAAGGTCTGAGTTACCACGGCAGCTGTTGTCATCTGTGGGGATTGCTATGAATTTTGGGACCTGTAAATTGAAAATTTGCTTATTTGCCTGTTCTTGAACTATGGAATCAGCAGTGTCATGCGTAAGAACTAAACACAAGTTGCATCTAGTGTATTTTGCATTTCTGTAGATATTTCTGTTGTACAACTGCCAGTGGAGCTTTACAAATTCAAACAACCTTCACAGTAACTGATCAAGGAGTACAGAAAGGGGGATCTATGGCAGAGTCAGAAGTACAGCTCATGTATCTTACTTTGCAGATTGCATTTTAAGCACAAAACTGATACTCCTTTGTACTGATCTTCCTCCCTAAGAAAGGGGAAAGCTGTAAAAAGTTAATTTTTCTTTTAGCTAATTTCTACTTGTGTCCCATACATAAATTTAAGGGTGCAGATATATGCAAATTATGGTTCTGCATCTACATTGAGGAACAAAACGTTTAAAATGCTTCTTTCTTTTTCGAGGCTAATTATGCTTTTAAGAGGACATGGACTTTGACATACGGGTTTTGCTAGCAGCTATTTGAGTTCAGAATTAATTTCTTTATTGGATGCTAAAACCAGTTAATATGATTTCAGTTTCTGGCCCATTAGGCAATTATTTCTGGTTTGTGATTTGCTTTAGCTAGTTAACGGATTGATTGGGTGGTTGAATTTAAATAAGTGTGCCACTAGGTGTCACGCTAAACACAGCCACTGGTGAGAGAATTCATAAACGCAGTGCTTTGTGTGTCATAAGTATATACTGCAGTATTTTGTTGTAGAAAGAAATTTCCATACACAAGTTGATTTGTATTTTTAAAATTGAAAATCTCTTTACTTACCTGGTTTGTAATGGCATGCGATTGGAGGAAATTATTGCATTTCCTATGGATGGTGCAAGAGTCAGGTCATTTGTGTTCCTCTTCCATGCTGATTTCTCAAGTGAAAGAAATATTTGCTTGAATGCTTTAGCAAAAACTGTGATATTAGTGCAGCTTTTCTTTTTCCCTAGAAAAAGATAACGTAAGATACAATCTGCTCTTTTGGCTCTGACCTCTCTTTATTTCCCTGTAGTGGTCCCATCACTAGTGATACGTTACTGTCTTGCAAGCTGGTCATTTGCAAAGAGAGCTGTAGCACAGTAAATTAAATATCTGCAGTTTTCAATAGAGGTGGCAGATGGTGAAGAGAGCTTGTGAAAATAATTGTGTTCTAGGGCAGACATAGAAGTTATTGTTATTCTCAGGTTCCAACTGACAAGCTGTGATTCTGCTGACAGTTAAATTCTGGATGTCTCAGTTTCTCTGATTATTTTAGAATAATATGACCTTTTGATCTCCTTTTGGGGAATGAGAGTGTACAGCCGGCATGGTTTCTCTGACTTCACTCATGTACTGGATATCTGCCATCAGCTTCTTCTTCTTTTCCTTATCTATCTTGTGGCGTTGGCTCAGAGGCTGACGTAGCCATTATTCTCTACAATATCATGCAAAAGCAGATTTATTTAAATTGTTCACTTTGGAAATGTTTTGAGTTGGGTCTTAAAAGAGACATAAACTGTATTTGAGGCATTTCTATCAACTCTAAACCCTCAGAGTTTGGATGAAGTGAATTAACTTTTCATTTTAATCTCTTTTGGGATGAGTTATCTTGGAATATGCTAAAATTCCTGAAGTAAACTTTGGATTGGTATTCCGTATTTTCTTATTTTTCCTTAAATTTGGCAGTTTTTTGTATTGTTTTGTTTTTACACTGCTAATGCCAGACCGACTGTAAGTTCAATATAAAGTTACCTGTAACAGTTTTCATTCAAATGCATTAAAGTAGTAAAAGAACACTGAGGGATCTCTTAACGTGAATTTTGTTAGCTACATGATGGGCAGTCTGCAGTTAATACTTCTGCTTTTCTTGCAGATGAAATTGTGGCACTGAAGCGACTGAAAATGGAGAAGGAAAAGGAAGGCTTCCCCATTACATCTCTTAGAGAAATAAATACTATTCTGAAAGCACAGCATCTAAATATTGTCACTGTCAGAGTAAGTCCAGAAACCTATTTCAAAAGGATTTTTTGTTCTTGAAACATTGCCTCTTGGTTTTTAACATGCCTGATGAAAATGTTGGCATTCCTAGCAGAGCTTGTTAATATAAGCAGTTTTATACTACCCGTAAAACTAAATAGTTAGTGTTTGTCTGGACAAAATCTACCATTTTGCAAAAATAAACCGTTGTCTTGGGAATCTAATTTAGATTTTCTGTGAATTTTACTAATGGCAGGCTGTGTTTGTAATCTTGCCAAGTAAATTTCTAAAATTCATTTTGGCATGCTATTTTTAATAGTGTGTGCTTGTTTTGATAATTTGTTTTTGTGTTTTAGGAAATCGTTGTAGGTAGTAATATGGATAAAATCTATATTGTAATGAACTATGTGGAACATGATCTCAAGAGCCTGATGGAAACAATGAAACAACCATTTCTACCAGGTATGGTTTGCCAGTCTCCTTTAATTGTCAAAATTGAAAAATTGACCTCCAAAAACCCCATTGTCTTTGGGCTGTACTGACATCAGGGAGCTAGCTTGTATGATGGTGTATATTGCCTTGGAATGTCCTCTGAGCCTTCTCTGGAATAGAGATTTCACTGCTTCTTCTCTGTCTGATCTGATTCCACTGACAGCAGATAAGATAGGAAGGTAGGCCAGAAGTGCTGGTATTCATAGAGATGTTTGGCTGATGAATCCAGTTCGCATGCTGAGGGTGAAACAGGTTCAGATGTGAAATTAAGAGGGAGTTTCCTCTGTGCTAGGCTGGAAGTGAACACTGGGTTTTATTTTTGGACACTTTGTTGAGAAGCATTAATTTCTGAGCATTACTTGGATGCATTCCAGCTATCCAAGTCCATTTTGCTATACTGACAACTCTTTGGGTTTAACTGTTTTTGTTCTACGACACATTTTTATGGTACAATCGATGGTGTGCTTTTAACTTGACATCCCTTCCCCTTCTCCCCCTTTTCTCCAAGCAAACAAAAAAATGAAGACAGATTTCATCTTTTAAATGTATTTGGCTTCTTTTCTCTTCAGGTGAGGTGAAAACCTTGATGATTCAGTTATTACGAGGAGTCAAGCATCTTCACGACAACTGGATACTTCACCGAGACCTGAAAACTTCCAACCTGTTGCTCAGTCATTCAGGCATTTTAAAAGTAAGAATTTCACGAAATGTAACCACATTTACAAAAAAATCTCATTGCAGAATTACACTGCATTGTAGCTATGTTAAGAGCTAGACAGAATGTTTTGATATAATAAGAACTCTTTCTTTGGGTGGAAAATGACTTCTCTGTGGGGTTCTCTTTTCATTCAGGTTGGAGATTTTGGACTAGCCCGAGAATATGGATCTCCACTGAAGCCTTACACACCAGTGGTTGTGACGCTTTGGTACAGGGCTCCAGAACTGCTGCTTGGAGCCAAGGTTTGTGTCTCTTTATTCTTCTGGGAGCTAGTGAAATGACTTTTCAGACTAACTTGATTTTATAATTCATGCACAAAGTATAAAGAAGCCCTATGCTATCTGTCAAGGATGGTTTTGTGAAAGGAGATAAAGCTACATTTAAGAGAAAAGATGTATCGTGGAGATCAAGCTTTGTGCCCATAACCTGAGACTGCTGTTGTGGGAACATAAGGGGTAAGGATCTCTGTGAAACACAGGGCAAGTTTAGAACACTTTGCTAGCTGTGATGCTGTTTGAGTGAAGCATTGTGGCAACTTTCACGCTTCATCGTGGTGTATTTTTGTATATATGTGTGTTTATGGGTATTACTCTGAATTCACTGCGACTTTGACTTTTGAATAAATACAGTTGAGGCCCATGTCTTGGGTATTGGGATGACTGTACATATTCTGGGTAGAGCAGATTCTTCTTTTTTTGCTTTTTTTTTTTTTTTTTTTTTTTTTAAAATCTTACTGATTTTATAAGGTACCTTCTTTCTTTTTTTTTTTTTTTTTTTTTTTTTAGGAATATTCAACAGCGATAGACATGTGGTCTGTAGGGTGTATATTTGGAGAGCTGTTAACTCAGAAACCATTGTTTCCAGGGAAGTCAGAAATCGACCAGATTAACAAAGTCTTTAAGGTAACGCTTTTAACACCTCTGGATTCTAATTGACTGCTTGTAGAGGCAGCTATAGGAGAGTAGTAGGAAAATGAAGGTGCTTGTAGTTCTTTCACAGAGATTCGGCCTTAATAAAAGGCTCACTGCTTTGGGTTTTTGTTTTACAGTACCAGTGCTAGGCTAGGGTTATGTGTTGTATTTTATCTGTTTTCTCTGGAATTTATCAACTCCTGTAACTGCATGATGAATAAGCAGAAGGGGTACACTCTGCAATGCATTTATTAAGAAGACATTTTAATCTATAGGATCTGGGTACTCCAAGTGAAAAAATTTGGCCTGGTTACAACGAGCTGCCAGCAGTAAAGAAGATGACATTCACAGAATATCCCTATAACAATCTGCGCAAGAGATTTGGAGCACTCCTCTCTGATCAGGGCTTTGATCTGATGAACAAGTAAGTGCTAGCTTCTAGAGTATCCTTGGGAAAATGTTTTCACTTGTATGGTAGTTGTGGAAAATGACTTGTAGTGAAGCATGGTATTTCCATGCATTTAACATCTTGTCAAAACATGCTGGAGGGTCTGTGATATTCTTTCAGTGCTATTCCTCACTCACAACAGCTTTGTTCAGTGTGCCATGCTCTTTAACATCTGCTATTAAACCTCAGTCCAAGATTATTCTTGGACGCCTATGTCATAGAAGATCAGAAAAATGTTTTAGTAGTAGTTTTAGCTCATTCATGTTACATTTAATTTTGTGGTGAGTCAAACTATTGTGCAGTCTGCTGGAGGATCTTGTTAAATTATAATTGAAAAAAGGAAGAAAGAAAAGTGTACAAAAGGCAGTGGAACCCATTCCATGTACAAAGCTTGGATAGTCAGGGCCAAAGTCTGGTAGAATGAACAGTACAGTAACACACGTTTCTGCACTGTGAAATGTTTAAAATAGTTAACCACGAGCTGTACAGTTATGTGGTGTATCTATATAATCTCTGTTGTCTTCTTTAAAAAATAAATATTTCAATTGAACCATCTTGGATCCCTTTTGAGCTGTGTCTGACCCCCACAGTGCGGTGCGTCAATGATTTACACTTACCTAAACAGATCCCCAACAAAGGCTCCTTTTGGTATGAAGTTCCATTAATTACAGGTTCATGGGGGAAGCATGCTTTTAAAATTAGTTCTCTCTGTTAGTCCTTTTATAAGCAGTCATGCTCATTAATACAATTCTTTCTTAGAAAATGGAAATTTCTAAAATGCGTTTCTGAAGAATTTAGACTTTTGGGGGTTACATTTTTCTTTTTTCTGCCTGACTCCCTTCTTCCCTACTTCATCGTCTTTTTAAATCCTTTTCAGTTTTTTGACGTACTACCCAGCCAGAAGAATCACTGCCGAAGATGGTTTGAAGCACGAGTATTTCCGAGAGACTCCCCTTCCTATTGACCCCTCCATGTTTCCAACCTGGCCAGCAAAAAGCGAACAGCAAAGGGTGAAACGTGGCACTAGCCCCCGGCCACCTGAGGGAGGCCTTGGATACAGCCAGTTGGTAAGCATGGCGTGTCAGCAGCTGGCATTTTTTGCTGTCCTTCCTGCCATGGGCTGACAATGTCCTCATCCTGATGTGGGAAATGTGCATATGGACTGTGTTCCATTGGCTTTTCGGGGCCTGAAACTCTTAGACTCACCTGGACTTGCCTGACAAGGACAGCATGAAAGCCCAGCTTTTGCTCTGGTCCTTTTCAAATCCGATTTCTGTTGGATTCACAGAATCATTATGTCAACACATAGTCAAATGTTTATTGATCTTCTCTTAAAGATACTTCAATTTTTATTTAGATTAATTTTTTTTTAAAAAGTTTGATTTTTGTGTTGGAGAGATGAATGCGTATGCAGACACTTACTGATATTGTGTGTGTTTTTCACAGGGTGATGATGATCTGAAAGACACAGGTTTTCATCTGACCACCACAAATCAAGGAGCATCTGCTGCAGGACCTGGTTTCAGCCTCAAGTTTTAAACTCAGAAAGAAGGGGAAAAAAGGAGAACTATTCGTGTGAGTGGATTTCTAAGTGCCCCAGTTCTGTTCTTCCTGTTAGGGAGAGCAGATGTTTTTTGCAGGGGAAATGCCATCACAGTTTCAAAGGCTCTTGCTGGGTGTGGAGTATAAGTGCTGCATTCCACTAGAGGACTGGAATTAACGTGACAAGCCAAGGATCGTTACAGAATTTGACAAAGGAAAACTTGAAGTACAATCCTGGAACAGTTTCTGTTTTTTTTTTTTTTTCTTCCTCCTTTTTTTTTTTCCCTTGTAAATTTGTAGAATTAAAATGCATTTTTAATTGTTCATCAGTGTGAAGGATTTCATTTCTTCACATGCAGCAAACTTGGTTGTTAGTGCCGTCTAGAGTGGAAACAGGATTTTTTTTTTTTTTTTATCCTCTCCCTCTCCCAGTCTGTGCTGACATTATTGCCGTATATGATCAGCCCAGGAAAACAACTGTGTTTTTTTTTTTTTTTTTTTAAAGTAAGCTTTATGTGTCCGAATGCAGTTGTTTGGGCAAGAAATCATAGTGCTTATGCATTTTCTCTCCTGTTGCCTCACTTGGAGAGGGCTGGGCCAGGCTGGGCTTAATACGCGTTGACATTTGGAGTGCACTGCTGGGCTGACCACTGTTCGATGTGTTGTATACATGTATTTATGATGGCACTGGTGCAAAAGAAGTACTATATTGTTTATAAATCAAAAAGATTTAATGTGGAGACTTGAAACTTTATTTTCTATAAAAACTTCTTTTAAATATGTCCTTTTTCCATAGAAAGAATAATGTTTCGTTTTGCTGATCGAATAATGCCATATTCCAGTTCTTTCTCATAAGGGAAATGTCCAGAGGAATTAAGTTGGAAGATCACAGCCTTCTAAGTCTGTAATTTATAATGCTGTCATCCTTTTCTGGGATAGGAAGATTTGGAAAATACTGGGGTATTTGTGCAGTCAGAACTGGGCAACAGTTAATAGGCTCAAGTGGTGAGCATTCCAGTGTATTTTCAGAGGTTTTGGTTTTCTTTTGGTTTGTCTGTTTGTTTGTTTTTTATGGGATGAAGGGTTTGGACCTTAAAAATCCAGATTACTAAAATTATGGTAAATTTACAAAACCATTTTTTGTGTGGCTAAATGAAGAACTGTTGTCTCTTCACTGATTGCCTAGTACTAAGGAGAAAAAGGTTTTCCACTGGTTTGTTAATGATGCATGATTTCAGCAAGACTTGTCTACGCTGGGGAGGAGTGATGATCAGGAACTCACTGAAAGCAGTTTCTTTGTTACATCAGTGCAGCGTACAGACAGGGAGAGCTATTTTGCCATGGCCTGTGCTATGCTGTGAAGGCTTAACCATGACTGAGTACTTTGTATTTCAGGGTGTACAGTGCATTTTGCACTTGGTGACATTATTTCCTCTTAGCTTCCTTGATGTTGTTGCAGGCAGCACTGGAAGAGGCAATTTCCTGACACAAAGGGTTATTCATCTTGGTCAGGATATTTTTAGTACAACAAAACCTCATGCTGCATTACAATGGAAATGTAATATGGTTATGAGAGATATGTGTAATTTTTTTGTTCTTTTTTCTTTTTCTTTTTTATAGCAGGGAAATACCCGTTCTCCCTCAGTTACTGTATTGCAACTCCTATTTTGGCTTAAACGTCTGTTTTTGCACTGAGTACTTGCCCGGTATGATTCTGAGTTTAACTGTTCATGCACCCATGCATTTTTGAATTCTATTTTATCTTTATATTATAAGGTAATTCTGATGGTAAAACTGAATCCAAAGCTTATTTACTCATTAAATACATGAGAAGTGAAAGGGGACAGAAATCCTGAAATGCTAACAGTGCTTTACCCACAATGATTACTGATCTTTAACTACTTAACCAGGTGTCAGATACAGCTGGAAGGCGTTCTTCTTTCCAACATGGGCTAACAAATCTGGACTTCTGACACTGACGGGAGTTGTTTGCTTTTAATCATACATAAGTTACGCAAAGGCAAGTAAAGAGAGAAAATATTTACAGGTCTATTTCACCAGGAACAGTACTGTAGTGTTCAATTAGTTTGAAATCATGTTTTTTTAAATAACTGATTTCAACCAACCATGGATAATCTGCAAAGATAAATCATTTAGAAAAAAGTGGAAGTTCCAGTGCATGAGTGTGCAATGGAATCACAGGAGTGTTGTAGTTCAGGTGCATATTTTGTTGTTATTTATTTCAGTTTTTATTTTTATAAAATCAAATTGTAATCCAAGAGAAGGTGAGTTTTGTTGCTTACCTTGAAGAGCTCACCCAGTCTGTGAAGTGTTTTCTGTCCCAGCAAATCTACGTTCCAGAAATGGAAGCTGTCATGCAATTTTCCTGTGCAGGCAACAGAGAGTATAATTTGTCGTTGTTGCTGTTGGCTTCTTTACAGAAATTTAAATCTTTTTTTTCTGAGTTCCTTGACCATTGTGTGGGGTGATGAGCTAGCCTTGAAGCTGTAGCCAGAACAGCTGTACACACTGGAAGATTTGTGTCAGTGGCATCCCGGAGGAGTGACAGAGCGGGGCAGTGGCCCGTTGTCTTAAACGTGCAACTTGTTTCGTTGGTTTCTTTTCCCAGTGGCCTTCAGGTCCACAGACAGTATTTGAAGGTGGTTAACTCCTTACAGGATGGCGGTGGCAAAGCAGGTCCTTAGCTAGCAGCATTTACCCTGCAGCTGCTTTCAGTTTTGCCTGGGCATTCCTTTATTCCCCAAACTCCGTCTTGGACGCTGCCTGCCAGGAGCATCAACTGGAGAGTACTGCAGAGATAGCGGTAGGTTACTGCCACATAGGTAAACAGCAGTTAGAGAAATTGCATGAAACTCAGTAATCATAAATGATGTTTTAGAAAGTGTTAAGCTGTGAGATGAAGGGCTTCGGATCTGCCCTAGGATTAAGCATCTGTGCAGCTGAAGTGTTGACTTCAGCTTGTGCTATATGACGATCAGCTCATTGCTCTCGTTTCTCTTCTCCAAATCCTGAAGACAGAGCTTCCTTGAGAGGAGATGCTCAGCTCCACGTGGTGTTGCTCCGGTCTGTTAAATGAAGATGTGCAGAGTTCGTGCTAAATGTTTGCCAGTAAAATGACTGTCATTGCAATTGTACCAGACAAACCATTCTGATTAGTTTCTTACTTTTCCCTTGTACTTATGCTGTCCTAATACAGAGAGCTTCCTAGAGTGCTGACCTATAATGCAACCCATGAGGTGCTTTGCAGTTTTGGTGGTGCTTCAAAGTAGGAAGAAACTTCTTTGAAGAGGCTAAGAGGACGAGTAAAAATGGATGAACCTAAGCAAAAAACTATGTAGGCTGCTTTAATACTGGATAAGGATCTTTCTTTTGTGTACTTAATGAATGTAAGGACTATCAGGGATTGCTAATTGTGCAAATGAATCCTCCACTGATACAGGCATTGGAGTGCGCTGGGCTTTGCCGAGTGAGCTAATGTTATTTTTCTGTTAGATGTGCACATTCACCTCATCTCTTAGTGACTGGGGGTGACACTAACGGAAATTATCTTACCCCTACTGAAGAAGCTGAGATGTTTACTGACCAGACACCTAAAGGACAAGTTATGAGGAGCTGCAGATGAAAGTAAACAGTATATGGGCTACGGTTATACAGGTAATAAATACAAAGCACAGGACAGCGGTTGTTGTGGGGGGGGAAGATGTTCTGCGGATACCTGAACTGAACATGTTGAAATGTGGAATAGAGTAGTTAGAAAGGGGTTGTTTAAAAGAAAAAGTAATATTAGGTCTTTTTTGTTTGTTTGTTTTTGCAAGTGCTTCTAGTACTATGTACCAAGATCTGAGAAAATGATAGCAAAACACTTACAGAGCATAACTGGTCATTTTCCTTCCCACAATAACTGGTCATTTTCCTTCCATTGCAACACAGCTGAGCCATCAGTGTTCCTCCATTGTTTGATGAAGTGTTATGGTCTTGTTTTTCAGCAGTCTGCAGTGATCCAGGTTAACTGCAAAATCTTACGCTTGATTTTTTTTTTATAATTTTTTTAAATTCTCTGAACAGCTCGCACTCAATGAATTATTTACCATTAAAGCTAACTTGGAAAAGTTTTGTTTTCCAGTAATCAAGTCCCAGAGTCTTTCTTGCCCAAGGTATGGAAGCGGCTGATTTAGAAGTTCGTTTACACTACTGAAGATTAAATACAAAATGCTAAAGAACCATACTGAATTTGAAACAGAACTAGCAGTAATTGAAGTTCTTATTCCAGAGCCCTCGTTAGTGTCTCAGTCTGATCCTCCAGGAATATGTGGTCAAGATTCTTTCTTTTTTCTTTACTATACAAGTGTAAGTTCCTTCATTAATTGCATTTGCAATGATGCTCATGTGATCGTCATTTAAGGATAAGTAACCTGGATATGAGTATTCCAGAAGCTCCTTATCTTTATACCAGCTGTCATAAGAAAAAACAACAGACATTAAACTATAAAATATCAAGTACAATGCAAAACATTTGTTAGCTGTCCTCTCAGCTAATAAGTTTTGTTCAAATAAGTGCATTGTAGCACAGATGGGACTTGAACAAAAATGACGTTAAGTTTTACTATCTCTTTGAGGTAGATGATGGCAGATTTAACAGTGCATTATCCTGAGTAATCTACGAGTTGGAATCCTATTGAAAGTGAATGGGAAATTGGGTTCTGAGTCTAAACTAACCCAGGGACTTGGGCATATTTCTCTCAGTTTTAGATACATCTAGAAATAACACACTCCTATACCAGTAAGAGTTAGCAAGCTAGTGAATGGATAAACATAAGACAGTTTTTTTGCAGAATATGGGCCAGTAACTTTGACTTGCCCAGAGTTATCCAATTAAAATTAAATATCACAGTTATCCAAATAAAATATCCCAAAATAATACTTCACAATGTTATAATACTTCACAATGTTATAAACAGTATTTGCACATTCCCTTCTCACAGTTAACGAGCCACCCCTCTTTCTACTCAGAGTGCCAACTGAAAGAGTCACGTGCTGCAGAAGACAAATGGCAGTCTTACGAACAATGTTTTGTCATACGCCCTCACTCTTCCTCCTTTTGTTATGTATGCTGCAAAGTGTCCTAAAGGACTGAAATAAATGACAGCACTTACTAAACTTTGCCTTTTTTATGAATGATCTTCTGTCCACAGCGGAAGGTGACATTCCTGCCTTCGGAAACAGTCTTGGTTTTTGTCCTTGGTGGGGGCAGAGTAGGAGGAACCGTTGGAAAGGGGAATTCTGTCCACCGAATTTGAGAGAAAGAAATGACGAATGTTAGCACATCTCATTACCAAGATTCAGTCATCCCCAAACACTTTCATAGCATTATGTTATCACCTAAGGAATCTTAGAAGTATTTGTTAAAAATACTTCCTATTGAACAGTTCTTGGATAGACATTTAACCTTGTTCATATGCAAAGATAACTAGCTTATGGCATGTAAACTGACACAGATGGATAAAAAGCAACTTGCTCATTTCATATACAAGGAAAAAGAAGTTCTGTTTATGAACAATCACCTAGAATGCATGGGTTTGTAGCTATCTTACTGCATTTTTGCATTATTCTGGTCTAAAAAACCACCTCTGTACTGGTGAGATACTAATTTTATATGGTGCAACTCCTAAAGGGCAGCAGGTTTTATCTAGAACTCAGTTCCACAGCTGCAGTAAGTTCACATGATCCTGTATTAGTTCCTTGTCTGAAAATAAAACTGAGAGACTAGACAAGGTGATTAACATATTTTATCTCCTTTTCTGTGGAGCAGCTCAAGTCCAGCTGTGCTTTAGATGTCATTTGTTTTGTCCTTGTCCCATCACTGCATCGGGTACTGTACTGCATCTCTTATCTCTCAATTTAACACACCAGCATCACTTCCTCAGCTAGGTCCAAACGGGAAGCAGTCTGAGGCACATGGAGTAGTTGTGTGTTCAGAAACTCCCTAGCATTGGTTCAATTAAACTAGGGAAGAACGGGACAGTTCAATGGTCTAGTCCACAAATATTTCAACATAATAACTGAGTCCTAATTCCAAGCCTTGATTTGGCTCAGATGCATAGGAGGGCATCTCTGCTATGCTTCTCAGAGCTGGGTGGGGCTAGTCACTTGCATCCTCTGGTCTCTGGTGTAAAGATCCTGCCTACCCCTGCAGCAAGGGCTGCTAAGCTTTACCTCCTCCCTCTGCAACCCCCCCCCCCAAAACCCCAGAAGAAAAGTTATGGTACTGTAGCAGAAGTCACAGGTGGAGGGACAGTGCTTTTTCATCAGCTTCCTGCGTGTCTCGCAGAAACCTTTTCGTGCCCATGATGGGCACATAAATAATCTGTCTCTGCATCCTGGAACAGAAACAGACAAGGCATTAGAGCAACTGGTGGGACAGACTGTTCCCTCTCCCTCGAAGAAATAATAAAGTGACATTTCACCAAAATCAGATAGCTCAATGTAAATGATAGTGCTGAGAGGGGAAGGGAACTAAAAAGGGAGTAAAATAAATAGAGCAGGAAGCCTTTACTAGAAGAATGGGGGGTAGATACTGTGCTACTTTAGCACAATACCATCAGTGATAAAAACAGAGCAGCATTTGAAGAGTGGCAGGCAAATGTTCTGGACCTCCAGAGCATCTTCCCACAGCCTGTCTGGATTGCAGAGCTCTGTTATGTTCTGGTAACAGCCCAATCCAGCCAAGAGAATAATCGACAGCTGTTTGCCTTCTCCCTTTCTTTGCATGCAAGCTTTTCCCTTCCCTTCATGTTAGCAAATGTCCAAAAGCATTGTTGGGACTCTCCATGGCTAAAATTAGCCTTTTGTCTTGGGTGACGCACAGTACAAGGTACAAAAGCAAGGCTCAGAGTATGTGCCCAGAGGTGGTGCTGGGCTGCAGCACAACAATCTAGATGTAAGGAGACGCTGCGGTGCCTGTGCTGGAGTTGCTCAGCGCAGGCTGAGGATGTAAGGTTTGAGGGGTCAGTCAAGCGGCTTTCAGACCTGCTGTGGGGGAAGGTGGGAGCATGAAGCCTGCAAGATACCCCACAGTAACGTATTTGTGGCTGGCCTTCTGTCTTTGACATGTGAAACTATCAGTGCCAGAAACAGACAATGCTACACCTCCTTTTAGTTCCACTTTGCATAAAAAAGGAATAGGATTCCTCCTGGATACTGCTCCCTGGCTTATAGCCTAGTCCTGCCAAATCCCAAGCACAACCCTGCCTTCACAGAATCACACAGAATCACAGAATTTTCTAGGTTGGAAGAGACCTCAAGGTCATCGAGTCCAACCTCCAACCTAACGCTAACAGCCCTCCACTAAACCATATCCCTAAGCTCTACATCTAAACGTCTTTTGAAGACTTCCAGGGATGGTGACTCCACCACTTCCCTGGGCAGCCTGTTCCAGTGCCTCACAACCCTTTCAGTGAAGTTCTTCCTAACATCTAACCTAAAACTCCCCTGGCTCAACTTAAGCCCATTCCCCCTCGTCCTGTCACCAGGCACGTGGGAGAACAGGCCAACCCCCACCTCGCTACAGCCTCCCTTGAGGTACCTAAAAAGAGCGATAAGGTCACCCCTGAGCCTCCTCTTCTCCAGGCTGAACAAGCCCAGCTCCCTCAGCCGCTCCTCGTAGGACTTGTTCTCCAGGCCCCTCAACAGCTTCGTCGCCCTTCTCTGCACCCGCTTCCTTACCATAAAGCCTGTGAATACCCCAGACTTCATCTTGAGAGATGGTCTTTTTCCCAGTCAAAGTGGCATTGATGTGCATGAGGGCATTGGGGTTCAGGGAGTGCATGAGTCCTAAGGCATGGCCTATCTCATGAGCTGCTACGTGTACCAGATCTGTGAGCCAAACACCTGGAAGAGAAATGGAAAAAAAAAAGCTGACTGTGGTAAAGTACATTTGCTAATCCTGGTGTAAAACCAGAGGAAATATTTTAGCACTTAGAAGGTGTGGTCTTAGGAAAGGCTGCCCATTTTCTTCTCTGTAGCTGCTTGGGTGCAGTCAAGCCAATTATTTATACGCACTTCTAATTTGATCAGCAGTTCTTGCCAGACTATAGGAGGACTGCTCTGAAAGAGCAATGTTTGAAATGGGGCCAAGTGCCCTGTAATATTCACATCCTCCTGGCAGCTTTCTGTTGCTTTGTTCCTGCAGCCCTGAGTTGTAACTGGAACTGACTGCCTGGGGGTGAGGCTGCTAGCTGGAACGCTCCAGCTTAAAAAAGCCTCCAGCTGACTTCTGCTTGTGGGGCTGAACCGAAGCTTCTCGGTAGCACCTTGAAGTCCACTTCCAGACAGGATGGATTTTAGCTGAAGGATGACTCAAAAGAGGTGCTATTATTACTGACACCTATCCTGGTATCTTGCATAATTAGAGGCCACAGCAGTATCGCACAATTCCTGTGTTGAATCCAACTGCTTATGGAAAGAGAGCGTCTGAAGGGGGTAGCTTGCACATGTGCTTAACTTATCAGCACATTAAACAGGAATCCTTAGTCAGTGGATTTTTTTGGCTCTTAAAGACTTCTGCTAAATCTCACTGACGTGACTTGGAAGAACAATAATTTTATTCTACTTTTTTTCCATCCTTTGAGCCAATACCTGAGCTAGCTCAGCTTTGGGCAGAGATGCAGTAACTGGAACAAGTACTACTAGCCCCACATTCGCCTTCTGAAGTCAGAAGTGTTATTACTGTTTTACAGAAGTGGCTGAATTGTATGCAAATCAGCTGCTGAACTATCTGCAATAAAAGCATGGAATTGGGCTGCTATGGTAGAGAATCTGGCAGAACTGGCACTCAGGACAAAGGTCTAAATCTTAGAGGCATCATCAACGTTCTCCCTGAGATACATAGTACCTTTTTTCCAGCTGAACCGGGTATTTCCCAATATCCAGTATTCATGGTCATCAAAATGGATTTCTCCGTTGGGTGGGAAGAAGGCATGGGCAAGTTCCCCTGTTGTTCCATCGAAGCAGTGGTGAATGAGAGACTCTAGACAGTCTGTGTGATTGATGGAGTAGAAGCCTATGAGAAAGGAAACAGATTTAGTGTATCTAGCAGGAAAGCCCATCCAGGACAGAGACATGTAAACTTGTGGTTTACTAAGAAATCTGTTGCTGTATCCCACTTTTTTTTTTTTTTTTTTTTTTTTTTTTTTTTTTCAACTTACAAACACAACAGGAAAAATAAATGCAAAGAAACTGCTGTGAGGCAAACTAGGCTCAGCCCAGTGATGACCTTGGATTTGGAGCTGTCCCCAGTGCACACTAAGGAATCTATTTTTCAGAAAGGAATGCTCAGTGCTCTTTGCAAAATCACAAGGAAACTTTGTGTTTTTTTTTGAGTGAAGTTGGACAGTGTGATGATAACCCCAAGATTCAGGACAGCGAGATGATAACCCCAGGATGCAATCATTCAATTTTACATGCAAACGAACAAACAGCGTTACAGTTGCAGCTGCTTGCTGACTTTTTGCTAGCACCACAACAGCTTCACAATGCACCCTGTGTCCACTGGCATGGGGCCACCTGGAGCTCGCAAGTGGTAGCAGGACAGGCCCCTGGGAAGGTTTATCATGTGCTTGGAAGTAGCCTCATGCAACAGCAGACTGAACTGCTTATTGCGAAACACTGGAAACTCTTCTTGTTACTTCAATATTGCTGCCATCTGCACAAGAAATAATTACTGCACACAGGCCATAAATCCCAGGGAGAATGTACAGCTGGGTTTGAGACGGAGCAGATAAGAGCTCAGTGCTAACGTTCTTCTAGGCCTGAGAAAGTCAGGAGGTGACTTGTGCGTGGTGGTAGGGGCAGAAGGACAGGAAGAAGAGGACAGAGCAGCAGACAGACAGACGGCGCACACAACAGCCTCCTGTCAGTGCAGGCAGCTGTGCAGCTCACCTATTTTCAGGTCACTATCTACGTGGCGTGGCACTTCTCTGAAGCTGAACGGTGAAACCTCGCTCCACATCCGGAACGCAGCTGCTAGCCCCTTGCGTGTGTCCCTGGCATTTATGAGGTTTCTCGGGAAGGAGAGGATTCTGCAGGGACACAGAACAACCTCAGGAAGATGCTCGTCCCTCCCCACATGTGAGACAAAGGCTCTCAGGGCTGCATCAGGCAATCAAGTCTTTCCATGCACTCTAATAGGTTCACACAGGAGTAGCTTGGACTGGATATTAAGAATATTTTAGACAAGGTTCTCTTGGAAATCCACTTTATCCTAACACCTGTCTGTGGTGCAGCGCTGCTGGAAGAGAAAGCAACTGCCTTCCAGCATCAGGTAACAACTCCTCCCATCACCGCAGTTACAACGCACACGCACGTGCTGAGCTATAATGCTCTTAGGCAGAACTTTTGAAAGAGGGCTCCAAAGGTTTGGGAGCAAAACCAGAGATTTCCTTTGAAAAATCTCATCACTTGGGAGAGAAACTAAGGCTTTCGCTTAGGCTGAAGGTACAGATACAGCTGAACTGTAAGAAAATCTAGTGAAGGATGGCAGAACCCCTGTCTATACCACAATAAGGTACACAAGGCTCCTAGAAACCTACCTTACCCCAAAAGCAGATCTGCATTCAGCAAATTGCCTGCAGTGCAGCAATTGGGATGCTTTCAGGAATCTGACAAGACCTGCCAGCCCAGCCCTGCTGCCTACCTGCTGGGGATGTCGGCTCTCCCTCGAGAGCTCTGTTTGGGGCTTGCTCTGTACTTTAAAGGAGAGGCTGGAGTCAGCAGCCTCATTAAAAAGGCCTTTGTTAGCACATTAGGCATTGGGAAAAAAATGATTTGGCACCATTGTTTCCCAGAAGATGCATGGCTCTGTTAGCCAGCAGGAATCAGCTGGCCTCTCCAGTCAAACTTCCAGGACTCCTGACAGCCTGAGCTTTACCAGGACAGCCCCATTCCACCTGCCAGGGCTCGTCTTCTGAAACTGCTTCCAAGGGGATTCCCGAACCTTGCTCTCTCTGAGCTCACACTAGCTCTCCCAAAAACATTCACCAATGCCATAGATATTTTCCCAGAGAGAAAAATCATCTGTCCAGGATGCTGCCACCACAGCTCAACAAACAGTTTCAGGGGCTGTTCAGCCACTGTTGAATGCAGGAAGCGTGCTGCCCTGAGGCTAAGCACCACACGGGATTTAACAAATCTAATGCTAGCAGTACAGCCAGGCAGCAACGTGAAAGTTCAGTGTGAAAATCCACAGCAGTCCATTAGGTCTGACTCTGAGTAACAGCCTGCTCGTTGGTAGCACCAGCACTACACATACACACAGCTCCACCGCTATGCTCAACAGCCACTTTCACTGGCAGAAAAGTCTGAAAACAGTGGGGTTAGTATTCACTCACCCTAGAACTGCCAAAGGCTTTTTATTGTTTATTAGTAACCTGAGAGTTGGTGTGCTTTCCCGAAGACAGCCGGAAGAAAGTGATTCCTAAAAGCACTCAACACTAATGGAGCTCCGTCCTCCTGAAATCACAGAACCTTTCAACAGCAATTTCCCTCAGTGATGACTTAGGTTCAGATGGAGTTCTTCTAAAAATAACAGCACAGCAGAGCCAGTTTCAATTCCTTACCTTCTGCGGGCAGCCCTAGCTCTGGGAAGCCTCAATTTGCCCCCTAACAGTTTTACTGTTAGTCTCAGCTTGCTGCCACATGTGCTACTTGCTTCTAACACAGTGGGGATGCTCAGCACACAGCCAAGGTGAGAGGTGGACATTAGTAGAAAAAAATTCCTGCTTTAGAGCGCCTTTAGCAGCTATCCACTCACTGACAAATAGATTAGCAGTATTCGTATGGTTAATATCATGTCCACGGTCACTTAGAAAGATGTAAGGGCTGATGCAAGTCCATACTTGTAGGTCAGGTTGAAGTGATCCCACTTCAAGTGCCCCGGTGTGATCGTGTATCGCTTTCTCCGTGCTGGAGGCTGAGGTGGGAAAGCTGGGCTGTACAAAGCAGAGGTGCTCGCTCCACGAAGACCAGGTGATGATGTGGCACCTTCCTTAAAAGACAAAACAGGAGGTTGAAGGAGGTGGGAGAGACTGCAGGATAGAACAGCACAGAAGAAAACCTACCAAGTGTGGGGCACGTGGTGGCTGGGGAACACGGGCAGCCCTCCCTCATGGTGTCCAGGAGAAGGGACTGGCACACCGGCTGCTCAGTGCCTGTCAGAGCACACTGAACAAAACCAAGGCAGAGCAAAAGAGGGGCTTTGCTATGAATTCCTGGGGTATCACTAAGGTGCAAGAAGGGAGCAGCACCCCTCGGTGCTGGCTCCCAGAGCATCGGTGCTGTAGGTTCCCCTGAGCTGTTGCATAACTCCAGGACAGGGTACTGCAGCTGCTCCTCTCCTGGAGAGCAGCGCAGATGGAACAGAAACAAGGCCTCAGACAGCTTCTGGCCCCAGCAGAGCTGCAGCTCTTCCTGAAAAGCCCTCGTTTCCTTTCCACTTTGCTGTTGCTCTCCAGCCTAACCGCAGAAGAAATGAAGCACCGGATAAATGAGTCAAACAGGCAACCCTTTGTGCGAGAGCTCTTTATAAAGCTGGGCTGTGGATCTGAAATGCTTTCAAAGTAAATTGGAGCCCTGGAAACCCTGGAGTGCATTTAAAGCCATCACACAGTAAAAGACATCACATTTGGTGGCATGCCTGACTCCACCTACAGCAGCAGAGGTAAAAGAATGAGACCAGCATAGATCCCTGGAAGTCCACCTGCTCTGCTTCCTTTTTCAGGAGGAAGACACCGAATGTCTCTGGGTCATCTTTGCTCCTGAGGCACCGAGACCAACACTGCAGTATGTACAGTGGCAACAGTACAAAAGCTGCACCAGTCTGAGTTTGTCCAACCTCCCAGCACATCCTACAGAAGTCTGCATTTTACACATGGAACAGCTAAGGCTTGGAGAGGCAAAACAGCAGATCCCTGTCCTACAGCAAGCCAATGGTAAGGAAGGACAGGAAGCCAGAAGCTGCAGCTGCCAGACACTGCTCCATGACTGCTGCTAGTCATGACTGGAGAAAGGCTGAGGGACTCTATCCCAACAGGAAACCAGTTTCTTCTGCTAATGTCTGCATGCTGCACTGGCTTCTGCTTGCTCTAATCTCAGCCTCTTTCTTTTCTGGGACAGCCTTCTATTGTAGCCCGTCTGTCAGCACAGCCAAGGGCCTGACTCACAATTTGGGTTCATCAGAGCAAATGTAAGGCATGCAAAGGCCACACAGTGTCACCTATGGCACAGAGAGACTAGCTATCGTACCTTCAAAGCTGCAAGCTTTTGGCAGGGCATTATTTGATCACAGTTCTGGGAGCCTTCCAATGCCAATTTGCTCTTGAACGAGCACTCGGGGTCACTTCTCCCTTTTAACCTTTGTCACCTAGTTTGCTGTACGCTGGGGCCTGTCTGGATAACCTGTATTTCTTGGTGGGCTCAGTTCTGCTGGAGCTGTAAGAGAAGCCTGGAGAAGATTAGCTCATAATTATGGGATAGTAAGGTATTATCCTCCTTTTTGCAACTCTTTCTAGTAGGGTAGAATTTGGCAAATCCTACCTTATGTTCTTCTGTTCCTTTCTCTTTGATCCCTTGCCAGCACAGGGCCTGACTGCACGCTCGTTCTGGCATCACCAGCCCAGGACTGCTGGTACTGGGAATTCCTGCTCTGTCTGCAGGCTCTGACTCAGGAGTCTTGATAAGGGGATGAGGTCAGACATTAACACCCTGTGGTAGCTGTCTGTTTGTGATAGATCCCCCTGCTCCTTAGCAAAGCCAGCAGAACACAGATCATTTCTTTCTGGCCTCTGTATGCACAGCCCAACTGGTGCTATTTCCACTTTGTGATAGCACTGAGCCACCAGCTGCAGGGCCTGAGTGATGAGCACTGCTTCTGCCTTCTCTGCCATGGGGCTATAAATTGCACCAGTGTAGGGTATAAGAAGACAGTCAGCTTTTCAACTCAGAACCAATGCCTAACACACATGCTGCAGCTCAGGTTTAAGGTTCTGACAGAAACGGGAATGATCTAGTTAAAAATTACACAGTGTAATTTGGATCAAAGGATCTGTCTGGATGCCAAAGAGCCGAGACTATGGGAATATTCAGAACTGGAGAAGAGGTCAGCAATTCCCAGGAGGAAGCCCACTCGACTGTGGAGTAAGGTCTTAAGTATTCAAAAAGTTTGGGACATGCCGCAAGAAGGACAGATGTTTCAACTCCCTCAACAATTTCAACAAACACTAAAATATACACAGATAAAGGCAGACACTGGTCAGCATCCCTCGTCTATATTGTTCACCCCGGGCAGTCAGGCCTCCATTAATTTACTTCACTGAGCTGTAATGAATGTAATTCTTTCCTCTCTCTCTCCTAGTTGTGCAGTTCCCCACTCAAACTAAACAGCAACACAACTCTGTGGCTCAGAACCAAGTTAAGAAGAGCCCTGAATACATGATGCAAATGAGGGATGCTACTGCCAGGGTCATCATAAACACAAACAGAAGGAAGTGATAAAAGCTCTTGAATTGTTTCTTTTTATAAAATTGAAAGAGGAAATTAAGCTAAAAGTGAAGATTAAGATCAACCTCTGAGAGTCCCAGAGTCCTGCTACAGGTCCACCCGAAGCCGAGTCTGTCCCAGCTTATCTTATTAACAGATAGGCCCTGAAAGAGTTAACATAGCTACTACCTTCTGTAGGTCCAGCACCAACTCCCAGTTTCAATCTTACACCATGAGCCCTGCCTCTGGAGTTCCTAGGAATCTCAGCTGCTGCAGAAACCAGAATGTGTGTGTGCCACATCACAGCGGGCTGGGAGAGCAGAGGTGCTCAGGAGAGCTCAAGTTCTGAGGGCAAACACAAAGCTTTTGTGCAGGCACCACTTGGCCGTCTGCAAGCTGTGTACACACCTCTAGCAATCTGATTTCATTTAGATGCATCGTTACCTCTCAGGATCCTTTGCAAAAAGCAGCTTGAATAGACATAAATCTGGTTGCCTTACTTACACATCGGTTAGATTGCTTCCTGAATTTATCAGTCTTCTAAAAACAACACACACACACACACGATATCCCCACTCCCCTTCCAAGCTTTTTACAGTTTGATCTTTTCCCTACCTGACTCTTCTGAACAGCAGCTCCAGCTGGATCTCCCATGCCAGCCAGCAAAGCCACCACAGGGAATATGCACAAAAATCCCACGAGGGTCCGATAGCCATTGCTCTTCTTGTCCACTGAGAGGAAGCTGAAGCTCTTCTTTCTGCTTGCAGAAAGTTGTTCTATTTGTTCCATGTCAGTCTTTAGTACTTTTTAGAGGGAGATGAGAGCTCCTAAGGCATCCCCTTTGCAGAATGCATTGCTAATCCTTTTGCTCACAGTTGCATCTGGAGCATTTGTGAGGAGTCCTGCAGCTACTGCCAGAGCTGTGCAGAACCACGAGAGTTTCAGAAAAAAAAAAAAAAAAAAAAAAAAAGCTGACTTTACATTAAGCCTCTTTCCAATGTGCCAAAAATTCTCATTCTCTTAGCCTCTGCCAAGCGGTATCAGATTACTGCAGCTGAAAGTTGGGCTGGTGGGGAAGGAGCAAACTGAAACAAGCTGGGATGGACATGAACTCTTCTCTTTAACTGCCTGTATAATCAGCAGAGGACAAATCTGCAGTTGTCAGCTTTATGTAATGAAGAAATTGGGGGAGGGGGCAGAAAAAGGAATCCAGAAACCAGCATCATGCCCGCGGAATGCTTGCTCACAGTGCTCTGTGGTAGCGGAGATGTCATTTGTCACAGCCTGGCTTCAGGAGCAGAATGAAAAAGGAGATGCTGGGTGAGAGCAAGAACCTTTTCTCCACTCTGGAAATTTTGGTCGGGGAGTTTACAAACTCTGATCAAAGTAAACATCAGCTCCCTCATCCATGAAACTTGGCAAGTGACTCCTGCACATTCCTTGTGTACTTGGGAGTGACCCAGTAAGGGGTGTTATGCTCAGAGAGAGGAATATTCATTCACAATCATGCTGTTTGGGGTACCTCAGCTCAAGCACCGCAGACAGACTTGGAGAAGGAAGGTGGCCAGTTTGCCTAGAGCAGCTGGAGCCTTTAAGACACCTCTGGGTTGTGGGCTTGAGTCAGTTTGTGACTTTTTAAAAGCTTACTCAGAAATTCTCAGGTCTTCATTTCTGCCTGGTCACCGAGCACTAGACACTTGGCACTTCGGAGGTGGGGTCCTCAGCTGGACAGCTCTGACCAGGCAGAGGAAAGGAACTCGCTGCCATCTCCCACCTCCAGCAAAGGCAGGGAGCGGGCAGTTCTGGTGCCAGTAAGAAACATTCCTAGGACATATCTGAAAGACGGAAAGGTTTCAGAAACCTCTTGTACATTAAGTAATTACAAATAATCTAATTTGACATTTTTTTCCTAGTTCATAAGCGGGTTTGTGACGTTTCAGAGTGTTCACGTATTTTGGGACTAAAGCTGGCCCAGACTTCTTAAACAACTCAGAATAAAGATGACCAAAGAGCCCGTGCGTAGTTCCATGAACATTTTCTTTTCCAGTTTTTACCAAACTCCCCCCCAGACAAGAACCACGCTTTCTGCAGAGTGGGCAAAGCACAGGAGTTGTTCAGACACCAGGACAGAAGGAGCAGTAACATGGAAGGCAGTTTCGCATAGAACTGGGAGGAAAGGGCAGAAAGCAAGGGGACAGGGCTCTAACACCTACAGACCAAAGCAGCTGAACTGCATCAGTCTGAAATCCTGCCTCATCTCAGCTGTTAGCTGCCACTTTGCAGGGAGTTACACTGCATCCCAGTAGCACAGCTGTGGAACGGGACATGCCTGTGCCTGAGCACCCCCAACCCGTGCTTTCTTTGGAGCCCCCAAGTGGTGCAAATGCACCTTCGATGGCTTTTAAGACCAGAGAATGAAGCAAGAAACTGGTAACTGAGCAGCTCCGCAACTCAGCAGTGTCTCAGGCACCTGAAGCGGTTTCTGTAAGTCTGAAGACTGCAGACGACTGATAGAGAAGGGGAATCTTGAAGCAGAGACCTGCCTTGGAATGTGACTGAAACTTTAGCCAAGAACTTTTCTCCAGTAAAGTAGTACTGGCTCAGAAGAAATACTGCTAGCAAACACAGTGCTGGAAGAACATTGAGTTTCAGTCATGCAACTGCGCAACAGCAGTAAGTGCACTTGCCCTTCATAAGGCTCGTACAAGTCAGCGCTGTCTGAAAAATGTACCCTGTGCAGTGTTACGTGTAGCCTCTCCTCCTGCCAGAGTGTCTGAGTGTCTCAGTCTCTGAGCATTTAGCTTCGTATCTGTCCTGAGGGCAGGGCAGCGCCATTATCTGCACCTTACCTGCACTTGTGGTCAGTGCTGAGACCGCAGCACTGTGTAGGAGGCTTTCTTGTGGTCAAGCAGGAATCTCGCAGAGCAGGAGCCTGAAACCAGGACTTCCAAGCACCCCGTTAGTGCCTTTCTGGTCCTGAAGACGACAGGTGGACCTGGGTTTTAAAACATGAATTGAGAACTCAATTCATGTTTTGTAGAGCTTAGGGATATGGTTTAGTGGAGGGCTGTTAGCGTTAGGTTGGAGGTTGGACTCGATGACCTTGAGGTCTCTTCCAACCTAGAAAATTCTGTGATTCTGTGATTCTGTGAACTCACAAACACATAGCCTGAGGGACCTAAGAATTTCCTTTGTCCCCCTGTAGAGAAAGCAAAGGTTTTTATAAGATACATGTCTTGGTTCAGATCCCCCCCGAAAGCTACGATCTAGATCTTTAATAAAAGCACGTTCTGGAGAACCTCGCTGTTTCTGAAGCCTTTCTCAGGTGTTTCAGACAACTCCCCAGACTCATTCCTAGGAACAAGTGTTGCTCCATGCCAAGGGCAAGAGGACAGTCAAAACTCAAGTTTTACCTTTGGTTCTTTAAAGCTGAAAATATTCTCCATGATTTATCAGGCAGCCCGACCCATGAAAGGACTGCCTTTATACAAGGGTGGAGAAGTGCAGTTGTGACTTTGGAGTTCTACTGAATTTTGCTGGTCTCAGGTTCTGAAGCATGGATATTTGGCTTGGACTACAGGCAAGGACTGTCAGCCTGACTATATTTGGACAGGAAAACATTCCTGGCTTTGGCTTCTGCACAGCGTCGAAGTGCAATGGAACACTTTACAGTCTGAGGGAATCCATATGGTGTAATGGGGAACAGGAATGGAAGGCGAGGGACAGAGCGGGGTTGGTTTGCTGTCAGCAGCAGTGATGAGGACATGGATACCATCTTCAGGGAGCTGTGATTTTCTGCACAGTTGTGGATCTTATCTGGAGATCTCTGCATGCAATAAAAGTCACATGAAAAAGCAGTTTGTAAACAGCTGTCAGAGGGGAACAAATGCTGCACCAAACCTACGGTGTTAGCTGGAGACTTGGGGGACAGAAAGAATCAGATCATTTGCCCCACACAACATAGCTCCCTTGTTAAAACACCTCAGCCTCAGTTTGCTCCTTTCAATCTTAGTTGCCAAGATGTTCAGTTTAAAATGAGCTGCCATATAACGCACAATATTGTGTTGGGTCTGTCTGAGCTGGAGTCACCTTTTCCCTGCAGCAACCCACACAGTGCTGTGCTCTGCACTCGTAGCTGGAACAGCACTGATATCACTCAAGTGTTGTGTCTATTGCTGCATAGTGCTGTCACAGCATCAGGACTCCTTCCAAGCCCCCAGGAGGCTGAGGGTGGGCAAGTGATGGGGAGGGAACATCGCCAGGGCAGCTGACCTAAACCAACCAAAGGGATATTCCATAACACCTGATGTCACACTCAGCAATAAAAAGGGGGCTCTTAGGGGGAGGGGGCTGTTCCTCCTGAACAACCACTACACGTTTTGAGTCCCTGCTTCCTAGGACGTGGCTGAACATCGCTTGTTAATGGGAAGTAGAGAATATATATATATTTTTCCCTCTCTCTGCGCTTCCGTGCGGACTTATTGTTTCTTTTGTTTCTTTTTCTTCCCATTCCCTTTCCCTTTAATTAAACCTTTCTCATCTCAAACCTCGAGTTCTCTGTGTTGTATTTTCTCTTTGAGGAGAGGGGGAGTGAGAGAGCGGTTGTGGTGGAGCTCGGCTGCCCACTTGAGCGAAACCACCACATGGGGGCACTTTTTGATGGGAGAGAGTGGTTCTGTACGCATTTTCTGAGGTCCTATTTAAAATTCAGGTCAGTGTTCCGGTTAGGGTTACGTTTAGGGTTGTTTGGAAAGAGCAAAAACAGAAAGTCCAGTTGCATGTGGGGCTGCGTAAAGGCTCCCCTGGGGAGTTCAGGTGTACCCAAAGCCTTCCGTTGGGGGCACTTTTTGATGGGAGAAAGGGGCTCCATACTCGTTTTCTGGGGTCCTATTTTAAATTTGTCTCAGTGCTCCAGTTACGGTTACGTTTAGGGTTGTTCAGAAAGAGCGAAGGCACAGAGTCTGGTTGCATGTGGGGTTGCGTAAAGGCTCTCCTGGGTAGTAAAGGTGCACCCAAAGGCTTCTGTTGGGAGCACATCTTGATGGGACTAAGTGGTTCCATATGCGTTTTCTGGGGTCCTATTTAAAACTTGGGTCAGTGTTCCAGTTAGGGTTACGTTTAGGGTTGTTCAGAAAGAGTGAACACAGAGAGTCCAGTTGCATATGGGGCTGCATAAAAGCTCCCCTGGGGAGTTCAGTTGTACCCAAAGGCTTCCACTGGGGGCACTTTTTGATTGGAGAAAGTGTCTCTGTACATATTTTCAGGTTCCTATTTTAAATTAGTCTCAGTGTTCCGGTTAGGGATACATTTAGGGTTGTTCAGAAAGAGCGAAGACAGAGTCCGGTTGCATGTGGTGTTGCGTAAAGGATCCCCAGGGGAGTTCAGGTGTCCCCAAAGGCTTCCGCTGGGGCAATTTTTGATGGGAGAAAGGGGCTCCATACGTGTTTTCTAGGGTCCCACTTGGGGAGGAACCAGTCAAAGGAAATAGCGCTTTCTGAAACTGTCAAGTTCTTGTTTGGCAACTCAGTGACTGGTTTGATCTACTTCACAGATGTAGAGGCAAGTGGACTGCTCTTTTGAAATAATAAAATTAAAAACATGAAGTTTATCAAACATGGCAGTGCATGTTTGCAGTCTCTTTATTGCTTTTGCCAGTGGTAGATAACATTTATAAGGAATCGGTCAAAGGAAAGAGCACCTTCTGGAACTGTGAAGCTCTGTGTTGGCAACTTGGTGACTGGCTTGGCCTGCTGTCCATCTCCAGAGGGAAGTGGACTGCTGTTTTGAAATTAAAAAATGATAATAAAGAAAATATGGTGCCGCTCTATGGTGCCTGGAGGACTGCCACTCTGCATGGCAGTTAAAAAGAATGTGGTTTGGAGATGGAGAGCAGCAGAGGTAAGGCAGCTGGGAAGAGAGATAAAAGTATTGCAGTAGGTAGGCTGTGGTTATGAGGTGCCTCAGGATGTGCTTTTCATCTTGTTTCTGCCCTTCCCTCGTGCAGCCTTGGAGAGGTAAAATCCCCATGTTGTGGAGTGGTGCAAAAAGGTGAAAGGGTTGTCAGCCCAGTCAGTTTCCTTCACCAAAGCTAAGGTAAGTCTTTGAAGCGAAACAGCCTGGTTGCTTGTGCTCCACCGTGTAGACCTAAGCCATACCAAAAACAGGGCTGCTGTTTCTCCTGCTCTCTTTACCTCTTCTCATGCACGGCCCCTCCCCTTTTCCATGTGATTTGGGGTGGGGTGCAATGGTATATGACTTGCAGGCATCCCATCAGAGAGCTCATTCTGCCTGGGCTGCTCTTTGGCGGGCAAGTGCTTTGTTTTTCCTTCAGTTGATTGCAGGGTTCTTTAGGCAGGTTGGAGTCTATGGATTTCTAGATTTTTAAGTGCTTGGAATTCACTTAATAGAGGGATATTTAGCACAGGTTGCTAAAGAGGTTCTTTAGGTGGGTCAGAGTCTATGGAATGATGTGTTTTCAAGTAGAGACCGGTAAGCCCATCTTTTTGAGGTGGTAACTAGTAGGATCTGTCATAGTAAAGCAATCTAGTAGTAGGTGCCTGTATTGCATGCAGCTCTTCTTCAGGTGAGTAATTGTTATAGCATGTTTATGGATAGGATGATGATGCTACTTTGTGTGTTTACTTTGTGGTTCCAGGTCCCTTACGATTTTTGCAGAATTATAGGGCATATGCTACGTAGTATGCTATCCAGTACATTGCATATCCAGTACATTGATTCTGGTCAGGGCACACACTTTACTTCTAAAATAATAAAATTATTATGTCAATCATTAGGTATTCAGTGGGAATACCATACTCTGTGGCACCCACAAAGCTCAGGGAAAGTAGAAAGAATGAATCAAATGATAAAACAACAATTGGCTAAGTTAATGATGGAGACACAAATGCACTGGACGAAATGCTTACCATTGTCACTTTTAAACATAAGAACTAAACCACACAGTGGGACTGGATTATCACCATATGAAATGTTATATGGTATGCCTTATTCTCAAGGGATGCCTCTAGGGAACAATGTAGTTGAGGATTGTATCATCCAGAAATATGTAATTACTATTGGAAGGAGATTACAAGAGCTAAGAGAAATTGGAATGATGGCTCAACCACCACCTTTAGGATTTACTATTCATAAGATACAACCAGGAGACAAGGTCTTAATAAAAACCTGGAGGGAAGAATCATTGAACCCCTGATGGGAGGGACTGTACCTTGTTTTACTTACTCCTGAAACAGCTGTGAGAACAGCAGAAAGGGGTTGGACCCACACATCCAGAGTAAAGGGACCAATAACTACCGAAGCTTGGAGGGTTGAGTCCACTCCTAGGGAACTGAAACTAAGGGTAAAGACGGACTAGTATTCTGGCAACGAGGCTCTGCATGAATTAAGGGCACCAGATAAAGGGGACAAGCCTGAAGGGAGGAAAGGGAGAAGGCAAGACCCGGGGCAGGACCCCCCACTGCGGTGTGTATGGTCTACTGAGGGAGGCAACCCCTATGGATATTGACTGCTGAGTGAGAGGGCCTTGACTGGACTTCTCCCGCACTAAGGTCAGGTTGTCCCAAGAAAATAACAAAAGAACCTATTTTTTTAAACCCATATAAAATTGTGATTCGTTTTCCAGGAGCTGGATCACCCCGACAGGCTGAACGGTAACACAAGCCCGAATTGACCCTGAAAGCGGGCCCAGCCCCTTGATTGAAGGTGTTTGCCTATTATGATCCAGCCACGTGGGCAGAAGATGGGTCCTGGGGCTATAGGACCCCAATATATATGCTTAATAGAATAATTAGGTTACAAGCTGTAATAGAAGTAGTTGTAAATAAAACCGGAGATGCACTTGGATTAATTGCAAAGCAAAATACCAAGATGAGAACTGCTTTGTATCAAAATCACTTAGCCTTGGATTATTTACTAGCACAGGAAGGAGTTGTCTGTGGAAAATTTAACCTTAGTAATTGCTGTTTAAAGATTGATGATGGTGTTTCTTCCTAGTAGCTGGTAGAATGCTATGTTCTGGCTTAGGATGAGAAGAGTGCTGATAACATGCTGATGTTTTAATTGTTGCAGAGCAGTGCTTACACCAAGCCAAGGTTGTTTCAGCTTCTCACTCTGTCCTGCCAGCGGGCAGGCTGGGAGTGCAGCAAACTGGCCAAAGGGGGAGGAGGGCTGGACTGCTCAGGGTTAGGCTGGGCATCGGTCAGCAGGTGGTGAGCAATTGCATTGTGCATCACTTGTTTTCATACACAGCAGTAGTAGTACTATTATCATCATTATTGTCTTTATTATTACTGTTATTATTATTTACCTGTCTTTATCTCAACTCACAGGCTTTACTTTCCTATTTCTCTCCCCCATCCCAGAGAGGGAGGGGGGAGGGTGAGTGAATGGCTGTGTGGTGTTTAAACAGAAGGAAAAGCTGTAAGTGAACTTGTAAAAGAAATGAAGAACATTGCATATGCCCCAGTTCAAACTTGGAATGGAATCAATCTAGAAGGATTATGGGGGGGCGGCTTTATGGGCGGTGATTGGTTTGCTAAAATAAGGATGGCTTTACTGGGGATATGTGCAGGATTGTTAATAATTCCATGTTTAATACCTTGTATTACCAAGCTAATACACTCGGTTATACAAAAAATGCAAATATCTGCGGTACCCGTTGACCCAGAACCAGGGAAAGAAAAAACCCATTCCCTGATGATAATAAAAACAAACGAAGATCCAAAATTGGTATCAATTTGGCAAGTATTGACTCGATTGGAAAGGAAAACATGAATCAATACCATGAAAAAGGAGATGGGGGATTGTGAAATGTGTTCATCTGATTCATGTCAATATGGAACAATGCTAGGGCCGCATGATATCAAGAAATGTGACCCTCTGTCTTGCATACTCTTGTATAACCACAAGTCTAAGAAAAACAGAGCGGTTAATGTATATAGTTCTTGTATCTTGCAAAGGAATGGTCCAGCACTTCATGTCAATAGGGGATAAGAGAACAAAGGGGTTTCAGAATAACTGCTAACTGTTATGACTATTTCATGGGGCACTATGCAAGTCTCTGACATCCAGCCAAGATGAACAAAGGAGAAGGACAAGGGAAAAGCCTGGGAGGAAGACTAGGAGCCTTCAGTATGAGAGACCCCCAGAGGGACCACCAGAGACTGATACTCATGTGCCAGTAGGAGGGTTCGGATTCCAGGAACTAATTATAATAACCCTGCCTTTTCTAGGAGTAGTAATGTATATGTATTAGCCTAGGAGCATAAAAACAAGCCGCCTGATGTAACTTGTGTGTGTCTTGGTGGAGCAGAGACTCCCGGTGCATCCAGTGCTGTTTGCTTACCTCTATTCATTTAATAAATTGTAAACTTTGATTGTAATCCTATTTGGGACTTAGTGATTTATTACAACAGACAACCTTGTAAAATGCAGACAACCAGAATCCTTACCGCCATTAGGTGGAAATCACAGTGTAAGAAACATTACCACCTCGAAGAGTAAAAGCCTCAAAAGAAATGTGACTTGTAACAGGCCAGCAGCTGTGTATTTTCTGTGAAGCACCAGGTAGAGTATGAACCTGGATTGCACAGTTAATGGGGAAATAGGGGAGGGTCCTGGTCCTTGGGAGGAAAAAAAAAAAGTATATAAACTGTGTATGGAATTAGTAGGCACCCTCCTGCTTGTGGGACGCCCACCATTGTAATCTCGAATAAAAATGCTACTTTACTGAGATCCTCTCCTGAGCCTATGTTATTTTCCAAAGATTGATTCATGGTTTTAAGGTTTCAGGGGTAGGGCACTAGGGTTGGGTTTCAGGGTAAGCGTTCTCAGGGTTTATGTTTAGGATTTTAAGTTTTTTAGGGTTGGATTTTTAACGGTTAGGATTTTAGGGATTTGGGGGTTAAGGTTTTAAGGTTTTCAGGGTTAGCGTGTTAGGGTTTTAGAGTTTTTGGGTTGTAGTGCTGATAGGTTTTTTAGGGTTAGGGTCTTAGGGTTTTCTTTTAGGTCAGTTATTTAGGGTTAGGGTGTTAAAATTTTATTTATTTATTTATTCAGGTTAGGTTCTCCAGGGTTAGGGTTTTGAGTGTCCTAATTTTTTGGGTTAGGGTTTGGAGCGTCTTAATGTTTTGGGTTGGGTTTGGGTTTTGAGTGTCCTAATGTTTTGGGTTAGGGTTTGGAGCATCTTAATTTTTTGCGTTTGGGTTTTGAGCATCTTAATATTTTGGGTTAGTGCTTTGAGCGTCTTACGTTTTTGGGTTAGTGCTTTGAGTGTCTTATTTTTTTGGGTTAGTGTTTGGAGTGTCCTCAATTTTTGGGTTTAGGTTTTGAGAGTCCTATTTTTTGGGTTTGGGATTTGAGCGTCTTAATTTTGTGGGCTTGGGATTTGAACGTCTTAATTTATTGGGTTAGGAGTTTTAGGTATAGGTCTTCAGGGGTTTAGTGTGGTAAATAGTTTGGGTTATGTCTGTAGGGGTTTCGAGGTTTTTTAGGGTTAGGGCTTGAGGCTTTTTTGTAAGGGCGGTAAGGGCTAGGGTTACAGCGTGTGCTGTAAATGTAGTTCTCGAAAACTCGGCCTGTGATTGGCTGTGCCGGCTGTCCAAGGAATGCTGGTAGGTATAGTTTTCCGGCACCAGGCTTCACCCCCAAGACCCCTCAGGATGTCCCCAATTCCCCCCAGCCCCCCTGAAACACCTCAGGACCCCCCCCAAACCCCCTCAAGACCCCGCAAACCCCCTCAGGACCCCCCCAAACGACATCAGGACACTCCCAACTCCCCCCCAGCCCCCTTCACGACCCCCCAGGACCTCCCTCAGCCCCCCAAATCGCCCCTAAAACCCCTCAGAACCCCCCCCAAAAACACCTCAGGACCCCCTCACCCCCCCCAATCTCCTCAACACCCCCCAGGACCCCCCCCAAACACCCCCTAAACGCTCCTAAATCCCCTCAGGATCCCCCCCAATTCCCCTCAGACCCTCCAACCCCCCCGAAACATCTCAGGACCCCCACAAATCCCCACAAGACCACCCCAAATCCCCCACAGTCCCCCTCACGACCCCCCAGGACCACCCCAAGCCCCCCAAATCGCCCCTAAAACCCCTCAGAACCCCCCAAAAACACCTCACGACCCCCTCAGACCCCCCCCAATCCCCTCAAAACACCCCAGGACGCCCCAAAACCCCCTCAGGACGCCCCAACCCCCCCCAGACCAACACAGGACCCCCGAATACCTGCTCAAACCCCAATTCCCCCGAAATTCCCTCAAAATGCCCCCCAAAAAGCACGGCCAGGCCCTCACCGCCCCCCCGGGGGCGTCCCCAGCTCCAGCGCCCACTTGAAGCGTCTCAGCCCCACCGCGGCGGCCGCCATTGTGTGCAGGCCGGAAGTGGGGGCGGGCCTTAAATACGCCAGCGAGGCGGCACGTGACGCGAAAGGGGCAGTGATTGGACGGCGAGAGGCGGAAGTGCGACATCTAGCAAGGCCATAGCAACGATGAGGAAAAAATGGATTTCCGGGAGGCCATGTTTGGTGCCCAGAGCATGCCGGGAGATGTAGTTCTCGGACTCTGGACTTCCGGGAGGCCATGTTGAGTGCCCAGAGCATGCCGGGAGATGTAGTTCTCGGACTCTGGGCTTCCGGGAGGCCATGTTGAGTGCCCAGAGCATGCCGGGAGATGTAGTTCTCGGACTCTGGGCATCCGGGAGGCCATGTTGGGTGCCCAGAGCAGGCCGGGAGATGTAGTTCT